>NC_057921.1:53091615-54469456 GCF_018873765.1 Telopea speciosissima | reverse complement strand
GAAATGCGATTTGCACGTGCATTTGCGGATCTCATAGTCATAGTATGCAATAATGGATATTAAAATCAAGGGATTTCATCATAACGTTAGGAAAAAATTCTTATAATCTATACCCTGTGGCCGGGTATATCCTTTGGCCACCAGTCCTCGCTTTGAATCTTTCAACCTTCCATCAAGGCCCTTCTTCCTCTTTGTGATCCACTCTGCATCCAATGACTTACGCCGTGTGGTGGATCAACGAGTCCATACTGGCCTTCTCAATCTATTGAATCGATTTCAAAGTGCATCGCTTCACCCCACTTAGTGGCATCCACATCCTTAAGTGCTTCTTGTGAGTATGTTATCGGATTATCATCCGATTCAACTTGAAACCATGAAACTCCTTTCCATAGTCTTTTCTTTTCAGTAAGAAGAGTAAATCTAGTGGGTGATCTAATTGTCCTAGCACTATTTATCGAGGCAATTTAGATGTGCCATTTTCATTGGGTATGTTGATTGTGGTCTCACTTGAAAATGGAGTTTCCGGAAGTTATACGAGAATTCCTCTCAAAGACTACACGTTGAGTTTTCTTAGTGTATATCTCCTCCTCAAAAAAAGTAACATGTTTACTTACAATGACTTTTGGTCAATGGGGTTATAGAAATAGAAACCTATTGTGCCTTTAGGGTAATCCAAGAAATATCACTTTGAAGTCCTGGATTTCAGCTTATCTATCTATTGATTTCACACATGTCCGATGCAACCCTATACCCTAAGATGTTGTATGTTAGGGTTACATGCTTTCCACAATTCAAAATGTATCTTATCAATAGATTTTGCTGTAAACCTATTCAAAATATAAATCACCGTTTCTAAGGAAAACCCTCGGAAAGATAGAGTTAGCTCACCTGTAAGTAAGCATTGTTCAACCATATCTAATAAAGTCCGATTGCCTAGCTCGAGAGATACCATTTTGTTATGGTTTTCCCCGGATTTGTTATTGCTAACAATCCCTTGCGTGGTGAGATTTTCCCTAAACTCATCCTGACGGATACTCTCTATAGCTACAACGCGAGCCGAACCGGTGACAAACCCTCTTCTCGTGGGGTTGTTGTCGTAGTGCCGCAATGGCATTGATGCCCCTTTTTCCTTATCGACTTGAATTGAATGAAAGGTGTGTTGTGGATCACTCTTATAAACCGGTAATGGGGTGCGAGGAAAGCACAATAACGAAGGGAGTCACCACCTAGGTTGTAAAGGGGCCTATAATCCTAAATAGGTAGCCCAAATCCTGGTTAGAGGAAAGGGATATGATTGATTCTATGTGATCCGAACAGAGAATGGGTAAAAGGTCAAGTTATGGAGATGGGAAGGTTTTACGCATCCCATTCCGCTAGGGGAGGAGCCGGTCCTTCATGTTAGATGCTAGGATTCACATATTCTCTCTAAATAAAGGTTCATATAACAATATGCAAGATTGATCTAAGGTCAAAAATATCATGATCATGCATCTCAAGACATTAAATATGCAAACCAAAGATAAAATAATGGAAATTACCCAAACAACCTTGGAGGACATAAAGGCATAAAATGCAAATAAAGTCATGTTTGAACATCACTACTGATCTAAATATGACTAAATGCATTTATATGAGATAACATATGTATGAGATATTGTAAATACCAAAAAGGCAAATCAGCTCAAAATGACAATAATTACCAAAATGCCTCTATAAGGCAGTGTAGACACTGAATTTTGTCACCCCTTGCCGATGATGATAACGGGACACGGACGATGGACGTCGTACCCCTTTCCCTTTCCTAAGACCAGAAGACAGAGCCCATGGGCTCGGACACATTTTAAACACAAAAAAACCCATTTAGGCTAAAAAAAGTGGAAAGAGGGGGACCACACTGTCCACGGCACCGTAGACAGTGCCCCACAGCCCTGTGGAGGCCTCCTACGGCAGTAGGGTAAGGAACCACGCAGTCGTGGAGAGCTACGATATCAGTAGGATGACATCATCCACGGCGCCGTGGAAGACTTACCCGGCGCATGAGTGCGGAACACCCCCTATAAATAGGAGAGTCCCCCTCCCCTCATTTGAAGCAATTCCAAGCCTAGGGAGTCCCTCCCAATCCAATTTTTGCCCTCTTCCAAGCCTTTTTGAGCGAATTTTTAGCGGTGTTTCGAGTTGTGGGTAGATCCGTCGATTACCCACACATCCGAAGAGCGATCCCATCCTAGTCACATCATTATTCTGTCTGCTTATAGATAATGAAACTTCCTTTTTTATTAGCCATTATTCTGTCCATTTACAAATAACGAAAGACACATCCAGAGAGCCGTTACCTTGTTCAAAGAACTGGTGTTGGTACATTCATCCATCTTCCCTGAGCCAGGGGATCGTCAAGATCTGAGATATACCCCTATGAAGGTATAATCATTGCACTTTTGTCATTATAATGTAGTCCTTTGTGTTTTCCCATTTTAATGTATATAGTGTAAATAGAATGTACATTATGTAGTCATACGTTATGAAGAAAGAATATTCGACCTTTTAGCATTTATAACAGAAAGATCAATTTTTGTTGGGCAAGATGGGTGCCTAACACCTTCCCATGTTTGTAACCCGACCCCTTACCCGAATCTCTAACTGCACCAATGGAATCATGTAGCCCATTTCCATTCATAACGGATTGGGCTACACTCATCGGTCCTAGGCCCTAACCTAGGTGGCGACTCCTCATTTTCTTTCTTATATTTTTATGAAGTATGACCCTTATCCCATGATAATGTATCAAAATAATACTCCCATAATACTGCACCGATAGTTTGTCGCCAATAAGGCTGAGGAAACCCCATCACCGGGACCGCGGTACTTATAGTGGTGACTTCACTGGGAATACGTGGATAAACATCTACTTGAGGTCAAGCTTTCTAAAATATACGCTACCGAAAAATACAAGAATATTCTCTCTAATTTTTTATGAAAACCTGTGTGGCTAACTTTTCTGTGTACTAACTACATCATGCATAATACTCGAAGTGAAATCAAACGATGAGGGTACTCCCTCGTCATACCTTTACCCCGAGGAGGTGAGGTACGTCATACTAAGTACTACGAGATCGGATGATAGCCGCTTCATGTACCACTTTCATGCACACACACGTAGCATGGGAACACATTTACCTCGTGGTTATTCATTGGACCCCATGAGTAGTCATGGGTAATTCACTGGCGTAAGCCACGACCTTTGATATTTACTGCGAGTTTAGAATCACCAAGCAAGGGTAATCACTAGTGCTTGTTGTGGGTGCTTTAGCCACTCAAAAAAGGCACTAGCATGATTACTCCGAGATTGTGTGACCTACTCTCCCGGGTATATTAAAAGATCTACGATCGATGACTCGCGTAAGCAGCTGGTATATCGGTTCTGTCAAGGATGACCTATTTTGTCCTACTAGCCTACCCGTTGCATGCATCATGTACGAAAATAGACCATATATGATTAGGGTACGACATAAACTAACCCTTGTTAGCTTTAAGAAGGATCGAGTTTAAGGTCACTTGATGATTAATCGGCTTCAATACGAGATGCCGCCCGGAGTAGGGAATTCCATAGTCCCGCGATAGTCCCTCGGAGAAAGATGGAGGTCCACGTCCCCGTCCAATGGAATTCTACATGTCCCTCGAAAATGGGGCACCTCATATTGATTCAAGATATAATCATCAAGAACCGAAACTAGGCTTCCTTCTTTGTTTGTTTATTTTTCCTCTTAAGAAATGTTTGGGCGACGATGGCATTTGAAGAATGATCCGAGGGAGTTTCTACAATATTAAAATTCGATGACAACTTCAATTACTTGAGCCAAAATAAAATAAAATAAAAAATATATATATAAAAAAGGAAAAGAAAAAAACTTATCATTGATTGTTTGATTTTGGAAGCTTTTATTCAAATAAAACTCACTCTTAGTATCTAAACAAGGATTTTTCTTTTCGTAGAGGCACAATTCCATATCCAAAAAAAAAAAAAAAGAAAGCCGTTCTCACCGATGGGCCCGACAAGATGGAAGGTTGATCTAAGCCAGTCCATCATCCTTTTCAAGTTCCCCATCCTCTTCCTATTCATCCAGTTCATCGGTGAGATATCACTTGAGAGCATCATGGATCCAATGGATGATCACCTATTTGAAAGTCACATAGAGCACCAAATAGAGAGATTGCAAACAAATGTGGTAGAAGTGCGACAACTCGTGGAACAATTGGGCAATCAGTCCATGAAATTTCCAAAGGAGGGTCCGCACTTTGGATCAACGAAACAAGAAGTAAGAAGAACTCCCTCTATGACCCCCAAAACTACGAGCACCATACTTGGTAAAAGAAGGAGATGACGATCGATTTGCGGATCCCCCCAAAGCTGAGGTGGAAAAGAAAATAAGAGAAAGGGTTGAAGAGCTTGAGGTGGCAGTCAAAAGACAAGAGTAAATAAAAAAATTGGTGTTCTTCCTGTAGGGAAAATCCACGAAGATTTCAAGTGGAAGTTGGACAAGTTCGACGGATCGGGTGACCCTAGAGCTCACCTCAAGATCTTCGTCACCATTGCTAGATCTTGGGGACTTATGAAAAATCAGTGGAGACAGGTCTTTCTATATTCTCTAGCGGGATCCGCATCAAAATGGTTGGCTCAACTGGATCATACCCAGACCCGGTCATGGGCATCTATGGTAAAGGCCTTTATAAAGCAGTATGCATATAATACTGAGATGGACATCACTAAAAAGGAGCTAAAGACTTTGCTCCACGAAGAATTTTTGAATTTCATTGCGAGATGCAGGGAGAAGACTACAAACATATGGAATTATCCCACAAAAAAAGAACAAGTAGAGATCTTGCTTGAAAATTTGACCTTCGATGCACTCATGACCACTGGGGAGAAGATGGAAGATAAGATCTTCAAGGAGAAACAAGCACCAAGTGTAAACCGAGAGGCTACGGGAGCGTATTCAGGAAGGAAAAGTTCAAAAGCAAAAGAAGCAAATGCAACAGGAACAAGCCGCCAGATGACAGAAGTACAAGTAATCACCACAAGGACCACACCTCTTGCGATCCAGGCGGAGCTGAAACCACCCAAAAGAGCCTTCAACTTCGGAGGAATGACGCCAACACTGTTGTTCATCAAGCTCAAAAAGGAAAGAATGATTGACTCGGTCCCTGATGAGCACATTTATGTGTGAAATCTTAGGGCATAAAGCATACATTTTACCACATTGGATAGAGTTACTCGGTGCTTTCTTGTGCTTTTCAGGTATTAGGTGAATTCTTGTGAAAATGGAGGAGATGATGTTAAGAAAATGTTTTTAAGCTGTTTAGAGGTGTTAATGACTTGGATGAGTAGCCCATCGAGTCAGCTTCGCAACAGTTCAAACGACACTTGATTCCGAGTTGAAACGAAGAAGTTACGGCCGTTTTCATAACGACGCGCGAAAATGATCTGTAAGGGTTTATTTGTAATTATTGACAGTCGGCCGAGGACAAAGTGAAGCAGAAGTTCGGATTCTAGGGGCCTTAATGCAATAACCAGAAGTTATATTTCTTGTACCCGAAAGATTCCATTTGGTGGGCTCTGGACAGCCACTTGAGATATCTTGGGCTCCCCAACTCCAAATTGGACGAAATTTGGGTCTATTTTGGGTGATTTTTTGCAAGGAACACAATGGTGAGGCCTATATAAGCACCCCATGCTCCACCTTTTTTGAAGGACAGAATGGGTATTTTATTTATTCTTGAAGGAATCCTAGTCATTACCCTTACTCTCTCTCTCCTCCAACTTCTCAAGGGCACTTTTGGAATTCTACTTGGGAGAGATTTATTTTGAAAGATATTCTCTCACTTATGGAAAGTTGAAAAGTCAAAGCATCTTTAATTTTATTTCTTGGAGAAGATATCTACAAAGAAAAGGAAGCACTTGTTAGAATTGGAAGTTTACTTTTCTAGAAATAGAAGTTCTATGTAAACAATTTTCTCTTCTTCTTCTTTCTATTTTTTTCCTTTTTCCTTAGGATTCAAGGCATTGTAAAAGAGGAAGGAGAAGAGAATATTCTCTTTTCTTAGGGAATATTTCTCCTACACTTCCCTCTTCTCTCTTCTCTTCTCTTCCCCTATAAATACCCCTTGCCCTTTGGGTTGTAAGAAGTTAGTTTTTTAGTTAAGTTTTTAGATAGTTTCTAGTTCAATTTTAATTCAGTTTTTTTAGTGTAATTTTTACTTCATTCACTTAGTGAAATTTTCTCTTCTTTTTCTATTTTTGGCTTAAGTTCTTAGTTTTGATTTCAAGTTCTTAGTTTTGATTTCATAAGTCTAGTTTAATGGTTGTAATAGTTGTAGTTTAAAGCTTCCTAGTCTAAGTTCCTATGTTGATGACAAGACATGGAGATTTAGAAGAGGAAGCCATGGTGAGTTTATTCAAGTATTCAAGCACATCAAGGTATCTCATTCTCTAAACCCTTAATCTCATTCTCCCTTTCCTCTATCTCTCTCTATCTTCTTCTTCTTCTCCCTCTATTTCTTTTATTTTTTTTATATAGTTGTGGTTTGTGGATGCACTTTTATTCCCTTATTCCTTTTTATGTGGTTATTATGTGTGGCTGCTTTTTTATTTCTTTCAATTTGCGTTAGTCTGATAGGTTAGATGCTCATGTGTTAGGACGCCAATTTAATCCCTTAATTTTTGTTAGATGCTTATGAGTTAGGATGCATTAATTTTCATTAATTTAATTAGTTTAATTTAACACTTTAATTTGGTTCACTTTGCATTACTTTTAAGTTAGTTAAATAGAGTGGCGTATATCTCCTCGTGTTTGACCCGTAGCTACGATTGACCCGTACGCTTGCAGTATTAATTTAACTCAAACAAATTTTTGGCGCCGTTGCCGGGGAGATTATTGACCACTTTATTTTTCTGATTTTTAAGTAATTCAAAGTGCTTTAGTTTCTTCTCTTTCTCCTCTTCTCTTTAAAAAAAAAAAAATGGTTTTTGAAAACCTCTTCTTGTTTCTCTCTTCTGTTTCAAATAGTGTGCGCCCAATCTAAAGTCTTTTATATGCCCAAACCCAACCAATCTTGATGCCCCTTGATTCGTTGGGTGGTTTGGATTGGCATGTGACTTATCTTTGGAGGTGACCACTCTTGATAACAGGAAAGCAACATAGTGAGAACGTTGGAAATATAAACGTATAGTAGTCCTCCACCCTACATCAGAATCCATTTGGAGTCGCCCGTAGGTGGCTCGTGAAGACTATACGGGTTCCCTTGCTGTCAACCTATATGGCAACCTTACAGCTTTGGAATCATTGTTTCGATTTCTGAGGGATAGATACACTATCTACTTTGGGCTCCCTCTTGTTTTTAGTATTTTTTTTTTCTAGTCTTTTATTTTTCTTTAAATTTTTTTTTTATTGGAGACCTCAATTTGGGATAGATGGTTAGTTTAGAATTATGGCGAGATACACTTCCAAATAAGACTTTGGGGGAAAGATGGACCTATGCTAAGGCAACCATGATTTTGGAGAAATGTTTAAGCAGGTTAGGGAAGCCAAATGTAGTGAGATAGAGAACAATTTTGCACCACCTCAGTACAATCTTGCTCCCCAACCCAACTATGGGTTTTCCAAAAATTTTGATTGGTCACATCCCCAAACAATCCATGTTATGGAAGGATGTCCTAATCTTTATGGGGGTAACTATGGTGAAGAGAATGTGAGTCTTCAATTTCAATACAATTCTTTTGACACTTACAATCAGGGGTGGAATGATCATCCCGATTTCTTGTGGAATCAATGGAATAACCAAGCTGGACCACCCAATTTCCAATATCATGGTCAGTTTGGTCTTCCAATGCCCAACCCTCCATTAAATCTCAATGGGCCACCTCTCCTTGAACCATATCACCAACCCCTTGAGTTTCAAAACATGGGTGAGGAGGCCAAACTGAATGAGCTTGAGAAATACATAGACCTTCTCATGACAAGCCAAAATACCATGGAGAAGCAACTCTCTCAACTGATAACCATGTTACAGGAGGAGGAAACGGGTACATTACCTAGTCGAGCTTGAACCGCCCCATCCCCAATTTAATGATATTGAAAGTCCACCACCCGGTTTGAGGTTAATGAGAGTCCTTCCCAACAAGTTTGCTTTCATGATGATTTATTTGTTGAGATTGAGTCTTCTCAAGATATTAGTGAAGCGAGGTTTGATGAGCTACAGGGAAGTCTACCTTTTGCACAGAAATTTTTGATTTTAGTGAGCCTAGTGAATTTATTGATTTAGAATCAGATTTTCATGATAACATAGAAAGCCAGGAAATTCGATCTCCCCCTCTCTCTTTGGAAAACTTAGATAATTGTCATTTTGAGGGATTCCATTGTCTCACATATTGATTTTTTCAAACCTCCTAGGTTTGTGATTTTATTGAGGGAGGATAATGTTAGTCATAATGCCTTTCAAGCATATTTTCATGATCCTTATTTGACAAACCAAGTTATGCAAGAGCGGATAGTTGTATTGCTAGGATTGATTTGAGTAAACCTCAATTTTTATGATTATTTAGATGCGGTTATTCATAATCCTTTTTATGCTTATTGTGATCCATTTTTGGTTGATTTTTCAAAGAATGATAGGTGTTCTATATTGCAAATGGGAGAGAAGGGAAGGATTTATGGCCTGAGTTTTATTGCCATCATTTTTCACTGTCCCATAAGGACAGATTTTTCTATTGGATATTTCTCAGTTATGCTTAACTTTCGTATTATTTCTCGCTTTATTAAAATTCATGGTCGAGTGTTTTCTGGTTCGAAAGCTATTTCTCCATTTACTGGGCATGGATTGAGATTTTTATTGCTGCTCCTAGCACTTTTTGTAGAGCTCATGACTCTTCATGATCCTCTTTGTTGATTATATCTGGTAAGCCCCTTTATCTCCTCCCTTGTCCTTATATTTTTTTCTTTTATGCATGCATTGAGGACACTGCATGAATTAAGTGCGGGGGGATGTTGGGCTTAATTGGTGAATTTTGATTGTGGCAATAGTTTGGTTTTGTGCATATGTCTCTTTGATTGCAAACCGAGAGAGAGAGGGAATTAGGTGTCCTAGCATGCGAAATGATAAAAAATCCCTTTTCAAGGACGATAGTTGGTTTGTATCCGGTGATGGGGATTGAGTTTGAAAATATGAGCGTTATTTCATTTGATGGCTAGATTACTCTATGTGTTTTATGGACCCTTGATCTTTTGGCTAGTAGTTGAGACCAATTTGTTTGTGGCAAGGCAAGGCATGAAAGTGGAAGTGAATGAAAAAAAAAAAAAAAAAGGCAGAAAAGAAAGTGGAATTCCTTGGGAATAGACGGGGCATTGTGCCTCATGAAGCGGGGGTGACTTGATCGAAATTCCTTGGAAGGGAAACTCAAAAAAAAAAAAACTCTTGCATCAATGTCTCAATGTCTTATGTATATATGGAAAAAGTGAAGCTACCAAGTATTTGGGTGTCGGTGTATGCTCCACCATGTCATTCGAGGAACAATGTGGAGTAGAAAAAGAGTTTGTTGTTGAGAAAGAAAAAAAAAGCTTTTGCTTTAATGCACGAAAAAGAAAGTATGGTAAACAATACTCAAAGCCTAAGTCTTTGGTTCCATTGATATTATGAGTGGTTTACTTGAAGGTGAGTAGTGTTCAGAAACTATGAGGAGATCCCTTAATCTTGATGCATGCTTATTATTTGAATTGATGTGGGGTGATAAAATTCAAGTGTGGGGGAACCTTTGGCTCCTTGATCTTTAGTTGAACACTTTTTGGGATTATGTGCACTGTCCTACTTATGCCATGATTAAAATTTGCAGTATTCATTTACAATTGAATTTTGGATGTATATTCACTGCAAACACCCACGAGACACAACTCGTCCACTAGGGGTAACCTAGGGGTTTAAAGGCTTGTTGCACATGCTAAGTGCAACCGTGATTCCTACCAAAGTGAGTTAGGATTTTTTGCATTCTAGGTTAGTTTTTGTTTTTGCTTTACTTGAGGACAAGTAACGTTCAAGTGTGGGGGAATCTGATGAGCACATTTATGTGTGAAATCTTATGGCATAAAGCATACATTTTACCACATTGGATAGAGTTACTCGGTGCTTTCTTGTGCTTTTCAGGTTTTAGTTAATTCTTATGAAAATGGAGAAGATGATGTTAAGGAAATGTTTTTAAGCTGTGTAGAGGTGTTAATGACTTGGATGCGTAGCCCATCGAGTCAGCTTCGCAACGGTTCAAACGACACTTGATTCTGAGTTGAAACGAAGAAGTTACGGCCGTTTTGATAACGACGCGCGAAAATGGTCTGTAAGGGTTTATTTGTAATTATTGACAGTCGGTCGGGGACAAAGTGAAGTAGAAGTTCGGATTCTAGGGGCCATAATGCAATAACCAGAAGTTATATTTCCTGTACCCGAAAGATTCCATTTGGAGGGCTCTGGACAGTCCAACTTCAACTTGAGATATCTTAGGCTCCCCAACTCCAAATTGGACAAAATTTGGGTCTATTTTGGGTGATTTTTTGCAAGGAACACAATGGTGAGGCCTATATAAGCACCCCATTCTCCACGTTTTATGAAGGACAGAATGGGTATTTTATTTATTCTTGAAGGAATCCTAGTCATTACCCTTACTCTCTCTCTCCTCCAACTTCTCAAGGGCACTTTTGAAATTCTACTTGGGATAGATTTATTTTGAAAGATATTCTCTCACCTATGGAAAGTTGAAAAGTCAAAGCATCTTTGATTTTATTTCTTGGAGAAGATATCTACAAAGAAAAGGAAGCACTTGTTAGAATTGGAAGTTTACTTTTCTAGAAATAGAAGTTCTATGTAAACAATTTTCTCTTCTTCTTCTTTCTATTTTTTTCCTTTTTCCTTAGGATTCAAGGCAATGTAAAAGAGGAAGGAGAAGAGAATATTCTCTTTTCTTAGGGAATATTTCTCCTACACTTCCCTCTTCTCTCTTCTCTTCTCTTCCCCCTATAAATACCCCTTGCCCTTTGGGTTGTAAGAAGTTAGTTTTTTAGTTAAGTTTTTAGTTAGTTTCTAGTTCAATTTTAATTCAGTTTTTTTAGTGTAATTTTTACTTCATTCACTTAGTGAAATTTTCTCTTCTTTTCCTATTTTTGGCTTAAGTTCTTAGTTTTGATTTCAAGTTCTTAGTTTTGATTTCATAAGTCTAGTTTAATAGTTGTAATAGTTGTAGTTTAATGCTTTCTAGTCTAAGTTCCTATGTTGATGACAAGACATGGAGATTTAGAAGAGGAAGCCATGGTGAGTTTATTCAAGTATTCAAGCACATCAAGGTATCTCATTCTCTAAACCCTTAATCTCATTCTCCCTTTCCTCTATCTCTCTCTATCTTCTTCTTCTTCTCCCTCTATTTCTTTTATTTTTTTTATATGGTTGTGGTTTGTGGATGCACTTTTATTCCCTTATTCCTTTTTATGTGATTATTATGTGTGGTTGCTTTTTTATACCTTTCAATTTGCGTTAGTCTGATAGGTTAGATGCTCATGTGTTAGGACGCCAATTTAATCCCTTAATTTTGTTAGATGCTTATGAGTTAGGATGCATTAATTTCCATTAATTTAATTAGTTTAATTTAGCACTTTAATTTGGTTTACTTTGCATTACTTTTAAGTTAGTTAAATAGAGTGGCGTATATCTCCTCGTGTTTGATCCGTAGCTACGATTGACCCGTACGCTTGCGGTATTATTTTAACTCAAACAAGTTTTTGGCGCCGTTGTCGGGGAGATTATTGACCACTTTATTTTTCTGATTTTTAAGTAATTCGAAGTGCTTTAGTTTCTTCTCTTTCTCCTCTTCTCTTAAAAAAAAAAAAAAATGGTTTTTGAAAACCTCTTCTTGTTTCTCTCTTCTGTTTCAAATAGTATGCGCCCAATCTAAAGTCTTTCATATGCCCAAACCCAGCAAATCTTGGTGCCCCTTGATTCGTTGGGTGATTTGGATTGGCATGTGACTTATCTTTGGAGGTGACCACTCTTGATAACAGGAAAGCGACATAGTGAGAGCGTTGGAAACATAAACGTATAGTAGTCCTCCACCCTACATCAGAATCCATTTGGAGTCTCCCGTAGGTGGCTCATGAAGACTATACGGGTTCCCTTGCTGTCAACCTATATGGCAACCTTACAGCTTTGGAATCATTGTTTCGATTTCTGAGGGATAGATACACTATCTACCTTGGGCTCCCTCTTGTTTTTAGTATTTTTTTTTCTAGTCTTTTATTTTTCTTTAAATTTTTTTTTTTTATGGGAGACCTCAATTTGGGATAGGTGGTTAGTTTAGAATTATGGCAGATACACTTCCAAATAAGACTTTGGGGGAAAGATGGACCTATGCTAAGGCAACCATGATTTTGGAGGAAATGTTTAAACAGGTTAGGGAAGCCAAATGTAGTGAGATAGAGAACAATTTTGCACCACCCCAGTACAATTTTGCTCCCCAACCCAACTATGGGTTTTCCAAAAATTTTGATTGGTCACATCCCCAAACAATCCATGTTATGGAAGGATGCCCTAATCTTTATGGGGATAACTATGGTGAACAGAATGTGAGGCTTCAATTTCAATATAATTCTTTTGGCACTTACAATCAGGGGTGGAGTGATCATCCCGATTTCTTGTGGAATCAATGGAATAACCAAGCTGGACCACCCAATTTCCAATATCATGGTCAGTTTGGTCTTCCAATGCCCAACCCTCCATTAAATCTCAATGGGCCACCTCTCCTTGAACCATATCACCAACCCCTTGAGGTTCAAAACATGGGTGAGGAGGCCAGACTGAATGAGCTTGAGAAATACATAGACCTTCTCACGACAAGCCAAAATACCATGGAGAAAGCAACTCTCAAGCTGATAACCATGTTACGAGGAGGAGGAAACGGTACATTACCTAGTCGGCTGAACCTTCATCCCCAATTTAATGATATTGAAAGTCCACCACCCCAGTTTGAGGTTAATGAGAGTCCTTCCCAACAGTGCTTTTCATGATGATTTATTTGTTGAGATTGAGTCTCCTCAAGATATTAGTGAAGCGAGGTTTGATGAGCTACGGGGAAGTCCACCTTTTGCACATTTTGATTTTAGTGAGCCTAGTGAATTTATTGATTTAGAATCGGATTTTCATGATAACATGCGAAAGCCGAAAATTGATCTCCCCTCTCTCTTTGGAAAACTTAGATAATTGTCATTTTGAGGATTCCATTGTCTCACATATTGATTTTCAAACCTCCTAGGTTTGTGCTTGATTTTATTAGAGGAGGACAATGTTAGTATAATGCCTTTCAAGCATATTTTCATGATCCTTATTTGACAAACCAAGTTGTACAAAGAGCGGATAGTTGTATTGTTAGGATTGGTTGAGTAAACCTCAATTTTTATGATTATTTAGATGCGGTTATTCATAATCCTTTTTATACTTATTGTGATCCGTTTTTGGTTGATTTTTAAAGAATGATAGGTGTTCTACATTGCAAATGGGAGAAGGGAAGGATTTATGGCACAGGTTTTATTGCCTTCATTTTCATTGTCCCATAAGGACAGATTTTCTATTGGATATTTCTGGTTGTGCTTAACTTTTACGTATTATTTCTCGCTTTATTAAAATTCATGGTCAGTGTTTTACGGTTGAGCTATTACTCCATTCTTGACCATGGATTGAGATTTCTATTCTTTGCTCCTAGCACTTTTGTAAACTCATGACTCTTCGCGATCCTCTTTATTGTTGATTATATCTGGTAAGCCCCCTTCATCTCCTCCCTTGTCCATATATTTTTTTCTTTTATGCATGCGTGAGACACTTTGCATGAATTAAGTGCGGAGGGGATGTTGGGCTTAATTGGTGAATTTTGATTGTGGCAATAATTTGGTTTGTGCATATGTCTCTTTGATTGCAAAGCGAGAGAGAGAGGAATTAGGTGTCCTAGCATGCGAAATAATAAAAATCCCTTTTCGAGGGCGATAGTTGGTTTTGTATCCGGTGATGGGGTTGAGTTTGAAAATATGAGCGTTATTTCATTTGATGGCTAGATTACTCTATGTGTTTTATGGACCCTTTGATCTTTTGGCTAGTAGTTGAGACCAATTTGTTTGCCTTGGCAAGGCAAGGCATGAAGTGGAAGTGAATGAAAAAAAAAAAAAAAGAGACAGAAGAAAAAGTAGAATTCCTTAGGACTAGACGGGGCATTGTACCTCATGAAGCGGGGTGACTTGATCGAAATTCCTTGGAAGAAACTCAAAAAAAAAAAAAAAACTCTTGCATCAATGTCTCAATGTCTTATGGATATATACAAAAGTGAAGCTACCAAGTATTTGGGTGTCTGGTGTATGCTCTACCATGTCATTCAAGGAACTGTGGTGGAGTAGAAAAAGAGTTTGTTGTTGAGAAGAAAAAAAAGCTTTTGCTTTAATGCACGAAAGAGTATGGTGAAAAATACTCAAAGCTAATCTTTGGTTCCATTGATAATGTAAGAGTGGTTGCCTTGAGGTGGGTAGTGTTCGAAGTATGAGGAGACCCCTTAATCTCCAAATCATGAGTCGGTAGTTCTTTTCATAATCTTTCAATTGCAGGTTCGAGAGGCGTAGGCTACCACCTTCCCGTCTTGCATCCAAACACAACCCAAACCCATCTTTGATGCATCACTATAAACTACCATTCCCCCAGTGCCATTAGGAATGGTAAGCACTAGAGCAGAAATTAGTCTTTGCTTTAATTCCAGAAAGCTCTTCTCGCACTCACCGATCCACTCGAACTTCACTCCCTTTCGGGTCAGTCGAGTCATCGGGGCCGAAAGTCTTGAGAAGTTCTCAATAAACCTCTTATAGTAGCCGGCTAAACCCAAGAAACTATGGATATCAATCACATTCTTGGGGGTTTCCCAATCAACTATCGACTTCACCTTGCCGGGGTTGGCTTCTATACCTTTGGTTGAAACAACGTGTCCCTAGAAAGCCACTTGAGGTAACCAAAACTCACATTTACTGAACTTAACATACAACTGCTTCTCTCTCAAGCGTTGCAGGACAAATCAAAGATGTTCAGCATGCTCCACCTCATTCTTCGAGCATATCAAGATGCCATCAATGAAGACAATGACATACTTGTCTAGTACATCATGAAACACCCCGTTCATTAGCTCCATGAAAGCGGCTGGGGCATTGTTCAACCCAAAGGACATGACCAAGAATTCATAGTGACCATAGCGAGATTTGAAGGCTGTCTTGCTAATGTCACTATCTCTAATTTTCAATTGATGATACCCTAACCTGAGGTCAATCTTCGAGAACACCTTAGTACCCTATAGTTGATCGAACAAGTCATCGATCCTGGGTAGCGGGTACCAATTCTTGATCGTTAATTTATTAATCTTGCGGTAGTCGATACACATCCTTAGGCTACCATCCTTCTTCTTCACAAATAGTACCGGTGCTCCCCAAGGCGAAACACTCGGTCTGATAAACCCCTTCTTCAATAAGTCCTTGAGCTGTTCCTGCAATTCTCTCAGCTCTGTAGGTGCCATCCTATAGGGTGCCTTGGATACTGGGGCTGCACCTGGGATCAAATCAATCATAAACTCGGTCTCACGGTCTAGTGGTAACTGTGTCAGGTCTTCCAAAAAAACATCTGGGAATTCCTTAACCACATCGATCTCTTCAAGTGGCTTGACCCTTGCTTCAACATCCATCACTGACGCCAAGTAACACTGACATCCTTCCTCTATCAGCTTCTAGATTTGTAGAGCGGAGATAGGAATTAGGTATTTGGGTTTGTCTGGCATAGGTCTGTACTACTTTTCTTACAAGGCTTTTACTCTGAAGACTTTCACTTTCGATTCTCCAATACCTAGCTCAACTTTAGAATGAATTGGAATATTGATGGAATCCCTACTTTTTGTTCCCAATAACGGAGGGGACATTCGGTGACCCATTACTCCACTTATATCCATTGTTGAGTAAAGTTTTGTCAAATCCTTCAGTTCCAGTCCCTACTCTTACCCACACAAGGCTACAAAACCAACACCTGACCCAATACCACAAGATTGACAATTTATCAAACACAAAGTCAAGAGTTAAGGAAAGACAAAGGAGAAATCAATCCAAAGTCTTTCTCAAAGATGTGTAAGATAGTCAATAATCATGGTGAAATACACACAGAGGAGGGTGGAAAACAGTGAAAAAAGACTGGTTACAAAACCGGTCCAAAAATAATCTAAAAGCCCGAGTGGACTCAGGACTGGACTCTGGTTTGGGTCCACTCCCTGGTCCAGTGGGAAATAGCAAGTAAGCGGACTCAAGCTGGGTCCACCTCTGGGTCCAGCGAGAAATAGCAGGTGTGTGGACTCAAAAAGTGGACTTAGACTGGGTCCACACCTAGGGCCAGCAAGAAACAGCAGGCACATGGACTCAAAGAGTGGACTCAGGCTGGGTCCACCTCTGGGTCCAGCGAGAAAACAACTTAAACTTAAAGCCCTTAGGACCTAAAACCCATTCGCCCCTTTCATTTTCTGCCTCTCTTGCACGAAGAAGAGGACCAAGCCTCTGCTCCCCTTGCTTCCACTCCTTCTCCTTGGTGATTTTGGGCGCTCAACCTTGCAGATTCATCCCCAAACCAAGTTCAGGTAAGGTTCTTCTTCTCCAACTCGATTTCTTCAAGTTTTTTTTTTTCTCAAACTCAACCCTAGGTTGCTCTGTTTCGTTTTTCCCTTGAAGAAACTAGAAATAGGGGTTCCTAAGGTTTAAATCTCTACTTCAATCGCACAAAACAAGTGTGCCAACTACTCATCTTGTTCCCTTTACCCCATTCTAGGTTTTTGGGTGAAAATCAAAATTTTCCTTACCCCCAATTCGATTTTTTTTTTTCTTGCTGTATTTTGGGGAAATCGTGAAATGGGTTTTCCCAACACACTAGAATCTCCAACTTGCCCACAATAGGTGCTTAAAACACCACCCAAGCCATGGGACTCCACATTCCAAAGGTTGTATGGCCAAGAACATGTTCATATATATATGTATTTTTTCTCATTACATTTGTGTTTGAAATTTTAGGTTTACATTACCTTTACTATTAAGCTTTGATTAGGTGTAAATATATATATATATATATATATATATATATTTCCATGTTCCATACTATTTAAAATGCTATTTTCTTGGATTGAATGGGATTGAATCATCCCCATCCATCTATTATGCAATCATGCCTAACATCATAATGTCTTGTTGTTCTTGGTGCATATAGAACAATGTAGGTAGGAAAACAGAATTACTGTTCTAAATGTGCAATGTCTATCAATATTTCCTACAGTTAGGTACAACCAATTGCTTCTCTTTTCTTTCCTTTTTTTGTGTTTTTTATTTTTGTTTACTTTCCATTACTATGAGTTTCCCCCAAATAACATGGGGTTAAATCCTGTTTTGCGGTATATTTTTTTTTGAAACAGGGAAGAAATCATTGAGTCTCTATAAGGGACACAAAAGGGTTACACACCTCAAATTCTATTTTATAAACCCCCAATAATTCCCCATTTAAAACCTGTTTTGTATTTCTTTGCTTAGGTTTCTTACTAGGATTTCTTCCCATTCTTTTCCATATTGTACCCTTCTTATTTACTTCCTTCTCTCATTTGTTTTTGTGTGTAGGTACTCTTACAATGGTAGAGAACACGCGCTAGGTAGGAAGAGTTCCTATGGGCTACGATGCCAAACACTTGAAATCAATTGAGGCGCATGAGGTATATCGGGAACATTTTGCAAAGAGGTCCATAATCAAAGGTCGGGACTTCATAGTGGATGACCTCACCACCTTCAAAGTTGGTCCCCGCTTTGAGGCCTTGGGGTGGACACCTCTGTTGACACCTCCCAAACATCACTACCCCAAGCTTGTGAGGCAGTTCTATTCCAACCTCAGCTCCATTTGCAAGGGGCCTACGTCATACAAGATCGCATCCTTTATAAAGGGAGTAAAGATCACCTTCACCACCACTGAGTTGGCAAGAATACTAGGGATACCTGCCCAAGGAGAGAGGAAATTTTATGTCTCGTTGGCAGACAGGCATGGTTCCCTTAGCCCAGAGCACATCAAGGAGATCTACAAGACTCTCACAAAAGGGAAGTCCACCAGTAAGACAAGTGAGACCAAGTACGGGCGATCACAGAGGGTCCTAAGCCGTATAGTCCAAACCAATTTGCTACCCAAGGGAGGGCATCCCACTCAGCCATCTTTTGGTGTATCATATATAGCTTATGCCCTCTACAAGGGCATTCCCTTCTGTCTCCCTTTTGCCATCATTTACAGTATGAGTCATGTGCGAGCTAAGTCCGAGGTCAACTTGAGCTTGCCATATGGGAGGCTACTTACCACCATTTTCTTACATTTTGGCATAGACTTGACTGGGGAGGTGGTGAAGGAACCAAGTGAGGAACCTTTTGGTTCACATGCCCTTGGGAGGATGAAGATCCGAACAGACATCCCAACTGATGAGGAGATACTAGATGAAGCAGAGGATCTTGAGGAGGATCCCCCACAGCAGCAAGGTACTGACTTTGCATCCTCATCATTTGCACCATTTGTTGGGTCCGATAAGGACAAGATCATGGCTGCCATAGCACAGTTGGGCACAAACATGGCCCAAGGCTTTTCTGAGATTATGGGAGAGTTGAACAAGCACCATGCTCGCTTCGACATCCTAGAAGAAAAAGTGAAGGACTTGGGCACCTACGTCCATGAGCATCTTTATGAAGATGACAGTGAGGGAAACAACATAGAGGACTAGGCATAAGATTAGAGGACACAATATTTTGTGACTTTAACTGTTTTTTGTTTCATCTCTTTGTTTCCTTTTTTTTTTTTTTGAAACAGTTTCACTTGTCTTAATCATAGTTGTAATTATTGATTTAGTATCAAGGTAACTCTAGCACAGTTGAACCGAATTGTAATTTTGTTTTGGATTCTCACCAAGGTGAATGTACAGTCAGCTGAACTAATGAAATGAATCTATCTTTCCTTCATTGTCACCTTATCTTGTCTTTTATCAATCTTACCGGCTTCCACACCTAGCTAGTCTTCTCCCTAGGTCTTTACACACAACATTTTATTCTGTTGGAAGCTTTTATATCATTATCACTATTTGTGTGGAGTAAATCGGGTTTTCGCAAGACAATGACTCAATACAGAGCATCGCGCTCTGATACCACTCTATCACTCCCCCATCCTGGAAGGGAATAAAATACAATAAAAGGGGTATGACTAGGATGACACGTGTCACCCCACACTGCCAGGATCTCAATTACAGTGTATTGAATCATAGTCAGGACTAATATAATTATCACAAATATACTAGTAAATGGAAACAGAGAAATATTACATTCCCAAGGTGAAATAGAATGGCAGAAGCGTTAAATAACAGTTTCAATATGTTCATCTGCCTCATGTTAGGTTATACAGTAATTCAGTGATATATCAAATGACCATTACATAACTATCAAAATGTAGTCTGTACAATGCATGGTATAAAACTCAAAAGAAAGCAGTAGTAAGTCTCAGAATCAGAATGCCCCATAGGCATAGTCATCATATGGACACTCGTCGCCGTGTTCCTCCGTCAACGGCTTTGGGTCCTCCACACCCATAGAATCATACTCAGACGAGTGAACATCCAGGTTTGCCACAAATCCATCATCTGCAGTCACATCTAAAAAGGTGTGCACAAAAGAGGGTAAGCTCCACTGAGCCCAGTGAGGGGATGGGGAACATGCAAGTAATAACATATAGTCCATGATGCATGAATTATTATTCAATTATCCACTTAACAAGCACATCTAAGTCACTAGGTACTTGCTACTACAACAACTCGGATAACATCGCGGATCACTTATCTTATCACCGAGATGAGACCTCAATTGTTACTAGGGAGCTCGCACCGGTAGAAGCCACTCGCCACCCAGAGGCAAACCCCGATAACCAATGATCATCCCTGACCTGGCCTCGTATCACACCTCAGGCATATAGGTAGCCTTGGTTACCCAGCACCTAAACCCCTGTTGATAAGGGTCGTAGCAAGGGGATCGAAAATCCTAACCATTCTATATGAACTATCGTGTCGAGAGGTATTCCGAGTGCATCAACGTCCCATACCATCTAGTATGCGGGTACCAGCACAACACGACATATGACAAATGATGAGCACATTTATGTGTGAAATCTTAGGGAATAAAGCATACATTTTACCACATTGGATAGAGTTACTCGGTGCTTTCTTGTGCTTTTCAGGTTTTAGGTGAATTCTTGAGAAAATGGAGGTGATGATGTTAAGGAACTATTTTTAAGCTGTTTAGAGGTGTTAATGGCTTGGATACGTAGCCCATCGAGTTAGCTTCTCAACGGTTCAAACGGCACATGATTCCGAGTTGAATCGAAGAAGTTACGGTCATTTCCGTAACGAAGCACGAAAATGGTCTATAGGGGTTTATTTGTAATTATTGATAGTCGGCCGGAGGCAAAGTGAAGCAAAAGTTTGGATTCTAGGGGCCTTAACGCAATAATCAGAAATTATATTTCCTGTACCCGAAAGATTCCATTTGGAGGGCTCTGGACAGTCCAACTTCCACTTGAGATATCTTGGGCTTTCGAACTCCAAATTGGACGAAATTTGGGTCTATTTTGGGTGATTTTTTGCAAGGAACACAATGGTGAGGCCTATATAAGCACCCCATGCTCCACGTTTTCTGAAGGATAGAATGGGTATTTTATTTATTCTTGAAGGAATCCTAGTCATCACCCTTACTCTCTCTCTCCTCCAACTTCTCAAGGGCACTTTTGAAATTCTACTTGAGATAGATTTATATTTTCTTATCTATGAAAGGTTGAAAAATCAAAGATGCTTTGATTTTATTGCTTGGAGAAGATATCTACAAAGAAAAGGAAGCACTTGTTAGAATTGGAAGTCTACTTTTCTAGAAATAGAAAGTCTATGTAAACAATCTTCTCTTCTTCTTCTTTCTATTTTTTTCTTTTTTTTTCTTAGGATTCAAGGCATTGTAAAAGAGGCAGGAGAAGAGAATATTCTCTTTTCTTAGGGAATATTTCTCATTTACTTCCATCTTCTCTCTTCTCCTCTCTTCCCCCTATAAATACCCCTTGTCCTTTGGGTTGTAAGAAGTTAGTTTTTTAGTTCAGTTTTTAGTTAGTTTCTAGTTCAATTTTAATTCAAGTTTTAGTGTAATTTTTAGTTCATTCACGTAGTAAAATTTCTTTTCTTCTTCTCCTTCTAAGTTGTGGTTTTTGGCTTTTATAAGTTCTAGTTTGCTTTTTGATTTTCATTTAATGGTTGTAATAGGTTTAGTTTATACTTTAATTTCAATTTTAGTCTTCAATTGGGTTGTAATTTCTTAATTCTAGTTTAGGTTTTAAGCCTTCTAGTCTAAGTTCTTAAGTTGATGACAAGACTTGAAGATTTAGAAGAAGAGGCTATGGTAAGTTTATGCAAGTATTCAAGCTTTTCAATTACATTCATGCAAGCACATCCAGGTTTTACTATCTAAACTCTCAATCTCATTCTCCCTTTCCTCTATCTCTCTCTATCTTCTTCTTCTTCTCCCTCTATTTCTTTTATTTTTTTTATACGGTTGTGGTATGTGGATGCACTTTTATTCCCTTATTTATTTTTATGTGATTATGAAGTGTGGCTGCGTTTTTGTTATTCCTTCCAATTTACGTTAGTTTAATAGGTTAGATGCTCATGTGTTAGGACACCAACTTAATCCCTTAATTTTGTTAGATGCTTATGAGTTAGGATGCATTAATTTTCATTAGTTTCATTAGTTTAATTTAACACTTTAATTTGGTTCACTTTACATTATTTTTAAGTTAGTTAAATAGAGTAGCGTATATCTCCTCGTGTTCGACCCGTAGCTACGATTGACCCGTACGCTTGCGGTATAATTTTTAAACTCAAACAAGTTTTTGACGCCGTTGCCAGGGAGATTATTGACCACTTTATTTTTTTGATTTTTAAGTAATTCGAAGTGCTTTAGTTTCTTCTCTTTCTCCTCTTTCTTTTTAAAAAAAAAAAAAAAAAAGTTTTTGAAAACCTCTTCTTGTTTCTCTTCTGTTTCAAATAGTGTGCGCCCAATCTAAAGTCCTTCATATGCCCAAACCCAGCCAATCTTGGTGCCCCTTGATTCGTTGGGTGGTTTGGATTGGCATGTGACTTATCTTTGGAGGTGACCACTCTTGATAACAGGAAAGCAACATAGTGAGAGCGTTGGAAACATAAACGTATAGTAGTCCTCCACCCTACATCAGAATCCATTTGGATTCGCCCGTAGGTGGCTCGTGAAGACTATACGGGTTCCCTTGCTGTCAACCTATATGACAACCTTACAACTTTAGAACCATTGTTTCGATTTCTGAGGGATAGATACACTATCTACCTTGGGCTCCCTTTTGTTTTTAGTATTTTTTTTTCTAGTCTTTTATTTTTCTTTAAACTTTTTTTTATGGGAGACCTCAATTTGGGATAGGTGGTTAATTTAGAATAATGGGAGATACACTTCCATATAAGACTTTGGGGGAAAGATGGACCTATACAAAGGCAACCATGATTTTGGAGGAAATGTTTAAACAGGTTAGGGAAGCCAAAAGTAGTGAGATAGAGAACAATTTTGCACCACCCCAGTACAATTTTGCTCCCCAACCCAACTATGGGCTTTCGGGAAATTTTGATTGGTCACTTTCCTAGACAATCCATGTTATGGAAGGATGCCCTAATCTTTATGGGGGTAGCTATGGTGATGAGAATGTGAGTCCTCAATTGCAATACAATTCTTTTGGCACTTACAATCAGGGGTGGAGTGATCATCCTGATTTCTTGTGGGATCAATGGAATAACCAAGCTGGACCACCCAATTTCCAACATCATGGTCAGTTTGGTCCTCCAATGCCCAACCCTCTATTAAATCTCAATGGGCCACCTCTCCTTGAACCATATCACCAACCCCTTGAGTTTCAAAACATGGGTGAGGAGGTCAGACTGAATGAGCTTGAGAAATACATAGACCTTCTCACAACAAGCCAAAATACCATGGAGAAGCAGCTCTCTCAACTGATAATCATGGTGCAAGAGGAGGAAACGGGTACATTACCTAGTCAGCCTGAACCGCCCCATCCCCAGTTTAATGATATTGAAAGTCCACCACCCCAGTTTGAGGTTAATGAGAGTCATTCCCAACCAGCTGTTTTTCATGATGATTTATTTGTTGAGATTGAGTCTCCTCAGGATATTAGTGAAGCAAGATTTGGTGAGCTACCTGGGGAAGTCCAACTTTTTCCTAAAATTTTTGATTTTAGTGAGCCTAGTGTTTTTATTGATTTAGAATCAGATTTTCATGATAACATAGAAACCCAGGAAATTCGATCTCCCCCTCTCTCTTTGGAAAACTTAGATAATTGTCATTTTGAGGATTCCATTATCTCACATGTTGATTTGTCAAAACCTCCTAGGTTTGACATTTTATTGAGGACAATGTTAGTCATGATGCTTTTCAAGCAAATTTTCATGATCCTTATTTAGCAAACCAAGTTATGCAAAGAGCGGATAGTTGTATTGCTAGGATTGATTTGAGTAAACCTCCAATTTTTTATGATTATTTAGATGAGGTTATTCATAATCCTTTTTATGCTTATTGTGATCCATTTTTGGTTGATTTTTCAAAGAATGATAGGTGTTCTACATTGCAAATGGGAGAGAAGGGAAGGATTTATGGCCTGAGTTTTATTGCTTTCATTTTTCACTGTCCCATGAGGACAGATTTTTCTATTGGATATTTCTCAGTTGTCCTTAACTTTCGTATTATTTCTCGCTTTACTAAAATTCATGGTCGAGTGTTTTTTGGTTCTGAAGCTATTTCTCCATTTACTGGCCATGGATTGAGATTTCTATTACTGCTCCTAGCACTTTTTGTAGAGCTCATGACTCTTCATGATCCTCTTTGTTGATTATATCTGGTAAGCCCCTTCATCTCCTCTCTTATCCTTATTTTTTTTCTTTTATGCATGTATTGAGGACACTGCATGAATTAAGTGTGGGGGGGGGATGTTGGGCTTAATTGGTCAATTTTGATTGTGACAATAGTTTGGTTTTGTGCATATGTCTCTTTGATTGTAAAATGAGAGAGAGAGAGGGAATTAGGTGTCCTAGCATGTGAAATAATAAAAAATCCCTTTTCAAGGACGGTAGTTGGTTTGTATCCGGTGAGAGTGATTGAATTGAAAAATATGAGCATTATTTCATTTGATGGTTAGATTTCTCTATGTATTTTATGGACCCTTTGATCTTTTGGCTAGTAGTTGAGACCAATTTGTTTGTGGTAAGGCAAGGCATGAAAGTGAATGAAAGAAAAAAAAAAAAAAAAAAAAAAGAAAGGAAGGTGGAATTCCTTGGGACTAGACAGGGCACTGTGCCTCATGAAGTAGGGTGACTTGATCGAAATTCCTTGGAAGGAAACTCAAAAAACTCTTGCATCAATGTCTCAATGTCTTATGGATATATGCAAAAAGCAAAGCTACTAAGTATTTGGGTGTCTGGTGTATGCTCCACCATGTCATTCAGAGAACAGTAGTGGAGTAGAAATAGAGTTTGTAGTTAAGAAAGAAAAAACTTTTGCCTTAATGCCTGAAAAAAAAAGAAAGTACGGTCAACAATACTCAATGCCTAAGTCTTTGGTTTCATCGATGCTATGGGGGGGTTTACTTGAAGGTGAGTAGTGTTCAGAAAATATGAGGAGATCCCTTGAACTTGATGCATGCTTGTTACTTGAATTGATGTGGGGTGATAAAATTCAAGTGTGGGGGAACCTTTGGCTCCTTGATCACTAGTTGAACACTTTTTGGGATTATGTGCACTGTCCTACTTATGCCATGATTAAAATTTACAGCATTCATTTACAATTGAATTTTGGGTGTATATTCACTGCAAACACCCACGAGACACAACTCGTCCATTAGGGGTAACCTAGGGGTTTAAAGGCTTGTTGCACTTGCTAAGTGCAACCGTGATTCTTACGAAAGTGAGTTAGGATTTTCTGCATTCTAGGTTAGTTTTTGTTTTTGTTTTACTTGAGGACAAGTAACGTTCAAGTGTGGGGGAATCTGATGAGCACATTTATGTGTGAAATCTTAGGGAATAAAGCATACATTTTACCACATTGGACAGAGTTACTCGGTGCTTTCTTGTGCTTTTCAGGTTTTAGGTGAATTCTTGAGAAAATGAAGGAGATGATGCTAAAGAAATATTTTTAAGCTATTTAGAGGTGTTAATGACTTGGATGCGTAGCCCATCGAGTTAGCTTCTCAACGGTTCAAACGGCACATGATTCCGAATTGAAACGAAGAAGTTACGGCCGTTTCCGTAACGAAGCACGAAAATGGTCTATAGGGGTTTATTTGTAATTATTGACAGTCGGCCGGAGGCAAAGTGAAGCGAAAGTTCGGATTCTAGGGACCTTAATGCAATAACCAGAAGTTATATTTCCTGTACCCGAAAGATTCCATTTGGAGGGCTCTGGACAGTCCAACTTCCACTTGAGATATCTTGGGCTCTCGAACTCCAAATTGGACGAAATTTGGGTCTATGTTGGGTGATTTTTTGCAAGGAACACAATGGTGAGGCCTATATAAGCACCCCATGCTCCACGTTTTCTGAAGGACAGAATGGGTATTTTATTTATTCTTGAAGGAATCCTAGTCATCACCCTTACTCTCTCTCTCCTCCAACTTCTCAAGGGCACTTTTGGAATTCTACTTGGGATAGATTTATATTTTCTCATCTATGGAAGGTTGAAAAATCAAAGATGCTTTGATTTTATTGCTTGGAGAAGATATCTACAAAGAAAAGGAAGCACTTGTTAGAATTGGAAGTCTACTTTTCTAGAAATAGAAAGTCTATGTAAACAATCTTCTCTTCTTCTTCTTTCTATTTTTTTCTTTTTTTTTCTTAGGATTCAAGGCATTGTAAAAGAGGCAGGAGAAGAGAATATTCTCTTTTCTTAGGGAATATTCTCTTTTCTTAGGGAATATTTCTCGTGTACTTCCCTCTTCTCTCTTCTCCTCTCTTCCCCCTATAAATACCCCTTGTCCTTTGGGTTGTAAGAAGTTAGTTTTTTAGTTCAGTTTTTAGTTAGTTTCTAGTTCAATTTTAATTCAATTTTTAGTGTAATTTTTAGTTCATTCACTTAGTAAAATTTCTTTTCTTCTTCTCCTTCTAAGTTGTGGTTTTTGGCTTTTATAAGTTCTAGTTTGCTTTTTGATTTTCATTTAATGGTTGTAATAGGTTTAGTTTATACTTTAATTTCAATTTAAGTCTTCAATTGGGTTGTAATTTCTTAATTCTAGTTTAGGTTTTAAGCCTTCTAGTCTAAGTTCTTAAGTTGATGACAAGACTTGAAGATTTAGAAGAGGAGGTCATGGTAAGTTTATGCAAGTATTCAAGCTTTTCAATTACTTTCATGCAAGCACATCCAGGTTTTACTATCTAAACTCTCAATCTCATTCTCCTTTTCCTCTATCTCTCTCTATCTTCTTCTTCTTCTCCCTCTATTTCTTTTATTTTTTTTATATGGTTGTGGTATGTGGATGCACTTTTATTCCCTTATTTATTTTTATGTGATTATGAAGTGTGGTTGCGTTTTTGTTATTCCTTCCAATTTACGTTAGTTTGATAGGTTAGATGCTCATGTGTTAGGACACCAACTTAATCCCTTAATTTTGTTAGATGCTTATGAGTTAGGATGCATTAATTTTCATTAGTTTCATTAGTTTAATTTAACACTTTAATTTGGTTCACTTTACATTATTTTTAAGTTAGTTAAATAGAGTAGCGTATATCTCCTCGTGTTCGACCCGTAGCTACGATTGACCCGTACGCTTGCGGTATAATTTTTAAACTCAAACAACAAACTATATAATAGCACTAACCGTATGATGCCATATGATACTATCGTATCAAGAGATGTTCCGGGTGCATCAACGTCGCATGCCATTTTTCACCCGGGTACCAGCACGACACGACGCATAACAGACCAATTATAAGCATGATGAAGACATTAACAAGCCACATCCATAATGCATACATTCACAATTTCCACAAACATAGTTATTAAAAATGCAAGAATGAGTATGCATGAGAAATGGCATACAAGCATAACATAATGCAAAATACTCCCAAATTAAGTCAAATCTACACCCCACTCACCTATTTGTTCACGACCCGTTACTAAGGTTTGTTGTCGTTCAACGTAACTTAAGTTTCACCATGCGAGTAATATAGCCTAGAGAAGCGTAATAAAGTGAGTTAGGTGAGGTAAGAGGGGTCCCGAAGTCTAGGTTTAAGGATAACATAATAGAGTTTAGGTGGACTCTTGAGTGGAGGCATAATGCCTGGGTCCACCCCTAGCAAAATACATTAAAACCAAGACGTGACTCTTGGGTGGATCCTGGCCTGAGTCCACCTGCAAGCAGAGAAGGGGTGGACTCTGGTTGTGGTTTCTGAT
Organism: Telopea speciosissima; assembly: GCF_018873765.1. Taxonomy (NCBI): domain Eukaryota; kingdom Viridiplantae; phylum Streptophyta; class Magnoliopsida; order Proteales; family Proteaceae; genus Telopea; species Telopea speciosissima. The sequence continues at coordinate 54,441,815 of NC_057921.1, read as the reverse complement.
CTGAGTCCACCACAGGGTCCACCTACAGGCAGAGAAGGGGTGGACTCCTATGGTGGTTTCTGGTTTGAATCCACCACAGGGTCCAGCTGCTGCAGAATCTGAAATTCACCACATGTAAGCTCCCGAACTCGATTTCTCTAGGCTTTCAGCCCACAAGGACTCAAGGAAAAGGTCTATAAGCTACCTAGGGTCATAATACCCTACCCTTATCATAGGATTATTGGGTTCAAAGGGTAATTTCATCAAAACCCCAAATCTAGGGTTTCTCTACCAAGAACCCTAAATCCAAGAATTAAAATCCAAAAAAGGGAAGAAAATAAACTCAAGGCTAGCTTCAAGCCTCCAAGTAGGGGAAATACCAATCTAAAAGCATCCTTAGGTTCCAAATGGAACCCTAGGTCCAAAACCCCCAACCTAAAAGGCTTTGACTCCAAACCCTAAAAGAAATTAAAGAAGAGAGAAAGAGAGAGAAAGATATGTATAAATTCAAATACCTACCTTGTCTAAGAATAATTCCTAGGTAGAGTAGTTGCACAAACCCTAGGATCTTCAATGCCTTCTTCCAATTTCCTTCTTCTGCTCCTTTCCTTCTCTTTTTCTCTCTTTTCTTTTCTCTCCTCACCTCCACGGTTTTGGCTATGTTAGAGGAGATTGTAGCAAGTTAGTGGGTGCTTAGTGAATAGGTGAGTGGATCAATGGATTAACACATGGCTTAGTTAGTGGATCATTTAATTAATGCACAACCTCCAAAATCCCTAATTAGTCACTAGTGGGTTTTTGAGATATTTTAAGACCCAAACTACTAAGTTACAAAAGAGGTGAGTGGGGTCCATAACACCTTTTCCACAATATACCATATGGCAGGTGTGGACTCACCACCGGGTCCAGCTCAGGGTCCAGCTCACCTCACTAGGGCTCGTCGTGTCAATGTGACAAGACACTAGTGCTCTCTTCGGTACTCCTCGCATTTGGGACTAGTGCTTGGAGGGTAGTCCATGAAGTCTTCGTCTAAGAATTTCCCCCAATCTCGATTGAGAAACCTTTCCTCAACCGCCAAGCCAGTGAACAGTCAAAGATCTTATAACTCGGTTTGACCACCATTGCGAACAACTCACCGGCATAGACGCCAGCTCCATCTATGTGGCACAAAATATTAATATTAAAAGATGATCTCGGGTGCGGGTCTAACAACCTCCCTTCGATGAATGCTTTTTTCGGTCATGGGAGTACGAAGTAAAGTGGCACGATTATGTAAATAAGTTCATACTATGCGAAAGGGATGTCAACCCTGACCACCTCACATCCTACAAAGTTCATGAAAGGTTTCAAACACAGGGTTGGGTACCCATGCTAAAATACCATGATAGTTTATACTCCGCATCGGTGAGATATTTCCATTGTAATCTCTCCTCGAAGGAGCTTGATGGCATCACTCTCTACATCACGAGCAAGGTCAAGGGTATTGAGTGTTCTTTCACATCGTGGAGCTAATGGACATTATCAAAATTTTCAATGGATGGAAGATGATGTACTATCCTCCCAGGTCCAAGCCGCATTTATGCTTAACTATGGAAGAGCATACCCGCATTAGCAGCACATTGAGGGCTGATGGTGGAGGTAGTGGGTTTGAATACCCCGAGTTTCATCCCACCACCAAAGTGTTAACTAGATTGGCACAAATCAATTTATTGCCAATCACAGGTTATCTCCATGAGGCCGGGTTGATGCATGATTTTATGGTATATTGTTTATGCACCGAGCGTCAACTCAACCTACCAAACATCATGGTGCGTAACATGGCTTTCAAGGCTCATAGGCCTAAGGAGAGTAACTTCCCATATGGGAGGTTATTGATATGGATTTTCATGCATTTTGGGGTGAAATTCGAGTTTGATGATGTACTAGGTGAGTTGGGGAAGAGGATTGACATGACTACTATGTAGAAGATGCACATGATTGGGACCGAGGATAGTGGGGAAGATCCTGTCCTCAGTGATGAAGAGAGTGAGGAGTAGTATAGTGATGAGGAGGATGGCATTGAGAGGAGATGTGAGGAGGAAGGGTCACCATCTGAGGGGCCGGTGAGCCTCAAGATGGCCAAGGGGATGTTGGTGTAGATGTTCCTATAGGCCGCCATAAGGATGTCGTGATTGATGAGCCCCAGGGCAGCCAGCATACCCGGGAGAGTAGTTGACGTACTAGGATGCCTACCCCTTTAGTTAGCCACCAGAGTGGAGGACGTGCTCATTTCAATGGTACACATGATGTCGAGGCTACTTCATCCATAGCATCGGGCCTAGTTTCGGATTCATTACCGGCCAGCGGATCACTATGGCCTCTCGTATGGATGCACTTTAGGGACAGATGGTAGGCTTTGAGAGCATGTATCATGACATGCATACTCAAATGATCCTCATAGAGAGTCGTAAGAGGCGTGCTGGTTCTCCCGATACACCACCACCACCAGCTCCACAATGATGATGATGATAGCAGTCCATGATCTACTTCTTTTTGTTGCCTTTAGGGCTTATGCATCCAGAACACTTAGTCTTTATATTAATTTCTTTTTAAGGTTTATGATGCAATTCTCCCTTTTCCCTCCGTTAGTAATTAGTTGTAAGCTTGGGTGTAACCCCAAGTCTAACTCATTTATATTATCAATGCATAGTCCCTGCACCTATTTAGATTTCTTATTTCTTTACTTGTTATATTATTATTTGATGTGTTCTTATAAGATTTTTTGTCAAACCCTGCTCCTGACTGGCTGGAATTTTGATTGAAGGACAGGAACTCATGACTAGGCAATCAAGTACACTGTGGAGTATCACTCCAGTGGTTGAGATTGATGAGGAAACATTAAGGATGACCTCCTACATGCCTGTCAGTAGATGGATCACTGACCCTTGCTGTTGTATAGCTGACAACATTATGTATTGCCTAAACTCTAGGTAATCTCTCTCCTCTTCATAACTATGGGTCCCACCCCTGGAAAAGTGTGTAACAACCTCTAAATGGCATGTGGGGACAAAGCCTTGACCATGGGTCAAACCCCTATGAAAGCCCCACTGAGATTCAGCCTTGCTGAAATCTCTGGACGATGCAGACAAGGCCTAGAGACATCGCCCAGAGTGCAAAATAGAATATTAAATTGATTTTAAATTATGGGGACCACTCATATTGGACATGGGCACCCCCTATAGGTTGAAGGGAGTCTGAGGGACCACCTCATACCCTTGGTTCACTGTGGACCCCACTAGTGGGCCCAGAATCACTAAGAATCAGGCTAGAAACTCATTTTGAAAAAGGGCCTTAGCAGCCAAACAAACCCTAGTGTGGGATGGGCCTATAAATAGATGAGCCTTGGGCTCATTTAGAGCCTTTGGTACTGCTCATTTTGTGGGAGAGAAAAGAAGAGAAAGAAGAGAGAAAGGAGAGGAAGAAGAAGAAGGAAAGGAAGGAGAAGAAGGAAGGGAGGTGCATCCCCCATCCAAGGCTTGGATTTCATGCAGCTCTACACCTGTGCAGCTATAAAACCTTATGAAATACCTGCCGCCTCTTTGAAATCTCTGCTGGTTGTTGGATTTCTACTCTCTGGCACCCCAGAACAGCTGGGAACTACCTAGAACTGCTCCAGATCTGCCATGCAAGTGTGAAGCATGGAAGATCTGAGAATTTTAGGTAATTTTACAAGTCTGATATACTGGTCTTGGAGCCGAAATCTGGTTGTGCATAGTTGCACTGCCAGATGCACTGTTGGCTGGCTATTTGAAACCCTGGTGCAACCCTGGCTGCATGGGACCTAGCCCTAGGTGGTAGCAGCCTTGGATCATCATTTTACATCTGTTTTCAGCCTTGCATGTCGCTGAAATCCAGATCTGCAACTGGCCCCAGAAAACCCTATGATACTATTCACTGGTCGCTTTTGGCAGACCTCTCCGGCAGCCAAGTGGTGGGCCCAATGGAAAATCCACATGGACCATAGAATAATACGCGAGACATCTGGCAGCAAACTACAGAAAGGCAAGAAACCAAACAAATATGTTTTGCTAGTTCAGCTTTTCAAATAGGTTTATATCCCTATCATATTTTATTACGTGTAGGGATCATAGTTGGAAAATCGGATTTTGACTGGGGGGAGTCATCCGAGTCGATTCAAAATTTTGAAAATTCTGGTTAAGAGTTGTGTAGACTAGGCCAGGGTAAAAAATGACTTGACTGGGTCATAGATGGTCCGAGTCAAATAAGACTCGGTATTTTTATCCGAGTCATGACAAAATCGATGAGTTTAGTCATTTTAAAAAAAATCATAAAACCAGTTCACTTAGAAACGAAGTTAACTAAGTAGTAAATCCATAATCTAAAACAATAAGAAAGCCTCAACTCCTCGACCCCCTTCACTTGTTCAATGGTATAAACTCAAACTGCATTGATATGTGATTACTTGATTATATATATTTTCTTGTTTTTCTCATATTTTTCTGTATTTTTATGATTTTTTACTAATTTATACATATTTATTGTATTATAAAATTAAAAAACATGACTCGTCTTGACTGAGTTTGACAAGGCCTAGTCACCAGGTTTTTCTAGAAGACAAGTCAAGTCAGAAAACCTAGTTTTTCAACAATGGTAGGGATAACATAAATAGAAAAAAAAAAAGAAAAAAAAAAAGAGATATTAGGTTAGATGAGATAAGATAGGGTGAGGAAGATATAAAACAAGATTAGAAAAAAAAAAGTAGGCTCTTTAGGGATTCAAACATTACCTTTTCATTAGTTTAAATAGCCCATACAACATAACTACCTAGTATTACTAAGCATATACTGACTAATACATAGGATAAAAAACTCATAAAAGCTGTAACATGTTTTCATATTCAAATTTAAGTTAATTTAGCTAAAAAAGGGTAGAAAGTTTTAATTACTATATTTAATAGATTATTTAAATAGTCATTGGTAATAATAATTAGAAAAATTTGCACTCTATTTTATTTTGATTTGCTTTTCTTCCTTTCACAGTAATGATATTTGGCTAAAAAGAATTGTACATTTTCTTGTATTCTACTGCAAGAGGGCGGATTTTGGCACAATGATAAGGTTGCTCTATTACGACCTGAAGATCGTGGGTTTGAATTGGAACACAATCTCTCTGTGAAGCGGGGGTAAGACTGTGTACAATATAACCCTCTCTATTCCCTGCAATGATGAGGCCTTAATGCATTGGGTACACCTTTCTTTTATTGTATTCCATTACAATTTTTTTCCTTCTTATTTCATGACCAAGTTGACAACATTAGGGAAGGAGTGGCTTTTTTTTTTTCATACTTTTATTCTCTCATTTCGTTTATCTTCTTATCCCCTTTTACTTTTCCTCTCTTTACCAATCCAAGGCATTTGACTTCAAACTTTTCTGTATATGTGAACCTAGGCCCATTTGGCTAGAAGAAAAGTGAAATCAAATCAAACAAAAATTTGATTGGCAAAGTGAATTAAGATGAAGTAGAAAGAAGCTTTTCAATAAGGACCTTGATTGGTAGTATAATGAAAATTTTTTTTGTTGATACTACACTTTCATTTCATTAACTTCAAACTAATGGAGCCTCAGGTAGAATTAGATGGAAGTGGAACCACTTGGAAAATCATTTTTTTAACATTTTTCTAATAAATTATTTTCATGAATTTTTCAAAAGAAATTTTATGTTGACCTTGGGTCAGTTATCCAGTGGACCCCTCAAATGCTGAATCCCTAGTTACTTCTTTTCATTAACATTTTATTTTAGGCCAAATTTCACGGACACCCCTTATAACTATTCGAAATGATAAAGACATCCTAAGTTTTGTCAAAATGGCATAAACTACCCTTATTTTATATTTTTATTTCAACTTAGTCCACTCCATTAGATCTGTGCAGTTAAGTGGTTGTTAACTCTTTTATAATGGTGAAATTACCCTTACCATAAAGTGAACTTCCTATTATACCCTTAAGGTTAAATCCCCAATATCCCAAATACAAACCAGATTTTCTTCATCGTTTTCGCTTGGCTGAAGGTGGAAGAAGCAAGAACAAAGAATTCCTCCACCTGCAATAGATGCCATTATTGACCGATTTTCATGCTCGGTCTAGAAATTGGGAGAAGCAGAGGAGGTGGTGGTTGTGATGTAGCAGAAGCAGATACAACAGAAGAAGGATTGTTCGACCAAGCAGCCGCCACGACTTGGGCCACGCCGATGTTGCTGCAATTCCTCAGAGCTTTGTTGCTGAGCTGAAGGACGAAATTGGGAGGGAACTTGAGGATAAGAGAAGACAAACCCGAGCCAAAGAAGGGATAGGAAGGCGATGATCCTCCGTGGAAAGGAAGCGAACGGGCTTTGCTAGAAGATAACGAGGGTATCTCAGGGCGAAGGTTGCCGGTGAAATGGGGATCTGGGCGGCAATCAAAAGAACAAGGAAGAACCCTAGCGCAACTGGAAACTGCCATGATGATATTAATCAATCAAAACTTGAACAGGAGAGATTTTTTTTTTTTTTTCTTGAGCATGAATGATACCATATTCCTCGAAGATGTGTGGAACTCCTTAAATGAACAATTAGAGTTCTAGAAACCAATATTTGAAAAAGAAGTGCTCCAATTTTTTTTTTAATAGCTAAAAGATAAAATCATTATCTAGGCTAGCAATTACATGGAAGAATTCTTATTTTGACTTGGAACAACACACAACAAAAGCTTATAAAACACCAGAAAAAAATTTAGATGCAGTCCACCAGAACACCTTGTGAAAGTTGACACACCCTATATGGCCTCTAGAGATGCAATAGGGTGTTGGTTTGGGCATGTTTCGATTCTGCCTCAGCCAGTGTGTTACAGAGAAGAAGAAAAACTGAGAAGGAAAGGGAAGGTTGGGGGAGTGGAGGTTCGCTTTCTTCTTCCTTATCTAAAAGAAGCACTTAAAGTTTAATTTGTTCTTTCTTTGCTTCTCTCTTCATATCTTGACACTCTCGGATGGAATGCTATTTATAAATCTCAGTCTAGAAAAAGTAGTCTCTTTGTTAGGAATTTTTTTTGAAGAGATAAACCCTAATTTTTTCTGCAGACACAGAGGGTTGTGAGGGGTTAGGTAGAGACTTTGATAGAGAAAATTGAATTTATTTTTGTTGGGTTTTTGTAATTTTTTTTTTTTCTGGTTTAATTTCCATGGCTGTTGTCGGAGAATGCAATTGGTTCGGATGATTCTTACTGTTGCTGATGTTGCTCCAAACTCTGATTCCAAATCCGAGTTTCAGAACGATGTGCGCAAGCTCGTTGATTTGCTATGGCGGTTGAGAAGAGGGAAAGAAATGAAATGAGAGTTTTTTGTGACTGGAATTTATTCTCTTCGGTCGCAGAGAGCGTCGCTGGCGGTGCTATTGCTCACCGTGTCGTACTTTCCTGTTTATGGGCTTCTGGGTGAAATCAGTGGCCGTCGGAGAGACAGTGGTGGCCGGTGATGAGGAAGTTCGATTTGGGAAGATGATGGAATCTTAGTAATTTTTATTTAAATTACTAAGAGGATAAAACGACATTTTAATTTTGGGGGTAACCTTGCTTAACGTCAGGGGGAAGGTTGCCATTTTGACAAAATTTAAGGTGTATTTGTCATTTCGAATAGTTATAGGGGGTGTCTGTGAAATTTACCCTTTATTTTATGATGCCTAATCAAAATTTAGTTCATACAGTGGATTTTTTTTCTTTCTGAAATTAAGATTGCGTTTGGTATAATTTATTAGAATATATTATCAACCTAAAATGTTTCTTTTTGTATGCAAATCGACCTAAAATGCATTTCAAGAATACATAACAAACACAACATTGTAACCTCTTTCTTTCTTTTCTTCTTTTTTTTTTTTTTTTTTTTTTGGTGTTTTGAGATCGGAAGGGTATCCGACTTTAGGGGCCGACTAAATCCCCCCTTGGGCTCGTACATGACCTCGCACCACGCACGAACCGGGAGCTTTTGAGGGTAACTTGTTTTTTTTGGGTGATAGAAAAGGAAAACTTGTTAAGCAGCATTAGAGAGTTTGAGTAATGGTCTATGCCAAGTAGTCTTATCACTTCCCATTGCTCGCTCGATGGCTCTCCTCTCACTCTCAGAGCTTCTTAAGTTTTAGAGAAATGGCGCGAGGAGCAGCTACGGCTATTACACTACCTTGCGCACTTCTTCCGTGCCAAGGTCTCCATTGATACGCTGCACTCAAATTTCTGTTTTGTTTTTTTTTTATTTTTTTCCCGTCTTTCTGTTATGTTTTCTGCAAGTCAAAGATATAATTACTGTAAACTCATCACAGTATCGATTATCATGATTGAAACAGGTTTCCCTGGAGCCCCGGAATCAACCCGTCTCCTTCAATGGAGAAAAAGAGAGGTGGGTCTGCTTCATTCATTTATCTGTGTGGTATGGGGAACAGATAGTATTGGAAAAGACTAAACTTGAATTTCGAATTCCGTGGAGCAAATTTTGTGTGTGTGTGTGTATGTTGGGGGGTGGGGGGTGTGGAGATATGGCATGAGATAGAGCGGAACGGCGGAGTAGGAATGGTGTAGCGGACCCTGAAGTGTGTAGGGACTTTTCGAAGGCATAAACCCTAAACCCTAGACGCTATTCACTTTGAAATGACAGTTTCATTTGCAGTTCTTGTCATGGATAAGTGGATATTGTGTTTGGACAAGAATAAAACGTTGTCATGCTTGCTTATATCTTAGACTGGCTCAACTTCAATATTCCGTCCGTGCAGATAACCATGGCTATCTGGTTAACCTGTTTTTGTTTCATTAGTATCTATTGACTGCATCACACTCCCTCTGAGGGTTGTCCAAATCAGGGCCATTAGGATAACTTGTGAGGGTCTAACAGGTTGGTCTGCTGCTGTGACTTTGTATCTGTTTTTTTTTTTCCTGTGGTGGGTAGAGCAAATCTGTGGCCAAATGTGCGACATCCAAATCATAAACAAATTGGAATTTTGATTTTTAATTTTCATTGCAAATCCTTAATTACTCGGTTTTAGTTTTGAATGAATTATGTTTTTTCTTTAATTTAGTTATGTATTTAGCATTTTCAGTTGCAAGAGTGGAAGTAATACTCCCTAATAATTTTATTTTATTTTGGGTTAAGTGGATTCACCAATAATACAAGCTGCTTGAGTGACCTGAAAGAACTAGTAATAAAGGAAGTAGTTTTGGCTGTTGGTATTCTCGGTTGGGCTTTAGAAATGTAATAAAAGACAGGGCTTTTTGCTTCAGCATGTGAGGGAAATACCCCAGGTACTGAAGTTAGTGGACAGAGAGGGCGGCGGGTGGGCTAATCCCTTAATTATAGTGCTCTGATTGAATGGTAATGAATGGAGGGAACTTACCCGTAGAATGGTATAGATTCTGGGCTTGTAGAGAGGGTTCCTCCTTGAACAGACTCAACAAGACTGCTAAACGCCCCTGCCATACTAAGAGGTAACTAATATGATTGCAATACCTGAATATGCACTAGAAGGTTTTTTTTTTTCAATTGATAAAGCCTTATCCCATTTGGTGTTAGCTGCATGAACTTTTCTCTTAAGTGCCATCAAAAGACACCAGATTAATATCCAACAAATGAGAGTACTTCTGAAAATGATAAACTATTTACAGGACCTAATGTATCACCCAAGAAAAGGTGGGCCCAGTTTCCATTGTAGAGTCACATTCAGAGCATAATCTTGTGAGATGAAGAAGTCTAAAATAGTTTTTCAAGTCAAATGAACCTGGAAAGGATGATTTTTTGCCCATGTAGTCTTGAAAATGCTAATTCTTTAAGAACTTTCAGGACCATTGGTGTTATCTCTGTTGTTTATGTTGCAGAGAAAGTTTTCACTGAAGGCACTGCACGCTCCCATCACAGTGCAGATTGAGTTAAAGCCCCCTCCATATTCACTGGTAATATCGACAAATGCTCATGCTTTTACACTTTTAGTGTTATAGCATCATCGAAAAATTTTGCTGGCATCTGTTAACCATCTATAAGCACAATGAAACACTCTTTTCTTGTCTATGTCTAAATTTCAATTGAAATGTGGCAGAATTCTTTGGAACCATACATGAGCCGTGAAACTCTAGAGTACCATTGGGGGAGGCACCACAGAGTTTATGTAGAGAACCTAAACAGGCAGATTTTGGGAACTGAGCTGGATGGTTTGAATTTGGAGGATATCATAATTATGTCATACAACAAGGGTGATGTACTTCCTGCCTTCAACAATGCTGCACAGGTACATTGTCCTTGTCAGTGTTGTTTATATTAAGGTTGACTCGATCTTGATGGGGCTCTTGAGCAGGTCTTAAATTAAGAGCTAGATGTTTCTGGCTATTGAAACTTCAACTTAGATCATCTTCATTAGCCAACTATTTAAAAGCAATTGCAGTCCTTGTTTTCTAAGAAAGTTGCAAGATACTGAGATTGATTATAGATTCATATTTTCTGAGCCATATTTCAAGGGCTCTGGCCTTTGGTACCCCCAAGGAACAGCATCATTTCAATTAGTGCTGGAATGTTTACCCCGATTTGGACAATCTTTGGGCACTTTAATGTGGAATTGTTTATTTTATTTTTAAATTTTCGTTAGGTTATGATCATTCTGATTGAAGAGCTGGTTCATTCCGAATTGGTGATCTTTATCTTATGCCCATCCGCAGATCTGGAATCATGAGTTTTTTTGGGAATCAATGAAACCTGGTGGAGCTGGTAAACCATCTGGAGATCTTCTAGAACTAATTGAAAGAGATTTTGGCTCTTTTGAAAGATTCATCAATGAATTCAAGTCGGCAGCATCCACACAGTTTGGTTCTGGTTGGGTTTGGCTTGCCTGTGGGTAGCTAACATCTCTTCTCACTTTGTATTTTTAACTCTGCTTCTTATTTGATGAGCCATATTCTTAGTTGTACCTAAATTTAGTAATTACTTTTGATTTGGTGATCCACATAGATATAGTTAATCTTTATACTGAGCAACTTATTGCATTTTTTCCTTCGTCTCCAGATAAGGCAAATAGACTCGATGTGGGAAATGCTGTAAACCCTTGCCCATCAGAAGAGGACAAAAAGCTTGTGGTAGTAAAGAGTCCCAATGCAGTGAATCCCCTTGTTTGGGATTACTCGGTGAGTATACAACTACCACAACCTTATATTGTCACTCTGTCTTGTACGAGAATCACAGATTCTCCCAGTAACATACCTGAATCCTTACTATTTCGGAGTTTTCATTACATTATCATATTGTTAGTATATCATATCATATCTTTCACATGAATCTCATACATTTTTAATGGATTGGTTTTTGTTGCAGCCACTTCTCGGCATCGATGTTTGGGAGGTAATTCTCTGTCAGAACTTTGGAAAGAGAGAAATGTAATTGTGGTTTTAGTGCATATATTTATTTGGCTTTTGGTGCACCTTCTTTAACGTAACTTATTCTCTTGATGGATTTTCACTTGTCTGGACAGCATGCATACTACCTTGATTATCAGGTGAGTCCTTATCAATGAAACAGGAATGCCGTTAGCTTGCTGTTCATGACATAACTTTTGCTCCCATATATTGGATACCATATGTGGTCTAACAATTTGTTTGTTTTTCCTCAAAGAACCGCCGTGATGATTACATATCAATTTTTATGGACCACCTTGTATCATGGGAAGTGGTTAGCTCAAGACTTGAGATGGCAAAGGCTCGAGCAGTTGAGAGAGAAAGGGAAGAAATAAGGAGGAAAATAGAAGAAGAAGAGAACATGGTGGACAGTGAAGCTGTAGAGATGTACTTGGATAGTGAGAGTGAGGATTCAGAAGTTGAATGACCAAGTTTATAGAATAGCTTCATGCATTTGATGAACCAGAGCCACTTTCTGCGTATCTTGTTTCCGCATTTTCAACTAGGGATCAAGAATGTGATGACAGAGAGAAGATTTTCAGCAGCAGGCATTTTTCACTTATTTGTTTATTTTTCCAATTTAATGTTGTAACCATGAGAGGGCTTGTCCATTCAGTGTTGGTGTCCTTGTAACTTCATAACTCTGACACTGTACACTTGAGAAAAGTGCACCTTCCCATGGAGGACTGGGCCTTTAAGAGCATGGCCTTACAGTAAAAAAACCAAAGAGTATGATAGTGCCTGTAACCTTTATTAAGCCTGTATGGATAGGGTTCCTCAGTTATATGGCTAACCTTTACAAAGCTCCAAGGTAGTAGTTTTAAAATGGTTGAACCTTCTTGAGGTATTAGGCTAGGTTGGTTAAGGTGCATCGTGAGTTGAATCTATTTAAAGCTATTTGTGTTGCACAAGATATTGTTAGGACTCGCATTATTTCCCTATCTAGAAGTGTGGATTGGATATATCCCTTCTCTAGGCAAGGTTGTGTGTCGACCCACCCGTGGTGAGGTCAAATTTCTGATCAAAGAAGAGTTGGGTAGTGGGTTCTCTCAGGGTAGGAAGCGTATTTGGTGTTTGCTGTGGAAGCTTCAAATTTACTTGAGGTTTAAAGTGTTCTTTTGGATAGTTCTTTGTGATGGTGTGGTGGTTGAAGACAAGTTGTGTGGTTTTCTCCGTACTTGCCTTGTGTGCCCATTGTGTAAATAGTTTCCCTACTTGAAGGAAACTGTTTTTTTGATGAAGTATAATCTCACAAATCACACACCAATTCCAAAAGGTTAGCCGATTTTTAGGACTATGGAATGGCGGGTAGTTTCCCTACTTAACATAGTTTCAGTTTCCCTACTTAAAAGGAAACTATTTGGCACTTGTTTTTCTCTTACCGGACAAAATGAGAGTTCATCCACGTGACGAGTTCAGGTGCGGCGCAAAGGGTGCACCGTAGAGCCCAATCCAGAAAAAGCAGCCCCATGCCTATTTATGGAATTGAATCTTCAGCTTCCTTGGATAGAAAATGAATCTGCACCTCCATCTTTCAATCTATCATCACAGATTTCGGAAATCCAACAACAATTTGAACTCATCCATACCCACGTCTAACTGTCAAAAATTGTAAGCATTGACACTTAAACTGGTGTTTGAATGGCAAAATATGATCCATTGGTGATAATAAGGATTCATCTAGTTGATTTGAATCTTCAGCCTATATTTCTTTTGTAAAAAAGTTCAGAAGTTTAAATAAATCTCAGTTGTGTTGATTCTCATCACCTAGTACGTCACTTGGAATGGGCTCCAAAAAAAATTTTGGAGGTTGGGCCAATAGAAATTAGAAAGCCACATATCATGAATAGCCCTACCATCCAAGGATTAAATTGTGTTCTTTCCTGTGGAGCAAATAACAAATGCCCTAGAAATCCCCTTCAAGGTCAGGTTGCCAGAGGGAGCCTCTACAAAGAATATCATGTCTCAGCCTTCAATGTTCCTGTAATTAAGATCTTAGTCAGAGAGCAATAATCTAAACGAATTGTTAAGTTGGATATTTCCATCGTTCTGTTATGCAGCAAGGTTTATCCTCCTCATGACTCCCATTAAAACAATATCAAGTGGACAGTTTACAATGATAATGTTCAGAATGTAAGGCAGACAGTAGATTCAAGAAGTTAAAAATCTTCCGAATTCATATAATAAACTTGTCAAATATGAACAACTTACAACCTCCCCCAAGGTAAAATGCATCTCTAAACCAGAAAAGACAAGGAATGGGAAAAGGAAAAAGGAAACATTTCCAGAATTCCTTTGTTTCAAAAAATTTATTCAATATCCTGGAAATCATGGCAAAATCCAGAAAGGAGAATACATCCTCCTTGCATGCAATCCAAAGAAAGATTTAAGAAAACTAAAATTTTAATTGATCACAGGCCACCACTAGCCTGTGAGGGCTGAGTTGAGAGCACTATGGACGTCCACTCCAATTTGAGCTTCAGCTTTCTCCAAGTCAGTATTGGCTGTGCTGAGCTTCTGGGTGAACTCTGCAAGCCCCTTCTGGACAAGGTTTGGGTCAATGCGATCAATTGGTACTGCCTCGACTGCAATAATATCTGCAAAAGAGTTTGCATGGATGAATGCAAAACCACTGCTGATGAAGTACTTGGTGACCTCATTCCCTTCATGCACGGATAAGACACCAGGCTTCAGCTCTGAAATAGTGGCCACATGGCCAGGCAGAACACCCATCTGCCCAGTTGTTGCTGGGATTATGACCATATCAACCTGACACATGCAAAAAAGAACATTCAGAATACTGAGTAACTGATACTTCCTAACCCAACTATTGTGTTTACAAATAAGCTGAACTGAGATGGAGATGTCTAAGATTCCCATCTGGAAAAGTACCAGACAGATCCAACAATGGCATTTATCAATGAATCTACGCATGATAACGTCTTAACCTGTTTAATATAGTTTCCATCCATTATTTTTCTTACAGACCTTTCGAAGGTAGTCAATAACAAGAATTGTTAGAAGCATTTGAAAAAGTCAATATATTTACAGCCCACCCAAAAGTAAAATCACCTATACTGGAATTTGTAGGCTGATTTGAAGTTTTTATCTGGTATCTATCTGTCTCCAGGTCCAGTAGTTACAGGCTTCAACTCCCAACTCTAAGTTTTATGGTGTCATTAAATATTTAACTCAACAAAGCCGTATAGATTTCAAAGAACATTGGTTTTGATACATGCAGGACATTGCCTCAGTTTACATAAACTAACACAAAAGGACTGCGGGTAGTCAGCTTCACTACTTATGTCCCAGGTGAATCACATTAGCAAAAAAGTGGCCGAGTAATGGAACCTAAGGGAGCAATGCTACAGATAATGCCCCAATCCCTGGACCACAGCACCTACAGAATCCAGGCAATACTAAAATAGTCCTCGAATTGCCCCAAGTCCAGCCTGATCTTGATTACAGATAAGTCAAGGGGTATAAAGGAAATATAGGTAGCCTCCTTAACCTTCAGTGCCAGTGATGTTAGGACAAGTGTCTCTCCATAGCTGGTTCTTATTCCCCATGGCAGATAATCTTTTAAGAAGCTTTTCATGCTTAGCAGCATAAGTGTTAGGAAACAGGAGTTCAATCTCCCTACAACAGGATATAATGAAAATTCTTCCTATTGTTAAAAACACCAATGACATCAATCCTTCCTCTATGGCTTATTGACAAGTCATTGTTGCAACCAAACTACAATCACACAAATGCTCAATAATCCCAACCAAAAACATCAACCGTCAACTAATAACATTAAATGCTGTTTGTTTCACCATTCTTTAACCAGATGACAACTCAAAAGTATCGTTAACATCAACTTTAATGCCCAAAGTAAAGTATCTCTGCATTCAAAAATGACTACGGTAGTAGAATCGCATCATCACCGGCCATGTTGAAATCATGGATAGTTAGAAAAAAAAGAGAAAAAAATCCAGAAGGGATGCCAGCTACAGTAACCAGACACTCACTAGGAATCATCATCTAATGATGTCTAATTATTCGCATTATGTAGAATACTTCAAACAGAATCCAACACACTAACCATCAAAGCAGTTCATGAAAAAAATTTGGAGGTCACACCACATGAAGCAAATATACTGGAATCCTACTCATAATTAAACCCAGTATGGAGGAAACAGACCCTTCAGGAAGGGCGCTCACACGGTTATCCCACAAAGGCACTGATGCACAACCATCAATTCTCTTCATCTCAGAAGGCTCTAGGATTCAAGTTGGAGCCACTTCATTGAGTCAAATTGGAATAAGAATGATCAAGGGAATGAGCCGGTTTATTGTCAAACAGCTCTCCAAGTCAACCATCCTTTTTTCTTCTTAGAAATAAAAATGCATTTTCTAATCCAGAACATAATCTGACTACCTGACGCAATATGAATTGTCAAACAGCATCCATTGGTATGACGATTGATAATCACCAAGTGATTACTTCCAAAACCCTAGGAAACAAAACACAGCAATATCCAAGCTTGAA
This sequence comes from Telopea speciosissima, assembly GCF_018873765.1. Lineage (NCBI taxonomy): Eukaryota > Viridiplantae > Streptophyta > Magnoliopsida > Proteales > Proteaceae > Telopea > Telopea speciosissima. Next base: position 54,425,856 of record NC_057921.1, on the reverse strand, counting down.
AAATTACCAGAACTCAAAACCCCAAGTTCCTAAATCAATCGATAGCATCTTTTCTTAGTAATTAAAGTATAAAACACTCAAAATCTCAAAACAAACCACATTTTCGAATCTAAAGGTCCCGATTTCGTGATAATCAGCATAATCATCAAATAAGGGGAAAAAAAAACAAAATAACCAAAGCCCAGAGGAAACAAAAGATAGAAACAAGGAATCAATAGGGAAAATAGGAAATCGAGAGACCAACTGACCTCCTTGGAAGAGAGCTCGGATTGGTAAGGAAGAACGAAGTTGACGGTCAGCTTCGAAGGGATCGAAGAAGGGGTCGAGGGTCTTGGTTGCATGAAAGAGAGAGGAGTCTTAGGTGGGTCGATGTTGGGGATCACCTTCTTCCATGCCTCTATGAACGATGAATCCCCGGTAGGAGTCGCCGGCACATCTGCGGTTGAGAGGGACCGTACCCTCATCATGGATGTCGCTCTGGACAGTAGGCGAGGGGCTTGTCGCAACATGGTTAAGCTTTCCGGTGGTCGCTCGGCTCGGCAGTGTCGGACTCTGTGACAAGAGCGAGAGAGAAGGTCAGAGGCGCGGAACAGTTACTCCCTTTGTTTGTCTTCTCTTCTCCTGCTACCATTTGTATAAGAGAGAATTCATTTGTTTCCCTGTTTTGCCCCCAACATTTTTCTTTTTCCCTCCTTCGAGGGGTTAGGAAGAACCAGTGAATCAACGAACCAAACCCGATTCATCTCTGCAAAATAAACCGGTCTCTGGAAGAGCTAGCCTGGTTCGCTGGCGTTGCACCTGCGTAAAGCTCCTCCTCATTCCCTCCTACCGAAGCACTGACTTCGAAGTTCACTCTAACTCGCTTGCTGTCAATTTCTCTTCCCTTCTCCCAATGGTACTCAGAAGAGACCAGCCCATGGATTCTCGACTACCCACCTCTCTTTGCTTACTTCGAACGATTCCTCTCCATCTTCGCCAACTTCGTCGATGCAGAGGTCGGTTTGGGTTTTGATTGTGTGATCACCGGTGCTTATTATTGTCGATCACGTTCATTTTCAGTACAATGGGTTTCTTCTGGGGTGCCTGTTGATTTCGTTTTCGTTTCTGGAGGAAGGGAGGGATTTGCTGGGGGGTTTCTTTTTTGCGATCTTGTTGTGCTCCAAACACTTGTTTGCTGTGGCGGCGCCTGTGCATTTTGTTTACTTCTTAAGGCATTACTGTCGTGGAGGATTGGTTAGGGGGTTTGGAGGTTTTTGATGATGGGTGCTGCGGTTGGGTTCTTTTTCCTGGTTTCATTTGGGCCGTTTTGTAGTATAGGCAGGTAACTCCCTCGCTTGTTCTGTCTCTCTCATCAATTACTCAAATTTTGTTTCTAATTGGATTGTTGGACTCCTTTTTCTTACTACCATGAATTCCAATGAGTTTCAAAGTATATAATTTTGCAATGTATCTGTATTCTGTCAGTGTGGTCTGCTGGTGTTTGCATCTGACCGGCTTAAATGAGGTTGATGATTTTAATGCAATTCTTTTACTTCAGTTTAAATATGTGTTTGTTGATTGTAGCTTTTATATCCGTGTTCTTTCTATCTGAGGTTTGTCTTTCTTGTGAGCAAGACAATTTTCCAGGGAAGTACTTCTGTTCTGTTGTTCAGAAATGTGGCATCACTGGCAATTGGTTTTATTCTTTAAATTAAGCTATTGTTGTATCACAATGTTGGAAAGGTGATTCGTTCCTTGTCTTGATTGGAAAGTTGAAGCAGACATCTTGGGTTTTTTTGTTTAAAAAACTTTTTAAGGTCATTTTTTGCATAACTGCAGAGCAACATATCGTCTGCCTGTTGTGCTTCCTAACAAGTGTGGAATTTAGGATATGGATTTCGGGGGGAGTGGGTGCTACATGTGGAAAGTAGAGTAAAAGTTCATGGTTCTTGGAAAGTTTTAGGAAGTGAGTTAGAGTAGGAGTTACATTATGCAGTATAAAAAATTAATGAACTCTATAGTGCAAGTTTCCTACTTATTATGGAAGTCCAGGTGAGTTTCTGATGAATAATGGGTAAAAAAATGAAAATTAAAAAATTTATGGTCTTGAGTTGGATTCTGAGTTTGAGAAGAGGAGTTTATGACTTGGAAGGGTAAAAAGGAGGAGGAAGCTATAGGAAATGACTGAACAAGGGATGACAGAATGGGTTTTAGTTTCCTGTCACGATTATGGAGATTGGAAGATAACTTGCATTTTTATTGTAGTGATGGTTTTTTCATCGTCCTGAAAACTTTTGATTGTGAATGGTCATTTTATTGTCTAGTCCTCATTGTTTGAGCAGAGTGCCCCTAAAATTCTAATTCATCATGCATAGTCACGATGGTCATTGGCCTTTTGCCTTTTCCCCTCTTTTCCTTGTTCCTGCTACCCCTTCTCTCTCTCCGTTTATGAGGTAGGATAGCGTTGGTATGCCAAAATAGATTAAAAATAACAAATGATAAGATATAAGAATGAGACTAGAGGAGACAAATAAGATAGGGAATAAGAATAAGAAAAGTTTAGAGAGGAAAATTTAAGATAAGAGCAAAAAGATTATTAGAAATAGAGAAAGAGAATGCACAGATGCCGCCAAGAAATTCCTATGGCTGGTATGGGTAGTAGGCCATCCAAAGACGCTTCCGCCTCGAAGAGCTACATAATCTAATGATGGTTTAATTTAATTAGGCACAATTCCACGGTGTAAAAAGGATCATCCCCAACCCTTGTGGGAAAGGTCCGGTTCAAGGTTAACCCGTAGCACACCCTCATCGTCTCCTGAAGCAATCGTGTTTGGTTCCCCACAGCCCAACATGAGTACCAGTGACAACCCTTCCCTATATACTCAAAACTTATTTCATTACTAACTGCTGATTCTTTTCTCCTTGCAAACATGCAGCCAAAAGAACTGAAACTTTTTTCATTAATAGTTGCTGGTTGTCTTTTTCACTACAAGCATATCTGTGGGCTTCTAAAATAACTTATCCTATGAACTTGACCTACTCTACTATAATCTCTACTCCAAAGTACGCTAAAATTCCTATATAACAGAAACTTAGTAAAATAATAAAACCAGCTTTTATAGTAATCCTGTGTTATAATTTTTTTTGAAAAAAAGTAATAATAAAAAGAATGAAAGACATAGTGAAAATAGATTTAGTTTTAATTTCTTACAAAATTCCATATGGACTTTTGATACCATATATTATGGAATTTCAAAAATCATATCGATGAAACTTTGTTGTGGCTGATTAACACAGGGGAAAAAAGAACTTTTGAGTCTTGTTTGTCTCATCTACTCCACTGTTGCGTGCATGTAAGAGTAAGCCAATCTTCTTTACTGACTTCTGGGAAGGTGTCTCAGATTTTTTCATGCAGTCTGACACCTAAACCCATTGCTTAAACTTCTATTACTCTCTCTTTATGCATTACTGATGCAATTCCTTTCTTTCAGATACAACAAGTCCTCCGCAGTATGTTTCCATTTGATAGGGGACTCTGCCATACATATTAGGCTCCCAATTTCTGGGTATTTATATTATTTTGGGCAAAGTGCTTGCTTTCTTTCTTGAGAAATTGGGGTCAAGATCCAGGCACCAACAGCGTCTTTCACTGGTGGACTGGTGTGGGACGACTCCTCTTTTGCTGTGCTTCCTCAGGCAATCCTATACTGTTATATATTGAGCATAGAATGGGCTTATGTCATCATTCTTTTGTTAAATCTTATCTTAAAATTGTACACATTGTACTCAAGCTTATTGGTCTTGACTGTTCAATCAGATGGGCCTAGCTTGGGTGACCATAGCTCAAATTGAAATGATGCTGGATTCTCAACCTTTTTATAGCCTAGTCCTGGACACTGCTTGGCAAATGATTCCTTATCTGGTTAGAGGCATCCATTTCACTGTATTTTCAGTGCATTTTGGATTAATGAGTTGGTGGATAATATGTTCGGCATACAAGACTTTTCCTTATATTCAGGAGATACTTCTGTCAATAACTAATTTTGTATATTGAATATTGTGTAATTACAGGTTACCCCATTAATAACAGTTGTGCTCGTCCTAATCGCCATATCTCAATGTCTAGTTAAGGCATGGAAAAAGCCTGTGCCAGGGATGACCACTAGATGGTAGCCTATGCTTACACCTGTGGTTTTCTCTTTGGGTGGCATATTCACGAGAAGGCATCACTCCATTTTGTGGTCCCCCTTGCTATTGTTGAAATGTGCAGTTTGGAGGATGCAAGACATTACTTCCTGTTGTCATTAGGTACACTTCCAAAACAAATTCTGTTCCTTTCTGAGACTGTTGAAGTCTTGCGCTTTGAGGTTGTATGCCCAGCCAAACGATTCCTAAATTGTTCTGCTCTAATATGCATAGAAGAAGGAAGGATCCTATGTTTCATTATTTTTCCTCTTGGGAGGAAGAGTAAAGGAGAGGTAAAAATTAAAATTCAGGATCTGGGATGGGATCAGACTCCCAATCTGTCCCAAGTTGACTTGGCCGCATTTGACCAATCCTGGATGGGGTGAATGGACTTGGTCAACTGATTTATTTATTTATTTTTTTTGGGGGGGGGGGGGGGAGGGGTTATGATATTGGTGTATTAGACTCTGCCAATCCCGAGTTGTCTGATCTGAAAACATGAAGAGGGGGTTGGATGTATCAAAAGTAGCCAAGGCTAGGTATGTAAATGGAGTGGATGTAGGTATATCTGGTGTTAAACCTGTTTAGTCCAAATGATATCTGTCAAATAGTTGGGAATTGATATGCCAAGTTGACTGATCTGAAACCATGAAGAGAGGGGGTGACTCACCTCAATCTACCAAGCAATATTATGTATCAAAACTGACCAAGGTTGGGTATGTAAATGGAGTGGATGTAGGTATATATGGTTTTAAACCCATTTAGTCCAAATGCCATTGGGAATTGAGATGTGAGTTTAATTTTCATTACTTATCAGCATATCCAGTGATATTCTAAGTTGACAGGTTCTCAGTTGAATTCCCATGCCGCATAACTATATTCGATTGGTATCCAATAATATAGGCTAATTATTCTTATTGATTGAAAGAAAAAAAAGCCGAGACTGAAATAAAAAATAAAGCATAGGAGAAGAATTCAAAAGTAAAAGTGAAACCTGCAAATTACTTTGACAATTTTCAATCACAAATTCTAGGCACAATAATTTTCCTTGGCTAGAAAATGTTAAACCATTACTTATAAAGAGTGATGGAGGATAAAAGAGCAGTGGAAATCCATCAACATGCCAAGGATAGTAGATTGAAATTTCTTTTTTGGAAATTAATGACAAATGCTTTGGAGAAACATCTCTGTAGTAAAGGGAACATGCCAATCTTATTAAGTTATCCTTTTGGGGGGGGGGGGGGAGCTCACATACATGCTGCAAACAATTTATACATGGGGAATCCTACCTTAAATAGGATAGCTATTTGATGCAGATATATCACAGATGCCTTATTTGAGTGGAAATAAGCCTTGGGTTGGGTTCTATACATGTTGGGCCTTTGGTCCAATTGGTTTTCTTTGTAATAGGTCATTTTAATGGACCTAAAATATGGCTAGAAGGTAGGAATACGGGATTTACTTTATTAGTTTAGTTAGAGACCTGTTTTGAGTCAATTTCTTTCATTATTTTAGTTTCCTAGTCAGTTTATTTTATCTTATTAGTAAGGATTGGTTTAGGCCTTTCCTTTTTAGTGTTTGAGTTTTTTTTTCAGTCTTTTATATAAATTTGTAATGGGCTCCAGCCTTGTACTCGAATTGAGTAATGAATTTGGCTTGTTGCCTTTGGGTATATGGTGATTCAGAATGCTCCCTGTCGTGGTGATTCACTAGGCACCTTGGTGGTGACTCCAGCCCAGGCCTTTGTCCTTTTTTTCCTGTGATCCTGTTGCACACTGATCTCCCATTAGATTTCACTGGTCCGGGATTAGCACTGCATTATTTGCTATTAGAACCATGGCCAGCTGTTACTTAAGTCCCTTTGAGATGGCCTACATCCAAAAACTTAACTTAATCAAGTTCTTGGAGAATTGAGGCAACAAAATAAATGATTGGCTCTAATTCAGCAAAGAATCGGGATACCAGGATGACCCTTTACAGAAAAGACCACCACTCAAAGAAAAGGAAGTTGAGGATAGAACTGAAGAGATCACAGTGGCCTGCAACAATAAAGAAGCAGTGCTTGTCGATTTGAAGACGGAAGACCTGCAGGTATAGGATTCTAATATGGAGGTCTATGTCACAGAGATCAAAGCAGACAAGACTGAAGACAAGGTTGAAATAGTAGTGGAAGATGAGGCCAAGAGTGAGGACAAAGTCAAGGATACTCTACAAGAAACTGTCAACAATCACAATGTTGTTCTTGAAGTAGAGTTTGTGTTACCATTTCAATTCTTCGACGAGAAAATCCCCAAGGTTGATGACTTTATTCATACTATATGTACACAACTGGAGCTCTGTTTGGGAATGGTCAAAGATACTACTCACATGTTGTTTCTTCTTCATCACTACAAAACTCGTGGAAAAGTTTTTTTCAAGCCAGGGATAATTGATGACGATAAATCACAAATGACTTATTTTAGTGAAAATAACCCTTGGGTTAGGTTCTATACATGTTGGGCCTTTGGCCCTATGGGTTTTCTTTATAATAGGCCACTTTAATGGACCTAATATGTGGGTAGAAGGTAGGAATACGGGATTTACTTCATTAGTTAGTTAGAGTCTTCTTTTGAGTCAGTTTTTTTAATTATTTTAATTTCGAGTCAGTTTATGTTACCTTATTAGTTAAGGATTGGTTTAGGTCTTTCCTCTTTAGTGTTTGAGTCTGTTTTTGAGTTTTCTATATAAGTTTGTACGGGGTCCAGTCTTGTACGCGAATTTGAGTAATGAATTTGGCTTGTTGCCTTTGGTTCTGTGGTGATTCAGAATGCTCTCTGTTATGGTGATTCAGTAAGCTCCCTGGTGGTGAAAAGATTGGGGTACTAGGGGTGATTCCAACCTTACAGATCCGGTGGTGATTCCTGATTATATATATTTTTTTCTATCTGTTCTTGATTTTCTATTGTATTTCAGTATCAATTTCAAAAGCCAAAAAAAAATCCTCTTTCCCTTCGATTCTAGTTTCATACTTCAACTTGGATTTCTCCAAATCTCTTGTTTTAAAATTGATCTCTAAACTCTGATTTCAGTTCTCTGTTTTTCTATTAGTTCTGAATCTTGTGACGGTTTAAAATCTGAACTTTCCAATTAGAATATGTAATCCTACTGCTACTACAATTCATAAAATTTTCAGATTTCTGATTCTGTTTCTATATTCTGTTATTATTCAAATAATTCAATCAGTTATTAGAGCCTTAGTTGATCTTTGTTTAGATCCCTAATTCTGTCCATCGATTCTGCAGTTGTTGAGCTAGCCTACCCCAAGTAGAATTACGCCATAAGTGTGAATCTGACCATCAGATTTTGATCATATTTTGCCAAGATCTTCTACACTAAAATCAGACTATTTGACTTGATTATTGGCCAAATCAGACCTACTGATATTCTGCCATTAGCTTTTTTTTTTTTCTTCCAAATATGGTTTGTCCTTTTATTCCTGTGATCCTGTCGCAAGCTGATATCCCACTGGATTTCACTGGTTTGGGATTAGCACTGCATTACCATTCCTATTGATCAGAACCCAAATTGGGGTTCACTTGATGAAGTGCTAATGGCTTTCAATCTGGCAGCAGGATTGCATGCAGTAATGAGTGGATAACCCCCTAATAAAACATAGAATGCTGAAGTCCTAATTTCAGTATGATTTAGCAGAAAAAAAGGAAAAATAAAAAATAAAAATGACCTGTGGAAGAAATGATAACAGTGATCATTAATCTGAGTGCAAAGCCCAAGACTGAGTCCTGGACTGCTGTGAGCCTGTGGCTTGCTGTATTTTAGGGTGAGAACTCAAAGAAGAACTGATACGAGACGAAATAGAATTTTGGGTCTTTTATGCTATACTAAGTTGAATTTTGAATCTAATCTTAGGTTTTTTTACTTATTTAGAAAATATCTGTATGGAACTTATTCTCATCTATATAAATAAATTTTTTTTAATTCTTGGAAATTTTGTATTTTTAAAACCTTTTAAAAATATAAATATCAAAAGTATGTAGCTATATTGAATTATAATTGGATGTAAATTGGGATAGCTTATTGGATATTAATTTGAAGCAGATATAGCTAAGTGGATACGGAAATATCTGAATTTGTATTTGATTGATAAACAAATATAAAAGAGCTCCATATCTGGGTCAATGTCCGACCATCTGGATAAATATTCAATTAAAGGTATATGATTTTAGATCAAATCTGGATTTGGTGTCCATTTACATCCCTAACCAAGGCCAAGTGAGTTGAGATGGAGGAATGGAAGGAAATGGAAAAGAGGCGAAGGAGAAAAAAGGAGATAAAATGAAAGAGGGAGTAATTGAGTAAAAGATGGCAGTTTACCTGCAAAAAAAACTTCAAGAATCATTTTGCAAGAAAAGTGGATGAAGAAAGTTGTTGCTCAAGGTTCTACGATGCAAGCAAGGTCTGTGAGGTCCAGGGGACAGCTACACTGATGTGTCAATGCAAAATTAGGTTTATGGGAAAACATGAATTGAAATGGAGTTGTGCTAGAGAAGGGATAGCCAATCATTTGGTGCCCTCAGGCAAACATGGCATTCAAATCTTTAACAGTATGAGGCAACTCCTGCTTCAAAATTGTAGCTCTAGGCCTTTTTATTGTTAAACGTAATAAAAATAGGTTTTAGGTCCATAAGTAATTATTTCAGGTGAGGCCAACATAAGAGAGGGTTCAGTGCTGCATTTCCTGCCCTTTTTTCAATTTTGACTCGTTCTAAAGAAAAGGTAATAGGAAAAATAGATGAAGCAAGATTAGAAGTTTTTTATGAAGTAAGAAAGGGACTCTTTCCTTCAGTTATCATCAACTGATCTGTCATTAAGGGAAAAGAAAAGGTGAAAAGGAAAATGTGGGGCTAATTTTGCAAGCTCGGTAAGTTTTCCTTTTGAAGACTTGGTCCAGAAGCTTAAAGAAAATTTATCTGCGGTGAGGTAGAAGTATCAAACAGGTTCAGTTGATTTATCTGACTGAAACAGATGCTTGGAGACCTCTTTTTTGTGATATTTTTAATATGGTTGTAGTTCGTTTAACATATAAATATGTGTTGAGCCCAAGAAAAAGTAGTGTTCCTTAACATCATCTCTTCCAGAGAATATAGTCTATGTCAACCTGAATCCGATTTCATGAGTCAAAGAATTGAGTATATTTTGCAACAATTCTTTTAAGAGTCCCACCCAAGTGAAAGGTGTTTAGTACTGGCCTTACTGTGTGACCATACAACTGTTCGAGTGGATGAAAGTAATGGTCCCATGTGGCTGTGCATTTTCTATAGTACTTAAGCTATGTGTTGCAGTCCTTCCCCCCCCCCCCCCCCCTTGGCCCCTTGGATGGAGGCTAATTTGGATTTTGTATCTATTTTCTTTGAAACAGTATCCTACCACTCATTGTTTCCTCTTCTATTTGAAGCTAAAGAATATCCAATAAAGGTATTGCTGTTGCTCTTACCCCCTCTTCTCATGTGGGCTGGAATCTCCTCTGAATTTGGCAAGACTGCAGCAGCAAACGCAGCACTCTCTCAGAAAAAGGATGGAGTGGGATTGAAAAGAGATCCTTCTGCTGTCAAAGAAGGTGGACACATTGTTGCACGAGTTGGAATGTGTTATTTATGGGGTTTGTTATTTGTAGCTGTGTGGTGTCAGTTTCTGCACCCTTATTTTCTTGGTGACAAGCATGTGATCTCAATATTGTGCTTTAGCGATCACTTACTCCTGGTTTTTGAAGCTAAGATGTATAGATTTATATCCTTGATTCATCATCACTAGTAATATTATTTTTCCCCACTTCTGGGAATAAGTATAGTTTTTGGAAAGTGGTGTACTAAATAGTAGTGGTGGTGCGCTCTGAAGAAAACATGAGATAACAGACTGGTGGTTTGTCAAGCCAAATGAACATGTGGGAATGATGGATGCCAAACCCTATGTTGGCTACGGTATGCACTTCTTAAAATGAACGCATGCAATATACCTCTTTAAACCATGGGATACCAACAGCATTCAGCAATGAGACCTACAATTTTCCAATGGGGAGTTTGCATTGATAATGGACAAGTGAGTTGAGAAGGGAGGAGCCACAATCCAAAATGACCCAAGTGCTACACTGTGACCATGCAAGAATTAAAGTCCGAGTCCTGTGGCTGCGTGTTTCAATGAGCAGAGGAAAGGAGAGAAGCCCAGCAGGAAATGCCTGGTTCAGTTACCAGTCAAACCGCCTACAGAAGAGGATTCTAAATTTCTGTGAGACTCCATCAATATTCAGTTAGATCAGTGCTGAGGAAGAGCCCAAGAGGTAACTGTAGCTATTTCATATGATAGTTTCTTGACCTTAAGACGGTTTGGACTATGAGAATAGTGATTGTTGCAAGAGAAGAATTATTCCATGTGTTGATTTTCAAATTCACATGCATCCCAGAAGATCATAATATGTAAGCTATGGAACCCTCCTTGCCGTCACATAGCCATGTACCAAAGTTAAGAGAAGGCCCATCACCTGAGGGATACAGAAGAGATATCAGAGATTAGAAGGCCAATCAGAGAAGTGAGCCAAGCTTCAGAAGAAGTAGCCTTAAGACAAAGGGTCCTCTTGAGTGGGAGAAATGGAACAAATGATCCACTGCATGTCTGAGATAATCTGGTCCAGGGATAACAGTCATCCTTTGTTCTCTTCCTATGACAAGGACAAAATCATCCTCTGCTACTCGGCATTGGCTCTGGAAAAAGATGGCAGGGAAGCAAAAGGGAATCTCTGTAGTCTGTCTCTTAGAACTCTGATACAGAGGTATGAGCCTATAGAACTGATCCTGTTCAACTAAGGTTGTACCTTTGATGGCTTATCTGCAAGTAACATATACTTAATAAGAGAAGTTCTGTTCATATCTTTCTCATGTGGGACTAAAGCTTTCAACAAATCCAACACTTCACAGAGAAGAAAAAATTATAAAATTGAGCTGGGAGCCTTGTTCCTACTATCAAGGCCAGGTTTCCTTCCATGGTTCTCAAGAGAACTTCCAAGGAAATTTATCTATATTATGGTAGGTCTATCAAACCAGTACATTCCATTTGGCTGCACATGTTTTTTTAATCAATTGATGGTGATGTCGGAGCTGCATGATCAATGTGGTGCAGTATGAGACAAAACCTACTAGCTATGAGAGTTGCTGACCAACTTTTCACTTCTGAGAGTACCACTAATTCAAATATTTATTAAGAGTGTACTGCTACTCTTCTCTATTCATTTGATGTATAATGAATGTTCAATAGGAATATTGCAGCCTGTCTCCATCTTTTCTCATGTGGGGCTGGTTTCTACTCCAAGCTTTTGCAAGAGTACAACATTCTCATGGAAAAATGAAGATAAAGTAGTTAGTAGGATCATCAGAAGAAGGAGATCCAGTTGCTGCCAAGGAAGGTGGAAACATTGTTGGGAGGATGAGATCAGGATGTGTTATTTGCTGGGTAGCTTTAAGTCATGAACTCTGAAATAAAAACATGAGAAACTGGTGTTTTGCCATGCAAAACAAATCAACATGCATGCAGTGTGATATGTTGGATGCCAACCCCACCAACTTGGGATTGGCTATGGAGAGGCAAAAGCCCTTTAGGAAATGGCCAGTTCTGTTGTTTTGTTTTGTGTGTATAGAAGAGATACCATTTGCTAAAGGCTTGTTGGGAAAAGTAAGCCATGCTGCAGCCTACAGCAGCAAAGGGAAAGGACAAAAGAATATGTGAGCAGCAGTAGCTGTTCCACAAATCCAATAGATTGAAAAAAAAGTTTAACAGATGGAAGCCTTTTCTCTGTTATCAGAGCCAGGTTTCGATCCTGGGACCTGTGGGTTATGGGCCCACCACGCTTCCGCTGCGCCACTCTGATAGATGATTAAATATGCGAAAAAATATTAAGGAAGAGTAGTCCAACATAAAGTGAGACGACATCTACGCATTATGACCATTCTGTAACAAACCTTCCCACAAATAGAATTTCGAATCGTATGATGTGTGTGTACCGAACATTGGCCCAACACTTGGTATAAACCAACCACATATTTTCTCAGATGTGTTCTAAATGAGTATGGAAAAGAAAAAAGGAAGAAGATAACATGCACAATGTTCATCTGGAATCGGTCGGACTCGCTTTGACTCTGCATAGCTCGGTCAAACTACTGCTCAGGGGTACCTAACCCATCAAGGTGCTGAGGCTGAAACTGTTTACAGGTGGTCCAATGGGCTCATCCAGTTACTCATAAACCGTTACAACGTTATTGTATTTACATTGTGTTACGAGTTAATTACCCCCAACTCCCCCAACTAAAATTGGGTACTGTTTGGGTAGGAGGAAAACAATTATTGATGAAATTAGAATGCAATCGGTAGTTGAGATGTTGATGTGGTACATTGTTTTTTTTGATAAGATATAGGACAAGGTACATGAATGAACCATATTGTTCTACCACAACATATCATACACTAACTACTTAAATAGGGTAGCACCTTTATTAACTAATTGAAATTAACTATTTTCTTTTTTGGGGGGTAAAAAAATTGACTAATTCTTTCCCTTTTAACTTGTTACCAACTTTTCAGCTCAATGTTCTACCCAAAAAAAAAAAAAAAAAAAACTTTTCGGCTCAATGGATCCAAAATAAGAGGATGGATGAGGGAATTTAATTCTATGTTTCATTCCATTTTGTTTTTGTTCTTTTCTCTCTGTTGAGCCCCTCATAAATTTAATTGGGAGGAGGGAGGGTTCCCCATGTTGCAAGTGTAGAAGGAATATCCCATGCCATATCAATAAATAATTTATTAATAATTGTAGAAAATATAATAAGGATAAAAGTTCTCTGTGGGGGTGTATCGCCCATGCCTAGGCATAGAGGAGGCAAAATGACCATCCCACCCCCTATGAAAGACGAAAATCTTGTCCCTATGATGCCAACACATGCAGTGTCATTGTCTCCCGTGCACGCACAGGGATCATACTCCCCACAGAGAACGCTAACCCATATAATAAATACAAGCTAGGTTAGAAAGGATACTGGCATATTGCACATTACCCCTAATTTAATTTTCTTATGTATGCTAACAAATCAAGGGTGGAGGGGAGACCATTCAGAGCTTCAATAGATGCGAGCAGTCCGAGAATAAGGTGACTTGAGAGAGTCCCAAAACTCCGAACGAGAAGGAGGCTATCTTGGATGGATTCAAATTCTGTAGTTGTCGCTAAGAAACCCGTACACCCTTTGGACATTGTCGCTACAGATTTCCCACCTGGGTTCCAAATGACTCAACCTCTTCCACTAGAGTGGGAGGTTGGGTGCCAGGATACAAAAAATTGAAAACGAAAACAACAGTTGCTTCGCACAGTTACTGAGCTGTGATGTGCTTCATACCCACGCTCACTAGGAGGTCTCGAGTTCAAGTCTCCTGATTATTACCTTCTCACCTAAAAGAAATATATATAAAAGCTCCTAAATCCAAAAAAAAAAAAAAATGAAAACGAATCCTGCAAGACTGCTGGCACACCAGAAATGGACATAGGGATAAGCTCCGAACCTCAAAGGAGATCATCAATACCAACACCATACATACATGATACATGATACATGATACATGATATAATGGTGTCATTAAATGTGCACGTACAGCACTGAGTCATCGACCATGCATGACTGAATCCTATCCGGGTGGAGGGTTCCACTCCTTCACGGCTTTACGTGCGTTGGGTTTTACTTCCAAATTTCAAGTGGGTCCCACCCTCTATGTATGGTGCGGTTGGCTGTTATGTTTTATATGTTTATTTTATTTAATATTAAATAATTAATTAGTAATAATAAATGTGCAATTAGTTATTATAGGATAAGTTAAAGAGACATTATAAGAAAGATAGTTGTGAATTGTGATAATCAATATGTATGTGTATTATTCACCCAAACAAAAAATTTGTATGTGTATTTATTTTATTGGTCAAGAGATCTCTCTATTTGGTCGTGCCAATGGGAGAGCATGCCTGTGTATCTACCCAGGGGACAGAGGTCTCATTTCACGGTGCCTTGTGAGAGGGCATAGGAAACACCACCAAGTAAAGATCTTTTCCCCTTATTTTTTTCTTGAGTTTATCTTGCACTTGTACTCATGCATCAGCACAGAAGCCAATGAATGAAGGCACACTTTATTTCAAGAAGAGTTGGATGGTAATTTCGCATACTTTTAGGTTTAGATGCATAAACCAAGCAACCAAACAGCGTTCTTTTCTCATATACATATTACAGAAAATTTATCATTTAGAGTTGCAACAAATACTAAGTGTAAGCATGCTAAAGAGAGTTCCACTTCAAACTGAGATCTTCTCTGGTTGGTGGCATGAACATCTAATAATGCTTTTACTTGATATCAAATGCACATTTTCATCTAATTATTGTAGTTGTAGTACTTAAACCTTTTTTTTTTTTTTTTTTTTAATTAATGAAAGTTGTAGTACTTTACTTGATATAAAATGCACATTTTCTTGATATTTTATTGCAAAATTATGTATCTGTGTCTCTGGATTACGGCAACATTGGTTACAGGTTGGTATACCTATTAATGGATTTTTCCATTTTTTTTTGTTTAGACATCTTTGCTTCTAACCCTCTAATTGTTTCAACATAAAATGCCAAACTGTAAAATATTTTCCCCATTGAAGGATAAGGGGGTCATTTCAATGGGGGAAGAGAGAAATAGAGACAAAACCTACTAAGCATACTCATCCCTCTCCCAATATTTTATTTCTACAATTTTATTTTAGAATCTTTGGAGGTCCCATGATTGTAAAATATTTTTATGTTTTAAGTTTTACTTGATACTATACAGACGTAAAAGCGAGATTTAAAAATAATAATAATAAAAAAAAAAACTTTAGATATGATCTGTTAAGGGTGTAAAATGGTGCGGTTTTGATTATACGATGAGTTCCGGTTCGGTGCACATTTTACAAGGTAGAAATCAAAACCACACCGGATAAGAATCACTCAAAATCAGAATCGTTTTATATGCAGTGCAGTTTTAACGGTTTCTATTTGGTTTTCGTTATCCGATTTACATGTTGTTTGTAATACTAGTTTCACATCTGTACCCTTTAATTTTATTTTCCATATACTTGTTATGTGGGAGAAATTATATTGTTTCATACAAATCTAGCTCTAGGCAAAGTTCACTTAGACATGCTAGTTACAATGGTAATTTTAAGTGATTACTCAAGACCGCAAAGTACCACAAGGGAAACCAACCCGAGGACATCACTAATCTCGTACCCCACTCAATTCATTAACAAAGTCCACTAAGACATGCTCGTACTAAAACCTTTTGTCCCTTCATAAATTTGGTACTCAAATTGAAATTCAAAAAATCTCAACAAGGAGTCCTAATATTTTAGAGTGCATAACCTCATTCTTAAACAAATAAGAATATTCTTATTCTCGGTTTTCTACCCGAATTCTATTCGGTTAATCGACAGTTTTCCGATTTTGAATCGAATCAAACCGGTAATAGAACCTATGAAATCAGAATTGCATCGTTTTTATACAGTGCGATTTGATTCGGTTCAATCATAAACGGTCGGTTTCGGTTCCATTTTGACACCCCTCTGATCTGTATTAAACCAAGGTTGTGTTTGGTATACATTCTTAGAATGCAAAATTGACCTGGAATACATTCCAAGAATGCATACCAATTGCAGCCCAAGTGTTTTACTTGAAATTTTACTTTACATAATAATAATAAAAAATCTAATTTTGTACCTAAAAACATTGATGTAAAAACAACCATTTTTTTCTTTTTGACCCTAAAAGTTTCATAACACTGATCTGATATCAGTCACAGCCTATGGATCTATGGATCTGCAATTCAGTCAATTCGATATTGATTCCTAAAACTATGCTAATAATGCCACAACCTTACACTAGAGCTACAATATTATAAGTGAGGGATTAGATTGGACAATGTTCCAAATTTTAAACTTTTTCCAAACAATCTTCTGCCTTTCCTGGTGATGAATAATCAAATTTTAGCTCTTACCCAAAAAAAAAAAAAAGAATAATCAAATTTTAGAGAGCTTAAATTTTCTAACTACTTACACTGATACTCATATTGATACCAAAAAATATAATGATACTCATGTTGTCATTTGGGTCCTTCTACACGGTTATTACGCCTAGTGAAGAAGTATGACATTTCACTATTTATCACTTGGCAATACATGGGTTAGTCCATATAATAAAGATCCCCACATACATCTGAATGACCAACTTTAGTCCAAAGAAAACTAGTAAATTACCAAAATACCATCACATGGAGATAATATGTATAAAATACAAAATGATATCTTTTATAATTTTTACTATTTTCTCTACTCATTTTAAGCTAAAATTATATCAATGAGAGGCTTATATGGTCCTCCATCACATGGACTAACATGGGTCAATCCATATATTTTGTACCAGAAGAAAACTAAAATAGAAGGTCACATGGGCTACAACCTACAAGAGGGAAAAAGTTCAAATCCGACGTTGAAGCATGCGGGAGGAGTTGAACCCGAGACCTGTTCTTCTAAGTACAAATCCTTAACTAGAACAAACATTTGTTATTAAGGTATCATAGGGTTCTCTTTATTCTTTTCTTGTCTTATTCTATTCATACATACATGAAACCTAGGAGGTGGAAACCCTAGGAAGAATGTGAAATATCTAGAAAATCCATTAAATTAAAGAAGGTGGATATATTAAATTTATAAAACTAAGTCATGCTATTGTAATCATGAGTGCTCAAGTACTTGCTCAAGTATATATGTGAAATATATATATATATATATATATTAAAAAAATTCATTAAACTAAAGAATGCAAAATATATAATTTTCTTGCCGATCCAGGGTTTGCTCTGGTGGTTTGGTACTGCTCCCTTTAAAAATGTGCTTAAGGACTTGGTCAATGGGTCAAATTCCCTCGACGACATCTATATGGGGGTTTTTAACTATGAACACATTGATTCCTCCGAGTAGCATGATAGCGCAGCCCCTGCAACAATATGGGGGTAGTGAAACATCGATAGAGCTCTACTCCTGAACAGAGTAATTTTTCCCAAATAATATAAGGACTGCCATAATGGAAATATTGTCCACAAAAAAACAAGATATATAAAAACTCTTTTTATATCCAATTCTAGTAATCAAATTACAATAAACCTTCACTGGCAACCAAAAATGATGAAAATCTACTTCCATGTAGGGGTGTAAATGAATAGTTAAAATCCGTTTTCGTATCCATGTCTGTATCCGTTTAACACTATTCGAATCCGTCCAAAAACTAAACAGATGCGGATATGGATAGACTATAGCTATCCGAAAAGCTATATTTACATGTAAACGAATAAAATATCCGATCCGTATCCGTTTAGCATTATCCGAATCTGTCCGATAACTAATTGGATGTAGATATAGCACTATCCGAGCCGAATCCAATCCATTTACGGCCCTACTTCCATGCAAAAAAAACCATATTTATGGTATCCCAAAGCATGCCATGGGTGCAAATTATAAAAGCAACTTCCGCACTAATGACATGAGAGAGAGAGAGAGAGAGAGAGAGAGAGAGAGAGAGAGAGAGAGAGAGGTACATGCTCATTAAAATATGTTATTAGATAGGGGGGGGGACCGTTGCATCCGTGTAAGAGAAGTAAATTCTCATTAAAATCAGACTCCTATTCTTATGAAATGGTGGGCCGAAACTCTGCGGGCTTAATTAATAAATATATTTGTGACTTATATTATTCTTATGGGAGAAAGAATGCCACTCGGTCGCACCAAACATAGGGTGTATGAAATGACCATCATACCCCTATGTCAGGGCACAGAGATAACGTGTGCTGCACGAACAAGTGGCGTTCTCTTTCCCTGTTATTATTTAAGATTTTTTAATTCTCTTTTTTTTTGGTAAATATTTTTGAGTTCTCTTTAATTTCAGAAATAATTGACATGAAATTAACAAGTAGTAATGTAGTATAGCAAAAATATAACCACTCACCTTTAGAAACTTTTCCGGGCCCTAAAAGGATATTTAATTGTATGGAACCCGCATTTTTTCAGGCCAACTAATTAGAAGGTACAGATTTTGATTGATTATATATCCATCTAGCCCTTGCCTTCATTGCTCAACTTATGGTAGTGTCCTTTAACTTTTTTTTAGGGAGGGTTGGATATGCCACTAGTTTCATAGGGTTAAACACAGGAGGGTAAGAGAGTCTTTTCCAAAACAAGAGGAGAGAGGATGACACATAATATGAGCTATCTCGATCAAAGATTTTTCCACTTCCATAATATTTACAATGCCGCCCATCAAGCTATTCTCTACCCCTTTCTACCGCAGTCTGCCAACTAGGTATTTACAATCAGTCCAAATGACAATGGAAATGGCACCTAATGACTTTGCGCCGAGAATGCCTTGAAGGAGATCGAGTCCCCTTGCCTCGGACTCTTGTCCACAACTTGCATAACCAAAATCATCATAAGAAGCCAAGCAAAAAGTTTGATTGCAAATAAGAGTGAAAGCCCAACCTGCTTCACGAGTATGCATGTCAAAACTCCTATCACAGATAATACTAAAAGGACTAATTGCAGTTAGATTAATATTGTCAGCCTGGGTTAGAGGAAATATAGACTTAGGCTGCGTTTGGTATACATTCTAGGTCAATTTTGTATTCTCGGATAATAAAAATAGTTACTTTATAGTAAATTACTGAGACCTCCCCTATTTTTCTGACAACTACTCAGACCTTCTCTAAAACAAATGAGTGATCTTAGTGGGTAGAGCAAGCTAGTTTAATACCTTTAAAAAGATTCAAATATCAATAAACACATAGAAAACGGGACAATCCTTTCATTGCCAAAATAAATTGACAAGACTTAAAGTAGGGGTGTAAATGAATAGCCGAAATCTGTTTCCGTATCTGTGTCCGTATCCGTTTAGCACTATCCGAATCCATCCAAAAGCTAAATGGATGCGGATACGGATAGGCTATAGTTATCCAAAAATCTATATTTACATGTAAACAGATAAAATATCCAATTCGTATCTATTTAACACTATCCGAATCCGTCCAAAAGCTAATCGGATGCAGATGCGGATATAGCAATATCCGAGCCAAATCCGATCCGTTTACATCCCTAGCTTAAAGGAACATCATTGATGCTATTTTTTTTATTTTTTTTTGAATATATTATCTATGTTATCATATAAGTATGGTTGATTTTTACTCTAATCCATTCACTTGTGTTAGCATAAGACTTTCAAAAGACTTATGTTTAAAAATCAAGAAGTGCTTAGCAATGGGAAATATGATAGAGATAGTTCATCAAATTTCAGGAGGAGTCTATCCAAGTAACTATATATATATATCTCCCCTATCAAACTTTCAGAATGACAAAAGATTACATCCACATAGCATAATAAAAAATGGCCAAATGTTCGCTGTGCTGGGGGCATAGGTTGCGCCCAGACACATAGGGGTGGGCAAAATGATCACCCTGCCCCCCTGAATACCCAACCCATGTGTTTAGGTGCAGGCTAGGCTGCGGCACAGAGAACATCATCTCATAACAAATATACTTTAAATTATTTTGGAAGGACCGAGTTTCTCTACACCATGGGTATAGAGAGACTCTCCACATCCAGTCCTTTCTCTACCATTCCTTTGCATTAGGGAGGCATATATTTGGTTTTGTAAATAGAGTGTAGGAGTATAATAATAACCCACGAGTCCAATCACATCACTAGTGAAGAAGATATTTTTCTATTCCACAAATCTCTTTTTTACCTATGACCTATAGAATTTTTAGGAATAAAATAAAGAGTAATCAAAAGAAAATTACATATTCTAAATACATGTCGTGTGTTATCGATCCAGGTAATCTACTTAATAAGTTTTATAATTATTTATTGATTTTGATACAAAGAAGTCAAGACTGGAGGAGATGATGGTAATCTTCTTGATAAAAAAAAACTAAACAAGAAATAGGGTAGGAAGGGGTGGGAGGAGTGGGGTGTCATATCACCACTCCCGTTTTTATATTGCCCCTCCGCCATTGTAGTTTAGTTGTAGTTGAGTTGTTTGGGAAAGTTGGCGGGTATCTTCCTCTCTTTGTAGTCAAGCAAAGTGACAAAATAAAAATGAGATTAGTATTACTTTGTCTAATTGACTGGAAAAAAGTTTAAGTAAACTTTGAAAAAATTAATTTTTCTCTTTTTTCTACAAGGATAGATATAGATTCATGCGTTTTTATTTTTTAATTTTATTTTATATTTTGGTCATGTAGGCTCTTTATAAATCTCATATGGATGATACCATTTTCCAACCCCTTATTGATTGTAGCATGCAAAAATTCCTTCTTCCGTGCCCTTGTAAGAAACCATTTTCCTTATATCATTTTTTCTTTTAGCTGACATGGAGTGGGAACTTGACCATCGTCGTCTTCACTTTCATTACATGTACACACTACACCCATCTATAAGATGATTTTAGTGGTTGTTACCAAACACAATTTGCATAATTAAGTTATCCTTTTGGGTTGACCTCTATGAATGTTAAAGAAGGTGGAGTGGGTCGTTTACACTTGTGTTTTTAGTCTTAAAATCACTGATCATGAATAGTTTGTCCACCACAAATGTAATTAAGATACACTTCCAGTTCTTAGTTTGGATTGTTTCCTTTAAAAAAGATATCTATTTGGGTAGGTTAAAAAATGTAAATCCCCATATAATCTGCTTCTATTTTGATATTATAGACATATATGGTTACATATACTAACAAAAAGGAGAGAAAAAAATCACATTTATACTTTTTTGGTAATTGATGATCGATCCATAATATATACTTTAGGAAAGGCAAAAGATAACCAAAGCAAGGTCCTTCTATATAGAACTGATTTACCCTTAATGTACTAGATTCTTTTACTTTAATTAAAGTGAAGCCATCTTTTTTTAGCTTTTAAAGATATTCTTTTGTTCAATAATATTTCATTGAATTCCTAATTTTCTACCCAAATCAAATCTCAACTGCTAGAAATCACAAAATGAATGAATTTCCTTCCCCATTTGAAGAGGAAATTAACAAAAATGAAACAAGTGTTGCAACTTGCAAGAGGACAGATCATCACCTACCTAGAAAAACTGATTGGGAACGTGAAAAATTAAAATTAAAATCAATCCATGTGGATATAGATATTAAGGTACTAACATGTATATATTTATTATAATTATTTATATAAATATATTCACACAAACATACCAAAATGGTTTTTAATTCTTTCCTCTCTGTTGCCATTATCTATAGAAATTAAATATAGAAATAGAAATAAAATATCAACTGTTTTAATATAGTTAGATCGGTTGTTCAATTCAACTGTTTTTATTTTTGGGTGTTTCTGTTTACCTGCCCAAATTCCTTCTCTCCTTTGTCTTTCTTCCATCTGGGCCTCCTTTAATTTGGCTAGTCACCTCCTTAAACCACCACATTGGCGCATTTTAGCCTCTCTGAGGGGTATTTGTGTCTTTCTTTCTATCCCGGCTTCTACGCTAGCATAGACGCGCGCGTCTGAAGAGCCTCATGTAAACACTTGGAATGATCGGGACTGGAAAGTGGAAACGGAGAAGGAAGACGACAGCATTTAAAACCCGTCCCTGTCTCCAGACTCTCCACTAATGCACTCCTCCTCGCACCTCTCTTCCTCTCTCTCTCTCTCTCTCTCTCTCTCTCTCTGATCATCAACTGAAACTAAAACCTTATCGGCTATTCTCTCGCTCTCTCGCTCTCTCACACACACACAAAATGAGAAGAAAGCTGGATCTCTTACCTCAGCCGCCGCCGCCGCCAGTGTCAGCGGCGATTGGAGGTGGAATTGGAGAGACTAATGGTGTTGGTAGTTCTTCTATGACGTCGTCGCCGACGAAAGGGAATCTGAACCCTAGCCTTCTCATCATCTCTCTCATACTCATGGCAGTGTTTTTTTTCTCCGTCTTACTCCACCTCCTCCTCCGCTACCTCAGCCGTTCTTCCTCCACCACCACCACCGTATCATCCGGCGATCACAACGTGGCCTCTGCAGATCACTCGCATCACGCTCCCCGCATCTCCAGCCGCCGCGTGTCTCCTGAATATCAATCCTTGATTGATTCACTCCCACTTTTCTCTTTCGATTCAGTCACTGGTCTGAAAAGCTCATCTACTGTTGATTGTGCTGTTTGTTTATCCAAACTCGAACCTCACGATAAGCTCCGTTTGCTTCCACTCTGCTGTCACGCCTTCCACGCTCAGTGCATCGACACGTGGCTTGCTTCTAGCCACACTTGTCCTCTCTGCCGATCAACAATCTGCGTGAACGAATCCGAGGAACTGGCAAAGCTCTCGTCTCTGTCTGCTTCCGGCGGAGATAGTTTCCGATTAGAGATTGGAAGTATCAGTCGCCGGAATAGTGCCGCCGCAGATTCTGGTAGTGTACCTAACTCTCGTAGGTCTTATTCTATTGGATCATTTGAGTACGTGGTGGAAGACGATTCTGAAGTGATGGTGGCGGGGTCCATTCACAGGCAAGGAGGTTCTGACAATAATCTTGGGCGGAAGGATATAAACGGTGTGGCTTCTCCGGCTGCGGTGAATGTGGCTGGGCCGGAGCCTCCAGGAGATCATGTAGCGGCGGAGGTTGCTAGTGGTGGGAGGTCGTGGTTGAAGGATTATGTGGATAGGTTGGCTTCATCGGCTTCGACGTCGTTTTCATCTCGGACTCAATCGTTTCGATATTCAGGTAGGATTTTCACCGGCAGTAGTCGCCGGAGCGATTTGTATACAGGGAGTGGTCGTCGGAGCGGTGATAATGCCGTTGCCGGTTTTGGGGAAGTCGGGAGTTGGGATTTGGAGGGAAATTGGGTGAGCGAAGAAATGGGGGGCTTCTTTCGGTGGCTGTCAGGGGTATGACTGGTAATTTCAGATCATAGTTGGGGCAATTTTGTTGTGAACGAAATAACAAGAAATAGCCTCAAAGGTACTGTACAAAATTTGGGAATTTTTTTGTTGGGTTTAACTTCTTGTTTGACATTTACTTTTTTTTAACCGTGAATCATTTTATTTCTAAACAACTTAACTGGATCTAAAATTTTGCGAACAGAGATCCCTTGATCTCTTGTTTGCATATTAAGTTTCAGCCTAATGGGAATTAGGGTTGACGTTCTCTGTGGGGGTAGTGTGGCCTACGGACATGGCCATTGAGAGCACACGAGTTGGCATATTGGGAGGGCAGGATTTCTGTTTTTCATGGGGCGAGGGCGGTCATTTTGTTCCCTCTATATCTATACGTGGACAATACACTTTCCACAAAGAACTTTTCTCCTCGAAATTAATTATATCACAAAACAAATCCTAAAACACTAGAATTACACTATTGAGCATATGAGAATGATCCTGACCATTTCTATATGTATATCCAAAGTTTCAATTTTATCAATTGGGAAAATTACATGATTAGCTATTTTTGGGTTTTTATTTACAAAACTGTCCACTCTATGTTTGAGTTAACAAAAATATACAAAAACAAGTTAAGGTTACAAAACTGGACAAAATAGTGTCTCTCCCTCCCTCACGTACTTTTTTAGACATTTTTACCCCTGCCATTGCCTTTTCATCCAGGCATCCTGGGTAATCACAGGGAAGGGAAGGGAGGGGCGGGTTTGGGTAGTAGAGAATGGCGGTGGCGGGGACAGGGTTGGGTTGCAGGGAACGGAGGATGCCTAGGCGAGAAGGTAATGGTAGGGGTAAAAATGTCAAAAAAAATAATTTTGGGAGGGAGAGGCACTATTTTGTCCAGTTTTGTAAACCTTAAACTTGTTTTTGTCAATTTTTGTTAACTCAAACATAAGGTGGACAGTTTTGCAAATGAAAACCCAAAAGTAACTAATCATGTAATTTTCCTTTTACCTTTTTCACATGATATGATGAAAGCCTCATGATTACATTGCATTTGTCACAAATGTGGTGACAATCCATTTTTAGTAATCTTTCCTTTGTGTACCCCAAAAAAAATACATGCAAAAAGTTTAGTTATAAATTGTAAAATAAGCCTATACAACAAAAAAAAAATGGTATATATTTCATGGGAGAAAGAATGTTACCTAGCGCTCAGACATAGGGTCATGCAAAATGATCGTTGCACTCCCATGGAAAGAAAAAATTCCCTGAGAGCGTAATGGTCATTTCGAACAGCCTTGTGTTTGGGCGTTGGGTCTACGCACCGCACGTGACCAGATAGTGTTCTCTTTTTCAAATTTCATTTTATTTTGCAATTAAATTTTTGGACAAAATATTTCCCTAGTCACGTGGCTTTTGCATCAGCACAAGATTAATGAGATTGTGCACAGGGGCATCAACATGGATGAAATTTTTTATTACATAGGAGTATGGTAGTAATTTTGCGTAATCTTATGTTTGGGCATAAGGGTCACACGACTAGACAACATTCTATTCCTTAAAATTTTTTATTTAAAAAATAAAATTAGAGCGTTGATGTCTTTCGCCAAACAGACTTGATGAGATAGGAAAACAATTAAATAACAAGTTTTATCTTTTTTTAACGAAGGAATTGTTTATTGGCAGGCACGACCCAAAGTAACCGTTGAAGCCTAACCATAAAAATGAATTGTGCAAGAATCCATCGCTCTTTTTACTTTTTCAACCTCTCCATTCTTTCAAGCAAATAAAAGATTTTCTTAAAAAAGAGGGAGAATTTGAATCTTATCTTTTTCGAAACAAACCTCTCCATTCTATCAACCAAATAAAAGATTTTCTAAAAAAAGAGGGAGAATTTGAATCCTATCTTTTTCGACACCATTTTCTTTCCTATTCATTCAACCGCCATCGTAAATTTTATTTATTAAATATGATAAGAGTTTTATATAGATTATACAATCATATGATTAAAAACTTTTGTTTTTTCAAGAGTGATTTTACTTCCTTCTATTAGCAACCAAACAGAATTCTAATAGAAAATAGATTGTCGGTAAGTTCTAACTATCAAACTGATGTTATTCTCAATTTTAGCAAACCTGGGTCCATTTCCTTCAAAAAATATTTATGCTAACATACCTGGGTCAATTAAAGACCCGAGACAACAGATCTTCTGCATTTAATTTGGAATGAATGGAGTTGCAGGTAGGTAGGGATTTCTGCTTCGCTGTGTCCTCAGAGAGTAAGAGGGAGAGAGAGAGAGAGGAGTGTTATTAATATTTTGACAAGTGAGTAGTTGATCACAACCCTGGTATTAAATGGCCGGACACCACCATCACGGCATCACCCTGAAACTCTGAGAAGTCTGCTTTTCATTACATGAGCCAATGAGGAACACAAAGGATACATCGCAGTTGCAAACATACCATCATCTTAGTTTTGAAGAATCGGATTGTGACGTTAGTAACAATCTCACATTGACTTACTCTGGGATCTTTGATGATTAGTCCAAATCCTCTTTTGTACTGCAGGGTGTGCGGTGCACATCTTACGGGGCAGCAAAGGCCATGTGTGCTTTTGATGACTTCAAATACCAAGTGTGACACTCCATCAAAAAGCTTACAACATGAAATATTGCTTCCAGTGCAAGTCATGATTTTTATCATGCAGGTAGGGTTGTAAATGGATAATCGAAAATCCGAATTCAATCTGCATCTGTATCAGTTTAGGGACATCCGTATTTATTTAGAAATATTTGGAAGAAAAAAATTCAAGTACTCCGATAAAAATACGTCCGGAAAAAATCTAATTATTTAATAATAAAAAATTAAGTAAATAATGTTCTTGAGGGTTTTTGAAGATTCAACAGGTTCTAGAATACGAGGAAAAGAGAATCATGATCTAAGAGATAGGGATTGAGAGTGATTTGTATCCGCTAGGGGGAGGAAGGTCTGGGTTACATAAGGCACAGATGAAAACGGATGGTCGAAAATCTGAATTTGACCTGCATCCGAATCCATCCGAATCTGTTTAGAGGTATTCATATTCGGCCAAGGAATATCCGGATCTGATCACATCCGATCCGTTCCGTATCCGAGCCGAATCCGATCCGTTTACAGGCCTACATGCATGCCTTAAGTGCAATATTTTACATAAAGTGCATTTGAAATTAAGAAATTACAAAAGACAGTAGAGAAAAGTAAAGAAGTCGAATTTCTCTCAAAATTTTCTTGGGTAATTTACACATACCACCCCTGAGGTTTGACAAAAGGATATTTTCACCCCCCAGTTTTGGAAAATTCTGCGTACCCCCCTGAGATTTGCAAACGGTAGCAAATAAGCCCATTCCATCAGTTCATGACTAACACTGTTAAAAATTAGACTTGAATTGACAGAATTGCCCTTCTCAGAAGAACCCAAAAAAAAATAAGAGGTGAATGGACAAAATTACCCGTACAAAGAAAAAAAAATTGGCAACTCATCTTCCCCAATCGCCTAGGGTTTTCTAAGTTGCAAGAGCTTGATAAAGTAAAAGGTATTGAGCGGAAGTTGGTTGAAACAGAAACTTTGGTTGAACAATTTAGAACTGAAGTGGAGGCAGCAAAAAAGGCCAAATTAACTGCCAGTAATTTGGTGGTGAAGTGGTAGAAGAAGGCCGAGGAATTTGAAAGTCAAGTTGAAGAAGCAAGCCAAATGGAGAGATCTGCAACTGAATCATTGGATTTATTGATGAAACAACTAGAAGGGAAGAGTAATTTATTGCAGGATACAGAATCTGAAATTGCTTCTCTTAAAGAGAAAGTGGATTCAATGGAGATCTCAATTGGGCAACAGAGACAGGATTTTGAAGAATCAGAATAACATCTTGAGACAGCTAAGAAAGAGGCATTGGAAATGGTACGGATGGTTGAATTTATTAAGGTTGAGCTTGAAACTGTGACGGAGGAGAAAATGCAAGCATTGAACAATGAGCAGCTTGCAGCTTCGAGTGTTCAAGACCTTCTAGCTGAGAAGAACAAACTAATAAATGAGCTAGAAACCTCTAGGGATGAAGAGGAGAAGAGTAAGAAGGCATTGGAAAGCTTAGCTTCAGCAATGCATGAAGTCTCTGCAGAAGCAAGAGAAGCCAAAGAGAAGCTTTTGTCCAGTAAAGATGAGCTTGAAAACGCTAAGACCTAGATAGAAGATTTGAAATTAGTAGTGAAAACAAACAAGAAGTACGAAACCATGTTTGAGGAGTCAAAACAAGAGATCGATCTTCTTACAAAAGCTCTTGATTACTCCAATCACGAAGTCAAGAACTCCAGGGCTGAATGGGAACGAAAAGAGCTCAACTTAGAAAACCCTAGGCAATTGGGTTTCAAAACACTTTTCAACCGTTTAGAAGTTTAGGGTTTGAAATTGGGGAAAAATCCCAAATCCCCTTTCGCACCTGCAACTCGTCTTCATCCCCAATCGTAACAAAAACTGTTCATTAGACTCTATTGTTCCATCAATACTTGTGGATATCTCGTCCTCCACTATCAACTGGGGAGGGGCAAGAGCGAGATCCAAATCGAAATTTCCATCCATCTCCATAGGGTTAGGGTTTGAGGGTGGAGCAGAGAGTGATGGTGAAGATGGTGATTATTCGGTTCATGCAAAGAGGTTGAAGAGGAGTGATTGGGTGGCAAACGTTTTAACGAATCAATGGGGCGCTGGGATGGTTGCAACTCATCTTCCCCAATCGATTTTGGGGAAGATGAGTTACAGGTTTTTTTTTTTTTTTTAGGTTCTTCTTAGAGAGGCAATTCCGTTAGTTCAAGTCTAATTTTTAACAGTGTTAGTCATGAACTAACGGAATGGGCTTATTTGTTATTGTTTTTAAATCTCAAGAAGGTATGCAGAATTTTTCAAAACTATGAGATAAAAATATCCTTTCGTCAAACCTCAGTGGTGCCGTGGTGGTATGTGTAAATTACCCAATTTTCTTCTTGTAGTAGAAGAATGAAACTCCCACCCTGACACGGCTTATACGCCGTCTATGAAAACTTTCCCCTTAAGAATAAGGTTAATTTTCGACCGGTACTTACTTCCATCGTCGAGAGGTTTGGCCGTTTGGGCAATATAACCTAACGAACACTAACCGTTACCCAAGATTATTTGGCGGGAGAAAAAACACTCTATAATTACAAAACAATTCCGAGAGTTCTTCATTTGTTGAGGTGTCTTGTTTTCAGATCCAAAGAAAGAGATCCGAATTTCAGTTGATCAGTCTGATCGGTACCTGGCGATCGATCAAAGACTGACACACAACATGTGGAGATTAGAATCGGATGGGTATTCTCCAAAGCAACTCCCGAGTAATCCTGTCGAATACTACTTCCCGGTAATCATCTTTTCTTCGTTTCTGTTGTTTCTTGGATTGAACATTGTTCTTGTGTAGCTGCTTCAGTTTCTGATCAATCAATTTCAAATTTCAGTTAATCAGTCTGATCGGTGCCTGCCGATCGATCAAAGACTGACACACAACATGTGGAGATTAGAATGGGATGGGTATTCTCCAAAGCGACTCCTGAGTAATCCTGTCGATTACTACTTCCCGGTACTCATCTTTTCTTCGTTTCTGTTGTTTCTTGGATTGAACATTGTTCTTGTGCAGATGCTTCTGGTTCTGATCATTCAATTCCAATTTTTCATTTCTCTTGAGCCTTGATGTTGATGTTTCTGGGTTCTCTTTTTATGCTCAGGGACCGACACAGCAGAATTTACTATATATATTTTTCTATGTTCTTTCAAGTTTTATAATTACATTATCATTTTTTCATTTTTGATTTGCAAGGGAGATCGGTTCATTCCCAATAGAAGTTTAATGGATATTGGTCATGCTCAAAGCTTATTGACAAGCAGGACAAAGGAAGGCAGCGACCCAAAGCCTGGATCATCAGTGGAATTAGATTACAATGTTCGTTTAATCTTTCTTCACTGGTTTCTTGAATTCTGGAGTTCTTGGTTTCCTGCTATCTCAGTTTCTTAAATGGGTATAATGTATTTTTTGCCCGTTCTTTCTTTCTCGTAGAATGAGTACAAGAGGAAAGTAGAGGAAATTCTGAATTTGGATTCTGAAGGAAGACCGTTCAGGATGCTGGTTTTCAGGGGGAGCCCTAAAACTACCAGAAGATACTCTCGTCTTATTGAAGTGATGGAGCAAGACAGGGTGGAGATAACAAACAATTTTAAGCGATCTTGGTTGCCCAAGGTACCCACCTCTTCAATATTGTCTTTTTTAATTTTAATTTTTTTTTCTCTATTTTTGTTAATTCTAAGTCGTTTTCTTTGATTTCTTTCTAAATTCAATTCAAGGGTGTTCATTCTCTTTTCAGATCTTGTAAGTTTAATTGGTAGATAGGATATTTTGTAATTAACAGTAGTTTTTGGGGTCACCATGTTGGTCAATGGTTAATGGGAGCATGTTTTAAAGTTAAAAGGAAATCCTTTTGAGTGCTACTCTGTCCCAGTTCTTTTTGTTTGTGTTTCAGGCTTTAAATTCTTACTGTCTGGTTTGATAAATTTATTACGCATATTGCTTCAATTTCAGTGAGACGAAGCTGATATAATTTCCCGCCCTTCTTTTGGAACTTTAATTTCTTACATGTGGGAGTCACAGTCGGAGGAAAAGATTTTGCATGCTCCACTGCTTAAGGCAAACTACTACCTGAATATCCTGGATTGGGGGAAAAACAATGTTCTCGCTGTTGCCTTGGGCTCAGAAGTATACCTTTGGAATGCCAACAATGGCCTTATCAATAAACTGAAGCAAACAATTCCTGAAGACCATTATCCTACAAGTGTGGCATGGTCTGAGGACACAAAAACAATGGCCATTGGACTCAGCAATTCTGGGCTTCAGCTCTGGGATGCTGAAACATTGCAAATGGTTAGATGAATCCACCTTCCTCTCTATATTTGTTTGATGTTATTGTTGGCTTTTTTTTTTTTTTTTTGGGGTAAATTATTGCAGAAGACTACCAAACCAGTAGCCCTTCCCATTCATTTGTTATTCATTTAGTTAATTAGTGTCCCTGTTCCAACAGTATTCAAATAAGTACTTTTTATCTCTTTGTTCCACAGATACGTTCCCTAGATGGTCATCGCAGCAGCCGGGTGGGAAGCCTTTCTTGGAACAGAAACTGTCTAGCATCAGGAGGCCATGATAGATCCATCATCAGCCATGATGGTAATTACGATTGTACATATCGTGCTTTGGATTTCTTCTAGTGCTTCAAAATTACCTTTGATCCCCGTGTTTATCTCCAGCAGTGAGAGCGAGTACCAGTTCAACTTCTTGTTTGCGTGTGCATACTGCAGAAGTGTGTGGTCTAAAATGGTCAAGGGAAAGCAATCTTTTGGCAAGTGGTGGCAATGACAATATCGTTTATATATGGGATGCTTCTAGCATGAAATCATCCAAATTCTTGCATAAGTTCAGTGACCATCATGCAGCTGTTAAATCCCTTGCTTGGTGCCCATATCAGTTTAAGATACTAGCCTCTGGTGGTGGTTTACAAGATCGGTGCATTAAGCTATGGAATTTACAGTCTGGGAAGTGCATTAATAGTAGAGATACCTCAGCACAGGCAAGTCATACTAGCAGTTATCTATGTTTCTCCTTAGCTCTTTTTGTAAGCTGAATAGTGAGGTTAAGCCCTCGGTGAGAACAGTTAATCATCGTTTAATAAATGAATTAAGACAGCTATTAGCTGTTCATTGTTGTACATGCTGTCAATCGAGGTTTTCTAATTTATGGAATCTTTTGAGTGGAGCATCAGCTCCAAAATCATGTTTCTCGTAAGATCCTAATTCTGTGTGGATGGTTTATCCAGAATTTAACGGGAGTTGCTGCTCTGTTCCACTCAATTTCTAGGAAAGAAGTGTTTTTTTTTTTTTGGTAAATTCTAGGAAAGAAGATTAGGATCATATGATTGCTTCATTATCAAGGTTGTGGAAAATCCTTTTTGGCTATAACCATCCAGGTGTGCTTTGCCCATGCGTGATCATTCCTTCATTTGTGAACCGACAGGTTTGTGGCTTGGAGTGGAACAGGCATCGTAAGGAGATCTTGAGCGGGCATGGGTACAGTCTAACTCATCAGGAAAGCAATCTATGCCTATGGAAATACCCATCATTGTCAAAAGTGGGAGAGCTAAAGAACCAAATATCTGAAGTCCTCTACCTCTCCCAGGTCTGCAAACTTTTTTTTTTTTTTAAATATATATGCCTGAAGTAAACTCTGACAAACTTAAGTTCATGTAAGTGATGATCAAAGTTTCATACTGGCTAATGCAGAATCCAGATGGATCAACAGTGGTTTCAGCTGGGATAGACGAGACACTTCGCTTTTGGAAAGTCTTTGGACCACCAAAGACCAACAGTTTGGATTTCGATAGTTTACTATCTCTAGAGAGACTCCATATAAGATGAATGAATTTGATTTGCTTGTCTGAGGTACTCATTTGTGCTCTCTGAGTGTGAATAGGTGGTATCTTTTACTCACTGTAAAGTTTTCTCTGTCATAAAAAAAACACAGATATAACAGATGAATATTGTGATTATCACAGTCACACGGGTGTTTATGAAGAAATGGATCGTCTGGCCTCCACTGCTTTGATTTATTAGTTCCCCTGAAGCACCCTTTCTTCTGCTGGATGCCTCGTCCGCCACCTTCAAGAACAAAAGTTGAATTTGTCTGTCCACTGCTAAATAAGATACACCAAAAGAAAGGCCCTTTGTGATTTTCACAGTCATTTGTGCTCTCTGAGTGTGAAAAGGTATCTTGTACTCACTGTAAAGTTTTCTGTCATAGAAAAAGAACACAGATATACCAGATAAATATTGTGATTATCACAGTCACAGGGGTGTTTAAGAATAAATGGATCTTCTGGCCTCCATTACATTGAATATTAGTTCCACTGAAGCACCCTTTCTTCTGCTGGATGCCTCTTCCACCACCTTCAAGAACGAAAGTTGAATTCGTCTGTCCACTGCTAAATAAGACACACCAAAAGAAAGGCCCTTTGTGGGTCCCCATCAAGCCTACTCCCACTTCAGTGTGTTCCTTACTTGTTACAACTGACAGGGTCTTCTTATCTTGAACAAGAATATGAGAAAAGGCTTGTGATGGATCAAAATACTTAGATTGGCAACCTACTATATGCCCTGATATGGTGCCAAAGGTTGGTAGCTCTACTCCACAGTTGGGTGCAAAGACCTCTGTGAAGTCATCTTCTGGAGGCCGGCAGCTTACAGTGTTGTTGCTAGTGCAGTTACCTGTGCATTCCTCCGCATATTGCAATGCCATGCACCCAAGACCAGCATTGTCTTTTAGTCTGGGAAGCTTTTGGGCTGTTCGATTTTCATTAATAATATCAACAAGCTCATTTGCTGGGTTTCCTGTAATAAAATAGCTAGTAACGGACCATGGACAAATAAAGGTACAGGATAAAAAGGATATAAATGGTTATAATAGAAAATATTTGGAAAGATAAGACTTAGGAAAGATAAGACTTATTGTATGGTTTAAACATGCAGAGACCCAAATAAATTCAAGTGCATGAATTTGCAAATCCCAAGCTCACTACATCTATCTCTGCCCACTAATCTGTAAAATAAAGGAGTAGGAGATAATAGGTATAATGCTCTGAGATGATGAATCTTTCAAGGTACGTGAATTTGCGAATCCCTACCTCACAATATCATCTATCTCTGCCCTAGTATCTTCAAAAGAGAAAAGCTCTGCCCTAGATCTTTTTTTTAACTAGCATCAACACAAAATAAAGTAGCAGGCAAAAATAGTATAATACTCTGAGATGATGGATCATTTGATTTAGTGCTTCATCCTCTTTCTTGTTTTTCCATGACATCAAAGAAAGAAGTAAAAGTGCTACCAGGGAAAAGGGTAAGGGAGGCTCGGGAAGCTTTAATAACAAAATGGCGAGGGGTCATGGGAAAAAATATCAACTAGGAAAATTAACAAACATAAACTGGTACATAGAAATGCAGGAAATGAACAGTTTTCCATTGGTTAATGTCAAAATTTCATGTACAAACAAACTTGCTGCATAAATACTATGATTTGAACGTCTCCCTAATCTATGATTCAAAATTTTTCTCCATTTGACAGTACATTTCTCTTCAGTCTGCAAGTCCTGACTGAAAAGGAGTTCAAAGCATACTTGTTGGGAGACTCAGATTTTAAAGTTTTCCTCATCACCTCAATGACAAGTATTTGAGATGTCTGATGTCCACTTAATAAGAAGGAATCTCCTATATTGATACTTATTATCTTGCTGAGGTTTTAATTTTAACTGCAACATCTGATTGGCATTCTTATTTTGTATGGAATTTCTAAACTGATGTACAAGAAGATCAACCTGTTCCCTTGGATATTATAAAACAATTTAGGAGAACAAAATATAGGAGGTTAAAAGGAAGGATTGTTTTATACAGTGGGAGAGCTTCTCATTCTTGATGAGAAGAACCCACGTAGGATCTAAGAGGGAGAAGCCCTTCTTCATAGGATGAACAGGTACAGACTTCTGGACAAGAGCCAGAACGAGCTCGATTATGTCTTGGTGCTGACTGTGGAGAACTTCCTTTTTATTGCCATCCCTAGACTCTGTTCGAGTCAGGCATGGCCAAGTTAATCAACCATGCTAGAATGCCTATCAGGGAGAGGCACATCCAGGTTGGAAGGCAGGTTGTCAACATCCCCTCTTTCATGGTAAGGGTGGACGTGCAGAAACACATTGATTTCTCACTCACCAGTCCACTAGGACGTGGAAGCCAAGGAAGAGTGAAGTGAAAGAACATGAAGGCAGCTGCCAAGACAGCTGCTGGCGGGGATGGAGACAAAGAGCATGAGGATTAAATGTAAGTTTAAACAGTTTCTCGATCATAATAGAATTCTGGGTCTCTAGTTTGTGTTTCCAATCTCACTTTTAGTTGTAGTTTGTGTTAGTTTGAGAACTCCCAACCTCTGGTTGTATGATATTATTTACCTTAACTACTTTGAGGAACTTTCAAGTACTCAAACTCTGTAGGTTCAGATGTGCAGTTTAGCAAGTTGCCCTTGACTATTGTTTTGAAGAATTTGTAAGTTTTTCAGGCAAAACAGGGGGAGGAGGATGGAGTTGTGCCACATGCAGTTACTTTCAAATATATGCTTCTGGTCTTCCATTTGGTAAAAATATGAAGGGAATAACAACACTAAAGATTCCTATGAACAAGGACAAAATTGATGACGAATAGCATCAATTGATCTTATATATAACCAAAAAGCTCTAAATTTAACATTAAGACAGAAAGTACATTGATGCTGTCATCTAATGAATTACTTCAAAATGACAAATAGGATAAAAAAGAGAAGTTATGGTCTTTGCTGCATTAATCATGTGCCTATTATTTAGAGGAGGTCCTCATACACCACAGTGAGCAACTCTGAACGTCACAGGAAATTCTCCAAAGAAGTGTGATGGGACGAAAATACAGATCATATAAATAGGGGGAAGTGAGAACACAGATACTCTTTATAATGAACTACTGCACATAACGAAAAGAGGAAAGTAATGTTCTTACTTTATTTTTCTTTTTCAGAGATCTTTCTTTTGGATGGGGGGTTGGGGAAGGCATTAGGGATGTTGAGACCTTATCAAGAATGATGACAACAATTAAAAAGAAGATGTCTTGCCTAGAATAACTCAATATATAGATTCATAAGATTACCATGATTAGTTTGGAAAGCATGGGATGAATTATCGTTTGGTTGGTGACAAAAAAAATTTCTTCATGGTGTTACAAGAGGCATTGCCCTGTATGGGGTTTTGCTCTCAAGAGAACAGTACAGACACGTACCCTTCTACATTGCCTAAAGAGTAAAGCTTATATGGCATCAGATTTGGACTTAATGCCACATACAGGGAGTGAGTGGAAGAACAAAAATTTAAAGCTCCCATTACAGAGAAAGATCTAATAGGATTAACAAGAGGCAAACCAAGTGTCTAATTAGAAAAACACAATGTCGAAGTTTAGGAACTCCAAGATGAAGTGACTACAGCTTTGATGATCATAGGAATACAAAGAAGCTGTTGAAATCTATAACTAGAATAAAAGGATCTTCAATCAGACAAGAAATCATAGGAAAAGAAGCAAAAAAGACAAAACCTTAATGCAGTTCAAATAAGTAGAATTAATGAGCTAGATAAGTACCATGGTTATTGCCCAAGGCCATACTGACAAGCAGTTGGTTGCAAAGAATGAACCACACGAGGTAACAGAGTTTCGTCCCCCTCATCACGTCTACCACCAGCTGCTACAGAAAAGGGCTTGTTTTTTAAAGGATCTGAAAGGAAGGGAAGCAGTGAAATCACAAAAACAAAAAAATATGGAAGTGGGTTCTTTTCATCAGATCAGTTCCTTTATCTGCTTTCAAGAGAGGTCAGACTAGTATGAACTTCAAGTTTCAGATAATCTGTTCTTCTCCTTCTTCAACCTAAAGTTTTGTATAGCTTACATATACTTGTGAACACCAAAAGGACCTTTTTAAAGCAAACGGGATCCTCGCCTCCATCCTGTGTTTACTTAAAACAGATACATTCATTAAGGAACAGAGAAAAGAGATAAGGAAGAGTAGAAGAAACCTGAAAATTAGAAACTGGGTTTTTCCCGCTCCCTTCACTTTTGTTCCGAATGGGAAGTTAGGTTCTCCTTCCTTCTCCAGCAACCTTTTAGTTCTTTACTGAATGAACCTCTCTAATGGTTAAATGGTTCTAGTTGGTGCAGAAACCAAAAAAAAGAACTAATATGGATTACAAATGTGAAAAGCAGTTCTTAATGTTCAACAAATGAATAATATGTTGGTTGCATCAACTCATCAAGGCTGTTTCGGTGGTAATGGGGGACTGATTGCATTTCTCCCGGAAAAGGAAGGAATACGACAATGATTGAATGTTGCAGAGTAGTGGGTACAAAAGATAAGAGTGGTCACTGGTGGTCCCAACTAGCCGTTGTCTGAGTTGGGCTTTGAAAGTTGGGAACTTTAGTTTTCTTTTTGGTTTAGAAAATGGAGCGAAATTTGAGAGACTTTTGCCACTCTCGAACGTTCAGACGGGCCCACCGGCCACCACCAGTCCGTGAGGGTGTCAATTGGTGAGTTTATGGGCTATCGGTTCAGTTCCTTAACAGTTCTGGTCCCCTAAAAGATGCGGACCAAAACCAAATTAATAAGTTAATCGATCCCAAACACGAGATTTAGGACTACTGATTAATGGGTGGGTCGGTTCTAGTTCTTAATCTGTTCTAATCATCTAAAATTTTAAAAAAAAAAAAAAATCCCTAATACAACCTTTTACTTTATATTTAATTAATAAGTTGAAAAATCACAACCCTCATAAATTAGGATTTTTTAAGACATTCTTAAGAATATATAGTATGGGAATGAGAACGCTATCCGATCATGTGTGCGCCATGTGCCCAGACATAGGGCCACGTGAAATGACCAATGTACCCTTAAGGATTTTCACTTTTACATGGAGACGTAATGATCATTTTGTGCAATCCTATATCTAGGTGCAGGGGTCACGTGCCGCATGCGACTAGATAGCGATCTTTCTCCCATATAATACATAGGATTAGAGGATTCGTTCTCATTCTGGTTTCACCAGTTTCAATTATAACGGTTCCTATCAAGCTGATAAATTATCAGAATCAGACCGATACTTATGAATGAGTAGATCTAGAACCAGACCAATGAATCATTGAGTGAGTTAGTTCCGTGCCGATTGGAGCCTAATTCCCGGTTCTGGTCCAAATTTGACACCTGACCTCAATGGAAAAACGCGGGAAAAGGGGTAAACTATGGAATCTAGCTAAAGGTTTAAGGTGTACTCTTGAATATTTATGTGGGTCCCATCTCTCCTTGGGTTCCAAATCCCAATTGTCAAATAATGTGCCGAGTCTTTCTGTAAAGTGGGGCCACCAATAATCAAAGGCACAAAATTTGAATCCGTAAAGCTCGGAGTATAAGGATAATGTATCCTTGACCCAAACCACTTATTAAAAAATAATTTCTTTATTCCTGACGAATAAATCTTGAACGCAATTCTTTATTTCTGACGAATA
Organism: Telopea speciosissima; assembly: GCF_018873765.1. Lineage (NCBI taxonomy): Eukaryota > Viridiplantae > Streptophyta > Magnoliopsida > Proteales > Proteaceae > Telopea > Telopea speciosissima. The sequence goes on along the minus strand of NC_057921.1, from coordinate 54,388,482 downwards.
AATCTTGACCGTCTGATTTAAATCCTGAAAAAAATCTAAAAAATATTTGAAGTATATATTAGTAGAGGTGCGCCAGATCCGTATAGTAGCATAACACATGGACGATCCTTAAGGACCCCAATAGCAATCTACTGTAGTGGGCCCTCCCGCTAAGAAAAATTAATTTAATATCCTGTGAATCTATGATCCACGGATCAGATATTACACTGATAAGAACAGATACTACACTTGATCTTAGCCAAAAGGCTGCGAACGGTATGATTCAACCGATGTCTTTATTTTGTTTTTATAGCAGTCTGTTGCCCACTATCATTCCTCTCTGGACGATGTGGGATTAAAACAATAAAAATTCACTTAACCTTATATATGCATGCTTTGCGCTTGTGCCTCTCTCCTTCTGATACCCAACCCCAAAACATGGTTGTTCTCTATGTTTTTACTGTATCATTCAGTTAAGTCTGAATTCATCAAGCGATACTTCCTCACAGAATAGTTGGCGTTGCAAAACCGTGCAGACTCTGGGAACAAGTCCAACCAATGCAACCACTGTCTTAAACCATTTCCCATAGAAGAATGAAGTGGTCTCTATCAGTGCTGTGTGCGTGTGTTCATTCTATCTGAAATGAGTGACAATCCTCTTATCTCTACCCTTTTGGATGGATGTAAAGCATTAGCAAACAATACAAGGGGAGAAAAAGACTACTACATTGCTATTGAGAAGCCATTTTTAATCTCTGAAACTCTGCATCTACCTTGTATCAATTGCACTGCCCCTTATGAACTAGTTAGAATCATACTGTCAAGTTAATTACCAATAAAGCAGTCTCCTCAATGTTTAGCTATCTACTCTTTGGATCACAGAGAGAGTGGTAGAACTGAATTACATCTTGGTTGGTCTCACAACCACTAGAGATTTTTAATGTATAGTTTCTTCCTAATAATAAATAACTCTCTCTCTCTCTCTTTCTCTCTCTCTGTAGCCACAAGTGCTAGTGTGTAGATCCCCCTCACATAAATATATATTTCTATGTTTCCATATTTGTTTTAATATATACAGAAGGAAGACGAAACACAACGAAAGAGGGAGGACAAAAAGACTGAAATCATTGGTGCTCGATCTAGTGGTATTCTAATGGGGATATTTATCACTTGTAGGATTCCTATTCAAGATCACTGCAGTTCCTTTTCGGGTGGTTGTAGGATAGACAACCGCCTGGTAGGGTAGGGTGGGTGGTACCACACACACACACACATATAAAGAGAAAGAAAGAGATAGACCCCAGTTTCTAACTATCACTCAAGTAACCTGAATAAATCTAAGAAGTTTTAATTTCACTTCCAGTGGATATGGCTTCATGATTACATGGCTGTAGTAATTCTTCTTGGAAAGTTGAAGAATGGAACTACCATTTTTTTTTTGGGGTAATTAATGGAACTACCATATTCGTAACATGAAATGTTATCAGCAACCCCCCGCCCCTCTTGTTTAGTTATATCACGAAGATTTTCTTTCTCCTTGCAAGCAATGGCCATCTTTTCTTTGGGCTGTGGTTGTCTCTAGGTAAAAATGACTTAAAAAGGAAAAGTTTCATGTTCTTTTACCTGTAAAACAGAGCCTTGATCTTCTTGTAAACCTTTAAGATGTTATGTCTAGACCCCATATTACTAGAAGAACAGTAGAATTGCTTTGTATTCTGGAACAGTAACTTTCCATTCTGGGTTTTTCCCCTTTGAAAGAGCCCAAGAACTGACTATAAGAAAGATGCAACTGTGACTGATGAAACAATCTTCAAGCCCAAGCAGGCAATGGTTTCTCGTCGTGGCACTCAGTGTTTGAACACTTTCTTTTTTGGGACTATCAATTGCCACAATTCTACCAAGATACTACTACAACTGAGGGAGATATAGTAAATGGATTGTGTCGCTTGTCCAAACTGCAGCCTTTCGAATCCTGCTGCCCCAGCACTTTCTTTCCTTGTTCCTTCTTTCCACCACCACCACCTTGCTCTCTGCTGCCACATGCACACCCCCATGTACTTCTCACTTGGCCTACTTGTAGCTGGTGATGGTGATGAACCCCTATGGCCTCTGTGCCTTCCTGTCCCTACTTATTCCATTACTTGTGGAGCTGAGTTGGCTTTTAAAGGCATTACTTTCTCTACCAATTTTCACAAAATTAACTGCTCTGGGACATTGATTCTAGTTCTCAACTTATCATCCTTCCTACTTAGCAATGCATATGGATTCTAGCCCATCAACCATAAAGGGAACCTCTATTGCCAAAAGAAACTACCAGTAAATCTGAAGGCATAAGTAGCAAGAAGGTAAGCAAGACGCCAAAGTTTTTGCTCACATAATAAAACATTACACAGAGCACAATAGCCTAAATTACCAATGACTTGGAATTATGATTCTCTCAATATACTTTGATGAAAAAAGACAGATATTGTATTGCCTTTCACTGCCATCTATAGGCTGAAACAATTACATGGTTGGCCAACAATGTAAATGTGGGGCTTGGAGTTCATGTTCTGGTTTTTAGAGTCTTGACCATCACCACAACCAACAAAAAAGGTGTGGTATTTTGTTGTACTAAAGACTTTGCAACAGATACCCTAATCTCATAGGATAGTCCCATACACAGGATCAGTGGTTGGAGATGAGGACAGTTGCTAACTTGCTCTTGTCCCCATCTTTGTATTTCTCCAACATCCTCACTCTGCAACTGCTCCAATCTCTTGGGGTTTCTCCTTCCACCAAGATTGCAGGTTTTTAGCTACTCGGAATTTATTGGTGCAGCTTGCTTCTTCTAGGATAATAGTCTCGCTCCCACAAGAATGACCAGAAAGGACTCAAATAGTAAACACAGACTATAGCATGGAAAATGATGACCAAGGACCAGAATCAGCACCCCTGACACTCCGATCATCAGGTTATATATGAAAATTACATGGTGTATAATCAAAGGAACTTGTTAGTGAGGATCATGAAATTTCTGAACGCCTCATGATGATTAAAAAACAAGACTTGATCTTAGAAACATAATGTGGAACACCTAACATATGATAGAAGAGAAGAGTGGGGGAGGGAAAATCCTAGAAGAATATAGGAGGCTGCTCAAGCTACAAACTGTAACAATGGCGAATGACGACCAGGGACTAGAACTAGCAATCCCAACTATCTTATCATTAGATTAGGAATGATGAATATCAAAAAGGACTTCGAAAAAAATGTTTAGAATGGAGAAACAAAAATACAAACTAGTCAGTGAGGATCATGGAATTTCTGAACCCTGAGGATGATGGCAAAGAAAGGTTGAATATCAGAATCATTGTAGCAGCTAATGAGAGACAGAAAAGAATGAAATAAAAAACCTAGAAACACAGAAGAGGTAGCTCAAATTGCCAAGAATCCCCTGCTGGACAAGGTAAGCTTGCTTTTAAGTCTATTCAAAAAATGAAGAACTGAACAGTCTTGGAGAGTAGATCAATAACCCAATTCAAACCACATAGAGTACTGGATCCCTCTATTCCATTGAAGAAGTTGAGGGTTCATACTTCATAATTCTGCTAATATGTTTGCAGCACTAACTACCAAAATGCAAACTTGCCACAAATGTGCCATTCTCATTACAAAGTTAAAAAAGGCCCCCTTTCCACCACCAGACCAGAATACACAGCTGAATGGTCTGTTGTAGGAGCAAAGAGGAGTATAGCAAAAAGGAATTAGTCCTTAGGCATGAGAAAAAGGAAACCAAACAACTTGCATGTGCATAGAATAGGAGGCCAGGGAGGGAGTGGTAGCAGAAAATCCAGTGTATGACAGCAGTGTATTAAATAAATAAAACCGTATGCCTCCAAGAGAAATCACAGAAGAAAGGAAAGGAAGGTTGAGGCAGGGAAGACAACAATTATGAATGGCTAGAATAACAAAGAGAGTGGTAGGAACAAATGAAAAGAATACAGGAATGGGAACAGGAGCAACATGGGACAAAGAGGTTAAATGGAAATGCTCAAGCAAGATTAACACAGAGGAGACAGTTGGGGAACCAAAAGAACATTTGGGTTCTCGGCATTCAAGGAGCTTACAGGGAACAAGTTGGAGGCCCAGGCATCGTGGAGGAATACCCGGAAGAATAAAGCTTCCTCAGACAAGAGAATTTGTTTAGGTCCTGGTGAATACCAAGTGTTTTTTCCCTACTTCAGGTAGTTCTTCCTTTCAGTCATGTAAAAGACCATATGACCACCAGATAGAAGTATGGAAACTGTATCATTAAAGATAATGGATCCATTTTGTATCATATCTATCATCTTAAAGCTCTTAAAGCATGGAAATACAAACATTTGGAGAAATAAATCCAAAAAAAAAAAAAAAAAAACAGATAATAAATCAAAGAATCAGATTCTGCTACTTGAATTTGGGATCAATCATTAATGTAAAATCAATTTTATTACAAAATTCTCAAGAAAAAAAGTACAACATGATTCTCTTCAAGAATTGACATGAAACATGAAGCAAGACAGTTTTACCCAGACACTATTTCCTCTTCTAAGACTAGCAAGAAACACTATCAACGAACTTGAAATCATAATCCAAGCCCATAACTATTCTACAACAGCAAAAGAAAATGACCAGAAAAGCGACATATATTTGCTCAGTGAGAAAATGATTCTGCAATCACCCCATTAATACCGTGGAAATACTGTATGCATTAACTTTTGAGATACAAAAAAGCCCTTTTCAACTGCAGACTTCAGCTCACAGTTACTGCAATAGCTGAGAGTTCGAGATGAACTAGTAAAGGACAGGAGGAGAAAGAACCAAAAAGCTTCGAGTTAGAAATGGTAGGGGCCGCGCGAACGCGTACCCCCGCTACCACAAATTATGACGTACACTCTCCCACTTGGGGAGATGTTAGGCGGGCACCCCTCCCAAGTGCAATGGAGGTCACCAACCTAGGCAATGGGCCTTCTTGATCACCCATAGACCCCGTCCAGGTAAGTATATTCTTAAGTTCTTGCTTCCCCTCATTTCTACACTTCTCTTCCTTGTCTTCTTTAGTAGCGGACCGATGTGGGAGTAAAAAGACACGTCTCATGTTTCAAAACACTTTTAGAGTTCAACAATTTAATAATAGACTTAATACCTAGTAGATAAGTAAAGATCTTTCGTGGCCACTACTCCATGCCCTGGATTTGGAGAACACTTGGAGCTTATAAACTGGTTCTGGCACACAAAAAGAAATAGCATGTGATAGCAGAGACTGGTGAAAATAGGCAACTCCTTCTTACCATAAAAAATGAAGATAGACAACTCCTTTTTTTTAATACCTCTTTACTACTTACCATTAAATATTAAATATATTAAATAAATACCAAGCCTGGAACCTTGAACCTCAAGGTACTACACACTACAAAATACAAACTACAAACCACAAACCACAAACCACAAACCACAAACCACAAACCATTGAGGCCACAAGAATGTTGGTGAGAATAGATAACTCCTTTAATGTAATAAGAAAGTCTTTCATCGATGGGGTTTGGATGTAACTATGCATGCCATTCAAGGTAATCATATCAAAGTCCAAAGAAAAAGGGTAATCTATTTTAACATTTTTTTTCTTTTCTTTTCTATTTTTTTTTTGGTGGTGGGGGAGGGCGCTAAAGGACCAATAAAAATAAAAACAAGAAAAAAACTATTATAAGATTGACATCTACGCAATACCCAGACGGAGTACAGAAATACTGATATAGATTAGTCACTTTTGGCATTGCCATCCGCAAGAAAATTCATAGCAATGCAGTAACCAGAGGACGACAAGTTAAAAAATCTAAATCTACTTCTACACAGATCATGTCTCATGTGACCTAAGCCTACAAAATCCGGATGATTGTCAATCGCAAAAGATGTTAATCTTGTATTTTCTTGGTAAGTAATTCAGCAATCACATTCACCTCTCGAAACTTGTGAGTAATCTTCCAATCAATTGATCATGGCCTAACGAGCCCAAAAAACCCAAGGGACACTAGTAGATTGAACATCTACAAACCGAGAAGGAAAATCTAATTCTATCCAAAGTTGTTTAACATCATTTCTTCTAGTTATCTCCAATCTTACAATTAAGGCTTCAACCTCAACATTAAAATTTGATTGGACATTGAATATTTGGACAAGCGGCACTAAATTAGAATACCCTCAGAATTCCAAAAGACACCCCCAACTCCAACTCTTCCTGGGTTACCAATTGAACAACCATCAACAATTAATTGTGTCCAATTATTCATTATCTTGCACAAAAAAACTTCTAAAATCCTATAAGCAATAGGAGGTTTTGGTTCATTTCCAAAGGCACATAATTAGGGATGCAAGTTTGGCCATATCGGCCTGAACTTGCCCTAAGCCTGAATAGGGTCTGGGTTGAGATAATTGGCCCTGAGGGTTGGTCAAGGCTGGGAATTTCTGGCCCTAAGTCAAGGTCGGGTCGGGCCAAGGTTGAGACCTCGAGCTAAGCCTAGCCTGGCCTGGCCCGGCCCGATCCGACCCTGTTTTAAGTTGTACTATAAAATATATATTGATATAATATATAAATTATAAACTTTAAACGTATAATTGATAATTTTCTCCCGAACCCATTCCAGGCCATGCATTTCCTTCCCCCTCCCCATGATCAGGGCCAATCAGGTTTAGCCTGGCCCGACCCTGAGGGTGGGTCAGGGTTGGATTTTTCAGGACCTGAGTCAAGGTCAGGTCGGGCCTGGGCCCAACTAAGGGGACTTAGGGTTGGGCTAGGGTTCTATAAAGTCTGGCCTAACCCGACCCTGTTGCAGCCCTAGCACATAATATAAAAAAGATCTTGAACAGATCTAGCAACCGTTGTATTCATTAAAAAATTCACATCTAATCATTGAAGGGTGAAGTTCAACTTGTTAGATCTTTTAAATTAGGGCTACAACAGGCTCGGGTTGGGTCAGGCTTTTTAAAACTCTAGCCCAACCCTGAGTCCCCTTAGCTGAGCCAAGGCCCGCCCTAACCCTAACGGTGCCAAGCCGAGCCAAAGCCCGCCCTGATTGGCCCTGCTTGGGCTGGGCTTGGCCTATTGGCCCTGACCCTGACCTTGGCCCTAACCCTAACCCTGACCTTGACCCTGCTGCAATAAGCAAATTAAAATAGTTGAATGTTTACATAACAACACAATAAAGGGTCGAATTCACATTAATCTGGTTAATTTATTATGTTTCTTTTTCCTTGGGACAATGGTTAAGCCCCATTTTAAATAATTATATTCTTTGATCACACGTATCATAACTTCTATTTTTTGATAGATAAAGAATTTTCTTCACGGAATACAACCCAAAGATGAAGCTTTAGTGAACCATAGAGCACATACTAGATACTAACATAACAAACAAATGAAGTATAAAATCAAGGCCAAAATCAGGGTCAAAATCAAGGTAAAAAATCAGGGTCAAACTTAGGGCCAAAATCAGGGTCGGGCTGAGCCCGAGGTCTCAATCCTGATTCTGGGCCAGGAATTTCTATCCTTAACCCGCCCTCAAGGCCAAAAATCGTTAGCCCAGGCCTTATTCGGGATTAGAGCAGGTTTGGGCCGACAAGGCCAAACTTGCAACCCTATTTCAAATCTTTTAAAATTTCTTTGGGCCCAAATCTGATAGGAGACCACAATAAGACTTGTTTCCACCATAATATGAAGTCATGAAAAGAAAGAAATTAAGGCCAAGGTAAGCCAAACAATGAGCAAAACCAGGACCACAACTCAATATGAAGTCATTTAGAAAGAAATTAACGTCCAAGGTAAGCAAAAGCCAGACTACATAGTTTTGATTACAACGGTTCCTAGTTAGAACATAGTTTTGATTACAACGGTTCCTAGTTAGCCGATAAATTATCAGAACCAGACCAATAACTTGTTAGTAGATCTTTAGAACCAGACCAATGAATTATTGGGTGAGTTGGTTTTGGGGGCCGTTTTCAGCCTAATTCCCGGTTCATGACCAAATTTGACACCCTGACCGTAATGTAAAAACGCGGGAAAAGGTCGGGAATCTAACTGAAAGTTTTGGCGACAATTGTAATATAATGTGCCAAGTGCCTTTGTGGATAGTATTGCCACTTGCCGCCATTAAAGCCCAGGCCCAAAAAACACTTCAAAAAAATTTAAAATAAAACAACCTTTTTCTCTGGACAATTATTTTCTATAAATTTAAAACGCCCAATGTAAATCCTGAAACCAACTACAATAGATTTGAAATATGAATTGGAAGGGATGCGCCAGGCCCGTGCAGTAGTGCAACGCATGGGCGACGCTTGAGGACCCCAGTAGCAAGCTACTATGGTGGGCCTTCCCCCAAGAAAAATTAATTTAATATCATGTGGATCGATGATCCACGTATCAGATATTAAACTGATAAGAACAGATACTACACTTGATCTTAGCCAAAAGGCCGAGAAAGGTATGATTTGACCATTTTCTCTTTCTTCATTTTATAGCCCATCTCTCTTTAATTTCTTTTATTTTCTATCGATGTGGGACTTAAGTTGAGGTTGAGGAATCCTAAAAACTTTTTTTTGGGTAACGAGAAACTTTACTAATAATAATAAGAGTGCGTACAATCATTGATATCACTTACACAGACATCTTGAAGCCAAAGAGTGGACTGTGGCCAAGATGTCTCACACCCAAGAGACATAGCCTTCCGAGGAATCCTAAATACAATGTATACTGCACAATGCACATGAAGGGTTGAACCTTTATTTTCTCATTTTAAAAGCAAGCAAATGTGGACCCAAATTTTGTAAGCACGGATCTAAGGTTCATTACTCAAATGTTGAACCTCACCTTTAGTGAAGTTAGTTAGGAGGAGCGTTTTTGTGGGGGAATGTAGCCCTTCCGTGTGCATAGGACCACAATGAGAACACGCACAAAAGCATCTTGGGGTGCAGGATTTTTGCTTTTCATAAGGGATAGGGTGATCATTTCGCCTCCCACAATGTCTGGGCATGGATGGTACACTCCCCTATAGAGAACTTTTCTCCTCAAAATAAATAATGAAAATGTCCCATTAAGGGGTAATTTGAACAATCTAAAAGGTTATAGGAAGTGAAAGTTTGTTTATTAGGGGAATCAGAATAGAAATAGCAAATTAAAATTGACCACTCCAACTAGGGATGTAAACCGGATTGGATTCGGTTCAGATATACTACGATCCGAATTTGAATCCGTTTATTGAATGACACATTTGTATTCGATCCGATATCCGACGGAATTTTAAAAACTAATATCATATTCGAAATCGAGAGTTTATCAGATAACTGAATATTATCCAACCAGATAAACTATCTAATTAGTAAAGGAATCTGACCTATATCAATTAGGGATTTCCAAATCCGATTACCGTTTTTACTTAGGATTAGGCATATACCCAAAATATCCTTATAAAAGTGTTTATAATAAGGTTAATATAGTAACATATCATATGTTTTTACAAAATTATTAAACTAATCGCATTTTACAATTGGATAGTAAATTAACCGAATATTATCCGATCCGAAATGTAAATATTTGAATCCAAACTTTTGGACGGATTCAGATAATTTTTCAGAAACCAAAATTTCGAATTCGAAAACCCTAAATGGATTCGAACATGGATCATATACGAATTTCAGCTATCCATTTACATCTCTAACTCCAACAATCAATCATCTTTCCCAAGTCATTTCTTCCCTTCCACTATCCTTTCGCTAGGCTTTCTAACCACATATCATCCAATAATCATTGTTCATGGGAACTTTGATCCTAACACCAAGGGAGCTAGAGAGGGTGCTGTTATAATCTCTAACCATCAATTCATTGTGACATACATAAATTTTGGTTGTGCAGGAAATCAGAAGAAGCATAGGCAAGAGGAATCAAACAAGGAGTCAAGGTAGCCCTTTCATTGGAAAGCAAAATAATAAAAAGGGAAAAAGTTCTCTGTCCGGGAGTGTGGCCTACGCCAACACTCTCATGAGTCTATCTCTCATTCCCATGTGAAAAGATACCTCTGCCCCCTTGTTTTAAGGAGGAGAGAGATAGACACATGGGAGTGCTGGCATAGGCCACACTCTTGTACAGAAAACTGCTTCCTTAATAAAAATATGGACGGACTCGGTAGGACTAGTGAATTGGGTCACGTTGCCAAAGGATCATCCTTGGTGATGGAGGATTTTTTTTAGTTTTATGACATTACAAACTATTTTCACTTTCTTAATTAGTAAGAAGGAAAGACAAGTTATCCAACCGGCAGACATATTACATATACTGTAAATCTTTTATTTTCCTCTGATTCTATTTAAGATTTTTTCTTTTAATCCAAAAAAGAGGTAGCGAATTAAAATTGACCATCATTCTTGTTGATGCGAGTTCTGAAAACTCATTTTCGAATCAATCATTAATGTACTATGACTGGGGCTAAGTGAAACCAAATTTGAAAAGTAGGGGAGGTTCGCTGAATTATCAGAAAGGGTAGGGGAGATCAAAGTAATTTATTTCTTTTTATTTTTTATTTTATTTGCAAAATAATTAAAATCAATGAAACTTATTTTTTAGCTAGATCTACAAAATTTTTGAATGGAAATTTTCAAAAATTCAAAGATTGTGGAAATAATTGAATGAAATTTTTCAAAAATGTTAATGCTGCTACTATGAATGGATAAGACCGTGCTTTCTTCAAAAATAAAAAATGGGAAGTGATTATTTGTTCGGGTGCGTGGCCTACGACAGCACTCCTTGTTTCTATTTTTCTCCTCCCCAAATAAGGGGTATGGACGTCTTTTCACATGGGGAGAACCGACATAGATACATGAGAACGCTAGTGTAAGCCATGCTCCCGGGCAGAGTTCTTTTTCCTAAGAAAAATAAAGCGGGTGTTCGACGAAAAATTATTTCCTGCAATTATCTACTCGGTCCATTTCCCCAAAGTCCCTCTAATAGGGGGGTGGAAGTGGAACCGTGGAACCCACCCAAGAAATGTGTTCGAGCAAGGGGTAGGATGGTCATTTCCATCCTATGAGAGGAATTGCAGGAAATGGACGGGCAGAAAATTGTAGGGGATAAAGATCCGTGTTCGACTCACTTGTAAGTTGTAACCAAACAGACCAATAATATGGATAGGTGGAAGCAGTGCAGGACTAGGAGAGAGGGCCACCTAATGGAGGCCCAAGCCCAACTGCCCCAAGGGAGAACACACTCCGAACTGTCTAGAAAAAACCGGTGAGCTAACGGTCCAAACCCGTTCGCACCCATATCTTCATTGTAATCGACGAACTTCCGCCGCTATTTAAACGGCGAGACCTGATGTGCAGAACAATAACTATCGAGCTGGGCTTTGTTATTTGAGTTCTACGATCTACTCATTCAGAGCTTTGCCTCTTTTTCCTCCGTGTCTCTCTTCTACCTTATCCATGGCGTCTGCTTTTATTACAGTAGCGAAACCTTTCTCTTCCAACAAAGCAATTCCTTCTTTCTCTAGTCAGAGATCACCAGGTATGTACTCTCTAATGCTTCATCTACTTTGAATGACTTGTTTTCCTTTTTCTTTTCCTCTAATTTTAGTACATGATTTGTTGCTAGGTTTGCGGAAGTATGCTCTGAGAATTAATGCAGCGGCCACGAAATGGGAACCCACAAAGGTCCCTTTTCCCCCTCCCCCCTGCTTGGAAGTCTAATTTTATAACTGAGTGTGGAATCTTCATTTAATTTTTATTTTCCTTTACAAGTTTCTTTGTGGATTTCGAGTTTTATACTTCTTTTTGCTGGAATTCATGGGCTTTCTGCTCCTTTCTCTTACAGGTTGTTCCACAAGCAGATAGAGTTTTGATTCGTCTAGAGGAGTTGCCCGAGGTATATAGCTTTTGCTGTTGTTCTTTGTTATCTCTTTTAGGATATCTGGTATCTAATAATTTATATGTAAATTCTTCCGATAAGACATATTCGTCCAATTCGTGTTTAATTTATTTTAGATAACCTCTCAGGTCAATTCTTCAGAAAGTGAACTCCTAAGTTTATAGTGATGAGATTTTTCAGTGTTTCTGAGTTATAATTCTTCATATTCAGTTCCTGTACCCCTTTTTTAATTCACCTACGCTTACAGTACAGTGACTACGGTCTAAAAGCTCTGGGCCTGAGTGAGCTCAGGTCTTTGCTGGACTCGAGACAAGGGGTTGCTAAATATGCCTGAATAAACAGACCAGCTAAGTTGGTGATACAATACAGCATTACAGCTTCAATTTTGTAATATAAAACTTACATACTAATGTTTTGATTCAGACTCTAGTCATTAATCATTTATCTTGATAATTAAGTGTATTTCGTGCAGTGGAAAACACCAGGTTGTAGAGGAAATTACTTGGTTGTAACGGAAATTGCCTACTAAGTATGGGTCTTAGTAGCATGAGAAATATAAGACATAAAACAAGCACATCAAAAGATATAGGAGGATTTTATATGATTCGGCTTTTAGCTTACATCCATTGGTGAAGATGGGGCGAAGGTTCTACTAATAACAATGGAGAATATAAGAGAATAGTAAAACTCTTATTAACCCAAAAAACCTCTATGCATCCAATGAACTCTTTCTATTTCTCTCAAGTTCTATAGGACTGTTGTACGACCGGCTATGATGTACGGGGCATAATGTTAGGCAGTTAAGAAATGTCATATTGGGAAGCTATGCATAACAGGGATGAGGATGTTAAGATGGATGTGTGAAAAATCTAGGAGGGACAAAGTAAGGAATGGGCGTATAAGATCTGACTTGGGAATTGCCCCGATCAATGACAAGCTCCAAGAGAGTCGTTTGAGGTGGTTTGGTCATGTTCAACGGAGGCCTAGGGATGCCTCAGTAAGGAGGAGTAATATGATCCCGATAGAAAGAGCTAAAAGAGTTAGGGACAGGCCTAAAATGACCATAGGAGTAGTGAGGAAGGACATGCATGGTCTGGGTCTGTTCCAAGTATGACCTTGGATAGAGCTTATTGGAGGGCAAGGATCCATGTAGCAGGCCCTATTTAGCTGAGATTTTCCTGACTTGTTGGGTTGTGCCTCTTCTCTTACCTTCATCTTTTACCTTTCATTTTTTCTTATTTGTCTTTTCCCATTTTCCTTCTCTCATCTTACTTCCCACCCCTCCTTTCCTATCTCTTCATTCCCTTTTTGTTAGACCTCTGTTTTCCTTACATTGTTTTGATTGGATCCATGTAGCCAACCCCATTAAATTGGGATAAGGTTGGGTGGTTGTTGTATTAAAGAAGATTTGTTTTGTCACTTATTGTCCTATCACTCCCCTTTATATAGAGGAGCCTAGATGAATAGTGTCGTGAATAGTGTCATGTAGGTTTCACGTGTTGGCTTGGCACTCACGATGCAGAACTCTCATCTATATTTCTTATATGTTTATGCCGCTGCCTTTGTCATCTTTTGTTGGTCCGTCGACTATATGACTTTCTCACTGTTGGCGCCGTTTCGTAATTGTACGCAATTGACTTTGATGTCTCAATTTGTAGACCATCCGTAGTCACATTTATGGTTGTAATAATAATGCATAAATGTCACATTTATGGTTGTAATAATGCATAAATGTATGCATTTGATTTTGGTGCTTTAATTCATACACCGTCTATATTGAATTCAAGATATACAATAAATGCATGACATGCATTTATTATAATTTACCTTGGCTTGAATTTTTCCAAGCTAAAGAAAAAACAATTTTCTCTTGCCATCTTCGCTTGTGAATGTAGGCTAAAGTTCAAACCACGTAACATCTTCCTGTAGACCTGTACTTAGCAAGTGATTTCCATTACAACTTGGCGATCGCTATAACCTGGTGTCTTTCACTACAAATTGGTATTAGAGCCAACTAGTTATTGGTGCCTTGTCACGATGACTGCACTTGTCTCTGCTGCTAAGTATAAAAAAAATAAAAAAATTGATGAGCGAAACAATTTCAGCCTATGGCATATCAATATGAAAGGTTTGCTTGTTATGCAAGGGCTGTACTAGGCTTTAAAGGTTAAAGCTAAGTTATCTGACAGTATGTTAGAAGTAGAGAAGGGAGATTTGCTTTCAGGGGTTTATAGCCTTATAGTGCAATGTACTTGAGCCTATGAGCGAAACAGTTTCAGCCTATGGCATATCAATATGAAAGGTTTGCTTGTTACGCAAGGGCTGTACTAGGCTTTAAAGGTTAAAGCTAAGTTATCTGACAGTATGTTAGAAGTAGAGAAGGGAGATTTGCTTTCAGGGGCTTATAGTGCAATGTACTTGAGCCTGATAGATGAGGTGTTGCGAGAAGTTGCAGAAGAGAATACAACTTTTGGACTATGGAACATATTAGAGACTACGCTAGTCCCTCACGAACTGGCTATACTTGAAGCAATGGCTTTACACCCTACGGATGAAAGGTCCAACCATAAACGGGCACCTTAATGAATTCAATAAAATCATTATGGACCTGAAAAATGCTGATAATAAAATTAGTGATGAGGACCAAGCCTTGATTGTATTGTGTTCTCTACCTCACAAATATGTGCATTTCATTGACACTCTACTTTATGGAAAAGATACAATTTCTATGGACGTCAAAGTCTCCTTAAACTCTTAGGAGTTGAAAAAGAAAGTATCTAGAAATGGAGTAAAAATCAGCCGAAGTGCCTATTTGTGAGAGGTAGAGGCAGAGGAAGAGGCTCAAATAGCAGAGGTTGTTTGAAATCTAGTCCTCCAAAAAAATCAAATGTTAATACTGTCACAAGAAAGGGCACATAAGAAAAGACTGCTCAAAGCAAAGGTGGAGAGGAAAAGAAAGAAAAAGCCTCTACTAGTGCTGAAGTGTCTGTTGTAGAGGAAAATTCTGATGATGCTAAAAATGTCATCCGTGACCACCAGCTGCTCGGGAAATGACTGGATCCTTGATTCGGCTTATTCCTTTCACATTTGTCCCAAGAAAGATTGGTTTACCACTTATTAATCAATTAATGGTGGCACTGTTTTGATAGGAATAATTTGAACCAAGATGCATGATGACATTCTAAGAAACCTGATAGAAGTCTGACTTGTTCCAGAATTGCAAAAGAACCTCATATCTTTGGGGACTCTTAACTCCCAAGGCTACAAGTATTCATCTTTAGGTGTTCTCAAAGTCTGTGAGGGTGCTCTAGTTGTGATGAAAGGGCAGCTGATCAATGGTCTCTATCACCTTCAAGGTAACATTGTATCAAGTGTTGCATCAGTTTTTGAGTCAAGAGACAGTGTTACCACTCGACTTTGGCATATGCGACTCGGGCATATGAGCGAGAGGAGTATGACAATGCTGAACTATTGAGGTTTGTCGTGCGGCCATGCTATCAAAAAGTTGGATTGTGAGTATTGTTTCTTTGGCAAGTAGTGTAGAGTTAAGTTCTGCCCGGCGGTTCATCAGACCAATGGTACAGTAGATGTAATCCACTCAGACCTTTGCTGTCCTACTCTTGTTCCATCAAAGGGTGGTATCGATATCTCTTGACCTTTATCGATGACTTTCTAGAAAGGTTTGTGTGTATTTTTTGAAACACAAAAATGATGTCTTTGTCAAATTTAAGCAATGGAAGGCGTTATCGAGAAGCAGACTGGGAAGAAAATTAATCGCCTGAGAACCGACAACATGGCATTTTTTGAAAAGAGTTTAATGAGTTCTGCAAGAATGAAGGCATAGTGAGACACCACACTATTGTAAAAACACCTCAACAGAGTGGAATTGTAGAACGGATGAGAAAAACTCTCTTGGAGAGGGAATGTTGTATGCTCTCGAATACTGGTCTCTCCAAAGACTTTTGGGCTGAAGCAGACAACTCTGCTTCTTATTTAGTAAATAGGTCTCCGTCTATTGCTATGGAGTGCAAGACTCCTAAAGAAATATGGTTTGGCATTCTTGTTGATTACTCTATTTTGAGAGAGTTTGGTTGTTCTGCATATGCAATGATGGTAAAATTGAGTTGAGGGCAAGAAAGTGCATATACCTAGGGGCTATACATAAGGTGTTAAAGGATACAAATTATTGTGCTCTGATCCTCAGTCACCTGGGTTTCGTATTATTAGCTATGTAAAATTTGATGAGTCTATGATGCTACATCAACAAAAGGAGGAGTTGATCAACACAAGAAAAAATCACGGTGTCAGTAAAATGGTGAAGTTGGAAGTTGGAACTCTAGACGATCCAAATGGTGTCCAAGAGGTACAGGAAGATGACGAATAACAATACGACATTGCTACTAGCATATAGAAGAGACAAACCAGTTCACCTCAAAGGAACATGGATTGGTTTCTTTTACATTTACTGTAGTTGAGAATGTTGATGGTAAACAGCCTTCCACGTGTCAAAGGTTGTTACAGGCATAGTTCAATAACTCGTTTCGTTTCGGTCAAAAATTTGAATATTTCGAGTATTTCGGTCGAGTCGAAATGAAATGCAACATTCAATTAAAAAAATGCAATATTTCAAAATTTTCGGAAATTTCGGTCATATCGTTTCGAAAATATCAGAAATCTAGTTAATTTCAGTCATCTCGTTTCAGAAATTTCCGAAATCTCGATCATTTTGGCGGTTTTACTCCCACAAATGACCAAGCAAAACTCACAGAAAAAATACCATATTTTGGAAATTTCGGTCTGACCGAAACACCGAACGAAACGAGATTTTAAACCTTGGTTATAGGTTCTGAGTATGCCTAGTGGACTATTCCCATGACTGAATAGATTGAATCTATTCACAATAATCATACTTTAAGTGAGTACGATTACTGTGTTTATCACATGAAGCTCTTAGATGGTTCATTTATGTATTTGTTGTTGTATGTTGATTGCTGCCAAGGACATTTTAGAAATTAGCAAGTTGAAGACTTAGCTGTGTAGTGAGTTTGAGATGAAAGACTTGTGAGTAGCCAAGAAAATTTTGGGCATGGAGATTTACAAAGACTGATGATGTCAGTAAAATATAAGCCTTGGTGTGCACTCATTTGAACATTTTACATGTTGTTGGTGTTGTTGATAGATATATGGGACATCCTGGCAAGGTTCATTTGCAGGAGTGAAATGAATATTGTGCTACTTGGAGGGTACTACAAATCCTGGCTTGATATATGATAGGAACAATGCTCTTAGTGGAAATGTTGTCAGTTATGTTGATTTTGAATATGTTTGCGATTCGGACAGAAGAAGATATCTGAGAGGTTAGGTTTTAACTCTTTTTGGTTGCTTCATTAGCTGCAAGACAACATTACAATCTACAGTTGCCTTGTCTACTATAGAAGCTTTATGGTTGAGAGGTTTGGTTGGGGATCTTGGCTTCTAACAAGATCAGACTGTTGTGTATCGCAACAGTCAGAGCGCCATACATCTGATAAAAAATCAGATGTACCATGAGGGGACCAAGCACATTGATGTCAAAGTTCACTTCATTTGAGAAATAATCTCTTGGGGAAGTATCACGGTGAAGATCACAATGGAAGAAAATCCGGCAGACTTGATGACCAATCATATTCTAGTACTCAAGTTCAAGCATTTCTTGGACTTGATTAGAGCTAGCAGCAGTTGAGAACCCATTGGGGGCTAAGGTGGAGATAGCTCCAGAAGATTGTTTTTTGAGCTTGGAAAAATTCAAGCTAAGATAGAGAATTGTAATAAATTGAAGATATGCATTTATTATTCAAAATGGACGATACATGAATTAGGGTACCAATACCAAATGCGTGCAGCCATGTGTTATTATAACCATAAATGTGGGGCTGTGGACAGTTTATGATTTGAGGCCAAAGGCAATTGCGTACGAAGTGACACTGACAATGTGAAAGTCATACATCCAATGGGCTGATCCCCTTATGTCAATTCAAAAACAACACAGAATTGGTGACCCTTGACCATCATCAGCAGCAGGAACAATTGATGAGTTACAACTTCCCTGACCACCTTGGACAACATTATCAACAAGAAGTCTTCCCTGCATATAAATTTTAAATTATAAATAAAGAGGGAAGGCAATTAGTGCATATAAATTATAAAGTATAAATAAATTATGAATTCACACTGAACACTTGTAAAGATTCAACTCCTTTGCTAGTACATTGAAAAGGAGCTCCCATTTATTTAAAAAAAAATTACAGAAGAGAGAAATTAATTAAGATAGATAAAAGTAAGTACCTGACCATATATCTTCCTCGTTGTCTCCGTTAATTTGTAGCCAATAGAGCATGTAGAAGCACCCCTCATAGTCTATCTCTCCCTCCTCTTTCCTCATTTAATGAAATGCTCCCCTCTCCTCCCCCCCCCATCCCCAACTATATGAATTGATTCCCACTGAAACTCCTCTCTCCCTCTAGGCGTGTATGATGCCAATATTAGGGGCAGCGTGTTGATCCCTCTCCATTAATGTTATGTTGAAGTTGTATATGAATTTCTAGCACAGAGGTAAAGTGTAATTTTAAATGTATATTGCCAAGGTTTGAACCCTAGACCTCTAACAAACTAACCCGAATCATTTCATGAACCCTATATACACTATATTATCACATTTTATTTAGTTTTACCTGCACATATTGGACCTTCTGGACCATTCAAACTACAACAACAGCAACAACAACTCAGTCTTACCCAACTAAATGGGATCGGCTACATGGATCCTTGCCCTCCAATCAGCTCTATTCAAGGTCATACTTGATACAGGGCCTAAGCTATGCATGTCTTCCCTCACCACTGTGTAGTTAAATTGTTACCTATTGGGGTCTAGGATCTGATTTTTGATGGAATGAGATTTCTGATTGAAAGGGTGGTTGCTTTGGAAATACTTCTTCATTCCATCATATGGAGCTTATTACTGGAAAGAACTAGGCAAATTTCTGTGGATTGTTTGTCTAAACCTTTTTCCCTCACTGATAAAATTGAAATGTTGTATGTCACCGAACTCATGCTCATAAAGATTTCAATAGTGCTACTGTATTGGCATTTTGAGAGATCTGAGTGTGGTAGCTGGATTTGCCCTTTCCAAACTTAAGGTTGTTCCACAGCCCAAACTTGGATTGGTGTTTGATTGTTAACTAAGGCTGGGGTATCGGTGGGCTGCTTTCAGACTAATGCTATAGTTAGTGTTAGTACACGTAACACCTCTTTTTTTTTAATTCGGGGTTTATAGATCAGGGGGAAAACCGGAAAAGAACTCCTGAGCTAGATAAAACTGTGTTTAAAGGTGATTTAAACAATTGTTGAACCAGAAGAAAGGAGGCACCATACATTAGGATCTTTGTATTTAATCATACGTACGAATTTTCTTGTGGGTTTGCCTTTGCATTTGTCTTGTTCCTATATTTTTTTGGGTGTACCAACTTGCTTTTGTAGTTGTCTTATTTCTGGGAGGTGCAATTTGGCTGGCCTGGGTTGGAAAATTGATGGATTTTGATCCAAAGTGAGCCTGAGCCTGGCCAAGCCCAGCCTGATTTGGTCTAATTTGTGTCTATATTTTGCCGGGGTCGCACCCTACTTTTTTTTAATATTCTTTTTGAATCCACTTTCTACTCTTAACTTTTCAAATGAAAGTTTTCTAGTATTGAATGGAGGAAAAAAATTCTTTCGAAGTTATAATCAATTCTGATTTAATTGATATTTATTCCTTTGCCTTTATTATCCCTGTAATTTCATGTTAATTGTCCAAAACTGTACAGAAATCAGCTGGCGGAGTGTTATTGCCTAAATCAGCTGTTAAATTTGAGCGCTACCTGATGGGTGAGGTGAGACACAAACACATGCCTACATCCACCCCACCCCACAAAGAGAGAGGAAAAGGGAGAAAGTAATCATTTCAATGGATGCCTAGGATCTTTAATCACATTAATTTCTTTTGAACAGGTTTTGTCTGTTGGTGCTGAAGTGAGCAGTGTAGAGGCTGGAAAGAAGGTAAACAATCAAACAGCCAAGCATGAGAGTGATTTCTTGTAGTTGTCTGCTTGCGGACATCTTACAAAGCATTCCCAATTTTGGCTGTTGACTAACTACTGATCAGAAATTAATAGAATTCTAAATCAAGCGCTTTATTATTTTTTTTTATCTATAATAAGATGGAACTTCATTTTGGCAGGTTCTTCTATCGGATATTAATGCATATGAGGTGAGTAGTGTTATCATGCATATTAGTAAGGTGCTATCTATGGTCTTGAATAGAAAACTCCGTGATTTATATGCAGGGGATGGGACACCCAAAAAATATAGGGACTCACTCCCCTTGATGTCCTCCCGTTGCTTGCCTATGCTCTATGAAATGACACAATCTAAGTGCTTTTAGGGTCCGTTTGAAGTACAATTTGTGAGAAGGTTATTGTCCAATTCGGTCCTCTTGTTTAATGAACCTGCCCAAATGCCACACAGTTGAAATCTTGCAACCGATTGTGTGCAAAAGCCCAATTTCTTTGACCCTATTAGAACCTTAGGCAAGATAACATTGCCTAGATTGTGTTTTGATTACTAAGTTGGAAAGATGCTTGGCTAGCAACCATCTCAAGTGCAATTTCTAGAATTAGTGCCAAACAAATTTTCTTCTGAACTAGGCATGCCTATTTGATTTATGTATTGCACACCATAGTTTCACATTATCATGTCTTGAGGTCTTATTTTACATCCATGGCATGCAGGTGGATTTGGGATCAGATGGAAGGCATTGCTTTTGTCGAGCAGGTGAACTGCTGGCTGTGGTTGAGTAGGATTAAGAATTCTTGAGGATTTTCAGAAGAATAGCAGTTCCCCTTTTATGAGGATAGGTTTTTGTAGACTATTTTATTGAAGTTTCTTCTCCACTGTTTTTCTCTCTCAAACCGTGCAGACATTAAAACTTTGAATTTTTTTTAAAGCTCACATCTGCTGTGTTATCCTCTAGCATAGCATCCCATATAACGCAGAACGTCTTTGCTTTAATTCAAATATTTTCAATGTGGTTTTAGCATTGAAGATAGTAATGAAATTGCTTCTTCAACCTTGTGGTGGATCAGTTTGAGTGGGGGAAGATTTAGCCAGATCCTTTGAAGACTTTCTGTTCTTGGTAGACGACGTTTCTGGTTCTGATATCTAGCCTTTTTTCAAGTACACCCAATGTTGTTTGGGTGGAGATTATAATGCATAATCTACAGGCTTTAGTATTAGTGTTGTGGTAGGCATCCTCAGGCCAGTGTAAGCAGGTTAAGGTCCCTTGGTCTTTTGGTTTACCAATCCAACTTGATTAGGAATCAATCGAATTTACCCTCCCATTGTTGCATGATACCCTATCAACACCATTTGAAGGCCTCGATCTCCCTTGATTGTGGTTGAAGGAAAAGTTGGCTCTATTTTAATTTATAATTATGAGGGAGAAAGAACGCTGCGCTTAGCATGGCAACCTTGCCTAGACACAGAATCGGCTTGGGGCACCTGGAAATGACTGCTTTGCCCCTATGAAAAGGTGGATTTTTTCAAGACGCCTAAAGGCAGTTCTGTGTCTGGGCGTGATCGCATACAAGGCCAGGTAGCGTTCTATTCCCCTGATTATAATAAATACAGGATCAGGCCAAGCCGGGCAGACTCAAATTGAGGTCTCAGCCTAGGCTTGGCTCAGCCCTACACTGGGCCTAGAAATCTCCGCTCTGGCCTGGCCTGACCCGCGGACACCCCTGACTGCGACTTTCATTTATTCCTGTAAGATTCTATAACGATGGTAGGACTAAAACAATTTGGTGGTGATATTAGAAACCGCTCAAAGTTTGAAAATTGTTCTTCCAATACTCAAAAACTATCGAAAAGGAGGGATCTCAGAATAGGATGGAAGATCGCTTTGTCAATTTGTTCCATGTTTTTGAAAAGGAAAACATAAAAGAGAGATTAATGTTCTTCTTATGGATCAAACCATCTTTATTCCAAATAGATAAACTGGTCTTGATGTTCACCAAAATTCAAAACAAATCGCACAACTCATTCATTAATACATTGTAGATCAAAATTATAAATAAATAAAAAATACCAACATAATCAGAAATTTCCTTCTTCGTTTTAGTGAGTATTAATGGTGAAAGCCTCGTGCATTGAAACGCTCTTTTCTTCCTTCTTCATTTCGGTCAGAATTAAAGCCGGGAGCCTCGTGGACTGGGAATCAATTTTTACTTTCTCCATTTTGATCAGTATTAATGGCCCGGCATGATTTCCTAATCTGACCTTGTGTTCCAGTAAGGACCTCTACAGCTCCCATCTTCACCATAGCCTGACCAAACAGGGTAGTGAAATTAGACCCATTAGCTAGAGACATCACTGTAACCCTAGTTCGAGGATCCAATGCCAACTCTTGGTCTATCTGTAGAATTCCTCTGTTTCTCATCAACTGCACATAATATGAATTGTCAAACAGGTTTGTACGTAGCTGGTTCTGATCTAGACTAACTGTGTTGTCCTTCGTTGCATTTTGTGGGCAAATGAGCCTCAAACTTGAGACTAAGGAAGGGTCCATGGTCGGATCAGGCTTTCCTGTGTTCTGGAAATTGTAGAGACGATCCAAGATGAGTGAACAATGTGCAACTCCCACGGTGTGACCACCTAATTACAACATTAATAATACATACAACTCTCTCAACATTGATTTGAACACATCAATTATGAAGTAGATATACAGGAAATTAAGGGTGGGAATTGAAGACATTTTAATCAAGTAGTTAGTTACCAAGCAGGAGAACCATATCTGTAGGGCTAAGTCCCTTATTTCCAAATGCTGCAATGGCTTGAGAGATCGATGCTGAAGGGCTTGGGAGATTGACTTCACTGGCAAGTGATACTAAGCCATCCCTTCTCCCTGTTTGTACATTGTATCTCTCTCCTCCATCCTGCAAATGTAAAATCCAATTAAAAAGTGGCAATTTCAGACCCCAAACCGCCTGAACCGGCATTGGTTGTTTTAGAATTTGGTTTACTAATCCCAGCCCAGATTAGACCATTTTAGAATATTTCTACTGGATTAGAGAGATGCATGGCACATTCCAAAGTCCAAAGATCAACCCACCATAAGCGGTTTAGTATTGGATAATACTTGTTAAGCAAGTTTAATTTTGGACCGGGTCAGGGTTGGACCAACAATGTGAATCTGAGCAGCCCAAACCAACCCTCACCTAGACCCAGTTCTCATTCATGCGCCCACTATGAACTCTTCTTTTATTACTTTTTGTAGTTAAATGTCAAGGGCATTTCAGATCTTCGTACAATAGAGAGAGTAATTATGAGATCATAATGTGAGGAAGTCACAATTTCCTGTTGCAAGAAAAACTAAATAGTTACCAAGAAAACAGCATCACGAGCAGCCATGACGATAAGATCAGCACAAGAAACTAAACCGGGACAAGCTCTCTCCACAACAGCCTTTGCTTGATCGATGACATCGAATCCTCTCAAGCTTAGGTTGGGAAATGCAGTCTTCTCGGTCGTATTTCCATCTAAAAGGATCGATGCATCGCAACCCTTTTCATTGAACCAAAAATACACCATATATAAGCATTAATAAGGTTTAATTAACAAACTTAATTAATTAAGCATATAATAATAAGGGAGAAGTCATTATATATTATGTACCAATAATAGCACACAAAACTTGCTAATTAGTAATTACCACCCTTATACCCATGAGCACATATACATATATGCTTACCCTAACAAAGCAATCATGGAACTGCAAGCGAAGGAGAGCAGGAGCAATGGTTGGGTCCTTGATGAATTGTGTGGTGACGACATTTCCGACGATTTGTTCGACATCTCTGAATCCACATTTTCTGTTGTAAAACCCAACTTGCAGGTCACCAAAGCATAAGCCAATGAAGCTCATGAGTAGAATGAGCCCAAGAAGTGTAACTCCTGCCCTAGCCTTCATTTTTATGTTGGGGGTTAGTTGGGACTACTTAGCTTGATTTAATTTTGAAGTTTGAACTGAACTGAAATGAATAGACAGAGAGAGAGAGAGAGTAGTGATGGAGAAAACAAAATCTCTCTCTCATTTGGTATTTATAGATGAGGAATTAGAGATTTGCCCAAGCGCTTGTATTACTACTACTAATTCATCAATGAGTTGTCCATGAACGTGAACCCATGTAATGGGAAAAAAAAGAAGCAAACATCTGGCAACACTCCTTAATGACCGTTGGATCAATTAGTTGTGATATTGATGAAATCATAGTCAGTGCATCTGATGGCTTGTAACAAAATGGACGG
The DNA here is from genome assembly GCF_018873765.1 of Telopea speciosissima. NCBI lineage: Eukaryota > Viridiplantae > Streptophyta > Magnoliopsida > Proteales > Proteaceae > Telopea > Telopea speciosissima. The sequence continues at coordinate 54,364,199 of NC_057921.1, read as the reverse complement.
TTTGTTTAATAATATATAGATAGTGTAAGACCTGATTGGTTGTCACATATATAGAATTGGCTTATCTTGTTCGATCAATTGCATATATATGACCTGAAGATTCTGAACCAGTCATTTGCTGGTCAAAGATTTACTACTTTCCATTATTGTTGTTGTTCGTGACATCATCATTAATTACTACTGTTGGATCTTAATTAGTATGAGAGTTTTAGTACCCGCTTGATAACTTTATTGTTGTTTCAGTGCTGAAAAACAGCAGAAGAGGTTTTTCTGTTTCTGTGCTGAGAAACCGTTTTTGTCCCGCTTGGTAAACTTGTTCTGGAAACGTTTTCAAATGAGTAAGGGGTGTGTGGAAAATTCATACACAAAGATCATTCACATCTTCCAATAATTAAGCAAAATATGTTCACATATCTTGTTTAAGACAAAAATGCTACTATGAATGAATTCAAAACCCCAATTTCCGAACTTTAGATTCCTCAAATCAACAAAATAAAGACATCAATGTCCGTTAAAACCACATGAGCTTGGTGAAGAACCACCTGTTTTTTCATCCTCCTCTATCTCTCTTTGCACAAACTCGAGATCGAGAGGGAGAGCGATAGGAGAGAGAACAGTGAAAGATAGGAGCAACAAAAGAGGGTTTGGGAGAGGCAACAAAGAGAAAGAAAGGGGGAATTTCTAGAATAGGGTTTCATCAGATGGTATGACCATATGAGAGAGAGAGAGAGAGACCGAGATTACCTGCTAAGTTTGAGAAGTTCAGTGAGGATCCACAACACCTCTGGTTTCAGTCGCAAGAGGAAGCAGGAGATGAGATTTCTCCTCTAGTTCATTCACAAGAGGAAGCTGGAGATGCAAGATCTGAGCTCTGGTTTCAGTAGCTGGATATGAGACGAGATTCACATCGCAAGAGGCATGGAAACTGTGTCCAGTCGCTGGAGATGGAGATGGTCATGTGAGATTCAACTCATTGCAAGAAACTTCATCGGGAACGATTTTCCCTTCATCTCTCTCTGGTTTCCCAGTTGACGGGTCGAATTGCAGGTTGAAGGAGCATCGAGTGAGAAGTGAGAGATGTGTATCGTGAGGTGTTTGTCCAAAAATTCCTCCTTTTTTATCAGGCATACTTTTGTAAATTTCAGCCCAGAAATGTCAGAACATGTATTTGATGTTCTAGCAAAATTCTTCCACAGACCATAAATTTCAATTTCTGTTCCCAAAAACACTCAACAAAAACACTCCGTTATCAAGCACTTTTTATGGTGTTTTCCCGTTTCTCGGAACAGAAAAACACCAAAAATTGTTTCCCGTAAGGTTATCAAGCGGGTTCTTACTTGTTTTTCAATGCAAAAGGTGTTTAATATGATATCTAAACCTTCGCACGTATTTACAATCATGAATGTAAAGGGTTAAGCCAACATGGTTACAAGATTTTTTGGATTCTATGGAATCGGCAAAGATGATAGCTAATTCTATTGACTTTGGAGAAATTCAGAGAACACGTGTCAAGTATGTGTCTACGGCTTAAGAGTTTAGACAAAATCACAGAATACATTCAAATTTTTGAAAAGATATCTACGAATTGCTATATGGGTAAAAGATTTGTACAACGCCAGTTTTATTTCAAAATTGCATGCAGACAATCTTCACAAGACTCAGATTAATTAGTGTAGTACCACCCCTATAAAATGCCTTATATACCCCCCCCCTTATTTTTATTGTTTTCTCATAATGCCCCTCCTCTAAGGCATGAAATTGTACACTATCCGTGTTGCAAACCCTCTCCCATAAGGTTAACATATTCATGGAATATATTGAGGATGTTTGATTCTAATATAAATGAAAATGATAAATTTAATTATGTGTGAAATCCACATAAATTGAGTATATAGATAAATTGGCTAGTATGCTTAGCAAGTTAGTCAATGAATGATGGTGGTAACTTTTCAAGGTTTATATTTGATTCAAGTAGGACATGTTGGATCACATAAGTGATAAAAAATAAAATATAAGATAAAGGAAAAAGAAGATTGTTAGGCTGCGTGGCGCATGCACCCAGACGCAAGAGGGCAAAATGACCGCCCTCACCACCCGAAAAATTCCACCCCTATTGGATGCACCGCATTGGTGCAAGCACCATGCAGCCTGGCAACGTTTATTTCCCCATAATTAAAATACAGCTTTAAATCAAAACTCAACTATGAAGTTGGTTATTATGAAAAATAAATTTTTATGAATTCTATTTCAATTTCAGATTGATTTCATGAATTAGTCAACATAGATTTTGGGTCAAGAAATTAAGATTGTTTTGGTTGCATCAAATTGAATTATTCAAGAATAAGAAATCAATTTGATAGTTCAATTTTTAAGAATAGATTATCTATATCTGTTTTGGGAGAGGATGGTGGTGGTGGTGGGGTGGGGTGAGGATGGGGCCGGGAAGGGGGGGGGTGGAGGTGGTGGTGGTAGTGGCAGTGGCAATAGTGTTGGTAGCGATGGCGACGGTAAGACCATCAAGAGAATAATGGTAGTGATTTATTTTTAACATGAAAATTTTGCTTTGCCCATCAAATTAACCATGAGCTCATTAAAAAATAAAGAGAATTAGGTGAAATCAATTTCAATTTCAAATGTTAAATAACTTCTCAACTATTTCAAAGTTTCTACTCCATTTGATTTCTATTTCTAGTCCAGGGAGAGGTCGCATGTTTGTCTCTCCCCTAATTGGATATGATATGTACATCTGTTATTCTCCCCCTTTCTCCCCCCTGGCTAGTGGCCCATAGCCCCTTGATAAGAGATGATCAAAAAATAAATAAGGTACAAAAACCAAACCAAACAAATTCTGAAATAAAATCACCACATAAAATTGAAATAAAAATCATACCAAAGCAGACCTCAAACTCTCCAATTTTTTATCTTCAATTCTTTGCAGCTACTAAGATATATATATATATATATATATATATATATATATCTTTTGGAAAAGTCAAATTACTTAGAGAGAGAGAGATCTTTTGGAAAAGTCAAATTACTTAAATTCATTCTCTAACAAACAAAACATAACCATTGAAGACAACTCATGAAGCCATTCGTTGGAGTAAGGTTGTGAGTTTTGGAAGACTATAAATTAAAATAGCCATGCATGATGATTAGATATAAACTTACTTTTGCTTAATTACTTACAAGTTCTTCAATAATATTCTTCTCTTTTTGTTGTGAACTGTTTGTGATTACCAATTAATAGCCTAATTAACAACGATCTTCACTTCGATCCAGTTCGAGTTTATTGTTTGCAAACATTCAAAATAATTAATTTGTCAAACTCTTATTAATTTTTCAATTCAATTGATGTCGATCGAACCAATATAGCGGACCAAACATACCACTAAATAAAAAGGTTTAGACTTTAGATATCAAATTAAACACCTTTCGCATTGAAAAACAAGTAAATCTCTCATATTAATTAAGGTCTAACATTAGTACTTAATGATGTCAACAACAACAAAAATGGAAAATAGTAAATCCTTGATCAGCAAATGAGTGGTTCAGAATCTTCAGGTCATATACATGCAATGGGGCCCACAAGATAAGCCTATTCTATATATGTGACAACCACTCAGGTCCTATTTACCAAACAAACCGACCATGTTGTTACAAGCCATCAGATGCACTGACTATGATCTCATCAATATCACAACTAATTGATCCAACGATCATTAATTAAGGAGTGTTGCTAGATGTTTCTTTTTTTAATTTCCCCATTACATGGGGTTCACGTTCATGGACAACACAACACACGCATATGAAATAGTCATGCAGTAGTAGTAGTACTCTAGCTCAATGATGAATTAGTATTAGTATTGCAAGCGCTTGGGCAAATCTCTAATTCCTCATCTATAAATACCAAAGAGAGAGAGAGATTTTGTTTTCTCCATCACTACTCTCTCTCTCTCTGCCTATTCATTTCAGTTCAGTTCAAACCTCAAAATTAAATCAAGCGAAGTAGTCCCAACTAACCCCCAACATAAAAATGAAGGCTAGGGCAGGAGTTACACTTCTTGGGCTCATTCTACTCATGAGCTTCATTGGCTTATGCTTTGGTGACCTGCAAGTTGGGTTTTACAACAGAAAATGTGGATTCAGAGATGTCGAACAAATCGTCGGAAATGTCGTCACCACACAATTCATCAAGGACCCAACCATTGCTCCTGCTCTCCTTCGCTTGCAGTTCCATGATTGCTTTGTTAGGGTAAGCATATATGTATATGTGCTCATGGGTATAAGGGTGGTAATTACTAATTAGCAAGTTTTGTGTGCTATTATTGGTACATAATATATAATGACTTCTCCCTTATTATTATATGCTTAATTAATTAAGTTTGTTAATTAAACCTTATTAATGCTTATATATGGTGTATTTTTGGTTCAATGAAAAGGGTTGCGATGCATCGATCCTTTTAGATGGAAATACGACCGAGAAGACTGCATTTCCCAACCTAAGCTTGAGAGGATTCGATGTCATCGATCAAGCAAAGGCTGTTGTGGAGAGAGCTTGTCCCGGTTTAGTTTCTTGTGCTGATCTTATCGTTATGGCTGCTCGTGATGCTGTTTTCTTGGTAACTATTTAGTTTTTCTTGCAACAGGAAATTGTGACTTCCTCACATTATGATCTCATAATTACTCTCTCTATTGTACGAAGATCTGAAATGCCCTTGACATTTAACTACAAAAAGTAATAAAGAACGAGTTCATAGTGGGCGCATGAATGAGAACTGGGTCTAGGTGAGGGTTGGTTTGGGCTGCTCAGATTCACATTGTTGGTCCAACCCTGACCCAGTCCAAAATTAAACTTGCTTAACAAGTATTATCCAATACTAAACCGCTTATGGTGGGTTGATCTTTGGACGTTGGAATGTGCCATGCATCTCTCTAATCCAGTAGAAATATTCTAAAATGGTCTAATCCGGGCTGGGATTAGTAAACCAAATTCTAAAACAACCAATGCCGGTTCAGGCGGTTTGGGGTCTGAAATTGCCACTTTTTAATAGGATTTTACATTTGCAGGATGGAGGAGAGAGATACAATGTACAAACAGGGAGAAGGGATGGCTTAGTATCACTTGCCAGTGAAGTCAATCTCCCAAGCCCTTCAGCATCGATCTCTCAAGCCATTGCAGCATTTGGAAATAAGGGACTTAGCCCTACAGACATGGTTCTCCTGCTTGGTAACTAACTACTTGATTAAAATGTCTTCAATTCCCACCCTTAATTTCCTATATATCTACTTCATAATTGATGTGTTCAAATTAATGTTGAGAGAGTTCTATGTATTATTAATGTTGTAATTAGGTGGTCACACTGTGGGAGTTGCACATTGTTCACTCATCTTGGATCGTCTCTACAATTTCCAGAACACAGGAAAGCCTGATCCGACCATGGACCCTTCCCTAGTCTCAATTTTGAGGCTCAGTTGCCCACAGAATGCAACGAAGGACAACACAGTTAGTCTAGATCAGAACCAGCTAAGTACAAACCTGTTTGACAATTCATATTATGGGCAGTTGTTGAGAAACAGAGGAATTCTACAGATAGATCAAGAGTTGGCATTGGATCCTCAAACTAGGGTTACAGTGATGTCTCTAGCTAATGGGTCTAATTTCACTATCCTGTTTGGTCAGGCCATGGTGAAGATGGGAGCTGTAGAGGTCCTTACTGGAACACAAGGTCAGATTAGGAAATCATGCCGGGCCATTATTACTGATCAAAATGGAGAAGGAAAAAATTGGTTCCCAGTGCACGAGGCTTCCCGCGTTAATTCTGACCGAAATGAAGAAGGAAGAAAAGAGCGTTTCAATGCACAAGGCTTCCACCATTAATACTCACTAGAACGAAGGAGGAGGAAATTTCTGATTATGTCGGGTTGGTGGTATTTTTTTTAATTTATTTATAATTATTACTGAATGAGTTGTGGTATTTGTTTTGAATTTTGGTGAAATAAAGATTGTTTGATTCTATCACAGAAAATTAATCTCTTTTCTGTTTTCTCTTCCAAAGAACATGGAACAAATTGACAACCCATAAAAATAAAAACAAAAACATTTGTACAGACAAAGAACTTGATCAGAAAATGCGGGTTATGGATTAATTCCCATATTTCTTAAATGTTAAGCGAGCGGTCTTCCATCTGATTCTGGCATATATATATAAATGGGACCGTGAGGCCGTAGATCAAATTCTGATGTCTAACATTTAAATTTCATCACTAACATTTTGATATTTACCATATTTTTGGCAAGAAGTTAATTACCTTGAACTGTTGAATGTGGCCATATCTTCATCAATATGCAGCAAACGATGTTGTTGGAGTGAACCGTGGCTCTTGCACTATTATGCCCTACCATGTGCTTGTCAAGGGTTTCTCACTTCGATTTTCCCTCTTGAGAAAGTTTCAGAGAAATTAGAAGGAAGACCAAAACTCCTTATGTACAATTCTATATTATGGACTTGTATAAATGTGACTAACCAAGAAAAAGAAAGAATTACTGAACCTAATACGAAAGAAAGTTTCTAAGAACCTTAAAGAATCATAAGCATAGAGAGTGCTAGCTAGGAATAGATTCCGGCTTTGGCTTAGATGTCTTAGGTTTATAGGTACTGGGAATGGAGTGAGCCTTGTCATAATGGGGCTTCTGTTGGACACCCCAAACACTCCAAACAAATTTCAAGGGCGTGCTTTCAAGGAATAGAATGCCAAATATTCATCCATCCTTAAATCGTGTAGATAGTATCACAAAATAAATCCATGTAGACGAGATGTTCAACTGGGAAACCCAGCAGGGAAACTTTCTAAGACCTCTGGAGAGGGAAAATTTTCATCAGCGAGACATTTAACAATTCAATCAAACAGTTAGTGGGAACAGAAAAATAGACATTGCATATACCTCAAAGCTATTGTCTTAGATACAACCAATTCTCTTCCCCTGCACCTCCCCCTTTTCTTCCTTCCCTTTCAAGAAAAACAGATATTTCCAGGCATAAACCAAATAAAGAACACTTTACACAGGAAGACCACACTTTTTTCATCCCCTAGTTCAATAAATGATAGCAGAAAACTTCTTCCATAGGTGATTTCCCTTGTCACGAGGCAACAGTCACTTCCCTATATCAGAATCATGCATGACGCCAGGCCAGTCCACAAATTCGGACATACACTAGGCCCCAAGGAATTTTGTCATCTTCAAGTTGCTACACAATCAAGCCTAGCGATCCTCTTGGTATTCCGGGTTTTCTCTCAAGATGACGAAGCCCTCCAGAATGGGCGAAAGTGGAATGTATCTGCAAAAAACCAAATGGCATTAGTTCGCAGTGTACAAATAGAAAAGGGCTAACAGCAATCCACAATAGATCAAAAGATTATGGTGTCGTTTACTTCTCGGTCGCTAGTTCAGCTCTATCACCGGCAGCCAACAGAACTGGGGTTGAGTGTGTTTGGAATCCAGTTATGGTCTTGGGCCGACCAGCCTGGCCAACCACATCTACTGCTTGACCTACCCGCACAGGCACCGACAAAGGTTTCAGGTTCTCATCCACAGTCAACAACATTCGAGGCTGCTCATCATACACCAAGAATGAATAACTTTTAGATGACAAAGAACCACCACCAAGGTAACAATTTATATGACGAAGTTATAAACTGAAAAGAACAGAAGAAATCTAGTCGAGAATGGACCTGCATCGCCAATACAAGGAAGTAAAGAACATAATGATATTTTCCTAGGATGATTGATTTCATGTCCAGACACGCATGCAACAAGATAATTAATCCCGCTAGTGCTGTCCTGGAAGGACAAACAAAAGAATTGATTTCTTCAATAGGCAATAGTGCCTACTTTTCCTTACAAAAGAAGTGGAGAAGAGTTGACTTACGGAGACAACAGGAACCTCTCAGAATGGAATGGAGACAGAGTTAGCAAACCCTTCCCCAGATGAACAAGACCTTGAGCTATTCGGACCTGCATGAAGCCAACCCAAATGAGTAATAGAATAGTTTTCTATAAAGCCCAAGCAAATTAAAAAGGAAAAATGGAATTGAGCATCAAAGCTTACACAGAAAAGGAGACTGGCTTCTTTGTAATAATAGCTTGAAAGATTCCGAAGCATGCCAGCTATTCGAGCATTGTTGGTGCCTGCACCTATCAAACCTAAGGAGATGATGGCAGCCTGCAGAAACCCGAGATACCTTTTAGACTCTAAGATGATAAAATGTTCAAATTTCAAGCATGCTGCAAAAGGATATACCATAGCTACTTCTGAATCTGTATCATGGCTGAGTCTGCTTAACGTGTCCATAACATTGACCTGGTCAGGAACACCAAGTCAAAAAATTTCCAAGCATCAACATTTCTGAAAGATTAAAAGCTAGCCCCCCCCCCCCCCAATTTATGTACATAACAGAACGTCGGACTCTTTCTTTTCTCTTTTATTTTATTTATTTATTATTTTTTTATATTTTTTTTGGGGGGGGGGGGGGTGGGGTTACAGGTAAATCGGCATTTGCTTTTATTTTCCAAGGAAAGGACCACTTGGCTTCCCATTCCCAATTATCTAACAGAATTAATTGGGACCACCTTGCTGGCCACCATTTTCAGTCAACAAATGCGAGGGTACCAACAAATAAGTACAACCACTCAATTCATTACCTTTGGGTTGGAAATGCAGAGGAGGCCAAGAGCCAAAGGAACTGCCCTTCGGATATTCTGCTCTCCATACTGCAGCAAATGCTCTAATGATCGTATAGCCATCTCAAGACCCAGCTCTTCAGCCATTGCTACCATAGCAATCCCAAGAACAGCAGGTCCCTGGTGCATCTCACCCTTGTCAAGATGTTGAGCACAATGCCCCAGAAGATGCTGAACCTGTATGAAGGAAGAGTTAATGACTAAGACCACACGTGATCTCTGAGTTCCATCGGACAAGCAGAGAATATATACCTTGAGCACATTTCCCGTCCCAGCATAAGCACAAGATAGCAGCGTCATATCACAATATTTTCTAATTTTGTGATTAAAAGTTTTGGAGACTTCAGTAGTAGCCTCAACACTTTCCTGTCAAACACCCAAAGATTGGTAACACACTTGTATTGGCAAGAGAACTGCATTTGTCCATCACATTCTAGAAACAGATATTTTTTTCTTTTTTTTTGGGGGGTGGGGGGTGGGGAAGGCATTTAAGAGACTTAAAAACCATCAAAAGTATCAAAAACAAGCCATAAATCATGAATTCAATTACCTGCTTCCCAAGGTAAAGAAGACCAAGGCCTAGAGGCAGAAGCCGGGTTAGAGGCTCACCCAATTCTGACTCACTCCGATCCATCAAGGCAAAGACGATGGCCTGGGCAACATCCTCATTACATGAGCCCACATATACCAAGCCCAATGAGATTGTCGTAAAGGCAATCACATCAAGAGGAGCTTTTGAATCTCCCAATATCGGAGATAGTTTCTTCCATACCTGGCAATCAAGAAATCAGTCAAGCATAAAATGGAAGTCATTACCATTCACAAAAAGAGCAGTGATATGTACTGCACGACAGCAACCAAGGTGTCTACTTCAATAAACGGTTTTGAGAAGCAAACAAATACAGCATCTCTAACAATCGAGCTTAGTCATTTTCAGTTTCCAAGAACAGATAATCCAGTGACAAAAAGGCAGTGTAACAATATATCTCTGGATCTTATGTACAGTATAATTTCAGATAAGTGATTCCCAAGTGGGAAAGGGAAGATTTCTCCTATCTATCGGGTAGACTCAGTCACTAGTAACTCCCCTTATCACAGTTTTCTTTTTACAACTCAACCAAGCCTTTTCAGAACTAAATGGGGTCAGCTACACACCCTATTTCGCCATTCAACTTTATTTAAGCCCATATCTATTGTCAACCCAAATCGACTCAGATCTCCTTTCTCACCACTACTATCACAGTTTTGTTTAAGAATAAAAAGTCTATATTAACGAGAGCTCCCCCCACCCCCTTCAAAACAAAAAAGCAAAAAAAAGGTCACTCCACCTGCTCATTCTCGGTTCCTGCATAAGCGAGGCCAAGGCCCATAATGGCACCAATTCGAACAGTTGAATCTTCTTTTCCGATATAATCACCTAGAAGCGCCAATGCCTGGAGGACGAAATCCAAAAGATATCAAGAAAAATCTGGGGATCAATAACGTTACCGTGTATAAAAACTATTGAAGTGGCTTACAGGGTCACAGTCATTCTTGATACCACAGTTGACAATGCCAACTCCCAATAATGCACCAGCAATGACATGATTGTCGTTGCTGTGAAAATACTTGTCAATCTGTGCGAGGCCAGAATCGACATCCCACAACAGAATCATACCCTACAACCAAGAACGAAAAGATAAATCTAAGATAGAAGTCAACGAGTCCAAATTGAACAGAAACCTAGAGGGGAAAACATACCAGGCTCGCAGCAGCACTGGCCTTCCCATGTTCCTTATTCTTGAATAGCCAGCTGCCAGTAGAACCACCACTAGAAGACTCTGAAGGGACAGTCATCAACTTATCCTGCAGACCAGAGATAAATTACAAGAGAAATGCAGAACATAAAGATCTGAAAAGAAGCATGGCCTCAAAAGTGCCTATTTACCTGGCCAAACCCAGCATTGACAAATGCATTGACAAATGTAGCTGCTAAGTTCTGCCTAGCAGAGTCAACACTTGCACCAGCACTTGCCCGGCCATCAATCAAGTGCACCTAAGAAAATAAAAGCAGATTAGCATATAGTATGCTGCAAGTTTATACCTAAGGATGTCAATGTGTATGTGTGCATGTGAGTTGGCTACCAAAGGAACTCCAAGACTTAGATGAGTATCAACTTGGTGCAGTATTCAGCTGCTGTTAGAAAGAAGAGGAAAAAAAGAACCTGCAGTTTGGTTTGGTCTGATTTTGCGCCAATTTTCTTGTTCGGAACCAACCCTGTGGTTCATGAATGGTTTAATTCTGGTTCATCTAGAAACCAAAACAGAATAAGGAACCTCCCCCGTGCATGGGCTGAGTTGGAACTCTCCTATCTTGATCCAACAACCAACCACGGTTTCAAGAATCGGGATCGAATCGGCCGGATTGGTATCGGCCGAGGCCAATTACAGCCGATCCGGCTTGTCTGATCATTGTACGGAAAAACCCTAGATGCCATGAATATACCAATTCTGGGGCCAATCCAGGCTGATTCCGATCAGAACCGGATCCGGAATTGGCCGGGACTGATCTTGATCCCGATTCCATGATCCTTGCAACCTACCAACATAAAGAAACTGAAACTGAATCTTACTACTTTCAGACGCAAGCTATTTGGATACAAAGAAAAAAAGAAATACATTTTGCACGGAGAGGAGAGAAGCGGGACACTGAAAGGCCAAAACAGTGACAAAAATAAGGACAATTACACTAGTAATTGAATGCCCACTGTGCTTTATCAACTTGTAATAAGATCTCTAATGCAGTGCTAATCACAAACCAACAAAGTCCAGCGGGAGATCAACTTGCAACAGGATTGCAAGTATAGAGACAACTCAGATATGCATGAAATTATGGTTGAATGGTGGTCTGTTTTTCAAGGAGAACAAGTCTGTAAAATCTTATGTTGTTATAATGGTCAGAATTAAAAATATGGGGTAGTCTCAAAAATAGCAGGTAACCAAAATAGAAACTCAGATTTTGAAACCAATAGAAAACAGCAACCATTAACCAGAATTTAGAAAGTCAAAATTGGAAATATCAAGGAGTTATTAAAATAAGAAAGTTGCTGAAATAGAAAGTTCTTATTTAGTAGCTCATAGAAATGACAACTGTCAGTCTGTAACCCAAAATAGAAACATAAAATAGATTTAGTAACTAAGGAACAAAGTAAGATGAGAACATAGAAATAGAGACTAGAAGAAAATAAGAAGAAGATTGAAGGAAGGATATGTTAGGCCTCTCACCTAACCCTGGAGAACGAATCCCATCAACTCCAACTTTGGCATCCCACAATAGAGCAGTTCTGAATCCCACAGAACCATGCTCAGTTTCTCACAGAAATCACAAGCTCATGGCTAATCTTTTTTCACAAATCGTTCAGATGGGTATGATCCCCCTCCGGTTTAGGAAAATAGGAAAACCCTTATGCATGGGAGGGAGAATCCCTTACAACTTAAGTCTTCTTCAAGATAGAAACTCCTCTAGAACTAAACAAAATCAAAACTATGGCTGGATTGTAGCATATCTATCCATTATCTTATAGTTCTATAAACACTACTAATATAAAAAAAATACAACTTACTAAAATAGAAACAACACTAATCCCGTATAGGCCTTAAATCCCAAATATTTGGGCTTACAGAATTGACCCATTATAATAAAAAAAAACCCAAAATTAACCAAGCCATCACCCATATAACCCATTGAGCACTCAAAATTATGCCTATTGGTCCATTCTTGGCCCAGTTTGACCCAACCAATAGCCTGGTTTGTCGCTGGCCCTCTTGTTCTTCTAAACTACATCAATCTTTGTTGACCATTGAAGTTAGAAACACTTAGACTGAGCAGTAGGAAAGAAAAACTTAGAGATCACTGGCAGCAGAATATCTTTAAGACATCAACTATATGGTATACAAAGGTCATGAGACAAACAGGGTAGAATGAAAACAACAGCCATTTGACTGGAATCTGGATGAGGAAATACTTGTAACAATATCTACACAAAAGGTAGAATGAAATAAAGCAGAAAGTACTTTCAATATTATGAAGATATTACTCAATACCTTATAGATATCTTCCGGAGATTTTGGCTCCATGACCTCTATATCACGGGCAAGCGTAAGATAACCTTCACTTAACTTGGTGTTATAAACGATTTCTTCCAATGCCTCCCTCTCATCATCGTCTTCAGTTATCTCCATATCAAATCCGAAAGGAACACCCTGCATTGCAGAAATATTGTTTTCAAACAATTTCCATACTTATTCATACAACAAACTAACTAGAGTCTCTAAACACATTCACAAGAAATTCACTACTTCAAACATACCCCATTGACCTTGTTTCTACTTGTCCAAATACCTAATCCCTTAGTCTCCTCCAACAGAAACCCCAAATAACAGCCATTATAGCACAAAAGACTGAATTCCAAAAGCAAAAACCTACAGGGATCACCATAAACTAAACAAAAGACAAAATAGAGAGAAAATGGAAAATGCTATGCCCGCACTAACCAGCATCAACCAAAGTATAGCTTTAGATGGTAAAGATGAAATTTCAAGTTCTTTTTACCCATCACCAACAAAAAATACATCACCAGAGAAACAATTCACAATTTTTCACTAAAACAGTGTTGGTTAAGCAAAAAACACGAAATGGCAGCAAGAGTTGTCACTGGGCTAGAAACGCAAGGTAACCAATATGCAGTTTTGCTCCTTAAGAAATAATAGTACAGAGATTATGTTAGGAAATTCTAATAGGATTACATACCTTTTTAATTGGGTATATCTTAGTGAAAAATTAAAAGCAGTGATAGGAAAGATGAACCAACAAGAAATTTAGGACTTACGTGTCGACCAATAATGTAACAGAACTGTTTTCTTTGGAGTAGATTATCACAAGATGTAAACAACTGCTTCACATACTGTCAAAGAACACACGAAGTATAAGAATTTCATTGACTAAAAGTGGCCCCTCTTGAATGGCAACAAAGTGTATTCTATGTATAGGAGGGCACAAGAAGTTAAGGAAAGAAATTCCCAATATAAAAAGAATCTTTGTTTTAAAATTGCAACATTATTATGTATCTTAAAGATAAAATCAGAAGAAAAAAAATTATTTCCATTTCCAAAATGAAGTGCAAACCTGCATGTTATCAAGGAAAAGTGCAATTCGAAGTGCACTCGGGTACTCTTCGAACTTTAAATAAATCACATATGCTATATCGAGCACTAATATATCATCTGGTCCAGGAAGATAGCTGCAACATGTTGCCATACAGACTCATCAGTTCATAACTTGCAATCAGAAAGGAAAGAACAAGGAACAGAAAAGGGAAGCAAGTAACTGGTGCTCCAATCCTGTTACCACATCATTGTAATTATTGTTATGGGGAAAATAAGGCTACCTGGTCGTGTGAATGACCACCGCACCCCCATGGAAAGGCAGAAATCCCTGAGGGTGCGGCAGTCATTTCGCGAGGCCCTGTCTAGACGCAAGAGCCACGCACCGCACGCGACCAGATAGTGTTCTCTTTCCCTATTGTTATTGCCCCCTTTTTTTAAGGTAAAGACTACATACAACTACTTACTAACTTCCATAATCCACATGGCAAACAAGAACAATGAAATAAAGGGCAAACATGCTTTTGATTGTAGATTTCCATGTTCAAATTAAAAAAAATTGGTAGTTACCTAGCAGAACTGGTGAGGTACAAGCATGTCCTTTTGTAGTTTGTAGCATCAACTTGTTCAACTAACGTATCGAGGTCTTCTACCTGGAGCCAAATAGAAAAGTTACAATAACAATTTGCAACTCAGCCAAACAAATGGGACTAAAGGCAAAAAAACCTCAGGAATACCTCCATCAGCAGATCCACAGCTTCAGGTTCGGCATTGTGCTGCAACACAAAGACAACAGGGGGAAAGATTCAACATTACTAATGTACTCCAATCTACAACACAGCAGGACATGAACAAAACAATTACATCATTTGATAACACATTTCCAGATTAACTAGTGAAATAATAATTCACAGAAATATAGACCATGAAATGTCAAATAAGGCTACACATTACACAATAATGTGAAGTGACCAAAAACATTCATATGAACTGTACCTTCAAATGGAAAGCAACAATTTGCGTTACAAGTTCCATCAGATCATCTATTGAGGCATCCTCCATCTGCAGTTGAGCACGATGGAAAAAATATACAAATTACAAAGATCAGACATTCGATCTCACTAAGGTAGACACTAATTTGCAGAATTCAATAAAGTACCCAAACATTAATCATATATACCCAAAAAATTAAAAGAAAAAGTAGATTTTTCTCAAAATATACATGCATTATTTGTAGTCTTTCCCTTGCACCCAGAAAAATAAAATCTCTTCCAGTTCCTCCTTTCGTTTTTCTAAGGCTCTTCTGACCCTTGCAATCAAAGGGAAATAAACTTTATAGGATCAAACTCCAATCATCTAACCTGTCTCTTTGCATACTCCAGTGCTATTTCTCCAGCAAGGTTCCTAGACACAAATATATAATCAACAGCGAGGACAGATAAATTAATATTCTATTACAACACTATATGGAATTGGTAGCAGAAAATATGTTACTAATCAGATAGTAGGAGGGGGATCAAATAACAGTCAACAATGCCAGCCAATGCAGTCAAGAGAGAGATGGGGGAAGGAGGAACAGGCAAGGGCAAAAAATAAATTCTTGGAAGGTCAAAGGTATTCATACATGGACACCTATGGAACACAGCATAATCGTAGCGGAGGCAAGCCAGCAGCCAAGTCTAACACTATCGTTTTTTTATGAATTTCAATCACAAATAATTTAAAGCAAACAAATGTATACAAGGCAGACCTCACCAGTTTAAGCTAGCTAAATTGATTCAAACATACTTCAGTCACTTCATAGGTTTGAGTTTTATCTCACATGAGGTTGCTAATACAAAAAGCTTGGCTGCATTGAAGCAAATTATACACAAATTTTCAGCAAAAAAACTAAGGCAGAGACATGGCACCAAGCTTCCCAATATGGCGCCATATACGTCCTCCACTCTGACTTGCATAAAAATTCTCAAGCTCAAAATCGTAAAAATTAAGCCAGAACTCTCCAAAGATATAGTTAAAGAAGAGTATGTTCTTGTACCATAAGCTGCTCAGTGAAGCTATCTTCAGGACATAAAAGTTGTCTGGGAAAGAGAAGGCAATTTGGGGGTGGGGGAGGGGGGGGGGCATGTTTGGGTATTGATCTGAATGTATTCAATTTGGCATCATCGACCAACTTACTGGTTTTGCATGAGGAAGACCCACAAAAGACAACTGCCTAAACCCATTTGAGGATAAAACCTTATATGCCAAATACAGCAGATAACTACAATGTGACTATTATCATCTGACTCAGGGCGCACAGAGACAGCTCATAGGCATTTCTTGAGATAAGAAAATATATTAATCGTACACAATTCCTTACAACATGTATTTTTCCATTCAAAGTCCAAATTTGAAATGTGAATCAGAATTGATTAAAATCCAGACCAAACATGAGTCAGACAACAGGTCCCAGTCAAACGAACGGCTCTTCTCAACTCCCCTCCCCTTTCTGATAAGTAACACATCGTTGATCAAGAAAGAGAGGGTGGTGTGAGATATAGTAGTACAATCCTTCATGAGGGGAATAAGCTCAAAGTGCTATTCCAAAACAGCAGAAGGAACAACATCCACCCAGAAAACAAAGAACTTAGTTCACAAGGGAATAGTATTCCCAAAACACATCATAGGATGAACAGCCCTGTTTTGCCAATTTATCTACCACCTCATTTGCACATCTCGACTTCCATTCATGGAACAAGAACTCGCCGAGATCTCGGTAATATCTCGCTATTTTCAAAAGACGAGACGAGATGGAAGGCGAAATGGAAAACTACACTGTTTCGGTCGAGATTCGGTTCAACCGAGACTGAACCAAAACCCGCTTTAAGTTATGCTTTAACTCGACCAAGCTCAACTGGTCTCGGTGCTCTCGGTTGTCTCGACAGTGAAGCTCCAAGAAACTTGAAAAAATTTAGTTTTGACCCCATTTTTCGACGGAAAACTCGCCGGATTGCGCCGAAGGTAGTTCAACAGCCTGGTGGAAGTAGCAGTGGATTGATCCCATCCCAACCACCTCTTCCATACCCTAGAAAAGGGTTCCTTCAGATAGTTGATGACAACACTTTTATGTATTATGTGGAAGAGTACGCAATGCTTCGGCAGCACTATGACATGGGAAGCCTATGTGTCACATACAGAGGCTAACTTGCTTCGAAACTATGGCTTGGAATCATAGAGGTATATGTTAAGATCGACGTATTTTACACTTTTACATTTCTAATGCTTATTTAAGTAATTAAGTTGTTTTACATTAATTGTATGCTTTGATTGCTTTCTATTACTAACTTATCTGTAGAATAGGGCCTATTAGTAGTTTAGTATGTCGCACCCTACCAACCTAGGATTCAAAGTCAAACTCCTATTTGGACTTTGATTTTGGAAAATTTGATAGTGCTATTGTGTATAAATGGCCCAAAATAGGCTGTATACCAAGTTCCATGACCAAACTAGGTCAAAAACCCACCGAAACCATCAAACGAGTTCAAAAAAAAGTGCACCAACTCACCAAGATCTCAGCCCAACTTGGTTTGGGCAAAACCAGTACCGTAACCGAGTTTTCAAACCATGCTTCCACTGGCACATGCAGTTCATCTAGGAGAGAAGATAGTGGATGGGTCAGATACAACGAACTGATGTAGATCAAAGGAAAAAAGAGAGAAAATGGGCCAGTAGTATGGTTCAAGCCCAGCCATTAAGCCCCTCCATCGATGCCCAGCCAGCCCTTGGGTTGGGCTTAGTCCAATGGGCCTAATTTCCAGCCCATTAAGTTGTCATCTAATAAGTTCTTGCGTGGGGGGACAGCTAGTTTCTACCTTCTAATTTTATTTAGTTGCTATGTAATTGAATATTAGTAGGTAGTGTCATACCATAGAAGCATCTTTCCTTTTATTTAAGATTATTGTACAAGGTTCCTACTATGCGTGGGACTCCTTTTTATTACTTTTCATTTTCTGTTTTGAGTGCTACAAGCCATAGTTGTCACGGCATCTAGGCGGCCCAAGGCATTGGAGGGGGTCCAGACGCAAGGTGACACCAACAAAGCGACTAGGCGAGCCTTGACAACTATGCTACAAACACCTATTAATTGTAAGGACCTTGAGCCTATACGCACAATTTAATGATGAATGAAAAGCTTGGTTATTTAGACATGAATGCTGTGAGATGAAGGGAGACGTAAGAAGCCCATTAGATTAGTGAGAGACTGACCAAGGCCATAGGTAAGAGGCTTTGGTCATATCCCTCTTCTTCTCCCCCCTCCTCTTCTAGCATTCCCCTTCTTCGTTACTATTTTGATAACCCTACAACAAGGTGTTGACAGTGAGGCTTCGAGTCATCTAGTTCCTTTATTGTTGCTGCTATTTGGTTGTTTGAAGAAGGCTACATTGATTCCCCAAACAGAGGCTGCCATTGAAGACTCAATCCAACCACGCAGCACCATCTTTTAGCCTCCTACCACAGCAAGTTGCAGGCCATGATATCTTCTGTTCTGGTCATCAACTACAGCCCAAATCCCTAGGCTGGTTGTCTTGTGGCTGTAAGTTTCTATTTTCCTCCTACAGTTTCTAATTTGTTTCATGAGTCGCCACATCCAGCCATCAGTTGTGGCTGATTTTCTGAAGTCTTAAAGCATCACAGCCACTTCCTTCGATAGTAGTTTTGGCTCCATCAGTGGTTCTATCAGCTGCTACTGCTGGATTGTTATTCTTGGTCATTGGTTGCTAATAATGGTTTAAATCTGTAATCAGTGATCTGTCCATCGGTGACAGACATTTTGGGGCTGTCCATTGTAATTGAGACATATACTTTTGCTATCAATTTGGGGGTATCCTACCCTAGGGCCTATGAGTTACATGTAGTTACTAAATTTGAAAGCAAGCTGCCACATACTGAAGGCCTGCTGTAGTTGCCAATCCAACCATTAGATTATGTTCATTGTTTGGGAGTATATTACTGTTGTCGTACCCATAGTATTAAAACTCGTCTCGGAAGGCCATTTTGGCCAGACGGAAATTTACGAGATACTGAAATTGCCGAAATATTGTATTTTTTCTATGAGTTTTGCTTGGCCAATTCGGGGTGTAAAATGCCGAAATACTGAAACGAAATGAGCGAAATTTAGACGAAATGGTGCATTTTTTAGACCAAAGTTTCACCGAAATTTCCGAAATATTGCATCTTTTCATTTCGACATAGCATCTCGTCTCGGCCTGGCCAAAATTTTCAAAATTTCGGGCGAGATTTTGAACTATGGTCGTACCCTTGCTGTTGACCTAATTTTAAGTCTGATCCGACAACTATTGCTGCTGTTATTAGGATCCTATACTGCTGTATCTATCTATCTACACCATTAAAACCTAAACCGCAGAGGGATACCTTGCTGCCTTTCTCTCTCAGGTTCCTGAATGCATGACCTGAGACAGTATCTTGTTTGCAATCCTTCTTTGATGATTTGATTTCAACAACAGTACCTCTTTTGATTGTTAAGCCCTATGGTTGGTTGCGGTTTACACATACTTCAGGCTATTATGTGTTAGCCAGCCCTTCTTCATCCAAGAGCATACCTTATTGTGATCTTCAGAAATGTCTGACCTAAGTACTGCATCAACTGAAATGGAAGGCACAGGTCATGGAACTGATATTCCTTCCTTCCGTATTAGCTCCATCAAGTTAGATGGGAGAAACTACCTGATGTGGTCGCAGTCATGCTTTCTCTCTATCGATTCTTGTGGATATGTTGGTTATCTTACAGACGAGATTGTTAAACCTACTGCTGCTGGTCAACCTCAGGAAAAATCATGTCTTTTCTCATCAACTCGATGCAACCTAACATAGCAAGGGGTTATTTATTGCTTGATACTGCAGCCAAAATCTGGAAGGCTGCCAAGGAGACTTATTCTCAGGTTGGTAATGATGCTCAAGTCTAGGAGTTGTGAAAGATTTGTGAGACCAAACAAAAAGAACTTAATCTGTCACAGTACTACTCTGGCAGGAGTTGGATTTTTAAGAAGACTTCCAAGATATCTGCCCTGATGAAGCTACCGCTTTCAAGAAACGTGAAGATAAGTTGAGAGTATATGATTTCTTGGCGGGTCTTAATGTTGAGTACAATCCGATTTGTGCTCAAGTTCTCAGCAGAGATCCTTTTCCCTCTTCTTAGCAGTCATATTCTCTGGTACAATTGGAAGACAGTTGTCGTACCGCAATGTTGCAGCCATGTCACAGGAACGATCAGCCCTATAATCTAGCCCTGGTACTCAACCTCGGGGTGGTTCACACATTCTAGTGATCGATCCAATTCTGATCAACAACCTGTTAACTGCGACAATTGTGGAAAGGAACGTCACACTAAGGATCACTGTTGGAGGCTTAATGGTCTACCAACCTCTTCTCGTGGTTGGGGTCGAGGACGATCTAATCAGTCCCATGTGAACCATACAAAGACATCTGACACTGCAATCACAGGTTCCTCTCTTTCTCAGGATGAGCTGCAAACTCTTAGGCGTCGCATGACCAAGTTGGAGCCCTCTACCACATCAACACCGATCTCTGCACCTGCCCAGGTAACAAATGGTTCCCTCTCCTCTATATCCGAAAAGGTTTCTATTCACTACTCCCCATTACTAACCTTGCAATCTGTTTTACATTTTCCAAACTTTTCCACTATCCTTCTTTCTATTAGTAGTACCACTAAAGATTTAAATTGCAAAGTCAACTTTTTTCCGTCTCATTGTATCTTTCAGGATCTGGCGACGGGGACAACGATTGGCTGTGGTAGAGGTGGTCTCTACATGCTCGAGGATGGTCTTCCTTCAGTTTCACCTGTTCTCAGCCGGACTCACCAGACAGTTTCATCTCCAGCAGCCTTGACCGAATAACATCAGTGGCATAGAAGATTGGGTCATCCACCCATTGGCACATCATCTAGAATATTTCTTAGTTTAGTTAATCAGTGTAATTCCCATGATTTTCATTGTGATGCTCGTGTTTTTGCCAAGCTAACCTGTTCAATTTATCCAAGTTTGAATAATAAGAGTACTACACCATTTCATTTGATTCACTCTGATGTTTGGGGCCCTGCCCGCCATGTTTCTATTTCGGGATACCGATTGTTTGTGACCCATTTTATTGATTGTCATACCCGCACTACCTGGGTTTACTTATTACACCATAAGAATGAAGTGTTTCGCTGTTTTCAGTTGTTTCACAGTATGATCTGGATCCAATTTGATGTGGAAGTAAAGACTCTTCATAGTGACAATGGTAAGGAGTACATGGAAGGCCCTTTTCAAGCTTATCTTGCGGATCAGGGTATTATTCACCAGACTAGTTGTGTTGATACTCCTACAAATGGGATGGCAAAAAGGAAGAACAAGCACTTGTTGGAGGTGTCCCATTCTCTCATGTTTACTACATAGTCCGAAATCTCTCGAGATCTCGCCGAGATTCTCGGTTTTTGGATTTTCCGAGTCGAGATGGCCTACGAGTCCCAAAAGTATACTTTCTCGCCGAGATCTCGGTTTGACATAGGCAAATGCCCATCTAGGTCCTTTATATGAGTGCCACATCTCGAAATCTTGGTGGAAAATCTTGGTATACAGACAGCTATCTATGCCAGGAACCAAGGTAGACAAGACAGACACTTATTTATGCCCAATATCATTTAAGTACATGTTTTTGTATTTCATTTACTTAAGATATTATTCATAAATAAGCAAATACCCCCTTATTTGAATCCAATAAAAATAGTTAAAAAATCAAATTCCAAAAGGAAAAAAAGTCAACCCCCCAGTTCAAGAACAAAAACTGGATTTTCGACGGTAGGTGCAATTTTCAACTTTCTAATGCTGGGGTTTTTCTCAAATCTAAAAATTTCATAAATCTTATTATGCAAAACCAAAAGTGCGGTAAAATATTTGTTTGTTTTGATGTCCAAAAAATTATTTTCATTCAGAGCGATTTTGGCGGTATTCACTTTCCAACAAGTCCAAGATGCTTAAATCGATTTATATTAAGGAGTTATGCACGTCAAACTTAATTCGAAAGCTGCGAATACCGCCAAAATCGCTCGAATGAAAATAATTTTTGGACATCAAAACAAATGAATATTTTACCGCACTTTTGGTTTTTAGCAATGTTTTACCATAATAAGATTTATGGAATTTTTAGATTTGAGAAAAACCCCAGCATTAGAAAGTTGAAAATTGCACCTACCGCCGAATATCCAGTTTTTGTTCTTGAACTGGGGGGTTGACTTTTTTTCCTTTTGGAATTTGATTTTTTAACTATTTTTATTGGATTCAAATAGGGGGGTATTTGCTTATTTATGAATAATATCTTAAGTAAATGAAATACAAACTTAAATGATATTAGGCATAAATAAGTCTATTTGTTCTATGTCTATCCTGCTTTCTAGCATAAGTAAGTGTCTGTCCTGCTTTCCCACTAACTGAAACTCCTATTTAGACTTTGTTTTTGCAAAATCTGATAGTGCCATTGTGTTTAAATGGCCTAAAATAGGCTGAATACCAACTTTCAGACCCAAAAGAGGTCTAAAACCCACCGAGATGGGCTTCCGAGTCCGGGGGGAAAAAAAGTACACAAACTCGCTGAGATGTCGGCGAGATCTCGGCCCAACTCGGTTTTTGGCTGGGCCGAGATGGCTCCGAGACCCGAGTTTTCGAACCTTGGTTTACTATAAATGTTCCTTCTCAGTATTGGAGACTTGGAGTGACGCTATTCTTACAGCTGCCTACCTCATTAACCGAATGCCTACTCGGGTATTGGACTTCCAATCTCCTCTTGATGTTCTTTTTGGTTCTACATCATTTATTGTGCCACCTAAAGTGTTTGTGTGTGTTTGTTTTGCCCATAACCATCGTTTGCCTGGTACGTTGGATACTTGGATCCCCAGGGGCTTAAGTGCATCTTTCTTGGTTACTCGGCTACTCAAAAGGGGTATAAATACTATCATCCACCTACTCGGCGTGTGCTGGTTACTATTGATGTGGTCTTCCAAGAGTCTGTGGCTTATTACCCCTCCTTAGCACCTCTTCAGGGAAGTCTGGTATTGTTGAAGATGTGCCTCCTTCATTGCCTTCATTGATTCCTCTTGATAGTGATAGCCCCATGGATGAGTCTTAGTTGAAATGGATGATACTTTAGTTCAGGGGGAGTTATAGCCAAAGTCTACACAACAACAACATCAACCGGCTTTGCGAGTCTATTCTCGGAAACAACATGTTGATACCACCACTACTACTCTGCCTGCACCAACTCTACCCAGCCAAACGCCATCTCCTGATCCAGGCTCTACTCCAACTGGTAACATCCTTCTTCTAATATCACTAATCCTTCTCTTGATTTACCAATTGCAATTCGAAAAGGAGTAAGAACTTGCACTCAACATCCCATATCCCATGTGGTGTCATATGACTCTCTTTCCCCTTCCTATCGTGTGTTTGTATCTTCCTTCTCTTCTGTTTTCGCTCCTCAGAGTTGGCATGAGGCACTTACAGATCCTTGGTGGAAAGCTGCTATGCTTGAGGAAATGAGGGCACTTGGGAAAAATGATACCTAGGAGTTGGTGGCTCTTCCTCCAAATAAGAGACATGTGAGTTGTAAGTGGGTAGTCACAGTAAAACAGAAGATGGATGGTACTGTGGACAGATACAAGGTCAAGCTTGTCGCTAGAGGATTTACCCAGACTTATGGGATTGATACCAAGAGACGTTTGCTCCTATGGCAAAAATAATACCATTCGAGTTATTCTCTTGTACAGTTAACCTAGAGTGGGAACTGCAACAGCTTGATTCGAAGAATGTGTTCCTCCACGGTGAACTTGGAGAAGAGGTATATATGGAAATACCTCCAAGCTTCTCTTGTCCAAAAGACTCAGGACACTGTTTGCAAGTTAAAGCATGTGTTATATGGGTTGAAACACTCGCCCAAAGCTTGGTTTGGCAGATTTCAAAAAGCCATGGTGTTAGTTGGCTATAAGATCATACTCTGTTCATCAAACGGTCAGGTGATAAGATTACAGTTCTGAACATGTATGTTGATGATATTGTGGTCACTGGAAGTGATTCTGAAGAAATAACCCGGTAGAAGGCCTACTTGGGTAAGGAGTTTGAAATAAAAGATCTAGGGAAAATACTCTACTTCCTTGGCATTAAAGTTGCTCGCTCCACCAAAGGAATCTTTCTCTCCCAAAAAAAAAGTATACCCTTGATCTTCCCCCTGAAATTGGAATGCTAGGATGTCGTCCTGCAGATACTCTCTTTGAGGCCAATACTCATCTCAAGGGTAAAGATGGTGAACCAGTTGACAAAGCTAGAAATCAAAGGTTGGTAAGGAAACTAATATATCTTTCACACACTTGGCCTGACATCGCTTATGCTGTAAGCCTAGTTAGCCAATATATGCATGATCCCTATTCTACTCACTTGGATGTTATTTTTCGGATCCTTCGTTACTTGAAGTCTGCTACAGGGAAAGGTGTCTTCTTCTCTCCACATGATCATCTACGTATTGAGGCCTTTACTGATGTTGATTGGGCAGGCTCTCCTAATGATCGTAGATCCACTTCTGGTTCCTGCACATTTGTGGGAGGAAAACTTGTTACCTGGAGAAGTAAGAAACAAGTAGTTGTTGCTAGATCCAGTGCTAAAGCTGAGGCTTGGGCCATGGCCCAAGGTATTTGTGAGCTATTGTGGTTGCAAGGTCTTCTACAAGATTTGAGTATGTCTACAAACATTGCCTATGATGCTATACTGTGATAGCAAGTCAGCAATCAGCATTGCACATAACCTTGTTCAGCATGATCGGACAAAACATGTAGAAATTGATCGTCACTTCAACAAAGAGAAGCTAGATCAAGGTGTTGTTTGCATCATGTTTGTTAAGTTTGGAGATCAGTTAGCTGATGTGTTTACCAAGGGTCTTAGTTGTAAGCTGTTTCACCCGATTGTGTCCAAGTTGGGCATGTGTGATATCTATGCACCAACATTGAGGAGTGTTGTAATATAGGTGTAACATGGTATAAGGGTATAGTTGGTATTTTGTCTTTCTAAGAATATTCTAAGTTTGTCTTCTTCTATTATAAATAAAGGAGGCTGTGGTCATAATGACACAAGTCATCAATTTTCCCAAAGATTTCCATCAAAGACATGTAATTATTATCAGATTAAAGGTTTCTGATATCACAACATGTATTGGATGTACATGCAAAATGGTAACAACATTTAGCTTCATCAATATAAGCAGATAACAGGTTAGAGATTAGGTTCTGGTTTCAAAAGAAGTAAATAAATTCATAGGTATGTAACCAACCAAAAGAGAAAAGTATCCATAACTTCCTGTAAAAATGCTATCTAGATTATTGACATTCTAGCATCCGTTTTATAACATAGAGTAATTTACTAGTGGAAAATATTTATTGACAAGCTTCTTTTGACCTCATTATGATCATAACTTCTGAGGAAAATACTAAATAGCACAGTTTTGTCTTTTATTGAATAATGGGTTGATGTGTCACATTCCCTATACTTTAGTTATAGTCTTCTAGATTTTCACATAACCATGACAAAAGATATTATCATGAGCCATAATACTCCTAAGCAGTACTCAAGTTCAAAACCATAGATTAAATGTAATAA
Organism: Telopea speciosissima; assembly: GCF_018873765.1. NCBI lineage: Eukaryota > Viridiplantae > Streptophyta > Magnoliopsida > Proteales > Proteaceae > Telopea > Telopea speciosissima. The sequence goes on along the minus strand of NC_057921.1, from coordinate 54,338,618 downwards.
AAACAAATAAAATGCAGTAGCACACCAAACTCATGACCCAATAATATCAACCATTGACTTAATTGAGTCAACACCTGCTTACCTCACATACTCATGACCCCATGACCCAATGTCTCCATCTGAACCTAATAACCTGTACTTTAGGCTGTCCTGCAAGAGTAAGTGACCATCCGATAACATATTAATAGCAAAGGATACAAAAGTCAAGTTTTGATGGAGAAATATAATGGAAACATCAAACTTAGGCAAAAAATCATAAACAGCTTTTTATAGAATTATCAAACTGTTGCACATGAAAATGATCCACCAGTTAATAATTCCTATTTAAAAGAGACATAATGGAAATAGGTATTGCATAAAATCTTGTTCAAATATATGTCCAGAATGTCAGAAACTAACAAAGAAAAAAGAATAAAGATCAAAGACAGCAACATTAATAAAGAGACAGAATGATGCAAAATTTCAGCAAGAAGAGAAGTGGGCAGTTTTGTTTAAGTGAGGCTTAATTTGAGTGCCCAATGGGTTATATGGGCCATGGGCTTACTATTGGAATGGGCGAATCTAATAAGCCCAAATATTAGGAATTTGAGTCCTATATGGGATTAAGTAGTTAGTTTCTGTTTTGGTGTTTATTGTTTGTTTTATATGATGTGAAGAAGATTTGCATGGAGGATATTCTAGAAGATTGAATGAAGATTTGCATGGGCCGCATGTGACCTGTGTGGAGAGGAAGAAGATTGCTGGAATATTATGTTAGATCTACTACTGCGTACTGTTTTTTTTTTGGGTGGGGGGGGGTAATGGATCTTAGTTATTAGTCAACAGCTAATTAGTAGTTACTACTTTCTGTTTCTTTCCTTTTTCTGTTTTAGCAACTAGATCTTCTTTCTAGAAAGTTGCTTTTTTCTGAAGTTGCTATTTTGTAGCTACTTAGTAGACAAGACTTGCTATTCTTGTAACATATACTGTAATTTTATAATACAAGCAAGGGGAACACATGCGCAACAATTTGGAGTGACTGAGATTGGGTTTGCCCTTCTGTGGGTCAGGGGTGATGTTGTTCCTTGGACTGTGGTGATGCAGCTCCAACCCTATTGGGGTGAAGCAATAGGTTGGTATTGGTGGTGATTCCATTCCCACCGGCCAGATGATGAAACCTTGGTCATATTCCTTTTATTTCTTCTTTCATATGTAGGGGGAAAAAAGTTAGAAAATTCTATCATCAATATTGGTTTGTCCCTCTATGCAATCCTGTTGCAATTGATCTCTCTTTGGCTTAATTGGTTTGAGATTAATTCTGCATTACTTGGTATAAGAACTAAAAAGGGACGGCAATCGAAATCGACAGTTGTTGCATTCTTCTTCTAATTGAAGGTTGATCATGTGAATCTGATTTGACATCACTACAAAACTCATGGTTGAGGTTTTTTTTTTAAGACGGAAAGAGTTGTTGCAGAATTTCAGCAAGAAGAGAAATGAGCCTATTGTTTTGGGTTTGGTTTAGTTTATTGGGTCCAACTGAACCTATGTGATGCAAACCTGAGAGGGTAAGCAAGCCAAGATCGAATCTGGAAGAGAATAGGGGTAGGTGTTGGACAGCTTGGGTCAGATTTGGTTTAGTTCTGATCTTGCTATGTTGGTGTTTGAATGATGAAGGTGGTGATGGTGCAAATGGTGATGGATGATGAATGATGAATGTTGAAGATAGTAGGATAACTTTGGCAAGCTAGAGTCCCACTAGTTGCCCAGCCATAGGAGTCCCACCTAGCCCGCTATAGGAATCTCACTTAAGCCCTCTTGAGTCACACAAGAAAATATTCAGATTGTTTGCTCTAAAAATTCATTGGGTGTCTTTGAGAGCAGCCCATGGTTTGCATTATATAGCAGTGAGGGAGGCTTTAAAAGCCTTGAGTACATCAAGTAGCATTAAAGTAGACTCTTAGAATTCCAAAGCCCCTTTGGAATTCCCCATACATAGATACCAAATTCTAGACATGGAAAACTACTCCCCAAGACCTAGAAACTAAAACCAATAAAACATTAAAGACATAATACATGAATCTAGGAATATGAAAAGATTAACACTAGACTCTAGACTAATACTTAGAAAAATTAAAAGACTTATCTAACAGCCTAGGAATAGGAAAAGGCTTATAAATATGCCTAAGAAATATGAAAATAAGCTACTACTAAGCTTATAAAATCTTGAAAAGGATGATCCAACCTGCTTCTCTAGGGTTGGGGATTCGTCAAAAAATTTCTTCAAACTTGTACTAAAACTTAACAAAGATCTCTCACAATAGAAGAGATCATAGCCCTCAGATCCAAGAGCATCAATGGCAGTCTCAAGCTCTTCTTCTGTGATTCCAACGATGGCAAAGATTTAAGATTGGGCAAAAGACCAAAAACAAGAAGGGCAACAGAATGGTTTTGGCCATCGATTTGCCAGCAAGCTCCCTTAAAATTAATTGAGGATGACATTCCTCCATGGCAATAGAGAGAGAGAGATGCGTGGAATGGGGAGGAGAGAGAGAGGAGGGTATTTGTCCAATTCGTAAACTCATTTTTATGTAATCTTGTAATTTTCCCTTTCCTGTATGTTCTGAGATAAACTGTAGCTGCATCATATAAAATTCTTGAGTATATAGATTATAGATTGTGCTATTTTGCATGCCAATTCACAATACTGTGTACACCAATATTGTTCAACCACAACATATAAAATTCTTGAGTTACATAGATCATTACCTCTACTATTGTTTGACTGTACATTTTCTGGTGTTATTGTGTATGCCAATTCACAGAGGAACATATAATGAATATGCTTATAATATATAAGTTTTTTTACACTTCACATTGATTTATGTTTATTGCTTTGTTTTTTAATGAATATGCTTATATTATATCCTATGTTTTGTTTATTACATGTTGGTTTTATCATATTACATTGATATTGTTCCATACTGATACTAGCATAATATATATATATACAAAGACTATATAATACACACATAGGTGATGCCCAGGCAAGCACACCTAGGTGCCCCTCCACCGTCTTGGGTCACCTAGGCGTCTTGACAACTATGCTCTCATCTTTTTCATTTTTCAATTCAACTTATCTCTTTTTTTTCTTTTCTTTTCTTTTTTTTTTTTGGGGGGGGGGGGGAATAACTCATCAATTACAGAAAGAACAAACAATTAGTTGCCTAGATCAGTTTTGTACCATTGTTTCTGGATTTAAAAGTTTATAATTCTTCATATATTAGCCTTACTGGTTGGTGCAATTATGTACATCCAATAACTCATCAATTACAGAAAGAACAAACAATTAGTTGCCTAGATCAGTTTTGTACCCTTGTTTCTGGATTTTAAAAGTTTCTAATTCTTCAAATATTAGCCTTACTGGCTGGAGAAATTATGTACATCCAATCATCCACCTTAACCAATTAGCTCCAGAATTGTCACGGCATCACCTATACAACGCCTAGACAACTATGATTAGCTCATTCTTAAATTAGTTTTCAGCTAAATATACTCTGGCCAGCCAACCAAACTTATTACCGATTAGAAGAATACTTCTATTCTCTAGCACACCTCCTATCCATTCGTGTTAAGTGTGGTGCATCTGAGTTGTTTTGCTTAATTTCTTTAATTCTCAGTCCCTATGTATCAAAATTCAAAAGTCAACCATAAAAATATGCATATTTCCTTTTTTAGTTAGTTTTCCTGTACATTCTCTACTTCTTTCCTATTACTAACAGAACTTGAGCAGGGAATTCTTTTTCCTACACCATGCCCACATAGAAAACACTAAGCAATGACAATAGAGTTCTTTTTTTATTTTTAACTGAGAATCACACGAACTGCATTGAGTGTTCCATTGTCAAAATATTGGAGTTAATAACTACAAACTAGAAATAGCATTATGAAGCAACGTCACATACCCGTTCTCCTTCTGCCGACATAGTCAACGCTAAAACTGAAAGTATGTCGGCTAGGTATTTCTGCAATTAAGCAGAGAAAGGGAAGGTGAGAAACCACACAAGATGTCTTCTGTCCAAACAAACATAAGTAGGAAACCAAAACAAACGGTTAATACTTTTTCAGGGGAATCCGCCATTATATCGTAATATGCTTTTAAAGTTCCATAATGAGGACGAAGAAACTTCAGTGGCTTCGGAACTGAAGTCATGGAACTTGTTGAGGTTCGTATCTCTTGCCTACAAGAAGACAGAATACACATAATCAAGCTAATCTGTAGATAAGTTGTTTCCCACAAATTAGATAAATGTTCTGCGCAGATTTATCCACAACAGGTGAATACATTATTCCCCATGAAAAATAAATTCTAAAGAATAAGAAACAGAGTGTTACAACTGTAGTTATCCCTAGTAAGATCCCATAGAACAAAGAATATTACAGCATCAAGAAAGTACACTATCAGAAAAAACACTTCCATGTGCTGGACCACCATTAAATTTTACATGCTGTATATAGATATCAAGAAGGGCCTCTTCTATCATATAGTTATATTGATTAAATGAAAACTCTGTCTCAAAACATCCACAGAGGACTTCTTTATAATAAAAAATTTCCATCAGACAAATAACCACGAGGTATTTTATCTAAATTAACAATATGCATGAGATTCAATATATTTGTTGCTAAATTTATTATAATTAACTGGAAGAAAAAAAATCAAGAAAACTTTGACAAAATAAAATTGTATGAATCTTATCCACGATAGGGCATGCATTCCCTACAGAGTGAGATTCAGGATTACTTTTTATATAGGTCATAGCTTAGAAAATGTACGGTTTAAATGCTCCAAACATTCAACTTTAGTTTAACGTAATTATTCAAACTTTAGCTTCTCCCCCGCTTCCCCAAACTTTATTAGTTTGCCTAGTTTTCAATCCCCGCAAAAACTCGAAGAAAGCTACCTCATACTCTCGAGGGCGACTTTCTGCAAGCCTGGGTCAGGATCGTGAACTCTCTCAACATAGAGCTCCAATTGCTGCTTCAAGGCTAAATCTTCGTCCGACTGTAATTAATGGATAAAAACAAGCATCAGATCGCACAGCTAATACGGCTAGTGGCGGAGAACTTTCATAAAACCATAAATATATGGAAAGGATGGTTTTAAACATACAAGATCTTCCTCCTTCTTTTCGTCCTTCTTCTTCTTGGGGTCCTTGGAGGGAACCTTCAAAGAGGCCTCCTCCCGACTTCCGCCATTGTTAGGGTTTGGGTCGGTCGTCATGTTTCAGAGCTCCAACAGTGAACAGACCAAGAATCGAATGGAGCAGGTGAAATGAAAGCAGAGATTCTGAGGGAGATTGGGACTTCGATACAGTGATACACACTTGTGTATTTATGGATTTCTCATCGGCTTATATCTAGGGTCGTTTTTAAGCACTCTTCTTTCTTCTTTTTTCTTTTTTCTATTGTTTTTCATAGAAACATTTTTGCAGTTGTTTAGTGTCATTTATGAAACTTGTTATTTATTTACTTGGGCAAGAGATCATTGTGTGTAATCCATGCGGCAGCGCATGAGATCACTCGCAAGTGCATCAAAATGGATGGGATTTAAAATTCATTGGATCATTGGGTGGTAATTTCATGCATTTCTGTGTTTAGATGCAAGAACACGTGACCAGTTAGTGTTATTTTTCTTCAAATAAACAAGAATAATAGAAAAACCATAATAACAAGGTGTGGACACGCGTGTGGTTGAAACCAAATCTCAAGGCTCATTCAATTTAACGAATGGGAGTAATAATTGATTTCAACGTGCATATCAACTCGGAAACAAAAACCCACAAAAATTTATTTTCAGGGCTATGAAGGCTCTATTTGGTATGATTTGCATTTTATTTCTTTATTGTTTATTAAAAAACAATTTATACAAAAAATATGATTCAAAAACAATATCTTTTTTGTTACTATTACATATAATTGATTATGAAATGAAAAATGTGTTTGGCATTTTTATTTCTCAAAACAATTTCTACAATAGGCACGCATAATTGTAACTCACAACATCAACCTTGGTTGAGGTACTTTATCGATACTTGATGCCTAGTGTAAAATACAACATTGGAAGAGCCTATCAATCACTACGATCATTCAAGGAAAAAAGAATGATGAAAGACTAATACACCTTAACAATCTATAAAAGAATTTACTACAACAAAAAGTCTATTTGGCAATCAAATTCAATACTAATCACTAATTGAGATTCACAACAACTAAAGAGGCCTATCTATTTGACAACCAAATTCAATATTATTCACTAATTGAGATTCATAACAACTAAAGATAGCTATGTCACTTTTGACGCTTACACCACAGTCTTTGCTGATACAACTCAATAACAACAATTGGAAGCTGAAGCACTAGTCTCTATTTAGAAGACTGTTGTTGTGCTTGCTTTGAGGTTATTTATATAAATAGGGAGCGATTTGGTTAATTGTATAACTAGCGCTTTGGTTAGCTGTATAACCTTGTAAGTGTAGACTGTAGACATCTCATTTTGTCACTTCATAGACCGCTTTGACAATGATGAGTCATCCTTGAGGTTAGTGTCTCTCTCTCTCTCTCTCTCTCTCTCTCTCTATATATATATATATATATATAAAAAGTGATAAACTATCCCCAAATTTGCTGATATGTTTGAAAGACGGATTTTTTTTGTCATACCCAAGTTTGATATGAATATGACTCCATTTGCCCCTTCATCAAAAGAATTTTATATTTGATGAGTGAAACCCACACTGGAGGCCATATGATTTGACCAATATTGTTCCTAAAGTTAATAAAAAATCATCGCATATGAAACACGTGAAAACAGTCTTTGAATCGTCAAATTCGGACATTCGAAGCCGAAGTTATTGTTGTCCGATCATTCCAAACCAATCCTGGATAAGCCCAGTCTAGCCCAATTCCAATTGAAATTAGTCCAGTCCAACAGTGAACCGGCTAAAGCGGCAAACCTTAGACAATTGAAAGAAAGTTTGAAAAAGTATTGAAAGTAGATTCAACATAAACCATTGAAAAATGAATGGAAAACATTGTGGGCTATAGAATTGATATAGACCCTCAGATTTTATAAATGACCCATCAATGGATCTAATATTTTCCATAGGCAGAACATAAAAAGGGCCTCTAGTATGGGTGTGGTGGAGCATTTTACCTTTTTGTTATAGAAAAAGGTTCATTACATAGCCCACCTTTTTTTGCCTTTGTGAATTTAGTGAACGAATATGGGAAGCAAGACCATTGGACCTTTGTACAAAGCTTCTTTGGGGTTCATCCTTGATTCAATTATTTTGTGAGCTTATTTCCTTACCAAGGGACTGTTTCAAGGATTACAAGTGGATTAGGAAAAACAGAAGGTGGGGGGAGATATAAATCTGGATGGATTGTAAAGATATGGTGAATTGGATTTGACTGAAGAGCAAGAAAGGATGGCCTTGGGATATTTTTTATTTTGATTGTGTGATAGTTTACAAACATCAACCTCTTTTAAGTTTGTAGTTATTCTGAAGAAAAATAGGTTGGTTGTGGTGGTAGCAAATGATCCACCTAGGAAAGCTAGGATCCATAAGTTAATTTATTGGGTACCTAATGTATGGTCTTTTTGGTTATCTTAATAGTAGTATTTTCTTTGATCATTATAAAAAAAAAAACCCACATAGCAAGAAAGGTCTTCTTCCATGGTCCACCTATTTTTGCCATGTGGCAAGGTGATGTAGTAATTTTGACTATTAGATAAATAGGGTTATATTTTGGTTTCATAACATTCAAAATTCAGAGCAAAATTCAAGCTTTGTTCCCTTATGTATTGGCAATTTTTTTCCTTTTAATTATAGATTGTGCAATTGTTTTTAACTATTTTTTTTGAATCCAATCAATTTGAATGGAAAACTATTGTTGTAACCAAAATTGGTGAAAAAACAATTGTAACTTTATTTTTTTTACTCTTTTATATAAATCATTTTTTTTTTCTTCTAATGAAGATAAATCTTGTCATATCACATGTCTATTAAAAAAAAATATACATTTTTATTAAGGAGAATTCACTCTCAAATTATTTTGAAAACCTTTTTTATTCGTATACTAAGTACTGCCTGCTCGAAAGAATGTACAACTTTTAATAAAAGTAAGAGATCACTATTTGGTTTTATAGCGCTTGCACTAGCGTGGCACTAGCTTGGGGTCATCTCGCTATGCAAATAGAGGCATCAACAAGATAACATAGATACGATTTTTTAATTTGATGGAGGGAAGGGGCGGCAATTTCGTTTGCCATTGTATCTGGGTGTTGGAATGCCCGACCCGACCGGACTAGGTAGTTTTGTTTAAAGGCCCGAACCTGACCCGGTGTCCTCCACAACTCATTAGCGCCTCGGTTTTCGTCAAAGACTTGAAATACGGGCGTAAGGCATAAGAGCTCGATTTGCAGATTCCTAATCACTCAAGGAAGAGAATCATCCAAATCTCTGATATTCAACAGAAGAAGTAAGAGAAAGCGAAGATTGAGAGGAGAAGAAGAGAAAATGGAGGACGAAGAGGAGCGACAGCTGAAACAAACAATAGAAGAGGAGGAGAAGAAGAAAAATAATAAGAGCTCCGTTGTTATAAGGATCCCTTCACATGAAGAGGTCTTCGAGACCTCTCAGTCAAAACCTACTCCTTCCCTTTTCCGTCCCTCTACCTCTTTCTCTGAAGCCTTTTCTTTCCTAAAGAAAACCGAATTCTACACAGCTCCACCTCAACCATCACAGCCTTCGCTGAGGCCTGAGAACGACACTTCAAGGTTAGACTCTGGACAGATTATCATGAAATTAGATTTCTGGTTATCTGTTTGAAACTGACATGTTCTGCGATTTTTTTCCCTGTAGCCAAAGTCAAATTGCACAAACAGAAGCTTCTTCTTCTTCATCTTCTGCTACGGCTGCTGTTGGTGGCGGTGGCATTTCTGCTTCAGTTCCCTCTTCCTCTTCACCACATGTTTCTGTTCAGAATCGCAATGCTATCCTTGTAAGCCATCGGCAGGTTAGTATGCTTTCTGGTTTAATCTGGTACTGGGTAGGGTCCATTTTGATTGTATGACTTTAATCTCTGGAAGCTTTCATTTTGTTTGTAATACGAACATCAAAGCGTTGGGGGCTCGGGCGGAGGTTGGCAGGGAGGGAGAGACCAACTGTGTTCGTGGCCTAGTAGTTTAGTTAAAAATTAATTGTTGCGTGACTTTTCGTGTCCTAATATGGATTGTAGCTCTTACTAATTCCATATATGTACTAGGGTCTTCTAGGTAGGTTGCCAGAAAATAAAAGTAAGTTCTTTTATAAATTGGAAAACATGGTAATCATCTATTCTGAAGCTGTTAAAGATTGGATTTTTCCAATGCCCTCTCTCTCTAAGGCTTAATCCTGGAATGTTGAAGCTGCCGTTAATGGTTTGACGGTTTTTACATTTTTAATTTTCTTTTGCCTAAAGTCAGTACTCATTTTGATGTATTTATAATTCTATTTCAATATCATGCTTCATAGCTTGACTTTCCTGTTTTTTGGGTGGCTTTTGCACAGAAAGGAAATCCCTTATTGAAACATATCCGAAACGTGAGATGGATGTTTGCAGACATTATTTGTGATTATTTGCTGGGCCCGAACTCATGTGCTCTATATTTGAGGTCTGCATTTCTAAGCTATTTTTATTTCTTCTGCGTTCACTTACAATTGGATGCTCAAATTTTATGCACTTTTTCTGTTAATCCTTTTTATAAAAGTTAGAGAATCAATTAATGGCCATGTTTTGACCATCCCAAGAAATTAATATGACTAACTTGGCTACTGCCTATGTTAGATGAAGGTCACCATGAGTTGTGCTCATGTAAGCTCCCCCTGAAATTAGACCAGTTGCCCTGTTAAGCTGAGACAGTTGGACTGAATCCACCTGCTTTGATTTAAATGTTACACCCTGCCTCTAGGTTGATGACAGCATGCTCAAACACTCTATATAAAATGTGTTGAGAGAAAGTTGAGGAGCATGAATCTGTAGTTGGTATTTTACCCTTGATTAGAACTAAGGCACTGTGCTATGGGTTGTTGGATCAAAAGAATCTCAATATCATATTTGGGAATGGCAATGGGGCCATATACCCATCCAAAACTGTAGTTAAAAGTACAACACTGAATCTACTTCTTTATCATTTGTCAATCTGCATGAAGTCTGTTTCTGTGGCAGAAAATTGGAGTCACACGATGGATATCTTGTGGCATGGGAAACAAGGGGATGGCCGGATGGGAGCTTCGCTTGGTAGACTAGAAGTCGGTCTGAAGGAGGTAATTGGCTTGGGATAAGACTATTTGAGAGATGGTCATTCCATAATTGGTGATTTGGAAATGGAGTGATCCTATGGCTCAAATAATAGTAGCTATATATTAGGGTTGAGAGGTGAAGTAAATATGAGAAATAGCATCACAGCCAATGTTTATAGCACGGGCATGTCAATTTGCTACTTGCGAGAGACAGAAAAGGGAATATCTGATAAAGATCACCAAAATACTTGAAAAAGTTCTCACGTAATAGGTCATTGTTATTGGATTCGGAGAACCTTTTAATATAAGAATTCTTTGTTAGATGCAAATTCTTATGAACTCAATAATTTGAAAAAGTGCCGGATGCTAAATATGAAAACAGAAAGAACAAACTCAAGACTTGGTTAACTTGCACCATTTAACAAAGAGAAATGATAATACTACCAATGAGTAGCACTTGAACTCCATGATCCACCTTCCCACCACATGTGGGCTTTACAAAATCTGAAAATAAAAATTAAAAATTTTAAGACACCACATTTAAGTGAAGGGGTAATTCATAGAGTTCTTAGCCCCACGTTGTTTGTGGTGCTGGCCTTCCTCTTTGCTAGATGATTTGATTAGCTTAAATAGTTATAAGAATGGGTAACTGAAAGATGTCATTCCATTTGGTTACTTGGTGCAGTGTAGAAAAGCCTCACAGTTGTTTCAGTGTAGAGATGAACTATATTTTGAACATCAACTCTCTATTGAAACTGACAAAAGATATAGTCTAGGTCTCTCCTGCTCTGCATATGATGCATATTCACTAACTGTGGTTCCTTATTTCTATTCTTCCCAAAACCTTAGCAATATACCCACATGATATCATTGTAACTTGGTGCAGACTTAGGGGGCTTGGTTAAATTGAAACTTTCTAAGTGAAGGAGTTCATGGGCATCATAATTTGGTCCTGCCACTTCCACAAGTTACACTGAACTGTAAGAAAATGTAACAAACAGGCAACCAAGAACTCTACAAAGTTCACTAATTTTTTTAGATGTTTTTGAGACCCAATATCTTTTGCTTGAATGGGATACTTGCCTCAAGAAATTTATCTTTCGCAGCTAAAACAAAAGATCTTCTGAAAAGACAAAAACTGGTTCCTAATCTCTTGATGAAGTCAACACTTTTCACTATTATTCTGGGGACAGGGCATCATAACGTCAAAGATGAGAAAACCAAGTTTGTGCATATATGTAGGGAAACTAGCCATGTGGCTCACTTTCTGGCTGAGTACTGTACAAGTTTATATGAGGCAGTAATGGGCATTGACCTTCTTCCTGGTCAATTCCTTTCTATTTCACCCAAGGACACCGGAGGCCATATATACAACAGGATGTAAATTTGTGTGTTTCTGTTTTATAATATTATCCTTTATTTGCCTTCACGTACCCCTCAAAATAAAGCTACAACCGAGTTTAAGAAATTTATTTGTTAGAAATGATGGGGATTGAATTCAGTTCTACTCAGATTTATGGTGGGCTCAACATCCATTGAATATGTACTTGTGATCCAAATCATTGAAGTAAGGGTATCAATCAGTCAGTCTGGTCTGGTTTCAGTCAGACTGAATCGGTTTTAGGCATGTACTGGGCTAAGCTGAAGCCTAACCATTAAGGTGAAGTTTGGTTTCAGTTTCTGTCCGGTTCGGTTCCGGGTTTCTATCGGTTTTCCTTAACGAGTTCTTATCACTCCACTTGGTTTTGGTTTTCCAATGTATATATAAAGAGTAATGGTAAACTGTTTTTATTCAGTTTTTCAGGTTCGGTTTTAATTTTCGTGTTGAGAAGTGTACCACGATAGGGGGAGTGTCCCTATTGTGGTTGAGTCCATTTTGGTTTCCTTTATTGTTTTATGTCTTTAATTGTTAGGAGTTAGGAGTCAGTTTCCTAATCTAAGTTAGTTACCTATTTTAGATTAGGTTTAGTTTCCTTTTCCTTTTATGATTGTAATGGTTTTATTATAAATAAGATACTTGAGGGAGGAAGCAAACTAACATATACGGCTCCTCCCCTTGCAGCTACTCTTCTCCTCTTCTTTCTTCTCTCTTTTCTCCTCTATAAGGTTATTGGTTACAGGTACTAGGTTTTCTACATGTCGGTTGATCGATTGGTTCATTTTCTAAAAGGCCAAACCGTTAAGAGTTCAGTTCGGGTTTCCCTGGTCAGTTTGGTTGGTCCAACCAGTTCTGGCTGGAATTTGACACCCTTACATTGAATAGTTTCTTTGAAATTCAGTGGCCTTGGAAGATATAGACTCTTTTTATGAAGTTACGCCTTAATAATTTGGAGATCTGAATAAGAACTATGGAGCCAAAATATTTAAACTCTTTACTCAGATCTTTAGAGTAATCCAACCAGGGCTTGGGTAATTCCCTAGGAGGTGATGTGGAATTCTCTGGTGCCATCTAATTTTTTTTTAATATGGCTTGTCATCCATGGACAAGTTTGACAATTCCTACCTGGTAAGTGAGGGATTCACACACTTCCAAATGTGGGATTTATAACTTAGAAGAGGAAGATACTCTAAAACTGCTGCCACATTGCAATGTCGTTACCTCACTTGGAGTCTATTGGAGCTCTATCATGCCTTTGGAGCAAACTATGTACTTATACATGAGAACTCCATCATCAAACAGGATCAGAGTGGTTTGGGATCTTTTGGCTTTTGAAGTAGGATAATGTTAATAGTTGTTGTGGAATAAGATATTTGAGTGATTGGGGGAGGAAGGGCGTAGAGGATGGTGAAGGCCATAGATGTGATAGAAAATAAGGCAGAAATGGTAGTTTAACGGGTCAACTCAATTCAACTCAGCCTTATCCCAACTGAATGGGGTCGGGAAAAATGGTAGTTAAATGGGTATAGACATCATTATTGGATGATATGCATTGTGGTAGATTTGCTAGAAATGAAGCTAAGAAGATTGTTGGAAAAGCAAGGGCGAAGAAATATAAAGATCTTTATAACAATCTGAGCACCATAGAAGGGGGAAAAAATCTATTTATAAGATAGTTAAAGTGAGGGAAAGGAAGAGTAGAGATCTTGACCATGTTAGATGTATTAAAAGTGAATATGGTAAAGTACTAATAATGGATGAGGACATTAAGAAGAGATGTGATGGTTATTTTTGTAGCCTACTAAATGAAGATACTTCGAATAATAGTGTTCCAGAAGACTGCATTATCTAGCAAGACACCACATGTTGTAGATATATAAGAAGAATTAGGGTGTCTGAAGTAACAGAAGTTTTAAATAGGATGAAAAGTAGGCAAGGCACAAGGCCCAAATGAGATCCCAATAGAAGTATGGAAGAGCTTAGGAATCTGTGGTTATCTTGGCTAACCAAGCTGTTTAATAAGATTATGAGCACAAGGAAATTGCTAGATGAATGAAGGAGAAGCATCGTGGCTCTGATTTACAAAAATAAAGATGATATTCGGGCTGCAATAACTATAGAGGCATAAAACTAATGAGTCATACTATGAAATTATGAGAGAGGGTTATTGACACCCACTTGAGACAGGAAACTACTATTATCGAGCCCAATTTGGTTTTATGCCAGTAAGACCCATGACGAAAGCTATTTACCTAATTAGGAGACTTATGAAAAGATTTAGAGATTGCAAAAAGGATCTTCATATGGTCTTTGTTGACCTAGAAAAAGCTTATGATAGAGTCCCTTGAGAGTTAATTTGGCGAGCACTAGAGAAGAGAAGTGTTTCAAGTAAATATACAGACATAATGAAAGATATATATGATGGTGCGGTGACAAGTGTAAGAACTGTGGGGGGCCAAGGTAGTGAATTCTTGATTGCAATTGGGTTACATCAAGAATTAGCTTTAAGCCCTTATTTGTTTGCGTTTATCATGGATGATTTAACCGGAGGCATTCAAGATGAGGTTCCTTGGTGTATGCTTTTTGCCGATGATATTGTTTGTGTAGATGACAGAAAAACAGGAAATAGGGATTAATGCCAAGTTATGGAGATCAACCTTGGAATCAAAAGGTTTTAAGATAAGTAGAAAGAAGACGGAGTATATGGTGTGTAATACACTAGGACGGATAATGAGGTGGTGAAAATTGATGAGAGGGAGATTCAGCAAAGTGATTATTTTTAGGTATCTTGGCTCAATCATAAATGGAGAAGGTGATATAGAGGATGATGTTTCATAGAGAATTAAAATAGGATGAATGAAGTGGAGAGGTGTATCTGGAGTGTTGTGTGATCAGTGTATTCCTTTAAAATCTAAAGATAAATTTTATAGGACAATCATACGATCAGCTGATGATGTATGGTGCAAAATGGTGGGTAGTTAAGAAGCATCATATAGATAAACTCAGTGTAGCGGAGATGAGGATGTTGAGATGGATGAGTGGCAAAACTAGGAAGAATAAAGTTAGGAATGACCATATTAGAACTGATTTGGGAGTAGCACCGATACATGATAAGCTATGAGAGAGTCGTTTGAGGTGGCATGACCATGTTCAACGGAGGCCTTTGGATGCTCCAGTACGGAGGAGTGATTTGATTTAGATTTAAGGAACTAAAAGAGCCAGGAGCAGGCCTAAATAATCTTATGAGAAGTGGTTAGGAAAGACTTGCATAACCTAGGCCTTGTATCAAGTATGACCTCGAATAGAGCTGATTGGAGGGCAAAGATCCATGTAGCTGACCCCATTTAGTTGGGATAAGGCTGAATTGTTGTTGTTGTATGCATTGTAATAGATTATAGATTATTTTTAGTTGGGGCTGACTTACACTAAGGGAACCAATTGGACTAATATTGGGTTAGGTCTTTGTAATTGACAGTTTGCTCCTGAGTTCGGCCAGAGTGTGCCCATGCTCATCTTTCTGTAATTAATTACTAGTTAAAAGGAAATGGAAGTTGAAACTGGAATGTTGGTAAATTAGGTCTTACAAAGGTGTTACTGTTAACTGCTAAGTGGTAAACTTAAATTTATTTTTGGTGGACCTGTTTGTAAGTCAATCTGGTATAACTGTATGTTAGGTAGCTTACTAACAGTTGTAACTCATAACCATTATTTGACTCCCAATTTTGATATCAATTTGTTCTCAGCTCAGATATAGTTGAAGTGGTGGAACCTAGGGTTCGATAACCCTGATTATAGGTCTCTATGGATCCACAAGAATGCCAAATAACTCAAATTAATGGTTGAGTGGCGAGTCTGTAAATAAACTGAAGTTCAGAACGCCTGAAAGAGCAAACGGTCTTGGGACAGACTGGTAATTAGTTAATAAGGAAGGGCAGTACTGGAATTCACAAAGGCTGGTGGTAAGGCTGGATCAATTTAACAAAGGATGGTAATATCAGCTATGGACTTAATAGTAAATTCGATGAACAGTACCTTCTTCAACCTCACGACTCTAAAGGAAATAAAACAGCGAGACTCAGTGTTGTTTCAATTGAGAGATCTCTCTCGTATGAGTGTATGACCTTTGAATGGTCTGAAATTTGGGTGGATGTTGCTAATCCATAGGTTCTGAAATCCAACTATGGGTCAGTCGAAAAAACCACTTGAAATTAGTAAAGTATCTCTGAAACCCCTCCTGTCGGTAGAGTCGAGCTCAGATCTGATTGCATGTTCACTACTCACAGAATAGGAGGACTTTGGGGATGGGAATCCAGGGTTTGAGTCGCCCTAGGGAGATGATCAGACACCCAGAATATGAAGGGGAAAGAAGAAGAGGCGAGAGAGATCGAATGATGTAAAGGGACTGGCGGTTACCTACCCATAACCCACTCAAACCAGATTCAAATCAGAATTCTCTTCCAGATTCGATCTTGGCTTGCTTACCCTCTCGGGTTTGCATCAGGCGGTGCCATTAGAGCAGGGACCAAGAATGATTAGGGAGAGTGTATAGCAGAAAACCAATAAGGGAGAAGAGGAAGAAACAGGAATGAAAAAAGGAGAGACAAATGAAAATACCTGGGAGGGAAGGGACCTGAAAGCAGGAAAGATGAGAAGAGGAAGGGGAAGAAACCACGCAACCTCCAAGCGCACCACACTACCACAGTGAAGCACAGTAAACAACCAGTAAATTTCTCTACTCTCTTTTCATTCAAAACTGAACTCCATCGTAAGTACATGATGCATATAAATAGGAAAATGACTTCTACGTATCTAAAACAGAAGAAAGTCTCAAACTAAGAAACGGCAAAAGAGCTACCTTCCTACCAAAATAAAACAAAATAAATAAAAGAGAAGATTACATGTTATCCCCCCAACGTAGCAATAAATTCTAATAAATCTTACCAACCTTTCATGGACCAAAAAGCTGGGTTGGGCTGGGTTTGTTTCGGCATAGGCTTCCGCTGTGGTCGTGCCAGTCCATCCACATCAATGCCACTGCATCAAGAAGAGCATTTTGTAGGTTATAATTTATGTAATAACTGTGTTTAATTACCATTTGATGCAGTCTTCGGTATCATCTGCTTCATCCAGATTATCTCTATTATCGAATAAGGGAGCTGCAGAAGAACTTCAAGCTCCGTGTGGTTCTGTGTCATGTCGATTTGGTATGTAGTCCTGTTTTCCATTAAGTTTCTATTCCTTTCAGGTCATTTTCTGTTTCTATATTGAGTATGTATAGAATGATAATCATCTACACCCCCACATGAACAATTATATGATATTTTCACTTTTATCCTTTATTTCAGGAGGATGTAGTTAAGCCTCTACTTGAAGTTACAAGGACAGCTCTACTTCATGATTGCACTCTTCTATGTGGGTGGAGGTACCAAGCAATTTCCATTTCTTAGTGTATGGTGACATAGTGATGCCCAAAGATGTATTGGCTATATCTTATGTAGTGATATTTGATTATTTGCTTTTCATTACTTTTATGCTGAATTCTGTAATGGTCCAGATGAGATATTAAGCAACTTTTTCTGTTTCCCCCAAGCTCTTCTCTATTTATTTGCTAATTACTTTTGAACTTACACCATGTCTGATGATGTAAGTTCTCTCCTTGATTTTAAAGCCATTAGAGAACAGCTTCAATTTATTTCTTGATAGCTTCCTGGTCTTTTCTAGTTTGGAGGAATGCGGTCGATATTTGGAGACAATAAAAGTTTATGAAAACAAGCCTGCAGACATTATTCAAGGGCAAACAGATACAGACTATTTATCACGGGTATTTATCCATGTTTATGTTCATGTGGTAATCAGACATTCAGCTTACCATTATTGGGTTAATGTTTTGTAACTTATTCTGTGATGAATTTCCCATCACAAATGAAAAATCTTTTATGAACTATGCTCTCTATCCCTGTTTGAGAGCATTATAGCTAGACTCCACTGAGACTGATTGTTTTTTTATCCTCTCTTTCATTCTTTGGTGGTAGTTGCATCATGCCCTTACAGCGGTTCGACGTGTTAACAAGACTGATGTTGTTACTCTTGGTTCTACTTTTGGGGTAAGGATACTCATTTGCAGCAAAGCATTCATAATTGGTGACTTTACGTACATATCAGTTATCTATGATCTGAAAAGTGCCTACGTTGATTGCACTTTGAGGCTATGTTGATCTTTACTACATGACTAGTAGATACACTTCTCATTTTATAAAGTGATACAGTGGACATCTATGATGACATAACCCTTTTTTCTTGTTTTTGGGTTTTTCCTTGTCTGGTGTCAAGCCCTGGTTTCTCACCTTTGTATTTCCTTGTTCTTTCTCCTAATAAAATTTTGTCACATTGGAAGGGAAATATTTTAGTGATAGCTTTATCTTTACTATCAATTCTATTTGGTGATGTGATGCCTTGAACTTTTCACCAAATACATAACAAAGGCGATAACTTTATACACATAACGAGCTCTCAATTTCTTGATTTTCTTCTTTGTATTTCACCTTCAGATTTTTCACTCAGGTTTGATGTTCCATTGCAGTCTCTTTCCCGTATCATGGATGCATCCATGGAAGACCTTGCTCGATGCCCTGGCATCGGTGAGCACAAGGTAAATTTATTACTGCATTCTTGTATTAGTTCCTTCAAGCCTTTCCAACCATTTATTTGACATTTTACTTTTTCTCTTTTAAGGGTTTAAATGTACTAGATGAATGATGATTGTTGTTAAGAGCAATATCTGGAATGTGGTGAACAAGAAAATAGTTGGACTCTTAGTTGATTAGAATATGCAAAGTTGAAGTGTTATTCCTAACATGGATTATATTCTGTAAAACTCAATAGTTTTGGTGAGTAACCCCCCCCCCCCCAAAAAAAAAAAAAAAAAAAAAATATATATATATATATATATATAATAATTTTGGGAGTATCCACTATATATATATATATATATTATAAATTGTTAATTTAGATTGCATTTGTCTTGGTTGTTGGACAACTATATACTGAAATTTTCCAGTATGTAGAAAAGAATTTTTTGTTTGTCTTTAACTCTTGAAAGCAAATATGCATGAAATAATGCCATGCTGAAAATTTTCAGTTTGTTATTTTCAAAATAAATAAATTTTCTATGCAAATTACTGTGCTTGGGACCACATGTGTAGAAACTGAATTAGTTTTCTGTCAGGAGCAGCCAGAGATTATCCGGGTAGTAGGGTTGATGCAGTAGCATTGACACGGTTGGACTGGCACAATCTGCTATGGAAGCCCAAGCCGAGATGGCACCGGCCCAACCTGAGTTTTTGGTCCTAAAGGGCTTGGTTGATATTTATTTTCTTTATTGGGATAGATATTGTCATCTTTTATTTCCTATTTAGTGTTAGCTTCTGATTTTTATGAGTTTAATTTCTTATATGTACGT
The DNA here is from genome assembly GCF_018873765.1 of Telopea speciosissima. Lineage (NCBI taxonomy): Eukaryota > Viridiplantae > Streptophyta > Magnoliopsida > Proteales > Proteaceae > Telopea > Telopea speciosissima. The sequence goes on along the minus strand of NC_057921.1, from coordinate 54,319,456 downwards.
GTACTCTACGATTGAGATCTTAGAGAATTGAATTATTTCTGGATTGCCACAATTTTCTGTCTTGCTAGAACAGTATCATCGCTGTTTGATACTGTTGGTTCTTCTTCATCTTCTCCAGTTCCTCCTCCCTTCTATTTTCACCAGTTATTTTCTTCTATTCTCCTTGTTTCTCTTTCCTTTGCCTCTTGCTTGCTTCTGGTCTCTTCTTATTTATTTTCCTGCTGATTCTCTTCCCCATTGCTATTGTTATTCTGTTCCAGTGGTACCATTGTTTCTCCATGCTAGCTTCTTATCTCTCTCCTCCTCATCCCTTTCACTCTGAGATTTGGAGCAAAGAAAGCCCTTCAAAGGCGACCTGAATTCTTGAATCTTAAGCCCTATTATCACCCCTGCTGTAAGTTGGAACTCTGCAAACAAATCTGAGTTCCTCCCTACCCCCACCCACAATTTCTGGAAATTTATTTGAGTTGTTAGTTGCTGTTTCGTTTGAGTACCACTTGGAATCAACAGGCCTTGTGGTTGAGAACCTGGCTGCAAAGTTGTACAACCATTAGAGCTCTAATGAAGGAGTTCTCTCCTTTGTATTGCTGCTGGTTTCTGCCTCCTGGTTTGTGTCTTGAGGTACGAGACAACTCCCTCCCCCTCCCCCCCCCCCCCAACAATATATTTTTTAAAGTTGATTTCCAATATTACCCTTCCCTACTTTCTTAATCAAGTTCTATTCCTTTATTTTATTTTGCTCAGTTTACCTCTGTTCAATAATTGCTAAACTCTTATGTCCTTTTCTCTTTTACCTACCAAGTAACCACTTAAGAAATTCGGTAAATTTCCAGATTGCAACTACCATTATACATTGACCTGGTTAGGCACTTGGGTTCCCAAACGAGGTTTTCGAACCCGGGATTGCATCAAGGGATGGCAATGGGCGACATGACCTGTTTGATAAACATGAACATTACCTACTCAGAAATAAATAAAGTGAATAAAACAAACATGACCTGTTTTTTATCTTTCAACATAAGTGCATTTGGCACACAACTGCACGATAAACCCAACATAAATAAAACCTGATGCAGCAGTTTACAATTAATAACCTGCAAAATCCAGTACGCTCAAGACATTGACAGTTTCAACTCACTAAGTCTTGGCCAACTACTTAGTGTTGTTTATGTGAATACTGTTCCACCATTCCACTCTAGTCCCATATTCACTGTTTATGTGATTTTTCAGGACTGTGCCAAAGGTCCAGCTAAGGATTTTCTGAAAGTCAGCCGCCAACATGATATGTCCATCATCCTCTCTTTATAATTCCTTTTGACAGGCTATGCAGAAGTATCAGTGGAGTTTCATAATCCATGTAGATCTCTTAGATTAGACCCATAGAGACATGCTTTCAATCCTCTTTACACCATCCATGTGTCTCACAATTTGCCAGACTACACTTGTATGGGTCCTTAAACTCTAGACTTTTATTTCATCTTTTGATCTTGAAGGCAGATATGCTTAATATTTTTTTTCTGTGGTAGTCTGACATGTTGGTGGAAGTAATTTGTGCTCATAGAAATTGAACTATGGAGCCTACATCTTTTTGACCTTGTCATCCCAAAAAATTTTCAGGTGAGACGATTGTATGAGACATTCCACGAACCATTCAAGCTTTCTGCCTACAGTCGACCCACTGGTGTTCCTGAAGCTCCTGCCCAGGAGGATGTTGCACCTCGATCAATAGACAGTGATGTGGAAGCTCAGGAGGAAGAATGTGTTGCAACAAAGCAGAAGAAAAAAGACCCTGATTTGACAGTGAAATCAGCGTTGAGTGCTGCTTTTGCAAAGTATTCAGATAAAATTTGTAAGAAGAAAGAAGAAATGGTGGATCATAATGATGAAGATTTTAATGTTGCTCCATCGAAAGCAAAAGCTCAAAAACGGAAGCCCAATGAGAAGGCTGCAAGCTGAGATAAAACATTCCAGATATTGAATGGAAATGGACAGAAAAGTCACTCTGTACACTGAGGGGTTTGGGATTTGAGAAATTACATGGACTTCTTCAAGGAAAGAATTATGGGAGCAAAAAACAAGCAAGCAAGCAAGAAGAATCACCATACCTTGACGTGAATGATCAACAGAAAGATATGATGCTTGCAGGATTTTGCTTCTGGGCCTACTCTGGCAGAGCACCATATTTGGAGTCCTGTTGATGCCCGGCAGTCTGCGTCTTGAACTGTTGTAAGTTAGTGTAGAGTGTTCTAAGTTAACCCAGCAGCGGTAGACAGAATGCACCTTGTGAAACACAATTGGATACCTTAACCTGCACCTTGTGAAACACAATTGGATACTTTAACCTGCCTTTCGTTCTGCCTTTTGTTGACATGTAACTTAGTCAGGCTAGACCAGTAATTGTTCGATTCTTAGATCCCCTTTGGTATGAAATTCAAAATTTGTCCGTATATTCTTAGATGCCCTTTGTTATGAAATTCAAAATTTGTCCGTATTGAAACATTGTAATGAGCTGGTTAATCTATCATATCGTCACTCTTGTTTTCGTTCAGATGATCGGTTTCATGTTAGTTCACTACACTAATCTGTTACACACACACTAACAAATCTTATTGTTACAACTTTTTGGTTTTCAGACATGGATATTTATACACACTCTTGACGGAACGTTTAGGAAATTTAGGGACCAAATCTAGGAAATATGAAAAACTTTTTATCCCTCTCTTCTAGGTTCTAACATCTCACTATGAGTCACGCAGAAGATAGTTTCTGAAACTCCAGGATTATGAGGAAATCTACCCTCTGATATATTTTTTGGTAACAGGAGGTATTCGGCCATTGGCCGACTAAATCTCCCAGGGCTCGTATATGAACCCACAAGCAGGAGACATTGGGACCCCTATCAGGGAGTTTCCTCTCAAGCATATCAGTTGCCCTTGACCTTTGATCACTCTTCATCTGTAAGAAACAGTTGGGCTTTAAAGATACATTGACACTCTTGAATTGCACTTCGAGGTCTGATCCTCTATTAGGTCACACCCTTCTGAGTTCTGAGTAGTCAAGTTCACAATTACGATGAAGCGCATCTTAAAAACCTGAAGCAAGTTAAAAATGCTGTAATATTTCATTTTCAAGAATTGACATTCTTGTAATGAAAAAGTACACGTTTGCAGACATTCAGCTTGTTGGCATAAGCTAGGTCTCTTGTGCTGTGTGCTAGACACAATGTACATCTAATTTTTAAGGCATTTCACCAATGATCTAGTTAACTCTTTCAGCCTGTAACTCGCACTGGGTCAGGCAACAGCACTGAACTGACGGGAAATGGAATACAAGGGCAGAAATGGACCATTTCCTCCATTATATTCAAACGGAGTTCCAGTTTCAAAGACAGCAAATAATAGGATGAAACACAGAACAACGTTATCTCAACAAAGATTACAACTGGAAGTATATATTCTTTTATAAAAAATAGTCTCATAAATATGTCTGAGCTTCAGGGCGGGACCAACCTTCCCCTGGTGGCTGTACAAGACTTGCAGTCGAGCTGTACCCGTAATTCAATCAAGTGGATGCTCTCAAGAGGCAAACAAATAGCTCTGCTTCCTCTGAGAGGTCCACCAAAATTTCCCGGTGTATGTATTATATATGTTTTATATATTTAACAATGCCAGCGGGTGCCTGCTGTCTTTTACATGCATGAGGAACCGAATCCGACCAAAGCCCTCCATTTCTCCATGCCTTGCAATGCTCCCTCCCAATGGTTGCTTCTTCCAGAACAATACAAAACTTCAAGCAGGAACTGGGGTTATCCTTACCTCAGCCTAGCCATGCTGCTCATGTAGCACAGAGAACCGTAACCATTTGTCAGCTTGAACTTCCCAATGCCATTCAATCTGAACCAACTAGAAGTGCAATGGGAAATGACTTCTAGAAAATGGAGATCTCTTCTGCAGGAATGCAGATAAATGGCACACATGTCAGCACAACCAAATTGCTGGATGCAAAGAATATAACCCAACATATTCAGGCCCAATGGCTGCTCAGCCATTGTAGTGGAGTTTCTGGTTTTGCGAGCTCTGGCCGCCCTGCTGCTGCTGTGGCTGTTGCTGTTGTTGTGGACCTTGCAGGTTTAGTGGCTGAGTGTTGTACTGGGTGAAGGGTTGGGAATAGAGAGGATTCATCAAGCCCTGTACAAGCAGTATTAACTGGTTCAGCGCAATAACTATTTTGACAAGGCATACATTATAAGTATAATTGATGAATTAGACCTGTGACTGGAGTGGATTGGGACCTGCCACACCAAAGTGGCTCTGGGAAGCATCTTCTTGGGTTGGGTCATTAAACCCAACCTGTGTGAATAGGCCTTGTGATCCATGAGGCATATAATCCTGAGCAGAAAAACAGACGAAACAGAAGACTAAGACACCAAAATAGACAACTAAGCAAAATTTAGAGTTGAGAATGGACTGCTGGGGGAAGATACAACAGACTTGCCAATTAAGATAAGATTTGCAGCTTAAACCAACCTGAGAAATTAAATCATTTCCTGTACCCAAATGAGAATATCCAGCCTGCGAATTCTGGTTCAAGAAACTTCCTGGGAACCTAGCTTGTGCTCCTTGTGTAACATAATCAACGCCATAGCCACTCTGAGAAGCCTGAAGAACATGGCAGGTATTAGGTTATGTATCGGAACGGCCAATTGAATCTTAAAAACGCATATAGAAAAATGGTAAAAGTGTGACATAAAAGGTTGGAATCCTCTTAGGTAACATCCACCAGGAAAAGGTTAGAATCAATGGACTCAAACAATTTTCCCAAAGGTTAGAATCAATGGACTCAAACAAATTTCCCAACAGTCTAAACAGGTTTGAAACACAGTATTTTAAATTCTTCCACGGAACATGCTAACCAAGAGCATAACTACAATGAAAAGATAGTATTTAGAGCATGAACTGAGTAACATCTGGACTAGCATACTCACAAGATAACACATTCTTGTCAACTAAAATAATAATTTGTGAGCCCCCTCTAGAAGACTAGATATGCAAGGAACAATCATAAAGGACTTAACAGGAAATGCAAGAGTTGGATTACGATAACATGCTTATCACAGCCAATCACCAAATCAGAGTGTGCAGATAGGCGAGTGTACATTTTGTTTAAGAAGACCATGCATAAACTAACACAACAATTGTGGCAGCACCAAGTCTATTTAGTAATGTTTCTCGTACAAATAAGAAACAGAAAAGCTCAGGAAAAGCACCTGTGTGGAGAAGTCCGCAACATTATATGCAACATGAGATCCCTGACTTTTGAAATCATCGCCCAAGAAATCCTGAAAGCATTGTACAATGTTAACAAATGAAGATCACCCGCAGATACAGAACTTATTTATTCTACACGGAACCAGATACCTGAGACATGCCCCCAATGGAAAACCCATCACGGAAAGTCTGACTCAACCCTTGAACTGGCATCTATAGGATATAGAAAAGATATTTTCAGGACACAAACATTTATCATTATGGAAGGGAGACAAGAGTGTTACAAACCTGAGTCATTAGCCCAGTTTGTGATAAATTACCACCCGCAGACGGCTGACTGTTTGGATTGTCCAGAGCAGGAAAGTTGAAAGTAGATCCAATATTCCCCATGCTTTGCTGGGAACCTTGCTGATGCGAGAGATGACCGCCTATAGGACCACCTGCATTACCACGCCCAGCACCAAAACCCCTGCTTCCAGCTTGAGGGACCTGAGGAACAGCTCCAATTGGTCCATGAACAGCTCCACGAGTTGGAATTGCATATGGCTGAGAATGGGGACCACCAGGAAATGGTGGAAGTGGAATTCTAGGTACAGGAAACCCTGTGGGATGCACTCCAGGTTTATGTGTCCCATTCGGAGGACCAAAAGGCATATACGAACCTGGATTTTGGAGAGCATAAAACAGCATTAGTACTAGCCAAAACCAAAACTGCTCTAGTAGAGAATCCTGTGCAACTCTTCTACCAAGTAGCAATGCGTTATGCATATTATTCCATGTAACTAGAAAAAAATTCATGGTTGAAGTGATACAGTTTAGAGGCACAAACATAATAGCATACCTTTAGAGCGACTGCCTCTTCTATCAGCATTTGGGTTTGGCGACCCAACCGACCCAAAATTGTCATTAGGAACAATCCCTGGGCCACCGCCGAAGAAAAGCCTTCGGTCATTGTAGATCTGTTTCACATGGAGAGCAAAGTTAATGATACAACTCATGCATATGCCTAGCTAATCATCATTCCACCACAAGGCCATCAAAGTGGAAATCATGCAAAACCAACACAACAGACATGCTGTCTCTTGGTACCATACCTTCTTTGGCTTTTGAAACTGAACCATACTCTGCTTCAAGTTATTCAAAGGTCCTTCCACCAAGCATTCATGTTCCTACGGAGAAATAAATAAAAGAGAGATCACATACAAAGAAACCATTGATTCATGAGTTTGTGAACAAGCACAAACACGACACACAAAACATAGAAGTTCACAACATATGCGCAACATAAAAAGAAACAGCTAAATGCTCTCCAGTTGACAAAGATACTGTGCATATCCATAAATGGATCCTATATCTCGACATGGCGGTGTACACGAAGCTCCATAGCGGAGTGGCTACCGGTCGACCGACCTATCGGACTTGGTACAAAAGCAAGTGAAAGAAGAACCAACAACGATCTATCTATCCTAAAGGAGAAGTGGGAAGAGGAAGAAGAGGTAGCCAAAAGCACCTGGTTCGAATGATTATTTTAGCCCTGGTTCGACTGATTACAAGATACACAATGAGACAAAGCCTACAGGGGAGAGCACTTGGACAATTCACTTTTTTTACAGGAAAGCCTGCTGGGAGGAATTCCTCAGGGCATAATATGGTTTTTCATCAAGGGGGTGGATCGAAGCGATTGCAGCAAAGAATTCTGAAACGAAGCACTTCGTCTATGGGGACTCGAGAAGAAGAAAGGTAGGCAGTTGCACTCAGAGTGCGCAAAGAGCACTACACAACAATGCACTCCTGCTATCTTACTGTCGAGACCATTCCTTTGTATTGCTTACATGCCTCTTGTTAGGATTTGGAAGAATTTTTTTCCTATAGATTTCTTGGACCATACCAAGTACAGCACCTCCCCTGTCAACATGACTAATTGAATAAATTCACAAAATAACTTCTCTTTTTTTCGGGGCCTGTTTAAGACCACCTAATCTAGCAATGCTGAATCAATTATTTGGTTTTTTATTAGGAAATGTCACTACGACAATTTTCAGCTACCAAACCCCAGTTTGATCGAGACTTAGATGAACTGAAATTCTTGATTGCAGATGTAAAGATGAGCCCAAACAATATCTGGACCACCATTTGCTCCAGGATTGACAATCATCAATCATGCAGATTCAGCCATTATGTATGGCTCTCAGGTGATGCTTAAAGCAGAAGGGTCTTCATTTGCATATCACAAAAGTTCTTTTTGAATATCAAGAGGGGGTGGAGGGAGGATTGAATTTCTCATTACATGTACAGCAAACCCAACAGAAACAAGATTGTAGAAAAGGAAAAACACAGGGATACCTTATAGTGTGTCAATAAACTATTCCACAATGGTTGTTTGCTTAAGACTTTAGGATTCCCCAAGATAACAATGCCATAACGAGCTCGTGTAAGTGCCACATTCAGCCTCCGCGGATCATTAAGGAATCCGATGCCCTGATAAATTATTGCCAGAAGCGAAGCATCAGGATAGAAGTCATCATTCATAATAAAAGACTAGCATAGGTCAGAACACAAGAATAAAGAACATCTAACAGAAAAAAAGAAATAATCATCTGCAGCCAGTTGGTAGAAAGTATAGAAACTCGGGTGTAAAGCTGTCGCCAGGAAACAGGTGGGTCTATGTCAATAACATGCCAAATTTTGTAAAATGGGTAATGGTGGACTTGGAAACCTCTTATACAATAAGAGTAACATTTCACCAGAAAATCAGCACTTCTCATCATCAAAGACCAAGGACCAATACATCTCATTGTTTACACATGCTACCATCAGAGAAAAAGATCTGTAACATGTCCCAAAGTAATCTTTCCCTGAAGAACATGCATTTGAATTGTGCAAGCCAGAAAACCGCCAATAACGGCAAGCTAGTAGTATTTTCCTACTACAACACACACACAGAGATGATGTGAGAAGTGAACAAAATCCAAAAATCAAATGAACATGAGATTCCAGAACCTTCTCTACATTAGGAAACAAAGATCCTTTCTGACCATTCAGGAGATCATAACAAAAAGACATTCTACGCCAAAGGAGACACGTTAATATATTATGCACACCCCAACCATTCGGGGCAAGTTGCCAAACTTAACAAATGTATTCGTTTACCAACACTTAATCCAAAAATCTACAAATTGTATCAGTGCCAAAAGAAAAGAGAAGACCAACAAGATCAAGAACTGACCTGATGCTCGTTACTCCTTACACAAGACAAAATAATGTAGTCTTTCTCCCTTCCCTGGAAGGAATCCACACTTGCAACCTGTAGAGAAAAAGAAATAAGTATCCCCCCTTATAGGACAAAAGAGAACAAATAATTATGCCACAGTAGCAAGCAAATAAGAATTGCATCCAGAGTGCATATCTGTCAAGTCCAAAGGTACCTCAATTTCCTTATAGAGTTGCTGCCTAAGAGCACCATTTCTTGACATGTAGTTCACAATGTATGCTCGCTGCCCTTCATATGGTGTTATTACTCCAATCTGCAAAACAAAAAATTAAATAAAATTTAGAAAGCAATTATAATCTATTTAATACAGTTCAGAGGGCAAAAGAAGGTCAAAACAGGTGGTACCTGACTAGGGATGACACCACTCCTTAAAAAGGTGGTTACAATTTTTTCAACGTTTGCAGCCTCTGTTCTATTCAAGTAAGAAGTCCCACTAGCACTGATCTCCTCTTGTCCCATCTAAGAAAAAAAAATGTGTTAATGAAAATAGAAAACTAATGCACGACCAACATAAAAATTAATAACAAAATGATTGTTACAAAATTAATCAATTTTTTAAAGAAAATATGTAACTTAAGTATATAAAATACCTGAACATAAAAGAACATGGGGCGATTTGGCACAGGCCAAGGAAAGTCAATTCCCGATGATTGTCTTTCATTTATCGTAACCCCATTTTGAAGGGTTCCTTCATAGAAGCTGTTAGAAGGGAACTCTGACAGGGCTGGATGCATACGGTATTGGACCTGCAACTCAGAGCATGAGTGAAATGCAATGAAACCCACCGATGCAAAATGCCACATTGAATTAACAGTAGAATAGAATGGAGAGACTCTTCAGAACTGGAACAACAACCAATTTGAATTTTTCAAAAAACAATAAGGTACAGTTAATGCAGGAAAACAACACAATACATTCACTTTAAACAAATCAGCATGTTATAAAGAAAAGCTAAAAAATTAAACCAAATTATTAAATAGAAATCTAATACCCACATCATGTACCAATCATAGGAGTGGACAATCTGCTGGCATTTGATATGAGCACTGTTTCCACAACCCAGGGAGAGTAACACTTTGACATGAATTGGCACTTCTTTGACAACATAGAGAGTGCAAAGCACACAAAGAGACATTCCATTGCAACATTAGTATTAACTTGGGATGTGCCATAACAGAAGAGAACAATGAGGAATTTATAGAATCAAACGTGTCATTGAACTGAAATTGGGGTAGCAGTTTTGGTCCCTGTTTTGATTGCAAAAGGGGGCTATATTAATAAATTACAGAAGATAAAAATCGTATTTTGTCTCAGAAGCATCAAGATTCCTTTTTTTGAAGGGAGGGGGACAAGTATCTAGATTCCATGGCAGTGTCTATGGGATGCCACACTTCTTGCACAATGAAAAAGGATGAAGTTTTTAAAACCCAGGCATCAACAGCAGCCAAGTTCTCATTATTTATACTATGCATTGAGAACAAAATATATTGCACACATGCACAAGACAATTCCAAATAAACAAGATCATCACCTGCAGTCTGAAAGGCTTCACACCAAGGAGCACCAGGCGCTCAAACAGAGATTGCGCTAGCCCAGCACGAGCTGCTTTCTTGCACATAATGACCGGACCAAGCTGGCAATGGTCCCCAACAAGAACCACCTAATTTGACAGATGTGCAGACAAGCAACTTATCAGATAGGAGACAACCCAAAGACAACCTCCTAATTTAACAGAACCATCTCCTAAGTAAGGATCAAGTACCTGTTTTACACCAAGCACCAGAGGAATAAGACACTCAGGTTCTGTCGATTGGGTGGATTCATCAATAAGAACCTGAAATACAACACAAGATTAAATTGCCAACAACAAATAATAGCTTCAAGATTTAAAATGTTTTTTTGTCAAATTTAGTGCATTCATATTAGAGGGATAATTCAACCTGACGGAATCTAAAATTTGCCAAACGAGGATCTCCGGCACCAACACATGTGCAACAGATGACATCAGCACTCTGAGATATCTCCCTTTCAGTTGCCCGTTTCAAGGCTTTGTACTTCTTCTCATCACTGCTAGATAGTTCTCCTGTAAAAAGATGACACCAGAAGATGTGTCAAATCACAATAGAATTATTACATTTGAGCTTGTTCATCCAAAGAGGGTCAGTTTTACCCATCCATTAGAAAAATCAGTTTTAACAGGGTAAAAGACAATAGTTCTGTTCTGTGCAACTACCAATATCACGAGACAACAGGAGACAACCATGATTTCTATGTGAATTTACCTCAATTTGATAATTGACCCAAAAAAAAAAAAGACAGATTCAGCAAGGACCCTACTAGTTCATAATGAGTCCTGCTCCACCAAAATACAAATACAAAACACAAAAACACCAAGCCTAGCAATTAAATACTAGAGGATATGAATGGATCACAAAATTGGTAGTTCACATTCAATATTTTTTTAGACGAGTTCAAACATCAAAAAGAAATCCCCAACAAACTCCATACTTGACAGTACGAGTCCACTGGCTATAGATAATAACCAATTAAGCAGCAACATATCCAAAAAGTTGTACAATTAGCAGAAGCTATCAAACTCAATCAAATGGTTTTACATGTTGGCAGTCAAAAATCCTAGGTGGTGCTTCTTTGCAGCGCAAAAATACTATACTAAAAACTTAAAATCAGAGTACATTTTGAATATAGGCTCCCAGAAAAAAGCTTTAAGGTTGTGACTGAACAGCCAAACAGGAAATACTGAAGAACTACATTTACCTTGTTCATCTTTCAGTTGCTGCAATTTATGAAGTTCACTTTTTTCAGAAGTATCAAGATGCCGGACCTATAACACACCATCAATATGAAAGTCAGTTTAGGTGCAAACATCAAGAAAAATAATGAATGAAATAGTTGCTCAGTTCATTAGATATGAAGGGGAACGAAAGTAAGACAATGGACCTGATAGTGCAGCGTTAAATGCTCAACTGGAGAGCTTACAGCTTCCCTTGATTTAGCACAAAGCCTGACTACCTGAAATATAAAAAAACCAATCAGACTTAATTAACAAAGCAAAGTCCAGTACAGCTCCATAGACAATGAAGTTATGGAAAAGCCTGCCAATCAAGTACATATCAACATCAACTAAAAGTTCAAAGGGAGGACATACGTCAAGTGCATTAAAAATTCCTCAGTAGCAAGTTGCTACAAAATAATTTGTTCCAGGAACAATATCTTAACTACATATAGTCCAAATCATTGTCGCTGAGCCAGAAATGACACAGGAGTAATTTATCCCAGAAACTACAAAAAAAAAGAGTATAAATTCTTTTCCAAATTATGTCATGCAATGCCACAGCAGTAAAAGGAGAGGAAATTGGACCCATCCCTGGAGGCTTAGGCATAGACTGAGAAAGCAGAAGCATAGGGCGAGGTATAAGCAGAAGCAAAGGTGGGGATTGAATGAGGGATGCATCTTCTGAACTGCTTGAGAGCTGGAAGATTGGGATATCCCAACTTATGCCCGCTTTTAAAGGTAAGACATCGACCTTTGATGGGAAGGGCGGAGTGGATAAGAAATGAATGCAAGCTTATAAATTCTTTTCCAAACTATGTCATGCAATGCCACAGCAGGCTTTACTACCCGTGGCATCTGTTAGTGTCAGAAGGTTATTCAAGTTTATACCTTTAGCCCAGTTGCACTTATCTTCTCAGCTAGTTGGTCAACAGCAACGTTACTTGGAGCACAAACCAAGACCTGGATATGGCATGGAAATACAAATAACAAGAAGAAGGTAAACAAGTGCAATAAAGAATTTAAAAAGAACAAAGAAAAGGAAACCAATATATAACACAAAAAGATGTTGTACGTGCACTTCATTTACCTGGCCTTGGCCTTGTTTTGCCATATGATAAACAATGGCAGCAGAAGTTACTGTTTTGCCCGTACCAGGGGGCCCTTGTATTAAACTTACTGGCTTCTGAAGAACACTCTTTACAGCAAAAACCTATTGACATAAAAGAGGTAAGAAAATCTGAAGAAACTCGGGCATCTAAGATAAAAAACAAATTTTGAAAGTAGAGAAAACATAATGGCACTGTCAAAACACATCCCACATGGCAAAGTAATGAATCAACACTAACTTTCAAAAGCAATTCCGGACATGCATTTTCCCAGAGGAAAAGGAAGGCTAACAAAGTAACTAATTCATGACATGGCGAAAACAAAATGACTACAAGCAAAATGATCATAATGGGGATATATAAGGCAAAGAGGGGGGAGGGGAGAAGCTGAATGTGAAGGTCAGAATACATAACAGAAGAAAATGGTTACACAAGACTCAGAAAAACATGACGCTGCTTCATTAGATAATATGTTCAAAACAATGTATTTATTAAGAACATAATCAACTCCTAGTGTATCAGGAGTAGATTACAGATTTTGTCTTCCAGTTACACTTTAAGATAAGAGAAGAACAAAAATGGGGGTGAAAGCTTAGGAAAAGTACACACCATCTCAATTAGCTAGCACAGCTCAACTCAACTCAGCCTTACCCCAACTAAATGTGCAACATGGATCCTTTTTTTCCAATCAGCTCTATTCAAAACCATATTTGTTACTAATCCTAAGGTTTGTATGTCTTTCCTCACCACTTCTCCTAGAGTCATTTTAGGCTTACCCCTGGCTCTTTTAGCTCCTCCAATTTAAATCAAATCAGGGTTTTCAAGTGAAACTGGTGTTAGTAACTGCACATTTGCACCTTTGATGTAAATTCTGAAATTTAACAATATTAAACGTTTTTTCTCCATTTGTCACTTGCAATTGCTTTCTTTATATTTGGTATGTTATAGTACTCAATCATGTGTAACTTAGGCTATCGTTGAAAAATATACAGGCAAGGTATGACATACATTGCCAACTTAGGATATTAAACCAAAGTAACAATTTGAGTGTGTTTTTCAACAATCTAAAGTTTCCACTGTGTTTAGGGATGTTTAATTAATTAGAGCCTCCACCAAGTTTTAGCTCAAAACAATGCCATTTGACCCTAGAAATGGTGAAACAACTCCACCAACCGACCCCAACAAAATTTCAATGAGAAGTCAGTCGACTCCCGAAATAATTCAGTTTCAACCTTGAACCTTGCATCCTTGCCCAAGCGACCTAGGTCTGTGTTATACACCCTTTTTTGTACATATAATTATGTTTGGATAAGGTTGAGTTGTTCTGTATATATAATTATATATATTAGGCTAGTACCAACATAGAATCCATATCAATGCAATATGATATAATTATACTAATAATGACCAAATATATTTTTAGCTAGTACCAACATAGAATCCATATCAATACAATATGATATAATTATACTAATAATGACCTAATATATTCCTCAGTGAATTGGCGTACAAAATAACACCAGAAAATGGGCAATTGAACAATAGTATACGTAATCATCTATTACTCAAGAATTTTATTTGTTATTGTTGTTAAACAATATTTTCAATACACAATAACACACACACACACACATATATTCAAGAAGTTTAGAAGAAGAAGATAAAAAGAAGCAAAAATACAATACACTATAAACCACCCACCCAGGCCACAAGGCGGGCCAAGGCGACACCTAGGTGACCAAGGCGGTCTCCTCTCCTCCTCCATTTAAGGCGTGTTGTCCCCTTGGCCAAGAAAATCCGCCTGGACACCTAAGCAAGCACCTTGAAAACCATGACAACAAATTCTCAAACAAAAGTCCCATCTTTATTCCTACCTCTGAAAACACATCCTCCATGAATTTGTTCATCACCTATACTATCTCTTCCAACAAGTCCAATTAGATTCCCCCCCCACCCGAATAATAACCTTTGTTCTTTGATTAATTCATTGTATAAATTTATCCATGTGTTCAAAAATTGTTCGGTATTTTCATCTAATCTGATTTAGGGTGCATAGTGATAATCTCTTTTACTAACACAAGTTTGATAGATATTATCCTATCACCAATTCTTTCAACATTTGCATCATCATTTTCAAATATTTTACTACTACTACTCCTCCCACCCGACTTATATTACTTTTATCCTCAGTATACCAAAGTTTATAGTCATCTACTTCCTTAGGTTTTTCATCCTTCTATTTAATCTTTATATAAGCTATGTTGATTCTTCTTCTCATTATATCAACCAATTTTAAACTCTTCCCATTAAAGTTCCTATGTTCCAAGATGCTAATCTAATCCTAGCTAATCTTGATTAGCTAACAAAAAATAAAATAAAACACTCAGACAAAAATTACACAGCCAAAAAATAAGGGATTATATCCGGAACAACTTGAATTGCAATAAAATAGACGTACTTGAGATGCATTAAGTTCCGGAAGTCCTGGAGCGCCAAAACGACGAGGTAGTGTGTTACGAACCACCTGAGCCTCAACTTCATGTCCCAACAAGTGATGGTAAATGTATCTGTATAAAAGACAACATTCATTATATTTGCGGACAAATATACTAAATTCATAAGAATATATCAACCATTAACCAGAGGAGCAGCATTGATAAAGAACTGGAATCAAATGCAGCAGTGCCAAAAATGTTCACCATTTCCAATAAGTTTTCACATGTGTTCATGACATTCTAACCTTCAATGGTTAGATGACAGCAGTTACACATTAAATACATACGAAAAGACTAAATGAATCCCATCAGTCTAATCCCGACTTCCCATGTTCAGCAAGGGCACCCCATAGATGTCAGAAAAGCTTACTTATGTTGAGAGAGAATTAGCAGAAAAAGAAAAATTTATTCATGTGCAGAGGAATAACCATATTGCTGGATGGCAAATATATCTCTAATCCCAAATGAATCCAGGAATTACTTCAAGACAGAGCCACAACAAAGCTAAGAATTGAGAAATGCAAACATATTTCATATGTAAGCTACTTCATTATGAATCTCTACAAATTATAATGAAAACTCAACCAAGTATACAACTATACATTCACAAAAAATATGCAACCATTAATTGCACCCATTTCTCCTGTTTTAATAGACAACAAAATAACCATGAGAACAAAAAGAAACCGAGTATGTACCAGCAACAGACTTAACCAATAAGGCTAGAAACTTATATCCATGAAGACCTTAGCAACTGTAAACCCCTCTGAGTTATTTAAAGAACACATCTTCAACTTAATTTGAGAATTGACAGCATCAGCATGAAAAAGGTTTCCTTATTCAGGATTAGTAACAACTGTATCCACTCTCCCAGTACTTCATGAAAAAAAAAGAGACACAGACACACAGACAGAGAGGCCATTAAATATTAAAAGGTATGTCACCCACCCACTGACACTTGTTTCATCCACAGCAAATGTCTTCATAGCTCCCTGCATTCGATCAAAGCTGGTACTCTTCCAAACAAAATCAACACTGAAACTGTGGTTCACATCAACAGGTACACCCTACATGCAACATTAAGAATGAATAATTAATAATTGCAACCAAAGTGACCAAAGATCAAAGAGCAAACCATCAACCATATTGCTAAATGCCAGCCTGCAAAGGTTTCCTGGTTCCAGAGTTCGACTGGATATTGGTGCTTTTGCAACCCCAAGCCCAAAGTCATTCCTTTCAACCTTTTTTTCTTCTTTTGGGTATTTATTTATTGACCTTCCCCCTTTGGTGACCTCGAATACATCATAAGTCATCTCACCATATCTTCCATCAGTTGCTAACTGGATACCAACAAATAGCCCCAGGCTAAAGAATGTGTGTTGTGAACTCACCCACAAAAACTCATATTTCTTTACCCTCAGATAGCCACGTGCATTTTGGCCAAAAAAAAATCCCACATTGTTTCAACACAACAAGAATTCCCCTAGCTACGTGACAGCATTATCTAAAGTTCTCTCGTTAATCTACATCTTTCCAATGCAGATAGAGTGGATCTTTTGCGCAAATAGCATGTTAGAAAACTCAGATTTAGCAGTAAGATGCTACGTACTAGTAAACCCTCAACTAGAGGAGCAATTGAGGGGATTTTGAAGATGAGTAATGCAGTACAACCTATTTATGAGATGATTGAGTAGTTAGCTTCTTGGGATATTACATTCAAAGACTATTCTGGATGTAAAGAGTGCCGTCCTCCATTTTGATGATTGAGTCTTGGTCCCTCTTCCACCTCATTGAGGAAGTCACACTTAGTTGCAACAAATAACCATCAGGCAACCCTATATCATAAGAGTTGGTGAAGTTTATAGGACAACAAAGACCTAATCATTAACATTCTCTTAAGTACCGGGCAACAGACAATTTAACCCAGGCTGCAATCTTTGTTATCCCTCAAAGTCTCAAAGGATGCCAAATTTCCTGAAATTAGAAGCAGAATAGTATTCAAACGTGATGGTTGGCGGAGTCTTTCAGACAACGTAGTTTATGGCACCTCAATTCATTGAAAGAAATCTCAATTTGGCTTCTGGCATGGGGGCATGGGTTATCTTATCCCCACAGGGTCAAGATCAGGTAATCAATGGGAATCTCATGTTAGCAGTGGGGTTGCAAGGGTTTTTTTTTCCTTCTTTGTTTTATGGTGGAGTGATGTCTACCTCGTTAATGAGATATTGCCAGCAATCAGGCTGGGCTACTTTGGAACCTTCCTATCTCAATATAGGTGTTTTTTTTATGGATTGCCATTTCAAGTATTGCTCCTATTGGACTTCTTATGTCAGGATATGGATCGAATAATAAATATTCTTTTTCAGGTGGTCTATGAGCTGCTGCTCAATCGATTAGTTATGAAATACCATTAACTATATGTGTGTAATCAATATCTCTACATGCGATTCGTTGGGACATAAACTTTTATTTAAATTACTTTAACTTTATAACTTTATTTTCACTTTGACTTTGGTTTTTCCTCCTTTTCAGATAACTTTTACAATTGTCAATCAATAAAAGAGTAACTGATCTTACCTGACTGGCACGGAGCTCAAGAGCAACTTCTTCTTGTGCAGTTAACTTGATCTGGGAAAAAAAATTAAGACACAATGAGCACCCCAAAGAAACAGCACAACAATATAAATTACCCTATAAAGAAATGCAGCAAAAGAAACCCATTATTACTTATCCTGAATCAAATATCTAACAATCATTTGTCACAAATAAATTAAACATACCACATGCCCCACTGACTGCCATGCTGGATGAGTCGCATCCCCTGGATAACGAAGTCGCAACTCATCACCAGGTACAAGCCTTGACTCATTATCTTCCTGCAATATCACATAACATATTTGACCGTCAGTAAATAAATACTATAAACTTATCAAAAGAAATAGGAGTACAGAAAAGTTGAAAAATAAAAACAAAGAACAAATACTCTTAACTCTAACAAAGGGAATACAAAACTTATTAGAAATTAACTTTTGAAGTACATATATCCAAACCTACACAAGGACACTGCAGTTCTTACAATACATATTCTACATTAATGTGCTGACAAAAATATCCATGCTCTGCAGACCATATAATTTTTTAATTGGGACCAAAGGGAGAAAAATTTGCAACAGACAAGCAGCAATAAGAAGACTTAACCACCTTTGGGAAGACAAAGTATGCAATGCGTTTCTTGTTAAGCCCAATATCCCATCGTATTGTGACATTGTCTTTGCTTTGCGATTCTTTCATCATCTGTAACAGATTTGTAATTATAAGATGCTGTCTAATACACTTATCAAATAAAAAGTCATGCTATAAAATGTCCAAAGATTAAGGAAAACGAAAAACACTTTTGAATGTTAAGGCAATAGTTAAAATCCAGAGCAACAGAAAATTAGAACCAAAAAAAAAAAAAAGTACATACTTTATCATAATCGGCTTCCAGCTTGATGAGTGGTGCAAACACATTTTGATACTGCAAATTAAATGGAGATGAATCGTTAGTTTAACCACTGGAAACAGCCAGAACACTGCTAAAATTTCAACTTCGAAAAATATGACTTCTTATGGTGATCTCAAGTACCTGATAAGCATCCTCATACTTTAAGGCAACAGGCTGAGGTTCATCATCCACACCAGGCTTCTCAAGATCTTCAAGAGTGGCATCAGGGTTTGTTTTCCAAAGTTCTTCCACTTTGTTTATCTGTTGAGCACTAATTTGGCGTGCCCTCAACTGTTCTTGTTCGGATGGAATCTGCCAAAGCAAACAATTAGCCAATTCAGGGAAGTCCCCCGCAAATAAACTAGAAAATCGATCAGATAAAATAAACCAAAATAATAATAACAAATGCATACCTTAACAAGCCACTGCAAGAAACAACGATCATCGATGAGAGGACACCACTGACTCAAGTCCCAGTTCATGTCCTTCAATGCATTGACACTGAGACAGGGTTCCCTACAGAGAAGAACAACGACACTCTCTGTCTTGGCTGAAATAAATCCAAGGAGGAAAACATTTCGGCATCCACAGTTATAGCACTCAAGGATGGTTTCTCCAAGAGGACTGTCTTTATGAAGGCAGACTTCCTTGTGCTTTGCTCGAACCTACCAATCCAATCAACAAAAGAAAAATATAGAATCAAGGCAGATCTACAAAGGACAGACTGAATCTCACAGTAGTTAATAGGGAAGAGTTCCAAAAGAGTAAGGTCAGCAATAAAAGATGTTCTTCTCTCCAACTTGAAATGTGAAAACTGCTAATAGTAATATCCAACCCCCTGCCCACCCCCCCCCCACCCTAAAAAAAAAGGGGTATTTGATGTAGATAGATGGTGGTTGAGAGAAGAAAACAGAAACCTGTCCAAGTTCATCCCCACCATCGACCCAGCTTATTTGAAAAAGATATTAGCTATCGGCCAGCAGTTGGAGGGGATATGTTCTAGATCTTGTGGACCCCATGGCCAGCTGTATTGAGGCAAGTGTGAGACCAGTTTCTGTTGCAAGGAGGAATTATTCAGTTCTGTAATTGGAAGGCGCAAATAGGGATGTAAACGGATTGAATTCAGTCGGATAGTGGCATTATCATATTCGTATCTGATTATATTCGGACAGATTCGAATATTATCCTATTAGTTTTCAGACGGATTCGAATAGTTTCCGGATAGCGATTTTTTTGAATACGATTCTCCTAAATGGATAGGAACGCGGATCGAATATGAATTTTCAACTATCCGTTGATATCTTTACCGTTTTGTTGAATGAGGGTTAGGGTTGAGCCTTGAGAGTTCAACAACTACCTTTTCTTCTACTCTTCTTAGTCTTTAATTTTCTTACGTTTTTACTTTTGATTTTATCTTATATTTATTTTAATAGATATGTGATTTAATGTATCACAGTGCATAAAACAATATATATAAACCAATAGAAAATCTAGAAAAAGAATCAAATTACCTTAACTTATAAAATTATAAAAATAAGAAAACAAAATCCAATAAGGTAACTTAATCAGATAGACGGACACAGATATATTTCAGACATTTTATCACCATCGGATTGCAAAACGAATCGGATAATAATCGGTTGGATAGGAAGATTATCATATTCATATCCGATTAGTTTTTGAATGGATTTGGATTCTCCTAAATGGATACGAATGCGGATCGAATACGGATTTTCGAACATACCTTGACATTATTATTGGGATTTTATTTTGAAGTGTTTCTAGAAGATTTGGCTTAGAATGTAATGGATTATAAATAAAAAATAGCTGCTGGATTTTAGGTGCCAAAGAATTGAGAAAAAAACTGAGTTTGAGTTTGAAAAAAAGAAAAACCAACTATGGCTGTGGGATGCAGTTAAGGGGTGAAATACCTATGCTATGAAAGGGTGAGAGGCTCAACCCGAATCTATCTTCTTCTATCTTTTATCTTTTAATTTTTCATGTTATTGTGTTGCTGGAATCTAATATTAACCAGCTGTTAGCTAATACCTACAATCCTACTATAGATTAGGTTATCTTTGATCTAGCCCTACGTTATTTGGTATCAGAGACATAGAAGGACAGCAGACGGAGACTTCCCACTGAAGTCTGATCATGCAAGTCAGATTCGACATCTCTACCAAACTCGTGGACGAGTTTTTTAAAGATGGGGAGAGTTAATGTAGATCAATGGTGGTTGAGAGACAAGAACAGAAACCTGTCCAGGTTCATCCCCCTCCTAATCAACCCAGCTTATATGGAATTGATATTAGCTATCGGCCAGCAGTTGAAGGGGAAATTTTCCAGATCTCGAGGGCCCCATGGCCAGCTTTATGCAAGTGTGAAGATCAGTTGCTGTTTGCATGAAGGACTCTTACAACAACAAACTCAGCCTTATCCCAACTTAATGGGGCTGGCTATAAATTCGCTTTGTATTACATAGATTTTAATTAGTTTTTGTTTCCATTTAGGATTTATTCAGTTACGTAATTGGAAGGCAATCAATGATTAGTTTCCACTATTATTGTGATTTTCTTTTGAAGTGTTTCTAGAAGATTTGGGTTAGGATGTAATGGATTATAATAAAGGATAGCTGCTGGATTTTAGCAGCAAACGATATGAGAAAAAAAAATTGAAATTGGGTTTGAAAAGAAAAAATGACGATGAAAATGGGATGCAGTTGAGGGAGTGAGATACCTATGCTATGAAAGGGTGAGAGGCTCAACCCAAATCTATCTATCTTCTTCCATCTTTCATGCTCAATGAATTTGGTATTTGATTGCTTCCAAGTATTGAAATCAATCGATTTGGTAACTCCTTGAGACAGGGATCTTTAATTTGAATTGAAAAAATAATATATCTCCTGATTCTTCTTAAAGAACGATCTCAACCACATTTTCTTGGACAAAAAAAATGAACGCTTGACGGAATTACAATGGTTATAAAGGAAATATTTTAAGGCTAAAGATGGTATCCCAACTCACAGGTTCCTCCATATTTATAAACTGCAGGACAAAAACAAGATACTACAGCAGCTTTTTTACCTAGAAATTGCCGAAAAATTAAAGTAATGGTGAAGAGTGAAGACAAGCCAGGAACTGCCCATTAATTAAGCCCACACCCTATGCTATCCAAAAGGCACTCAATGTTGGTGGAAAACTGAGGGCAACTAAGTTATGATACAAAGTTGATGCACAATTCCAGCAAGAAGAGAAGATGGGCTTCTTGTTTTGGGTTTGGTTTAGTTTATCAGGTCCAACTGACCCTATGGTTTGAGTTTTGGTCAAGTTACGCTTAATTTGAGTGTCCAATGGGTTACTATATGGGCCATAGGATTAGTTTTTTTAGGTTTACTATTGCAATGGGCCAATCCTATAGGCCCTAATATCAGGGATTTGTGTCCTATAAAGGACCACATAGTTAGTTTCTATTTTGGTGTTTATTCTTTGTTTTCAGTACAACATTTGGAGGAGATTTGCATGGAGGATATTCTAGAAGAATGAATGAAGATTTGTGTGGGACCCATGTGATTTGCGTCGAGAGGAGATTACCTAGAAGAGTGCTGGCTGTAATATTCTGATAAATTTACTACTCCTTTAGTTTCTATTCTGTAATAGATTTAGTTGCCAAGTCAATAGCAATCTAGGAGTTGCTTTTTTGGTTTTATTTGTGTAATAGCAATTAAATCTTTTTTATAGAAGAGTTGCTAGTTTTTAGAGATACTTATTTTGTAATACAACATACATTATAAATAAAGCAAAAGACGCATAGCCTCTAATGATTTTGAATGGTGATTGAGAAACTTGGCTTTTACCTCGGATGTTGATCCTTGGACGACGGTGATGAAACTCCAGCCTATTGTGGTGAAACAATAGGTTGGGATTGGTGGTGATGCCCTTCCCGCAGGCCTAGTGGTGATTCTAGGCCATATCCCTTTTATTTCTTCTTTCATATGTTAAAAAAAGTGTTAGAAATTCTGTTATCAATATTGGTTTGTCACTTTGTGCGATCCTGTTGCAATTGATCTCCCACTAGTTCTTCCCTGGTTCGAGATTGAGTCTGTATTATTTGGTATCAGAGCTGACGACAGATGAAATCGATGGTTGCTGCATTCTACTTCCAACTAAAGGATGATCATGCGGATCTAATTCTACATCACTCCAAAACTGGTGGACTAGTTTTTTTAAGACACGGAGAGTAGATGCATAATTACAGAAAAAGAGAAGATGGGCGGCTTGTTTTCAGTTTGGTTTAGTTTATTGGGTCCAACTAAACCTATTGTTCAAGTTCTGTTTAAGTTAGGATTAATTTTAGCACCCAATGGGTTATATGGGCCATGGGCTTAAATTTTTTTTTTTTGGTTTACCATTGTAATAAAACAATCCTATAAGCCCAAATCCCTACCATGGGCTCAGTGTTTTTGGGTATACTATTATAATGGGCCAATCCTATAAGCCCAAATATTAGTGATTTGCGTTCCATGTGGGATTACGTAATTAGTTTTTATTTTGATGTTTATTGTTTGCTTTACTAGATTTGGAGGAGATTTGCATGGAAGATATTCTAGAATATTGAATGAAGATTTGAGTG
This sequence comes from Telopea speciosissima, assembly GCF_018873765.1. Taxonomy (NCBI): domain Eukaryota; kingdom Viridiplantae; phylum Streptophyta; class Magnoliopsida; order Proteales; family Proteaceae; genus Telopea; species Telopea speciosissima. Next base: position 54,296,410 of record NC_057921.1, on the reverse strand, counting down.
GACCCTAGGTAATTTGTGTGGAGGGGAGATAATCTAGAAGATTGTTGGCTGGAATATTCAGTTAGATCTTCTATTCCTTTAGTTTCTATTTTGTAATAGATTTAGTTGTTAAGTCAATAGTAATCCTATTTTGATTTTATTTTTGTGTAATCGCAATTAGATCTTCTTTCTATGAGAGTTGCTTATTTTTAGAGATAATGATATTCAAATACAACACATTATAAATCAAGCAAATGATGCACAGCCTCCAACCATTTGAGTGATTGAGAAATTGCCCCTTTGGGTCAGCTGTGATGTTGTTCCTTGGACTGGTGATGCAGCTTCAACCATATTGTGGTGAAGCAATAGGTTGGGATTGGTGGTGATGCCCTTCAAGCAGGCCTACTGGTGATTCTAGGTCATATCCCTTTTACTTCTCCTTTCATATACACATTAAAATGAAGTGTTAGAAAATTCTGTTATCAATATTGGTTTGTCCCTATATGTGATCCTGTTGCAATTGATCGCCCAAGGTTCTTCCCTGGTTTGAGATCGATTCTGCACTAGAACCCCATTCCAAGTCAACTCTTGCCAAACCCGTAAGCCCAAATCGAGCATAAAGGAAGAAGCTGATGATGTGATAAGGACTCAAAATTTGAACCTATAAATCTGTAACCAACAGATATTGATCTGATTGATTTCAATAGTAATGCTTCTGCCTAACTTCCATATTTGTACCCTACTGTGCCATATTAAGTTCAGGAATGACAATCAAAAGGATATGGACATGCACGTTAATTAAACAGACTACACGGCAATAATCCAGCGCAATAAAACACATAGGGCAATAATGCAGCGAAATAAAACGCATACAGCAATAATACGGTACATGTTTAATACGGTTTCCTAGAAGCTAAAATACGGGCATATGCATCACACATGTAGTTGGAATTTAAGCTTAAAAGTACCTATGCAGGACCCATGAAGTTGAAAGCAATCCTACGGTAAAATAGTTCTTGCATATTAAAAGTATTCTACAGGGTCACATGTGGGAGAGGATCTCAAAGGGAATCCACATTCCAATGCAAAAGGCTACATTATCACTGCTTTTACCTCCTTTTCAAAATTTCCTCTCTCTCTCTCTTTGAGTTGCAGTATTCAGATCCGTTCCCAATTGATCCTACTTGAGTGCATTCTACAGGGGATCACATGAAGCTTGTAGATGGAAACAAAGAACTTACTCGACTTGCAGAAATAGCAGCGTCAAGGACTATTGGAGATGGACCTTAACTCAAGTTGTCAAAATATCACAATGTCCGGTGAATAGACCAGGTTGCATTGGCTGTCAGAGATGGAGAAGATGAAGGGGGGAAAGGTTAGGGCGACCTGCGGTTCTACCAGTCCTGCTTCTACGCAACGGATTTAGGCCTTTAGGGTCTGTATTTTATTGAGACAATGACACGATTTAGGCCCTTTGAGGGTTTCAGGTAGGTGGAATTTGTTCTGATATTCGCTTTGAGCTTTAAAAAACCCATGAGAAAACAAAACACCTCTACCTCTCTTTCAGACCAAGTCCTCCGCATATGCCTCCATGACCCCCATGTGGTGTAATATGGTACTATGTTGTCAAGTGGCAACACAACTATTCAGTCCTCAGTCTAATGCTGCCATGATTCCGATAGAACCACCTAAACTCTTCAGGTCATCAGGTTAGGTCGACCTGCGATCCTACTGCTCCATCATGGTTGAGAACTTAGGATTTTATTTTTTATTTTTATTTTAAATTAACCATATTTAAAACTTTTAATAGGTGACTATAAAATCCGAGTTTTTTTACCGTATCAATAATAAAATATGTAAAAAAAATGTTTTAATGATTCATACCCTATTTTATTTCAACTTGGGGGTTGTTTGAAGAGTGATGCCAATGGATTTGGGATATTGACATAGTTGTCAGATGGAAAATCCCAAAGTAAAAGGGCACAACTCTAAATATTTCCAAGTTTGTTGTTTTACATAAAATACAATGAAGACAAAGTTTTTGTTTTTCTTAATCTAGTGAAGCAAATTTTGATAAACAATGGCAACCGTAAAAGCAATTGGGCCAAGAAAAGAGTATGAACAGAACATTTTGTAGGGCGCTAAAATAGTACAACAGCACTGTGAACACAGTCAAAGTATTCATAACTTAAGTGTTTTTCAGAGGCTTAAGCTCATCCTTAAAAATTCAAAGTTCAAGTTTGATTAACCCAATCAGAAGAACACGAACAAAAAGGAAGGGTTGCCTAGATGATTCATTCAGAGCAAATAATCAGCAAATAAATAGTACAAAAAAACCAATAATTAAAAGAGTTCGACTTTCCACGCACCAGGTGATTGACGATATGAGACCCCGAAGTGTTGCCCCGCGAGTTACAAAACCACTTACGACAAGAAGGAACATTGCAACGCACAACACAAGCCGGGTTCTGAACCCCACAGTATCGACAAGCATGCTCCGTGAAATCACCCTTCCCATACTCATAATTCTCATCATCACCTGTTTCCTCAAAGTTCAGACCACTCATTCCCGCCGCTAGGGCATCCACCGCAGCCTGGTTACTACTTCCGCCGCTACTGCTACCACCACCACCTTTACCCTTGGAAGCACTACCAGAAGCAACAGAGACAGTGCCACCACTCTCGGCTTGGAGATCGGCACCACGATCAGAAGGGTCAGCAACCGAATCAGACGCAGAAGGCCAAACCGAAGACCTGATCGGCTGCGAAAGCTCATGGAATTCAGGATAATCGTAATCATCGCCTTGGGTGTTGAACTCGAGGAAGGTGTAAGCGTCGCCACCCGTATCAGGTTGTGAAGCCGTTTCGTAGAGATTGTTTACAACCGTCTGAGCGGCCATGGATCTCTCTGCCTACGATTGAATTAGGGTTAAAGACAGTCCGAATTAGGGCTATAGATGTAGAGATGTGAGAGACTGGTTATGTTTTGGGGTTAGGGTTTGAAGGAGAGATTCGGAGGGAGAGAGAGAGAGAAGGGTAAAGAAGAGGAAGAAGGAAACAAAGAGAGAAAGAATTTTTAAAGACGCGAGAATTTCAGTTTGGATGTTATATAAAAGGGCGAATTGACGTCACGATCAAACGAAAAAAGAGACGATATAAGCCATATTGGAAAATGAGAGTGGTGACGTGGTGTGGAGTTAACCACGGTTAAATCCGAGTCCGAGGTTTCGTCAAGACTACCTCGTTCTTACTTGGTTTTCGGTTAAGGTACGCGCAAGCGAACTGGGGCCACTCATAAGTGGCGGTTCATTCTTAACTGTTAGATTAGAATCAAATAGAGCCCATCTTCCCGCTTTTATTGGCCGGGCTGCTTTTCTCTCTTTCTCACCAAATATCTAGGGTGAAACAAAGCCGGGTTGGACCGAATTTTTAAAACCCTAATCCAATCTTGAGTCCTCTTAGCTCAATCCTAGCTCAACCCAGTCCTAGGTCGGACTAAGATATCTCAGCCCAGACTCAATTTGTCTGTCGGGTTGGGTCAGGTTGGCCTAATTGACCTTAATTTTTGCCATTTACAGCATCCTATGCATTTAAAAAATGAGACACATGTGATTGGGAATTGGTTTGTTTTATATTCAAGTGACTATTACACTTTTCTTTGAGTTAAGAAACTTAGCCCAAACTTAAAATTGTAAATATTTTTCGTTCAATAGATAAGTAACCTTTTTTTTTTATAAACCAACAGATAATTAGACATTACAAATTATTAACAAATAAATTGTAAAGCATAACCTAGCACATGTCGAGTTGGGTTTACCCAAAGCCTCAACCTTGGCCCAGACCGACCTTGATCCAAGCCCCAAAAAGTTCAACCCTAACCTGCTTCAAGATTGAAAAATGCAATCTAAGCCATGTTCGGATTCAGGGCGGGCACGGGCTGATAGTGCCAAATTTACACCCCTACCAAATAGATAAGGGCTTCCAACAAAGGGTGGAATTTTCCATTTTACAGGAGGTGAGATGATCATTTCGTCCTTCCGATGTCTAGGCAAAGCATCACACAATGTGGCAGTCCAACACGAAGGCCAATGAGAAAAATGCATGCAGAGGCATCAATATGAATAAGATTTTTTTTATTTCTCGAACAGAGGCGATCATTTCACATGTGCGTTCTTATGTTTAGGTGCAGGGTTCTTTTTCCCTTTCAATAGTTTGATTTTTTTTTCTACTGACACATACTCTCAGTCGGGAAGTGTGGACTGTATTAAAAAAAAAAAGTTGAAACATAATCACACATAGTGGTGTGTGTAACACAGTCAACACTTATCCAACAACTAGCTGAATTATTGACCATGTTTCATGCGCGACCATGTAGTGTATAGGTGAAGTATGACCAACCAAATAAACTGATCTAACTCGTGGCATATTAGATGTGGCCCAAATTTTGAGGATATGTTGAGCTAATGGTTCCTCCCTCACTGGTCAAATTTTACATCCAACCAAACTAAACATCACCATTTCCATCTAATGGTCGAAATAACCACCAACATCCTATGTCACCAAGCAAAATTACATGGCCGCCATGGAAGAGACATTTTTCTACATTATGCTTTTAATATATTTATATCAATATTAGAAGCCTTGATTGGGCTACCATTATTGGGAAAAAGCTAAATTTAGGGTTAGGATTTAGTAAGAGTATTTCAACGAAAAATTAAGTGGAGAGACCTAATTAGCATATGAAGGAATTCGGGGGCTTACAATGTGAGTTTTTTAATGTAAAATTATTCCCAACACACGCCATCACTTGTTGACCCTTTATTAAGTGATTATACATGTGATATACTGATATGCCGGCTTTTTGTCTTTTGGATCCAGATCCTCTACGGTCGAGCTGCCCGGTAGGACCGTGCTGCCCAAACACGGTGCTGTGCGCAGTGATCGCCTTACCCCCACTCGGGCAAGGCGTTTGGACAGGGATAAGGTGGACATTATGCACAACACCGTGTCTGGATAGCACGGTCCTACCGGGCAGCTCGGTAGTAGAGGATCCAAATTGCTTTTTGTTTGGGTGACTGGACACATCTGTTAAGAATTAATAACTTACCAGAACAACGATTAACAAAGAAAAGAAAAAAAAAATAAAGAGATCATAAATCCAATACACAAATTTACGTGATTTACCCAAGATGAATTACAACAGAGCGATAACAAGAACTTCCACTATTCTGGTGAAGAAATTACAAAACCCTCACAGTACAGACCTCCTTACGAATCAACAATATTTCTTGAATTAAGCTGAAATCAAGCCTCACCAATAACATATATATTGTTAACATAGTAAATTCGATAGCTCTGATACCATATTAAAATGTCAAAATCGACCTAGAATGCATTCCAAGAATGCATACCAAACACTGCCTAAGTCTTCTAACTACGCATCGAGGATTGAAGAACTCCATCTCCAGAGTTACGAGGAGAAGGAAAAGGAACCCTTCATGTCCAGCCCTCTCTATTATTTATTCTCCTTATTAATTAATATATTTAAATTACTTTATCAACTAAAGAGCAAGAACAATTCTAAGATACAATCAGGGAAAGAGTAGTAGAACATTGTTTTCCTTTACAATATTTACATAATTTTTTACAGAAAGTGATTAAACACAAGCAAAATGAGATGATGAAGAGAATCTCAAAGAGGACCAGGAAAGATTCCAAGCTCAACCTGTTCGTTCCACCTCAGAATCTGAACCATTTAAAACACATAAATCATCACTCACCAAACCAAATTAAAGACATTTACTTCTTTAATTTCCATAAATTTAGTTACCAAAAGAAGAGATTGGTCTAATCAATTGCTTACCCATTCTTCAGGACAAAGTGATCTATAGTAACTAGCAAACTTCTCACACTCAGGTGTATTACCCCCCTTAGCTCTAGCACACCTGAGCCAACAATATATCACTCCTCACTTTTAACCTCCAGTTCAGTTCAGAGAAAGAGAGAGAGAGAGAGAAGAGAAGAGCTCACTTGTGGTATTCGATGTAACGTGCATAACAATGGCGTGTTTGGTTGGTGCAGGGAAAACGAACATCGTTGGGAGCAGTCTTCAACTCTACCACCTGACCAACAAACAAAATGTATGGCCTCAGTGACACACAAACAGCGAGAGAGAGAGAGAGAGAGGAACCTTGATGAGGGTATCATCAGATGGAGGAGGAGATTGGGAGATGGAGGCAGGGTCATGAGGTGGGCGTGGAGCTTGCTTGCCCGTAGCCACTTTCTCTACATCCCTTGCTCTCATCTTCTCATGTGGATCTACCACCGAATCCTCCATGGTTTCTTTCTTTCTTGATTTTTCTTCCTTTCTGTGCTTCCTTCCTTACTCGGACAAGCAAGGCAATTGAAAGCTCAACCCTTTGCATGTTCTTTAAGCATGCATCGATCAGTTAGTCTTCTAATGGAAAGCCACGTAATGGAGAGGGAATAGACACTTGTGTCTGATGGAGGGTTAGTCGAAGTGTCACTATCCTACTCTTCCGCCAGGCACCACTTCTCTTTTCTACATTCTACCATTGCCTTGTGTTCACCTTTCATCTCATGAGAGTAATTATCATTTTTCTGACCCACTAATGGCAGGGAAAAAAAATCTTCTGCAGTACCTTAATCTAGCCCGTGCCTTGCAGTTCGGGCTTGAGAGCTCGACACGTAGAAGATACGATATTCAACGGTGTTAAACTTGAGAAGGAAAAAAAAACTGGGTCAATCGAACTCGCACCATTAAATGAAGCATCTTCCACGTATCGAGCTCTCAAAAGCGAACTACAAGGCACCGCAAGATGAAGGAATTAGAGACTTTTAATCCATAATTGCAATGATCCCTACCCCACTCTTTCCGAATGCATTTTAGTTCTTTCTTTTCTTTTGATGGCCACTACAAATGAAGTACAAAAACTCACTACTCATAAATGTTAGCCAGTTTTAGTTAGCAATAGCATGTGAGATTTCTGAAATTCAATTATAAGGCTGAGGCACATATGGTAAGGCCTCATTGGTGGCCCAAGTATATATTGCAATGTGATAAAGACACCCCCAAGGTCCCTTACATATTAAATTTTAGCCAAAAATAGTTTGTTAAGTGGTAGAACAGTGCTTAAGAAAGGGTATTTGATTAAAGGGTAAGACATCGCTGCATGGTCATGTGGGACCTGCACCAGCACGAGGGCTAATGGGAATGCATGTAGGGACATCAACATGGGTGAGATTTGTTATTTTAGGGGGTGGGGCACAATTTTGCACACTCCTGCATTTGGGTACAGGATCCACAAGACCAGGCAATGTTCTTTTTCCCTTGATTCAGTCCAATCAAAATCCTGACATGGAACCCAAACCAAGGCCAAAACCTCATTTTTGAAAGTTTTCCAGACATATAGCTAACCAGGCTGCAATGTTTCTTGGCTGAATGGAAATCTTCGGTTGGAGGAGTAATGAACCACCCAATGGTAGATCCCAGGCTTCAGGATGAGCACATTCAGATCATACTTAATTTTACCCATCAACTACTCAAAAAGGTTACTAGGATTAGAAGACGAGAAAGATTGAGTTGCCAGGTCTATTGTTACATCTACCTACAACCTGCCCTTGTTTCTAAGATCATAGCTCAACTGGAATGTTTACTGTTGTAACTAGCAAACAAGAGGTTCTGGGCTCGAACAAAATATTTTTTTTTGATGAAACACAGAAATAATTCACTAGCAAAGAAAAGCTACAACAGCAAACCATGAATAAGCCGCATCTCATTTAAAGTAGAATTCAGTTGATTAAATTAAGGGAAAAACAGAAAGAGAAAAGGAGAAAACAGAAAAAGAAAAATTGCGTCTGGATTTGCTCCTTTGCTCCCCTTAGAAATTCTCAAAATGAGTGTTAGAATTCAAAAAGTTGTAACTCAATCATTCCTTCTTTCCTCTTCGGAGAATACCAAGCTACAACTTTACCAGAACGTAGAAGCCTCAGAGAGTAATTCAAGCTGTACCTGATGTCCTCTATAAATGGGCCATGTTTAATGGATGAGGAATCCAGCAAAAACTTTGAATCTACCCGAAAGACTATTGGACCTGCAACCTACAGAACAAAACAAAACAATCGCAATATTGAGAAAAAGGGTTAGGCTACAGCTCTTGCACCAATGAAAATTGATTCTATGTATTGTTGAGTCCAACTTTTACATGAAATGGTGAGATTAACTTATCCCATAGCAGTTGCTATACAATCTAATAATGCATCCTCTTGAATGGTTACAGGATAAAAGGAATTAAGCTCAACCATAAAAGATAGGATCAGTGGCTTAGAAGACCCTTTATGTAGTATATACAGATGTCATCAATTAAAGTGCAACATTAGTTCAGTATAGGATGTGAATGTAGTACTTTATTCCCCCACCTATGCAATTGTCATCTTACAGTCGCATTTACTCACATTCTTAATCCAGAAGCAATAACATGCAAATATGTGAAGCACAAAACCTAGGCTGCATTTGGTATGCATTCTTGGTCAATTTTGCATTGTCGGATGATAAACACAGTTGTTTTTATTGTCCAAGAATGCAAAATCAACCTAGAATGCATACCAAACAGAGTCTTAAACTATATGTAATTGATATTATGGTTTAATTAAGTACTATGATATCGCTACATCAAAATGGCATGTTGTCCTTTGTGCCATGGCCATACAAAGGCACTTATCAGGGGATTTAGATGCACCAACTGGAGGACACCAAGATCTTCTAGCTCAAAACTGACAATTAGATTGGGCGGTGGCTATACAGTTCCCCCCTCAAAATATCAATGTATCACATTTATAAAAATTTAAAAATGCATGTGGAATAGCTTTCATACAAATCTTGCCAAAATACTACCTTGCATCATAAGTTAAAATAAAAGGGTGGTGATAAATAGCAATACCTGCTGTTGGAAGATTAAATTAAGCCTTGGCAAAGCAAGTGGATCCAACTCCCGTTTAACTGGAGAATTCCTTAAGATGTTGGCAGCTGCATCAACAGCCTTTCTAGCAAATGCTGATCCTGAACAAATGTCAAGGCGGGTATCTACCCTTGTCAGGTCACCAAATAGTTTCCTGAACTTCCCATGTTGAAACGTATAGCAAATAGAACCAAACAGATCTGCATTAAGTGGATTTCTTTTTTTGTAGCTCAAAGTAATGGCCCCTCCATCTCTTGACTGAGTCCTTGAATCAACTGCCTCTGAGCTCCAAAACCATGCAGCACAAGTACAACCTATGGTACAGTGTGAAAAACATAAGATGAGAAGAAAAAGAACTCCTAGAATACTCAATGGTATTTCTAGAAACATTACAAGCCAGTGTAGACAAAATGCCAGACTGAACACACCAGGTATGCTGATATTTCTAATACCATGACAATGAACCATAAAAGGCCTCCAAGTGACACTAAGGCAATGGATTATCCTCAAGTAAGGACTTGCTTAGGCAATGAAATCCTGAATAAAATAATAAGAGAGAAAACAGGCATAACTAAAGGCACCTAAAGTACAAAAATAACTTCAGTGATAAAAACCCAAAAAGTTGATTTTATTTATTTGAAGGAAATAAGGGGGTGTATAAATCTTTGGGGAAATTGTCTAGATCTACGAGATAAGAAAATTATTTACAAAGCATGTAGGTTTGACTTTGTTTTACACTTACTTTTCTTGTAAACCTACTCATTTTGTAATTCTTTTTCTTATCTAGTAGATCTAGGAAATTGCCCCCAAATCTTTTCAATGTGATGCAGTTGCATTAGACACTAATCCCGTATTGATGCCAATATGTAAGTTTAGAATGCCTCCAAGGAGCAGTTGGCAGTCCAATGGGCTGAAATTGACCTTTGGGTAGTTATATTATAGGTTAAGCCGTTTATTTTTTTGGGTTTCATTATAATGAGCCTAATTGATAAGCCCATCAAGTGGGGATAAAGTTAGTACACGGAATTAGTAGTTAAGTGTTTGATTTAGATTAGGATACTTAATAGTTAGATAAAGTTTTGTTTTGAGTTTATTTACTTACTGAGTGTGTGAGTATAATTAAGAGTCCTTTTATGAGTCAATTTAGGAATTAGGTCTTTATATATGTAATGCACCCCCCATTAATTGGAGATGATTTGAGTGAAACATTGGACTTACTTTTGAGGCATTTCCCATACTCATTTGGGACAAAAAATTGACCAGTGGGATCAGTGTGGAGCCCTCTATATCTTGGACCTTCTCACGTCTATCCATGTCTGCCACATGGAAAGTTTTGACACTTGGTACAGTCCTTCAGGTTTACCTATTGGGCACCCAAATGTGAGAAGATGCTTCCACATCATCACCATTTCATCAAGCACAAGTTACAGCCTAATCCATTTACCCAAGTGGAGATATGTAGCTTTGAAATTTTATTTGAAAATTCAACCTTATTAACTTCAATTTAGCAGTTGATGAAACGAGGGTAAACGTCCAAACATTATGGGCCATACAATAGAAATGACTAATGAGATCCAAACCTTCAGATGTGGCAAATTCAAGGGGAAGGTTTACCATTCAATGATGAGTTTGCCTAAAGATTCCTTCCACGTGGTTCAAAAGGGAAGATCATCAAGATCAGTTTCTTGAAAGAGATCTCTTTTGCCCGATTTGCAATTGCACACACAGAGGAGTGTGTGTGTGTGTGTGTGTGAGAGAGAGAGAGAGAGAGAGAGAGAGAGAGAGAGAGAGACACAGAGAGAGCAGGAGGTTCTCAATTAACTTCTATTTGGGTGCTCTCAGATATTTTCTAGGAATTGGGGCTGTTTATAGCAAGAAGGGTATTAGTTTGTCTCAACGGAAATATGTGCTTGATCTTTTGTCAGAGAATGACATGTTAGGTTCTATCAAGGATAAAGAGAGTTGACTAGACTAAGTCTAGGTTTATTTGTATCTATATGTTAGGATAAGGCCTGTGACTCAGCCTCACCTAACATACCTTATTTGTATTTGCCATCCTCTCTATAAATAAACAATGACCCCTGTCACTCAAGACAAGCCAAATCATTCTTTGGATCTTCTCTTCTCAAGTTGGTATCAGAGCTCAATATTTTGGGTATTTTTTTTCTTCATCGTTAGGAGGTTCGAATCACCGGCTGCCGCCGAGGTTTTAGCCTCCTTTACTCGATCAAGCATGGTCGACTAAACATGTTCTAAAGCGTGTCGTGCCACACTAACCGCCGTAGACCATCACTGACTACCGTTGTTGACCACCACTCTCCGCTTGCACCATGACCACCACATATGGCCCCCGTGCCTTTCGCCTAGGCCCCAACTCTCTTTGCCTGACCTCTAAGCCATCCGCCTAGGCCCTCTGACCCCGTTTGGCCCCTGCTTGGCCCTTATTGAGGCCCTTGTTACTCCGCTTAGCCCTGCCAAGGCTCTTGCCGCTATCGCCAACCGCAACCAGGGCTTCTACTGCCTTCCACCTAGGCCCCAACCATGGGTTTTGCTACTTTTGCTTGGCCCTGCAATGGCCCCCCACTAGCCTTCATCACAATCCCCTTGGTCCTATCATATCATCTCAAGCTACTTCTTGGTTTTTTATTATTGTGTGATGCTCTACCAATGAGGTATTAATCACCTCCCATTCTTTTGTTGTGCTTTGTTTCTCAGCTCTATGACAGAAAGTATTGGAACTCCCTGGGAGGACCTAGGGGTGGTGAGTTGAGTCGTCTTGGGACTCCTCACCACCAGCCATCTCTCCAGGCGAGACCCATAAAGTTGAATGGGACTAAGTACCTTGCCTGGTCACAGGCTTGCCGTCTTACTATTTGAGGCAACCTTTTTTTGGGGTATCTTATTGGTGACGCTTCGATGCCAACCGAGGCGTCGGCAAAAAATACCTGGTTGGCCAATGACACACTTATTATGTCATTCCTGCTAAATTCTATAGACCAATCCATCAGTCCCAGCTTTGACCTTCTGAACTCTACAAAGGAATTAGGGGATGTTGTTCAACAAACATATGCCCAGATTTACGAGATTCGTTGTCTAGTTTGTGAAACAACCCAGGATTTGTCTCTCTCTGCATACTATTCTGCCCTTAATGCTTTGTGGCAGCAATTGGACTTTTATCACCCTGTTCCCATGGCTTGCACTACTGATGATGCTACATTCCAAATTGAGCGTGAGATGGAAAAGGGTCTATGACTTCCTTATTGGTTTGAATCTGGAGTACGATCAGCTCCGTGTTCAGGTTCTTGGTAGAGATACATTCCCTACACTGCTCCAAGCCTATAATATGGTTCAACATAAGGAACATCGTCGCTCTGTTGACTGTTATGATGCCCCCACTCGATCAGCTCTTGTTACTACTCCATAGATTCTCCAGACCTTAGACCATTTTGGTTCTAGCACTAAACTTGGTCCTCTTGCAGGAGATCTGGTAAATTGCAATTATTGTGCGCGTCCTCGCCACACCAGAGAAACCTGTTGGAAGCTTCATGGTCGCTCTAAAGGTGGGCGTGGTGGGAAACAAGGCTTGGCCTCAAGCTCATCTCTCCGAGATGACTGATAATTCATCCTTTGTTACACCCTCTCCGTTTTCTTCGGAACAGCTGGTTGCTCTCTAGCGCATGATAGCACAGCTTGGTACGATACGCTCTACCATAGCATCTTCTACTACACTTGCTTCTAATCTAGCCCAATCAGGTATATTTCATGTTTCCTCTCATTCTTGTCTTTCTTGGCTCCTTGATTCTAGGGCTTCAGATCATATGACTAGCTCCTCAGACATGTTTCGTACCTATCTCCCTTGTTCGGGTAAGGACAAGGTCCGAGTTGCTGATGGGTCCTTGTCTACTATTTCTAGTAAAGGTTCTGTTTCTTTCTCTCCTACCATCTCCCTGTCATCAGTTCTCCATGTCCCTAACCTCTGTGCTAATTTACTTTCTATTTATCGTCTCACCGTTGACCTTAATTGTTGTTATTCATTTCTACTTCACTCATTGTGTTTTTCAAGATCTGGTGACGAAAGTAACAATTGGATATGGTAGGGTTCGTGATGGGCTGTATTATCTGGATCCAGATCTCACTACTACACCTCCTATAGTCCCAACTCACACTCCTCGGGCAAATAATGCTCTTACTTAGTTGCATTAGTGGCATTGCAGTCGTGGTCATCCCTAATTTTGTGTTTTAAGTTATTTGTTTCGCTAATAAAGAAAGCATTGTACTCGGGACAGGTTTACTTGCGATATATGTGAACTCGCAAAGCACACTCGGTCCCCTTATTCTCCTAATGATAATAAAAGTAATGTTCCTTTTTTCTATTATCCACTTTGACTTATGGGGTCCTTCTCAGACTGTTGCTTGGGGGTTCAAATGGTTTATCGCCTTTATTGATAACTGTACTTGTTTAACTTGGGTCTACCTTCTTCGGACAAAATATGGAACATTTTCCTATTTCCGGTCCTTTCATACCATGATCCAAACTCAGATCAATGACTAGGTTCAGATTTTACGGAGCGATAATGAGACTAAATATATTGATGGCCATTTCCTTTAGTATCTTGACACACATGGCATCTAGTCCCAGATCACGTATGTTCGTACCTCAGAACAAAATGGTATCCCAGAAAGGAAGAATTGACATCTTCTTGGAGTCAATTGCTCTTTGATGTTTACCATCCATGTTCCTAAATTCTATTGGGCATATACTTTCGTTACTGCTGCTTTCCTCATTAACTTGGTCCCTTTCAGTGTCCTTGACCTCAAAACACCTGTTAGTTTGCTTCCGGACCCCTCCCTTGCCTCATCTCCTTCCCAGAGTTTTTGGCTGTGTTTACTTCACTCATAATTCATCTCCCTCTTGATCAAAATTAGATCTGAGAGCTCTCCAGTGTATCTTCCTTGGATACTCTGCTTCTCAGAAGGGTTACAAATGTTATCACACTCCTTCCCGCCGCTTACTTATCACCATGGATGTCACTTTTCATGAAATTGAGTTGAATTACTAGTCATCCCTTCAGGGGGAGAGTGTTGAGGAAGAGATTCCTTTTAGTGAGATCCTCCCTAGTCCTGTGGTTATTGACATTGTTCAAATTCAGGGGGGAGAGGACAGATAATGGTCCAATTGAACCCTCTGATACTACCAGTGGAGAGGGAGAGAGACCTGAAGTTCCACTGGCACTAGTGGAAAAAAGGGCTCCACTCACTTATTCTCAACGGAAGGAAAAGCAGCCCATCTCCCATCCACCATGTCCATTTGTGCTCCCTGATTTAGATTCTTTATCACATACATCAGGTAATTCTTCTTCATCTGATGAAAATGTTACTATTGCTATTAGGAAGGGAGTTAGAATTTGCACCAAACACCCTATTTCTAATTCTGTCTCCTATGAATCATATCTTTTCCTTATCATGCCTTTGTTTCTTGTTTAGAATTTGCACCAAACACCCTATTTCTAATTTTGTCTCCTATGAATCATATCTTTTCCTATCATGCCTTTGTTTCTTCTTTGTCCTCTATGTCTATTCCACAGGACTGGAAAGAAGCAATCACCAACCCTAAGTAGAAGAATGCTATGGTAGAGGAAATGCAGGCCTTGAGAAGAATGATACTTGAGAGCTTGTTCCTCATCTTGAAGGGAAGAAATCAGTAGGTGTAAAATGGGTACACTGTAAAACAAAAGGCTGATGGAACCATTGAGAGATACAAGGCAAGGCTGGTTGCCAAAAGCTTACCCAGATCTATGGCATCGACTATTAAGACACATTTGCTCTTGTTGCAAAAATAAATTCTGTTCAAGCATTGCTATCTTGTGCAGCAAATCTTGGATGGAATCTCCAACAGCTGGATGTTGAAAATGTTTTCCTTAAAGGTGATCTCAAAGAAGAGGTGTACATGGATAATTCTCCAGGCTTTGCATCATCATCTATAGCTGGTAAGGTGTGCCGTTTACGTAAATCCCTCTATGGTCTTAAATAGTCACCTTGGGTTTGGTTTGGTAGTTTCTAGAAGGCTATGCAACAGTTTGGGTACAAGCAAAGCCATGTTGATCACACCTTGTTTTGTCAAACACAAGGATGGAAAGGTTACTGCCCTTATCGTCTATGTTGATAATATAGTGATAACAAACAATGACGATGCAAAAATCTGTGTGTTAAAAAAGCAGTTGGATACAGAGTTCAAGACCAAGGATTTAGGACCTCTCATATACTTCCTCGGGATTGAAGTAGCCTGGTCTAACAAGAGTATTTTCATTTCCCAAAGAAAGTATGTCCTAGACCTTCTCAGTGAGACAAGTATGCTTGGTTGTAAACCTGCTGATTCTCCTATTGAAGTTAATCACCAACTCAGCTGCAAAGGAGGAGATTCGGTACATAAGGAGAGCTATCAACATCTCGTAAGAAGATTGATATACCTCTCCCATACTCGGATAGATATTGCTTATGACCCACAGACTTTTGACCTTGAGGTCGTATAACGAATTCTGAGGTATTTGAAATCAACACCAGGAAATGGCATTTTATTTTCCAACAATAGCCATCTGAAATTGGAATCCTTTACCGATGCTGACTGCGCTGGTTCAATTGATGATTCTACTTTAAAATATTGCACATTCCTTGGAGAGAATCTAGTTACCTAGCAAAGCAAGAAGCAACCAGTGGTATCCAGATCTAATTTAGTGCGGAAGCTGACTATTGAGCTATGACACAAGGTGTATGTGAGTTTATCTAGCTCAAAGTATTACTTGGCGATCAGGGAGTGACAGTTGAAAAACCTATGAGGCTCTACTGTGATAACAAGGCAGCAATCAATATAGCCCATAACCCAGTTTAGCATGAACAAACCAAGCATATTGAATTGACAGACACTTCATCAAGGAGAAACTTGAACAAGGCACAATCTGCATCCCGTTTGTCACCTCCGAGAACCAATTAGCTGATGTATTCACGAAGGATTTGACTTCTAAGTCATTCCATCCTATTGTATTCAAGTTGGGCATGAGAGATATTTATGCACCAACTTGAGAGGGAGTGCTAAGAATAAAGAGTTGACTAGACTATGTCTAGGTTCATCGTATCTGTATGTTAGGATAA
This sequence comes from Telopea speciosissima, assembly GCF_018873765.1. Classification (NCBI taxonomy): domain Eukaryota; kingdom Viridiplantae; phylum Streptophyta; class Magnoliopsida; order Proteales; family Proteaceae; genus Telopea; species Telopea speciosissima. The sequence continues at coordinate 54,280,307 of NC_057921.1, read as the reverse complement.
GGCATGTGACTCAGCCTTAGCTAACATACCTTATTTGTATTTGCCATCCTCTCTATAAATAAACAACAGCCTCGGACATTCAAGACAAGCCAAACTGCCAAATCATTCTCTGGGTCTTCTCTTCTCAACTGGTTCTAAACTGGTTGATACCCCAATGGATCCTCATAAAAAAAACTTGGAGTTTGTGACGATAAGCACTTTGCATACAAGCATCAACATAGAATATGGATTGGGAAACTCATCAATCTTATTTTAAGTAGGCCTAACATATCGTTTGCAGTTGGTGTTATTGTTGTAATATGGATCTATGGGTAGAATTTTCTTAGGGTTTTCTCTAGTGTTGCGCTAAGGGCATTATTGTACTTGTACCTCATATCATTCTATTATAAAGAAAGTTGGCTGGTGTCTCATAGACACAAGTCACAATTCCTCAAAAATCTTCATGGTATATCCACCTTGGGATCAAAACCCTAATGCCACAGTGAAGTCGCCAAAAACCTAGTGCCGCCACCCTCTCTCTCTCTCTCTCTCTCTCTCTCACTCTCACATGGAAGAAGAACTCGCGAGATCTCGATTTTTTCCATGGTCGAGACGAGATGTATGCCGAGTTAAAAAATTACAATATCTCGGGTGAAATCTCGGTCAAGTCGAGATCTCGAGATCTCGACCCGACCCAGATTTCGACCCTTTTTGCCTTTAAAAGTTCCAGAACTAAACAGAACTCGCGAGTTCTCTATTTAGTACCAGATTTCAACCATTTTTCTCCCCTGTGAGCAGTTGCTGCTTCATTTTGCACCTGGATTTCAACATGCAACCTTTTGGAGACTACATTCAGCTACAAAACTGAAGGATTTGCATCATATTTGTGATTCTTCACCCCAAATTTGAACCTGGATTTCAGTCGTGGCATTCATCTCAGCCTCATCATGATTATGATTATGGCCAAGAGAGCACTGGTTCCGAATATAGTGGCTATGGTCAGTTTGGGGCCTTTGGGCAGTCAACACTTGAGTTCGACAATCAAAGCACTGGGTCAAGTTTTGTGGACATATTCCCAGTCCCAAACCAGCCACACCCATACATGCCTTAGTATGACAGTAGCAATGGATCTCACGCCTCATGGCAACGGCTCCTCTATACCCTAAGATATGGGACTTGGCATATGTTGATGACAACACTTATATGAATTCTGTGGCAAACTATATGCAATACTACAACATCAGTATGACATAGGAAGAATATGTGGACCGACTCGTTCTAAATGAGTGAATGCATCACATTTTATGGGATGATAGATCATAGATGTAATATGTTAAACAGATTGATGTATTCTACACTTTAACATTTCTAATGCTTATTTAAGTTGACTTACATTAATTGACTGCTTTGATTGCTTTCTATTACTAAATTATGTGTAATAGTAGGGTATTTTAATAAGTTGTCCCCCACCAACCTAGGGTCCGAAGTGAAACTCCTGTTTGGACTTTGTTTTTGCAAAATCTGATAGTGTCATTGTGTTTAAATGGCCTAAAAGAGGCTAAGTACCAAATTCCAGACCCAAACCAGGTCTAAAACCCACCGAAACCAGCCTTCGAGTTGGAAAAAAAAAAATTACCTGAACTCGCTTGAGATCTCCTAAGATCTCGAGCCAACTCGGAATTTTGGCAGGTTGAAACCTGTACTCGAGACAAGTTCTCGTTCCTTGCTCTCTCACCCCTCTCTCTCGCCTTTCTCTCCTTCTTGCCTATTTAATGCTCTTCGGCTTATATCTGTATGGCTTGAGAGCCCTAGTTCGTGTATATGAGATCGTTGTAAAGACCACTTGCTGCTACATGTTCTAGAGATTTCTCTACCTATGACATTTTCTGGGATTAGTAGTCATGTTTGACTTAACCACTACATCAACTGGATTCGATGGAGCGAGTCGTGGGACTTATAGTTATTTTCCTTCGCTCCTTGCTAGCTCCATCAAATTGGATGGGAGCAATTAGCTGATGTGATCTCGTTCCTGTTTCCTATATATCTATTCCAGAGGGTTTGCTGGGTTTACAGGTGAAACTGAGAAACCTACTGCTGCTGATCACTCTCAAAGGAAATGGAGTTCAAACAACGCCCTGGTAAAGTCTTTTCTTCTCAATGCTATGCACCCGAATATTGCAAGGGGTTATCTACTGATGGATACTGTTTCCAAGATCTAGAAAGCAGCCAAAGATACCTATTCCCAGGTGGGAAATGATGCACAAGTTAATGAGTTGAGGAAGAAAATTCATGAAACCAAGCAGAAGGAGATGACTCTATCTTAGTATTACTCGAAGTTGCGTGGGATATGGCAGGAGTTAGATTTTTATGAGGACTTCCAAGCTTCTTGTTCCATAGATGCCACGAACTCCAAGAAAAGGGAAGACAAGCTCAGGGTGTGTGATTTTTTGGCTGGTTTAAATGTGGAGGTTGATTAAATTCGAGCTCATGTTCTCAGTCGTGATCCCTTTCCAACCCTGGAGCAATCATATTCCTTTGTTTAGATGGAAGATAGCCGTTGTGTTGCGATGTTGTAGCCCATATCTCAGGAGAGATCAACTCTTTATACAGGTTCTGGTTCTGGTTCTCAACCTAAAGGAGGTTCTACCTGTTTTGGTGACCATCCCACTACTGATAGGGAACTGGTCAAGTGTGCCTACTGTGGGAAGGAACGTCACACTAAGGAAACTTGCTGGAAACTCTATGGTCGTCCCACTACATCTCGTGGCCGTGGTAGTGGTTGCTCCACTCCTGCAGTCCTGCTCATTCAGGTTCTGCCCATCACACTGAGACGACTAACATTGCACCGATGGGATCTTCTTTATCTCAGGATGAGCTTCTACTTCTTAGGCATCTTATAATAAAATTGGAGCCCTCGACATCTTCTTCACCATCTACTGCCTCCGCTGCCACAGTTCCTGATACTCCGGTTCCTGCACTCTCTGCCTCCAATTTTTGGTGGTCATTGTGCCTTAGTTGTATCCAAACTTTGGATAATAGACATAGGGGCCACTTATCATATGACCGGGTACCATTTTTTCCAGTACTCTCCATGTTCAGGTAAAGATAGAGTTAGAGTTGCAGATGGCTCCCTCTCTACTGTTTTAGGGAAGGAGTCTATTTGATGCTCTCCTCTGTTATCATCCACCTTCCCGCCGTGGCATGGTTAGCATGGATGTGATCTTTCATGAGTCTGAAGCTTATTACTATCCCTCAACACCTCTTCAGGGGGAGAACAACATTATTAGGGAAGATGTGTCGATAGTTTCTCCACTTGATGGACCAATATTTCAAGAGCAAGAGAATGAATCTATTCAAGGGGAGTCTACACAGCCTCAATCACAATTTCAGGGGAGTCTATATCATCTCCTAAGCCTCTACATGTTTATGTGTGTGTTCGGAACAAGCAAATTGATACCACCACTGCAACTGTGCCTACTCTACCCAGTCAACCGCCTTCCTCTGATCCAGGATCCATAGTTCCAACCATTCCATCAGGTGAGTCTCTTTCCCTTAGTGATCAAATTGATCCTTCCCTTGATTTACCCATTGCTGTTCGGAAAGGTAAACAAACTTGCACTCAACATCCTATTTCTCATGGTGTGTCTTATGATTCCCTTTCTCCATCCTATCGTGTTTTTGTGTCTTCTCTGTCCTCTGTTCCAATTCATCAGAATTGGCAAGAGGCTCTAGCAGACCCATGATGGAAAGATGCTATGAATGAAGAAATGAGGGCCCTTGGAAAAAATGACACATGTGAATTAGTCTCTCTTCCTCGAGATAAGAAAACTATAGGTTGCAAATGAGTTTCACAATTAAATAGAAAAGGGATGGCATATGGATCGTTACAAGGCTAGGCTTGCTACAAAGGGCTTTACCCAGACATATGAGATTGATTATTAGGAGACCTTCGCTCCAGTTGCGAAGATGAACACTATTCCAGTTATTCTTTCATGTGTTGTTAATTTGGGATGAAAACTACAACAACTTGATGTCAAGATTACATTTCTGCATGGTGAACTTGAGGAGGTGCATATGGAAATTCTTCCTAGCTTCTCTAACAAAGGCACTTAAGGAAAAGTATACAAGCTGAAACGGGCATATGGGTCGAAGCAATCACCCAAGGCTTGGTTTGGCTGTCTTCATAAGGCTATGGTATCTGCTGGGTATAAACAAAGTAACGTTGATCACACATTATTTATCTAAATCAGATTATCACATTATGGTTCTCATTGGCTATGTTGATGGCATTGTTGTCTCTGGAAGTGACCCTACATAGATATCTAATCTTAAGTCTTATTTAGGAAAGGAATTTGAGATTAAAGACTTGGGATCTCTACGTTACTTTCTTGGTATCGAGGTTGCCCGCTCATCAAAAGGTATCTTTCTCTCTCAATAAAAATACACTCTTGATCTATTATCTGAGACTGGAATGCTTGGGTGTAAGCCTGTAGATACACCCCCTTGAAGCTAATGCCCATCTTAGAAATAAAGAGGGGGAACCAGTCGACAAGGGCAGATATCAAAGATTGGTAGGCAGGTTGATTTATCTCTCTCATACTCGTCTGGACATAGCCTATGATGAGAGTTTAGTTAGTCAGTACATGCACGATCCCTATTCTACTCATATGGAGGCAGTATTTTGCATCTTGCATTACTTGAAGTCTGGTCTAGGAAAAGGGGTTCTCTTCTCTCCTCATGATCACATGTGTGTTTGAACTTTGAAGCCTTTACAGATGCAGACTAGGCTGGTTCTCCTGATGATATGAGGTTGACTTTAGGGTACTGTACTTATGTTGATGGGAATCTTGTTACTTGGCATGACAAGAAATAAGCTGTGGTTACTAGATCAAGTATTGAAGCAGAATTTCGTGCTACAGGTCATGGTATTTGTGGGTTGTTATGGCTCAGAGTCTTCTTCAATAGCTCAGTGTCTTTGTCCAACTTCATATGATGTTTTATTGTGATAGTAAATCGGCTATTAGCATTGCTCATAATCTAGTTCAGCATGATAGGATGAAGCACGTGGAGATTGACCGCCACTTCATCAAGGAAAAACTCAAACAGGGTGTAATCTGTATACCATTTGTTAAATCTAGTAATCAGTTGGCTGATGTGTTTACTAATGGTCTTAGTTGTAAAGGTTTTCATCCTATTGTGTGCAAGATGGGCATGTATGATATTTATGCACCAACTTGAGGGGGAGTGTTGTAATATGGGTATAAGGGTAGAACTGTCCTTAGGGTTTTCTCTAGTGTTGCCCTAGGGGCATTATTGTACTTGTACCTCATATCATTCTATTATAAATAAAGCTGGCTGGTGTCTCATAGACACAAGTCACAATTCCCCAAAAACTTCAGTTATGAACCAGTTTATGAAGAAGCTCAAGAGGCTTACTGAGAGGCAGCATGTTGTATTTTGAGATATCTTAAGGGTGCTCTGAAAAAAGAAACTCATTCATAAACCTCATAACCATATCGATCTTGTTAGTTACTCGGATGCTAACTGGGAAATTGATGAAGGTGATAGGAGGTCGACCACTGGTTACTATACATTTGTTGGTGGTAATATTGTTACTGAAGAATACAAACTACAGTGGTGAGGCCTAGTACTGAAGTCGAGTACAGAGCCATGGCTCTTAATGCAACTGAATTAATGTGGTCAAATTTAGTTATTTAAGAGCTCAATTTTCCAGTCAACAAGCCTATTGACACGTATTGTGATAATCAAGCAACTATCAACAATGCTGGTAATCCTATCTTTCATGAATGAACTAAGCATATTGAGCTGACTGTCATTTTGTGAGAGATGCTATAATGCCGAAGTTGATTTCCACTCTGTTTGTCAGTTATACCAATCAACTTGGTGATTTGTTTACCAAAGCTTTATTTTGAAATGTGTTTTTTCAAGGTTGTTCCAAGTTGGGAATGGAGACATTTATGCTCCAGCTTGAGGGGGAGTGTTAAAGTTATACCGCAGAAGGTGTTTTGTAATGGTTCTTATGTTTCAGGAACATATAGGTAATTACTCATATGTTGAGCAGTTTCTTGTCATTAGCTACATTATTATGATTATAAATATATCTTAAAGCTGTCGATTAGGGTAACACAACTCCCTAATCAACCGCTCTTGTTTTTTCCCTCTATTTTCTTCTCTTCTCCTTCTTCCTCTTCTTGATCTGCGCGGGTATTGGTTATTACTTATATGAATTCTGTCACAAGATCCATGTTTGCTATGAACTTTAAAAACCTTGCTAGGGCATCTGATGAGAAAAAGAGCACCCAATGTAGATGAACATTATGAAAAACGAATTAATCTATTTTCTTAATTGAGCAAAATTTCATATAGAAAGTAAGAAATAAATAACTGATCTACGACTGAACATTTAAAATCGAATTTACAGAATGTTAACAAGCTATTCTGAGTGGTATGCGATTGCTGGCAAGTGGAAGCAGGTGATCCAGATAATCCTAAAGACTTACAAAGTCCCAAGATTCATGATTTCTAGCTTTACAGTTTGTCCAATGGAAGTATCATCTTCCACCAAGTAACGAGAAAAAATTAGAAAAAAAAACATCAAATCAAGTCTGATAACTGAACTGAAAAGCCAAGTCACATTCAAATACAACCTGATACCAGTCGGTTTAAAAAGAAAAAAGGTTAGATTTCATCAAGACTCATGACTCAGGACTCAGAAAATTCAGGCTCAAGCATCTCGAAAGTTTCATTAAGCTATACAAGCAGATGACATGGCAGAAAGGGAAAAAAATTCAGGAAAAAATGGTCTGATATGCTACTATGCTGTCAACAACTTGAAAGTCTCAATACGACAAACAAGTAAAATAAATTATAAATGGACAATCAATGTCATTAGTCGCATCCTATCATAGAATTAAGAAAAAAAACCACAGGAAACATAATAGACCCCCCTCCCAATACCATACATAAAATCTGATACACACTTTAGCAAACAATTTTATAAGAGAAAAAGGGAAGAAAAGCAGATAAAAGAGGATTGGTAAAGTTGACCATTTTCTATGATATATTGAAATCCCACAATAGTAATATCTCATCTAACAAAATCAAGGCAAACCACATTACCAATAATTCCAGATATTGCTGCATGAGGTTCTCTCAGACGTACATCATATGATGGCCGATAAAAGAAACCCTTGTCTGTCTTTACCATCATATCCTTTTTTGTCTCCTTTTTTCTCCAGATATCCTTGCTCTTTTCATATGAAAAGGCAGCTTTTGCACATAATCCAGGCATTAGAGCTACAGGAGGGTCACCAATTGTGCCGTTGACAGCCTGGGGATGGCCACTATTTTTGTGTATACTGAAACGGTACCTCAAACCAGATTCAGAGACAAGGGATGACAAATCTAAGGAGATTGATTCAGGTACATCCCAGTATCCTCCATTCCGGTCGATGAAGAGCTCAGGCCATGCTGCTTCCATAGTAACATCATGATGAGGAAGCTGCAAATATGCAAGAAGTGTTACCTAAGGTACTCTCAAGCAAATTCATGGGAGTACAAAATAGAAGTTAAGGCAGTCAATAAAGAATTTCTAAGAACAAGAACATTGTCGCATAAGGAACAGCTTTGCAATTCAGATGCAAAAAAAATTGTCTTAGTTTAGAGTTTAGACACATAATGGTGAAATCCGAGGTTCCAAAACCCGGTTCGGATCGCTTATGGGCCCACCTGAACTAATATCAAGTTATCAACTCACTCAAGCAAATTAGTGGCACGACTGTAAATAATCTGAATTCAAAGTCTTTAAGGAAGAGTAAACAGAATCAGTGGCAATTCTGTAAATTTCAGAACAGGCAAGGACCTTTCTTGAATGAGCAAACAGTAGTTTGGACAAATCTGGAATTAAAATTAAAGATAAAGGCAATTCTAGTAACAGAATCAGATTGGTGACAACTTAAAGTAAAAGTTCAGAAAGCAGGGGCTTATGTACAAATTTGTAAAGTAAGACCCTGTTAAATATTAGCAAGCGACCTTTTTCTTCCTTTCGATAAGGAAGAGGGAGGTGGTACATCCAGAACTGGTCTCAAGCAATCAAACCCAGCCAAATCATCTCTGAAGGATTAAAAACTCCAAAGGTAAGTTACTAACCCACTCTTCTGAAATTTAATACACAGTTAAGTGATTAAAGTGCCGTTATGTCCACACTCCACAGTAGTGGTCTGAACTCTGAAGTAGTCACTGGCGGAAGGAGAACCAGATCCTGGTAGCAGTTTGGTTCTCAAAAACAGAGAGCACTTTGAGGCCTGGCCTTCTAGGGTTCAGATCACCGAAGGAAGGAGGGTTTATGGCCCAATTAAGATCAAACCGACTTCCCACTGGTGAGTTTGAAACAAACTTTGGGATTGGTACTACCGCCAGTGGCAGAATAGGGATGGATTCATAGTTCAAAAACTTGTCGAGATCTCGACCTGGTCAAGAAGAAACTGCAAACGAAATATCAAACCTGCAATGTTACGATCGAGTTTTCCGAGATTTCGGTCGAGTTTTCCAAGATTTCAATCGCATTTTCCGAGATCTCGACAAGGGTGTCTATTACATATGTATTGTTCACTATACTTGGGTTGGGTGTCTATGTAATATGCATTGTTCACTGTACTTTGTAGTTTCTACTTTAAGTCTTTAGCTATTTCTTAAGTAATTATTGAATATTATGTTTCTTCATCTATTATTTCATAATTTACTTGCCAATTACGTCTCATAGCACTCAAGCAATGTGTAGAATAAGCAATATTACATAAGAGTTCGACGTTTACTGTCAACCTAGGGTGCAAATCCAAAACACCAAATTAGGTGTTTTTTTTTTACAATTTGAAGATTTAAATATGTTTAATAAGCCTAAAACAAGCTGCCCCAAAAGTTTCGGAGCCCACCGAAACATCAAACTTGTACCCAAAAAAAGAAAACATACAGTCTCGCCGATTTCAGTTGTCTCGACCAGGTCAAGACACCGAAACGATACGAGATTTTGAACTACGGGTGGTTTGGAGCAGTAAAACGGCAGGGTAGAAAAGCTTGGGAAGAAGAAACGGGGAGAGAAGAGAGGTCGCACCAAATAGGAGATAGAGAAAGAAACAGAAGTAACGAAGGAAAGAAGAACCACGGCAAGAAAGCCCACACACCCCAAACTCAAATCACTGTTACAATTCATTCAATTTAAGGTTCCCAGGTTGACACTGAGAGGGGGTGAATTAGTGCTAAATAAAAATCTTTTTTTTTTTTTTTTTTTTGTCATAGTACTATTGTTATCAATTAACACCACCGGCCAGAGCACTCCGTAATTACCGGCTACAGTTCGCATGCACCATCACCTTCAACCAAAGAGGTCAGGCTTACCAAGGGTTGCATGTCCATCCTGCAAAAACCACAGCACTCCAAATCCACAAATAGACAATACAAAGACGATATACATGGTTCGGCAGTGTGCTGACTGGATCAAGGTTTAGTGGCAATATATTTGTATTGAGATTCTATGGCTACATCTGAAGATGATGACTTTATAATTAATCTAGCCCAAGTGGTAGAATGTTAGATTTTTCCAATGTCGATATGTAGGCATGATTAATTATCGAGTCAGTCATTGATGGGAATCAAAATACATGGGCTGACATGGCTTGCTACTTGTTATTCTTGAGTTGGGCCAAACCGGTCCATTGTGGAAATGGGTTAGGGTTTGGGAGTATTATAAATACTTTTGGTGAGAGTCCCTGCAGTCACTTTTCTCTTTTCTCTTTTGTCCACAAGAAAGAGAGCTTTACGGGAGATTTGGAGACTGTAGAAGATTCCCATCACAGTTATCCAAGTTTGGTCATGGATTCACAACCGTTCTTCATCAAGATACCTAGGTTCAAGGTACATATCGTTTCTCCCGTATTCTTTATTCAATCATGGTCTAGTTTATTGTATGAAACTTGTGTAGGGATTCATGAAAACCCAAGGAGATTCCAACAAAGTATACAAGTGAGACTGGATATATAACATTCTCAGAGTACCAGTCCCAACACAGCATGATAAAATTTCTTTTGGAACAACAATACCATGGCCCACCCTTCGGGTAGATCCCCCAGGCCCATGTAAGATCCTGCAACCCACATGGACCAGGAAAGTTTGAGGCCCATGAGAATCATGGATCTTCATGCGGATGGCCCCAAAAGGGGAAGAACAGTCAAACTCAGGACCTCCGCTTCCTGAGATGTCGTACCTTGCCAATTGAGCCACCCTTGGGGTTACAGCATGATAATCCTGCATTCTACTACTGGAAAATAATTCTTAAGCTTTCATATGCTTTCCCAGCTTTGATACCGACAAATTAGTTTCTCCAACAGAAAGGAAGACAATACTGTAAATTGAAGATAGCTATCTAATTACCCAAAGCTAGGAACCAATAGCCCACAATGACCTAGAACAACAGTCAATCAATAACCCTAATTAATAACAACCAACAACCTTGGTTTAGGGTGATCAGATCTGGTTGCAACTCTGGTCACAAGGCATTTAAGATATATGGAATGGCTTGCCAAAATTAGAAGTGAATCCAAAAGTTAGATTGGAAGATATCAAGGAGTTATGAAAATAGAATGTGGCTAAAATTTAGAAACTTAAGTGAAAACAAAAATAGAAAGTGGAGAATGACTTAGTAAATAAGGAAACAAAATAATAAGAAGAAATAGAAATATAAACTACAAGGAAAATAGAAACTAGAGCATTTAAGTTGTTGCTGCAGGTCACCACAAGGGAAAACAAAGAATTGCTGCTACTAAGGATTCGGGGAACTGATATGGTGGTTGTCCCTGCACTAGAATGAATTCTGAAACTGAGAACAAGGCAACAAGGACCCAGTGAACAGAACAGCAAGTCAAAATCTGAACAGGAAAGGGAGACAAAACTGATATGCACAGGATGCAGGAAATGGAGAAATCTTACCTTTAATGGAGGAGGAGGAAGAAGAAGAAGATAGAAGATAAAAGATACAAGGAGGACATAAACTAGGCTTCCCACCTAGAACTGACTAGCATCTCACCAGTCCAACATGGCATCCCGCCACCCACTGCATCTCACAGCAACGGGTTCTGAGTCTCACAGAAATCAGCAAGCATAAGCAAACAAACTGTTCAATTTTTTTGGGGTAGTGTGATCCCCTACTCTTTATTTATAACTTCAATGAAATAACCAAAATAGGAAACTCCCATGTGTGGAAAGAGGAATCACTTACAACCTAAGTTTTCCACAAAATAAAAACTCTTCTAGAACTTAACAAAATAGAAACTAAGCCTGGACTCTAGCATATCTATTTAACCCTTCAAGAAACAATACTAAAATAAAGAATAAGAAAAGGGCATACCCAGTGCATGAGGCTCCCACTACTGCAGGGTCTGGGAGGGGCATATATCCCGGTGCACTAATCCGTAAAGAAACTAACACTAATCCCGTATAGGCCTTAAATCCTTAATATTTGGGCTTATAAAACTGGCCCATTGAGGGCAGGCCTTGGTGCAACGGTAAAGGTTGCTCCATTGTGACCAAGTGGTCACAGGTTTGAGTCTGGAAACAGCCTATCTGCGAAAGCAGGGGTAAGGCTGCATACATTATGACCCTCCCCAGACCCCGCAGCGGCAGGAGCCTCGTGCATTGGGTACGCCCTTTTTTTTTTTTATAGAATTGGCCCATTAGAACTGAAAACCCAAAAATACTAAGCTCATTCCCATTGGACACCCAAAATGAAACATATTGGTCCATTCATGGTCCAATCCAAGAATCCCAAAGATAGTGTCAGTGGGACAAACAAATTTAAAAAGTCAAGCACACCAGACCAAACTTGATGCTGCATTGGACATCTAATATTATTTCACATAAAAGAGATGCAATTTACATTTTATCAGGCTCATATAGTCTCATTTTAATACAGCAAAAAAACATTGAGACAGCTAATACACAAAAAGAATCATATAAATAATATAATGTTTAATTTAATTAATTAAAATATATTTTTTATAATTAATATTTAGTTAGTTATCCAGAATTATTTTTGGGTTTGTGTGTGTTTTGACGCCTGGATACAATACAGAAACGGCCAAATCTTCATGAAAGCACCCGTTCTACACATCTCCATCAATCTGGGCATCCAAATTAGGCCATCCCTGAACAGATACTACCAAACTCAAAACGATGATGCTTGCTCCCCAATCAAGATCCTTCTAATCAAATTAAGTTAGCTGCTTACATTTTCTTCTATCCACTCGGCTGAGGGCTCAGTTTGGTCTCTGGGACTTGGCCAACAAGGCTTGGTAAAAATTTGGAATGACCTAGCAGGTTGAGCATGTCTGCTTTGCAGATATTATCACTTAAAGAAGCTAGCTCAGGTTTTCAAACAGGATTGTAATGCCTAATCATGATTCAAGGAAAGCAACTGAAAGGAAGAAGAGGAACATGGCTAAGTGTTTTTTGTAAAATATCTCAATACAAAATAATATTGAAAAATAAGAGTGATGGACGGCAATCTTGCCTTGTGAAAAAGCATTGCTTTATAGCAGCGTCTCTTTCTCTCACCATGTTTTTCTGTGCTTAAAAGTAAGGATGTCTCTGGGGCAAGAGAAAGCTGTGAGCACAAACCAATTGCATAGAGTGACTTGTCCAAGAAATGCTTGGCTATATCTTTAAATGTAGACAGTTCCAGCTCTTCAGCACCCACCACTTCTGCTTTAATGGAAGAGAACAGTTTCTTCGGACGAAATTGCCCAATTAATCCAAGCCACCTACACCATACAAAGTGCATTTATAATATTAATCAGTAAGGCAATAATTTCAGAACATATGGCTAACTGAAGCGTGCATTTATAATATTAATCAGTAAGGCAATAATTTGGTAACATATGGCTAACTGAAGCATCCCTGCCGTCAATCAGATATATAACATGCCCCCAAACTTTAAAAAACTTCAACATATCTTCTGTATCTTCTTTAGCAGTTCTGCAGAACTTTGCGACTGCTGCAGACGAAAATTTCCAGCAGAAACAACTTAATAACAGAAAAACAATGATTCATGAAATATACCCTGAACCAAACAAAGTTTAAATTACGTGAGAAGGTCGAAACAGATTTGATGCAGGGTTTGAGTAATAAAAACATGATGTTCACATTGTTTATTTTGAGTATAACGAAAGAATAATAATGCCAAAGTCAAATTTCAAGAATAGGCTGAAGAGGCTGAATAGGCTGAAAAAAATAAGGGGAATAAAATAAAATTCAAGTCACATAATTTGATACAACCAGGAAGAAAACATACAGAAAAACAAGAAAACCAGTTCCCTCGTCCAGGAGAATCCCTCAACACTGCTGCGTAAACTTCAAACTCAATAAACTTCAGATGTCCTTCCCTCCTGTTACAGGTTTCATTACATAGCACCTTCAAAGAGAAACTTCCGTAACTGAGTCCTAAAAACACTCCGCAACACCTATCTGCATGCACGACTCAAACCAACATGACTGACTTTACTGACAACACCACTAAAAACATAGTGAAATTATTCAATATATAAACATAATATACAAACAGAGAATAAATTACTATGATTCGTATCATTTCTGTCCCTCTTGAAATCAACCTTGTCCTCAAGGTTGAAAATCGGGGTGTTTGTCTTTCAACTTGTACCATGTCTCCCATGGTGCATCACTGGGCTTGCATTGGACCACTGCACAAGCACCTCTGTGGTAGCTCTGTTTTGCTTCTTCACCATCCTTCTATCCAACACTGCTATTGGCACCACTCGCATTTTTCCTTCTTCACTCATTGGAGGCAGACATCCTTGCAAAGGAACACCCTGTCCAAACTTCTTCTTAAGGTTGGATACATAGAATGCTGGGAATTCGAGCTCCCTCAGATAACTGAAGCTTGTAAGCCCCAGTCCTATCCTTTATAAAATCCAAAAATTGACATAATACCTCAAGGCAAGTTTCACAGAGGCTCGAAAAGCTACAGTGGTTTAGTGGTATGGTCGAAGACGGAGGTAGACCCAGTCCCCAACTTGAAACTCATGTTTAGTTCGATGGAGATCAGCTAGCTGCTTCATTCTATACTGTGCTTGGCGTAGGTTCTCCTTCAATATCTGAATAGCAGCAGTCCTGTCCAGTAGTCGCTGCTTTACAGCTGCAACATTGGTTCCCCATGGAGTGCACAATGACACAGTAAGTGGTGGCTGTCCATAAACAGCCTCTTAGTGGCTGTGAAAGGTCATCTACTTGCTGGAGAAACTATTCCTACACCTAATGATACTTATTCTCGCCTTTAATGTGTTGCTGCAAAGCCTGATTCCTCCTCCAGCAATAGTTCTGCCTTTACTTCCAGTCATGAACATGGTAGAGGCCGTGGTTCAGGGGGAGGTCATACATCTGGTGGGTGTGATTCTGGAGGACAGCAGATAGATCGCTCCTCACGGCAGTGTACTTATTGTGGCAAGCCTAATCACACTGTTTAGACTTGTTGGGCCAAGCATGGCAAGCCAGAGTGGCACAAACCAGCTAGCCAATCATGCAGTGTTAGACGGCGCTACTGATACAGTATCGTCCAGTGATGCCAAGTCAAGTTCTTCATCAGGTGGTCCATCTGCTAGCTCTTTATTACGTGATGACATCAACCAGTTATTACGACGTTTACAGACTCATGAGATATCCACAAGTACATCTACTGGGGCTTCTACATTTGCTGCTACTTTAGCCCATGCAAGTGCACCTGCTCTCTTTACTACCACTTCTATTCTTTGGATCATTGATTCTGAGGCTTCTACTCATATAACTGGTAAGTCTTCTATTTTCACCTCGTTTTCCGTAATACCTGCTAATGGCACTCCTACACCGGTTTCCAGTCATGGTATAGTATTACCCACCTCTTCTATCATTCTTTCCTCTATGTTGCATGTTCCTCAATTTCCTTTAATCTTTCTCTCTATTAGTCAGTTAACTAAAACATTAAACTGCTCAGCAACTTTCTTTCCTTCTTATTGTGTATTTCAGGAACTCCACACGAGGAAGACGATTGGTGGAAGGCGTGAAGAAGGTGGACGGTACTACCTCTACGGTGTTGCTCCTGCTACCTCTGTTGCTGCTGCTAATACTGCTGGTGATGTAACACCTTTCCAATGGCATTGTCAGTTAGGTCACTTGTCTATGTCTAGGTTAAAAGTCTTGTTCCCTCATTTTAAGTTTGTGTCCAGTCTAGAGTGTGAGGCCTGCAAGTTGGAAAAGCATCATCGTGCTACTATTCCTTCTTGTCATGTGTGTCGTAGTTCTTTATTTTCTTTAGTCCATTCTGATGTGTGGGGTTCGTGTCGGGTTAAAATAGGCATGGTTTTATGTACTTTGTGACATTTGTGGACGATCACTCTTATCTTACCTGGTTGTACCTTTTGAAGGATCGTTTAAAGTTTTTAACTTTGTTTAAGAATTTTTATAATGAAATAAAAACCCAATTTGACACTTCTATTAAGATTTTTCGTTCTGATAATGCCTTGGAATATGTTCAAAATGAAATTTGTGATTTTTGTACTACACATGGGATGATTCATCAGACTAGCTGTTCCCATACCCCATAACAAAATGAAGTAGTGGAACGCAAAAATAGACATTTGTTAGACGTAACTCGTGGTATTATTTTGCATATGCATATTCCAAAGCATTTTTTGTGTGAAAGTGTTCTGACTGCTTGCTATTTGATTAACTGTACCTCGTGCTATTATTTTTGCATATCTCCGTTTTCTATTGTTTTTCCTCATTTACCGTCTTTTCCCTCGACACCTGGCCCACCTCGCGTGTTTGGGTGTGTCTATTTTGTTCATAATTTACATTCCCATCATGATAAGTTGTCTTTGTGGTCCACTAAATGTATTTTTCTAGGGTAACCTCATACACAAAAAGGCTACAAGTGCTATGACCTGGTTACCTAGAAATACTTTATTAGTGCCGATGTGTCCTTCTTTGAAGGCACTTCATTCTTCTTGTCCCAGGGATCCTCCTCTAGCAACGAGTAGACTTCTCCTGGCAATCCTCCCATTCCCTCTCTTATTCCTATTTCGGATGACACCAATACCAAGGTATGCTAGCGACGGTGCAACCCGTTGAGGCTTCTACTGCTCCAGCTGACTCACAACCTGTGTTGCCTTCTTCCTCGGGTGGAGCTTAGATTCCTTCTGTTTCTGATGATTTACTAGTCGCCCTTCGTATAGGCACACGTTCATGTACTCAGAAATCTATGGTTGTGTATCCTATTGATAATTTTATTTCCTCGTCTCATCTTCCATCTTCTATTCATAATTTTGCATTATCTCTATCCACCCATACTATTCCCAAACATGATACGGAAGCTCTCTGTCTTCCTGGATGGAAAGCTGCCATGGATGTCGAAATGGATGCTCTTTTGACTTGTAATACCTGGAGCTTGTTAGATCTCCCTCCTAGTAAGGACTTGGTGAAGTGTCATTGGGTGTATACCGTTAAGTACCATCCTGATGCCTCTGTTGAACCGCTGAAAGCTCGTCTTGTTGGCAAAGAATAAACTCAGATTTATAGGGCCGATTACTTTGAGACGTTCTCCTCTGTTGCAGATTGAATTTTGTTCGTTTGATTATGGCCCTTGTTTCAGTTAGACATAAAAAATTTCTTCCTTTATGGTGACCTGCAAGAAGAAGTGTATATGAAACAAACCCCAGGGTATGTTGCTCAGGGGGAGAATAATAGTCGTGTTGCAGGTTACATAAGGCTATTTATGGTCTTGAGCAGTCTCCTAGGGTATGGTTTGAGAAATTCAATGCTCCTATCACAGCCTATGGTTTTTCTCAGTGTTATTCGGACCACTTTGTTTTTGTTAGTCGCCAAGGAGACAAGGTGATTGTTTTGATCGTTTATGTATATGATATATTTCTGGCAATGATGTAGTTGGGATCATTGAGGTAAAAGGGTACTTACAACAACATTTTCAAACCAAGGATTTGGGTCAACTTCACTACTTTCTTGGTATAGAAGTTGTTAGAAGCAAAAAAAAGTGTTAGCCTATCTCAAAGGAAGTATGTCTTGGATCTCCTATCAGATACCGGTATGCTTGCGTCAAAGCCAGTTGGCATTCCTCTGGACCCTCATCAAAAGTTTGGCGTTGATGATGGCGAACCTCTTAAGGATGTGCATCAATACAAAAGCTTGATTGGCATGTTGATATATCTTACTGTCACTAGACGTGATATATCTTTTGCAGTTGGTGTTCTCAGCCAGTTTATGCAATCTCCTCAGAAGCTCATTGGGATGCAGTTGTTTTGATTCTTTGGTAATTGAAGGGCCCCTGGTAAAACCACATTTCTCGACCCAATAAGCATATGGAGTTAGTTGCTTTTTCTGAAGCTGATTGGGCTGGTTTTGCCAGTGATCATCATTCTACAACCAATTATTGTGCTTTTGTTAGAGGTAATCTAGTTATGTGGCGGAGTAAGAAAACTATTTCCAAGTCTAGTGCTGAGGTGGAGTACAAAGTGATGGCTCATCATGCTGCAAAGTTGATGTGGCTTCATTACTTATAGAGATGGGTTTCACTATGCCTACTCCTATGAAGATGTATTGTGACAACCAAGCTGCTATCTATATTGCCAATAATCCGGTCTTTCACGAAAGGACCAAGCATAGAGAGGTGGATTGTCCTTTTGTTCGAGATGTAGTCTTAAAGAAGTTTATCGGATGTCTCTACCACAGCTCAGTTGGCTGACATGTTTACAAAGTCTTTATTTGCTCCTACTTTTCGCACTTCTTATAAAAAGTTGAGCATGGGTGATGTATATGCTCCAACTTGAGGAGTGTTGAGTTTCTGGGGGTATTTCTGTATTTTACACTCTCTTGATTAATTTGGAGGTTATATATATTTTGAGGAAGATGCCTGCGGCTAGGTAACATAACTTGCAGCAGGTAACCTCCTCCCCTTGGCTGCTGTCTCGATCTCTCTCTCTCTCCTCTCCTCTTCTTCTCTAATCTGGTTGCAGGATCCTGGACTTCTAACATAGACAAATACATATTTCTAGTATCATCTTCTATACTGAGATAAACCATGAGACCAATAAGTTGATTCCAAATCTCGCTATTAACCTCTTGGCTTCAATAAACAAAATTCCATCTCGAAACATCAAATTCTAACAAAAATCTCCAATCAATCAATTAAAAATAAACTGATAAAGCAAAAGGACAAAGTAAGGGAACGGCTATGAAAGAACTCGAGATTTAGAGAGTGAAACTCGATTCCTACCAGTTCGAAGTGACGGGTCTGAGCAGCATTTTCTGAAGAGAGAAGGACCCGAGCTCTTTCTGAGAAGTTGGAGAATAAGAAGGGATGATACCAAGTGGAAAACCATTTCCCAAGAGGGAGAGCTGCTGAGCTCGAATTGCTCGGCTGGCTCTGGAACCATCGAGCGGAAAGGGCTCACCAGGCACTAGACGGACCGTTCCATCAAGGGCTTGTGGACTGGAAATGTTGGTGTCCCAGAAAGCAGAGTCCATTGCCAATCTCATATTCGCCATTTTTCTCCTCTACTTTTCCTTCTCCTGTTTTTCCTTCCCTATCTGTCCTTGGTTCTATACTATTCAAAGTGTGTGTGTGGGTTTTGCCTCTGGCTCTGATCCCTGCAACTCTGGGTTTACCTATCAGGACGGTGCATCTTAGAAAATGAGAAAAGTTTTTTGCTATTTTAAACCATGTTGGTACTGCGCCTCACTTGTTTCAACTTTCAACGGGAAAAGTTGGTAGAGCGGGTGAGCCCCAATGGGCCCTCCCTAAAGGCCCCTTTTGGAACTCCGACAAACTACAGTCCAGGTCCAGCCCAAGGTTAGCCTTGAGTTTGTAGGCATCAGGAGTCCATTATATCATTTGGGCCTTACTGGGACAAGCTTTGTCCCAATTGCTGGGGGCAGTTAACAAGTGTCTTCAATTTCTTTTATCTAGGGGTGTAAGTTTGGCCCTGACAGCCCGAACCGACCCTGAGCCCAAACATGATTTGGACTAAGATACCCTGGCCCTAAGGGCAGGTCAGGGTTGAGAATTTCTAGCCCTGAGTCAGGGTCGGGCTAGGCCAAGGTTGAGGCCTCGGGTTGAGGCCAGCCCGACCCTATCTTCTAATTCTTGTTGTTAGTATAACAATAAAGCTCATCGTTATCCATGTAATTCCATTCTGGATTGTCTTGGTCATAACCTCTGGAAGAACCTGCACTGTTGCCTTGATTACAACCATATTGATCTCAACCAAAACCCATTTTCATGCTGCCACAATAAGAGCCAGTTGCATAGCTACCATCTCCACTCATAGAGGAAGCACCACTAACAAAATTATCACTACCATTGCCACAGCCTGAAACATCATAGCTTCCATCACTAGCGCTACGTCCATATCCAACAACATTTCCACCACCAATGCCACTTCCACCATCACCTGTGGCACCATAATTAGGGCCAATCAGGGTCAGTCCGACCTAACCCTAAGGGCGGGTTAAGATTGGATTTTTCTGACCCTGAGTCAGGGTCGGGCCGGGTCAAGCCTAGGCCCAGCTAAAAGGACTCAGGGTTGAGTTGGGGTTTTAAAAAGCTTGGCCCAACCTGACCCTTGCAGCCCTAATTTTTATCCTTCTTTTCCAATCCTTTCTCAACAACTCAAGTACTCTCTAGTGCCTTATGGTTTCAACCTTTGGTGTTATAGTTTCATCACTTAAGTTGTTATTATCATGTGCAACCCTACTCCTCTAGATAAGATATAAAACCCACGTCCCAAGAAATTTTGTGGATATTATGCGTTTTTATTTATTTTTTTTTTTTTTGGGAGGGGGGTGGGAAGAAGTGTTTCATGTGGGACATCATGGCCCCTATGCGTGCACACGGGGCCAATGGGAGAACGGACAGAAGCATCAGATGGATGGTCATTTTCACCTTTCATGGGGACGGGGCGGTCATCTTGTCCCCCTCTGTGTCTAGGTGTGGGCGGTACACTCCCCCGAAGGAAACATTTCTCCTTTTTTTTTAATTGAAAACTAACCTGTTTCTAACCATCCAAATAGCATGGGCGACTAAACCTATGGATTTATTTTGCTGAAATGTTGCTGGAGAGGGAGAGGGAAGAACAAATTTCCTTCCATTGTTTCTATACTCTAGACCACTTTATCTTCCACTAGACTTACTTATATGGTGAGTTTAGGTTGTATTTGGTATGTATTCTAAGAATAGATTTTCGTTTTAGAACACATTCTGAAGCCAAAAAAAAATTAGAGAATCTATTAGGCTTCAAGATACATTTTAGGCCTAGAATCTATCTGAGAATGCATAACAAACACAATCTTAATCTAGTGAAATTTCATGATGTATACAAAATAAATGTTTTAATGATTTTAAGAATTTTTTTGAGGGGTCTTTGATTTTAGTTTAAATATTCCTAGTAAAACCATATAGAAGGAGAGGGAAAAGGAACGCTAACCTATCACTGGGCATGGTGTGTACCTGCGCCCAGACACAGCCCAACGCAAAAAGATCGACGCACCCCCTAGAAAGGTAGAAGGGACCAGGGGTGCGCTGGTCTTGTCACGCTGGGCTATGTCTGGACGCAGGTACACACCGAGGCACAACACTGGTTAACGTTTTTTCTCCTACAGAATTTCAAATTAAAATCTTATTTTCTTTCATAATAGCCATAACTTTGCCTGAATAATGTTCCAATTATAAGTTTCTATTTCTACCAAAAGTGATAATTGGAAAACAAACAAAGCATATATAGAAAATTTTATATGGCTAAAAATAAAGAAAAACATTGCCAAACCATAACATTGAATGAAATGAAAACAAATTTCGATCTTCTCTTGTAAGGAGTGATGGAAAATTTTCATATTATTATTATTATTTTTTTTTGGATAACAAATTTTCATTGTTTTTTTTTTTTTTTTGGGTAGAATAAATTTTCATTGTTAAGATACAGCTAAACAAAGTAAAAAAGACGTAACAAAGTAATTGTTACCAAATATTCATCCTCATGTTCGTCGTGGTAGTGGGAAAATTATCCTCTCCAATTCCTTAAAGTGTGGCAGTGTGGCAGTGCTACATGGAGATGTCGACATCTGGTTGCCGCATCCAACCATCTATATCAATGAGATCGGACCATTGGATGCGACAACTGTCAGGTGTCAACATCGCCACCTAGCACTGTCGCACTGCCACACTTTAGGAATTGGAGAGGATAATAATCCTATGGTAGTGATGGTACATTAGTAATAAAAAGGGCCACGTCATTTGGATCTCAAGATAAACTTTTCTTGATGACACACGTTGCAAATTAGATAGGGCCATTTTTATGTTTCAATGCCCACACGTCGATTTTTAGCAAGGATGTTCACCAAGTGGCAAGATAAAAAAACATTGAAAAATCTAAACAAACAAGAAGAAAGAGAAAAAAAAAAAAAAGAAGAAGAAGAAGAAGAGAAAGAGAGCACGGTTTATGGCCTTTGCCTCTTAGCACTATGATTGGCTAAGTTCCCTCTGCCTTTAGGTGTAGATGAACTAATGGTGTTTGCTATTGAAGGTTCTGGTTTATATTCTGGATTGCTTAATTTTAATAGATATATTTAGTTGGAAAATTTTGTTTTTGTGATTCATTATTTTTCATTCAAGCAATGGTATTCTGTTCTTATGTGGTTGTACAGATGATGGATTATAGCTGAACGAACTAAGCGTGCCAAGCCCTATAAGCGAAGGACAATAGTACTCGTCAAGATAGTCCATACCTAGGAAGAACCCTATATTCTGTGGTATTATTAGGCCTGTGGTTATAATAAACCGAAGCATGCAACCGAATTGAATAGCAACCCATTGGGGATTCGAAGCCTAAAGATAGTCTTCTCCCGTATTTGCATATCGTTGTTAGCTTAGATTCGTTTCTTTTGTTTGTAGTTTTAAAAATCAGATTTAATGCAATTTAATTTTCATCACTTTCATCTTATCATCTCATTTAGTCTTCTAGTTCCCCATAGATCAACCCCTTATTTGCTACTTGCTAGATTAATTAAGGATTTTATTTTTGACTAGTTAACGACACGATCAAATTTTGGCAGACTACTAAAGCGCGCATGAAAATAGATGGATGACTAAAAAGTACAAGAATGCATGAAAATTCATGGGTAGGCATTTCATTGAATTTGAGTTCAGAATTTGACACATGGCTTATCTAAGATGTCCGACTAATCCAATGCTCAATTGGTTCACTAAAATCAATTTCCACATGGCTCAAAATGGTACACAGTCCTTAGATGCTTATCATGATGGACTATCTAAACGAACTTTTGCCTAATAAAACTAACTGAAAAAAGAATGTTGCATGGTCGCATGCAACCTGCTCCCAGACACAGCCCCCTGAAATAATCGCCTCACCTCTTATAAAATGAAAAATCCTCCCAATCAAGGCCACTGCACGCTCCCATTGGCCCTTGTGCTAGTGCAGGAGCCACACAACCTGGCGGTGACCCCTTGCCCTAAAAGTATAGTTAAATAAAGATACGGCGAATTATTATTGTCACAAAGATCCGTTATTTTTCTAATTTCATAAAGAATCTATTCTGCAACATGGACAGATGATATATTCATTTTGACCATCGAATAAAGAGGACATGGTCTAGATTAGCCACGTCTCAAACTCCAAAGTTTAATTAGGAAAAATGATGCCCCCCCCCCTCTTTGTATTGGCACACCCCTTGTAGGTCCATGCATGCATGTGTACTAGTACTCTAAACATTATTGTACACTCCCACTTCTGAGTGGATAAGGACGATTTAGATTAAAAAATAGAATAAAATAAGGAAAAAAGAACTCTACTTAGTCTTGTAGGTAGTGTATATTCCACGCAACCAACCTGTGAATCATTGGATTAGAATCAAGTGATAATGACCTTTGATGCAATTTAGGCAATAAAAAATACTCAATTTAGTTAAATAAGATTTTGAATATTGCTTGAATAACGGTTGTGCAGGTTAAAGGTTGCGTTAATAAAGGTTTACCATAAATAAAACAAGGGACAATTAAGGCATATCTCACTCCAATATTCTCTCACTCTCTCTCTCTCTTCTCCACGTTCCTTTCTTTGTTTTGAGTATTTTTTTGCAAGGAATCCTTATCATTTCAATATTCTCTCCTTCCTATCATTTATTTTCTAGCAAATGTGAGTTGGTTTTATGCCAATTTTTTCAAATTCTCCAAATATACCCTGTCATTGATATATCTCTCTGATCATGATAAAACTGTTATAAAACATTAGAACAGAAATAATGAGTCTCTCTCTACCAGGAAAAAACAAAACATTCTTTCTTGGGAAAGCTTGAGACAATCCCAATGCTAATATAGTTACAGAACTAATGGGCTACTACACATTCTTATCATTCTCAATTGTTCAATATATAGTGGGTCTGGTACAGTGGAACCTCAAAAAATGAAAAATCTTCTCGATTGTAAGAAATACATAAAACCATCCATCCAGTAAATATGTGCCTGTAAAATTCTCTACTTTCTATTGCTTTTATTTTTTATTTTTACCAAATATTTCTAGTAAAATTCAACATTATTTTCTTATTCTACTTGGTTGTGTGAGGTTGTTGAGAATAAAGGTAAGGATTTACTCACCTTCAACTCTCATTTAGTTTGTGGACTCACCTAGAGAGAGAGAGAGAGAGAGAGAGAGAGAGAGAGAGTCAATCTGCCTTTATTGTTTTTGATAAATGGAGTAAGAATCGGGAGAGTGATCATAAGGATTTATTGCTAAAACAAGGAAAGATACGTGGAGAAGAGGGAGAGAGAGAGAGAGAGAGAGTGAGAGAACATTGGACTGAGATATGCCTTAATTGTCCCTTCTTTTATTTATGGTAAACCTTTATTAACACAATCTTTAACAAGCACAACCATTATTCAAGCAATATTTAATATCTTATTTAATTAAATTGAGTATTTTTTATTGCTTAAATTGCATCAAAGGTCATTATCACTTGATTCTAATCCAATGATTCATAGGTTGGTTGCGTAGAATATACACTACTCACGCAACCAAGTAGAGTTCTTTTTCCCATAAAATAAACATAGGTGGCTCACATTTATCTTGTGGGTCGTATGATCTCTACACAAGTGTTTGGACCAATTGCGGAGTACGTCTGGATATCTACCCAGGGGTAGAGGCATCATTTCATGGTGCTCTGTTATAGGGCATAGGAAAAATCACCAAGTAAAGATCTTTTTTCCTATTTAGAAATACCACCTTCTATTGTTATATGGATGACTACTACCCGATTAGATAAAATCAAAGAATAAGATCAAAGTTATAATTCTACCCAAAAAAGAGCTTAATTTGTTAAAGCAAATCGTATTGTATGAAAATTGGAAAGTGGATATTTTAAGAAATACTTCCTGTAATCTCTTCTTTCCTAAAATATGTTTCAATTTGGATCCTTTACTGCCGAGCTACCCGGCAGTACCGTGTTGCCTAGACACAATGAGGCGTGCAATGATCGCTTTACCCCTGCCCGAGTGGGGGTAAGGCAGTCATTGCACGCCTCAGTGTGTTTGGGCAGCACAGTCCTACCGGGTAGCTCGGCAATAGAGGATATGGATCCTTGGGTCAATGTTCACTTTCTTCCATAAATAACTCAGTTTCTTAATGGGGTTCAATATAATTTGGGCCAAACTAAGTAATATAATTTTGTATCAATCAATTTAAATTACATTTATTTCTTACTAAAATCATGCTGTTGTCTTGTGGGATCCGCTTGTTTCATACTTTAGTAGTATAAATAGCCAACCTATTTTTATTTTTTTTTATAAAAAAGGTATAGAGAACTTGAAACAAACATGATGAGGTATTCTGTGTCTTTCTTCTTTCTTGTCATTCTATTTCTCGCAGTAGTTGATGCTGATATCCTCAATGAAACATGTCAAAAAGCTGCTCAGGACGACAAGAATTTGCACTATGACTTCTGTGTGGCGGCCCTTGGAGAAGATCCCAAGAGCCACAGTGCAGATCTCCAAGGACTAGGGATCATCTCACTGGAGTTAATCAAAGACAATGCTACAAAAATTGGTTCACGCATTGGTGAGCTCTTGAATGATGGAAAAATTAGTCCGGATGTTAAAGAAAGGTTAAAGGATTGTCAAGATCTTTACTCCGATGTGAAATCTGATGTAAATGATGCAATTGATGCCTTCAAATCTAAGGATTACATCAAAGCTAATCTCGAAGTGAGTTCGGCGTCGGATGCATCTACAACTTGTGAAGATGGGTTCACAGAGAAGCCTGGTTTGAAATCACCTTTGTCCATAGAGAATGATAATTTCTTCCAGTTATCTGTAATTGCACTGTCAATTACCAAATTTCTCCATGAAACTTCCTTGGTTTAAACCCTATTTCAATGTGATCTTTAGTTATGCTGTTGGTTCTTGTTTTAATTTTACATAGTAAATAATTGAGTTTCTTAGTTATCGAGTTTTCTTTCACTCACGGTAAAGATGGAATCCCCTCACCATGGCCATGGGTATCGTATGGCCATTGGTATCATAGGATTGGCATGGAAAGGGATAGTTTCGACCCTCTAACAATAGAGGCTGATCACATAATCACATCACCACTAGATATGGGTGAAGGCAATTCCAATTCAACCAGGATCAGTCAAATTTGGCCTGAACTCTAGAAATCAAGTACGAATCAGCCGGAATTGAAATCCTATTCTGATTCAATCAGAATCTCCGATCTCTATTCCTCAAATCATGATGTGTAGATTTGATCTACTAAACGCACAATGTGACAATATTATTCAATGAATTGAAAGATTTTGCCTCAAGATTATTTGCATACATGGTGTTTTCTTTTTCTTGGAGTTGGGGGAGTTGAAATATAGTAACATGGGGATGTGAAAAATATGGTATAAGATATTGGACAATTGTAAATTTGACTTCATTTTTTTTTTTTTTTGGTCATAAATTAGTTGGACATGGATTTTGAATTACAAGTTTCGAGAAACCATGGAATAGAAGTGGGCCTAACTCCAAACATCAAGAACCAAACCCTCTTGACAAAGGAATTAGCCATGTTGATTTCCTCCCTTGAAATAAAAACGAAAATACATGTTTTCAAATTAGATGTTAAATTAGTTGTAAAAGCCATATCCGTTGGGACATTAGTTATAGAGAGTCTTTGTAAAACTGCAACATTTGACATAACCGATTGAAGAAACACACTGCCACAAAGAAACACACTGGTCACTTGTAACCCTAGAAGTGTAACTACTTCTTATAGGGATTGATGAGTCCCATGATGATCCTTAAGTGCATGAAATGGATGAAATTGAAGTAACTTATTCTAGCTAGTAGATGCTAAAACTAATAAGATGTAACTGTTGGGCAATTGTGAAGTTACTGAAATTAAGGCATGTAACTATTGGTCAAATATGGAGGTTGATGAGCATTACCCATTGTAGCCGTTGTAGAGAATGTGATGGTGTAACTGTTGGTCGCATGTTGAACATTTAAATGTGTAACCGTTTGAATAGAGTTATAATCATTTAATGCAAAAGACCAGCTACTTGAAGGCATTGTAACAGTGCACCGCTGGCTGAGCCACTCTGTTGACAACCAATATTCATGGTACCGGCAGAAAAATCATGACAATTTTAGTTGAGCATAAGATTCTACCAATATTTTAATTGATTGGTTTGAAATTTTTGGAAATGCTTACCTTTTATTTTTAAGATTCTACAAATAATTTGTGCATAAATTAAAACGAATAAATTGAGGTAATTGAAAATTTCAGCATATGTAGGAAACTTCAATGAAAAATAATTAAAAAAAAAAAGAGAAAATAATTCTGTAATAATCTGGGAGCTCCATGCCTGTAGGGTGTTGCGACAGATTATTGAACACCTCAAACTGGAATGGGTCAGGATTAAAATGGGAAGTAGTTTTCTGCACGGGAGTGTGGCCTACGCCAGCACTCCCATGTGTCTATCTCTCTCCTCCTTAAAACAAGGGGCTAAAGATGTCTTTTCACATGGGGAGGAGAGAGAGACTCATGGGAGTGCTTGCGTAGGCCACACTCCCACACAGAAATCTTTTTCCCAAAAAAAAAAAAGGTTTTTCAAGGCAGTTTTGGTACAGCTACTGCTGCGTAGAGTCATTGGTGTCAAGAATGATGGTGGCTAACATGTGTTTCTTCAACTTCACTATTTCCAACTGGCTTATCGCCATCAACCGGTTATGGCACTAAATGCTCATAACTCATTTAGAGCAGTTACACATTTAAATTCCAATCAAACCATGCATGCAACCAGTTATTTCGGTTTCAATATTCGGATTCCAAATTGACACCCTTAATTGAGAAACCCCCCCCCCAATTTTTTCACCTCATCGCAAGCATGAGTCGACCTACCTTCTCTTCCGATCGCCTTCTCCTCCCTTTCTTTCTTCTTCTTCTTCTTCTCTTCCCCTGCAATGGTAATTCACAAACTTTGATTCAGAAAGTTTGCAAAAAGGCCTCAAAGAACAACAAAAACCTGACCTACAACTTCTGCGTGACAGCCCTCCAAACAGACCCTAACAGCAAACATGCAAGCTTTGAAGGACTTGGGTTTATAGCACTGAAGCTATCCAAAACCAACATGACTGGCTTGAAATCTTATGCTATGAACATGGTCAATTCCAAGCAGTTCGATGATTCAAAGGTGAAGGAAGCCTTGAAGGATTGTGTCAATTTCTACTCACATGGGATTGACTCAGTAATGGTAGCAATAATGGCTTACAGGGTTAAGGATTATAGAACATCAAATGTACAGATGAGTGCAGCATTTGATTCAGCTTTTGATTGTGAAGATGGGTTTAATGAGAGAAAAGGTTTAGTTTTCCCTCTGAAGAAGCTGAATCAGATTATGATTTATGTCAATGAATTGCCTCTGTATTTTACCTATGTGCTTAGTAATGGAGGTTAATTAATAAGCCAAGTAATTAATGATGTAGATTAGTGACTTTTATTATGTATTTTCTTTCTCTTGGGGGTTGCCGAGTTGGGGAGTTGAAACATAGTAACATGTGGATGTGAAAAATATGGTATAGGTTATTGGACTCTTTTAATTTGACTCCATTTGTTTTGGCATAACTTTAGTTGGAAAATATCTATTTGTTTTTAAATATGTAAAAATTTAATGGGAAAATTGCTTGGGTTTTTTTTTTTTTGTTTTTTTTTGGATTTTTAGGTACCGGCCCTTTGTTGCCTAACATAGTAATTCACGAGGAATGTCATGCAATTTTATTCATATAACATGTATTTGAAAACCCAAGCTCTATCAACATCCGATTTCATTTTAGAAACCTTCACCTCTCCTTGAGCATTTCATGTCGAAACCATTAAAGCATTATTCCAGG
This sequence comes from Telopea speciosissima, assembly GCF_018873765.1. Classification (NCBI taxonomy): domain Eukaryota; kingdom Viridiplantae; phylum Streptophyta; class Magnoliopsida; order Proteales; family Proteaceae; genus Telopea; species Telopea speciosissima. Next base: position 54,251,818 of record NC_057921.1, on the reverse strand, counting down.
TTAATGCATCGTTGTCCTCAAATTCATTCCTTACCGCGAATTCGTCTTCGTCTTTGCCTTCGCCTTCGCATGGACGATTTCTAATAGTCATGGTGATTTACTTACAGGAAAGAGATAAACAAATACTCGCGAGGAGGAGAAACATTTTTATGAATAATTTAATCATAAAAACTTCACTCATAAAAATTTAAGATAAAAAGGTATCTATGGGGGAGTGTACCACTCACACCTAGACACAGTGGGGGCCGAAATGATTGCCCACCTCTATGAAAGGCGGAAACCCCGCCTCCCGTGATGCTTCTATTGGCACTTTCATTGGCCCTTGCACGTGCGCAGGGGCCACACTCCAAATTACAAGATTCAACACTTTTGTGTTTTCATTTACAAAACTAACCACTCTATGTTTCAGTTAACAAAAAACACACAATTTTTGGGTTTGAGTTTACAAAACTAGATAAAATAGTGATTATCCTTAAAAAATGCATATTGTTTGACCATTTTACCCCTGACTTCATCCACCCTACCTTTTCAAATCACCATGTCCACAATCCCTGCAACCCCCGACCCCCACCCCTGTGAGCAACCCCAGCCCCGGTACCCACTCTGCTCCAATCGTCCCTACCCCTACAAACCCGCCCAACCGACCCTCCCCATTACATGCACAGCCCTACCCTTCCTTGAAACCCCGCCTGAAACCCTTTAGCCCCAGTCTTGCAATCGCCTCGTGGCTCCTCCTAATGATTTTCCCTTTTGTAGATTACTCAAAATCCATCTTGCAAATCGTTACCAATCGCTGCAACTCTTATGCGCAGGGGAGTATTGGTGGGGTTTCAGGATGCAAATCATTCCCAGAATTACTTAACAGCTTCTCCAAACCCAATGCTCTTTCTACTGATTATGTTTTTTTTTTCTTGAGATTCCCTATTGAATCCGATTCTAAATTCTAGATATGCAGAAACAGCCTGTGTCCAGTACTCCAGCATCTGTGACGCAATTTCTCTTTAAGGGGGATTTTTTTGGGAGGTATTTCTTGTTGAATTTGACACTCGATGCGGATTTGCAGAGACCTGGTCCCATTATCCCACAGGGTTTGTCTTTAAGCAGAAAAAATTCCCTTGTATCAAGCACCTATCTCTGCACGTCCGCAGCAACCCAACAGAAGGGCGGCAAAGGAAAACCACAAAAGAAAAAACATTGATTTAATATAATCTTCTTCAACAAAAAGAGAAAAAGAAAGGGAGGGTTTAGGGGAGGTGCAGAGATGATGTATCTAAGAAATTGGTCACCTCCAAGCCTCGAGGTATAAATAAATTTTTGAGACTATGGTGGACAAAGAAGAAAAGAGGAATGAAAATAGAGTGGAAATAATTTCAGATTTTACAACTCCACTAGTGAAAGTGGTAAACGGATTTTTGATGTTTTCAAGGCGTTTTCAGTGGTTGCAAGAGAAGTGACCATTGGCAGGGGACGATGCTCGTAGGAGGGTTCGCAAGGGGTGCAGCGGCGGTAGTTTTTAGTGAGGAAGATGGTCAAGAGAAGGAAGGGCTTAGGTGGGGTCTCGGGTTGCAGAGAAGGTTTGCAGTTCCGGAGGTCAGGCGGAGGAGGTGGGGTGGTGAGGTGCGGTGCAAGTATGGCGAGGGTGAGGACGACGGCGGGGTTTGGGGAGAGGGAGCAGGAGAGGGAGGGAGAGGTGGTGATGGTAGTGATGGTGGCGGTAGTGGTGGCGGTAGTGATGGTGGTGGTGGTGGTGGTGGGTACGTGATTGACAGAATTAAGGGTAAAATGGTAAAAAAAAATACATGATTGAAGAAAACTTAAATTAAACCCAAACTAAAAACTATGTACTTGTCAGTAAAACAATGAGTGGTTAATTTTATAACATAAACCTAATTGTGGCTAATCACGTAGTTTTCCCTTTTTAATATCTTAGAACACCGTTTGTTGCCTTGGATGAATTACATAACCCTATATATAGGTCTTACAACCATATGGTAGGGGACTGTAGAATTCAAAATAGAGAGGCAATGTAGCCACAACACAAGCAAGAGCATCAATAGGGGTGGGATTTTTTGCATTTACAGCGGCGGAGTAGTCACGTTGCCTTTCTTTATGTCTGACCTAGCTAGTGACCATGCTGCCAAATAAAGATCTTTTTTCCTTTAAAATATTTTATAAAATTATATTAAATAATTTTACCATGTAAAATAAATTGCAAAAGTTTGTAAATGGCTATGGAATGAGATATACAAATTTTAAATATGGGTTTATGATAGATGGATTGTTGAGTTGAATTCTAGAAATTCTTTCCTATTTGTTTTGAGGGGAGTATGGAATGAGAAAACTTGAAAAATGGGTCCCACATATTGATGGGATGAAAAACAAGAAATGGAAAATGAAAAGAAAATCAGACTTTTCCATTCTCATGAACAATGCAAATGTTTGATTGACTCCATATCGTGAGGGAGAGAGAGTATTTTGGACATGGTTTTAGGTATTGGTTTGGTGTCAGGTGTATCAATCGATCTATATCGATATTGGTTCATATCGTATCGATCTGTATCGGTCATATTGGACGAATATGTATCGGTATTGGTCTATATATTCAAACAGTATCGATTCATATCGTCCATATTGATACCGATATCGATTCCAATATGATATGTATCGATCTGATAACGATACCTAAAACCATGATGTGGAGCATGTAAAGTATGTAGCTTTTTCCATTCCATGAACAATACAAAAGTTTCACGACTTTGGTGGGACTTCGAAAGGGGCGGAATGGATGAAATCTCATCAGACAAGAAAAAGTGGTTGTTTGTCGCATTTTCACCTCACTTAACTAAACATCTCAACATCCCATGGGAACATAGTTTAAAGTATCAGATCGAGATTGGCCTTAGCCGACACTGTTCCACTATCGTTCCAGATCACCCTGAATCGGTTCAAATCCAACAAACTAATTCTCCCGGGCTCGTATACGACCCCACAATACACACAACCCGGGAGATACTGGGGCCCCCAAGTTCAGTAGGGAGTTTTCTTTCAGGCGGGTGGCCCCAAGGGGGAAGACGGAGTTGAACTCAGGACCTTCAGCTTCCTTAGGCCTTGTCCCTTGCCAACTGTGTTGCCACTTGGGGTTAGATCCAACGGAATTACCTTTGCTTTATAATAAAAAATCAATGGGTAAATTACACATCACCCCTTGGTTTTCAAACGAAACTCAATTCATCCCCTGGTTTTTTAAAATACTCAAATCACCTCCTGTATTAGACCCCAATATGATAAATTAGTCCTTACCGTTAGTTTTATGCTCTTAAGTGATGATGTGAGCCAGTTAAATAAATTTAAATCCCTGAACTACCCTTGACATTTAAACATAGATTTTGAAGGATAGTATTGTAAATTTAATTATAATATTTTAATACAAGGGTAAAATAGTCCTTTCAGACCAATAACTAACTGCAGACTAACACCGTTACTGTAGAAGAGAACGGATGAATATTTTCAAAAACCAAGGTTGATATCAAATCGGTCTCGGCCGATGCCAATCCGATCCCAAGATTACAAACCATGCATGGGAATGGAAAAGTATAACTTCTCAATTTCTTAAATTCCACCCCACCAAAATCCCTTTAAATACACCCTGATCCAGCCTCAACAAGCAAAGGCCTTATTGAGAGGGACACACACATGCGAAAAAGTGGAGAGGGAGGGAAGGAGTTGGGCTCACGTTCACGTAAGTGAACGAACGTGAGCCCAACTTAGAGGGAAGGGCTGTATATGGGTTTTGCTACTCACATAATTAAAATACACTGGCCCACCTACTAACCTCTTTATAAGTAACTAACTCTTGTTATAGGAAACCCTAGATGAGCTTTTAAGCTAAACAAGGGCTTAATTGTTTTTTAATCAATCTCCAATCTCTATTAAGAAGACATTATCACACCTCCAATACTCAACAACTAACACTCAAGACACAAATGACAACCTTCCTTTCTTTCTCCCTTTACCTATTCTTCTTCTTACTCTCTCTTTCCTTCTTCAATAGCACAGCCACCGGAGGCGGCGGCGATTTCAAGGGAACTTGCCGGAAATGCGCAAAGGGTGATCCAAACATAAGCTATGACTTCTGTGTGACCTCTCTCCAAGCAGTTCCCAAGAGCCATAATTCCACCCTCAAAGAACTTGGTCTCATTGCAATGAAGCTAACAAAAACCAATGCTTCCTCCACCAAATCCTTCATCAAGAATCTCTTGAAGAACAAGAAGATCAATCCACACGATAAGCTTGCGTTGCAGGATTGCATAGAAGTCTATTCAGAAGCCATTGATTTGCTAAAAGAAGCCATGAATGACTTCAAAGATAAACAATATTCTGAAGCTAATATCAAATTGAGCTCAGCCATGGATTCATCAACAACTTGTGAACAAGGGTTCAATGAGAAGAAGAAAGGTAAAATGTCTCCATTAACCAAGGAAAACAGAAATTTGTTCCAATTGGCTGCCATTTCTTTGTCCATCATCAATATGGTTGGAGGAAAAAGTTACTATTAATTAACCCTTCTAAGTTATCATTTTTAGATGCTTAATTAATTAATTATTGCTAATTCAATATGATTTGTCTTTGTTTTTCTTCTGTTTAACATCTTGTAAATCTCTATATAGAACAAGGAAACCCTAAGAAATTAATTAAGAATAGAATAATTAGTTAGCACAGACAAAGGTTGCAGGATTTGAAGAGTAAGTAGTGCATGATCAGATCACTCAATTTGTATTTGCAGATAAATGATGCATGTCAATGGATCGGGTTTGGTATTTTGGACCAGGAAAAATCCTGTATCAGGACCCGAATCCTCAAGTTGGCCTATTTCCGAATCAAATATATGGCCCATTTCTACCTAGAAATCAATTTTGTTTTTGTATAGATTTGTAACTTGTAAGTCACCAAAGAAAACAAAAAAAAGGGAAAAAGGGGGTTTGTTTGTTACTGCTTATATTCACCACCATCTTGCAAATGATCTTATAGAAAAACCACTAATAGAGGGTGGGAAAAAGCAAATACAACATTGAGTGTGTTTTTTTTCTTTATGTGGGGAGGGTTCCCTACGCCCTTAGTGTGGGGAAATCTCCTACGCTAGACAAATGACGGCACAGAGAATTGCATCATCTGCACAAGCCCATAGGTCAAGGGGAGAGAGAAAATAATTAAAATAGGGAGAAAGAACGTTATCCAGTCGCACTAGACATGCCGCCCTTGCGCCCGGGTCGCTAAATGACTGCCACACTCTTGGTCATTTATGGGGTTCCAAGGGGTGCAACAGTCATTTCACGTGCCCTATGTCGGGGTGTAGGGGCGGAGTGCGTAGCGCAACAGGGTGGCGTTCTCTTTCCCTTAAAAAAACTCATGTGAGGACATATGGTCCATTTGCTTTGTGAGAAATTTTTTCTCCTACATAAGTTGGCAAAAGTAAATAAAAAGATAGAGGGGCATGCAGCTACTTGCTTTCGAAAGCCAACGGTATGCACCAATCACATGGTCAGCATAGGAGGGTAAAGAGATCTTTTCCAAAGAGGGGAGGAGAGAGGATGACACATGTTGAGCACCCTAGCTGTGTACCCAACTTTTTTCCAAATAAAATATGTTACGTACAATAGTCCCGCATCTGTCCCGTAAGGGCTTGGGTGTGGGGATGTATAATATTGGGTTCCCTCCCCTTGTAGATCGGTTTATGAGGGTGAGTTCTTCCAATCCTAACATTGGTGTGTTCACTCTTAGGAAAGGGCTACCTGTCACCGGGCAGAATCCTGGAGCAGGGTAGAACCGTCTAGAAAGGGCTACCTGATCCAGAGTGGGCCGACAAGGATGTCGGCCACTAAAGGGTGAGGTAATGTTATGTACACTAGTCCCACATTAGTCTTGTAAGGGCTTGGTTTAGGCATATATAATATTGGGTTCCCTCCCCTTGTAGACCGGTTTTTGAGGATGAGTTCTTCCACTCTTAACAAAATATAAATTCTTTAGAGATTATTCCATTGAAAAGAAGCATGACGCCCTAGAATTATAGGGTTCACTATTTTATGCCCCAAAACTGTAAATGGCCAATGGAAAATAAATTATTGTTCTCAATTTAGTTTACTTCCAAGCATTTTTTACCAATAAAGCAAAAAAGAAAGATTCCGAAATATAAATATATTTTTTTCTAACAAATGATTGGACCATCAGATCAATATTGTTGAGAGCAAGATAAGAGTTGGGCAGCAGAGAATAGAAGAGAGAGAGAGTGATGTTATTCGGTCATGGCAGAGAATTCTGCGTTGGCAGAGGTGTTGTTGGAGGCGTGTGCTATGGTACAAAAGGGTTTTCCTATGATGTAAAGCGGGTTTAGGGGAGATTTAAAGGTTAAAGTCACATTCATCCTTCTATCAATCACACAAGACTGAAAGAGGGTCTCGCTTTTATGCGTGTCCTTGCTCTCCGCTTTTATGCGTGTCAGTCCCTTCCCTCGTTCTGCCATTAAAGCCTCTATCCTGACCTTCCCTTGCACAACTAACACCTTCTCTTTCCCGCCCTGTCACCTGTAACCCCTTGGCCTTGGCTGTACCTACCTATCACCTTCCAGGGGTGCGACAAGAATGGCTGAGAATAACCCTAAGTTACAGTTACAACTTCAGGCCCCCCTTTCTTCTCCACCCCCTGCTGCACGGATCCCAAATCCGACTGACTCATCCTTTTTCCTGCCATCCCAACAGGATACTACTGACAATGAAGGCAACCCTGAGGAAGAGGAGGAGGATGCCTTTGAACTGGATGGTGATCTGGAAGAGAGAATCACTCAAAAGTGGCAGAATAGCCTTATGGGCCAGATAGTAATGTGTAGACCCTACCGGAAGCAGGCAGTTACAGAGGCACTTCCCCACGCATGGAATCTCCGGTATCCAGTGAAAGTTATCCCTCTGCATGGTAATAGATTCCTGTTTCAATTCCATCACCTGCTGGATTTGTCCAATATCATGGAAGAAGGACCTTGGTCTGTGAATGGAAACCTACTAGCCCTAGAGGCATGGCGGCCGGAGGAGGATTCGACTTTTTGGATGGTGGAGTTTTGGATACAGCTATATGGCGTGCCGTCGGAACTATTCAGTGTGGAGTTGGCTGGCCCTCTAGCCTCCAAAGTGGGTAAAGTAAGCTAGGTTATGATGTTTGATGGCATTCAGTTTGGTGCAAGAGTGAAGTATATACACTGTCGAGTAGCCATTGATATTACTAAGCCGCTGCGTTCCAGTATTATGATCAAATGAAGATCCGGGATGCAGACTAGAGTACATGTGAAATATGAGCGACTGCCCAACTTTTGTTACTTTTGTGGTATGCTAGATCATGAGATGAAGAGGTGTGAGGAAGAAGTGAACCATTCGAAGATACATAACTGTGGCAGAGCCTCTTCATGCCCTGACTTTCTTACTGTCCATTTGGTTCAACCCTTCGGGGATCTGTCCTTTTGCCAAGACAGCTGGAGAATATGGAGGTCATATAGTTATCTAATGGTGAACCTGTTAACCGTGGCAGTTCCCAGGAGCTACATCAAGCTACCCTTCAGTTACAGGGAGAAGTAGGAGTTTCAAGCACAGCCAGCAGGAGGCATGGCGACGGCGAGGGAGGGGATCGGCTTGAGGCTCAGGCATGTCCCCTCAGAACTATGGAACCTGCCACAGCACGTGGTGGGCCCACTGCCACTTGTAACCCAACGGCCAGCATCCCATCGTCCATGACTCAGTTACCTAATCTCCCACGTCCCCCTCCCATCTGTTCCCTATCCCCAATCAACTTCCTAATTGGATAGTCCCACAACATCACGAACATGAACCTCCCCTCCATTTTGTAAAACCCAGAATATTCAAACTGGCTGGCTAACCTCCTTCCCCATTTATCGGGTATCTCCCTTACCCCCCCCATCCACCCCCCAGATTCCCTTTAATCCCCTCCCACCCCTCATCAACACCGCCACGTCTCTCCCAATAACAAACCCGCTTCCTAGTCCCAACCAACAACTACTCCTTACGTCCACTCCATCCTCAAGTCTTGGCCTGCCATTACATGCAACTTATCCCCCACAGAGTTGGGTTTCTCCCATGCCACCTCACCACTCCTCTCCAACTGACATGGACAAGTCAGAGGCCATCACTTTGGGTCGTATGCCACCTCATCAAGCTGGTACTGCCCGATAATCAAGAAGGAAGAAGGAAACACAGAAGAGACCTCGGTTATCTGTGGAGTAGGGGGTGCAACAAGAGGTTGACATAGATCAAATGACTGTAGCAGAGTCTTTTTTGGACTCCAAACCCGTGGAAGCTGGGAAGGAACAGCTCCACGGGGAGCCATGAAAATTTAATCGTGGAATTGTCGGGGGTTAGGGAGGAACCCGACAATTCGAACACTGAGTCGCCTCTCTCACATGGAAAAACCGGATATTACTTTTCTGATGGAAACAAAGTGTCAAATGGATAAGATTGAAAGAATCAGGAGGAAGCTTAAGATGCAGTCCTGTTTCAATGTGAATTCTGATGGAGCCTCAGGGGGCTTAGCGATTCTCTGGAGGGAGAACATTAACATCCAGGTCCTGTCTTCTAATTAACACTTCATTGATTCAAAGGTGACATTAGATAATGGGAACTCTTTCCTCATGACTGATGTGTATGGATCTCCAGTGAAAAAAAAATGACAACAGGTGTGGGAGGATATCATTGACCTCAGCACTGGGAGGCAGAAGGGATGGGTCTGCTATGGGGACTTCAACTCCTTTTTATCTTAGCATGAAAAGGAAGGGGGTGATAGGTCTAGAAAGAGGGACATGGCCAATTTCAGGCGTATGGTGGATACTTGTGAATTGATGGAGCTGGAATCCCATGGCCCGGCCTTTACATGGAGTAACAAGCGAAAAGGAGCAGCAAATATCAAAATTAAGCTTGATAGGGCTTTCTCAAACCAGGCATGGCGAAGCTCCTATGGTGATGCGGATGTCTTAGTTAAAGCCACTCTAAATTCGGATCACGCTCCACTGGTCATTGACACAGATGGTGGGAGAGCTAGGGGCGTGGCCCTTTCACTTCGAGTCCATGTGGTTTCGCCACCCGGACTGTAAGCCAACAGCTACAAGGGCATGGAACCAACCTACTACTTCAGCTGGCCTGACAGTGCTATCTCAGAAGATGGCTAATTGCAAAAAAACTTTTTAAAGGTAGAATAAGGAGGTTTTCGGTCATGTGCAGTCATCAATCTTGAAGCTACAGGAGAAGCTCAGCCAGATCCAAAAAGGACCAATCAGGAGTGGTACCCAGCTGGAGGAACTGGAAATCTCTAGGCAGCTCAATAAAGCATTGGAACGAGAGGAGGAGATGTGGAGGCAGAAAAGCAGGACATCGTGGCTGATCGACGGCGATAGGAATACCAGTTTTTTTTCATATGTCTACCATCCAACGTCGGAGCCATAATATAATTCTTCGACTGAAACTAAGGAATGGAACCTGGACGCAGTCGGATGAGGAGGTGTACAAAGAGATGGAGGATTACTACACCAACATTTTCAACTCTGAAGGCGTGGAGCAGGAGGCCCTACAAGTTGTCTTAGATTCTATTGAACCGACAGTCTCAACCGAAATGAATGACAGACTTTACGCCACACCCACGGTGGAGGAGATGCGCTCGACTCTGTTTGAGATGGCACCACTTAAGGCCCCGGGCATTGATGGTATGCCACCAGCCTTCTTTCAAAAATTTTGGGATTTCACATATAATGATCTATATTCTTTTGTTTGTAATTTTTTTGATTCTGGAATCTTACCGCCACATTGTAATGAGACCCTACTATGTTTGGTTCCAAAGTGTGCTAATCTTGAAGGTGCAGATCAATACCGCCCCATTAGCCTATGTCCTGTAGTTGTCAAGGTGATAATCAAGATCATGGCGACCAGGTTGAAGGACGTACTTGAGAAATTGGTGTCACCAGTGCAATCTGCCTTTATTCCATTGCGATCAATCTCAGACAACATATATACGGCCTATGAACTCTTCCACTACATACATCACAAGAAGAAAGGAAAGCAAAAATTTTTAGCTCTCAAGCTGGATATGAGGAAGGTGTATGATAGGATGGAGTGGAAATTTATAGATCAACTACTTCATAAGTTTGGCTTCTCCACTCGATGGGTTAATATGGTGCTCTCATGTCTCGGCACTGTCACATATAAGCTCCTTATCAATGGCGGGATATGTGGAGTTGTTAACCCCTCTCGTGGCATTAGGTAGAGGGACCCCTTGTTACTGCTCTCTTCATTCTCTCGCTCCACGAGGCCCTTAGTAGTGTGATTGCTAAGGCTAGTACTTGAAAGGCTGGTTAAGGGGATCCGAGTGCGCAACAGGGGCGAGCCGGTCACTCACCTACTCTTTGCAGACGATTGCCTACTCTTCTCGGAGCTGAAGTTGGAGGAGGTGTGTCAACTGCGTGAGTGCTTGGATCTTTATTGTAAAGCTAGTGGTCATGCCGTTAATTTGCAAAAATCATCCTTGGCTTTTAGCCCTAATGTCCCACTAAAATTCTGCCGATGGTTCTCCCGAATTCTTAAAGTTAAATATGGCAAGGGCCCAAATAAATATCTGGGCTTACCAACTTCTTTTGGGACTTCTAAGGCCAAGCTTTTTTAGGAGATCTCAGATAAGGCGGGGCAGCGGTTTGAGGGCTGGAAACATAGATTACTCTCTCACGCTGGGAAAGAGATTATGATGAAATCGATAGCCTTTTCCTTCTCCAATTTTGTGGCTTCTCACTTTAAATTACCGGCCTCACACCATTCCCACCTTCGGAAGGCAGCATCAAATTTTTATTGGGGTGGTGACTTGGAGAAGAGGAAGATCCATTGGATCTTATGGCAGCAATTATGCAGCTTAAAGGAAAATGGGGGACTGGGATTTAGGGACCCATCTCTGCATAATAAAGCGTTACTAGCCAAGGTAGCATGGAAGTTGTGGAGTGACCCAGAATCATATTGGGCCCGATTTATGAAGGATATTTACTTCCCTAAGTGTAATTTTTCGGAGGCAACTTTGGGTTCAAGCCCATCGTGGGCATGGAGGAGCATCCTGGCTGGACGTGAGGCTCTAAAGGCTGGTCTTCTGTGGAGAGTGGGAATGATAGCATTAACATTTGGGGTGATAACTGGATCCCACAAGCTCCAGGGTTCAAGATTCAATTCCCTCCGCTAGAAGAATGTCCTTTGGTCAAGGTTAGTGAGATCCTAGACCAAGAAAACCGGTGTTGGAATAAAGGTGTTATTGATCGCTACTTCCACCCAGTTGACAGAGAGAGAATCTACCAGATTCAATTGGGTTTCTTTACTATGCAAATAGGCTTGTTGGGGGGTCTAAACAAGGTACGTTCTCAGTAAAGAGCCGTTATCATCTATTATGTAACTGCAAGCAAGATATGGCCTGCCTAGAGCCAGCATCGTCCAAGTCTCATGTTTGGGATGAGGTGCCCTCTAATATCTGGAAATTAATATGGAAATGCGACACGCTACCTAAAATCAGAAGCTTCATGTGGAGGGTGTGCGCAGATGGTATCGCCTCGGCATTAGCGTTGAATCAGAGACAGATCCCGGTCGACATAATGTGCCATGGATGCGATTTGGAAGAGGAAACAGGTACCCACATTCTACTTACCTGCCCTTTCGCGAAGCAGGTCTGGTTTGGAAGCTCTCTCTCACATAGGGTACCGCCAAAGGAGAATATCAAATTTTATGAATGGTTGGTGACGTGGTCAGGGCTTACATATCATGGCAAGCGTGTGTCAAAGGAAAGCTCCACACTTTGCTCCTTCATCTTGTGGTACCTTTGGACTGCTCGCAATGATTCGCTGTTCGTACGTAAGATATGGCGACCAGAAGAGGTGATATGTGCAGCTGAAAGGGCGTGCACAGAATACTTGGCTGCCACCAAGGAGGTAACAACACCCACACCAACGGTGAGACCGGCAATCAACCAAGTATGGATGCCCCCCCCCCATGGGGTACTCTAAGCTTAACTGTGGCGCATCCTTATATAAGGAGGGCAATAGAAGTGGGGTGGGTTACCTTCTGCGTGACCACCAGGGCTGTTGTCAAATTGCTATCTCTGACCCGTTACAGTTCACTAATGTCCTTGTGGGAGAGGCTTTGACGATTAGGCAAGGCTTGTTGGAAGCTATCTCGGAAGGGGCAATGAAACTGGAGGTTGAGAGTGATTGTCAAGATGTGGTCGCGGCCCTTTTGCCCCCTGGTAGGGACTCAGCCTTACTCATCCGGCCTATCCTTGAGGATATTTTTCATCTTGCCTCTTACTTTGATGATTGTAAATTTCAGTTTGTTTCAAGGGTTGCTAATGTTGTAGCAGATACCCTTGCCAGGAGGGCCCAATCCGTTACGGATAGGATTGTTTGGCCCAATTTCGATCCCTGCCTAGCTACTCCCTATGTGGTAGACGGCAGGAGTGTAATCTGGTTCCTGAATAGAAGCAATTTCTACCAAAAAAAAAAAAAGATAAGAGTTGGGCAACCTCTCATAATCTCTCCCTACCTCGCATTAAATATGTGGGTTCCCTTCTCTTTCCTCATTAAATATATTATTTTGTTTTCCATTATAAGTTTGGCATCTAAGATACCAATATAAGCACGAGGATGTAGATCCCTCTTCCTAGCTAAGAGCTATTATAGAATTGAAAATTAGGGATATATAAAGAACGCCACCTAGTCGTGCAGCACACGTCGCCTTTGCATCCAGAGTCCAAACGCTAGAGCACGCATAAAGACCACCACACCCCCTGAAAAGATGGAAATAACCAGGGGTACGGTGGTCATTTCGTACACCACTGTGTCTGACATAGGGGCGGGTGGCGTTCTCTTTCCCTGAAAATTATTAAAAAATTAAGGATTTTTTAATCCTAATTGTATAAAAATCCCCACGGTCCTATTAGAACACTATGGTGTCCCACATGGGATGACAACTCAATAGTATCCATGGTTAGCAAATCCATGAAAACCAAAAACCAAGGTCAGCAAATTCATGAAAAGTTTAGTTGAGCATAAGATTCTACCAATATTTTTTTTTTTATGGAAAGATTCTACCAATATTTTGATCGATTGGTTTGAAAATTTTGGATATGCTTACCTTTTCTTTTTGAGATTCTACAAATAATCTGTGCATAAATAGAAACGAATAAGTTGAAATAATTGACATTTTCAGAATATGTAGAAAACTTCAATGAAAAATTAAAAAATTTTAAATTTTAAAAAAAAGAAGAAAAATAATTTTTTTAAAAATCTGAGAGCTCCATGCCTGTCTGTGGTAGGGTATTACCATAGATTATTGAATACCTCAAACAAAGGGGTCAGGATATATTAAAAATAAAAAAGGTTTCAAGGCGTATCAATAAAGGGCCGGATCGATTTTTTACCGGTTGGATCGGTTCAGTTTGGTTTTAAAAATTATAGGTATTACAATAATGGAAGAGGGTTTCCTACCAACATAATGTAAGAAGGAATCTGCACACTACAACCAATGAGAGGTTGAAAAATGATATCATCCACATGGTCAAAATAGGACATAAATACATCATTTATTATGCGAGTAGAGTACATAGGAATTTCATTATCATATTCATATCAGATTATATTCGGGGTAATATCCTATTAGTTTTCAGATGGGTTCGAATAGTTTCCGGATAGTAATTGTTTTATATGGATTCTCTTAAATGGATTTACTATTTTATTAATGAAGGTTAGGGTTGAGACTTGAGGCTGAGCCACCCGACATTGCTTAGCTCAGCCCAACCCTGTACAATCAGGGTCAATCAGTGTTGGGCTAGGGTAAAACCTAGATCAAGGGTTTGTTAGGCCCTGGCAGGGCAAGTCTGGGATTGGGTTGAGTTTATGGATTGCAACCCCAACCTAGCCCAGCCCGGCCCGTTGACACCCCAGATACTGGTATGTGCTTCTATTGCTAAATTAGATCAAGGGTTTTAAGAATCACGAATCGGTGAATCGGAAAATCGACCATGACCAATGCCGATTTCCACCAATCTGATATGGCCGATTGAAGACCGATTTTAGGGTTCTTAAGCACCAATTCGGCCCGATTTCAATCCGGGTCGGAATCACCAATGACCGATTCCGTGTTCTAAAACCCTAACTTTCCATTTTTTTTTAAAAATTAAAAAGAAAGAAAAGATCGCTTTACCATGATAAGACGGTTGAGAGTTTTAAGGGGAGAGAACAAATTTGATGAGCATAACTGTTTTAGGTGTTTCAGATTACAAGTTAACCGAAACCCCCTTTTTTTGTGTTCACCTCATCACAAACATGAGTCCTATCTTCTCTTCCGATCGCCTTCTCCTCTCTTTCTTTCTTTTTCTTCTTCTTCTCTTTCCCTCCAATGGTAAATCACAAACTTTGATCCAGAAAGTTTGCAAAGACGCCTCAAAAGACAGCAAATATATGACCTACAAGTTCTGCGTTACAGCTCTCCAAACAGACCCTAACAGCCATCATGCAAGCTTTGAAGGACTTGGACTTATAGCACTGAAACTTGACAAAATCAAAATGAGTCGCTTGATTTCTTACACTGAGAACCTGGTCAAGTACAAGCAATTCAATGATTCATACGTGAAGGAAGCCTTGAAGGATTGTGTGGAACTCTACTCGGATGGGATTGACTCAGTGATGGTAGCAACAATGGCTTACAAGGTTAGGGATTATGGAACAGCTAATGTACATATGAGTGCAGCATTTGATTCAGCGTTTGATTGTGAAGATGGGTTTAATGAGAGAAGAGGTGTAGAGTTCCCTTTGAAGAAGCTGAATCAGGTTATGATTTCTGTAAATGAATTGGCTTTGTATTTTACCTATGAGCTTAGTCAGCCAAAGAATGACTAGACTAGTGAGTGTTATGTGTTTGTTTTAGATAATAGTAATTATAGTGAAGTAATTAAAGGGTAGGTTTGTTATTATTTTCATTAACATGTTCACAGCTTCTGATTTTCTATTTTTCGATTCGAACTCGCAACCACTAGGTCACAACGGAACAACTTTAATGTTATGCTCGCCCTCTATTTTCATTCTCTTATTCACATTATGCCTATGAATTTATTTCACGGTTCACACTTGATAGACTCTAAATAATCTTTCTACCAGCACAATCCCCCTGCTCTTATATTATATTATCTTGTAGAAGAGGAAAAGTGAAACAGCATCTATCCTTTCCGAGAAGAAAGGTTACAAGTTTTGTTATCATTATCACTAGCATCAATTTTATGTTATATTTTTTATTATTAAGATTTATTGCTTCGAAGAATAAAGATGATAAGACATTTAATTTAGGACTAAGTTTCCCTCCACCCATTGAGGACGGGTTACCCACCATCCTAGGGTTTTAGTATATTTCAAAATTCAAATCCCTCACAGGATCTCATTCACTGTGGGTGGAGGAAAACCCAGTTCTTTAATTTATTAGTATAAAGTAGGACTGAGTTTTCTTTAATCCACGATGAAGAGAAATCCCTTGACCGCTACTTTGGATGGATGGAAGAGGGTATCACGGAAAATAGGAAGGGCATTTTATTAAGAATAAGCCCCATTTTATTCTCTCTTTGAAATGTAAATCAACCCCTTTAAAAAAAAAAAAAAAACCTCATTTTGCTTCTTTGGATTCTTTTTTTAAGGAAGGCTCTCCTATTTCAAACTTTAGATATGCCTTACTCTATATTGAACCATTGAAAGTGCATGTAGATTAAAATCCTCTGCAATTCCTACATCTTGTGGTGCCTTGCAGTTTGGGCTAGAGAGCTTGATATGTGGAAGATGCTTCATCCAACGTTGCGAGCTCGATTGACTCAGTTTTTTTTTTTTTTTTTGTTCTTTCTTCTCAAGCTTAGTACCGTTGGATATCGCATCTTTCACGTGTCGAGCTCTTAAGCCCGAACTGCAAGGCACCACAAGATGAAGGCACTGCTGAGGGTTTTTTTCCAAGTGTATTCCCACTTCCATTTCCTTGCAACCAGCTTCCTCCACTGGTTTCCATAGAGTGATTTTGTCCCCAGTTCCAAAACCCATGTAGTGATTGAATTAGATTCAATGATTTAATCATTCCCAGATTTGTGTATTTAAAAAGCTTCCAAGGCTTAACTTTTCCTCATCTTTCTATTAATCACTTCTTCATTGCTTTTTGCCTCATTCTATTTTGCAGCTTTATCTCCCTCAGTCCTTTTATGGTTTTTCAATACCCAATTCTAGTAACGGTAAACTTAAACTACTTGGCTTTTCAAATTGGATGTCTTGTGAAATCAATCGTTGGATAGCTGGCAATCCAAGAGGGAGTGAATTGGGTAGTGCAAAAAAAAATAAAAATTAATGATACATTAAAACTTTACCCAAACCAAACGATTTATGCAAAGGTATAAGTAAAAAAAAAAAAAAAAAAGTGAGGGAGATAGAAAGAGATATGAACTATTGATTTAGAGTGATTTAGAATAGTTCAATACACTTGCCTACGTTCACTATCAAGAGAGTATCATGCCTTCTCATAATTGCTATCCCTTAGTAGCAATTAAACATTCACTTGTTCATATATTAATGGCAGATCATCGGAGGATCCTCCAAACAGAGGACCTAAAAGTGTCTCTTCTCAACTCGGACATCTGTCTCTGATTCACAGACAACCATGAAACAAAGGACATGAGTCTTAAAAGGTTTAAGTCACTATAGTCAACCTCCTATGTTAGCGTTTGATTCCAATTAAGCTTTACCTATGTCCTTGGTTATCTATGAGCTATGAGAATCAATCCATCTAAGGAATTAGAAGAATAAACCAAATTGAAAACTATAACAAGTGCTTGCAACGATGAAGAACATCTTTTGATTATGTTCATTGCCATTCTTGCTTCGGAGGCATTTAATCTCCATGAATTAGTTCTTGAAGCAGACTTCGGTTTTTTCATCACACAAACACAAGTTAGTAATCACAAAAAAACATTTAGTAAATACAATATCCCAACAGGAACCATAGCTCTACTTGAGAGTGCAAAGAGGGCAGAGATAGAAGATGAGGTTCCCTCTAGCCAGGTGAAGAGAGAGAAACCGAATTAGAACCAAGTTACTGGATCCAAGTATGGTTCGATATTGGTTTGAGAAATTAAAACCAAATACTAATCTGTTCAATTTCATTTTATGCCTATTCCATCTAGAACCAAAAAATTTTAACCAGAAACGAACCAATATGCAGCCTTAGGAATGGGTAAGCAAATCTTATTAAACACACACTTATGGAAAGCGGGAATGTAAGAGGGAAGAAGGGGAATGGGAAAGCAAATCTTATTACTCACACCGGAAAAGGGAGGCAAGAGTGGGAATGGGTAAGACAAACCTAACCAGGTAAAGAAGTCACTCTCAACAGTCTAACCTCCGTTCAGCTATTTCTGAATTGAGCACCAGTCCCAGTTGTTCAGTCCCAACTAGAGATAAATTCTACTTAAGGTTTCTCACCAATAAACTATAGAACAGCTTCCAAATGGCAGACGAAGCCATTCTCCCCTCCCACCTTCCTTCCATTAATTTTCACAGCATTTGAAGGCAAATGAGTGGCTTAAAGGGTGATGGACCAGGAAGCGAACATCGAAGTGGTATACATTAAACTAGCAATGCTCCCATATAAGAAGGCTGAGATCACCTGAAAACCTAGCTAAACCGAAACCCACAAAACAATAAGTAAAAAAGAAAAACCAAGCAGGACTTGCACCCAACAAAATCCACCCTTTAAATTCAGACTATTGGACAGAGCATAATCGTGTTGATTTTGCTATTTGGATCACTGCAAGCCCTTGCCACATCAATTGATTCACCAGTAGTTGCAAGCCAGTTCTAAGTTTTAAAACAAAGCCTGGGTAACACCAGGTGCAAAATTAAGTATTAGAGATGATGAGAAAACTTGGAATTCAGAAGAAAACCCTCACTAAAAAAAGCACATGCATTGAGAGCTTTCTAGGGGAATCCCATACAAGGTGAAAACCATAACCTGAAAGAGTTGGAATTCAACAAGCTTCATCAAATATATTCACAAGGATCGCAGGAAGAAATCACAAGTTAATATGACAAACACAAAAAATATAAATATCTAAGAGGCAATCAAAAGCACAAATTTGATTGAAGACAAAAGAACTATCAAGTGTTTTAGCTTGAAGCATGAGAAATCCAAGAAAATATATAGTTTATCAATGACTTACATTATCAAATGGATCAAAATTATTTTTCCATCCACCGTGGATATCAGATTCCTACAACTACTCAACAAAGTTGAGCAAAAACGGATGACCCAATCATTACATTCTGGACACAACAACCTAGAACTAGCCAGCCATTGGATGGTTTGCAATATACTCAATAGCGAGGGGGCAGGAATTAATTTTATCAGCCTCCTTATCTGGAATCTCCAGCTTGAACTCCTCCTCTAAAGCCATTACAATTTCAACAGTATCCAAGCTATCCAAGCCTAGATCTTTCTCGAAATGGACATCAGGGGTAACCTGCAGATATGCAAACTCCAGTTTAAGTTAGATAAGAGATCATAGCTTGACAACATGAGCATGACTGAGCAGAGAAGTTAAACCACTGCAATGGATATATGGGAAAAGGAGAGAACAAGGTTCTAAATCTCGGTTTCGACCATATCTCAGTAGAAACGTCATGCTTTCTCCAAGCTTACTCGAACCTTGGTTTCGAGGCCCAAAAGTTATTTTTTGGCCCTGATTCTTGTTATGCTGCCTATTTTTAACATCTTGAACCCAATCCATGCATTAGTTTCACATAGAGAACACTCAAAATAATACTTTTGGTTTTAACCCAAGTTTCATAGTGTATATTGCTCTTGGACATGGTATCGAATAAACCCATTTGAAATGCCATAAACAACAGAGAGTTTCATATCCACTAGGTTTTGAATGGACACTCAAGGTAATCAAATAAAGCAAATGAAGTATATCAATGTGAGAGCACAAGAACTAAGAGGGTGAAGGATTTATTGCCATAAAAACTAATAACCAGAAACTGGAAAAAGAAATAGATTGCTGAGTACAATTAAATGCGAAGAAAAGAGGGAACTGATAGGACTTTGGGAGAGATGAGCATCCAAGGCAGAATTGGTGTACGGTAAACTAACCAAGGGCATGTACATTAAAAAAACGACATCATCTTGGGATGAAAAAGAAGGGAACTGCAAAAATTCTGAACTTTGAAGTAAATTCTGCACAAAACCCCAGCGTTTGTACATAGCAGGACTGGGTGTAGCCGCACCTAAGATTACAAGAAATTCTGCACAAAACTCTCTTTTTTTTTTTTTTTTTTTTTTTTTTTTGTGCATGTGGGGTGGGGTTAAAAAACAATCTTATTCATCAGAATGTGAAAAACTCATAGTTTCATACTTACAAGCCTTCAACAACCATGGAGATAAGCTCCAACAAAAACTATGACAGTATGGCCTAATGCCACTCCATGTTTGTTGGAGGCTTGTAACTCTGAAAATATGAATTTTTCATATTCTGATGAATAAGAATGTTTTTTGCCCGAAAAAAGAATGTGAGTTTTGTGCAATTTCTTGTAATCTTCGCTGGGGTTGGGGGCTACGCCTAACCTGCTATGTACATTGTTTTTGACTTCGTAGCAAATACTCAATTGGCCCTATTCCAACGAAGATTACAAGAAAAAACAATGTACATAGCAGGACGGGGCGAAGCTCCAACGAATATTACAATAATTTTGCACAAAACTCAAATTTTGAGAGAATTAAATCCTCCAATTAAAATATACTAAAGAAAAATAAGAGCTTTCCTATTCCAACTGTGGTAATCCTAGGGTTTTTGCAGTAAATTGTGAATAGAATCAGTTTCCAAACCAGGGAATTTAGCAGAATTTAAATTTAACAAATTTTCAAGGGTTTCACATAATTAGGAAAAGTTAATACAGTAGAAATCCAAAGAGCATTCATATACCAACACAGGCTAACAAATTACCGATAAACTCGAATCAGAAACATAACAATAATAAAAAGATAGGTAAAGTCTTTCTAATCAAGAAACTGACCTTGGAAGGATCGACCTTGGGGAAGCACTTGACAACGTCGAGAACTCTCTCGATCACTTCTTCCCTCTCGAGATGATCGTCTCCATGGGATGACATCGACCGAATGGAGTTGCAGAGATTCCATGCCTGCAATCCCAATCCATCTAGTGCCGTTGTTTGAACTGGGACTCGAATGTGGCGGAGAATCGCAGCTCTCAGAGCCATCTATCTCTCTCTCTCTCTCTCTGGTTCTCGCTCTCGTTCACGCCCTTGATCTCGATTAGTGACTGTCTAACGCTCGCCGTTTACCTTGGAGTTTAGACGAACTGACGAAGATAAGATTGGCAATAAGATTATAAGCAAAGGGCAATTTCGGCAGACTGGGAGGAGTTGGACCTAGCAATGGCTAGTACAGGTTGTTGGACTCAAAACTACCAACACGGCCCAAATTAAACCTATCCAACTTCCAACACAGCCCAAATCAAACCTATGATTAAATAAATTAATTTATAGGAAAAAAGATCCATGCCAGACTGCGTCGAGCCTGCTCCTAGAAATAAAAAAATTATATCCATGTTGATGCCCCTGCGAACGCTCTCATTAGCCATTATTTTGGTGTAGGGGTCACACAGCCTCATAGCGTTCTCTTACCGTAATTTGTATTATTATTTTGGGAAAATATTCTCTGTGCCGTAGCACAGGCTGCACCCAGGCACATGGGCAGCCTGTGCAGGGTAAGGGTGTTAAACGGTTCAGTTTGGTTCGGTTTTGACTGCTTGAGGGTAGAAACCGTAACCAGACCGTTTAGTTAAACGGTTGCACATCCAAAACCGTAACCATTTAGTAAACGGTTTCGGTTATACAGTTTTTAAATGGTTTCGGTTAAATGGTTATACACGGTTTGGATTAGCCGATTATGAATAACATCTCTGATTTACTAAAAAGTTTAATAGTTTTCAAACCAAACCTCCTGCATTTTTTAATAGAAAATGGGTTGTAACCTGTAGTGCATCTCTTTTAATTAGTAAATACCTTCAATGGACGATGGATCCCATGAAAATGTTGTACCTTCAACCACTGTTTACCCTTTTTTTTTTCTTTTTTCCTTTTTTGGGTAGAAAACGGTTTACCTTCTATTTACTAATACTAAATAGTTATTAGTAATCAGTTATTAATTATGAAGTTATTAGTTGTTTTTTTTTTTGAAAAAAGGAAATCATTTATTGAAGACACTTAACTTAGTGAGTTAGTGAGTTAGTGACTTAGTGGTTAGTACGTAGTAGTTGCTATTGCTAGGTTTTGAATCTTTTGATGTTTAATTTAAACGGTTATAATCAGTTGTAATTGGATTAAACGGTCTGAAACCGTTGGATTAATTGGTTAAAATCGGACCAAACCGTTTAGCTAAACGGTGGCATTTCTGAAACCATAATCAGACCATTTATTTAAACGGTCTGTCGGTTCCGGTTTAAATGGTTCGGTTCGATTTCGATTTTGTTTTGACACCCTTAGTGCAGGGTAGGGGTGTCAACGGGCCGGTTTCGGTTCGGGCTTTTCGGTTTCGGTGTGACTTTTATAGAAACCGAAACCAAACCATTAAGAAATGTTCGGTTTCGGTGCGGTTTGGTTTCGTGTCGGTTTCGGTTTATGATAACGGGTTGATATCGGTTTGGATTCGGTTTGGTACCGGTTTTATATAACTAGTAAGGTCCGGTTAGTGCTAATTTTTTCTCTCTTTCTCTTATAAGTACATAAAATATTTCAAATACAATGCATTTTTGTATCCTATGTCCTATGGCCTATGGATACAATTGGTTGGATAATCACTAACAAAGGATATGAGATAAAGTGAGAAACTATCACAACACATTTAGGGGGCAATGGGGCATTAGGCATTTACTAATTTACTCATTTATCGGGTTAGGTCGGTTCGATTTGGGTTCGGGCTACCGGTGCACCGTCGGGCTAGCTCAAACCAAACCAAACCGTTTGCCTCTCTGGATCCACAAACCGAACCGAACCATTAAGAGTTTGGTTCGGTGTGGCCCGGGCTGGTTCGGGCTGGTTTCATCGATTCGGGTTGGGTATTGACACCCCTAGTGCAGGGGGGCAGGGTGGTCATTGCGCCCACCCCCATGTGCCTGGGCGTAGCCTATATTGCAGCACAGAGAACAACGCCCCTATTATTTTTTATGTGATGTGTTGTTCAAAAGGTATATACTTTACCGCAATAAAAAACGGGCATTCTTTTCAATGGTTGCCACATTGTGCTTTTAAATATTCAAATTAACCAAGCATCATTGAATTGCATTGAGTTTGGTATTACTAAGTTTGAAATTAAGTTGGTTTAGACTAAATGCTGAAATCATTTGAATAGATCAACTTCATAATAGAATCTCATTGTTCAAGTTCATGTTGGATGAAAAGGATTCTGTCCAGCATCCTGCCCGGGTTGCATGTGTAGCGCCGGACACAGTGAGGCATGAAAAGATCACCTCACCCCTGCTCGAGCAAGGCGCTCAGACAGGGATGAGGCGGTCTTTTCACACCTCACTGTGTCTGGCGCTGCACATGCAGCCCGGATAGAGTGCTGGACAGGAGCCGAATCTCATCTTGAACGAAAATGAATTATCTCGACATTGATGGTGAATTGAACTATTTATCTCCACTTCTACATGGATTTCTTCTCAATTCTTAGTCTCTTTAGATATGGTTGTTATAGTCTGAGTACCCCAAAACAAAAGTATTAAATGGATATTTATAGATCTAAACATACCGAATCAACTGGTTTTATCATATCCATATTTTGGTAGCAAAAGCAAATTGTTTCATCTTTATTAACCAAGGTCCAACATAACAGAATCAGGGATGAGATCGATTTCTATCTATTCAAAATCCAATTGGGTCGAAATTGACTTGGAATCGGATTGGAATAAGTTGAATCCATGGATTCAGAACTAAAGCAAAGATTTCCAAAATATATGTTATTTTTTAAAAGTTTTTTATTCAATAAACATGAGGATCTTGCTGCTGGAGATAAATTTCATCGATATCTTGATATTTTGGTTAGAATTCGATTTAATTAGTGACTAATATTCTATCCAATTATGGACTCTTATTAAATCTCCTAAATCAAGTTAACCTATTATTGGTCTAATAAAAAGGGTAATTGAGTTATATTAGGAGTCCTATGTGGATTGATTTTGGTGTGGGCATTTAGATTCCTACTGTAACTATGATGAGAGAGGCCTTATAGAAAATACTATATAAAGAGAGCTAGGTTCCCCCCTC
This sequence comes from Telopea speciosissima, assembly GCF_018873765.1. Lineage (NCBI taxonomy): Eukaryota > Viridiplantae > Streptophyta > Magnoliopsida > Proteales > Proteaceae > Telopea > Telopea speciosissima. The sequence continues at coordinate 54,228,396 of NC_057921.1, read as the reverse complement.
TAACCCATCACAATTATTATTCTCAATCTAAGTTGAAGGAGTGCATTTTGGAAAGAGAGAGAGATATTCAGTCTTCATCATCCCTATTGCATACGGTATTCTCATCAAGCCAGTGATCTTAGAGAATAGAGGGGAAGCACATTGGTCTTTATTTTCCACTGTGATTATCATCATTATGGATTTGAAACAAGATTAGTGATTCTACTTTGACCCTTTATTATTTATTTGTTTTGTGTTCTTGAACGGCCTGTGGAGATCCTGTTTATTTGATATCTTCCCTATTTGGGACAAATAACCAAAAGAAGAAAAAAAAATAGCAAAAATGAAGATCAAAGACATTAAACATGAAACCTCAAGCGATTCATAAAATGATTATAAAAAATGACTAGAATCAAGATGGAGTGCCACTAGTACCAATTCCTTAAACCATGTTATTAACAACTACGAAACAATTAAGGCCAGATTTGGTTTGATTCTTATTTTAATTTTTGGATTGATTTTATGGAATAGTCAACAAATAAATTTTTTGTAAAGAAATTGAAATTGTTTTGATTGTATCAATATAAAATATTTTAAGAATAAAAAATCCATCTGGTAGTTCAATTTATGAGAATAGATTCTATATATTTTGGGAAGGATGGTGGTGGCATGGAAGTGGCGGTGGGGTAGTGGTGGTGGTAGTGGCAATGGAGGGGTGGTGCCATGGTAGTGGTGAGACCGTTAAGAAAAAAAGAAGGATGGTGTTTTATTTTTTACATGAAATTAGTACTTTGCCAATTTGCCATCAAATTAACCATATGCTAATTAAAGAACAAGGATGAAATCAAATGAAATAGAAATTTTGAAATAGCTGATGAGCTATTTCAGAGTTTCTATTCACTAAAATAATGTGCTCTTACCCGAAAAAAAAAGGGGGGGGGAATGAGCCTAAACAATTTTCAAAATAGAAATCACCCCATGAAATTGAAATAGAAATAATACCAAATTAGGACTAAGTATAAGTTTAATGTTTATGAATTAGATGACAAAAATAACCCCAATTATTAGTTGTCAAATGGTCGATTTGTTAATTTTTAATTTATGAAGTCAACGTGCAAAACACATTTGCATGCCAAGACACATTTCATTTTCCCTTCGAATAGTGAGATGTCTTAAATAGCACCTTGTTTATTTATTAAACAGATTCATGGAAACCACATTGTTTATTTAGCTTAATTCAAGATGAATAAGTGACAAACTTAGGATAACTAAACAGTTTTATTTGTCAGATTCATGATGAACCAATTGGCAGACTCAGGGTAACCAAACAATTTTTAAGAAAGATTCAAGTCACAGAATCAAGGTAACCAAACAGTTTTTCAGTAAGATTTAGGTCATAGAATCAGGATAACCAAACAGTTAATTTGGCACAAAAACCAATCCACAGAAAGTCTCTCTATGGAATTACACTTAGACTCGATACATGCGCACACACAGATTTACGCAACCAGACCCTAAAAAGAGTAGAAGCTGGATTTGTAACATCTTCTAACTACAAAAGTTAAAACACACTTGTCAAACTCTTCCCATGTTTGTGTCAAGTTAAAATTTGAAATTATGAGATGAACACGAGGTCTTTATCACATGAACCAATCTAAGATTCCACTAACTACGGTAACACACTTGATTTTTCACGATTCTATTTGATTGTAAGGGAAATGCAAATATTTTTTCAAGGAAGTGAAATGTCTTTTACAGGAAAATTCTTTTTTGGTGTTTGGTTGCAAAAAAAAAAAGCAGATATTTTTCTACAACGTAAAATAAATTTTAGAGAAAATGTAAATATTTCCCTTAACTTCCTTTCCCTTCTCATTACTTCTCATTCCTCACTTCCTTGCAAACAAACGTAGTCAAAAATAAAAAATAAAAAAAATCATGGTGGATTGTTGGTATCAGCCCAAACCTAAGCCCAAGCCCAAGCCCACTATCAGTGACCAACCGAACCGAGCAGCACAGCCCTTGGCCCTAGATTTCATGCACAAGAAATGGAAAACGACCACATATAAAATGCGGGAGAAAGAAAAACAGCACCGACCGTTAATTAACGGCCGTCAAAGAAGAGAGACTGAGAGAGACCGATGGAGAGAGAGAGACTTCAGCATCTCAGACACCAAAACCTACTCAGGCGCTTAAAATTCCCTCTTCGTTGCTCTCTTAAACTTCCAAAATTTGTATTTTCATCTGGGTAACCAGAGATAGAGAGTCTCAGATTCTTCTCGGATACGGGGGAGGAGACTTCCTACCTGGGTTCGTTCAATTTCAACTGCCACAACCATGACTAGTAAAGAATCAGTTGTGCACGACGATGAGTATTCGCTGCTCAAAGACCTGAAACTGGAAATCGACACAGTGGAAGACACATTCTCTATCTGTCTTTGGATTTACCTTTTAAGCTCCAACCCCGTTCCAGCGACAATCATTCGTCAGGTCTCTCATTCCCCCTATTTCTCTGTTTCTATCTATCCATCCATCTATGTAGCTTTTTCCTGGGATTGTTCTGTTTCAATAACTTCTGGTGTTTTTGTTTTCCTTGTTAATTTTTTTCCGCCTTTGTTTGTACATTATTTCCATAACCTGCAAAACCTGGACCTTGTTAATTCGTTTGTCATTTCCCTCTTGTCACTGATTGTTAGTACATGGAAATGTTGGATGGTGTTTCTTTTAATATACCCAATTGCATTTTTTAATACGTGAGAGTAGTAATCCTCCGTTATAACATTTCACTAACAATTATTTCATCTGAATACGCAACACCCACTTCTAGTTGATAAATGTTCCTTCTAGTTCCAATATGTATATCTTCAACATCAACTTGTCATCAGAAGAAGCAATATTGAATTTCTTGATTATTACCTGATTCTGGGAGTGCTTATTTCAATGTTAGTACCATTTGATGTCTTTTTTCTTCCCATGATTTTTCTGCAAGGTAGCTATATCAAGAATGCATATGATCAACTGAAAATGCAGTCCAACCTTTTGACTGTAGTTCAGTTTATGCTATGTTGACTGAATCAAGTGATCATAAGAACTTTATATTGTGCTTCATCCTTTTTGCATGTGGTATGTATAAAAATAAAGTTTGGTGTATTATGCTTCCAGGGATACTCATATACAGGATACTGCTCAAGGGGATTCATTCCCTTTCTTTCTATCCCCTGGTATTTTTATCATCAAGAAGAACCCCAGCTGGGTTGTCAAGAGAAAAGAGAAATTACAGCTTTCCCATCACCTGTTTTCATACAGTTAAGGAAGATTGAAGCGTTTTTTGTTTTTTTTGGTTCTTCAAGTGCAGTTGACAGGACTGTTATGTGATCCGCAAAGTTGATGGGATGAAGATTCCGCAAAGTAGCCATTTTAGTATCTAGGATCGATTATTAGTATGGAAGGTGATGTAGAAGATGATGTCTCACAGAGGATTAAAGTAGGGTGGATGAAGTGGAGAGGGGCAACCAGAGTGTTATGTGATCGACGGATCCCTTTAAAACTTAAAAGGAAAGTTTTACAGGACAGTCATAAGACTGGCTATGATGTATGGTGCGGAGTGTTGGGCAGTTAAGAAGTGTCATATAGATAAGCTAAGCGTAGCGGAGATGAGGATTTTGAGTGGCAAAACCAAGAAGGATAAAGTAAGGAATGACCATATTAGAGATGGTTTGGGAGTAGCCCCGATTCAAGATAAGCTTCGAGAAAGTCGTTTGAGGTGGTATGGCTTTGTCCATCGTAAGCCTTCGGATGCCCCAGTTTGGAGGAGTGACTTGATTCAGATTGAAGGTACTAAAAGAGCTAGGGGCAGGCCTAAAATAACCCTAGGAGAAGTGCTGAGGAAAGACATGCATAATTTAGGTCTTGTCTCTAGTCTCTAGTATGATGTCGAATAGAGCTGATTGGAGGGCAAGGATCCATGTAGCCAACCCGAGCTAGTTTGTGTTTTTGACTTTTGTTACAATTTGTGTAGCTGACCCCATTCAGTTGGGACAAGGCTAAGTTGTTGTTGCAAGTGCTTTTGACACTGATGCTACTTCTCTTCCTAATTGTTTCTACTCAAGTTTTATCATCAAGTCGAAGGGTTGGTTCTCAAGATTCATCTCGCCAACCCCCACCTCCAAATAAGTCATGTAGATTGTGAATTTTGCAGTTCCAGGGTATGCAGATCTTTTAAGCATTGAATGGTTACGTGATCCATGATCACTAAGTAGAAGTGGTTATACATGGAACTTCGTTATATAAAACTGATAAAGTCCCTGACTGTAGAAGTTTAAGATATAGTTTGTGAGCATTATACTGTGACGGTCACTCCACCTCAGTTCTGCAGCAGAGCCCACAAATTCTATGACATATTAATTATAAGCTGATGAACGGTTGGTTCTATATTGAATTTATAGAAATTTCGCACTAATTGAACTTTGACAGAAGTTTTTGTCTTGCTGCAAAATCATTATTATGACTGATGTTGTCTGTTGGAAAACAAATGAATTTCTGTTTTCTACAGAAGCAAATACAGCCATAGTTAAGGATATATCCGTATCAAAACATGCTGTCCCTTTGTGTTCCTTATCTCTTTCTCTTGGGATGAAAATCTGTTTCACATTTTTTCCCCTCAATGAGAGGATGAATAATCATATTTTCTGCTTATACAGATGAAGTCTGACATTGAAGATGATGCACCCTTTCTGGTCTTGAATGAGGAGAAGAAAATGATGCTTTTCCCTTTGTTATTCCTGCACAAGGAAGCTTCAAATCCTGGAGACTCAACTTCATGGACTGTAGTTTCATCCACATCTTCAGAGATCGAGTGTCCATTGGACAAATGGGTTCATGTTGGATGTGAGGTCTGTCTCATCACACTGCAATTTTTATGGTCATCAAATAAGAGAATTGATTGCTTCAAAGATTTATTTCCTTTTCTACATAATCATTGCATGAATATGGGTCCCTATTTTTCTTGGTGTATTCACATAAGGTTTCTTCCTCCCCCCTTTCTGCATTTTGACATGTACTTTTTCCTTTAAGAGTCTTTAGTGCTTTAGGAGAAGATCTAATGTGATTATTGTTAGTGTAAAATTTTTATAATCTCTAATAGTGATCATGAATTGCTAATTCCTAAATTTGTTTAATACTAGGTATCTAGAAATTTTGTTCGCCTTCACATGAATGGGGTGGTGGTGGGAGAGAAGCCACTATCATCTGCATTGAAGAATGATTCTACTTTGGATGATATGAGAAAGGTAACTTTGGCTGGTGGGGGTGGTGATGGGAGATTTCAGAGTTACATTCATTATGCACAAGCCGTGCCTTCGACTTCCTCTGTTAAGGATTACTTTGTGAAGGTGCATGAAAAGATTTGTTCTTTTTTTGGGTTGTAATTCATGCAGTTCTCTGCTTAAGAAATGTCTTTTTTTTTATAACAGAACCCCCCACTGGAATTATCCATTGACAGTTCATGTGCTTCTGAGATTGAAGAAGGTGGTGATGGTGTTTGGAGTGTTGTTGGTGGCAAGGTTAGTTGTGCTTTTATATTTATCTCTATATCGGATATCATATGTTTTCCAGCGTGTGGTTATGGGTTCTGTAGAATTCTAATGTACAGTTGTATGTTCTGTTGCACTTATATATTTATCAAAGTGTGGTACTTATGCATACAATATCAAAGTTTCTAATGGTACTAGGAACATGGTTTCTTTTTATCAGGTGACATTTCTGACACCTTATGTCTATGCCCAAGATATGTATGTTCCATAGAACTCTAAAATATGTCACCGTTATATAACAACATTTCTATTACTAGTAAGTCTGTGTTAAACAGTTGATGAAATAGATACTCACTTAAATGCCTTACTGTGTGCTGTTAATGGAATAGATAAAGTCTATGTTAAACAGTTGATGAAATAGATGCTCACTTAAATGCCTTACTGTGTGCTGTTAATGGAATAGATAGTCACTTTTAACATTATTCTGAAACCTAAAAATTAGACTTTATCCTATCCTAGTCTTAGGAAGAGTTATTCATGCATTTTCTTCTGACAATTTGATGTTTGACAGAAAAGTGCCTCTGGGAAGGTGATTGTCTTAACCACCCATGAGATTTGAAGATCTATGACCATTTTGTCCTTGACTTTCTTTGTGCCGGCTTCAATTGGTTCAGCGATTTCGGAAACTAACTAGGTCTTTAATTTAGAAAATGAGAAAATAAATTGAGAAAGGCTGAATCAGAAGCAAAATGAATACCTGAGATTGAAAACTTTAATGGATTTTGTCTCTTATGAGCTTGGACAAAACTTGCTTGAATCTTGTTTGAATTTGAACTGTGTTATTTTCATCGGTTAGGCAATCGAACTTTCTCATGTAGCAAATGAATACCTGAAGAATGATTGATGCGGTCCAACAGCACGCGCTTCAGGCTTTGCTTATCAATAGGATCCATGGATGATCCAAATCATCCAATATCTCATGTGTCAAATCCTTTAGTTTCAAAGAAATTGTTCCTGTGATTTATGAAATTATTAATTTATGGATCATTTTACTGCTCTTTCTGTGCTTATAAACTGACATTACTAGCATTACATTTTTGTCATTTCTTTTTTTTTCTTTTCCCCCCTTTTTTGTTCCTCATCAGAAACTATGAAAGAAGAACATTTCCATGATAATATAAAGTATCTTTATGAAGCCAGGGGTCAATATTTCAAATCTAACAAAATGCTACAGCTACATGCAAAAGTCTCTCTGTGCATCAACATCACAGAAGAAAGCTATAGCTTAATCAAACAACAAGGTTCTCCCACAAAATAGAACTCTAATTGGAAAGTCTAGAAATTGATCCTGCTAGAATTTGTTTAAAATCAGTAGTCAATCCACTATCAATACGCACCTTATTGCTGAGTACATGGTCTCCCAAGGGTGGCTCAAATCAACTCAGCACATCAATTTTAACTCTTCTACTTGGGGTCAGTCACAAAGTTCATATTTTTCTATTTCACTCTACTTAAGGTCATGAACCCTTAATCCGAGTCAGTTCTGGCTTTCCTTTATCTTTGTAACAGTTCTGATTTGCACCATTTGACTTGTCACTGTTGCATTCCCTGATCTTTGTTACCAATGAATGAACCATTTCAATCAGATCAAATCAGGTCTCAATGAAACAGAAAGTATCATGGTACGTCTTCCTTCCCTGAAATGGAACTTTCATGCTGGAGCAAGAGCTAGCATGAAAGTCGATCTATGACGACCAGCGCATTTGTTCGTATTTCATTTTATTGACTTCCTGTGATCTTGGCACTTACTGGAGCTACTCCTAAGTTCCTCAGAATGCATTCTTTTCTGATAATGTCTATCCTCATCTCATCATTTATTCTTCTCAACATCTTCACTGATTGTAGCCCATCAAAAACTCATACCTTCCTCTTTCCAAACACCCCAATCCATGAAGGGGTAGCAGTCTTTAATATTCTTCCCACATCTCTGAAGGGAATGAGAAGCCAAACCCAAATTACTGCTTGTATATTTGGGTGAAAACCTTTATATCTTGAACCAATTGATGAAATAGCTTTATACGGAATGTAATTCTTTGACTACAAGGTGATGCAGGAGCAATCCCTTGGATCGACTCAAACCAGTTGGGGACCCATATGAATACAAATCTGATTCAATTAGGTTTTTGGATTCAGTAGGATATCTTAGTTTATTTATTTATTTGGATTTTTATTAGTTGGATTTATCTTGTAATTTTCTATTTTTAGTTTTATTAGGCTAATTAGTGATAGAGTTTATTTAGGAGTTTATGAGTCCCAAATAGATTGAGTTTTAATTTCAGTTCTAAATTACAATTAAGAGTCTTTTCATTTCATCTTTAAATTTAAGTTTTTAACCTATGCAAGATTTAGATTGGAATGAATTGATTTGTTTGGTTGAAACCTCGTGTGGTTTGATTGCTCGTGTGAGCCCCTCTTCTCCTTCTTCTTCTTCTTTTATTATCTTTTCTTTTCTACTGTTACCTTCTTATTTAATCCCACATTATATATTACGTATTCTGTTCACCTGGTTTGATGTCCGTATGCTGTTCTAATGGAGTAATCAGTCCTGACCTTTGCAAATCTGTTAGAGCTTCATCAGTTTGGCTTTCCTCCCAGATCGATTAAAAGAAATCCAAGGTCTGTATTTCGAAACCCTTCTGTTGGAAACTAAACCCAGAATTTAGGACTGTCTGTCAGATTCAGTTGCAGACTTTGATTCTTACCTGGTTCTTTGATCTATCGATTCGGTTGTCGATAATCTCCATAGAATAAGTAGTTGCGATACTCTCCCTAAATCCCCAACTCAATCCAACCTGTATTGGGGGAGATTTCTTCTCCAAATCGAGACTGGTTTCCGCTTTTGTTGGTTGAGTATCGTGAGAAAGAAGATAAGTTCCCCTCTTTCACGATTTAATTAGGTTCCTTATTTTTTGTTTAGGAATTGGAGAGCTTTAATAGGGGGGTGGGGATAGGGGATGGGGATAGGCCCCAAGGTGGTTTGAACTCATGACCTCTTATTTGAGGAGTTGGTCTTTGCCAACTGAGCTGACCCCTTGGGGGTAGGTTCCTTATTTTATTACCCCACTTTCCCATACCCCTTCCTTTACCCCTAAGTCACTCATGTCCTTATTTTTATCTTACTTCCAAGTTTACCCTCTTACAATAAATCTTATTTCCTTCCATTTCCCCACACCCATTGAAACTACCAATTTACCCTTTTGAGATTCCATTTAATTACAAATTTGCCATCATTTCTTTTACTTGGATTATAAATGTTTGAGTGGGCCCACAAGCGATCCGAAACAGGTTTCGGAACCCCGGATCCGCATCACAAGGGGTAGCTCAGTTGCCAAGGGCCAACACCTCACAATTAAGAACTCATGAATTCAACTCTCCTTGGGATCTAACTATAAAAAATAAATAAATAAATAAATAAATAAATAAAAGCTTCATATGGTGCTAGTCACACAGAAATGGAGAAATTGGTGTGCTACTTCTTGGGTGTGGGGAAGGGAGACTAAAAAAATTCCCATTCTGTGCTTTCCCTCCCCATATCACTAGTTAAGCATGAGTACAAATATTTCACTGTGAAGATCCCGTAAGTACTGCTTCCTCCATTTGGGACATGTCCACCTCAGTGGAGTATCTCACTAACTGGAGAGAAAGTGAATCTTTCACCACTGAAATGACCTTCTAAATTCTGGGATCAAGACAACTTCATCATTCCAGACTTCAAAATAGTGATTAACAGTGGAACTTTGATTTGCAACGAGGGGCAAACATGTGAGAACTTATCCTCTTTCCTTACCATTTTGGGTCACCTTTTTGATGTTACTAAAATGCTAATTAATAGAATATGGTACAAAACAAAATGTAATTTGATCTTCTCTAATCATTGAGTGATGCTTGTCTAAGACTTCTCTTTTTCTTCTAAATATCGGTGAAGCGTTTTTGCATTTACTATAATTTTATATATACAGAAGGACAAAGGTAAGATCCACCTGCAACCTTCTCCCCCCACCCCTTTGTTTTTCATAATCTTCCCTAAAAAATGAAATACTTTTATGGCACATGAATACCAGGCATGCAATCTTTTTCCTCTTCAATTTCATTTTTTTGGGGGGAGGGGGGTGAGAATCAAAATGTGCAGCGCTGCCTGGATTTTTCTTTTATTTTTCTATATTTTACATCAAATTAAGGCATGCCTACCCTTTTGAGAAACTTTTTCTGTTTGCTCACCCAAATATTTACCTTCTCCCTCTCTCCTTTCTATGCATTTCACTTCAGCTCTCTAATGTCTAACCCTATAAAGTGACCTGTCTAAAATCCCCCCTCTCTCTCTCACACACATACACACAAAAAAAAAAAAAAAAAAAAAAAGAAAGACACGAGTGCACACTGAGTATTGTAACTCTTCTCTCTTACTCAAAAGTGGATGCCACATCCCTGCTTCTCTCCCATAGGCTTTTCAATCAAAATGGCATTCAAAGCATTCAAAATTTTTTTTTTCTACTTTTATTTTAGCGAATGCTCATCAGTTTATGTGCCATCTCTTTTTTCTCTATACTTTCTGCCACACTTCATTCTGTAAATATTTTTCTTAAAAATTGATGACATGAATTGAAACTCCGCATGAGGATTATACATGCCACGAATTGAATATAAAAGATTTTGAACTGATTACGTAGAAGACATATTATATTTGATGTAGAATATATTTCTCATACATGCCACAAATTCAATATAAAAAATTTCTGATCTAATTACGTAGAAGACATATTATGTTTGATGTAAAATATATTTCACCATTAAAAAGAATTCAAAAAACTGGTTTTTATTTATGGTCTATGGCCTTCGCTATTATCCTTGATTAAGATTGTGCTTCCTAATTCCTATACATATTTCCTAATTGAATAAATTAGTGTTATCTGCCCTGTGTATCTTTTTTTGGTGAGAATCTGCCCTGTGTATCATACAGGCTGTTTTGGTAAGTCTAATTTGGACTTTGGAGCAAAATCCTTGTCCTTATTTTTTTAATGTACTTTCAATTGATTTATTCCTGTTTAATGTACTGATAATTTACCAAATCACAGGCATCTTGTCGCAGGAATTTCTCTCTAGACGTCGTTTTACTGGATGCCTTTGGTCATCCTGTAAACAAAGAAATGGAGGTTTGTACACCCTGATTTGTTATCTTCTACAGTTAGAAGCATTGTGTACAAGTTCTCCCCAAATTGCTCAATTGTTTACAAGGACTGCTGCTTGTACTCCAGGTTGTTGCTTCACTTTTATATGCTGACAATGGAGCACCTGTTGAAAAGCCCAGGGATTCAGAAGCTCCCCTTTTGACAAGCTATGATGGAATCGAGTATGCGTCTTATGATAGACCAAGTAAACTATTGCATGGTCGTGCATCCTTCAAGCTCAAGATATCTCAGGTGCTTACATATATAAGGAGACATTTATTTTGGCACCTTCTACACTTGCATTAATGGGAATGTCTAAGGTATATCTGTATATTGCTATGATGCTCTAGCAACAGCTTGCTAGTATGCATTGCGCTAATGCAAGAATTGGATGCCACCCGCTTAATGATTAAGGTCAGAGGTCTCCTTTGTCACACAGATACAATCACTTGACTTGGAAAAGGAGACTATCCTTGCAATCTACTCAATGGTACCTTAGGTTTATTCCATTAACCTGCTTGTCCTCCTTGATTTGATTTTTTTTGAAGTGAATACTGGATTCGTTAAAAATGTTGAATTGAGGAGAATATGCAGAGGTCACTGGGCCTTGAGTCTATTTGAACGACTTTTGTTGTGGATTTTACAGCCTTTATCTATGGACAGGATAAAAAATACAGTTTAATAGGCAAATTTTATGCTGGCAGTCAGAATTGTCCGCATGGTGTGAACTAGTGGCCAGTCCGAATTGTTCTTTTCTTTTTTGGACATCCAGTTATAATCTTCTTTTGGCAAAGATCCCTATCATTCTACTGAGGAAAAATTGCATTTCTCAGAAGGTCGAGTTCATGCAAACGGTTTGAATCGTAGTTTAAAAAATCAGACTGCTTTGAATTAAAAAGAGACTGGGTTCTGGTTTTTGTCTGGTTTTAACTGTTCAAACATGCATACATATAAAAAGTGGATTGAAAATTAACTAAAGTTGGGAATCAGGAAAATTATTTTTAAACTGAAGTTCTAACTAGCAATCCATTTTAGGGGGAAACCCAATCCCAGCCCTCTTCTCATACAAAGAGAAAGTGAAGAATGGAGACTGAAGAGAGAGAGAGAGAGTGTGTGAGGAGAGAAAGAAGGGGGGAAATGACGAGATAAGGTAAAGAGAGAGTGTGATGATAGAAACAAGTTATGTAATCTTTAGACGAGACCATGTTTGATGTGGAATCCCTATTTTGAAGTCTATTTTAAAGGAGAGATTGGGTCCTCTTGAATTTCCGAATTTGGATCTCAAAAGCTGGTACATTTCTTTTATATTGTGGTTCCTTTAAATCCAATTCCACCAATTGTAAGTTGGCAGCCACCCTTATTTTAGGAGATAGTTTTTTCTTTTGTATTTGGATCTAGAAGTTGTAATTTTTAGCCCAATATGGAAGTTTTTCTTTTCCTCTCTTTTTTTTTTTTCAATATAATTCCATCTTAGGTTGGTGCAAGCTTTTTAGGAGAGATTGTCTCCTTTAACCATGTTTCCGAATTTAAGTTTCATTTAATGTAGGAGCTTATTCTAAAATAAATAAAAAAAATCCAAGTTGGCGCCAATATTTTAAAAGAGATTCTCTTTTGCTCGTGTTTCCCAAATTAAGGAGAATTTTAAAATATTCAAAATTTTAGAGATTTCAAATAAGTAATGGAAGTCAAAATTGGAAAGTAGACTGCTTTAATTGTCTCCATTAAATTTTGGGCTTTCCCAAACTAGGCCAGATTTTTTAATTTCACAGTTCATAGAAAACTGCCGAAACCTGCTGGTTTGATGCAGGTTCAAAACTAACAAAACATTTGTTCAGTTCCAGTTAACTCCAATTCAACTGTGTGGCTTGGTCCATGTTTCAAAGGTGTGCTTCGTACTCGTTTTGATGACCATTGCCTTATTTATGACATCCCATGTCCAAATCAATGCTTCTCTACTGCAATACAATGACAAGTTGGATATAGACTATGTTTTCATAGTTGTATAGGGATAAAGTTTTTGTTTATATCATTACCAAGTTCTGTTGCTATTTGTTATGAGATTTATTATTTTGGTTTGAAAAGAAAACTTCTTGAATTATTTCCCTTTTTTCCGTTTCAGCTTTCATCAAAATGTGACAATAGGCTCTTCCGTATTCGATTTGATTCACCAAAAGCTGGAAGATATCCTTTTTTTGAGGCTTACTCTCGCCCAATCCGATGTATCTCAAGGAACCGTAATACCCGGACGTCCTCTCTGCAGTTAAAGAAGTCAATTTCTTCAGCTCATCTACTTGATGGGCCTCAGTCCTTGGGTTTGGATGATGGATCCCCAGAAATTCAACACAATATTGGTGATGGTTTCTTTCCAGTATCAACTGTACGCGATCCTAAGTTCGCTCCTTCTCCAAAACGTGTAAAAGCAGGACCTGAAAAATCATCTGTGAGGGTCCAGGCTGACCCCATTTTAGAGCCTGTATACAACTCAAATGTCTTCACCACTAATCGGGTATTTACATTTTCTTTCCATTATTCGTTTCTATTGCAAAATCTTGAAATGCCATTCAGAAGAGTACAAAGATATACTATGAACTGCTTAATGGTGATATCATCCAAAGCAGTTTATTTTGTACCTAGGAAGTCTATTAGGTGCTGGCCATAAACATAAATTTAAACTACACCGAAGAGAGCCTTACTGTTGGTTGAATCTTCTCTTCATATAGCTGGAACCTTGGGTTCTTTTCTCTAATTGGTACTGTGGTTAATAAGTTTCATGCGATGTTTGAAAAGGCATATGAGGCTTATGCCTTGATAACCCCTTAAGACAAGGCTCAAGGAGGAAACCTCATGGGACAGCATTAGAGGAAGAAAGTTATTGAGGTGTTTTCCTTATGTTGACGGGCATGCACCTCAGATATTAATAGAAAAGAGGGTGTGTCTTGATATTTAAAAGATCTTGTTTGCCCCATAAGGCCCCCATTCCTGTAATTTGTTAATCAGACACCTTGTTGTTTTTTTTTGAACTATGAATGGTTTTTAAATTCTTTCGAGTCTCTATTTCACTTTTAAAGGTTTGTGTTAGAGTTGTTAGAATATCTTGTATAGGGGTAGTTCTGAAATTGTCTAGTTATAAGACATGACTAAGTTGTATTTTTACTTTATTGTCTTATTTCTCCTTACCTCCCTAGGGAGGCTTGTGTAATTTGGAAGACTTAATGAATGAAGCTAATATGTGTGTTGAGAATCACTCTCAACACACACAATCGATTCTCCCATTCTCTTCTCTTCTTCTCATCTCTTCTCTCCTTCTTCTTCTTCTTCTTTGTATACTCTTCTCTTACCGATTCGATCTACCTTTGAGTTTCAACTTGGTATCGAGCCAACATCTCTCGGTTTGAGAGTCACCTGAGCTCGATCCTCATCTTCTCCTCTCTTTGGAACCCTATAAATGTAAAGGGGTTCCATTGGAGGCTGTATATGTGAAACCTATACTCCTTACGATCTTGGGAGTGGTATTCCCTAAGTTGGAGAGAGTTTCGAGCGCTGAAGGTGACTTGAAGCAATGGAGGAAGACGGCAAGTTACCGCCAGCTTGTGAAGCTTCTTCTTGGTTCTCCTTCTCTTCTCCACATCTTGGCATGAGACCTATTGGAGTTGCATCGCCTAGGGGTGTTGTTTCAGACCCCAAAGCTCTTGGTTGTTGAAAAAGAAATGCTTGCCTTCTTTGCTAGATGTTTTTGAAGACTTGAAACCAGGCTCTGTTTTTCCGCCGCTAGGAGTGTCTCGCTTTCGATTCTGCCTTTGGCAGCTTGGATGACCTTGGAACTTGTCCCATTTGTGTCGTATGGGAGTGCTTTTTGAAGCCCTAAGAGCCTGCCTGAAGGTGGAGGGTCGAGGACTGCATCTTTTTTTTCTCTACACGAGTATCGGCTGCTCTTTTTTTGTCTTCTCGAGGTCTGCTGTATTGGATGGCTGAATGTGATAGTATTACATCTTGATACACTTATTGGGTATTATGGACTAAAGGTTCTTGGCTACTAGCAGAATTTGGTTTGAGTTATACAAGTTTTTGCTCTTCATATGCTTGCTGTTTTTTAGGCTTGGCCTCAGCCTTGTGGTTTGGTTGATTTGGGACCATATTTTGTATTGGTCTGTCTCCTTGTTTTGGGTTGAGTATACTCCCCACTTGCGCAAACAATTTATATTGATTGTTGAAGTATTTGCCTATTATGTCCACTGTGTCTGGACAAGATTCTGAGGTCAGTGGACCAATTACAGCCGGCAGCCCAAGTGGTGGTTTCCCAACCATGGCTTCCTTTGATAACCCCAACACCCAGATCTCAGTTGTGAAGTTGGACAATACCAACTATTTGGATTGGTCCCGTTCCGTGAAGTTGTCTCTACGTAGTAGGGGGAAGTTGGGGTACATTACTGGGTCTATCACGCTCCGCTACTATCGATGCGGGTTATCTCAGTGGGAGACCAAAACTCCACCGTCGTGACTTGGCTGATCTTTTCCATGAAACCCGAGATAGGTCGGAGATTTATGAGTAAGGAGACTGCTAAAGATATTTGGGATGGTGTATCCAGAATTTTTGATAGAGTTGGAGATTCCACGAAAGTGTATCAAATTCTCCAAAAATCATTTATATGAAACAGGGTGATAGGAGTATATCCGAGTACTACAACTCGTTATTAGCTTGTGGGAGGAGTATGATCATTATACCAATCTCCAGCTTGTCCAATGCTGAGGATCGTGCAAAAGTCTACAGGAGCGAAAAGGAAAGGATCCTTATTTTGCTTGGTGGTCTTAACTCAATATGAGCCCCTTCGCCAAAAATCTTAGGGGAGGTCTCCATTTCCATCTTTGGATGATGTGTGCGATTATTTGCAAAGTGAGGAAACCCGGAGGACCACTATGGATATTGTACCATCAATAGAGAGGTCTGCTCTTGTTTCCAGTTCCCAAAAAGACTGGAAAAGTGGGGGGAAAGGCCGTGAGAGATACAAATGTGACCATTGCGGCAAGCTTGGACATACCAAGGACCGGTGCTGGGATCTTCATGGGCAGCCCCCTGGTATGCGTGGTAGTTCATCTCATGCCCGTGGAGGCAAGCGAGGGGGAGCTAAGGCTCATTCTGTGACATCTGAGTCCGAGCCACCTGGACCGCAGCCTGCTCCTGATTCCCTCTCACAGGGATGATATTGCAGCCCTACGTCGGTTGATGTCTCACCTTGGAGGGTCGACTTCATGGTTCTAGCTCGGAGGGTTGACTATACGCCTCGGCTCTGCAGGTCTCATCTGCTACCCCTACTTGCATCCACTGGATCATTGACTCTGGAGCTTCCGATCACATGACCGGTATGTCCCGGTTCTATGATTCCTATTCCATTTGTTACGCCGGGACAAGGTAAGGGTTCTTGATGGTTCCCTTTCCTCTCTGTCTCTGTAAGGGTAATGTCGGGGTTACTCCTTCTATTTCCCTTGAGTCTGTCCTTCATGTTCCCGACTTTGCTACTAACCTATTATCGTGAGTCACCTAACCAAATCCTTACATTGTTGTGTCACTTTCTTTCCTTCTTATTGTGTCTTTCGGATTTGGAGACAAAGAGGGTTATTGGCAGTGGGACCGAAAAGGAGGACTCTATCTTCTTGAGCCACGATCACTGCTCAATCTGCTGCAGCTTATGTTTGTGGTCGGCACGACCGAGTGCTTTGAGTCTGTTATGCTTTGGCATCAACGTTTGGGTCATCCCTCTTTTGTTGTTATGAGGAGACACTTACCCCACTTGTTTACTTCCTTTCCCGCATCTTATGTTTTTCAATGTGAATCTTGTATTTTTGCTAAACATTGTTGCACATCTTATCCTTATCGTGGTAATAGATCTACGACCTTTTTCCCTTGTTCATACCGATGTTTGGGGGCCTTCTCCTACTACTTCCTTATCTGATTTTCGTTATTTTGTTTCATTTGTGGATGACTATTCTCGGTCTACTTGGACTATTTTGTTAAAACAAAAGAGTGATGTTTGTGATGCTTTTAAGGAGTTTTATCACTTTATCAAGATTCGTTTGGTACTCACATCAAAATTGTTAGATCTCGATAAGGGGGTGAGTACATGTATGGGGGCTCCAACAATTCTTTTCTCGATAAGGGCATCATCCATCAATCAGCTTGTGTTGACACCCCACAAAAAATGGGGTGGCTGAACGCAAAAACCGCCATTTGCCGGAAATCACTAGGGGTCTTCTCTTTGGTATGCACGTGCCTAAGACCTTCTGGTCTGATGCCCTTCTTACCGCTGCCTTTCTTATTAACCGGATGCCAAGTCCACTCCTTGGCTCCAAATCCCCCTTGGCTCTTCTTTCTCCTCAATCCTCAGTTTTTTCCTTGTCTCCACGCGTCTTTGGTTGTGTTTGTTATGTACATGTCAACAAATCAGCCCGCACCAAGCTTGATCCCAAAGCTCTCAAGTGCATCTTCTTAGGTTACTCCGATTCCACTAAAGGGTATAAGTGCTACCATCCTTCTTCCCAAGGCGATTTCTCTCCAAAGATGTCACCTTCTTTGAGTCTATTCCTTTTTTTCTTCTTCCCCTCGCCATTCGTTCAGTGGAGAGTATTAGCATGAACGAATGCGGATGTCATTCCCTTCCTATCTCCTTTACCTACCTCTACTTCCCCATTTCTATTTGATATTGGAAAGTATAAAGAAGTGGATGTTGTGGATGATGCTGATGTTGATGGTATTGGCGATGGTGATGCTAGCAGACAAAAGGAATACAAGGGGATAAGATTTAAAGAAGATGGTGTATTCATAAGAGGTGAATGCTTGTTGAAGGAAAAAGGGAAGCAACCATGGTACAAGCGACCCTGCCAAAACCCCTCTTTGGATCCACATCCTCGCCTCATCCTCTTGATCAGGTAATTCCTCTCCTTCGAATTAGATCTTCCCATTGCTATTAGAAAGGGGAAGAGAACTCGTACTAATCCCATAGCCCAGATTTGTTTCCTATAACTCCATTTCTCCTACAGGTGTTGCTTTTTCCACTGCTCTTGAGTCTTCTTCTATTCCCAAAAATGTCACAGAGGCCTTATCCAATCCAAAATGGATGCAAGCAATGACTGAGGAAATGGTGGCTCTAGAGAAGAACAATACTTGGACACTTGTTGATCTTCCCAAGGGGAGAACTCCGCTTGGATGTAGATGGGTTTATACAATCAAGTATAGATCCGATGGTATAGTGGAAAGGTACAAAGCTCGGCTGGTTGCTAAAGGGTATAGTCAGGTGTATGGCATTGACTACCAGGAGACTTTTGCCCTCGTGAGCCAAGCATAACTCCATCAGGGTTCTTCTTTCAAGCAGCCAATAAAGATTGGCCTATGTACCAATTAGATGTGAAGAATGCATTTCTTCATGGAGATTTAGCGTAAGTTGTGTACATGCAGCCTCCACCTGGTTTTAAGTGTCCCAATTGAAGGGAAAGTGTGTTTGTTGAAGAAAGCTCTTTATGGCCTAAAGCAGTCTCCTAAGGCCTGGTTTGAGAGATTTAGACAAGCCATTCGAAGAATGGGTATTCCAGTCAAGCTGACCACACCTTGTTTATCGGAGAGGTAATGGTACGATTACAGCTCTCATTGTCTATGTTGATGACATTGTGGTATTGGGAATGATGTTCTTGAGATAGATAGATTGAAGTCTTATCTCGGCTAAACAGTTTGAGATCAAAGACCTTGGAATCTTAAAATACTTCTTGGGTATTGAGGTATCTAGATCAAGGAAAGGGATCAACATTTGCCAAAGGAAATTTGTCTTGGATCTTCCGAAGAGACAGGGATGATGGGGTGCAAACCAGCTACTTCCCCATTGATCCGAATCATAAACTTGGTGATGAATGTGGTTCTTCTCTTATAGATGCAAGCAAGTACCGTAGGTTAGTTGGGAAACTAATCTATCTCTCCCTAACTCGACCGGACATCTCTTATGCGGTTGGAGTGGTGAGTCAATTCATGCATGCTCCCAGGGGTGGACATCTGGATGCGATATATCGCATCATCAAATACTTGAAATCCTGTCCAGGAAAGGGCCTTTTATTTTCCAGGCATGACCATTTACGTGATTGAAGGCTACACAGATGCTTGATTGGCTGGTTGGTTCCGATCACTGGAAGATATCCTTTTTGAGGCTTACTCTCGCCCAATCCGATGCATCTCAAGGAACCGTAATACCCGGACGTCCTCTCTGCAGTTAAAGTCAATTTCTTCAGCTCATCTACTTGATGGGCCTCAGTCCTGGGTTTGGATGATGGATCCCCAGAAATTCAACACAATATTGGTGATGGTTTCTTTCCAGTATCAACTGTACGCGATCCTAAGTTCGCTCCTTCTCCAAAAGCGTGTAAAAAGCAGGACCTGAAAAATCATCTGTGAGGGTCCAGGCTGAGACCCCATTTTAGAGCCTGTATACAACTCAAATGTCTTCACCACTAATCAGGTATTTACATTTTCTTTCCATTATTCGTTTCTATTGCAAAATCTTGAAATGCCATTCAGAAGAGTACAAAGATATACTATGAACTGCTTAATGGTGATATCATCCAAAGCGAGTCTATTTAGTACTCTATTGTGCAAGTGGGAATGTATGACATTTATTCTCCACGAAGGGGAGTGTTAGAGTTGTTAGAATATCTTGTATAGGGGTAGTTCTTCATTGTCTAGTTATAAGACATGACTAAGTTGTATTTTTACTTTATTGTCTTATTTCTCCTTACCTCCTAGGGAGGCTTGTGTAATTTGGAAGACTTAATGAATGAAGCTAATATGTGTGTTGAGAATCACTCTCAACACACACAATCGATTCTCCCATTCTCTTCTCTTCTTCTCATCTCTTCTCTCCTTCTTCTTCTTCTTCTTGTATACTCTTCTCTTACCAGATTCGATCTACCTTTGAGTTTCAACTGTTTGTGGATACAAACTGAGGAGTTTTGGGGGCCCACTTTCCTTCAGTCCTATTTTTTTTTTTACTTAATAAATTATTTGTTAGTATTTGTTTGAATAAAATCCTTTTTGATTCCCTCTTGATATGAATCAATGATTGGACACAAATTTATTTTGACCTGGAAATAGTTTTCATCAAAATTTTCTAAATTAGTTCTTTTTTTTATGTAATATGTTTAGGGACCATGATATTTACACCTCATGCATCTGTTGGTCTAAATACCTCTCCACAACTTTGCCTTTTGAAATGCTTTTTTTTCTAAAGAAAATTTCTATCTTTACTTGTATGTTAAAATTCTATTTTGTTCACCACTAAACACAGGGTGAGAATGCTTTTGGGAAAAGTTTGGAGGAGAAACATGAAAACCTTGAAGGAACAGACAATACCCCATCTGACTCCGAAAGTGTTCAAGCAAGAATTTCCGCTTTCAAGAAGGTGACAATCTGTACAAATCCAATTTCAGATTTGACAGTGTTTAAATACTGCCTAGGAAGCATAAATGAGCGGGCTTTACTGCTCAAGGAGATCACCACATCTGCTACTGACCAGGAGATGGAAGACTTAGCACAGCAGGTTTCTCTGTACACAGGGTGTTTTCACCATAGGTAATGGTTTTAACAAATTCGATACTTGTGATGAGTTGGTTAGCCTTGAATAGATTGCTTGATCATCACCTGAACCATTCAAAGAGGAAAAAACATCAAAAGCATGCACCTGGAATAGATTGCTTGATGGTTACATATGTTCTCCTATTTTATTGCTTTTGAAAAATATTGAGACCTGAGTAAACATTTTTGACCATCCATTCTATATAAACTGTAACTTTCTTTTGCTTTTTGAATCCATCAAATACTCCAAATCCTGCCCCTCCCCCCAACACAAACACACACACACAAGAAAAATGTGGGAGGAAATCAAATGATTGTCTGGTTTTGATCATCACCTGCATTAAGGTGGCATGGGGGCTTCTTACTTTGCCCACCAAATGGTCGATGGAACCCTCTTCTTGCTTTTGCACCATATGCACTGATATGCCATTAATTGGTAATATTTGTAGTCTATTCCAAGCTTTGTACTATATCCTTTACCTGTCTTAGTGAACCATTCAGTGAATCAGTATGACCCATTTGACTTCGCAGGTGTCAAATCTTAATTGCAAAACAATTGGTACAAGAAGGAGCAGAAGTGTGGAACTCTATCTCACAAAACAGCCACCAGGTTCTTTGGGATAATGCAATTTTTGAGATTGAAGAGCAGTTCTTGAGGATCTCTCACTGCAGAACTAGGTGTCTAACAGAACAGGTAACTTGTATTTGTTTTAGGACACCCAACATTTGACAAACTCATGAGTTGAAATTGATTTTCCTGGCCATGGGAAAACATGAGTAGGGTGAGACAACCTGGTGATTTCATCTTATGGGAATATAAACCTATTGGTCATACGGTTATATCCCTGAAAAATACCATGGGTTGACCTTACTGTTGAATCGGGTCAGTCACTGCATTAGGAACTTTGAAAACTAATGAGAGTCGGGAAATCTATCTTTGAACCTTAGCCAAGCCAGTTGAACTTGGTAGGTGTGACGAAAGGAGTTTGCTGAGCAATTATTGCATTTGATTTTCGTGACAAATATATTGAAAGCCTGATGAATTCTCTTTGTTCTATATTTCAAGGACTTGGACCTTCTGCGGAGAATTGCAGGATGCGGAGACTATATGACACTAGAAAATTTTGAGAAGATGTGGCACTGGTTATACCCAGTAGCTTTCTTGTTATCGATAGATAGTATAAATGCCATGTGGCTGTCTACATCACCCAAGTGGATAGAAGGTTTGATTACACAGGACGAGGCTGAGTCTTCACTCAGAGGTCCAAGGGGACTCCAAGGGCCAGGGACTTTCATTCTTAGGTTTCCTACTTCTCGGTGTTGGCCCCACCCAGATGCTGGTAGCTTGGTTGTTACTTATGTTGGTGCCGATTACACACTTCACCATAGGCTGCTTTCAATTGATCATAGGTGTGTTCTTTGTTTCCAGAATGCAGTTTTTTTTTTTTAATTTTATTTTCCTTCTGTTACAATAGCAAAAAGTGCTAGTGATAGGAAGTTGATGTTGCTTCCCCCTTGGCCATACATTTAGCAATCGGTAGCAAATGGTGTTGCGTTTTTCAGCTGCTGTCAGTTCAACTAGTGGCCTAGATTTTGTTGAAAATGCATGTCACATACTCTGCTTCATCCATACTACTATCAGAGTGAAACCCAGTTATATTTATGTATATAATTATCTAGTACCTCTTATGCTTGTGTAAACATCTATTTATTAAACTTTTGATTCTACCACTGAAATTGACATGATCTAAGTCAATCCTGTCACAGGGATATAAATCAAAAACAATTGCAAGACTTGCTATTGGCAGAGCCTGAACTTACTCGATTGGGAAGGCAAGATATATCTTATCTAATCTCTTTCTTTTCCCCTCTCAATTTTGAGGATTTGAAACTCTAATCTCAGGTCTCCACAGTGCAATCAGAGGACCAAAATCTGATTTCTATTGCTGCCACATGTTGGTTTTACGTATTCACACATTTTTTTTTGTATGCTCAGCTGTGATGCTTGAATTCGTCTCATCCTCATGATTGACTTTGATTTGAAATCCAGAGTAACAAGGGAGCTCACCAATCATGCTTGAAATGGAAATGGAGGCCGGTTAAACTTCCTCAGTTAGTGAAGATGACTGATCGTTGATGAGCTCACCCTTCTTTTGTTCATTATGTACATTTGTAGTCCTGATGTAATGCCATCTTTGGCTGAAGGCATATAAACAATCCCTGTACAAAATAGAGGACCTGAAATAGAAAAGCAACCATTTTTTTCCTATTTATTTTGCAATGCCCATGAGATTTGTTATTTGTTACAGCATGACCAGTTCCTGTGATCTTTATGTGGTTCTGGCTCCATTAGAGGGACCTCTATATGGGATCCAGATCCTCTCCAATGAGGAACGCGCCCAATGAATACCCAATGAGCATCTAACGGCTGGGCTGGCTGGGTGCATGCCTGGATGTGTGCCAGGAATCTTTTGCAAATAATGAATCTCAAGTTGCAATTTTTTAAATTGGCTGAAGAAAAATGAGAGGGGGGAGAGGGGGGGGAAGAGATTTAAAGAGTCTTAAAAATCAATTTATAGAATTGAGCAAGTGAAACAAAGACATGAGAACTTCAAATTCAAGATCTGAGGTACTTCTTTCCTTTATTTATGCGCTTTGCAGTAGATTTTTGGATATGTTGTGGATTTATCATAAAAAGGTAAATTTTATGCTGCTAAGTTCTATCCAAAGTGTCTTCAAATTTTATGCAACACTGAGACGAATAAAGTCCGGACCTTAGTCCTTAGTCCTCTCTGTCTAACCTGTCTTAGGTTTCTTAAACATCTTAGAAACACCATGAACTCACGGGGTGAAGTAACCATGTGATGGACATAGGCATTGGCCCTGGTGGTTGGCATCTCGAGTTCAAGTCACTCCTCCCGTATTGCATGCTTGACATGCACTCCTTTAATGCTTTCAATTAAGTGCAGCCCTAGGCCCTTGTAGACTCTTTGCGAGTCTTTTAATGGCCAATAGAACGTAACCATGCGATTGAACTCTTGGATCATCATCACGTTCGTATCCACTATTGACAATGTTAGAATTACCCTCCTTTTCAGCGGTTTGACAATTTGGCTCTCCTCCAACTATGGCTGGAGGATCCAACCCAGTAAAACAAGGGGTGTTTGGGTCATTTCACACAAGGGTTTCACAAGTGAGCCCCCCTATTTTTGTTAGGCTGGATCCTCCAGCTCTAGCCACAGCTAGAGGAAACCCAAGTCCTCCTTTCCCCGCACGATGCTATCGATGCTCCATGGTGAAGGAATTGAAAGAATAATTGAGTCCCCACTCCCCACAAAGAATATATAAAATTTGGCCAAATATTCTTTGTGCTGGGCACAAGATGCATCCAAACACATGAGGATGGGCGAAATATAACCACCCTGCCCTTTTGAATGGGGACCCATATGCCTGAGTACAGCCTTTGCTCCCAGGCAGGGAACAATTGCCCATAAAAGTTTGCATCTCACATGGATGATTGGAGAAACTTTCCTAAGGGTTTATTTAATCTTAAAATTTGAACAGTTACCAATACCTAAAACCTTGCGACTATGCACGGTTGCACACAACACCAAAGTTGGATTAATCGAAGAAACCAATCAAAGGGAGGAAAAAAATGAGAAAAATTTATTTCATTCATATAAATTTGGTTCGAAAAAATCAATCCAAGACAACGAGTTTCTGGTAGTCTGCGCCAGAGATAGCGAGTTCCATTGTGATATCTGGGCTGAGCAACCCATCATTTTCTAAGAACAGCGTCACCATATTCTTGGAAAATCCACTCACTAGAGCAACCCCACTCTGGTTGCTCGGCACCGGTGTCGCTCGCGAGTCCCTCAGGTTCCAGAACACAATCTCCGGCACCACCGATCCGTACCCGCTTTCCTTGAATTTCCACTGTATCGCTTTATAGTCTGTCTCCCAATTGTTCTCCGATGCCTGGTCGAATTCCATGTCGCTAAACACGAAGACCCTCTTTATCATCTGCTCCTCTTTTAGTTTCCCTTCAACGGCAACTTTTAGTATTTGATCGAACAGTCGCTGAAAATCTGTGTTTGCTCCCCAATTCATTTTTCTTATGAACTCAGTCTTCGATTCAAGATCATTTCCCTCGATCATGTGAAGCTGAGGACGATGGCTGAAGGTGATTACTTTCCCTTTCCATGGCTCTTCACTCAGCTCCGAGATTAATAGCCCCAGTGCAACACAGACTTCCATTGGAGTGCCATCCATGCTTCCAGAGACGTCGCAGACCGCAATGCAGTTTCTCAGCTTTCCCTCCTTTGACAGATCGTCCACCATTCTCTGCCACTGAAGCTCTGCAACTTTGCCACCGTCGACGTCATTTAAGGATGCTATGATCTCGTGCGGCAGCAATGCACCGGCAGCGATTTTAGCTTCTCCGCGTTGTACACTGCCGAGATATTCCTGGAAACGCTCCTGGTCGTGTTTCAGGAAGTGCCCCTTGTAGGTTTTCATGGCAACCGAGGCAACACGATTGTACGGAAGCGAATTCCACAAATTTGCAGACATGTAAACCACCGACAACTCTAAGACTTTGCGGAGTGGGACGAGATATTCCTTCCGGAGACGATCGCGGATTCGGTAGGCATAATGAGCTTCTTCGACCCCCTCGTATTCTAGGTAAGAATTCCGCGGAAAGACTCTCCTGGCGATGCTTTCACAGAGGAGAATTGATCGATCGAAAGAAGAATCGAGAGAGGGACACCACTTGGCTGCAAGGCTTATATTACTGAGTTGTCTAGACTTCAAGAACTGAAGATCGGCGACCAAGAGCTCAGCGAAGACATCAGAGACCCGATCGTGCAAGTATCGGTAGTCTGGATCACGGCTATACCTCTCGACAGCCTTCTTCGCCTTGGAGATCACTTTTTCCTTCTTCAAATTTATGACCTTCTCCGTTGCAGCCGCTATCCTCTGATTCCACTTCACCCGCGGCATAAAGGATTCTAAAGTTACACGTTGCGGTCTACGTTTCTTCGACTTTTTCCTCTTGAAGATCGGCCTCGGCCTTCTCGTTCGTACTCCGTTAGGTCTCCATACCTGTGCATTTTTTCGAACATCAGCTCCTTCGATCAGCCTGTAGAGAATCTCCGGCAAATCCTTGAAGTAACCAAAATCTGCAAACCACCTCACGTTGCAGGCGAGGGTTTTAGGGTGGTTTTTGTGGAGCCATAGAGCAGCTGTATAGAATCCTTCCTTGTCTGACTTTCCAGTTCCTCTCACACCTCTCAAGTTGCAGATAAGCTTGAGAGTGGTTAAAGCATTGTGGCTCCATGCCAAATCTAACCACTGTTTCAGATTCTCGGGTGGTGTATCAGGGACGACATGGAAGAAGAAGTCGAGGCAGGGGTTGCCGGTAGATAAGAAGGTGGGAGAGTTGTTTTCCGTGAACCCCATCGGCGGTTTACTGGCGATATTGTTGAAGCCAGATACCAAAGCATCCATGAAAGGATTGCCGGAGCTAGCTGGCTTTGGTTTTCCAGCGGAAGAAGGGGTGGAGAGGTGGATTTCGGGAGGGCCGAGGAGTAGAGAATGAGGAGGATCCATGATGAATGTTATCTCTGTGGAAATGCGTGCGTTATGTGTTCTCTTCTTAACAGGGACAGGTTTCTTGGCCTCCAAGCTTTCGGCTTCCCCTTTTGGTAACCTCCTTTCTCTCTCTCTCTCGGATCATTATTCTCCTACCGTGCTTCCTATCCGCCATGTATCTTACCCATCGACGCAGGACTCTCTTAGTCTGTTAGTCTGTTACAATCTTATTTACATTTTTCTCCCCTTCTTGGCCTCCAAGCTTTCCTCCCTATTTTATAGGAAAACATTCCCCATTCCCCATTCCCCCTCTTGCCGGGCTCATTGCAATGAAATAGGTAACTTATAAAAGCCAGATTTTGTTACCAAATCCACTCCCTCTCTTCTCTCTTGCTTGCTGACTTGGCTGGTACTACCAAGTCCGTTTTGTAAACTCTGCCTTGCAAAGGTTCTATATTATAAGTTTTTTATAGCTAAAAAAAAACAAAAAAATTTCTCTCTCCCTCCATCTCTCCCTGCCTCCTATTTTGACATAATCATTGAATGAAATTGGGACCCTCTTTTTCTTGGTGTATTCACATAAGAGCTAATGTAATTATTGTTAGAGCAAAGCTTTTATAATCTCTAAAATAGTGCAATCATGAATTGCTTATTCCTAGATTTGTTTAACACTAGGTATCTTTAGATTTTGTTTGCCTTTTCATAAATGGGATGGTGGTGGGAGAGAAGACACTATCATCTGCGTTGAAGAATGATTCTACTTCGGATGATATGAAAAAGATATCTAGGTATCTATAGATTTTGTTTGCCTTCACATGAATGGGATGGTGGTGGGAGAGAAAACACTATCATCTGCATTGAAGAATGATTCTACTTCGGATGATATGAAAAAGGTATCTTCGGCTGATGGTGGAGGGGATGGAGATTTCAGAATTACATT
This sequence comes from Telopea speciosissima, assembly GCF_018873765.1. Classification (NCBI taxonomy): domain Eukaryota; kingdom Viridiplantae; phylum Streptophyta; class Magnoliopsida; order Proteales; family Proteaceae; genus Telopea; species Telopea speciosissima. Next base: position 54,201,528 of record NC_057921.1, on the reverse strand, counting down.
CATTAAGCACAAGTCGTGCTTTTGACTTTCTCTGTTAAGGATTACTTGGTGAAGGTGCAAGAAAAATAATTGCTTGAATTATTTATTTATTTTGTAATTCATGCAGTTCTCTGCTTAAGCAATGCCTTTTTGTTTTCCTGATAACAGAACCTTCCATTGGAATTATCCATTTACAGTTCATGTGCTTCTGAGATCGAAGAAGAAGGTGGTGATGGTGTTTGGAGTGTTGTTAGTGGCAGGCAAGGTTAGTTGTGCCTTTTTTTTTTTTTTTTTTGGGTGAATAGGTTGTTGTGCTTTTATATTATCTCTTATATCAGATATTATGGTTGAATGTCATTTCTTATTTATGTTTTTCAGTGTGTGGTTATGGGTTATGTAGAATTCTAATGTACAGTTATATGTTCTATTGCATTTATATATTTATCTTAGTGTAATACACTAATACTTGTGCATACAATATTGAAGTTTCTAATGATTCTAGAAACATGGTTTTCTTATCATCGGGTGACATTTCTGACACCTTAGGCCTGCATGGTAATATTTCTGTTTCTGGGCCATGTTTCTATTCCAGGAATGATTTAAATTTTTTTTTTTTTAATTTGTTACTGGGCCAAATTTTTTGATAAAAAAACATGTTTGTTAAACACATAGTATTTTCGTGTTTTTTGGACAAAAAAACAGTTTCGCTTTCCTTAAATTTTTGCGTATTCAATAGAAATACGTTTGTTATGCACAATAATTTTTGTCTCTGGAACTTCTATAAATTTTCAAAAATGCCATTGAATACCCAAAAATTTGGTGGAGGTGGTGGCAGTGGTGGTGGTGGTGGAGGAGGAGATGGTGGTTGTGGCAGTGGAGATGGAGGTGGGGATGTAGGTGGCAGTAGTACCGGTGGTTGTGCTGGCGGCAATGGAGGTGGTGGTGGCGGTGGTAGTAGTGGTGGTAGTGGTGGAGGTGGTGTTAGTGGCGGTGGCAGCAGTGGAGGTGGCAGTGGTGGAGGGAGAGGTGGTAATGGTTGTGGTGGTGGCATTGGAGGTGATGGTGGTGGTGGTGGAGGTAGTGGCGGTGGTTGAAGTTGCATTGGAGGTGGTGTTTTATTTTGAACTTGAAATTACTGCTTTGACCATCAAATTAACCATGTGCTCATTAAAAAGCAACTCTCCCCTTTATTACTTCCTTTTATTTCTGGGATAGAGAAGCTTCAAATTGGAGCTTCTTTATTTCTATTTCTCATCAACTGTTTACCATAGACTTGGTCATAGAAATGTTATGCTATAATGGTGAGATTTTAGAGTTCTACATGAGATGGAACATACAAATCTTGGGCATAGACACAAGGGCCCTGACACAAGGGGCCTGCATGATAACACTTCTGTTTCTTTATTTCTTTTTTGTTCCTGGGAACAAAAAAATAACCGAAATGTGTTTGTTAACACCGGTTCATTTTTTTGTTCCTGGGAATGAACGGGGACAAAAATGTTTGTAATGGAATAGTTGGTTACTTTTAACATTATTCTGAAATTTTAAAAATTAGACTTTGTCCTATAATAGTCTTAGGAAGAGTTATTCATGCATTTTCTACTAACAATTTGATGTTTGACAGAAAAGTGCCTCTCGGAAGGTGATTGTCTTAACCATCAATGAGATTTGAAGATCTACAACCATTTTGTACTTTACTTTCTTTGTGCTGGCTTCAATTGGTTCATCGATTTCAGAAACTAACTCTCTAATTTAGAAACTAAGAAAATGAATCAAGAAAGGCAAAAATCAGAAGCAAAATGAATACCTGAAATTGATACCTTTAATGGATTCTGCCTTTTATGAGCTTGGCCAAAATTTTCTTGAATCATGTTTGAATTTGAATTGTGTTATTTTCATCAGTTAGGCAATCATACTTTCTGATGTAACAAAATGGATACCTGGAGAATGTTTGATGCGGTCCAACAGCATGCGCTGGCTTTGTATATCATAAGGATCCATTCATGATCCAATATAACAGCTCATGTGTCAAATCCTTTAGTTTCAAAGAAATTGTTCCTGTCATTTGTGAAATTATTTATTTATGGATTATTTTTACTGTCTTTCATTGAATGAAATATTTGTTAGTATTTGTTGGAACAAAATCCACTTTGATTCCCTCTTGTATGAATCAATGATTGGACACAAATTTTTTTTGATCTGGGAATATTTTTCACTAAAATTTTCCATATTAGTTCTTATTTTTTATTAAAATGTTTAGGGACCATGATATTGACACCCCATGCATATTTGTTGGTCTAAATACCTCAGCACAGCTTTCCTTTTTGAAATGCCTTTTTTTCTTTTTCCTAAGAAAAAATCTATCGTTATTTGTATGTTAGAATTCTAATCTTACTTGTTCACCACCACATGCAGGATGAGAATGCTTTTGGGAAAAGTTTGGAGGAGAAACATGAAAGCATTGAAGGAACAGACAGTACGTCATCTGATTCTGAAAGTGTTCAAGCAAGAATTTCCGCTTTCAAGATGGTGAGAATCTCTAAAAAGCCAATTTCAGATTTGACAGTGTTTAAATACTGCCTAGGAAGCATAAATTAGTGAGCTTTACTGCTGAAGGAGATTGCCACATCTGCTACTGACTCGGAGATGGGAGACTTCACACAGCAGATTTCTTTGTACACAGGGTGTTTTCACCATAGGTAATGGTTTTAACAAATTCAATACTTGTGCTCTGCTGTACCTGTAAAAATGGAACCCAAATAGAAGCTGGGTGCAACTTGGGCCTATCGGGGCCTGACCATGTCCATCCTTTGGAACTATTGTGTCAAACCGTAGAGATATCCTTCCAAAATGAACCCGAGTACATTCTGCTTAACTCTAACTCAACCTGGGATGTGGTGGTTAGCCTTGGATTAGAAAAAAATATATTATGAGATAATTTATGTTGTAGGCTCAAAGTAAATTCAAAGGGAGAGAGTCAACTTAATATACTCATATATATAGTAGATGTTACATGAGAGGTCAGTTATGCCAAATTTTTGTATAGAAATGAGGAATTTTATAAGCAGTTGCAAAAGCATAAATCAAGAAATGACCCTCCTTCAGCCCTTTTGACAATCATCCTAGCACCATTTAAAGAAAAAATGGCCAATATCCAACGCATAGATTGCTTGATGTTTTGAGACATTCTCATATTTTATTGCTTTAGGAAAATAGTGGGACCTCAATAAACATTTTGAACCATCAATGCTATATACTCTATTACTTTCTTGCTTCTTGAATTCTGAATACTCAATAGCTGCCCTCTCACCACCACCCCCCCCACCCCTCCCTAAAAAAAAAAAAAAAAAAATGGACAAATGATTGGCTGTTTGATCATCAGTCAACATTTTTGAACCATCAATGACTTCCAGGTGCCATTTGAATCTGCAAATCTAATTGCAAAACAATTGGTACAAGGAGCACAAGTGTGGAACTCAAGCTCACAAAACAGCCACCAGGTTCTTTGGGATAATGCAATTTTTGAGATTGAAGAGCAGTTCATGAGGATCTCTTGCTGCAGAACTAGGTGTCTAACAGAACAGGTAACTTGTATTTGTTTTAGGACACACTCAAAATTACTGCCTCTATAGAAGACTGAAGAACTCATGAGTTGAAATTGATTTTCCTAGCCATGGGAAAACACGAGTATGGTGAGACAACCTGGTGATTTCGTCTTATGGGAATATAAACCTATTGGTCATACGGTTAAATCCCTGAATATACCCTGGCAATCTGGCATGACATTGTTACTGTTGAATTGGGTCAGTCACTGCATCTTGAACTTCTTGATAAACTAATGAGGGTCAGGAAATCTATTTTTGAAGGTTAGCCAAGCCAGTTGAACATGGTAGGTGTGAAGAAAGGAGTTTGCTGAGCAATTATTGCATTTGGTTTTTGTGACAAATATCTTGAAACCTGATGAGTTCTCTTTGTTCTACGTTTCAAGGACTTGGAGCTTCTGCGTAGAATTGCAGGATGCCAAGTGGCACTGGTTATACCCAGTAGCTTTCTTGTTATCGACAGATAGAAGGTTTTATTACACACGATGAGGCAGAGTGTTCACTCAGAGGTCTAAGGGGAATCCAAGGGCCAGGGACTTTCATTCCAAGGTTTCCTACTTCTCGGTGTTGGTCCCACCCAGATGCTAGTAGCTTGGTTGTTACTTATGTTGGTCCAATTACACACTTCACCATTGAATGCTTTCAATTGATTATAGGTGTATTTGTCATTTTCAGAATGCAGGTTTTTTTTTTAAAAATATTATTTTCCTTCTGTTACAATAGCAAAATGTACTAGTGATAGGAAATGGGGTTTGGTTGATGTTGCTTCCCCCTCAGCCATACATTTGGCAATCGGTAGCAAAGAGTGTTGCATTTTTTGAGCTGTTGTCAGTTCAATTGGTGGCCTACATTTTTTTAAAATGCATGTCACATACTGTGCTTGATCCATACTAGTATTAGAGTGAAACCCAGTTATATTTATTTAGTACCTCTTTACCCAGTTGTATTTATCTAGTACCTCTTTTGCTTGTGTAAAACTCTAAAATAGGGAAAGGAACCCCATAGATTAAAGAGTCTTAAAAATCAAGGGCAAAAGGTTGTGTGTGCATGACCGACCATGCATACAGCCGTCAGATGAAGTTGAGGTGATGCACCATAGACCCTCATTCCCATCCAACGGCTTTGTACATGATCTTAAAACTCTTCCTTAAAATCGATTTATAGTATTAAGCATTATTATAAAGTGAAACAAAAGCACGAGCAACTTTGAATTCAAGGGGTGAGGTACTTCTTTCCTTTGTTTATGCGCTTTGCAGTTTATTTTTTGGATATGTTATGGATTTATCATACCAAGATAAAATTTAGCTACTAAAAGTTATGTCCAAAGTGTCTTCAAAAATTTTATGCAACACTGAAGCGAATAAAGTCCAATCCCTAGTCCTTTCTAGCAAACTTTTCTTAGGTTTCTAAAACATCTTAGAAACACTATCAACAGAGAAGGAATAATTCCTTCTTCATGGGTGAAGTGACCGTGTTTAATTATCATGCTCTTACCCACTATTGACAATGTCAGAACTACCTTCCCTTTTGGCAATCTAATTCTACCGATGCTCATGATGCAGGAATTGAATAAAAAATTGGGTCCCCACTCCCCACAAAATATATATAAAATCCAAAGAACTTGTAGATTTGCATCTCATATGTATGCTTGGAGAAACACTTAAGCTACTTTCAACCAAACCAAAATTTTGTGATTTTTTTGGGTTAGAGAGAGTGGATTAAGTTGAATAACCTATAGGGAAAGGGATTCATGTGAATCCCTTCGATGATCCGTACAATTCTTTACTGGTAATTAATTTTCTGCTCCCTTCCTGAAGGGGAATACTGATGCATCTCGATGCAAGAACGACAAGAAGAGTGGAGTGGGTTGGCATTGTCATAGAAACCATAAGTCTCCCTGTGTTGGTATTGTTATCAGTATCTATTTGCATGGATGTTATTTATATTCAATAAAGACTACGGCTGAAGGTTTCCACTACGTGGTTGATGGAGTTTTGAATTTCTTCCACCACGTGCTTTTCAATGGACTAATGAGATCCGTTTTTATCAAAAGAATAAAAAATCAGAATTGAACTTTTATCAAAGAAGAAACCAATCAAAGATGAGGAAGAAAAAAAATGAGAAAAAGTTATTTTATTCATGTAATTTGATTCGGAGACATCAATTTAAGACAGCGAGTTTCTGGTACTCTTCGCCAGAGATGGCGAGTTCCATTGCCGCGTCTGAGGCCTCTGGGCAAACCAACCAATCACCCTCTAAGAACAGCTTCAACAAATTCTTGGAAAATCCACTCACTAGAGCCACCCCACTCTGGTTGCTCGGCACCGGTGTCGCTCTTGAGTTCCTCAGGTTCCAGAACACAATCTCTAGCTCCACCGATCCGAACCCGGTTTTCTTGAATTTCCTCTGTTTCGCCTCATAGTCTGTCTCCCATTTCTTCCCCCATATATTCCCCGACGCCTGTCGAACTCCATGTCACTAAACACGAAGACCCTCTTTATCAACTGCTCCTCTTTTAGCTTCCCTTCAACGGCGACTTTCAGTATTTGATCGAACACTCGCTGAAAATCTGTGTTTCCTCCCCAATCCATTTTTCTTATGAAATGAGTTTTTGATTCAAGATCAGTTCCCTCGATCATGTGAAGCTTAGGATATTGGCTGAAGGTAATTACCTTCCCTTTCCATGGCTCTTCACTCAACTCCGAGATTAATAGCCCCACTGCAACACAGACATTCATTGGCGTCCCACGCATGCTATCAGAGACGTCGCATACCGCAATGCAGTTTCTCAGCTTCCCCTTTTTTGACAGATCGTCCACCATTCCCTGCCACTGAAGCTCTGCAACTTTACCGCCATCGCTGTCTTTTAAGGATGCTATAATCTCGTGCGGCAGTAATGCACTGGCAGCAATTTTGGCTTCTCCGCGTTGTACACTGCCAAGATATTCCTGGAACCGCTCTTTGTCGTGTTTCAGGAAGTGCCCCTTGTAGGTTTTCATGGCCAGCGAGGGAACACGATTGTACGGGAGCGAATTCCACAATTTTGATGACATGTAAACCTCCGGCAACTCTAAAGCTTTGCGGAGTGGAACGAGATATTCCTTCCGGAGACGATCACGGATTCGGTAGGCATAATGAGCTTCTTCGATACCCTCGTATTCTAGGTAAGAATCCCGCGGAAAGACTGTTCTGGCGATGCTTTCACAGATGAGAATTGATCGATCGAAAGAAGAATCGAGAGAGGGACACCACTTGGCTGCAAGGCTTATATTACCGAGTTGTCCAGACTTCAAGAACTGAAGATCGGCAACCAAGAGCTCAGCGAAGATATCAGAGACCCGATCGTGCAAGAATCGGTAGTCTGGATCACGGCTATACCTCCAGACAGCTTCTGTCTCATGGATAAGAGTTTCTTATTCCTCAAAACGCTGGACGACTTCTTCCGAATATCGCCCTTCTTCATTGCAGCCGCTATCCTCTGCTCCCGTGGAGCCACACGTTTCTGTTTACGTTGCTGAATTTCTTTCTCCGACAATCTTTTCCTCTTGAAGATCCGCCTTGGCCTCGGTCTCGGCCTCGGCCTTAGCCTTATCATTCTTCGTACTTTGACAGGTCTCCGTTTCTTTGCAATTTTCCGAACATCAGCTCCTTCGATCAGCCTGTAGAGAATCTCCAGCAAATCCTTGAAGTAACCAAAATCTGCAAACCACCTCATGTTGCAGGCGAGGGTTTTAGGGTGGTTTTTGTGAAGCCATAGAGCAGCTGTATAGAATCCTTCCTTGTCTGACTTTCCAGTTCCTCTAACACCTCTCAAGTTGCAGATAAGCTTGAGAGTGGTTAAAGCATTGTGATTCCATGCCAAATGTAACCGATTTTTCAATCTCTCCGGTGGTGTATCAGGGACGACATGGAAGAAGAAGTCGAGGCAGGGGTTGCCGGTGGATAATAAGGTGGAAGAGTAGTTTTCCGTCAACCCCATCGGCGGTTTTCTGGCGACATTGTTTGTTTGGAGGGGTGGTGGGGTGGAACTGGGGATGACATTGTTGAAGTTATATACGACATCGTCGGAAGGGTCGGATACCGTAACATCGGCGAAGAGATCACATACCGTAGCATGGGCGTAAGATTTCCTCTGAGGAGGATTCATGTTGAGAGAATGGTCTATCGAAATGGTTAATGTGTTCTATTCTTTATAGAGACGGGTTTCTTGGCCTCCAAGCTTTCGGCTTCCCTTTTTGTAATCTCCTCCCTCTCTCGGATAATTATCCTCCCACTGTGCTTCCTATCCGTCCGCCATTGACGCAGGAACTCTCCCTATTTTACAGGAATACTTTCCCCCTCATAACCGGGCTCATTGCTAGACTCCTCTTTGAGAATGTCATTTCTTATTGGTAAAATTACATGATTAGCCACTATTGAATTTCAATTTACAAAATTATCCAGCAGATGTTTACTCCAACAAAATCACCCAAAACTGTTGAACAGTGATGGCCATTGAGAGGGGGGGGGGGGGGTGAATCAGTGGACTATAAAAATCTTTTCCCTCAAGCAGGTTCACCTCCTAGATCACCTGTTGAGATCTTTAACACTCACCGCAACCAACCACACAGTCTTCTTAAAAGGCAAACAAGCACACAACCACACTCTAACTAGCAATCTTGACACAGTTACATACAACCACAATCACTGATACTGCTGCCAAGAGCTGCTAAACAAAGTGCTGCCAAGAGCTGCTATGTCAACTGTTGGAGATCCCTCACTCAAGCACACTGACTCAATCACAACTGGAGGATCTGAATACAAACCACAAAATCGTGTACACACCCCAGCCAGACTCAAAGGCTCTACCAAGTGTGTACACCCATTGTCACACCCCCATCCCTGAACCACGGGAAATGCAACCGGAGCATACAACTACGCTCTCCAACCACCAGAATCACTGATGCAGTACCCAAGTCTTACTCATTCACAACGACAGATAATAGGTAAAAAAAAGAAAGGATTAATATTAATAACATCAGAGTTAGCAGAAGCTAGGTGATAGCATATAAAATATCATCTATTCAAGTTTACCCCTTCAAGTACAATTCGTTCTAATCAGGACCTATGTATTACCTACTATATAAATAATACATCTATCATGAAAGGAATCAAAAGAATACACCTATAATTCAAAATGAATAATCAAGTGCATCAAAAGATAGCCACCGGCCATAAGTCACTGTCCCGCCAAGGAACACACATCGCAGCAACACTCTGGTCCATGCTCCACGATCTCCGGAGTCCACCAATCAACGTAACCAGCCTCAGGAGTCTCGTACTCTGTGCCACTCTGCTCGAATGTACCGCATCAACTAAAAATATGTTTCCTCGAGGAGTGAGCTCCAATCGAGCCCAATGAGTGGCTAAGCCACACAAACATACACAATAATAATAATGAATGGGGTTGATCGCAAACCATACATGATGGACGGATACCAAGGTGTCCCATACCACCAAGGTAGACCGTACATCACATACAATTTACAATCATGCTACATGAATGAATGATGATGTATAGTTTTATTGTTATCCACCTAACACACAACTAAGTCAGGTATAGTACTATAGCAACACCTTAGGTAGCATCCCCGACATCGGTACCATAAACGGATGGTATACTGGCGATGACAAACCCGAGTCGCGCTGAAGCCTCGCTGTGCCGGTCTCCACCAAGAGATATACGCAAACCCCAAGTCAAATCCCGTCCCGGCGTTCGGCCCAAAATACGGTTGGCGCCCGAACTTCCCGGGTGGGTATACCCAAATAACGGTAGGAACCCACGGATTTGACCGACACCTAACCCCCTGTCGGTAAGGGTCATAGTACTGGGTAAACATTTATCCTAGCCAGCATTCACCTATTGTATGAGTGAGGTACGCATGTGCATAAGCCAGAGGCCGAGTCCATAGATACCAAAATACGGTCGGTCGGCTATCCTCTCGCCCCTCTAGCCCATAAGCGTATACAAGTACGAGATGTGAATACCGAAGATAGTCGGTCGGTCACCATCCCGTTTCCACCTAATGCAATGGACAATTCTAATGCAATTTCAAGTACGGTGATCTCAAGCCCAGCACCCACCGGCACTTGGATCCCGCTCCAAAGCCCTAGATCTACATGCCATGAGTGAGTCCATATTATGGAATCCCGGTCCAACCAACCGCACGAGTCCCATAACTAAATCCAACACCATTCGCACCATAGTGCAATAAAATAAATAATATCGCAAGACAAGAATGTAAAGTCCTATCAACATCTAAACATTTATATCGTCCTATATCTTACTAATAATTATATATTATAGCACACATGCATGAATGACATTCGCAAGACACGACACACAAACATTCCATAAATTAAGACGTTTGCTTAACTCACTCACCGATTCTTAGTCAATCGTCGATGCGGAGCTCTTCAAATCGGCGTTCGATGCCAAGTACACTGTTCCACGTACTAATACGCCCCGAGCCGGTCACCAACCTAAAGAGAGTGTACAACGTGGGGAGAGATTAGTGCCTTAGGGCTAGAAGAGTTGGGCCCCATAAGTTATCAAACAAGGCTAAAATAGGGGACCGGCACATACAGCAAGGCTATATCATGTGCCTGTCCATGTGCCTGTCCATGTGCCTGTCCCTCTCGGACTTTCCCACCGGAAGATCTAGGTTCTCAGGGACTGGCACTTGCATGTGCCTGTCCATGTGCCTATCCCTCTCGGACCTCCCACCGGCAGATCTTTCTGGCACTTGCATGTGCCTGTCCATGTGCCTGTCCCTCTTAGACTTCCCACCGGCAGATCTAGTTTCTCAGGGACTGGCACTTGCATGTGCCTGTCCACGTGCCAGTCTTGCTGTTCATGCCATTCCGAGAATGATTTTGCAGCCCCAAAGTCTTGGGCTAAAATGGGGTATTCTTTGGGGTTTTTTAGGGGTCTCTTTGGCCATGAGAACAACTCCAACCAAGGTGCCATAGCACACACCCAACATGGATTTGTAAACCCCATGATCGATTAGGTTTTCCTCCATTAAAATACATATGGAAAGAAAACTCATGGGTTTGGGTATTGGGGTTTTGAAAGGGTCTTTAATCAATGTTATTTAACATCCCTCAAACCCACACATCTACGGTCTTCCATGAGGGTTGGTAAAACCCATAAATGGAGGTAAATCCCCAACTTAGGGTTCATAAATGGAGAAGGGTGAATGGGTTTAAGGTAGGGTTAGGTGCTTCATAGTTAAACATCAAGGATTTGCCATTAATGGCTCTTCTAATTGAGTAGATGGAGCACTCAAGGTGTGCTCCACCAATTCAAACCCTAGGTAATAGAATTAGGGAAAGAGAGATGGAGAGAGAGAGAGAGAGAGAGAGAGAGAGAGAGAGAGAGAGAGAGAGAGAGAGAAAGAGACTCACCAAGGGTTGATGATGATAGCTTGTGCTCCACCATACTTCTCCCTTCTCCTTCCTTCTTCCTCTTCTGCTTTCTTCTTCTTTCTTCTTCTTCTTTCTTCTTCTCTTTCTTCTTCTTTTTTTTTCTCCTCTCCTCTCCACGATTTAGGATTGAAATGTGAGGTGAATAGTAGTTTTGGGTCTTTAATAACCCATCTAGGTATTAGGTCTTGTTTGGTTAGTCTCAAGTCCTTAGGTCCATTTGTTTAGGAGCTTGTTTGGTTAGGTATAAGCCCAAGGTCTAGTTTAAGTCATTGGGCTATTGGATCCACTTGGGCCCATGGCCCATGGCCCATGTCCTAAGTTCTAGTTACAATTAGAAAGAGACTATGCTCCTAAGCCCAAGCCCATTCTAGTTCTTATGCTTATTAATGGTCATGCATAGGCATGAATTATTCGGATAGTGACTTACTCCCAATCATCGCTAAGTGGATAAGGGCGATTCAGGTGCGGGCCCCGCGGATCCCTATCATAAGGGAATTCCAAGAATATGCTTTCGTGGACGATTTTCCCCCTTTCTCTGACGGTGGATCTTTCCTCGAGGACTTCCCCTGTTTCGCGGTCGACAATCTCGTGTGATGGCTTGAGTATTATGACCCACAGTTCACGAGCGTACTCCACTCTTGGTTCTACACAAAAGGTTTAAACCAGACCGGTGGTCAGATCGCGTTTCAAACCGGGTTTTGGGCACGGATTTAACACCCATCCTGCAGAAAGGCACTTCTAACCAAAGCAAGCAAGCATCCACAACACAGAGATATACGTGCTTCGGCAAGTTGCCTATGTGCATGGAGTAATGGTCACTTGGACCTCAGCATCTACTCATCACTAATTTTCCCAGCATAAAACTGAGAAGCCGCACCCACGGCAGATGATGTTTCAGTCACACCTATGACTCAGGACATCTGACCTGCTTCTATCTCTAAGTATAGAGACAAGGGTGTTACCCCCAATGGTTTTTCCAGCACCCACTGGTAACCAGCACTGTGTCCAGATGCAACTGGACAACTCAATAAAAATAATTGGGCTTATACAAATGCTCTACAATGAAATCCACATAGCATAGGTCTATGGCAGTATAACCTAGCTAGCATATGCAATGGAAATACAGTATATCAAACACAACAGGCAATAAAGTGTAGAAAATGTCACAAACATGCACTGTCTTTGATCACTGATGTCCGGTGATGGAGTCTGGCAACTCTGGCGGCTCACTGGAATCTTCAATTTCTCCCAATTTGATGGAGAACTAAAATCTTCAAGTGTGCTCTGTCACTGGAGTCCTGGAGTGGTTCCTGATAGTGTGGGAAACCACTGTCTTCTTCCTTTTCTTTCTTTTCCTTCTATTTCCTTCCCTTTCTTTTCTTTTCTCTTCTTTTCCTTTCCTTTTCTTTTTCTTTCTTTCTTCTTCCTTTCTTTCTTTTTGCACTAAACCTTCCTTCCTTCTTCTTCCTTTCTTCTTCTTCTTTTTTTTTCCTTTTATCTTTTCCCTCTTCCTTCTTGGCTACAACCACCTAAAGAAGTTTTGGTTCTATGATTTCAGAATATCAATGGCATCAAGGAAGGGCTGGAGACATGAGATAGAGAGGGAGACTCAAATCATACAACACCTCTTAAGGCTTAGGGCTGCAACCCCTTTTTTTCTTCTTCCTTCCTTCTCTTTTCCTCTCCTTTTCCTTCTCCCTTTTCTTTTATTTTTCTCTACATGATTCTGAAGCTTCTTTTTCATTTTGGAGAAGAAGAAGAACCATTTCTCTCTTCTTTCTACAAAAGATCAAGTAAAAGACTAAATAGCCCTTTTTAGATGGACCAATGGAATTTACATAAAAGGAATCTTCAATCAAGCATTGATTAAAGTACTTCTCTTAAGGTAGAGAGAGATTGGCACAGTTATCCAAAGTACTTTTTGAAGAACCAATCAAAAGCTTTTAAATGGAATCAAAGACTATTTGAAAAGCTTTTTAACTCATCCATTCACAGCCTTCACGTGGGAGAGAAATGATTTCCTTTTTTTGAAAATCTCTTCAACTTTGATAATTTCAAAAAGAGCCCCTCTAACCTCACTTATTTATATCATCATAGACATTAATTATATTTATTTGTATTTAAACCCCTGAGTCCAAAAAGTGATCTTAAGCTGCTGGCCGAGAGCAAAATTTGAAATCCAACTTTCCAGATTTGCTTCTAATTTGCGCATCCAAACGGAAAAAATCATAACTCCCTCATTTGACGTCGGATTGACGAACCGTTTGAACCAATGGAAAGAAGACTCGACGAACTAAAATATTCAAGTGGAATACTCCACCCAGTTCTATCAATATACCCTCCAAAAATACCGACGAACACGCTGCTAGTGTGAAAACCTGTAAAATCAATATTCTTAATGCACCTAGCCTTCACCCAAGGCTGTATAAGGCATCCAAACACTGCAATGAACAATCTCATGCTGCCACATAATCCCCGGATGCTCCAGTATCATTGCCAACATGCCACGACACTGTCAAATGACCAAAATGCCCCTGGATGACTCCCAAACACTATGGGACCTCTGTATACACTACCATACCCCTGTAATGATATCACTGCCGTAGTGAACACTGTAAGAACTACTGGGGATGGTGCCACACTCATCAACTGCAAACCTCTGACATCACCACTAACTGCTCTGTCCTCTCACTGTCCTGAAATTGCTCATCTGATGACTGCCATATCCACCAAATGCAACAACACACTGTCGAGAACTGCACTATGTGTCAACTGATGTCTCCAATCCAAGCACTACTACAGGAACTCTACTGCTATAACCTGAGTCCTGTTGGGGGCACTAATGAACATCTAGTGAGCTCCCCCTCTCTTGTGCACCTAAGTGCACCTAGTGCCTGGGAGGTGTGCCCACTCCCACACCCAAGCTGAGTGGTGTGAGGGTGGTGAGTGTAGCTGCACACACCTCAGTGTGCCTCTCTCTCCAAACTCTCTGACCAACTGCCTTGGTCTTCTGTCTGGGCTTCTTCTCAAAAACTCTCCTGCTCTGTTGCTTATCTCTTTGCTCAGTCACTACTCTATATCTCTGTTTGTGCCTTTGTCTCTGCTCAACTGAACCAACTGACCTCTCTGTTGCCTGCCCAACTGATGGTCTAGCTGTACTGGTCTGTCTCACTGCTGCATGTGTCTCTGGTGAACCCTTCACTCTCCACACACAACACAAGGCCCTCTCGAGACCGGTCACTAGACTGTGGCAGTCGATCTTTGTCTCTCCTGTCTCTGCTGCTGTCTACTCATCTGTTTTGCCTCCTAGAACCTCTTCTAGGTTTCCTGGTTCTGGAGTGTAAATAATCTCTCTGTTGCTGAGCAAGATGAGGGGAGAGAACAGTCCTACAATGCTTGGCCCAATGTCCAAGCTGGTAACATCTGAGACACTCCACTGACTGTCTGCCTAGTGGTGCTATGGGAGTCCTCCCTCCACAGCTACTGGATCCTACTCTCTGAGTGCACTCTGCACTCCTGTGTCCATACCCACTGCACCTGTGACAATACCCATGAAAATGTGACTGTCTCACTAGGGGCTGCCTTTGCCAACTGGGTGGTACTCTATGCCAACCCGTAGGAACCATCTGCCTCTGATGGGGAAATCTACTGAACCTGCCATGCCCAACTAATCTCTGATATAACATGTTATATCTCCCTGTGTCACCATGTCTGCCCTGCCTCTGTTGGCCTCTACCTCTGAACTCTATACCTCTCCTCTGTATCTGCTGGGTGATACCTCTGATCTGCCTCTGCTGAGGACTACCTCCACACTGTGCCTGGTGTGCTGGAGGTCTCATCTGCCTGTGCCTCTGATCTCTCTGTCTCTGTCTCCTCTGAGCTCTCTGCTGAGTCCTCCTTTGAGCTGTGCTAGTGCTCAATCTCTGTGGTCTGTTCAAGTCTGTCTCTGCAACTCTCTTAGATGACTCACCCTGCTTTGTAATAGAATCAGAACTAATGATGGGTGGTCTCTGACAATCTACAGATTGAGCTGGCTGTCAATCAATACCTACAACCACAGATGGGATGGATGTCTGACTGCTCTGAAGCTCTTGCAACTATGTCTGCAATGCTATGACTTCTGCCTGAAATCCTCTGCATCTCTCCTCAAGTTGACTATCACACAACTCCTGTATTGATGTCTTCAGTAATGATCTCAGAGCTGTAGTCTCCTCCTGCAGACTGCTGTACAGGTCATCTCTCCTGATAACCTGAGCCTCAAGCTCCTCCACTATAACTGTGGACTCTCTCAGCTGAGCTCTCAAGGACTGGATGGTCTCTCTGGCATCTGTGAGATCTCTGGAGATCTCCTGGTGTCTATCATTCTCCAGTCTCAACTCACTGAGAGTAGATGTCAGCTCTCCTCTCCAGTCAATCTCTACATCATCTACCTCATCCTCAGACTCCTCATGTGAACTCTGAATCGCCATGCTCTCTCTCTCATCAGAAACCATACATACAGGCCTATCCACCTCTGTCTCTGAATGAATAGAAGAACACTCTCCTGATGATCTACTAGCTACCTCTGATGCTGACTCATCGCTAGCTGACTGTACAACTGCTCTGTATGGTTCACAATCATATAAGCTCTGAAGTCTATCCCACATAGACTCGGAGGAAGTACATCCACTAACCTTAACTTTAATGCTGTCACTCAATCCATCAAGTATAAGAGTTTTGGCTTTGAAATTAAACCCTTTTTCTTTCTTTGACTTTCCACAGTCTTTCTTGACTACCTGATACACATCATAGCCTCCTTCACCTCCAATGTATGAGTCCATCCTGCATCTCCAGAAAACATAATCTATACCATAGAAGATAGGTGCTCCTGAATCAGAAAATCTGGGATGTCCAAGGCTATCGACTGCTGCCATCACTACCAAGATCACCCTAAGCTGCTGAAGCTAACTGCAGGGACCTTGCTCTGATACCAATTGTTGAACAGTGATGGCCACTGAGAGGGGGGGTGAATCAGTGGACTATAAAAATCTTTTCCCTCAAGCAGGTTCACCTCCTAGATCACCTGTTGAGATCTTTAACACTTACCGCAACCAACCACACAGTCTTCTTAAAAAGCAAACAGGCACACAACCACACTCTAACTAGCAATCTTGACATAGTTACATACAACCACAATCACTGATACTGCTGCCAAGAGCTGCTAAACAAAGTGCTGCCAAGAGCTGCTATGTCAACTGTTGGAGATCCCTCACTCAAGCACACTGACTCAATCACAACTGGAGGATCTGAATACAAACCACAAAATCATGTACACACCCCAGCCAGACTCAAAGGCTCTACCAAGTGTGTACACCCATCCTGCAGAAAGGCACTTCTAACTAAAGCAAGAAAGCATCCACAACACAGAGATATACGTGCTTCGGCAAGTTGCCTACGTGCACGGAGTAATGGTCACTTGGACCTCAGCATCTACTCATCACTAATTTTTTCAGCATAAAACTGAGAAGCCGCACCCACGACAGATGATGTTTCAGTCACACCTATGACTCAGGACATCTGACCTGCTTCTATCTCTAAGTATAGAGACAAGGGTGTTACCCCCAATGGTTTTTCCAAAGACCCACTCGGTAACTAAGACTGTGTCCGGATGCAATCGACAACTCAATAAAAATAATTGGGCTTATACAAATGCCCTACAATGAAATCCACATAGCATTGGTCTATGGCAGTATAACCTAGCTAGCATATGCAATGGAAATACAGTATATCAAACACAACAGGCAATAAAGTGTAGAAAATCTCACAACCATGCACTGTCTTTGATCACTGATGTCCGGTGATGGAGTCTGGCAACTCTGGCGGCTCACTGGAATCTTCAATTTCTCCCAATTTGATGGAGAACTAAAATCTTCAAGTGTGCTCTGTCACTGGAGTCCTGGAGTGGTTCCTGGCAGTGTGGGAAACCACTGTCTTCTTCCTTTTCTTTCTTTTCCTTCTATTTCCTTCCCTTTCTTTTCTTTTCTCTTCTTTTCCTTTCCTTTTCTTTTTCTTTCTTTCTTCTTCCTTTCTTTCTTTTTGCACTAAACCTTCCTTCCTTCTTCTTCCTTTCTCCTTCTTCTTTCTTTTTCCTTTTCTCTTTTCCCTCTTCCTTCTTGGCTACAACCACCTAAAGAAGTTCTGGTTCTATGATTTCAGAATATCAATGGCATCAAGGAAGGGCTGGAGACATGAGATAGAGAGGGAGACTCAAATCATACAACACCTCTTAGGGCTTAGGGCTGCAACCCCTTTTTTTCTTCTTACTTCCTGCTCTTTTCCTCTCCTTTTCCTTTTCCCTTTTTCTTCTATTTTTCTCTACACGATTCTGAAGCTTCTTCTTCATTTTGGAGAAGAAGAAGAACCATTTCTCTCTTCTTTCTACAAAAGATCAAGTAAAAAACTAAATAGCCCTTTTTAGATGGACCAATGGAATTTACATAAAATGAATCTTCAATCAAGCATTGATTAAAGTACTTCTCTTAAGGTAGAGAGAGATTGGCACAGTTATCCAAAGTACTTTTTGAAGAACCAATCAAAAGCTTTTAAATGGAATCAAAGACTTTTTGAAAAGCTTTTTAACTCATCCATTCACAGCCTTCACGTGGGAGAGTAATGATTTCCTATTTTTGAAAATCTCTTCAACTTTGATAATTTAAAAAAGAGTCCCTCTAACCTCACTTATTTATGTCATCATAGACATTAATTATATTTATTTGCATTTAAACCCTTGAGTCCAAAAAGTGATCTTAAGCTGCTGGCCGAGAGCAAAATTTGAAATCCAACTTTCCAGATTTGCTTCTAATTTACGCATCCAAACGGAAAAAATCATAACTCCCTCATTTGACGTCGGATTGACGAACCGTTTGAACCGATGGAAAGAAAACTCGACGAACTAAAATATTCATGTAGAATACTCCACCCAGTTCTATCAATATATCCTCCAAAAATACCGACGAACACGCAGTTAGTGCGAAAACCTGTAAAATCAATATTCTTAATGCACCTAGCCTTCACCAAAAGCTGTATAAGGCATCCAAACACTGCAATGAACAATCTCATCCTGCCACATAATCCCCGGATGCTCCAGTATCATTGCCAACATGCCACGACACTATCAAATGACCAAAATGCCCCTGGATGACTCCCAAACACTATGGGACCTCTGTATACATTGCCATACCCCTGTAATGATATCACTGCCGTAGTGAACACTGTAAGAACTACTGGGGATGGTGAGGACACAATCCAGTCACTACATGCACTGCCATAAGCATGTCTACTCAACTAGAATGCTGCTTGACTGGCCTGAGCGTTATAACTGCACCAAGATGCATTGTATTGACCACAACAACACACATGCACTGTGTTGACAACAATGACAACCAACACACAGTCACTGCCATCTGCACTGTGTGTTCAACAAAAACAAGTTTTGGTATTCGAAAATAACCAACCAGTATCATCGTACCGTATTCTTACGTTTCTTCTTTGTTCCCTCTCTCTGTCTCTCTGTGTCAAAATGTATCGCTGCACAAATGGGCTCCAGAGGTGGCACCAAATCCAGTTCATCATCGTCACAATTGCCGCCGGCTAATCACCCGGGGCTCTCCGATGACTACTCCATCTGTGGCTTCACCAAAGGCGCCCACTTCTTCTCCATCTCCTCCTCCTGCAGCCATGGGAAAAGCCTCTTCTGCATTTACTTCGACATTACCCCCAGTCGCTTACTCGCTCCTCCGGCCAAAGCCCTACTCGATCACCACCACTTGTCTCTCCTTCCAATCGCGAAGCCTTTTCCGACTAGTGCACCTGAAGTATTGCCACCTACATGAACTATGAGGACTTCCATTTCAACTTCATCGAAAGTGAATAGGGATTCAAAATAAGAAACATAACTATGGATTTGGAAAACCGAATGATTAGTAAAAGGCTAGGTTCAAATTTTTGCTTTCAAGTGATGCCTTCGGTGCTGAGAGTCTTTCGCTCTCAAGTGTGTAGCTGGGAGACAATGATAATTTACCTCAGAAGTTGCTTTTGCATCTCTCAACAATTGGCTTTGCATTTCGTTTTGACCCATCTTGGTTGTCTGTCACCACCTAACTATCTCTGTGACCACTTTAATTTGGGTTTTCTCTGTTATCTGTGTTGTCTCCCTCTGCAACTCTCAATCTCCGGGGAGTATCTCCTTTGACTACATCTTCAATCCAAAATTTCACTATGTAGTCCCTCATTTTTTGGCAATGATTCTTCTCAATCGAGGGATTCACGACAAGATTTAATGGCCTTTCTCTAGTAAGAGTTCAACTTCACCGATGATCCAAAATGGTGTTTCACATATCTGAGTTAGGTTTTCATACATAACGATTTAGGGCTTTTTAATTATGGTTTCCGGCGACTCCTCCATTCCCTGCAAATTCTGGGAATTACTTACTTCATCCTCTAATTTTCGGCGACTTCATCGTCTTGGAAAATACGAAGCAATCGGTATGCTAGTCACTGTTTTGGCTATTTTCGTAATACCTATACTTATTTTGAGTAGTTTTGTTTAAACAAACAAGTGTTAGATAATTTTGTAAAGTGAAACTCAATAGTGGCTAATCATGTAATTTTCCCTTTCTTAGTTATGTTTTCAGCATGTGGTTATGGGTTTTGTAGAATTATAATGTACAGTTTATATGTTTTATTGCATTTATATATTTATCAGAAGCTGTGTTTGGTATGCATTGTAGGTCGATGTCGCATTCTCAGACCACAAAAACAACTATTTTTATCATCTGAGAATAAAAAATCAAACTATAACACGTTCTAAAAATGCATACCAAACATTGACAAGAGTGTGATACTTATGCATATTCTAATGCTACTAGGGACATATATGGCTTCACCTTATTTCTTTGCCCAAGATATATGTATGTTCCATCTCATGTAGAATACTCTAAAATCTCACCATTACATAACAACATTTCTATGGCTAGTAAGTCTATGGTAAACAGTTGATGAAATAGACACTTAATTAGGAAGAGTTTTTACTCATGCATTTTCTACTAGCAATTTGATGTTTGACAGAAAAGTGCCTCTTAGAAGTTGATTAAGCATGATTGGTAAGCACTGCCACATCTTCTCAAAAATTTCTAGCAGTAATTTGGGTTTGGTTTCTCAGTCCCTTCAGAGATGTGAGAAGAATATTAGAGACTGCTACCCCTTCATGGATTGGGGTGTTTGGAAGGACAAAGGTTCATGTTTTTGATGGGCTACAGTAAATGAGGATGTTGAGAAGAATAGATGACTAGCAAAGGTTGCATTCTGAGGAACTTAATTAGGAGTAGCTCCAATAACTGAAATGGTTCAGTCATGGGTAACAAAGGTCGTGTTTGGTGTGTTGGTCAAGTGCTCACTTGCTGATTGAACGCTTGATCACGGGTTCAAGTCCTGAAAACAACCTCTTTGGAAACAAGGGTAAGGCTACGTACATCTGATCCTCGCCAAACCCTGCCAAACGCGGGAGCCTTGTACACTGGGTACGACCTTTTTATGTGGCACTGCTTATACCCGGTAGCTCTCTTGTTATTGACAGGTAGTATGAATGCCATGTGGATATGTCTACATTGGCCAAGTGGATAGAAGGTTTGATCACTCAGGTTCAAGGGGACTCCAAGGGCCAAGGACTTTTCATTCTAAGGTTTTCCTACTAATCAGTGTTGGCCCCACCCAGATGCTGGTAGCATGGTTGTTAGTTATGTTGGCATAGGCTGTGTGTTCCTCATTTCCAGAATGCAGGTTTTATTTTCCTTTTATTATACAATAGCAGTGTAGTGATGGGTTTTATTTGGCTGAAAATATGTAAGCAATCCATGGACAAAATAGAGGACCTGAAATAGAAAAACAACCATTTTTCCTATTTATTTTTCAACGTCCATGAGATTTGTAATTTGTTACATCATGTCCAGTTCCTGTGACCTTTATTTATGTGGCTCTGGCTCCGTCGGAGGGACCTCTCTATATGTCTTATGCTTGCTGCTATACACATGACCTGTTTAGTTCACAATGTCCATAGTATTTGTAATGTGTTAAGGCAGACTTGGGACCGGACCCTGTGACCTTTTGCTAAGCTCAGGTTTCCTACTTTATCTGCCAAAGTACATGAATTATTTCAGCACCAACACGATTTTTTCCCACGAATAGCATCCGTTGATGCATAAGCTTTGTAACAATTAACTCAAAAAAAAAAGGGGAAGGGGGAAGGGGGAAGGGGGGGTTTGGGGGGAAGGGGGAAGAGGGGGTTTGGTTGGGGGGGGGGGGGGGTGTGGAGGAGGAACCCCATATATTGTATGACCAACACAGCCATCAGATGAAGTTGAGGTGGTGCATCGTAGACCCTCATTCCCATCCAATGGCTTTGTGAAACAAAGATATGAGAACTTTGAATTCAAGAGTTGAGGTACTTCTTTCCTTTATTTTTGATGTTTGCAGTTTATTTTTTGGATATGTTGTGGATTTATCATACCAAGATAAATTTTTAGCTACCAAGTTTTGTCCAAAGTGGCTTCAAAAATTTTATGCAACATTGAAGCGAATAAAATCCAATCCCTAGTCCTCTCTCTATCTAACTTTTCTTAGGTTTCCAAAACATTTTAGAAACACCATGAACAGTGAAGGAAGAATTCTTTCTTAAAGGGTGAAGTGACCATGTGATTAAACTTTTGGATCATTATCACGGTTTTGCCCACTATTGACAATGTCAAAACTACCCTCCTTTTTTGCATTCTAATGCTATCGATGCTCGTAGTGCAGGAATTGAAGGAATAATTGAGTCCCCTTCCCCACAAAAAATATATAAAGCCCAAAGAGCTTGTAGATTTGCATCTCATATGGATGATTGGAGAAACACTTAACTGCTTTCAACAAAATGAAAATTTTGTGTATGTAAGAATGTGACCTTGCCTCTTACCGGAAAAAAAAAAAAAATGTGACCTTGCCGTGATCAACTCACAATTATTGATAAAACAACCAATCATGCTTCACCCCTCCACGCCCCCTCCCCTACACCTAGGCTAAAAAACCAAAAATGAATTTTTTGTGTTAGAGAGAGTGGATTAAGTTGAATAACCTATAGGGAAAGGGATTCATGTGACTGCTTGAATTCCTTCGATGACCCATACAATTAGGGGTGTAAATGAATAGCCGAAATCCATTTCTCCCATACAATTAGGGGTGTAAATGAATAGCCGAAATCCATTTCTATATCCGTGTCCGTATCTGTTTAGCACTATTCGAATCCATCCGAAAACTAAATGGATACAGATACGGATAGACTATAATTATCCGAAAAGCTATATTTATATGTAAACGGATAAAATATCTGGATCCATATCCGGGTCCATATCCGTTTACCGCTATCCGAATCCATCCGATAGCTAATCGGATGCGGATGCAGATATAGCACTATCCGAGCCGAATCCGATCCGTTTACAGCCCTACATACAATAGGTTGATATGGTTCTTCAGCATTAATTGACTAAACAGGACAGGCTAGGACGCTCAAAACCTGAAAATCCGTCCATCCAACACATGAGAGGATGAAAATACACCACTGCCCATATTTTAACTGTTGGAGATGAAAATCCCTCCATATGGTTCAACTCTATGAAAAAAGTCACAATTCAACATCAAATCAACAAATCCATTTACAAATTGATTGTTTCTACGTTTATTTGCTGGGAATAAAATTTCTGCTCCCTTTCATTTCAGCCACTTTTATAAAATGTTCATCATTTAAGCGTTTATCTAATCATAAAAAAATCAAAATTGAGTATGGAGGATTTTATTTCGGCAGCTCAACAAGCCTTCATTGAGTTCTCTCAATTTCATCCGCAAAAGAAAATACCATCTTTCGTCTTTCTCATGGGTGAATGCCGCGAATCAATAGAACAATTTTTACAAAAAAAAAACACATAATGAGAAAGAAACCAATCAAAGATGAGGAAGGAAAAAAATGAGGGAAAAACTCATTATTGTATTCATGTAATTTGATTCGGAGACATCAATCCAGGATAGCGAGGTTCTGGTATTCTTCGCCAGAGATAGCGAGTTCCATTGTGATATCTGGGCTGAGCAACCCATCATTTTCTAAGAACAGCGTCACCACATTCTTGGAAAATCCACTCACTAGAGCAACCCCACTCTGGTTGCTCGGCACCGGTGTCGCTCGCGAGTCCCTCAGGTTCCAGAACACAATCTCCGGCACCACCGATCCGTACCCGCTTTCCTTGAATTTCCTCTGTATCGCTTTATAGTCTGTCTCCCAATTGTTCTCCGATGCCTGGTCGAATTCCATGTCGCTAAACACGAAGACCCTCTTTATCATCTGCTCCTCTTTTAGTTTCCCTTCAACGGCAACTTTTAGTATTTGATCGAACACTCGCTGAAAATCTGTGTTTGCTCCCCAATTCATTTTTCTAATGAACTCAGTCTTCGATTCAAGATCATTTCCCTCGATCATGTGAAGCTGAGGACGATGGCTGAAGGTGATTACTTTCCCTTTCCATGGCTCTTCACTCAGCTCCGAGATTAATAGCCCCAGTGCAACACAGACTTCCATTGGCGTCCCATCCATGCTTCCAGAGACGTCGCAGACCGCAATGCAGTTTCTCAGCTTCCCCTTCTTTGACAGATCGTCCACCATTCTCTGCCATTGAAGCTCTGCCACTTCGCCACCATCATCGTCATTTAAGGATGCTATGATCTCGTGTGGCAGTAACGCCCCGGCAGCGATTTTGGCTTCTCCGCGTCGTACACGGCCGAGATATTCCTGGAATCGCTCCTTGTCGTGTTTCAGGAAGTGCCCCTTGTAGGTTTTCATGGCCACCGAGGGAACACGATTGTACGGGAGCGAATTCCACAATTTTGATGACATGTAAACCTCCGGCAACTCTAAGGCTTTGCGGAGTGGAACGAGATATTCCTTCCGGAGACGATCACGGATTCGGTAGGCATAATGAGCTTCTTCGACTCCCTCGTATTCTAGGTAAGAATCCCGTGGAAAGACTCTTCTGGCGATGCTTTCACAGATGAGAATTGATCGATCGAAAGAAGAATCGAGAGAAGGACACCACTTGGCTGCAAGGCTTATATTACCAAGTTGTCCAGACTTCAAGAACTGAAGATCGGCAACCAAGAGCTCAGCGAAGATATCAGAGACCCGATCGTGCAAGAATCGGTAGTCTGGATCACGGCTATACCTCCATACAGCCTTCTGCCTCATGGATAAGAGTTTCTTCTTCCTCAAAACTCTGGCCGCCTTCTTCTGAATACTGCCCTTCTTCATTGCAGCTGCTATCCTCTGCTCCGCCGGCGCTACACGTTTCTGTTTGCGTTGCTGAATTTCTTTCTTCGACAACTTCTTTTTCTTTTTTCTCTTGAAGATCCGCCTTCGCCTTAGCCTTATCATTCTTGGTCCTTTGATAGGTCTCCCTGTCTTTGCAATTTTCCGAACATCAGCTCCTTCGATCAGTCTGTAGAGAATCTCCAGCAAATCCTTGAAGTAACCAAAATCTCCAAACCACCTCATGTTGCCGGCGAGGGTTTTAGGGTGGTTTTTGTGGAGCCATAGAGCAGCTGTATAGAATCCTTCCTTGTCTGACTTTCCAGTTCCTCTAACCCCTCTCAAGTTGCAGATAAGCTTGAGAGTGGTTAAAGCATTGTGATTCCATGCCAAATGTAATCGCTTTTTCAGAGTCTCCGGTGGTGTATCAGGGACAACATGGAAGAAGAAGTCGAGGCAGGGGTTTCCGGTGGATAAGAAGGTGGGGGAGTAGTTTTCCGTCAACCCCATTGGCGGTTTTCTGGCGACATTGGTTTTTTTGGGGGGTGGTGGGGTGGAACTGGGGATGACATTGTTGAAGTTATATACGACATCGTCGGAAGGGTCGGATACCGTAACATCGGCGAAGAGGTCCCATACCGTAGCTTGGGCGTAAGATTTCCTCTGAGGAGGATTCATGTTGAGAGAATGGTCTGTCGAAATGGGTAATGTGTTCTATTCTTTATAGAGACGGGTTTCTTGGCCTCCAAGCTTTCAGCTTGGTAACCACCTCTCTCTGCTTCCCATCCGTCCGCCATGTATCTTACCCATTGACGCAGGCCTTAATTAGTTTCTTGGCCTCCAAACTTTCAGCTTTCGCTTATGGTAATCTCCTATCTCTCTCTTAGTTTCTTGGGCTTCAAGCTTTCGGCTTTCCCTTTTGGTAATCTCCTCTCTCTCTGATAATTACTCCCTCACCATGCTTCCTATCCGTCCGCCATTGATGGAGGAACTCTCCCTCTTTTATAGGAACACTTCTCTCTCTCCCTCCCTATTTTACAGGAATACTACCGGGCTCATTGCTATGAAATAGGTAACTGATAAAACCCAGATTTTATTACTGAATCCATTCCAAATTCCTCTTAGGGAATGGATCATTCTCGGATTCGGCTCCACTCCAGTGAACTGTGGAGAGGCAACACCTGTACTTCTTATAAACCTAACAACCCATTCCTTCCCCCTCTCTCTTGCTTACTGACTTGACTGGTACTAGGGCTGCAACAAGGTTGGGTTGGGTTGGGTTGGGCTGGGTCTTTTAAAACCCCAGTCCAACACTGAGTTTCCTTAGCTAGGTCTATGATCGACCTGACCCTAAGTCAAGGCCAGAAAAATTCAACCCTGACCCACCCTCAAGGTTGGATTGGACTGATCAGGCCCTGACCATGGGGGAAGGGAGAAGAAGAAGAAAAATGATTGATGCAGTCCATCAGAATGCGATTGGGGCAATCCCTTGGCATATCATAAGGCCGTATCCATTCATGATCCAATATAATAGCTCATGTGTCAAATCCTTTAGTTTCAAAGAAATTGTTTCTGTGATGTGTGAAACTCTTTATTTTTGTTTTTTGGTACGAGTGGAACTCTTTATTTATGGATTATTTTTACTGCTCTGTCAATTACATTTATGTATTGAAACAAATAGAATACTTATTTGAGGATAAACTGACCTAATAGTATTAACTTTTTGTCATTTCTTGTTTCCCTCTATTTATTTTTTTCCATTTTTTTTGGCTCCTCATCAGAAATATGAAAGAACATGCAAAAGTCTCTCTGTGCATCAGTCACAATGTCCATAGTATTTGTACTTTATTTCCCTCTATAAAGTATCCTTACGAACGAAGCAAGGGTTCAATATTTCAAATCTAATAAAATGCTACAGCTACATGCAAAAGTCTCTCTGTGCATCAATCACAGAAGAAAGCTATAGCTTAGTTAACCAACTAGGTTCTCCCACAAAATAGAATTCTAATTGGAAAGTCTAGAAATTTATCTTCCTATGACTTGTTTAAAATCAGCAGTCAATCCACTATCAATACATACCTTATTGCTGAGTACATGGTTTCTGAAGCGTGACTCAAATTTACTAACTCAACTCATAAATTTTTCTCTTTTACTTGGATTCAGTCTCAAAATTCATATTTTGCTATTCCACTGTACTTTAGGTCATGAATCCTTAATCCAAATCAGTTTTGGTTTTCTTTTGTCTTTGTAACAACTCTGGTTTGCACCATTTGACTCGTCACTGGTGCATTCCCTGATCTTTGTTACCCATGACTGAACCATTTCAATTGACATCCTGTGTGATCTTGGCACTTATTGGAGCTACTCCTAAGTTCCTCAGAATGCAACCTTTGCTAGTCATCTATTCTTCTCGACATCCTCATTGATTGTAGCCCATCAAAAACATGAACCTTTGTCCTTCCAAACACCCCAATCCATGAAGGGGTAGTAGTCTCTAATATTCTTCCCACATCTCTGAAGGGACTGAGAACCCAAACCCAAATTACTGTTAGAAATTTTTGAGAAGATGTGGCACTGCTTATACCCGGTAGCTTTCTTGTTCGGACAGATAGTATAAATGCCATGTGGATGTTTACATCGGCCAATTGGATAGAAGGTTTGATCACTTAGAGGTTCAAGGGGACTCCAAGGGCCAAGGACTTTCATTCTAAGGTTTTCCTACTTATCAGTGTTGGCCCTACCCAGATGCTGGTAGCATGGTTGTTACTCATGTTTGGCATAGGTTGTGTGTTCCTCATTTCCAGAATGCAGGTTTTATTTTCCTTCTGTTATACAATAGCACAGAGACTACTGATAGCAAATGGGGTTTGGTTGATGTTGCTTCCCCCCTCAGCCATAAATTTGGCAATTGGTAGCAAATGGTTGTGTTTTTGAGCTGTGGTCAGATCATCTCACAAATATTCATCCTTGTGATTGACTTTGATGTGAAATCCAGAGTAACATGGGACCTTACCAATCATGCTTAAAATGGAAATGGAGGCCGCTTAACCTTCCTCAGTTAGTGAAGATTACTGATTGTTGATGAGCTCGCCCTTCTTTTGTCCATCATGTACATTTGTAGGCCTGATGTAGTGCCATCTTTGGTGGAAAAAAAAAATCCTCTGCAGTGCCCTAATCCTGATGTAGTGCCATATTTGGCTGAAGGCATATAAGCAATCCATGTACAAAATAGAGGACCTGAAATAGAAAAGCAATCATTTTTCCTATTTATTTTTCAATGTCCATGAGATTTGTAATTTGATACAGCATGACCAGTTCCTGTGACCTTTATGTGGTTCTGGCTCTGTCGGAGGGACCTCTATATATGTCTGATGCTATACACGTGACCTGTAATATTTTGAGTCACAGCCATTTTCTTAGTTTTCATTGTTTTTTTTGTTAAATATTAGTGCTGATTCTGAGTGGTACATTAAAGTGTAACTCGATAGGATATTTCTCCTCCATCAAGATTTTTACTGAAGTCAGTCTTTAGATTAGTTTCTAATTTAGTCCTAACTCCTAAAGTTGTATTTAGACTTTATCTCAGATTCTCATTACAAATAGGAATCTTGAGTGATGTAATCTGTTGGGTATAAATAAGACATTGGGAGGGGGGGGGGGGGAGAATTGATCTAAGCTCTCTAGATAGCCCCCCTTCCTCTCAACTCTTTTCTTCTTCAATGGTTCTGGTTCTAAAGTTCTTAAATTGATCAAATCTCTCTAGATAGCCCCCCTTCCTCTCAACTCTTTTCTTCTTCAATGGTTCTGGTTCTAAAGTTCTTAAATTGTTACTTTTTCATAGTTTCTAGAGTGGCAAAATCACGTCTAACTGGATGGGTTTCATGTGAACCAGGCTTAATCAACCAGTTTCTTAATTTTTTAAGATTTTTGAATTATTTTGCGAATAAGTCTTAGGAGAGTTGATGAAGCCAAGCCTACTTGTATTGACAAACAAATTATCTAATGTATTGAAAGCCACCTCTAGATGATCGAAATATGAACTTCAATGTATAAAACAGAGTGGCAGAAATTGAAAAACATCCATTTTTTCCTGTTTAGTTCACAATGTCCATAGGATTTGTAATGTGTAACTGTAAAGGCAGACCTGGAAGGAACCGGATCCTGTGACTTTTCCTTTGCTATGTTCAGGGTTTCCTACTTTTTCTGATTTTAAGATTTTTTTTTTCCAATTATTTTTGCACAGAAATCATTTTTTGGCCATTAAATCTAGATTGTCTTCATTGTGTAGTCTTCATTGTGTACCCACTTTCGATCGGTGTGGTTTTTGTTACCTGAAGCCATTTAGATTTAGTTCTGCTAGTTTTGAGTTTTGCTCTTTGAGGGGTCTCTCCTCTGTAGACTGTAGCTTTTACATTCTATCTTTCCATGGCTGAGGTGGATGACGACCTCCAATGGGTCTCAATTCTCGAGCTTCTTTCTGTCTCGTAGGAGTCAATAATCCATATGGAATATGTGTAGTTTTGATAATGGAGTAATTTTTCTTCTTTTCAACTCCTTACAGATGGAGTTGCAGCAAAAGGGTTGCCATTGTTGGGTTCTCTTTTTTTCCTTTTCCCCTCTTTGTGGGGGGAGAAGCCACTATCATCTCCATTAAAGAATGATTCTACTTTGGATGATATGAAAAAGGGGTCTTTGGCTGGAGGTGCAAGGGATGGAGATTTCAGAGTTACATTCATTATGCACAAGTCGTGGACTTTCTCTCTTAAGGATCACCTTGTGAAGGTGCATTTAAAGAAATTTGCTTGAGAGTTATTTATTTATTTGTTTGTTTTTATTGTAATTCATGCGGTTCTCTGCTTAAGAAATGTCTTTTTTCTGATAACAGAACCCTCCACTTGAATTATCCATCGACAGTTCATGTGCTCTGAGATTGAAGAAGGTGGTGATGGTGTTTGGACTATTGTTGGTGGCAAAGTTAGTTATGCTTTTATAGTTATCTCCTATATCAGATATCATAGTTGAATGTCATTTCTTATTTATGTTATGAGCATGTGGTTATGGATTTTGTAGAATTATAATGTACAGTTTATATGTTCTATTGCATTTATATATTTATCAGAGTGTGACACTTATGCATACTCTAATGCTACTAGGAACATGGTTTCCTATAGAACACTCTAAAGTCTCACCATTATATAACAACATTTATATGACTGGTAAGTCTCTGGTAAACAGTTGATGAAATAGATACTTAAATGCCTTATTGTATGCTGTTAATGGAATAGACTTGTCCTATCAGTCTTTGTTATTCATGCTTTTTCTACTAACAATTTGATGTTTGACAGAAAAGTGCCTCTTGGAAGGTGGTTGTCTTAACCATCAATGAGATTTGAAGATCTACAACCATTTTGTCCTTGACTTTCTTTGTGCTGGCTTCAATTGGTTTGTCGATTCCAGAAACTAACTAGGTCTTTAATTTAAAAACAAGAAAATGAATCAAGAAAGGCTAAATCAGAAGCAAAATGAATACCTGCAATTGAAAACTTTAATGGATTTCGGCTTGTATGAGCTTGGCCAAAATTTGCTTGAATTGTGTTTGCATTTGAACTGCGTTATATGTTTTCATCAGTTAAGCAATCACACTTTGTGATGTAGCAAAATGGATACCTGGAGAATGATTGATGCAGTCCAACAGCATGCGCTTGAGGCTTAGCATATCATAAGGATTCATGCATGATCCAATATAATAGCTAATGTGTCAAATCCTTTAGTTTCAAAGAAATTGTTCCTGTGATTTGTGAAACTATTTATTTATGAATTATTTTTACTGTTCTTTCACTTACATTTGCTTATTGAAACAGAGAATACTTATTTTAGGATAAGCTAACATAATAGCATTAACTTTTTGACATTTTTGTTTTTATTTTTTTTTTAATTTTTTCCTCTTTTTGTTCCTCATCAGAAACCATGAAAGAAGAACATTTCCTTGATAATATAAAGTATCTTTGTGAAGAAGGGGTTTCAACAATAACAACAACAAAACTCAGCCTTATCCCAACTTAATGGGGTCGCTACATGGATCTAAACAAAGAAAGTAAGTAAAACTGAGGTCTAAGAAAAAGAAAAAAAAAAAAGGTGGAATGAAGAGATGGAAAAAGAGGGTTGGGAAATGAGATTAGGAGTGAAAAATGGAAAATGAAAAATGGGCGATGGAAAATAAAAGAAAAGTGAAAGATAAAAGCGACACATAAAAGTAGGAGGAAAGAGGCACAACCTAGCAAGTCAAGAGAAACTCTGGTAAATAGGGTCTGCTACATGGATCATTGCCCTCCAAAAGGCTCTATCTGAGGTCACACATGGTACAAGACTTAAACTATGTATGTTTTTCCTCACAACTTCTCCTATGGTCATTGCCCCTCACTCTTTTAGCTTCTTCAGTCGGAATCATATCACTCCTCCTTATTAGGGCGAAGCAAGAGGTTTCAAATCTAACAAAATGCTACAGCTACATGCAAAAGAAGTAAGTTATAGCTTAATCAAACAACAAGGTTCTCCTACATTTTCCATAAATAAAAAAAGAACAAGGTTCTCCTACATTTTCCACAAAAAAAAAAGAACAAGGTTCTCCTACAAAATAGAACTCTAATTGAAAAGTCTAGAGATTGAACTTGCTAGGACTTGTTTAAAATCAGCAGACAATCCACTATTTCCCAAGGGTGACTCAATTTAACTCAGTTCTTCAATTTATCTCAGTTACTTAGGTTCCGTCTCAAAATTCATATTTTGCTATTCCATTCTATTTAAGGTCATGATTCCTTAATCCAAGCCGGTTTTGGTTTTCCTTTGTCTTTGTAACAGTTTTGGTTTGCATCATTTAACTCGTCACTGGTGCATTCCCTGATCTTTGTTACTCATGACTGAACCATTTCAATTGACTTCCTCTGATCTTGGCACTTATTGGAGCTACTCCTAAGTTCCTCAGAATGCATTCTTTTCTGAAAAATTCCATCCTTTTCTAGTCATTTTTTCTTCTCAACATCCTAATTGATTATAGCCCATCAAAGTCATGAACCCTCCTCCTTTTAAACACCCAATCCATGAAGGGGTAGTAGTCTCTAATATTCTTCCCACATCCTTTTAATGGAATATTTTACAGAACAAAATACAATTAGTTCTTCTCTAATTATTGAGTGATGCTTGTCTAGGACTTCTCTGTTTCTTCTAAATAACTTTGAAGCCTTTTTGTTGTTCATATAATTCAATATACACAGGAGGTAAGTTCTAGCTGCAACCCTTCTCCCCCACCCCACCTTTTCATAATCCTCCTTAAAAAATTAAATAATTTTATGGCACATGAATACCAAGGATGCAATCTTTTTCCTCTTCAATTTCATTTTTATTTTGGGTGTGAGAATCTAGATGTGCACCCCTGCCTGGATTTGTTCTTCTATTTTTCTATATTTTACATTAAATTAGTGTACTGTTATGTTCTGGTTTAATTGACACTCATTCCTGTTTAATTGCCTTGTACTGATGCAGGAATTTCTCTCTGGATGTTGTTATACTGGATCATGTAAACAATCCATGTACAAAATAGAAAAAGCAATCTTTTTTTTCCTATTTATTTTGCGATGTCCATGGGATTTGTTATTTGTTACTATCATGACCAGATCCTCTGAAAACCACCTTTAGCTGATATTTAAATGTATAAAAGCATGAGAGAAAAAAATTGAGCAAAATTTATTTCAGTCATGTAATTTGGTTTGGAAAACATTAATCCAAAACGACGAGTTTTTGGTATTCTTCGCCGAATATGGCGAGCTCCATCACGCTATTTGGGTTCACCAACCCATCTCCCTCCAAGAACAGTGTTACCAGATTCTTAGAAAATCCACTCACCAAAGCCACCCCACTCTGGTTGCTAGGCACCGGTGTCGCTCGTGAGTCCCTCAGATTCCAGAACACAATCTCAGGCACCGATGTGTACCCGCTTTCTTTGAATTTCCTCTGTATTGCTTCATAGTCCGTCTCCCAATTGTTCACCGAGGCCTGGTTGAACTCCATATCGCTGAACACGAAGACCCTCTTTATCATCTGCTCCTCTATCAACTTCCCTTCAAGGGCGATTTCCAGAATTCGATCAAACACTTGCTGAAAATCTGTGTTTGCTCCCCAATCCATTTCTCTCATGAATTTAGTCTTCGATAGAAGATCATTTCCCTCGATCATGTGAAGCTCAGGAAATTCGCTGAAGGTTATTACCTTCCCTTTCCATGGCTCTTCATTCAGCTCCGAGATTAATAGCCCCAGCGCAACACAGACTTCCATTGGCGTCCCATACATGCTTCCAGAGACGTCGCAGACCGAAATGCAGTTTCTTAGCTTCCCCTTCTTTGACAGATCGTCCACCATTCTCTGCCACTGAAGCTCTGCAACTTTGCCGCCATCGTTGTCATTCAAGGATGCTATGATCTCGTGCGGCAGTAATGCCCCGGCAGCGATTTTGGCTTCTCCGCGTTGTACACTGTCCAGATAATCCTGGAACCGCTCCTTGTCGTGTTTCAGGAAGTGCTCCTTGTAGGTTTTCATAGCCACCGAGGCAACACGATTGTACGGGAGCGAATTCCACAAATTTGCAGACATGTAAACCTCCGGCAACTCTAAAGCTTTTCGAAGTGGAACGAAATATTCCTTACGGAGACGATCGCGGATTCGGTAGGCATAGTGAGCTTCTTCGACGCCCTCGTATTCTTGGTAAGAATCGCGTGGAAAAACTCTTCTTGCGATGCTTTCACAGAGGAGAATTGAACGATCGAAAGAAGAATCGAGAGAGGGACACCACTTGGCTGCAAGGCTTATATTACCGAGTTTTCCAGATTTCAAGTACTGAAGATCGGCGACCAAGAGCTCAGCAAAGACATCAGAGATCCGATCATGCAAGAATCGGTAATCTGGATCACGGCTATACCTCTCGACATCTTTCTTCGCCATGGAGACGATCTTCTTCTTCCTAAAATCTCTGGCGTTCTCCTTCTGAATCCTGACCTTCTCCATAGCAGCCGCTATCCTCTCCTCCTGCGGCACCAACTATTTAGCCTTACTTTTCTGTCTACGTTCCTGCTTTTCTGTCTTGGACAATTTTTTCTTCTTCTTAAAGATCGGCCTCGACCTTCCCGATTTCCGTCGTACTTTGTTCCGTCTCCCTTCCTTTGCAATTTTCCGAACATCAGCTCCTTCAATCAACCTGTAGAGTATCTCCGGCAAATCCTTGAAGTAACCAAATTCTGCAAACCACCTGACGTTGCAGGCGAGGGTTTTAGGGTGGTTTTTGTGGAGCCATAGGGCAGTTGTATAGAATCCTTCCTTGTCTGATTTTCCAGTTCCTCTGACACCTCTCAAGTTGCAGATAAGCTTGAGAGTGGTTAAAGCATTGTCGCTCCATGCCAAATCCAACCGCTGTTTCAGACTCTCGGGTGGTGTATCAGGGACGACATGGAAGAAGAAGTCGAGGCAGGGGTTGCCCGTAGATAGGAAGGTGAGAGAGTTATTTTCCGTGAACCCCATCGGCGGTTTACGGGTGATATTGTTGAAGCTAGATACCAAAGCATCGATGAAAAGATCGCCGGAGCTGGCTACCTTTGGTTTAACGGCGGAAGAAGGAGTAGACAGGACGGCGGAAGCAAGGGTAGAGAGGTGGATTTCGGGAGGGCCGAGGAGAAGAGAATGAGGAGGAGACATGTTGTAGAATTGTGTCTGTGGAAATGCGTTATGTGTTGGTCTTCTTAAATAAGGACGGGTTTCTTGGCCTCCACGTTGTAGGATAATTGACAATTCAATCCCTAACCGACTCTCCTTGTCTGACTGTGACATCAGTTTATTTTATTCTTTTGCTAGGCTTTTCCTTAAATTGGTAACCACGTCTCTTTCTCTGACTCTCTCACAAAGGAATTCCCCATCTGGGGAAGTTTCAAAGTTTCTAGAGAAATGAGATATGACTGATCGTGGCTGCAAGCACGTTGTCACATTTTTCAGTTACTGTTATAGCTTTTTTTTTTTTTTTTTTTTTTTTTTGATGAAAGCAAAGACATAAATTAAACAAAAAGGGTAATATCGTCTGTTACATTGCCATGATAAAAGTACCGTCTCGCATAAATGGCGAGTTGGTGAGCTATATGGATTTCTTCCCTAGTTTTGTTAATAAGCTTGAAGTCACTAAATTTATTTATTACAGCTTTAATATCAAATAGAAGACTGAAAAGTTCCCAAGGCCATGGGTGAGTTTGATGATCTAGAATCCACTGTTTGAGGTGCAGAGAGTCTGTCCATACTTCTACGCTTCCTCTTCCCAATCCCAATGAAATTGCACTTTGTAGTCCTTGTTGGAGTCCTCTGGCTTCTGCCTCATCAGCTGTACCTATACATCTAAAATCCATAGATGCAGATATGAGTTTATGGTTTGAACAAATAAATAACTGCTGCCCACCCCCCCTATTGAAGTTTTCTGGTCGAAACTCCCATCTAAAATTATGATACATTTCCCTTGTGAAGCCCAGGCAAGGAGATCCTCCATCGAAGCTGGGTGGGATTTTTCCTCTATAGATTGGGTATGTGTGAACTCCTCCATGCTGTCAAAAATCTTCAGCTCCCGCTCCCATCTTTTAATATTTTGGATGATATTCACTGGATTTGGTTTGTTTTTGTTGAAGGCCGGCCATTGAATTTCTGGCGTGCCAAATGAAGTAGCCCGTGATACAGACCACACTGAGAATAGTTCTCTTTTGGTGTGTTGTCAGTGTTGTGCTTTCCATGAATGAGCGTAGCAGCTGGGTAATGTCTCTAGCTTGGACATTAGCTGTTCTCAGTCCTAATGAGCCAGCTGCCCAAATCCTTTCCGAGAATTCGCAGGAAAAGAATATATGCCATTCAGTCTCTTCCTCTTGATTGCATAACGGACAAAGCAGGTCACCATTGTTATAGACTTTATCCAGTTATGATCTTCGCGAAAATCCGAGTAACCACTTTTTATTAATGGTTCGAAATCTCGGTATACGGATCGGATCAGGATCTCGCTCAGGCCAAATATGAAACATTTGCCCTTTTTCGGTTTAAAAAAAAAAAACTTTCTTTGACCTTTTTACCCTTGTCGGTATAAGTATCCATGGTTTGAAGTATGACGATATGGTTGATATTGCACGTGTTTTGAAGGTGATTAATACTGATACCGTATCGATGGAATAGTACAAACAAGGGGTAAAATAGTCAAGAAAACTCATTTTTAGGGAAACCCAGGGATAAACTTGTCTGATACAGCCGGGGCTGCAAGTTTGGCCTTGACGGCCCGAACCCGCCCTGAGCCCGAATAGGGCCTGGGTTGAGATACCTTGACCTTGAGGGTGGATTAGGGTCAGGAATTTCTGACCCTAAGTCAGGGTCGGGCCTGGCCGGCCCAACCCGACCTTATCT
Source organism: Telopea speciosissima (assembly GCF_018873765.1). Taxonomy (NCBI): domain Eukaryota; kingdom Viridiplantae; phylum Streptophyta; class Magnoliopsida; order Proteales; family Proteaceae; genus Telopea; species Telopea speciosissima. Next base: position 54,165,654 of record NC_057921.1, on the reverse strand, counting down.
TCTATATTTTGTTTTTGTTCTTGTTCTTTATTCTTTCTTCTTTCTTTTGTTCTTCTTCCCAGCCTCGCAAGCCCATGCATCTTCCTTTCCCAATCTAACCAGCCCATTCATCTCTCTTTCCCAGCTTGGCCAGCCCATACATCTCCCTTTCTCAGCTTGGCCAGCCCATGCATCTCCACTCCCCCCCCCCCCCCCATGGCTAGGGCCAATCAGGGTCAGGGTTGGATTTTTCTGGCCCTGAGTCAAGGCCGGGTCGAGCCTTGACACAGCTAAGGGGACTTAGGGTTGGGCTGGGGTTTTAATAGGCGCGGCCCAACTCGACCCTATTGCAACCCTAGATACGGCCGTTCCATGTCGTAACAGTTTTGAAGATGACCACAACCCGACCTGATACCGTGTATTAAAACCACGAGTGTATCGGATCGGTCTCGGGATCGTTCTTGGTTGATACCGATTCGAACCTACCAAAATCGGCTAATCCGATCCAAGATTAGAAACCATGGAACTCAATTATTCTATTGAGGAAAAATAGCATTTTCCAAAAGGTCAAGTTCATTCAAATCATGGTTTAAGGTATAGGAAATCGAATCGTGGAGTGGTTATTTTGCATGTCTCGATGTCTAGGTGCAGGTGCACTCCCAAACAGAGAACATGTTCCTTTCATTGAATTAGACCCTTAAATTTGATATGTAACTAATCTAGATCATGTCCTCTTTATCCAATGATTTGAATAGACATATCAACCATTTACATTGTAGAATAAATGTCTTGTAAAATTTGGAAAATAACATATCATTTCCTTGTTATAATAATAATTCGCCACCCCCCAACCCATCTCACACCTTCCATGGGGTGTGGGGACCACCCATGGATGGTGTGAAATGGGTTGGGGTGGATACCTGTAGGGAGAGGAACCTGGCTAGAAAAAGAATTAGTTAATGTAATCAATGCCTTATAATTTTGCTGGGCTTTGCATGGCTGTGTATCAAGGGTGGGTCTTGGTGCAACGGTAAGATTGCTCCATTGTGACCAAGTGGTCACGGATTCAAGTCTAGAAACAGTCTCTCTGCAAAAGAAGGGGTAAGATAATTGCGTACATTATGACCTTCCCCATACTCCGTAGTGGTGGGAGCCTCGTACACTGGGTACACCCTTTGCACGGTCGTGCATCCTTCAAGCTCTAGTTGTTTCAGGTGCTTACATATATAAGTAGACAGATTTTTCTTATGGAAAGAAAAACTTCATTAACTTAAAGAAACTGTACATCGAGTTGAGAATCATTACAATAGGTCCTTATGGCTTTAAGAGCCAAGTCCAGAACTTCACTATAAACAAGGCTATTGCTATCCCATTTAACATTAATTTTAGTAAAATTATCAGTTGCATCTGCTAGTTCCAAAAAAAAAATCTTTAACTAAGTTCCATGGTAAACACAGTTGGTCCGAAGATCTAAGGTAGGAGTATAGCTCTCTGTCACAACACCAAATTTCAGCTATTTTGATGTTAGTTTTTTTTTAGCATGTGTTCACCTGCAGAAGTCCATACAATTCTGCTTCTCTCATGTCATGAGTTGGGAGACAACCTGCTGATTTAAAAACCCCCTGCCCAACAATCAAAATTGAAAAAACCCAACCAATTAATCTTAGATGAGGTTCATATATGCCTGCGCACATTAAACCAGGTAGTTGAGGAACCGGGTTAGTAATCTGATGCAAATTAGGAGTGGGTTGTGTGAACTGTGGGGATGCAATTAGGGGGTTACATTTGATGGGAGATGGATAGATCACATAATCATTTTAAAACATTCCGAATGACCATCATGGGGTCAGCCTTGGCCAATCCCTTAAGAAGACATAGATTTTGGCATCTACGGTACTTGCATTAATGGGAATATGTCATAAGGTATCTGTTCTGTATCTCGTCATGGCTTCTCTATTGTTGCTGATTTTAGAAACTATGAGAGGTGAAGAACCAGAGAAAACATGAAAGAAACAATGAGAGTTGAACCCAGAGAAAATTGATAACCTCGATCTCTCGGCAAATTCATAGGTACCCAATAGAACTGTTGAAGTGAATAACCCGATAGACCTTCAGGAATTGTGTACTTGGCTATATATCCCATCTTAGAAATGAGTGTTGTTGCTTCACAATCTGCAATAGTGATTGATCGAAAAAAAAAAATAGTGATTGATCGAAAATTATCTTCTTCAACAAGACTTTAAAAATGAAAAAATCGTATCTTGCTAAGTTTTTGACTTGATATTGAATACACTATTCATGGCTGTTAAAAAAACATGACAAACCAATATTGTAGTTGTTAATACAACCGGTGTGATTTGTGTTGCATCATGATCTATTTGGATGAATTATTTCCCAATTACTTGAGCTGATCTATCAATCTCATCAAGATTATTTCCACCAACAAAAGTGATAAAAGTCAATGAAGAAAGGGGGGGGGGGGGGAGGAGAGTGGATATTTCTCAAGGATGTTAGGAGTATTTGAAGTTGGAGGAAGGGTTTTCTATCATGGAGCATGGTCCCTACGGAGCACATAGGGAAGCATCAACAGGGGAGGCTCGGGTCTCAGATAATATTCGAATAAAAATAAAAAAAAACTCAACACGGGAGGGATTTCTACCTTTAATGGGGGTGGGGTGATCATTTTTCAATCATGTTTTTTAGAGCAAAAGTCACGCTCTTGGACAGTCGTTTTTCTCATTGAATTGTTATTCCTTTAGCATTTTATTTATTTATTTATTTATTTATTACTTTGGACATATAAGAAAATATCTCATATGGGGATTAGATGAATTTTTCTAGGGTAAAAGATTTGCACAACATCAGCTTAATTTCAAAATTACCTCATAAGAATTACATTACTGTAACACAACCATGGAAGAAAAACTCGACTGAAACCTGTCGAAACCATCAATTAACTTGGTTTCCTAGGTTTCCGAGACGAGTTGAAGGGGAATTTTATAAAATCCTTAGATTTGATTGGGTTTCGATGGTTTCGATTGGTTTCGACCATATTTTGGTGGATTCTACACATATGCCCACCGAAACTAAGGGAAACTTGGTTCGAAACTATGACATACATGTTTTGCCAGAAACTGTCAGAAACCAGGCCAGATACTTAGTTATGTCTAATATCATAACTAAGTAAATGTTTTAGTATTTGTATTTCATTTACTTAAGATATTATTCATAAATAAGCAAATACCGTTTATTTGAATAAAAAAAAAATAGTTAAAAAATCAAATTTCAAAAGGTAAAAGAGTCAACCTTCCAGTTTAAGAATAAAAACTGGATTTTAAACGGTAAGTGCAATTTTCAACTTTTTAATACTGAGATTTTTCTCAAATCTAAAAATTCCATAAATTTTAATATGGTAAAATATTGCTAAAAACCAAAAGTACGGTAAAATATTCATTTGTTTTGATTCCAAAAAAGCATTTTCATTTAGAGCAATTTTGACCGCATTTGCGCATACCAAATTAAATTTGACCGGCACATAACCCTTTCAATATAAATCAGATTTAAGCAATTTTAGACTTGTTGGAAAGCTATCAAAACAACGCTTATGGAAAATCAAAGATTACTTAAATCTCATTTATATTGAAGGAGTTATATTCCGGTCAAACCTTATTCGATACCAATATACAATATCAAACTTGGATCAAAACAATAAGTAATATTTTTAGTGTTCTCTATATGAAACTAAGGATTTATATCGTCTACGGTTCCCTGACCGGTGCGGTTCCCTAGTACCTCTCACAAGAGGGGGTGGGATCCACCCGAGGCACCTGACCCAACACTCTGCCCGAGTGGGATCCACCCTCCTCTTGTGAGAGGCACCACACCAGTCAAGGAACCGCACACGATAAAAATTCGTGAAACTAATGCAGGGATTTAGTTTAAAATGTAAAAAATAGGCAACACAATAAGAATCAATGTAAAAAAGACAACTTTAAAGGTTTCGAAACCAAGGTTTGAGTTAGCCTAGAGAAAGTGCCAAGTTTCTATTGAGATCTGGTCGAAACTGAGACGATCTCATTTTCTGCTTGATCGAAACCTACTCGAAACCCGAGTTTAGAACATTTGGAGAAAGTACTAAGAACATAGGATTTCATTGAGATTCGGGAACGGAAACCACCACTGAACGCGAAAAGACAACTTGTAACAAGTCAGCGTTACTTCAAATCGATACTCCCTCTACTCCTAACAAACGTTTTCGCTTCTCTCTCGCTCTGCTCCATTCGCTGAGGTCTGGACTCTGGATCGGCTCAAACGCCTAAGCACGGTCAGAAGCGAAGCAAAGTTGCGGTTCCTTCCGATATAGCACAGAGCAGCCCCTCGAATTCTCCGGCGACATTTTCGTACGATTTCCGGCGATAGTCCTATTAATTCGTCGGAGATCTTGAGAATTAATTTGTTGTGTGTTTTTAGTGGTTAGTGGAGAGATCTCGTTCCTGTGATGGCTCCGGTTTCTGCCCTCGCGAAATATAAGCTGGTGTTCTTGGGAGATCAATCTGTTGGGAAGACCAGCATCAGTACTCGCTTCATGTACGATAAATTCGACAATACTTATCAGGTATCACCAGAGCAATTAGAATCAAATCACGTCCATGATAGTAGAACAAAAGTTGTCATTTTAAAAAAAAATCCTGATGTTTTTTTTAAAAAATTCGAGATCGGATTGGGAATATCGTTTTAAGTTATTGGATCTGTCGATTATGTGCTGTTTACCCATCGTTTTTTGTTGTCTCGTGCTTTCTTCTTTTTGACTCATTTTGTGACGATCTCTGCTTAGATTAGCTGATCTGAAATTATCAGTTGCAATCAATCATGTAACTCGTGTTTCATCATAATTTGAACATTTCCTTTTTATGTAACTCGTGTTTTATCATAATTTGAACATTTCCTTTTTCTGGAATTGCTGAGTAAAAGCAGAAAACACGCTCTATCGGATATGATTTACTGATTTGACGAGAGAAGTGAATCTTTCGTACGTCATTGCTTCGTGTCTTAGGGTTGAAGTTCTTAGAATAACCTTTGATATAGTGATTTCTGCTCTGTTATATAGCACAGCTTTTATTTATGGGAAAAATTGGGCCTTGCTTAATGATTCCAGCGTTTTGCCAGTTTAGAGATTTGAGAAAATGTCAGTCTTATAGAGAAGCTGACAAAGATTTTTTTGGCTCTGAAAATGTGTCTGGTGACATTTTGATGGAAAAGTCTTTAAAATATCCAACAGTCGTGACATTTCTGATAAAAGGTACGTGGAAGAAGTTATTTCAAGCTAGCTAAAGGAGGTAGCTGATGCCTATGTTTGGACTTGAGAATTCATTTTTTCTTCTCAACGTCCTAATTGATTATAGCCCATCAAAAACATGAACCCTCCTCCTTTTAAACACCCAATCCATGAAGGGGTAGTAGTCTCTAACATTCTTCCCACATCCTTTTAATGGAATATTTTACAGAACAAAATACAATTAGTTCTTCTCTAATTATTGAGTGATGCTTGTCTAAGACTTCTCTATTTCTTCTAAATATCTTTGAAGCCTTTTTGTTGTTAATATAATTCAATATACACAGGAGGTAAGTTCCAGCTGCAACCCTTCTGCTCCCCCCCCCCCCCCTCTTTCATAATCTTCCCTAAACAATGAAATAATATTATGGCACATGAATACCAGGGATGCAATCTTTTTCCTCTTCAATTTCATTTTTATTTTGGGGGTGAGAATCTAGATGAATACCAGGGCTGCAATCCATTATGTACATTTGTAGTCCTGATGCAATGCCATCTTTGTCTGAAAGCATTGTAAACAATCCATATACAAAATAGAAAAAGCAACCCTTTTTTTCCTATTTATTTTGCAATGTCCATGGGATTTGTAATTTGTTACATCATGACCAGATCCTCTGAAAACCACCTTTAGCTGATATTTAAATGTATAAAAGCAGGGTGGCTGAAATAGAAAAGCATGATAGAAAAAAAATTGAGCAAAATTTAATTTATTTCATTCACAAGTAATTTGGGTTTGGAAAACATTAATCCAAAACGACGAGTTTTTGGTATTCTTCGCCGGAGATGGCGAGCTCCATCACGCTGTTTGGGTTCACCACCCCATCGCCCTCCAAGAACAGTGTTACCAGATTCTTGGAAAATCCACTCACCATAGCAACCCCACTCTGATTGCTGGGAACCGGTGTCGCTCGTGAGTCCCTCAGGTTCCAGAACACAATCTCAGGCACCGATGCGTACCCACTTTCCTTGAATTTCCTCAGTATTGCTTCATAGTCGGTCTCCCAATTGTTCACCGAGGCCTGGTCGAACTCCATATCGCTGAACACGAAGACCCTCTTTATCATCTGCTCCTCTTTTAGCTTTCCTTCAAGGGCGATTTCCAGAATTCGATCAAACACTTTCTGAAAATCTGTGTTAAATCCCGCATCCATCTCTCTGATGAACTGAGTCTTCGCTAGAAGATCATTTCCCTCGATCATGTGAAGCTGAGGAACATCGCTGAAGGTGATTACCTTCCCTTTCCATGGCTCTTCATTCAGCTCCGAGATTAATAGCCCCAGCGCAACACAGACTTCCATTGGCGTCCCATACATGCTTCCAGAGACGTCGCAGACCGAAATGCAGTTTCTTAGCTTCCCCTTCTTTGAAAGATCGTCCACCATTCTCTGCCACTGAAGCTCTGCAACTTTACCGCCATCGTCGTCATTTAAGGATGCTATGATCTCGTGCGGCAGTAATGCCCCGGCAGCGATTTTGGCTTCTCCACGTTGTACACTGTCGAGGTATTCCTGGAACCGCTCCTTGTCGTGTTTCAGGAAGTGCTCCTTGTAGGTTTTCATGGCCACCGAGGCAACACGATTGTACGGGAGCGAATTCCACAAATTTGCAGACATGTAAACCTCCGGCAACTCTAAAACTTTTCGGAGTGGAACCAAATATTCCTTACGAAGACGATCGCGGATTCGGTAGGCATAGTGAGCTTCTTCGACGCCCTCGTATTCTTGGTAAGAATCGCGCGGGAAGACTCTCCTTGCGATGCTTTCACAGAGGAGAATAGATCGATCGAAAGAAGAATCGAGAGAGGGACACCACTTGGCTGCAAGGCTTATATTACCGAGTTGTCCAGATTTCAAGAACTGAAGATCGGCGACCAAGAGCTCAGCGAAAACATCAGAGACCCGATCATGCAAGAATCTGTAATCTGGATCACGGCTATACCTCTCGACAGCTTTCTTCGCCTTGGAGACGATCTTCTCCTTCCTGAAATCTCTGGCGTTCTCCTTCTGAATCTTGACCTTCTCCATAGCAGCCGCTATCCTCTCCTCTTGCGGCACCAAGTATTTAGCCTCAATTTTCTGTCTACGTTCCTGCTTTTCTGTCTTGGACATTTTCTTCTTCTTCTTAAAGATCGGCCTCGACCTTCCCGATTTCCTTCGTACTTTGTTCCGTCTCCCTTCCTTTGCAATTTTTCGAACATCAGCTCCTTCGATCAACCTGTAGAGAATCTCCGGCAAATCCTTGAAGTAACCAAATTCTGCAAACCACCTCACGTTGCAGGCGAGGGTTTTAGGGTGGTTTTTGTGGAGCCATAGAGCAGCTGTATAGAATCCTTCCTTGTCTGATTTTCCAGTTCCTCTGACACCTCTCAAGTTGCAGATAAGCTTGAGAGTGGTTAAAGCATTGTCGCTCCATGCCAAATCTAATCGCTGTTTCAGACTCTCGGGTGGTGTATCTGGGACGACATGGAAGAAGAAGTCGAGGCAGGGGTTGCCTGTAGATAGGAAGGTGAGAGAGTTGTTTTCCGTGAACCCCATCGGTGGTTTAGGGGTGATATTGTTGAAGCTAGATACCAAAGCATCGATGAAAGGATCGCCGGAGCTGGCTACCTTTGGTTTAACGGCGGATGGAGTGGAAGGGACGGCGGAAGAAGGGGTGGAGAGGTGGATTTCGGGAGGGCCGAGGAGAAGAGAATGAGGAGGTGACATGTTGTGTAAAATTGTCTGTGGAAATGCGTTATGTGTTGGTCTTCTTAAATAAGGACGGGTCACTTGGGCTCCACGTTGTAGGATAATTGACTAACCGACTCTCCTTGTCTGATCGCACCAAAAAAAAAAGACTCTCCTTGTCTGACATCTGTTTATTTTATTCTTTTGCTAGGCTTTTCCTTAAATTGGTAACCACGTCTCTGTCTTTGACTCTCTCACAAAAGAATTCTCCATCTGAGGAAGTTTAGGAAGTTTCAAAGTTTCTAGAGAAATGAGATATGACTGATCGTGGCGGCAAGCACGTTTTCACATTTTTCAGTTACTGTTATAGCCTTTATCCAGTTATGATCTTCGCGAAAATCCCCTAGTAGTCCATGGTTCGAAATCTCGGTATACGGATCGGATCAGGATCCCCCTCGGGCCAAATATGAAACAGTTGCCCCTTTTTGGTAATTAAAAAAAAAAAAAAAAATCTTTGACCTTTTTACCCTTATCGGTACAAGTATCCATGGTTTAAGGTTTGAGGTTTGACGTTTGACGATACGGTCGATACTACACGGTTTGAAGGTGACCAATACTGATACCATGGTATGGACAAGGGGTTAAATAGTCAAGAAAATCCAAGGGTAAACTTGTCTGATACGGCTGTTTCATGTCGTATTAGTTTTGAAGATGACCACAACCCGACCACACACCGTATATCGGATCAGTCTCGGGATCGATCTCGGTTGATATCGATTCGATCCGACCAAAATCAACTGATCCAATCTGAGATTAGAAACCATGGAACTCAATTATTCTATTGAGGAAAAATTGCATTTTTCAGAAGGTCAAGTTCATTCAAATCATTTAAATGTAGTGGTTATTTTGTATGTCCCTATGTCTAGGTGCAGGTGCACTCCCAAATAGAGAACATATTCTTTTCATTGAAATAGAGTCTTAAATTTGATATGTAACTAATCTAGATCATGTCCTCTTTATCCAATGATCTGAATAGACATATCAACTATCTACATTGTAGAATAAATGTCTTGTAAAATTTGGAAAAATAACATATCATTCCCTTGTTATAATAATAATTCCCTTGTTAAGGAGCTGTGCAACCACCCCCAACCCATCTCACACCTTCCATTAGGTGTGGGGACCACCCATGGATGGTGTGAAATGGGTTGGGGTGGATACCTATAGGAGAGGAACCTGCCTAGAAAAAGAACTAATTAATGCAATCAATGCCTTATAATTTCGCTAGGCTTTGCATGGCCGTGCATCGAGGGTGGGCCTTGATGCAATGGTAAGGTTGTTCCATTGTGACCAAGTGGTCACGGGTTCGAGTCTAGAAACAGTCTCTCTACAAAAGCAGGGGTAAGATTGCGTATATTATGACCTTTCCCAGACCCCACAGTGGCAGAAGCCTCGTGCACTGGGTACACCCTTTGCATGGCCGTGCATTCTTAACTTAAAGAAATTATACATCGAGTTGAGGGTCATTACAATAGGTCCTTATGGCTTTAAGAGCCAAGTCCATAACTTTACTATAAACAAGGCTATTGTTATCCCATTTGACATTAATGTTAGTAAATATTATCAGTTGCATCTGCTAGTTCAAAGAAAAAAAAAAAAAAACTTTAATAATAGGTGACTAGATGTACATTCAATGAATAGTTGAGATTAATCTCATGGTTAATCAACGGTTAATATTAAAATACGTGGAAATAAGTTTGCAGTACGTACGTCCTGCTGCCACCCACCCACATATCATTCCCTTGTTATAATAATAATTCGCCACCAATTAAGGTGCCGTGCAACTGTGCAACCACCCCCAACCCATCTCACACCTTCCATGGGGTGTGGGGACCACCCATGGATGGTGTGAAATGGGTTGGGCTGGATACCAGTAGGGAGAGGGACCTGGCTAGAAAAAGAACTAGTAAATGCAATCAATGCCTTATAATTTTGCTGGGCTTTGCATGGTCGTGCATCGAGGGTGGGCCTTGGTGCATTGGTAAGGGTTGCCCCATTGTGACCAAGTGGTTATGGGTTTGAATCTAGAAACAGTTTTTCTGCAAAAGTATGGGTAAGGTTGCGTACATTATGATCTTCCCCAGACCCCACAGTGGCGGGAGCCAAACTGTACATCGAGTTTGAAAAAAAAAAAAAAACCTTTAACTAAGTTCCATAGTAAACACAGTTGGTCCGAAGGTCTAAGGTAGGAGTATAGCTCTCTATCACAACATCAATTTCAGCTATTTTGATGTTAGATCTTTTAGCATGTTTTTACCCCTGCAAAAGTCCATACAATTCTGCTTCTCTCACGTCATGAGTTGGGAGACAAAAAAGATTTTAAAACTGGGTGGCCAACAAGCAAATTTGAAAAAACCCAATCGATTAATCTTAGCTGAGGTTCATATATGCCTGCGCACATTAAATCAGGTAGTTGAAGAACCGGATTAGTAATCTGATGCAAATTAGGAATGGATTGTGTGAACTGTGGGGATGCAATTAGGGGGTTACATTTGATGGGAGATGGATATTTAAATCACATAACCATTTTAAAACATTCCGAATGACCAGCATAGGGTCAGCCTTGGCCAATCCCTTAAGGAGGCATAGATTTTGGCATCTACTGTTGTCATAAGGTATCTCTTCTATATCTCGTCATGGCTTCTCTACTGTTGCTGATTTTAGAAATTATGAGAGGTGAAGAACCAGCGAAAACATGAAAGAAACAACGAGAGTTGAACCCCAAGAAATTGATAACCTCGATCTCTTTGCAAATGTATAGGTACCCAATAGATCTGTTGAAGTGAATAACCCGATAGACCTTCAGGAATTGTGTACTTGGCTATATATCCCATCTTGGAAATGAGTGTACGTCGTTGCTTCACAATGTGCAATAGTGATTGATCGAAAATTATCTTCTTCAACAAGACTCTGAAAATGAAAAAATCGTATCTTGCCAAGTTTTTGACCTGATATTGAATACACTATTCATGGCTGTAAAATAAAAATGACAAGCCAATATTGTAGTTGTTAATACAACCGGTGTAATGATTGTTGCATCATGATCTGATTTTGGATGAATTATTTGCCAAAAACTTGAGCTGATTTTTCAATCTCATCAAGATTATTTCCACCAACAAAAGTGATAAGATTCAATGAAGAAGAACTTGGGTGAGTGGGTGGGGGGAGCTCAAGGATTTCTTTGTTTTTTTGGTAAGGGAGCTAAAGGATGTTAGGAGTATTTGAAGTTGGAGGAAGGGTTTTCTGTCCTGGAGCATGGTACCTACGGAGCACATAGAAAAGCTGCAACAGGGGAGGCTTGGGTCCCAGATAATATTCGGGTTAAGAAAAAAAGCATTAACAGAGAGAGGTGGTCATTTTTACGTCATGTTTTTTAGCGCAAAAGTCACGCTCTTGGACAAGTCCTTTTTCTCATTAAATTGTTATTCCTTTAGCTTTTTATTTATTTATTTATTTTTACTTTGGGCATATAAGAAAATATCTCATATGGGGATTAGATGAATTTTTTTAGGGCAAAAGATTTGCACAACATCAGCTTAATTTCAAATTTACCTCATAAGACTCAGATTACTGTAACACACCTCCTATAAGATATCTCATATGCTCCCTACTTTTAATGTTTTCCCATAATATTCCTCTTCCAAGGCATGAAACTGCACATTGTTCGTGTAGCAAACCCTCTCCCATTTTTTAACATGCGACGTAAATCATAAAAAGATTGCTACACTGACCTTTATACAAATTCCTTTATACCCCCTCACATGATAAATGATGGGACCCATACTAATATTTTTTTTTCTCCAATTTTAACCATGTGGGCTAATGTAGACCCCAGATAACATTCTCCAATCCCTCATTGGTTGTAGTGTGTATATGGTAGCTTTGTAAATCTTTTTGTCTTCCTTTTTAAAACCATTTTCTAGACTATGACGTAAAAAAAAAAAAAAAGAGAATTGAAGACCATTTGAACTCTAACAAAAACGTGCCGGTACATAAGAAAATTGTAAACGATTTGAACCCGAAAGTTTGTCGGTACATAATCCAAACCAACATAGTATCTCGGTTCTAAAGTAGAAAATATGGAAGAAAAATTCGACCAAAACCTGTCGAAACCACTGAGTTAACTTGGTTTCGTAGGTTTTCGAGACGAGTTGCAGGGGGATTTTATAAAATCCCTGGATTCGATTGGGTTTCAACCATATTTCGGTAATTTCGACACATATGCCCATCGAAACTAAGGGGAACTTGGCTCTTATTTGTATTTCATTTACTTAAGATATTATTCATAAATAAGTAAATACCCTTATTCGAATCCAATAAAAATAGTTAAAAAAATCAAATTCTAAAAGGAAAAAAAGTCAACCCCCCACCCCCAGTTCAAAAACAAAAATTGGATTTTCGAGCAATTTTCAACTTTTTAATACTAAGGTTTTTCTCAAATCTAAAAATTTCATAAATTTTAATATGGTAAAACATTGCAAAAAACCAAAAGTACAGTAAAATATTCATTTGTTTTGATGTCCAGAAAAATATTTTTATTCAGAGAGATTTTGACAGCATTCGTGCATACCAAATTAAGTTTGACTGATATATAACTCCTTCAATGTAAATCAGATTTAAGCAATCTTGCACTTGTTGGAAAACTATCAAAACAAAGTTTCTAACAAATCCAATATTACTTAAATCTCATTTATATTAAAGGAGTTATGCTCCTGTCAAACTTTATTCGATACCATATTCAAGAACAATATACAATATCAAACTTGGATCAAAACCATAAGTAATATTTTTAGTATTCTCTATGTAAAACTAATGCATGGATTGAGTTTAAAATATCAAAAATAGGCAACACAATAAGAATCAGGGTAAAAAAACAATTTCTAGGCCTCAAAATCAAGGTTCGAGTTAATCTGGAGAAAGTCCTAGATTTCGATTGAGACATTATCAAAACTGAGACGAACTCGTTTCTTAACTACTCGAAACCTAATCGAAACCCGGGTTTTAGAACCTGGGTAGAAAGTTCCAAGAACGCAGGGTTTCGTTGAGATTCGGGAACGGAAACCACCATTGAACGCGGAAAGACAACTTGTTACAAGTCAGCGTTGCTTCAAATCGATACTCCCTTTACTCCTAATAAACGTTTTCTCCTCTCTCTCTCTCTCTCTCTGCTCCATTCGCTGAGGTCTGGACTCTGGATCGGCTCAAACGCCTAAGCACGGTCAGAAGCGAAGCAAAGTTGCGGTTTCTTCTGATATAGCACAGAGCATAGAGCAGCTCCTCGAATTCTCCGGCGACATTTTCGTACGATTTCCGACGATAGTCCTATTAATTCGTCGGAGATCTTGAGAATTAATTTGTTGTGTGTTTTTAGTCGTTAGTGGAGAGATCTCGTCCCTCTGATGGCTCCGGTTTCTGCCCTCGCAAAATATAAGCTGGTGTTCTTGGGAGATCAATCTGTTGGGAAGACTAGCATCATTACTCGTTTCATGTACGATAAATTCGACAATACTTATCAGGTATCACGAGAGCAATTAGAATCAAATCGCGTCGTTGATAGTAGAACAAAAGTTGTCATTTAAAAAAAAAATCCTGATGTTTTTTTTTTCTTTTTTTTGTAGCGAGATCGGATTGGGAATTTCGTTTTAAGTTATTGGATCTGTCGATTATGTGCTGTTTACCCATCGTTTTTTGCTGTCTCGTGCTTTCTTCTTTTTGACTCATTTTGTGACGATCCTGGTTGCTTAGTTTAGCTGATCTGAAATTATCAGTTGCAATCAATCATGTAACTTGTGTTTTCTCATAATTTGAACATTTCCTTTTTCTGGAATTGCTGAGTAAAAGCAGAAAACACGCTCTTTCGGATATGGTTTACTGATTTGACAAGAGAAGTGAATCTTTCGTACGTCATTACTTCGTGTCTTAGGGTTGAAGTTCATAGACAACCTTTGATATAATGATTTCTGCTCTGTTATATAGCGCAGCTTTTATTTATGGGAAAAATTGGGCCTTGCTTAATGATTCCAGCGTTTTGCCAGTTTAGAGATTTGAGAAAATGTCAATCTTATAGAGAAGCTGACAAAGATTTTTTTGGCTCTGAAAGTGTGTCTGGTGACATTTTGATGGAAAAGTCTTTAAAATGTCTAACAGTTATGACATTTCTGATAAATGGTACGTGGAAGAAGTTCTTTCAAGCTAGCTAAAGGGGGTAGCTGATGCCTATGTTTAGACTTGAGAACATCTAACAGTTGTGACATTTCTGATAATTGGTATCGTGTAGCTGATGTCCATGCATTTTGGTTCCTCTAGGTGAAGTGCAGCCAAGCAATAGCCAAACAGTGACCAAAAGATAAAATCATAAAAGAGCATCCCAATGCACGAGGATCCTGCTACTGCAAGATCTGGGAGGGGCAAATGTATGCAGCTTAACCCCTGCTTCGCAGTAGAGGCTGTTTCCAAGTTTTGAAGCCACAGCCAACAGGTTGCAATAGCGCAACTTAACCGTTGCACCAAGTCTCGCCCACTACCAAAAGAGAAAATCATAAAAGATTAATTTTTCTTAAGAACATTAGGGATATTCTCATTGTTATTATTTATTTATTTATTTTGGGTAAAACTTATAGGAAAAGACTAAAAATTTGCTAGAGTGTGATATTCAGCATCAAACACCCCTATTACAAAAAGGAGAAAATGACATATAGTTTGCTGAAGTACTGTACTGAACTGCAATTGAAAAAATTCGAGCTGTAAGAACCAAATGGGTTGATGCCTTAATGCCTCTTATAACAACAGATCAACAGCAAAGAAGTTTTTTGCAAAAAGTGACAAATGAAGCTAATAACCCCAGAGAGCAAAATGATCCCAACACTCCCTAGCCTGCCTGCCCTGTACTCGTCAGGTCATATGCATTAAATTCCTACCTTCTAATCTATTATTTACAAGACTAAGCAACACATGAAATGTTAACTTATTAAAATATATCTCATTAACAATTTGTCAGAGCTAATTGGATTTTCATTGTCACTGCCCAAGTAATGGTCAAGGCAGACAATATGAGATCAGAACACATATTGATGTTTTCATTGTTATAAATTTGATAAAATCTCACTTTATTGGCATGGCCATCAATAGGGATGAACAGGTTTATCGGTTAGAACTTCATATGCTGCGTATACTCTGTTTTCATTCCATGCCATATTTTTTCTTGTTCCCAGCTCTCTATCATTTACAATATGATGCTGTGATGCTCGTGACCGTTAAGACTTACTGAGTTGACACAACTACTTAATCAGTCATAAGATAAACGGAAAAAAAAAAAAGAGGAAGAAGAAAAAGTTACTTCCACTCCCACAAACGATGCTTAAATCTATTTTGAACAAAAGAAACTATTTTAATGACTACCTGTCTACCTATAAAAAACTATTTAATAATCAATTCCAAGAAAGGGCTATTGATTTCAGCCTCCTATTCTTCCTCATTTGCCATCCTAACTCCTTTTACAGGGTCTGTTATTCTGTAGTACTGGTGTACTAAGGGCTACTTACCTAAGTACATCTTTCTTATTCTTGCAGTTATGTCCAGCTCTAAGCAGTGGTGATTTTGTTCTTTTCCTTCTTTTCCAAGTTTATATAACATCACTTTGTTGATTGTAGCTTTGTTCTACTCCTATTCAAACTTATATAGCATCATTTCATTGGTTATCAGGCTACAATTGGTATCGATTTTCTATCAAAGACAATGTACCTTGAAGATCGAACAGTTCGGCTGCAGCTATGGTAAGCTTACGTACTTCATGATTTATAAAGTCTGTCCATTCAAAATTATTGCTAAACAATAACCCAATCTGTAGATGTGGTGATTATCAATCATCAGATTGAGGTTAAGAGGATGGTTTCACTATGAGGGAGGTCTTATATCGGTGTGAAGTTGATTCCTGTTTGAGATTAAAAATAAATTGAATTCTGTTTATATTTTTGAGACAAGAAAATCTTCAATAGGGAAAAGAAAGTGATCCAATAAATCATGCCTGCATCTCCCACTATTGATGAGTAGGGTTGGTAATGCAGTAACACTTTATTGGTATCTTTAAAAGACATGTACAGCTTAGGTCTTGTATCAAGTATAACCTTGAATAGAGCTGATTAGGAGGGCAAGGATGCTTGTGGCCGTCCCCATTTAGTTGGGATAAGCCTAAGTTGTTGTTGTTGTATAATAAGTTTTTTTTATGCTTCAAAACTGTATTTTATATGCATCATGAGCACATCCATGCATTTCTTGACCATTTCCATTCGTATATTTGGTGTATCTTGCATGTCTCCGATAGGATACAATACAATACAATATCTCTTAAAATCACCTCTCCGGTACGATACCCGATACCGATACTTAAATCTTTGCGACTTTGCCTGTGCAAGATTGGTTTGGGCAAAATGAGTTCCATGCTCAACCCCATCATGATAGGCTAATTTCAAGCAAAAGTTAATGCCTGTCTTTTAAAGATTTAAAAGCAAGCATCCATACAGGGTAACTAGATGATGTATCCATAAAATGGGAATGGGACATTTGACTTATTTTAATTTTAAGTAATCTGCAAACTTTGCCATGCATGTGCATGACATGTAGCTATAGGATAGAGATTGATAAGAAAACTTTTGTATATATGCATGTATTGTAAATGAATTACATATTACAAGAACGAACCACTGGACCTAAACATCCATGGAAGTCAGAAGAGTTGTTAAATTTATATTGGGCGTGATGTTAGATATTTCTGCTAACACTACACAAGATGTCTTCTTTTTAAAGGTTTGTCACATGTGTTTTATTTGGTTGCAGGGATACAGCTGGACAGGAAAGATTCAGGAGCCTCATTCCAAGCTACATCAGAGATTCCTCCGTTGCAGTCATTGTATTTGATGTTGCAAGTACAGAAATCTCCCTGATTTTCTTCCATTTAGAAATTCCCTTTCTATTCATACATTGACTCCTGCAAGTTGAATTTTTTTTTCTTAAAAACAAATAGAAGGTACTTCAGTATGCTAGTTAGAAGCAAAGTATCTATTCTTGTAATGCTTTGGTCAAAATTTAGGTCATGAAGCTTATTCCTTGTTCAATGACTATCTCTTATAAACACATTTCTAATTTCCTTGGCATGTTTGTTTGCTAAAGCAACTTCCTATGGTATAGGTCGACAGTCTTTTCTGACTATCTCTTATAAACACATTTCTAGTTTCCTTGGCATGTTTGTTTGCTAACTGTTTTAGCAACTTGCTATGGTATAGGTCGACAGTCTTTTCTAAATACTGCAAAGTGGATTGAAGAGGTTCGCACTGAGCGGGGTAGTGATGTTATTATTGTTCTTGTTGGCAACAAAACAGATCTTGTTGACAAAAGGTAAGACTAACCTATCTTTTAGATTTTTTGTCTTGAACTTTTTTTTTTCTATTTCATCCCCAAACTTGTTTTGACTTTTGAGGATCTTTTAATTTGCTATTTGCTATACAGAAAAATACATTCTTCTTCATGGAAAACGGTGCAAGTAAAATGCACTATGCTTTACATGTTTTAACTGCCCTTAGTATATGCATTTCATTGGGTTGAAAGGACTGAAAAGACAGAAATACAACAATTTCAAGATCTCGACCTTGTTGATATTCAGATAGTGTTCTTAGAGAAAAAATAGATTTCTTGGCATACACTGGTTCGAGGTTAGTAATGCATTATCCGGTCTTTAAATCCTTGACAACCAAACAGCTTTTCATACTAAACCATGGCTTCTGGCTATCATTATCACAATAAAATACAAATTCAACATAGCAGTGCTACTCTCAGGGCTTATATGATACTTTACATCAAGGGCCAATAATTTTGTTGGGTATAGTGATGTGGGGATGGGTAACTGCGCTTCAAATCAAACTTCTAGACAGCAAAAAAATGGTTTCCTCTCCATCTTGTTGTAGGCAAAGGGAAATGAAAGGAAGTGAAATAAATTCAAGAAAGAAAATAGAACTTCAGTAATAATGATTTTGTTAGTTGTTACTAACTTAACATCTCTCCAGTTATGTTATTTGAACTTTTCAAATAGAACCTTTATTTTCTTATTCAAATCCAAGAATATGGTTGAGAAGTAAACTAAAATTTAGTTCTGGATTTAGAAATTTAATTATTGGATTTAGAAAGTTGTTGAGTTAGTTGCTCAAGCATTATTTGGCTATTTGTAATGATTACAATTTTTTTTTTTTAGTTCGCTTTCCTTCCCTCACTTTGCTTCCAGCCTGATGGAGCCTCCATGATAAACTGGCTACCCTACATTCATCTACAAAATGTCAATATATTATTTTGAGCTGTGAATCCTAATGTCTAATATGCTGTAGTGGCATTTAGGTTTTACTTTCAATGGTTTTGAATTTCAAAAGGACATACCTACATAAAGGAAGAGAATATAACATATACAATGTATAAATGAACAAATATATTAAATTAAAAGAAAATAAATAAAATCCTCTGGTCACAACCTATTGATGCAGAGCATCCTTTAGATCCAGCAACCGGCCCATCAAAAAAGGTCCAGTCCAAGCCCTCAACCCAGCTGCAGATTAAGGCTCAGCCCAGCAAGAAGTTCCAGCCCAAGTTCCCATTTGGGCCCAGCAAGAATTAAACTTTATTTTGGACCCAACCAGTCCAATCGTAGACTCTTGGGGCTGCCAAGTTGGCCCCACAAGTCAACAAGAAGTCTATGACTTCTCATCTTCCGAGAAGTCTTTTCAACTTTCTAGATTTGTTTATTGTTTTCTAGTTCCTAGGTTCTTGTTTATTGTTCCTAGATGCATGGGGAATGTTTTCTATGGAAGGTAAAAAAAAGAGCCACGGCTAGAGGGTTGGATGTGGAAAAAAGGTAGCAAATGAAAGGGGAATGAAAGGAAGGTTTTTGATGAAGATGATTAACTGGGTGAATTTGGCAGGTGTAGTTGGTGATGAATGGAGCTTGATAATGTAAAACAAATAAGATAGTTTTAGACAACTAGAGTCCCACTAGTGTCTCAGCCGTAGGGGTCCCACCTAGGGCACGCTTTAGGAGTCTCACACTCTCACCCAAGCAAGCTTGATAAACTCACAAGTACTCTTCAAGGAGAAGAAGACAAGGTTTTTTTTTTTTTTTTAAAAAAATTCTGGCTGCAGAAACTGCCTCCACGATTTTTACTTATAGGGGAGGAAGAACTCCCAAAAACCCCATAGATACATGTATGGTAATTAATGGACTGTTGGTATTCCCAACTTAGTGGAGTATCCATTACATAGAAAACATTCCCCATGCATCTAGGAACAATAAACACGAAAACAATAAATAAGTCTAGAAAGTTGAAAAGACTTTTAGGAAGATGAGAAGTCATAGACTTCTTGTTGACTTGTGGGTCCAACTTGGCAGCCCCAAGAGTCCACGATTGGACTGGTTGGGTCTAAAATAATGCTTAGTTCTTGCTAGGTCCGATTGGGAACTGTTGGGATATCCAAGCATAAGGCAGAAAAAATAGTCCCACATGGGATATGTATGGTGATGTGGGTGGGTTAATAGGTACTTGGACACCCTCTCCTTAACGGCTAGCTTTTGAGGATGAGACCCAAGTCCCTGTTAGGGACTCGGGCTGGAACTTCTTGCTGGGCTAGGCCTTAATCTGCAGCTGGGTTGTGGGCTTGGACTGGGCCTTTTTTGATGGGCGGTTGCTGGATCTAAAGGATGCCTGCATCAACTATAATATAACCTCGCTAAAACTTGCTTTGTGATGATTCATGTAAATATTTGTTGCTCCAAGTGCTGCTTGGTTATAGAATGATATACAAGAATTGGATTGGGTTTTAACGGTTACTGATTACCAAAACATTCAAAAAAGGGAATTCCGGGATGAATCTTCTTTTATTTCATTTAAGTTGGTAATGATTGGACCAAAGATCTTTGGTGTTAGGAGGGTGCCAAAAGTACAAAATAGATTAATTTAAAATAGGGTCCTGTCATGGTTTTAGTATGGAATGACTCGATTTAGAGTGATATGTTTACCTTTGGTTCAGTTGTAAGCCTCTCATGATGCATGGTGTTATCTGCATGAGCAGATAGCTGTTGCAGTTTATGCACAGAGACTGATGAAATAGTGCAACTGAGTGAAAAACTGTGATATGTGGTTTCATAAAGGGGACTTAAGCTGGTACTAGTTACCTGTATTGATTGAAGTGCTTTTGGTGTTTTTCATTATTACCTTTTTTTTGCTGTTTCCTTTCCCTTCCTAATTGTGATTAATGTTGTGAATGAACTTAACCTATTATAGTTCTGGTTTGCTGTGTCTAGCACAATGAATCTCATTTTCTGATCCTAATACGTGTGTATAAGCTCAATAATTTCTCTTGGACATATGTTGGAGTACATGATTCTCCTCTGTTGTGATGAACCAACCAATATTTGTATTCCTAATGATATTCTGTTCTCGTTTAGTCACACCTTCGACATCTTGTGGATGATCTAACAGGCAAGTTTCGATTGAGGAAGGAGAAAATAAAGCTCGTGACCTAAACGTAATGTTTATCGAGACCAGTGCCAAAGCCGGCTTCAACATTAAGGTAGGCATGTAAGATTAAATTGTCTTTTCTGCTTTATGTAGGATCACTGGTCTCCATAGGACACTTGTCCAATCAACTGGTTTACAGGTTCAGTTGCCTACTCGAATGGCCAGTTGGCTACTTAAGAGACAAGGTGTTGCAAGGTTGAATTACTGATCTTGGTTATCAAGTGACTGGCTAAACCAGTTTTCCAGGCCAGTTCTTGAAATACTGGTTGTGCCCTCGAATTTCCCCCTCCCCCCACCCCCTTTTCCTTAGTGCATGTGTCCAATATATTTATTCTTTCTATCAAGTCTCCATGAAATTTTTTTCTGGAGTAACTGATTGAAGAAGTCTTAAAAATGTCATTACTCTTTTTTTGGTTTGTTATATTAAGCTATTTTTTTATTGTCTTGATGAATCTTTCTTCAGGCACTTTTCCGCAAGATAGCAGCTGCATTGCCAGGAATGGAGACACTTTCTTCAACGAAGCAAGAAGACATGGTTGATGTTAATCTGAAATCTACCACTGGTCATGCATCACAGTCACAGCCACAGTCCGGGGTTTGTTCTTGTTAATGCCAAGACAGGGTAGTAACTCGCAATTTTCTGTTGTTTTACCTGGTTTTGAGTTTCTGGGCTGCTTGTCTGTAAAGTTTTTGTTACTTTTTCTTTTGAAGTATTAGAGTTTGTTGGTCGGCCTGCATGATGAGCTGTCTTTTGCAAGAATTGTTTTGAAGCAGCTGACAATTGATCTAGTAATTGAGGAGAAACTTAGTGGGTGAATTGGTTTTAATATGTGTGATTTTTTGTAAGATACTAAGATCTATTATGAACCCTTTAATAGATTAAGATTCCAGAGCAGTTTGTGATGCAAAATGGTTTTACATATTTCAATGTCAACGAGCCATGTTCTATTTGGCAATTTGGGGCCTGATACGTTACAATTAAAGCACCTTTGAAATGTTGTGACAATTCAAACTTTGATCACCTCTGAAACAAGTTCAAATGAGAATTTTCTGTTGCTGAAGTTGATCTGCTAGTTTGTGTCTCTTCGGTAGAAAATGGATCAGATGATCATAGGATAGCAGGTTGCCTTGCCTGGATTTAGGAAATTGATATCACCTCCTGAATCTGATCTTTAGATGATTCAGCTTGATAAGCCTTTTAAAATTCTCTTGAAATTCAAGTTCTGCCTAGGAGAGGGATCCAGTTACTTGAGGGAGTGACGAGTGATTGCAGACTAGAAATTTATAACTTGAAACATTAATTAGTCAATAGAACTCAGCCTTTTCTGCCCAAGAAACCTGCCATCGTTTCCAGGGGCCTCTTCTATAGAATCTCTCTGATCAACTACAAGCATTTCTATATGGATGAATATAATGGAATTCCCCATGCTAGTATTCTTTTTTCTTCATTCTGATCTGTGACTTTGGCCATCTGAACGAGTCTATAATCAGTCTTTTGATGCTTAAAACAAAAAATGTCGTCTAGAGTTGGAAAGGGACAGCAGCTGAAGCACACTGAAGCCTTTCTAGCCAAAGCAGACGTTAGATCGCCTCTCTCTCTCTCTCATAGAGGGCGTACCATAGGTAAGTGTAACCAACACATTCCCAATTGGCCGCCTTCAAAACCATGCCTCGGCAAGTCCAAAAAATAATGCCTTTCCACCGAAACAATTGAAGCTCGCATCCATAATCATGTGAACATCCAAATGCCGAGAGAAGACCAAGTGTTTGTTGAATTGTGGCGCTTAGGTTCACAGGTCTGAGGTTACAAACTAGACAGAATAACATAATATCACGAATTGTTTTTAAATATAACACAAATATAAAAAATTTTACTGCTTTGGTGGGGTGCGCCAGGCCCGTGCAGTAGTGCCACGCATGGGCGACGCTTGAGAACCCCGGCAGCAAGCTACCGTAGTGGGAACTCCCCCGAGAAAAATTAATTTAATATCATGTGGGTCGATGACCCACGTATCAGATATTAAACTGATAAGAACAGATACTACACTTGATCTTAGCCAAAAGGCCGAGAAAGGTATGCTTTGTTAAGTGTTTGCATTTCTTTTTTATAGGCTACATCCGTTCACCCTCTCTCATCTTTAGGCGATGTGGGACTCTAAGGCCTTCATGGTCAAACTAGGCTAAAGGTTCTTCATGATAAAACCATTTATATGCTACAAATATTCTTATAGATTGTTTTAGATTCTCAATTGGAGATGGAAACAATAAAAAAATGGATCATGTACCACCTATAAATGGATTTAGATAAAATCCCACTTGAAGTGTTTAAACCAGTAGATTTGGTTCTGAGGGATAGTTCCATCCCTTCCTTGATAAAAAAATTCCACAATTTATTTAGCCACTTTACCTTGGCCTTCTTTAGAAGGTATCATCATCGGCTCCATTTTCCCAAGTTCCTCAAAAAAAGGAGTAGGGGGTAGAAATGACCACCCTACCCTTGCCCGACTACACTGCCCGAGTAGGGTCCACCCCCTCTATTAGGGGTACTTGGAAAAATGGAGCGGGCAGGAAATGGAGTAGATAATTTTTCCTTTAGAAGATCCACAAAACCTAAATCTATTAAATTGGATATAGAAACTTGAAATTGTTTCAACCCAGGTTTCATTATGAGTGGTATAATTAAGCAGTTTTCCAACCAAGACTATCTTTAAATAGACATGGTTTTTGTAGCCTTGCTCTCTCTTGTTACTATTATTATTAAAAAAAACAAGGGAGACCGTTCATTAAGGAAGCGGCATTAGGGAGCACATCAATGAGGATCGATGAAACAATTTTGTTCATAGGGAGCAGAGTAGTTAGAGAGAGAGAGAGAGAGAGAGGTTGCTAATGCACCCCTCCGCACTCAACTTAGAGAACCATTTCCCAAAGTGCAAATGGACTAGGACCTCAAGGCTATTACTCATAAGTTAAACCATTTCCCTTAAACATTTAACCATAAGGGAAATAACTTTGCAGTTCAAAAAATATAAATAAAAAAAAGAGAAGGAGAAAAGTTCCCTGTGTGGGATGCAGGGGCCACGCCCAGACACAGTGGAGGCGGTATGACCGCCCAATCCCCATGAATGGCGGAAATTTTGCCCCCAATGTGTTAGTGCATGCGCTCTCATTGGTTGTCACAGATTCATTGCTCCTATGCTCCCATGCAAAGAACAGTCCCCCAAAAGAGATTTATCCCACTTCTCTCAAAGTATACCCATAAGGTTTTTACCTCAAAAAAAAACATAGTATACCTATAAGGAAAGAACAAAGACAAAATGGTTTTCTTCCCTATCACTATGCTTAGTGAAGTATAATGTTTCACTATTGCCATATGACAACACACAAGTTAGTCCATGTGATAGATGACGAGGGAAGCATTTCATATAAAGTCGTACTGCCAAGTGACAAATAGTGAAGTGTAATACTTCACTAGGCATAGTGATACGTCAGACTTAAGGCAAAAAAAATTGGGTAACAAAACTAATGGTCTCAAAAGGAAAGATCCATTTGATGAATCACATATAACTTATGATTGCACTATTTTAGTAACTTGCATGGCTGCCTGGATTTGGGAGATTTATCACTTCTTGAATCTGATTTAGATGATTCAGGTTGATCAGCCCCTTCAAAACATCTAATTGAGTGTTAGACAAGCTACCACATGATCGTTATGACATTGTTTTTCCATTTCTTTTCATTATTAATTATTAATTTTGGGAGAAGAGTTCTTTGTGGTGGAATGTGTCCTCTGTGTGCACGTGGAAACACTAATTGTAGGGGCATATTTTTTTCATGAGAGTGGGGCGGTCATTTCATTCCCTCTGTGTTTGGGTGCAGGGACCACACTTCCTCACATAAACCATTTCTCCTTCTTTTTTTTCCCCAAAGAAGGATCTCTGTGCCATTGGCCCATTGTTTCTATCTCTCTCTTCTCCTCACATGAAATGACCTTCCTTCCCTCCAATATACAATGCCATTTTACTGCACCCCGTGCACTCCCTATGTGTAGGGATGTAAACGGATCGGATTTGGCTCGGATAGTGCTATATCCGCATCCGCATCCGATTAGCTTTCGAATGGATTCGGATAGTGCTAAACGGATACGGATCAGATATTTTATCCGTTTACATGATAATATAGCTTTTCGGATAGCTATAGCCCATCCGTATCCGCATCCGTTTAGCTTTCGGACGGATTCGGATAGTTCTAAACGGATATGGACACGGATACGGAAACGAATTTTGGCTATTCATTTACACCCCTACCTATGTGGTTGTTCAGAGACTCCTCTCCTTTAGAGTGTGGCGTTTAGAATTGCTACTATGCACGGGATGAGATTTCATACCATATCGACATTCAACTTGAATGGACCAAATGGTCTTCAAAAAGAATAATAATAATAATAAGGAGAAATGTTCTCTGCAATGGGGGTGCATGATGCGTCCAAACACATGGGGGTAGGCAAAATGATCACCCTGCCCCCTTGAATGGCCGAAATGATCATCCCATGTGTTTGGGAGTAGTCTGCGCCTCCGTGTGCTCCCAGGCAGAGAACAGCACCCTTAAAAATAAAATTGACCAAATCCGAATGCAAAGTCAGATAATATCCAATATGCTAAAGAACGACCCTCAAAATAGCATCCATTGGACTTTATGCTAAAAAGCAAACATATTAGTCCCACACAACTTCTTAAAGAGGAGAGAAGAGGGGTCACTGGAGTGCTGATTATAAAAAGGAGAGGGACCTACTAAACAAAGTGTACCTTCCTCCACCTTTTGACTAAAGATCAAGTGTGGTACCTGTTCTTATCAGCCTTCTTTTTCACTTTTAAGGTCAAATTTTCTTTTAGAGAAGAGCCCAAAATGGTAGCTTGTTACCATTTTCATAAGAGATTCTGATCCTGAATCCTGATATGGTTTGGTTGAGTTTTTTTCAGTTCACTACTGTGCTGGAAAGTGTTGATGGATCGAAACCAAAATTGGATTCTAACACTTACACTTTAAATTGATTCAAAGTTGGACCCACCACCTTACTTATCACAACCGTCAGGATCACAACTACAACTAATTAATGTGGCCTTACACGAGAATTAACATGTCTGTCTTTCCGAGACAGAAAAACAAAGTGAGGGAGAAAAGAGGAATGAGCAGAGGTTCGGCTACTCCTCTTTCATCAATGTTTTCTCAGTATTCCTCTTTTCAATGTCTTTTGTCCATAAAAAGAAGAGAGGTATTATCTGAAATTTGAAGTTCCAAACTTCTAAAGCAGGGAATAAAGCAACTCACTTTCTGAAACAGAGACACTTGCAACAGCAAACAAGGAAAGTAAGAACCCACATCCAAATTTTTGGGTTTTTATATATGATTTGATTTGATAGGTTTCCTTGTTCCACCCCACGTTGCTCAGCTCCTCCTCTTTAATAGTCTCCTCCACTCATTTCAGGTGGAATGCTACATGAGGTTGGCTCTTTTAGTCCCACATCGGTCCGCTACTAAAGGAGATAAGGAAGAGAAGTGTACAATAATGGGGGAGGAGAAGATTTAGAACATACTTACCTGGACGGGGTCTATGGGTGATCAAGAAGGCCCATTGCCTAGGTTGGTGACTTCCATTGCACTTGGGAGGGGTGCCCCGCCTAACATCTCCCCAAGTGGGAGAATGTACGTCATAATTTGTGGCAGCGGGGGTACGCGTTCGCGCGGCCCCTACCCAATTCTAAGTTCAAATTTTGTTTCTGTTATGATTCATAATAATTTATGAGTATTGTAGTTAGACAAGAATTAAATCGATTATAGAAAATTTTACTCATTGAATCTGTTTGGATGTCTTCACTGATATGTGAGTACAAATGAAATAGAGGGAAGCAATCAATTACTCTGATTCAGAATTTGAAGTAGAAATAACAGAGAATTCATTGGCATCGATTCTAGTTGACTTCTGCTTAGAATCATCGAGATATTGCTGATATAGATAAGTAGCAAATCCCCAGGCAGCCATTAGCATAGACACCACCTTCACACCATCCATATTGTCATGGAAAAATATCACTGCAGCAATAGGAATAATAGGCAAAGCTAAGGCACTGATCACACAAGAGAAGAAGGATGAAACTGTGAAAATCAGTCCCACAACACCAACAGAAGAGACTTGCCAGGCCACAGCAGAACAAACTAGAGTCATCACATAAGATACTCTGCCCTTCCCAAACCCTTCCATTTCAGCTTTCAAGCCTCTCCATTCCCCACTGGCAAAAAGCCCAACAACACAAGCACAGCTAGCAACTGCTGATGTATAAATTTGCATATCTAACACTACAGAAAAGGTGTCATTCCTTAGAATCTTCTGGAAGGAGAGCTGCAATAGGCAAAGCAGCATAGCATAAGCAGCTGATGCACCCAGGGTACATAGGAAGCCAACTACAAGTTTTACTTTAGAAACTTCTGTGGGCTGTGAAGAATCCTCATGCATTGCTAGTAGGAGGGCTGACAAGGTGAGGAGGACTACAGAATTCAGGGCCAGAGCTGTTAATTTTTGTGAATTGATGAAGAAACAAAATATTGTATTAAAAGCCAATTCAGTCCCACAGATGATGGAATAAGTTGAGACAGGAAGGTAAAATAGCCCATAAGAGTACATCATATTGTCACCGGCTACAAGAAGGCCAAGAGCCACGTACACAAGGGAAGTGATCGCGACGGAGGGTGAGTTGGTGGTGGTGGTGGTGGTGGTGGTAGTACTGGCAAAGGAGGGGAAGTGGCTGAGGGGAAGTAGGATTGGAAAAGCTGCAGTTTGGACAAGTGCTGCCAGCCATTTACTATTTCCACCCTTCTCATAATAGTATCTTGTTAGAAGTGTTGCAACTGATAGTCCCAGGAGAAGAAAGAAACCATTGAGTGCCACAAAAAGCAACAATTTCCATTGTTTGGGCTTGAGGAATGTCTGTTGATCAATGACAGTTGCATCTTTGAGCATATCCAGTTCCTGGGTTTCTTTCAAAGGGGGCAAAAACACAGAAAAGAAATGTATTTAGTCATCTAAAAAGATAGTTCTAACAGAACAGTACAAATTTGCAAAGGAAAAGATGGTAATTTTTGGAAGATGCAGAGTTAGGTTGCTAATTATTGTTTGGAAGATGGAGGGTGAGGCTGCTAATGCAGATATAATTATGAGATAAATGATCAACTCATCCTCATAAACATTGATGGATAAACTGGGGACTTATAGAAGGTTAGTACTCAATCCATAAAGGGAAAACCTCCAGTTCTGGTTCTGTTGAAAGAGAAAATGATTATGAGTTGGAGGGTGTGTGTGAATGTGAATTCAGGGCTTTCTTGACTGCCAGATAATTAGAAGGAATTCAAGTATTGGAATTCAATAAAATTTTTGATGAAAGATGGTGAATGAAAATTGTTTTAGTTTCTTTAGTTTGAGATACCTGGCATCTTGAGTTGCAGTGCTTGAATGTCGCCCATTGAGATTGAACATGCAACAGCAAAGGCAAAATCGTAGTTCAACATAATAGTTTGGAGAAGTTTTAAGGTATCAGGAGAGTAAGGAAATTTGATAATTGTTACTAGTGTAGTTCATAAATCCATGTGGGTTCTGAAAGTTGAATCAAGTCAATGTTTGCATAGAAAAGTTTGATACAAATCAATCATTTCCTCTCCTAGTTTCTAACCAAAGCATCAAATAAAATGTACTTGGTGGTGAAGCATTAGTAAACCATAGACTATATTAATTTCCCTTTCTTTCTCCTTTCTGGAGTCATCCAAAACTAAACCAGAAAACAGATTGGTTATATCAGTAGATTGAGTTGAGTTATTAGGATGGTTAATACATGGTTTGTTCATATATGGAGTCTGAATACTTGTGAAATAAGGTATTTGGCCATTCTAGTAATCTTCCTCTACTTATCAAAGCTTCCTATCATCTAGTGGAGAAAGCTCACTTGGTCTAAGGTTATTAAAAGATGTTGCCTCGTGCTTGGCGTGTTAGTCAAGTGCTCACTTGCTGAACGCTTGGTCACGGATTCAAGTCCTGGAAATGGCCTCTCTGGAAACAGGGGTAAGGCTGCGTACATTTGAGCTTCCCTAGACCCTGCTAAACGCGGGAGCCTTGTGCACTGGGTAAGGCCGGCCTCTGTGCAAAGAATTTCTAGGTCACCTTAATTTTGTAGATTCCACTTGCGAGTGCAACGATCTCTCTTTCCTGTCCGAAAAAACAACTGATGGCTTAACTTCTGTCTCTAGTCTCATCTAGGTGTAACAACTTTGGCATGCTTGGTTTCTTCTCATGAAGCAGACTTCTTCAATTAGAACAGAGAGACCCATTTTTCATATACTGAAGGTCTCTTTTGGGTGGGGGGAGGGGTGTTCTTTTGTGCTTTTTCAAGATGAACTCAGAAATTCTATTGTAGTTTTCACTAAATAATGCAGTCATAAGCTATCCATGATTCAACAAATGTATCATCCTTTCCGTGTGAGATCATTAGTTTCTTTACCTAATTCTTTAGCCTTTTTTTACTTTCTCCTTTTTGTTCTTTCCTTATGGGTGTACTTAGAGAGAGAACTGAGCTAAATCTCTGTTTTCCATCAAGGTAGGGATGGAACTAGTAGCCCTCAAAACCAAATCTACTGGTTTTTCAACTCTTCTACTGGGTTTTATATAAATTCATCTATAGAGGAGGGTACATGATTCATTATCCAATTGTCCACCTTATTAGTATAGAATTTCCATTTCCAATTGAGAATCTAAAACCCTTTATAAGAATATCTCTAGTAAGAATAACCCCTTTCCTAAGGTTTATCAGAATTGAAGAAATTCTGGTTTCACGGATGTTTCTTGGCCATACTTTGGACCTATATAAATGGTTTTATAATGAAGAACCTGTAGCCTAATTTGGTCATGAAGCCCTTACCGAAGTCATGAGAATGTCCAACACCCAGAAGCAACCCATGTGACATAGTGGATATGGTCCCACATCGCCTAACGATGAGAGAGGATGAACCGATGTAGCCTATAAAAGGGAAATGCAAACACGTACAAAAGCATACCTTTCTCGGCCTTTTGGCTAAGATCAAGTGTAGTATCTGTTCTTATCAGTTTAATATCTGATACGTGGGTCATCGACCCACATGATATTAAATTAATTTTTTTCGGGGGAGTTCCCATTACGGTAGCTTGCTATTGGGGTTCTCAAGCGTCGCCCATGCGTTGCACTACTGCACGGGCCTGGCGCACCCCACTAAAACCTAGTAAAAGCATTGGAAAAAGATTTGGGAGGCCGGGTTGCAGGTACAGTGCCAGACCTAAGGCAGCCCGCTTGTTTTACCCCTGTTCAAGCAAGGTTCTTGGGCAGGTAAGGCACAATCAAAGTACGTATCACCTTGAGTATGTGGCTGCACGTGCAGCTTGGCTCATAAGTTCTAAGTAGGTTGTAAACGGATTGGATTTGGTTTAGATAGTGTTATATCCACATTTGCATCTAATAAGTTATTGGACAAATCTGGATAGTGCTAAACAAATATGGATCAGATATTTTATTCGTTTACATGTAAATATAGTTTTTCGGATAGCTATAATCTATTCATATCCATATCCGTTTAGCTTTTGAACGGATTCGGATAGTGCTAAACGGATACGGATATGGAATCGAATTTTGGCTATTTATTTACACCCCTAGTTCTAAGTCCTTTAGATTTTTTAATTTACCACAAAAATACATTTTATTTTTTCTATTTTCATATTGTATTTTTATTATTAGGAATTTGCTAATTTTTAACATAAATAGTGTATTTTGATCATAAAATTTTGGGTAAATTTCACGGACACCCCCTGTAAGTATCCAATATGTCATGGACTTATCAAACTTGGCTCCCCCCTTGACGTTAAGCACAGTTAGTACCTAAAGGTGAAATATCCATTTTACCCCTCAGTTATTTAAATAAAAAATTTGTCATTTCATCATCACCGGCTCCGGGGACCATCACTTGCTCCGGAGAGTCGACGGAAAGCTCAGAGCTTCCTTCCGATTGCGAAACGTGGCGCAGCAACTCCGAGTTCTCACTTTACGGTGGCGATCCCGTCCTCTCCTATTTGAGTCGACTCAACCTCTCTTCATCCCCTCCCTCCGATCTCAATCGGCTCATCTTCTCGGACACCCATAAAAACCCCTCTTCTCTTCAAGCTCAATTACCTACATGGACCCCATCGCCACACCCGCCACCACTGACACAACCACCAGCACTAGCGGCGATTGACGACTCTCCTCCACCAGACAAGCAACCCCCGCAAAGGCAAACGGAAGGAGGGAAAGAAAAAAAAAAGAAGGGAAGTTAATAGAGAACGGACCAAATAAGTTTTGCTCCCTTAACTACCCAATCTAAGGAGCTCCTTAATTGATTCCAAGGCATCCTTCAAAGACGTGAGGGGACACAGAGCGTGTTGCATCTGTGCCCGGACCCTGACCCGAACTCCGAATGTAGGTCCGGAACCCGATGGATCCTGGGTCTTACCCACTAGCAACCTGTGGTGCACTGACCCGATGATCATTTTTTAAGGAGAATCTCCGGTGATGTCATACCTACCGATCCGGAGGCAACTACAAGACTTGTGTTGCTGTTCCATACACCAGTTGATGGGCAACCTAAGGTACAACCCCTGCTTAACCAAACCAAGATTAAATGTTTAAATTTGGTTTAGTGGCCGCAAATTATACGAGGACAATGCCCTAGGCATGGCACAGACCTCAGTGGGACCCAAATGTAAAAACAGCAGGGATTTACCTACTGGTCCATCCCTATTGGTCTATTGGATCAACCAGTACTGCTATACTGCACAGAATGCATCTCAGATGCATGGGGCCCAATGTCTCGCACCTCGGATCACCTCCCCGTACTTAGAATGACCCGTGGGAAATATTGCCTAACCATGTGATCGTGTGGGGCCCATTTTGAAGCCATTTGCATGGGAGAATGGGTTTCAAGAATGTGTTTTTCATAAAAACACCTTTGGCAAACATGCCTTAGTGGCTGGGCCTATATATAAACCAGCATCAGCCCAAAAATCTCTCCTATTCAGTTCATTGGAGAGAAGGAAGAGAAGGAGAAGGAGAAAGAGAAGGGAAGAAGAGGAAGGAAGAGCTAGAACTCATCCTTGAGCTTGGATCCTTCAAGGCAAGCCCAAACCCAGCCTTTCTCCACTGTTTCTTGCCAATTTCCATGGCTGTAACCCTGCTATGAACTATGAAACCAACCTTGTTCTCATGAGATTTACAATGAAAACCATGCTTTGCTAGCCTTATATGCTTAGATCTTTGCATGCATGCATGGATTTGCTATGTCTGGCTTATTATCTATCATGCTCATGAGGAACACACACTGTTACTGCCATTGCTAGCCTTAGATGGCTGATCCTCACACCCATGGCTAAGTTTAGATTAGTCTTATAGGTGTATGAATTTCTGTACCTAATTATATATTGAGTTCATGGCTTACCTACCATAACAGATCTGTTACCTTCTTAAAACATGTGTAAATCTACAGACCTTTGTATTGTGCCCATGCATGATGTCCATGAGCCAAAAGCTCCAAACCCCCATGCATGTTTAAATTTCCACCATGAATATGTTGGTTAGCATGCACGGTGTCACACCCCTATCCCGACAAGGGATAAAATACAGTATCAGGGTATGATTGGGGTGACACATGTCATCCCACCTCACCGCCAGGATCTCGATGCAATGGCCAACTCACAGTCATAAACCAATATTACAATACAATAATATCAGAGTGCGAAAGACAAAGGAATATTACATTCCAAGATAGGTTAGAGTTTGTAGAAGCGTAAATGAAATAATTAAGTCTTAGTCTAATATGAACATACCATAAAATTCAGAGTACAAAAGGTAAGGAATATTCCATTTCCAACGATCATAAAATAAGCGGAAGCGTTTACAGTAGTTACCTCATGTTCATACGGCTAAGTGATACATAAATAGTTTGGATGGATATCCCGAATGACCATAGCATAACTACCCCAAAACAAGTATAACAATACATATTTATATAAGGCACGTGACCCAAAAAAAAAACAAATGAAGAGAACAAGTCCCAAGTATCAATACAGCCCGTAGGCACAATCATCATGGGCAACCATCGCCATGATCCTCAGTCACGGTCTCTAGCTCCACAGTAATCATCTGCATCAAAATCTAAAAAGAATGTGTACACGGGGGTTAGCTCCACCGAGCTAGTGAGAGAGAAAAGGAGATGCACAATCACACAATCACAAATAGTCCATGGTGCATGCCATTATTAATTCATTTACCACCTAACATACAATGCTAAGTCAATGGGTATATGCTACTGCAATAACTCGGGAAGACATTATGGATCCTTCCATTCTCACCACAATGCAACCTCAATTATTACTATGTAGCCCGCGCCGATCGTAGTCATCACCACCCAGAGGCAGACCCCGATAACCATTACTACCCCTGGCTTGGCCTCTCTAACTCTCCACAGGCAGCAGGTGCTCTAACTACCCAACACCTAAACCCCTGCTGGTAAGGGTCGTAGCATAGGAAACCGAGCCTAACCACAGATATACTACATGAATCCTATCGTGTTGAGATACATCCGGGTGTGTCAACATCCCATTCCATGTAACACCCAGGTACCAGCACAACACGGCTCATACAGGCAAGAATGAGATGCAATATACAATTCCACGTAATCCGGGGGTTCCAGTGCCAGTACTTCCTGGCACTGTAACCCAACACAAATCCATATCATCCTAATCAATCATCATCATCATCGAATAAGAATAAATGCAAATATGCAATCATGCTTGAATGATAATGTCACAATATAATTCATAAATGCATGAATAAGCAATAGTAAACAAGCTCAAACAGTCACCCAAACCCACTCACCAATTACTTCAAATAGAATTTATATAAGCGCAACGATTCCCGCTCAAAATCACTCCATTGCACATATGTTGGCGCCTATAGAAGTGAATAAGAGTGTGAGAGAGTGTAGGGGAGGCCTCATAGAGAAACCCCATAGTTTACATAAGTTATAAGCCTTAAAAACTGCGTCGGAGGCAACGTCGGACTCAGTAGAGATCTGCCTCCAACCTTGAGTCCGACCTTCACTGCAGGCTCTGGCCACATCGGAGGCAACGTCGGACTCAGTAGGCTTGCCTCTGACCTTGAGTCCGACCTTCCTGCAGGCTCGGGCCACATCGGAGGCAAACATCGGACTCACGCAGTCTTGCCTCTGACCTTGAGTCCGACCTTCCCTGCAGGCTCAGGCCATATCGGAGGCAACATCGAACTCACGCAGTCTTGCCTCTGATGCAATCCAGGTGTGATTTCAAGGTCTTTAAAAGCCCAGGGTTGTCCCATTTGGTTCTCTAAGCCTCAAGGGACTAGGGAGGGGGTGTCTTGGAGTATATTTGGGTGTTAGAAACACCCAACATCCAAAGATTTAAAGGGGGTTTAAAGGATCAAAAGCTCAAAAAATCCAGATTTGGGGTTTCCTTTGGTGGTTGGAACCTTAGGTCAAGAGACCTAGTTGGAGATCTCAAGGGATGTAAAGAAAATAAGACAGCATCCTACAAGGGAAACTACACATGGCTCGAGCTAATCCTTTGGGTTTCCAAAAAGAAATCCCCATCTTGGGGCTGCAACCAAAGAACCATCCAAGCTCAAACGAGCAAGGGGGAAAGAGAGAAAAAGGGGGGAAAAGGGGCACTTGGCTTACCTGGTCTGAGATACACAAGATGTGCCCTCTTTAAAGCTCCAAACCCAGCAGCCGTTTCCTTCTTCTTCTTCCCCTCCTTCTCCTTCTTCTCCTCCTTGTTGCCTCCTCTCCTTTCACGATTAGGTTAGGAAAGAAAAAGAGAATAAGGAATAGTACTACCCATCTCTCTCATATAGAAAATCACCTTTATTGGCCTATTTGGATAAGGCCTCATAAATGTAACCTAGGGTCTATTTGGGTAGGGTCAAACATGGCAGGACACCAATAGTACCTTAGCCACAGGGTCTCACCCACAAGGGTCCTTGTCGCGACATTGGATGCGGTGGTCGGAGGCGCCAGAACCTTGCCTCCGATGCGAGTAGGAAGGTGGTTCCCACCATAAGAGGTCAGGGCCTTTGGACCACACTTCGAGGGCTTTGAGAGGGCAGTAAGTACACAACAAATTTGATCAACTACTTACCCCTGACATGTCAAGGTGCAACCTCCGTGATCCCGACTAGTTTCCACAGGTAAACTCGTACTATGGTCAATAATTTTATAGCTGGGTTTGACCACCAGTGAGAACAACTCACCGGCATACGTGACAGTGATAACTACATCACGGGGAAGAATTAATAATTAATTATACTCCCGGGGTCCAGGTATAACACATGGAACCCAATGATGTGTCCTGATCATTCATGCAACTCATAGATCCAAAGATCTAGGCCAAAACAGCTTAACCTTTTAAAATTTTGAGCTATTCATGCATTGGTTGATTGCAGTGGTCGATTGGATCAACCACTGTGAATCAACCACTGCAGGAAATTGAAACCTGTGTTACCCCTGACTTACCTCTTGGTCTGTGATGCCATGCATAGGGTCCTATATGAAACCCCAGCTAAAAATAGTGCACTGTACCCCTGTTTAGAGCCAATTTGACATCCCGGGACAGGTCTCGGGCAACCAAACTCATATTTGGCATGGAACCATGACCCAAATCACTGATGGAACTATTGCAGTACCATCTAAAACCCTTGGTGTGAACCTTTTCCAATTCTGTGACTGTAACCCCCTACTGGTCCATTGAATGGACCAGTACCAATCAACCACTGTAGGGAACCTAAACCTGTGTTGTCCCTGACCTACCCCAAAGTTTGAAATACCCTTTCCAAAGCCTTTGGTATAAACCCTAACACAACACACATCATTCTAGCCCTGTTCCTACACTTGGAGCAATGGGTTGATTGTCACTGGTCTATTGGATAGACCAGTCCAATCAACCAATGTAAACCATGAATGAAGAACATGACCCTAACCCCTGTAGTTACTTAAAATAGTACTTGGGCACTCTTTTGGGTCTAAAACCATAAACCCCTTTTGACTTTTGGCCACAACAACCTACTGGTCCATTGCCACTGGTCCATTGGATAGACCAGTACCAATCAACCACTGCTGCTGTCATGGCAGTTCTGTGTCTTGCTTGGTCTAGAAGTTGGACCAAGGTCACCCCTAGACTCTTAGGATAATTTGGTGTATATTAATATGATATTTCTAATTTATTTACCTAGACTTTGATTGTTTGCTTGGTGACGCATATCCAAGCACCTTTGTGGACCGGCAGTCTTTGGAATCAGCGGAGTATAGTCAAGGTGAGTGGATATTGGATCATCCTTGTAGGTGTAACCTTGTGAACATGCCAAAGATAACAAAATTACTTTTCATTATTGATATCTGTGGTATATTATTATTTATTTGCTTTTGGACATTGAAATTATAGATGTAACTGTGGATTGTGATTATGAGCATGTTGATAAAATGATTGATGACTAAAATGCAGGCTATGTGAACTATTAGATTAGATGCCGTAATAGACGGCTTGGAAACGAAAGGTATGGTGAGTCGTAGTATGGGCTGTGGGAGCACCGTACATTTCATACTAGAAATGAGGTTTGTGGTAACCCGTAGAATGGGATACGGTTGACACCACTCAACTCATACTTATCATGTAGATCATTGGGCTAGGCGAACATACCCTTATGCTACAGCTTTTCCCAACAGGGGTGCAGGTGTTGGGTGATCATGGCCTCCTGAACAGTCGAGGGCAACAGAAATCGGGTCAGGTTATCATGGTTAACTTGGGGTCTGCCAAGGGAGGGAGTAGGTGCTCCCGAACCAGTGCGGGTTCCACCCGCAATGATTGAGGTGGCAATCGAAGATCGATAAGAGAGCGACTGAGGTTGTTGCCCGAGTCATTGCAAGTAGCATATACCTAGTGACTTAGTTGTGATGTTAGGTGGACTAGAGTAATAAAATTGAACCCAGCATGTAGATTGATGATGATGATGGTTGTACCTACTTGTATGATTTATTATTCATTCGATGGGCTCGGTGGAGCTCATCCCTTATGGATTGTTTCTTTTAGATGATTTTCCAGGTACCAATTCGCTTACCAATGTGAGATGAAGTTGTAGAACTTTCGTACTTTGCTGCCCCGTGAAGATCTTGTAGTTCTATTGCTTCCATCCTTTCGGAAGCATAATCTTCTTGTGTACTGTATTTTTGAGCATAAATGGATATGTATATGATATAACATAGGTACTTGAGATTTTACTGTAATTAATATAATCGATCTTTTGGGTAGTTTTTCTTTTATCTTCCGTTGCACTCTAATATTCATTTATTATCTTTTACCTTCATTGTGTGGTTTGTGACATGTAAATACTACTTCTGGATCCTTGGGGATTGGTGGATGTGGTTCGACATCCAGGTCATCTGCCCGACCCGCCTAGGGGGTGGTTTGGGGTGTGATAGAGCATCCTCAGGGATGGGGTCTTTGTTGTCCCTGAGCTCTTTGAACATGGGCGATAAGAGCTTCAATCGCCTTGCTAGGTTGGAAAACTGCTTCTTGATGGCAAATTTGAAGTCGGAGATTGCAGGGATCTCATTATCGACGTCAATCAGCTTCTGGATCACCAATCCCTTCTCTTCTTCGATGGCTTGAGGTGAGATTCCAATGTGTAACGTCGAGACTGACCGTAAAAAACCCGCAACCAGTATCGCAGCTCAATCACTAGAAATCGAGTCCATCTCACCCCTACTGAAATCCCTACTAGATTGTGCCAGGGTCGTTGATTCTGAACCAGAAAACGCCGTGAAATCCCTCGTTGAACTCCGACAGCTAGCGTTCAAACATGGTAGTCCAATAGAGCGGTTGGTGTATTACTTCTCAGAAGCTCTTTATAGTCGAGTTTCTTCAAAAACTGGTAAAAGCCTTCTTACATTTGAAACATCTCCCGAGGATTTCACACTCTGTTACAAAGCTTTAAACGATGCCTGCCCTTACTCGAAGTTCGCCCATTTAACTACAAACCAGGCGATTCTTGAAGCAACAGAGTCTGCGACTCGGATACACATCGTAGATTTCTCATTGTACAACTTCACAGTTCTAGCGTCTTCTTCCTTCAGCCCAGTGAGGGTGAAAACGATGGATGTGTTTTGTTTTTTGGGTAAATGGGGGTTTTACCCTTAAGGGGTATTATGGTAAGTTTATCCCTTCTAAGGGTAATTTGGCCATTATGAAAAAACTAACAACAACTCAACCGCAAAGTGGACTAAGTTGAAATATAATCATAAAATAAGGGTAGTCTGTGATATTTTTTTCAAGTTTGGTAAGTCCGTGACATATTGAATACTTATAGGGGGTGTCCGTGAAGTTTTCCCTAAAATTTTTAATTTAGCAAAAAGTTACTTTAAGGTTTTTTTTTTTCATATTTAAACTTTAAAGTTCAAACATATGTTTTTTTTTTCTAGATTTTTATTTTTTAATAAATTTTCATCTAATTTACTAACCGATTTAAAACAAGCAGATCGATTAGGCTCATACAAGTTGACCCAATTCGGATCCCGATTCTGGGTTTTAAATCTTTGGTCTCATCTTCATAATCAACACCTAGTGAACCCCTCTCTTTAAGCATTGTGAGACTAAACAAAAAATAATCTTCTCCAATTCCTAAAGATGTGCAGTGTGCAGTGTGCAGTGTGGCAGTGCTAGGTGGAGATGTCGACATCAGGCAGCTCGGACATCCAACGGTCCAAACTCATTGATATGGACTGTTGGATGTCCGAGCTGACAGGTGTCGACATCTCCACTAGCACTGTCGCACTGCGCACTTTTAGGAATTGGATGTTAAGAAAACAACGCCCAGGATGACGATTTGCAGAAGAAAAACGAAAAATAGAGAGAGAAAACACACAACGTACAACTCAGAGATTTACGTGGTTCACCTCCAAAATGGAAGCTACGTCCATGGCCAAGCAGTAGAACATGTTTCACTATTTTCTCTGGAAATGTTACAAACCCTCATAACCCTATCTCAAAGAGATAAGAACAATAAATAAGAAAACCCTAACCCCAGAAAGTACACAAATGCCCCTAGCCCAAAAAATGCCAAAAAAACTTGGGCTAGACCAAAACATAACACATGGTTCAAAAGTAATCATTTCGAAGATCTCGACGAGCCCAACACAACTCCAGCTTTGGACATGGTGCCCCGCCATTTTTCAGCATTCCGAGATCGTTTCGAGGCCGAAACGACCCTCCGAAGAATTCAACTGCACTTTCTGGACCAAATCAGACTTCACCAACAACATTGGAGAGGATTAAAATCCTGAACAAATAAGTTTGCTTTAGCAAAAGGTGGATGCTATTCTTTTTAGCATAATGGATATTATTTGGCTCCGCATTAAAAAAAAGTTTGATACAATTTTGGGGACCCACCCTCTAAACAATTATTGAAATTTAAGCTATACAAAAAGTTTCATGGCTTAAGAAATAATTGAAAAGGAAAAAAAGAAGTTAGACAATTTAAAAACTAAAAGTATATTGACAAAAAAATCAATACAAGATATCTCATATAGTTGACCTAAACTATCATTTGACATATGACCAATTTAAGGGCCATCCAATGTAACCTACGGTTCAAATTAAGTCATATCATCCGTTCACAGGGTTGAAATAGATGTCATTTATGCCTTTAAACCAATAAAAGTATCAATCAAGCTTTGCTAGAATGACTTAAAGAGAAAATAAAATATCACTACTTTAGACTTATAGCTTAACTGCCCAAGCTTTTGAAAAGAATATACTATTTTTGGGATTGAGTTCTCTGTCCAGCTCCGTTCTTTCTCTTATATTTTTTTATGCAAAGCTGGATGGTCATATGAATGACTTTTCAATGTTTCTTTTTCACCCTTATTTTTTTTTTCCTGGGTAAGTAGAAGTTTATTGAGATAGGCGTGCAAAAGCCATAGCATCTGCAAGACATGCCTCTTGGAGCCAAGTAGTGGAATTAGGCCAATCTACCCTATATGAAAGAGAACCTTCCGAGCTACTTTTTCACTTTTATTCAATGCCCAAGAAATGCTGGTCATTATGCATAATTAAAGCCTCGAGCATGGATTAAATGCCCGGAATAGTACACATGATTGGCCGCCATTCATTCCAACTTGAATTGGATAAAAGATCAGTTGAAATTGGCTCAAAATCTGTTGTAATCACCTGGCACTTTAGAAATATGAATTGGAAAGAAGAAGTAAATATTTTCGTAGATTTATGATTTTTGAAGTTTTTTAATTCAAAAGACTTGTAGATCTTGCTAACAGAAATATATTTCATTATTTTTCTATTACAAAAATTGAAGATCAAAGAGCATTCACAATTAGTTCCAAAATATGTTGCACGAATTGACAACCTTGATTTGAATTGGCCACTTCTACCATTTCGATATGATTTTTGAAACTAGGATTACAAGAGAGGGTATTAAGATAAATGATTAAATTTGACATGAAATTTACACCTAGCCATTCCAAACCATTCCCTATGTATCCAACAGTAAGAATTGACATATCACTCTTCCAAGTGGCAAAATTAACCTCGTCCATATAAAAACATTGTCTAGATATTATCGTCTAGATATACTTATGCTTGCATTTTATTAAAAGAAAAATTAAACTACAATACATAACACAAATTTAAATATATTGATCAAATATAGAGAATTTTTTTTATGTAAAAAAAATTTATAAACAAAGGTAGGCACAAGGTTTAAAAAATTGAAATGGATACATGACCGGCCTTCACTGATCTCAATTCAAATTGGATTGGAATCGTCTGAAACCCTAGTAATTGAAATGGAATGAAGCAAAGAATTCCACAGATTTTTTTTTTAAAGTTTTTTTTACATAAAAGAGTAATAATACTTGCTGCAATAGGGTGGTTTTTTTTTTTTTTTTTTGGTGTTAAGATGCAATAGGTTACTTTCATTGATTTTTTTCTATTTTCACTAATGAAAAAAAATTCACGAAAAATGAAGATCAAACTTCAAAGAACATTTATGACTGCTTACAAAAATAGATTATAGGAATCAACATTAATCGAAATCGGGGTTGGTTGATTCTGACTTGAACGGCTGATTCTACTGATTCCCATTCAATTTTTAAAACCGTGTTTGTAATGGCAAACCCATGTATTGTGCTATAAACTCCAAACTCCAAACACACTCTAATAATTCTTTAACTTTTATTTTATATTATTTTATCATAAAAATAGCGAAAAAAATTATCCCTAGAGTCGAGACTAAGAGGAATGTATAAACCAATTCTTCCATAGATTCGATCGTAATTTACAATTATAACTTTCACACTTGTTCATTTGGGATCATATCATCTCCCAGATAAAGAAAGAGCAAGAGTCAAAGAAAGGATGATGAATCAAATCAAGATTTTTCTGATATTCTATCTCAAATAACAAAAATCAAATAATTTATTTTGTCACTTCACAAACCCTTGTTCTCTAAGGCTCTAACCACCCTCTTAGTGGTTCGCAAATTCTCAATATTTTATTTTATCAGTTTGTAAATTCACTGGAAATTAACATAAAAGTAGAATGCTTGGGTCTACTTGTCTAAAAATTTTCATAAATCTTTCTAGACCAAGTTTCCTTCCATCCATGGTGATTCATTGCAGGCTAGGAGAGGACAAGAAAGAAAATCTAGAGAATATTTTAGAAATTCTAGAAGGAGTTTATAAACCCTAGAATGGTGGATCAACCATTTTCTATGAGTGGAGGAAACTTATTCCAATCTTTAATAAGAGAACATTTTTCAAAAGTTCTTGTTGAAAAACTTTGGTACAAAGCCTTCCTTCACTAAATTTAGTCAACAAGCTTTTCCCCACTCCAACTAAAATTGCCCAATAAGTCCATACATGGAGAGCATATATTCTACAGTGCTTTTGGTCAATGATAATTACCGGAGCAGTGAGATCCAGAGAGAGAGACATAAAAATAGTTTAATTTTAGCAGACTTTTACTGCCACGTGTAGAATTCGTCTTTTCTAGTACAAATATGGAGAAGGATCTCCGCATGTCTCATGCTGGCACAGTTTGGTTGGCTTATTTTAAAGACCTTCCACGTCATCCAGGTTTTGTTTCAAAATTGGAAGAAAATATTTTTTTTCTGACGTGGCTCCACAGTGTTCTCCTGGCTTGGGTTTCCCGCTATAATAGCGCTCTGTTCTCTGAAGGAGATTGATTCTGCTCAGTGTTGTTGTTTGTGATTCATCTCAGGCAAGCTAAAGAAACCCTAATTACTAGTAAGGTTTAACGAGTTTTTTTCTTCTGATTTCTAATGCGACAACGGAATAACAGGAAGAAGAGAGGAGAAGGGTTGTCTTTCATTCTCCTCTGTTTTGCCTTCTCTGTCTCGTCTTCTTTATTGTTCGCCGAAATCCAAGCTTTCAACCACTGCAACTCAACATGCCAGGTATCTCTCTTTCTCTCTCTC
The DNA here is from genome assembly GCF_018873765.1 of Telopea speciosissima. Classification (NCBI taxonomy): domain Eukaryota; kingdom Viridiplantae; phylum Streptophyta; class Magnoliopsida; order Proteales; family Proteaceae; genus Telopea; species Telopea speciosissima. Next base: position 54,123,434 of record NC_057921.1, on the reverse strand, counting down.
TCCATCTCTCGTAATGCTTCATAAGCAAACGAGAGAAAACTGGGCTTTGAATTCCTTCTATGGTGAATTCCTGCTGAGTTCCTAATTACGGAAGTAATAATAAAAAAAGCCGAAACCCATGTGCGTTCATTTCTCCTTGAGCAGTCAAAATGAAGGGATGATGAAACCAAAACTGGGTTTTGAATTTCTTTTTATTTAACTATTTTGGTTTGCAGTGGGCTTTGAATTTGATACACTTTCTGGGCACTAAAGAAGTAGGCCCTGGAGGAGGAGGGGGAGAAGAGGGGTGGAGATGGAGAGAAAAAGAAGAAGACCAATGTTTGCTTTCCATCCTGCTAAGGATAACAAATTGGTCATCTTCTCTCACAGTTTCTCATTGCTTTTCCTGTACAGCCATCAGAACTAAACGATTTCCAATAATTGAGAAGTATTAAGAAATTAGGTTTTACTATTTTCCCATGAATCATAATACTACTTTTCCCCAGCCTCTCTTGTTCTTCCTCCAAGCAGTTTTGAAGAAAAACCATGGATTCCCTCTCATAGTTTTCAAGCTTCCAATAATTTACCATTTGACTAGTTCCACTGTGCTTCGTTGTGGATTATTATTATTATTATTATACATTTGGAGTTTTATCTGTTCCTCATATCAAACTAATAATTTAAGAGAATTTATTCACCAAGCATAAATTTTCTTTTTCTTTTCCAAGTTCCAATGGGATAGATATATGGCTTCCATCCAGTTTTACCCTGTCTTATTTTTATCCTTAATAACAGCAATTTATCTTTTAAAAATTGACAGAAAGGCTCTTACAGCTTTTCCCTGGTGCATATTCTCTAGGTAATTGGATTACAATACTGAATGGTCTATTAAATTATTCTACAGTTTTGAATATTCCTAACACTGATTTGAGTACAAGATTACTACAAAGCTCACCGCATCCAGTGGCTTCTTGGACAATCAGATGCTTTCTCCCTTATGAAAATCCTGCTAGAATATTGAGTGTAAAAGGAATCCAACAATCATGTCATTGAGAATACAAAAATGTTAACCTGTTGGACAAACTTTAATCTGGAATTTTTTTTATTTTTTTCATTTCTCATTCTTGATTACTTGGTTCATTATCCAAGGATTTTCAATAACTTTAGCAGCTCTTCTCTTTCTCTTTCTCTGCTTTGCATTCTCCAATATTTTATTTCTGAAATTCTACAGTTGCAGCGATCTTTTTAAATTCAATTGAATTATCAACACACTAAATTTATTTAAGTTTTGTGTCTTCTTTCCAGTACAAGAGATTCAAGAACCACATTTGCTCGCAGACAGACAGGCCATTCATCAATCATCACCCAGGTTCAGGCGCTGGCATTGGTGGCTTTTGGTGGCAGTAAATATTTTCTTTCTTATTGTTGGTCAAACTACTGCTGTTCTTCTTGGGAGGTTCTACTATGACCAAGGTGGAAATAGTAAATGGATGGCAACGCTTGTCCAAACTGTAGCCTTTCCTATACTCTTTATCCCACTCTTCATCCTCTCCTCTCAGGAATCTTCGATCACCCCCAAAACTACCATCTCCTGTCGGCCTTCTGTTACCACTATCATCTTTGTCTATGTCTCACTTGGGATTCTTCTAGCTGGTGACAACATGATGTACTCGATTGGGCTCTTATACCTCTCTGCCTCAACTTATTCCCTTATATGTGCATCCCAATTGGCATTTAATGCAGTCTTCGCCTTCTTCATCAATTCTCAAAAACTCACTGCTTTAATACTCAATTCTGTTGTTGTCCTTACCTTATCTTCTGCCCTAATTGGGTTTCATTCTGATTCCACAGAACCTGCTGGAGTCTCGAGAGGGAAGTATGTATTGAGCTTCTTGTGCACCCTTGGTGCATCAGCCATTTACTCCCTACAGCTTTCACTCATGCAGCTTTCCTTCCAAAAGGTTTTAAAAAGTGAGACATTTTCTGTGGTATTGGAAATGCAGATCTACACTTCACTTGTTGCCACATGTTGTTGCATTGTAGGCCTCTTTGCCAGTGGTGAATGGAGGGGCTTGAAAGGAGAGATGGATGGGTTTGGTAAGGGGAGATTATCTTATGTTCTGACATTAGTTTGGACAGCTGTGGCTTGGCAAGTGTCTTCTGTTGGTGTTGTGGGGTTGATTTTTGTGGTATCTTCACTTTTCTCCAATGTAATTAGTACCTTGGCTTTGGCTCTTGGTCCTATTGCTGCTGTTTTATTTTTCCATGACAAGATGGATGGGGTGAAGGTGGTGGCAATGTTGATGGCTTTTTGGGGCTTTGCTTCTTATTTGTATCAGCAATACCTTGACGATTCTAAGCTGAAGGCAAAACAAAATAATGTTAATGAAGTTCGTAATGAGTCTACTTTAGAGAGGCAGATCGTTTGAATAAATTTTGTATCAAACAGAAATGGAAAAGATTGTTGGAAATTAATTAATGGTTGATATATTCTCCCTTTTTTTCCTCCCAAATTGTTGCATGACTGGTATTGGTCCCTTGATTCATCCTCATTCTTGTGTTTCCTGTTTTTCAGACTTATTTGGCATTAATGGCTTTTAGGCTAGGGGATTTTAGCTTGTTAAAAGCTAATTTCATCTTTTAGATATGAAATGTGACTTATAGTTCAATTCAGAACTCTGTACTTGTCTATAGTGATAGAATCCAAATTCTGATATGACTTGGTCTTAAAATAAACTAAAGCACTCTCTTGAATCTGGGGCTATTAAGTGCTTTCTCGATTTTGTGATTATTATGCTGCAATGAATTCAAGTGTTTTTTAGTTGTGACTGATTCTGAGCACTAGATATTTGATTGCATTTTTTTTTCTGGAATGTAGCTGCAAGTTTTTTATGGCCTTCCTACCTCACCTATTTAGAGTCAGGCCAAAACAAGCCACTGTCTGCAAGTGGATGGCAGATGGGAACCTTTCTGAAACTCAAACTTCCCTTACATAGACAAGCTTTATCAACTAATAACTTCCTGGTCATGACCTCATGTGATCAAGAGGGTTCTAAGTTATCTATTTTATTGTGTCAATTTTTTTTGATAAATAACAATTAAAAAATTATTAAAGAAAAGAGAGGAACCAGGGGAATATTGCACGACGACAACAAAATGGGGGCACCCTAAGGTGCATTTTTTAGGGAAGCCCGAGGCAGGAAAGAAAGAAGAGGGGGGGGGTTTACATTAGTTGATGTGATCCCACATATAAATTGTCCCTGTTAATCTCCTCCTTGGCTGACTTAAGCTAGATAGTTTGCTGATCTAAGCTTCCAAGAAAGAGAGAAGTCTCCTTGGGAAAATAGGGACTGGGCTTACCAGATGAGATGCATATATCTCCAAGACCCACCTGTAGAAATATTCAACCAAGAAATCATGGCATTGGAGTCCCCCTCAATGATTGAAGGCCTTGTACAACTGCCCTATGATCAGTGGTGGTAGAGTTGCTGCACCCTGGCCTATAGGGCTGGAGAAAGCAAGAAAGATGCTATAATATTGTATTGTTGCGAATCTGAAGTTGTAATTGTTTGTTTTACTAGTTATAAGCAGTTTTTTCCTGCTTTTACTCTGCATTGAACCTGCTACTATCTCCATCCCCATTCTGTATCTGATAGAAGCCACTTGTTTTCTGTTATTACAATTCTGTTCTTCCTCTAACTCATCGGAGAACCTCAAAGTGAAACTAAAATTAAATTCCATGTAGTTCAAAAGGCCTATCTACTTTGTGCTCATCCATATATTACACTGTTATAGAATACCATATTATTGTATCGAAAAATCTTTCAAATTTATGGCCAACATCAATTCTTATCCAAGTATATCACTGATTAGTAGTTAATCATTAATTTCTAATTGAAGTTTCATTGAAAGAAAAATATCATGGTCTACCCGTACTCACTGTGCAACACAATTTGAACAGTTGATGGCTTTCTACCAAACTTTGGTCCCAGATCTGATGGGACCCATCAAACATATCTCAGTTGTGTTGCAGAGTGAGTTCAAGAACGATTCCCTTGTGCATTTTAATAGTGCCCTTTATTTGATAGAACTTGATGCTTTGTGTGTCAATACATTTATTTATTCTTAAAGAGATATTGGTTTTAAGACAAAAATGCCAGGACAAATGTATTGAGACTTGTAAGGAAACATGCATTTTTATGCATTTTTGGCAGGAATTTATGGTGCATCCTTGTGGCTTTTACACGGTTTTTCCTTTCCTTGAACACTAGTATTTCTTGTTTTTTCTATGCAATTGCCAACTTAGGACAAAAACTGAACATGGCCTATGATGCAACTATAATCACCAAACCATCATTCACCACACCAAGACCTAGATACAGTAATCGATAATAATACTCATCCTAGATGCAACCATTCTAGTTCTCCTCTCCTCTTTTGCAATGCAAGTGTCCCTCCCTGCTCGTTTCCGATTCTTCCTCAACTCACTGAATTCACTTCTTTTCTGCTGAATTCATCATTCCTCGCCTTCATGTCGTGTGTTTGCCTGGTTGGCCTTTTGCTAGTGGGGAATAGAAGAGTCTAATGGAGAAACTGAGCAGTTTGGAGGTCCGAGTATGCCTACACGATGATCTTAGTTTGAACTTTGGAATGCTGTGTCATGAACTGGTTTTCTGTTCATATTGGTGTGATTGTGTAAGTTGCACTAATTTTCTATTTTTGGTGTAGTTTTGTCATGACAAAGTGGATGGAGAGTGTAGCTTCCTCTGATAAAATTGATGGTGTGAAGCCAGAGCATTTGCTGTTGTCCATGCTTCTAAGTTTTAACTGCTCAACAAAGAGGAATGAACAGCTTTCCATGGGAGATAGCTTGGGGTTGTCTTTCCTAACTATTATGATTGATGCTAGGAAAATCCTAGGTTGGACGATGCTTAGTAAATTCAGATCTAATTCACTTTTAAGAGGTAAGAATATAACTCACTTTCTAGTTACCCCAAACAAATATATCTTCGTATCTCCATGAAACTTTCCAAACTGATAGATGCTGTGAATAGCATTTCCACAAAATTTGAATGTAAATGGAGCATCAGTGTGGTAGATATTTGGACAGTATTGAATGACCATGTAAACGATTATTCCCCTTTTTAAATAATTTTACTTGCCCTTTTGGAATCATAGTCCAAAACTCTAAATCTCCTTGTGGCAAGCATAAATTTTTTGAGGGTTGATGTCTTGCATTCTGTAGTTTGGGTTTATGGGCTGAATTTTTAGGGTTTATACAGGAGTAATTTGGAAAATTGTATCTCTTTGTTTTTCCTATAAATTGGTAGTGATGGGGGTTAGTAGGGTTATAGGAATTCTTTGTAAAGACAGAGAGACGTTAGGAACAGAGCGTGCAACCCTTTCTCTTAGTGAAAACTACTATCATCTCTCTGTGGATGTAGACACCTTGCCGAACTATGTATATCCTTGTGTTGTGTTTTATGCATCATGAATGGATTTCAATTTCTACACATTTAAGGTTACATAGATCTTCTTTCTCCAATCAATTCTATTCAAGATCATACCTGTTACTAATCCTGTTAAGCATGTTTTTTCTCACCATTTCTTTTAAAGTCATTTTAGGTTTACCTCTGACTCTTTTAGTTCCTGCAATATGAATCATATAACTTTTTAGGGGCGCTGTTCTCTGTGCCGTAGCGCAGCCTACGTCCTGGCACATGGGGATGGGTGCAATGATCACCCTTCCCCCTGCACAGGCTGCCCATGTGCCTGAGCACAGGCTGCGCTGCAGCACAGAGAGCATTATCCCAACTTTTTAATGGTGAGTGTTTTCCCTACGCGTTCATAATAGATGCAATCCTTGATATATATGCAATTAGCCCCTTCTAGGGAATGGGGCCACTGTGGAATAATAAATTCTCGGTACAAGTTGGTCCCTGATTTAAGAATCAGAGAAAAATGTTTCTTACACATCTGATGTTGATTTCTATATTAGTACATTTTGTATTTTTGCCACATGAAAAAGTGATATGGTAATTCTGATTTTTTTTTTAAATACATGAAAATGTGATATGACAATTCTATGTATATATATATATATTTGATATATGACAATTCTGACAGTTAGATGTCTAGATTAAAAAGAGTGTACCCAGTCCACGAGGCTCCAGTCACTACAGGGTCTGGGGAGGGTCAAATAGCAATATTGACCGTTCGATGTCTAGATTGATCATGTTAAATTTCAAATCAAAACTCAATATATTCGCCATATGCAGGTATACCCTCCGGTTAATTTCCATTCAGTTAAGTCCTACTACTGTCTCATACACCCTTTTGATAATCTAAAGACTTTTCAATTTCTGAACTCGAATTTGTTTGAAATTTAACATGTGAATAGAAGATATTGGGGAAGTGCCTCTTGGCATGGTGGTGGTTGTCAATGCATTAGGGTGCTGACCTAAGTCCAACGGAGAGGTCGTTGATTCAACTCTCCCCCCCCCATCGGATGTCAGACATCCTTATTACCTCGGTACCCCCCTTCCCCTTTCTTTCCCTCCTCCCCCCCTCTTGGAGCTGAGATGCCACCATGGCTGCACTCTTGTATTGTCACCCCTAGGGGTCTATGGGCCCTCGATAGGATCTAATAAAAATAAAAAGATCTTAACATTTACCAATCCACAAATTTTCAAACCTATCTAAATTGGCATGTGATAATTACAAAGGGGGCCTAAGGGTGTAAATAGGTCCGGAACCAGGTATTCGATTTGGTTTTGGTTCAGTTCTAGGGAGTGTTGGTGTGATCCAGATTCGGAACAAGTCCCACCTCGGTTCAGAATTTGGTACTCATATGGGACCTATTCAATTTTGTTTCTTACTTGGTTTCTACACAATTTGGTTCGGTTCGGTTTCGGTTCCAGTTCCTGTACTCGCCTTAAATATATATATATATATATTTAAAAGAAAAATGAATTAAAAAAAAGTTTTTTTTTTTTTTTTTTTTTGATGATTAGAAAACAGAAAGCCAAAGCTAGCTTACAGGAGCAGATACATTCTGTAAACAACTGTTTCTTAGCCAAGTTCCTAGCTATCATGAGACAAAATTTATCACCCAACCTGGTATATTTTACATTTTGAGTGATATTAGATATGTATAGAAAGTCTTTAAAAAGAAAACCACAGCCATAAGCATTTGGTTGGAGATGGAAGAGTCTTGGTAATTAAGTCATTCTCAACCCAAATCTCTTTAATCTGCGACCCAATGCCGGTTGCATGGTGACACCCCTTCCTAATAGCAAAAAGAATTGTTGCTAACTCATCCGTAACCGGAAGAGTTCCTATATCAAAAAACTTTAACTTGCCATCTATCAAAAAGAAATATGACCACCCAGCTGTAGTTAGTCCAGTACTAGAGAATCCTGCACAGATTAAAATAGGGAAGGTAAGCAAAGGTAATTTAAAGGAACAATAAGAAGGAGAAACAGTAGTAGAGTCATCCATTACAACTGGGGATGAAAAAGTGGGGGGGGGGGGGTATAAGTTTAAATCCGAAATCCAAATTTGGACATTGTTTATAACCCATATAGGATCAGGTAGCTGTTGACCCACCACAGCCTTATTTCTAACAGCCCAGACAAAATAGCAAGTGATAAAAAACACATTGAAAAACCAACAGAGAAGGTGCTTGTTTGACTTGAACTGGAGGAAAATGAACAGATAAGTGGATTTAAAATCATTCAAGGCCAGTGAATCGATTCATAACCCCAAAGGACCTCCCACCCAAATGTGTTTGACCCAATTACAAGAAAGGAAGAGGTGCCATGATGATTCAACACCAGATCCACAAAGAGAGCATATGGAGTCAATCTGGATCCACTTCGAGAGAGTATCCTTTGTGGGAATTCCTGCATTTAGCACACGCCAGACGAAGAATTTAAATTTAGGGTGAATAGGAATTTAGCAACAACACAATCACTAGTACAACAAGGAACAAATTCAAGAACAGCCACCTTGGTAGTAAGAATACCATTTTTAGTCTTAATACACCACCATCTATCGTCAGAATCAGTAATACCAAGTGATTGTATAAGAGAAGATATAGAAGATGGGACCATAGTATCAAGCAAGTCAGAGTTCCAACTATTATCATGTAAACAAGAGTTAACCAACATTGATTTGTCAACAATGGTTGTAGGAGACGGGAGGGTAGCAGCAAGATTACCTGGCATATTAGGAACCCAATTGTCATACCAAAAGAAAGCAGAGGAACCATTACCAATTTTCTTGATTACCAAGTTTTGCAGGTGGGGTATAATATGTGAAATACTATTCCATACCAAAGAACCTTTTTTATGTCTCACTGTGGGGTCGAACAGCGAGTGCTTATGGAAATATTTGGCCTTAAGCACCCTAGCCCACAGCGAATGAGGTTCAGTGAGTAGTCACCAACCCAATTAAATCAAGAGGGCAGTGTTGTGGTGTTCAACTTTGCGAAATCCAAGACCACCAAGCCGTTTCGTTCTGCACATTCTATCCCAAGAGATTAAAGAGGCCTTCCTTTTAGTGCTATTACAATTTCCTAACCAAAAGTTAAGACATAAAGAATCAATTTTACGGCAAAAGGTCAGGGGAAATCTGAAGCAGTTCATCAAAAAAGCGGGGGTTGAGGCAAGCACAGATTGAATCAGAACACTCCGGCCTGCATAGGTAAGGAGATTAGATTTCCAAGCCGCAAGCTTTCTTTGCATTCTAGCTAGCACCCCCTCCAGCTCTCTATTTTTAGATCTGCCATGAAATAAGTTAGTACCCAAATATATAGCGTCAGACGACATCTCTTTAATCCCTACAAGAGAGCACAGTGATTGTTGGAGATTCAGAGGGACATTCCTGCTAAAGTGAAGGCTACTTTTGGACAAATTGATCTCTTGTCCAGAGAGGTCAGAAAAAAGGTCCAAAGTTGCCTTACTAGTTAAAATGTCATCAGGGGTGGCCTGACAAAAAATGAAAATATCATCAACAAAAACCAAATGCGTAACTTCCGGAGCATATCTAAAAATTTTCACACCTCGAAACATATTTAAATCACGGTAAGCAGAGAGAAGCCGGGAAAGGACTTCCATGGCTACAAGAAAGAGATATGGGCTAAGGGGACACCCTTGTCGCAAACCACAAGAGGCCTGGAAATAACCAAAGGGACTACCATCAAGTTTAATAGAGAAAGAGGTAGTAGAGATGAGGGTTCGAACAAGAAGTTCCCATTTTTCACTAAGCCCAAGGAATTTGAAAATAGAAAGAATAAGGCCCCACTCTATCCTATCATAAGCCTTCGACATATCAATCTTGATAGCCACATAACCAGCTTTGCCACGAGTATGGTTAAGAAAGTGAAAATTTTCCTCGACAATGACAATATTATCATTAATCTGCCTACCCGGAATAAAGGCAGCCTGGAATGGAGAAATGAATGAGCCAAGCAAAGTCTTAAGTCTTTGGGCAATAATTTTAGATAAAATTTTGTAAGTCACATTGCATAGACTAATAGGGCGAAAGTCCCCAACCTGAGAAGCATTCTCAGTTTTAAGAACCAAAGCAATCAAGGTATGATTAAGTCCAGGCGGAAGGTGCGCCGAACAAAAGAAACCAGTGACAAGATTGAAAATATCTAAATTAACGAGATCCCAAAACTTTTGAAAGAAACCAGCATTGAACCCATCCATAGCAGGCGCTTTGAGAGGGCCAAAAGAGAAGACAACTTGTCGTATCTCCTCGAGAGAAGGACACAAGCACAAGGAATCCAACTCACCAAGAGAAAAGATTGGATTGAATAAGCATTCAACGAAACTAGCATCCAGAGGATTAGAAGTGGTGAACAATTGTTGAAGGGACCCTGCAAAAATGCTTGCCATAGCTTTCGGATCATCCACCTTGTGCCCATTCTCGTCCCAAATAAAATTAATTCTTCAACTGCGAAGGTTGGATCTAGTGAGGGAATGGTAATATCTCGTGTTCCGATCCCCATCTTTAATATAAAAATGCCTTGCTTTCTGCAACCAGAATACTTCCTCAGCTTCAAAAATCCACTTCACTCTTTTGGTGATCTCTTCATTGCTTGAGGATCACAGTCCGATTGTGCCGCCGGAGGATCTTGCTTTGATGCCACCTGTTATTGGGGTTGCTGGTTTGTCAGCGGTGCACCATGCACCTTTTATTCTGGACTTTGATCCCTCTTTTGGGGTCCAGTCCAATCCTGTGGCTGCGGCAGTGGGTGTCAACCAGTCTGCGATCTTTACTGAGCATCCTGTAGATGGCCCCGTCTTCCAAGAAACGCAAGTTTGCTCCGCTCCTGTCAACCCTTCCTTGGCCAGTGAATTCACCGCTTTCCGACAAAGTTTTGAGGCTGCTCTCTCTTCTTCCAGTGATCCTTCGGCGCTGTTCTCTATGATTACTAATTGGCTCGGGGAGGGACGTTGTCGCATTCCCAGAGGTCCCTCTAATCTAATCTCTGTCACTACCATTGTGTCTCAGCCTGCTCAAGGTCCGGCAGCTTCGCAAGCCTCGATGAATCCGGTCAGCTTTCCACTGCTTACTCTTTATCTCTTTAATTTATATTGTGTGTTTTTCTTTGTTTTGCTCTCCACTGCTTTTACCATCTAGGACTTGAATCGCCGTGCTTCAAGCCGTGCTTATATTCCTGTTCGACTGTTTAGATTTTGTATGTTTCTCTGATATCCCTTATTCATCTCTTTATCATGTTGATTTTTGCTTGAAACACACGTGGTTTGAATAATAAGTTTACTACTAAATGTCTTGATGCTCATTTACTTAAACATAAACCTGATATTGTGTTCCTCTGCGAATCTAAGTGTTTGGATCATGATAGCCTGCATCATAAGCGACCTTTTAACAATTACGAGTCAATTTGCTTTTTGAACAGTTTAGGATTGCATGGTAAGAAAGGTGGTTTATGGGCCATGGCTTTGCCTCATGTGCAGATTGTGTCTTCCTTTACTATGGATAATATCCTTACACTATTGATTTCTAACTCTCCTTCAACCTTATTCTGGTTACTTTGTGTTTATGCACCTCCCCTTGCTTCGGCTCGTGTATCCTTCTGGACTACGCTGGGCACTTTGCTTGGTTCCCTTGACCTTCCTTTGACCTTCCCTTCTGCCTGGTTGGTGACTTTAACGAAGTCCTTCATCATTCCGAAAAACTGGGGGGGGGTTCTCCCTTCCATTTGTCCCACTCGGCTTCGGCCCTCCGTAATGTTACTACCTCCTTTAATATTGAGGAAATCACTCTGACTGGTTCTAAATTCACCTGGTCTAATCCCCAGAAGCCACCTAAGCTTATCAAGGAATGCCTGGATTTTGCTAATATTGACTGGCTTACCTGTTTTCCCTTGGCTACTCTTTCTAAACTATCCCCCATCGGTTCTGATCACAATTATATTCTCCTCTCCTACTGTGGGAACCCATCCATCTTATAAAAAGCTTTTTCATTTTCAACAGGCCTGGTTTCATCACCCTGAATTTTCTGCTTTCTGCCGTTCTAATTGGAATTCCTTCCCTGCTGATCAGTTATGCAGTAAACTTTCTACCCTCTCTAACTCTTTGCACAAATCGAATAGGGATGTGTTTGGTCATATCAATAATCTCAAAAGTCATCTCTTCTCCTCCTATCTAATGAATTAAAATTTTGGAAAAGAGACCTATACGTTAATCTAAAATATTGGCAAATCAAAACAGAGGAAAATATCACTTGCCAATTGCGATTGATGTCGGAGTGTACAACAGCAGATGTCGGTAGGGGTGCAAGTTTGGCCCTGTCGGCCCGAACCTGCCCTGGCCCGCCCTGAGCCCGAACAGGGTCTGGGCTGAGATATTTGGCCCTGAGGGTGGGTCAGGGCTAGAAACTTCTAACCCTGAGTTAGGGTCGGGTTGGGTTAGGGTTGAGGCCTCGAGCTAAGCTTGGCTTGGCCCGGCCCGACCCTGATTTATGTTGTACTATAAAATATATATTGATATAATTTATACATTATGAACTTTAAATTTCACCCACAGTTTTTTATATAATATACTATACATGAAGACAACAAGTATTATAATATAATTTATTATATTGTTATTTTATGTAAAATTAATAAGTTATTCCCAGCCCATTCCAACCCATGCATTTCTTTCTCCTTCCCCATGATCAGGGCCAATTAGGGTCGGTCCGGCCCCACCTTGAGGGCGGGTCAAGGTTGAATTTTTCTGGCCCTGAGTCAGGGTCTGGTCGGACTTGGGCCCAGCTAAGGGGACTTAGGGTTGGGCTAGGGTTCTATAAAGCCCAGCCCAACCCGACCTGTTGCAGCCCTAGATGTCGGAGTGTACAACAGCAGGGCTCACGAGAGAAAAAGTCATAGAATAACAAAAAGACGCACTGCTGTAAAGATTCTATCAATTGGAACTCCAACTTGGCTCACGAGTGTTTCCCACATTCTTATTAAATAAAAGTTTGAGGGATCGCTGCATTATTGCTGTGGCCCATTAATGCTCTGCTGCAATTCTCATATGTCAACCGTTTGTTGGGCTTTCTCTCCACATGCTTGGGTAGAAGCCTTTCTTATTCTTTGATATTTTTCTTGTTTTCTTGTCTATCATCTTCTTCTTCTTCTGATTTATGGAGAACCAGGAAGCTCAAGAATTACTCCTCCATGACATGGGTAAGTTTATGTTTATGGCTTTCCTCCTTGTCTTGAATCAATTTTTGTTATACTGTCATTGGATCTGCAATAATCTTGAAAATCCATTATTTTCATGTTTTACTAGTTTTTGCAAGAATCTGAAAATTCAACCTTGCTTTTTGGTGCAACACCAATAGATCCATCTCTTCAGAATTACAAGATACTAGTTCCAGTTTACTGCATAAAACAATGAAATTAGTTTCTTTTCCTAACTTTTTACAGAAGCTACTGCAGAATAAAACTCATAATTAGGGTTCCATGTGATTTTACTTCTTATGATCAAACTTACATTCATAGATGTGGCCTTTCTCCATTTTCCTTTTTCTTTTAATGCCTCTTATGGAATTCCTGCAAAATCAAATGAACTGCAGTGAACTTTCAAGAGGATGGTTTTCTATCCAGGAGTGAAACACCCACATCTATAATATTTGCACAGGTGAACATAACAATATTAGAAATTAAGATTAAGTGTTTGAAGAAATGAACTTTAGGAAAGAAAAACTATATTAAAACATGCCTCAAGATGCATCTGAAACACAAATGTGAGCTCTATATACTCAAATTCAAATACTTATATGCTGAGTTTTACTTTTTTATGGTATGCTAATCCTTCCTTAGTTTCTCTGTTTTCTGATTGATCCAGAGGACTTGGCCAAAGATGAAATGCCACCACTCCCTACACAAAAAAGAGGCTTTAAATGGTGGCTCTTAGTGTCACTTTACATATTCTTTGTTCTATCTGGCCAAGCCATTGGAAGTCTTCTAGGAAGGCTCTACTATGACAAAGGTGGAAATAGCAAATGGATGCAAACAATAGTTGTAACTGCAGGCTTTCCATTTTTAATCCCTATCTTAGTCTACTTCTCCTGTAACCCTTCTATCCCAAACCATCATAAAGCCAATACTATCAACAACACTTCACCCTCTATCATCACCCTTACACTCCTCTATACCTCTTTTGGTATATTCTTTACGGGCGATAACTTGATGTATTCATATGGACTGTCATATCTCCCTGTTTCTACATTTTCCCTTGTCTGTGCAACCCAATTGGCTTTTAATGCAATATTCTCCTACTTCCTTAACTCCCTTAAGTTCAATCCTTTTATTCTTAATTCGGTAGTCCTCCTTACTATCTCTGCCTCACTCCTTGCTCTCGATTCCGATTCCAATATTCCCAAAGGAATTACACGAGCACAATACGTACTCGGATTATTAATCACCATATGTGCATCTGCCTTGTTCTCCTTACTACTTTCACTTACCCAACTTTCATTTGAGAAAGTTCTGAACAAGGAAACATTTTCTGTGAAATTGGAGATGCAAATATATCCAGCAATAGTGGGGACTTGTGTTTGCGTGGTGGGTTTTTTCGTTAGTGGGGAATGGAGGAGTCTAAAGGGAGAGATGGAGCACTTTGGAGGGGTTTCTTATGTGATGATCTTAGTTTCTTCTGCTATGGCATGGACAGCTTTTTATGTTGGTACTATGGGTTTGATTTATGAAGTGTCTTCACTCTTTATGAATGTCATTAATACAGTGTCCTTGCCTATTGTTCCAATCTTTGGTGTGATATTTTTTCATGACAAAATGGATGGAGTAAAAGTTATAGCTTTGCTTTTGGCCATTTGGGGGTTTGTTTCTTACATGTATCAAAACTATCTCGATGATTTAAAGTCGAAGACGGTTACAAGAACAGAATAAGCAAATGAAAGTTCTAATACTTTAGCTGCTTTACAAAGAAGAATTTGTGTCTATATTGAAGATAACTCATTCTTTTTTTTTTCATCTTTTGTTTTTTGATAAATGAAGATATCTCATTCTAGTATAGTTCTGTTATATACAAAAATTTTCTCTGCAGAGAATGACATATTACAACTTCAGTATTGAGAAGGTGATTAAGTTCTATTTGCAGGGGCTTAGGGGAAAAAGGAAAAGAAGCAGAAGAAAACAAAACAAGACTTTGTGAATGTTCTCTCCTCCTCTGCAAGAAGAAATATAAACTGAAAATTCATCTCAAATGGATGACATCAACAATATAAAGTCCTATTTGGCAATGTATACTTGATAAGCAATTGTCACTAAGCGACTTTGTTCTTTACTTATTGAATGTTTTGACTGATTTAAGCTCCTTATGAGATGAGCACTTGGTAGAACATAGTTTGGGAATAAAACTTAACTTTCAGGACAGGCTAACTCAGCAAAACCATCAACTAAAGCATGAAGAAAGCAGTTTATCTTTCAAACAGGTTCATTGGAAGGAAATTTGTGGGAGTCCTCAACAGGTTTTGCTTAGCACAAGGCACTGGTTTGAATGCTCAGTTAAATTGAATTTCTGAGAAAGATCCCTTCACTTGATCTTCCCCTTCTCAACTTATTCTTAAACCTCTATTTGCAATGTGGTGAGGTCTGACTTGACATATGATGACTAGTGGATGACAATGACAAAGCCTCACTAATTCAACCACCAACCTTTTTACTGAGGAGACACATGAAGCTGAGAAGTGGGACCAAGATGCCAACTCTTTTATGTCCCAGAGCTCCATGGGGTCATGAGATTAAACCTTTTTAATTTTTTTTTGAGTTTTTGTTTTCATTGGCCCCAAAGCCAAACTCACCTAAAATGCAACATTGCAAAAGGCAAGAAGATGGAAGTGTTTTTCAACACATGATTGTTCCAAAGAAAGATGTCTATAATAATAAGAAAAAAGAATGTTGCTTGGTCGTGTGGCCCCTATTCTCAGACACATGAGTATACAAAATTACCACTTCACCCCTCATGAAATAAAAGATCTCATCCATATTGATGTCCCTAAACACACTCTCATTGGTCCTCGTGCTAGTGCAGGTGCTGGTGCAGTACTAGACAAATTGAAAATTTTGGATTGCCTTGTAGAGAATTTTTTTTAGGTATTATTGTGAAGCGTGGATAAACATTAGATAACATAATTCATCCGAAAACTATAGATTCCATCCAAGGCTGTGGCTCTACAACATAGTGATTGCCAAAAAGTAGGTAGATAGATTATTAATGAAGAAACAATTAGGAAATCAATCCCATCAGTTTGTCTTTCAAAGTCACCACACTATATGTGGTCCAAAACAAAAATCCATTCTTTACTACAAAAGTATGATGAGCTTAAGCTCCACAAAACTTTGTACGCAAAAATCATTAGTTTTGCAACTCAAACTGCTTCCAAAAGACATGAATTATTGCAGCGTCACTTCGATGCACATCTGAAGCACTGATATTCTGGTCATGACCATGTATTGCAATTTCCAGTATGTCAACTCACCTACAAAGAGAGAGATACACTTAAGTCTTATACAAAAGAAGTCAATTCGGAGAAGTAAAGTTGATTGAATTTTAGAAGAGGTAGAAGAGAGACAAACACCACTAGCAACAGCATAATTGAATTAATTACATGAGATGGCCAACATATTGTGCTCGCAGGTAAAGTTGATTGAATTTTAGAAGAGGTAGAAGAGAGACAAACACCACTAGCAACAGCATAATTGAATTAATTACATGAGATGGCCAACATATTGTGCTCGCAGGTATTTCCTTTGTAATTGTGACCATTGCACAAATAACTGATCAGCCATGCGTAATTTATAGAGAAGCAAGCCACTCAATGAGAGCTTCCTAACTCGTGCTATACTCTCAACATAGAAAATGGATGACCATCTAATCCCAACAACCTGCCAATTAAGCCAAAGTGTCACACAAATATATTGGTGAGTTAAAATCTCATGTTCAACATTCAGAAATTATAAAAAATTTAGGCAAACCACAACCATTCTGATGCAAGTCATTACATATTTGCAAGTATTACACTTACAACTTTGGACTAGGCAAAGTACAGATCTCTAACCTTAAAAATGAAAGCAACTACACAGAGAGGGATACAAGTCCCAGGGCCATTGCATAGTATCTGAAAAAATGACAAAAAGCTCACTAAATTTACAATCAGAAAATGCTAACTAAATTCTAGTTATTTATGCCAATAATTTGAATAGACAGACTTCTTCAAAGAGACAAGAATTAAAATAAATAGAAATACCATTTGGGGCCTGATTTTAGTCATTAGCCAGAAGGCATGAGCTGTAGCTATTAGGGTTGTCCCAACAGAAGTTAAATATGATTGACCAACTTCCCGGCTTCGATATATCTGCATGAACTGGGAAGCCTCTAGAACTTTCTTATCACCAGTCTGCATCGCCAACCAATTCAAGAAAAATATATTTTAGATAAACAAGACGATGATATCATGATAATCAAAAGAAGAAACAAGTTGGATCTGTATACAAACAAAATATATGCAACACAGAACGCAAAGCTCAGGGAGTAGAGCACCATAATGTTCTTTCTTTGGGACTATGAGACCTTCTCTTCCAGCTGCAAAGGAAATCTTGGACTGTAATAATGAAGGAACAGCTGATTGTAAACAAAACCCAGAGGATGCCAAAAACAGATTTCAATAAGAGGCGGTGGGTAAGGAGATGACATATACACATTTCAACTCAAATGTACAAAGGAAACATCTGAAGGCATGAAGACTCCTCTATTTATCAGGTTATCGACTGTAAGGATGTCAATTTTTGTCAAAGAGAAGAATGCAAACTAACTAGGAATATTACAGATCTAGACCACCTTCACAGGATAAGACATGAAATAAAACCAAACACAACCATGAGGACAATGATGATGCTGATGCAGTATCAAGCCTGAAGAAGATCCCCCATGCTATTTTGGTCCACATCAGAACTAGACCCAAACTGCAGGGCCAAGAACCAGCCTTGGGTTAAGCTGGCCAGGGTTAGTCCCTGTGATATCATTGTTGGTGGGACCCATTAAGTCGACTCCAAAGAGCCACCAGACCTGAGTTTAATTTTCTTAAAGTGTTTTTCCATATTCTAATAAGTCTTTTCATTTTCCTAGGCTTAGTTAATGAGTTGATTTTTTTTCTAGGTGCTTTAATTAAACTTTTCAGTTTTCAAGTTGGGTCTTTTAAGTTTTCTATGTAGGAGTCCAAAAGTTTGTGTAAGTAATTAATTTTACTTGGTATTAATTTCTAGGTAATTTAATGCTTTATTAGAGTTAGCTTCTAGGTGATTAATGCTTGAGTCCAAGAGTCATTTTTATTTTTCTTTATATACTCATGTAATCCAACAATGAAAGAAAGATTTGAAAAATGAATTGAAAATTGGATTTCATTGGAAATCAGCAGGTGTGTTTGATCACCTTCTATCCCTTCCCCTCTCCTCAACATCTTCTCTTTTTTCTCTCCCCCTCTCAATCTCATCTCTTCTCCTCTCTCTCACGATACTCCCTCTCATCCCCCCCGTCTCTTCTTCTTTCTTCATCAAGACCAGAATCTGATCTTGAAACCTCGTCTTCTCCCTTTATCCTATCCCTAATCTCCCTATAAATTAGATCTGATCTCTCTATTACAGGTCTGAACCTTCCGCCTGTGTCAGATGCTCTACCATCTCCTATTACTGTTAAGTAACCCTCTTCTATCCCTTACCCTTTCTTTTTCTTCTGGTTGATAGATGACACAGAGGATATTCTTTTTGTTTCCCTTAAATGGGCAGCATTTCTCCCTTCAATAAACTTGATTGCTTCTTTTTACAGACAACTGAATACAGACCCAGCTAGATACGTTGAGTTTCTAATAAGACTACAATGAGTTATGAGCAAACACGCACCCTACCATTGGTTAAAATTTCCTACACGACAGATCGAATTATTCAAATCGGGAATATTTCAGCATATTAAGCAACTTATGCAAAGATGAAAGCGTTACATAAAAAGACTATTTCACAATAAGAGTGATGTAATCATAAAACAATAAGGTTTCAAATAAGGTTTGAGAACACTCACAAGGGCCAAAAAATTCTCGAGTCATAAGCAAGGTACCTGATTAATCAAGGAGTCTTCCAATACATGAGCTTTTGAAGACTCATGTTATCAGTCCAAGCTGCAATATAGAACCTTGGTGTAAACCTGTCCTTCTGAAGCACAGAGACGAGATTAAGCATCTCAGCAGTATGACCCCCTACATATTCATCATAGCCCTTAATGACGACAATGATGATGATGAAGATCTGGAGGTTGATGTAGACAGTATGAAGACCATGAGCTCACCTGAACCCAGGATAATCAGGGTGCTCTTAGGCTTAGGAGATGAGGTGTTAAGGGGTTTGCCGCTCTGGAACATGACATACTTAATACGCATTGCAATGCTGGTAAGGATGATGATTATAAGAGAAATTATGTACTTTGGGCACATTGTTGGGAAGAACCATCCACTACCCTTATCCATGGAGACAAGCCAGAGGTTCTTGATCCAAACTAAGGATCCTTTTATCCTCCAAAGAAAAAAAATTGCAAATAAAAATCAGTTAGCTGGTAAAAGGAGACTTTAAGTAAATTCAGACTAGATGCATTCAACTTCAAAGACAAATGTTTAATAAGAAGAATTTCAAGGCTTTCTAAATCTGGTGGGGGGAGAGAGAGAGAGAGGGGAAAGGGAAACAACCCCCCCCCCCCTCTCCCCCTTAAAAAAACAATTTTTTTTTTCTCTTTTCATACTTGTGTCTGACATGCAGGAATATTCATCTCCCAGTCCCTATGTTCTTTCATCCTCTTCTCTTCTTGCTCTGTCACTGTATCATAGTTTGTAAGTTCTGGGATGAAAATAATATTGGATGGGATATGTTCAGCTATAGTGCAATTTGGGTATTGGACAAGAAAGAGTCAAAATTTAGTTAGACATACCCAAAACATAAATATCAGAAACGCATACAAATACATTTGGATATTATCATGTACAAAAATTTCAAAAATTTAGAGCAAAAACAAAAAACAGATATATGTATACATGTATAAATATTTGGAGATTTAAGTAATCCATAATGCGGAAACTTTTGTATCTATGAATGAATGTAGTAGATCATTTATTTCCTGCCCAAGCATGATTCTTAACCATTTAATTTGTGGGGTCATTGTAAAATGAACTGTAACTTCAATATAATGGTTCTTTCAAGAGAGAAATACTGAATCATAAGGGCAGCAACTCAAGGAATTAAAATTTGGAGTATGTTAATATTGCCGAAAATTAGAAAAATCCATACATTAAATTGAACAAATTTACAATAGAGATTCAAGTAAGTGATTGTTCTGCGGTACTGATGCTTCACATGAGGCAAAATCCAAGGGGTTCAGAGAGAGAGAGAGAGAGAGAGAGAGAGAGAGCTTACCAACTGGAGGGTAGCGCCGTTTGCCGGAGAGGTTAGAGATGGTTAGGTGCAGGTGTTTCTATTGGAGTAAAATCTCTCTGACGGGTTGTCCGAAACAGAACCTCTCTCCCTGCCGGTGTCGCTTCCTTAATGACCTCAAGCAATGATTTTGGATGCAAAGTGGGCTTTTCCTGGTTTGCCACTTTTCTGGAATTCTCTTGTTTGTAACTTTAATCCGAGAATTTGGTTCTTCCTTTTCCTCTTTTTTCTTTCGGGTCAATTTCAGCGTTTTTGGTTGTAATCGGTCGGGTAGAAGAATCCTAGTTCAAAATTTTAAAATATATCTAGGCTCTCTAGTCTCTTTGGCATAGTTTATATTTATATTTATAACAATAATCAATTATGTTAAAAAGTTATAGATTACAAATAATAATCGTTTGATTACCACTAAATGTAATAGTAATTAAAAAAAAGTTTGGCATGCCTATGCCCTAAGTGAATAATACGTTATTATATTATTCATAATATAATATATTGTATAATGTATATAACAAAAGCCTTTCTTTTATATTATACGTTACATTATATAATATATGGGCAAGAGATTGTTGTTTGGTCGTGTATTCCCTGCTCCAACACGGGAGAGCCAATGAGAGCACATGTAGGGGCATCGACATGGTTAGGTTTTTGATTTCATAGTGGGTAGAGCAGTAAATTTGTGTCCTTCAATATCGAGGTGTAGGAACCATACGACCACGTAGTGTTCTTTTGCCCATAACATATATGTGCATATATGGGTCCTTCTAGGTGTCACTATGCCCAGTGAAGTATAATGCTTCAATATTTGCCACTTGACAATACATGGGTTAGTCCATGTGACAAAAACCCCACATACATCTCAATGGCAATTTTAGTCCAAAATAAGCAAGGAAAGTTGCTCAAATGGAAATGAAGCGTCTGCACCAACGTAGATAGGGGCCAATAAGACGACATGCGGGGGGATCCACCTGAGTGGGATTTTTTTGTTTTACTATGGGTTGAACGGTAAATTCATGCAATATTGTGTCTGGGCACAATAACCATGTGACTAGTTCGTGTTCTTTTTCCTAAATATAAACTACAAGGAAAAGGAACGCTAACCGATGTTGTGTGTTGGCGTGTACCTATGCCCAACAGACACAATCTGGTGCAAAAAGACCACTGTACCCTTGAACCTATCCACGTCTCCAGGGAGTGCGGTGATCTTTTAGCGCCGGGCTGTCTGGGTGCAAGTACATGCCCAGTCGCCCACACACTACACCTGTTAGCATTCTTTCTCTCAAAACACAAAATGACATTTGTTTGTAATTTTAACTACTTCCCCTATATATTTTAAGTTGAAATTTGTGCCAATGAGATGTTTATCTAGTTTTCTATCACACGAACTAACTTGTGTTGTCATATGGCAAATAGTGAAGCGTTATACTTCACTAGGCATAGTTCTCTTCCATATAGAGTGTAGACACATAATTGAAGAGATCTGTTTTTTTTTTTTTTTTTTTTTTTAAATTTAATTTTGCATTTTTGTAAGTCCGATATCCTTTTCAATCTCTGACCCTGTTGGGAAAAGTTTATTGTTTTGCTTCACAAAACTCAATATTGTTTGAGGCTTCGAGCTGCAAGCTTACTAGATAGTTGTTAGGCTATTGCATCATTGAAGCATCTTTACGGTGAAGCATTTTGCACCCATGAGGGGCAAAGCAAAGCTTTAAGAAGAGCACTTGTTAATTGTTATATGCCTAACTCTTCAAGTCTTTCGCTGAATTTTGCCATGATTTAATCAAATAAGTTTACCCTTTTCCCTTATTTATTTACTTTCCTACCCACCACTCGTATTATATATTTGAATCTCCCATACCAAGTCAATGGGGGCAAGAAAAGAAGTGTCTCATAGCTCATATATTATCATTTATTTGTTTTTCAAAATATAATGAATTTTATTAAGCTTTATATCGACATAAGGTTAAATTCAAAATTGATAGGTAATCAGGGTGTCATGGGGCATATACTTGTACACAAAAATTAAGCCATAACTAATCTGCCACGTGGTAGATATAGAAATCGACCACCTAACATCCTATGTCGGGACCTAATTACTACCTATTCATGGTGTATTATACTTTGAAATAAAAGTTTTGCATGTATTCGAAGATTATCCACGTGTATCTTTAAACATATACATGCCTATCTTTACCATATCTTGCGTCTCTTAACACTCTCAATACATCTTCGAGACATTTGGTAAAACCATAATTCTAATACATTGATTGATCAAGACATACCACTCCATAGTCTCCCCACCCAGAGGGCAGTGCCACCTGATCCTTGGAATACATGATGCAGCTTTCACAGAATATAACAAACTTGACACAGAAATTTAGAACATATGATTTTAACTCACCAATCTGTTCACAGTTCGCACCAGGGTTTTAAAAATCAAAATCAAATCATTCGATCTTTCTATTGCCAATTCAGCTTACTTGAACCATGTAGTGACAACATAGCCATTGCACTTACGAATATAGAAGATCCTTCTTTTCATAAAGGGTATAGATGCTAAGTTTAGATGGAGTTCAGTACTATGATGCATGCATTGTTGTGCATACTCAAAAGATGGAACAAAAAATGTAGAGCGACTCACCAAGGAGTAGCTATTACGTGATCAAAATCAAGTTTACCTTTCAGAACCTTTTTCTTTATCAGATCCACCTCCCTTTCCATTGCATCAATATTGGAACATTTGATCTTCTTCTGTGCCATCACAGATGCCCTTTTCTTGTTCAGCACGGTTAGAGATTGCTGTTGCTCGTTCAACTTCCTATCTATCTCATCAATTTCGGCATCAATTGTACTGCTCACATGCCTCTTCTCAACTATCTGATCTTCAACTGCCCTTGAATGTTCCTTGAGCTTCACTTGCCTATCTTTAATGTCTAGCAACTCCTGCAGTCGAGACTTCATTGGATTAGCTTGAAATCCAAGAGTTTCCAGTTCTACAAGAGCCTTCAGTTTGTTTTCAAGCATGCTCCTTGGATCATCAAGTTGTGACTTGCACGTCTTCTCCACCAAGTTTGCAAAGGCCACCATGTATCCTATAGCCAGTCCTTCACGCAACTCTTCATTATACTGATCTAGGGTACTAAAATGTGGTCTTTGTGGGAGTAGTTGAAAAGCTTCCATGGATTCAACTTTCTCCCGGACTCGCGAACTCTCGAAGAAAAGCAGACCTTGATTCTCTACCGGCACCATATACGTCTGAGCATCTACAACAGAAGATAGAAAATGAAAAGTGAGAAGAAAAAAAAGACTCTGAGTTTATGTGGTTCGGCTAAGTGGCTAAATCTAAGGTGAGAATGGCTCACCAAAAATGGGGTCCCAGCCAGCTATTTATAATCACCAATAAGCATATGTTACAATAAACATGTCCCATGAAGAAAGTATATACAAGGTAAGCCCAAATCAAGACTTAATTGACAGTTGGTAAAGCCCAAATCAGGGCATAATCGCCAGTCAAGGATACCCTCTCTCGATTTTTTCCAACTCACATTTTCCTTCTACTTCCTTGTCACACTGATCATCAGTCCAAGTAATTGCCAAGTTGGGCTGTGAGATCGGTTGTATATTTGGCAATTCCTATAAACAAATTGGTCAAACAAGCTACATGAGATAACCAATGATATTTCAAAGCCAGCCTTACTTACCAAGGGTTTCCAGGATAGGTGGCATTGCCCGGTTGGGTAGGGATATGAGCTGGCTATCAATCGAAACTCCTACACAATGCCAAAACATTCAAGAAAGTTAAAATGTGATAATTGATTGGTGTTGCTGCCGTGTGGGATATGGGTTTGCTATCGAACAAAATTTCTACAGAGAGCCAACATGATCCAACAAATTCTTGAGTGCTGTAAGAAAGCCTTTAAAATGAAAACTAACAGTAAATAGCAGCTTCTTTACGAGGATAAGAACAATGCACACCCCATAATATCTAGCTTGAATCAGTTATAGCTAGCAAGCTGACAAATTCTTTCCTTTTCCTTTGGTAGGCAGGCATCACATACCTTGAGTAGGAACTTTGACATCTGAAGCTATTTTTTTTGGTCTTCCTCTCTTTTTTTTTCCCTTTTCAATACTTTGTGCAGCAGCCTCTGTTGACAGTCTCCCTTTCTCTGACACTGGCACTTCAAGTGCTCTTTGAACAACTTCATTAACCGCTCCTAATAAATCAGGTTCTTTACCTGAAAATCAATGTATAAGTTTCAGTCACCAACAAACAAATTATTACTGATCATAGTTATCAAGGCAGGAAGGCGACCATGGCATTTCAGAGGGAAAAAAAAGCAAGGTGACACCACCATGGCGCCCAAGGCGTCCAAGGCGACCAAGGAGTCTGGACGCCATGGCGACGCCTTGATAACTATGTAACTGATGGACTGGGAATTGGAACTTCTTTCGATGTAAGTTCTGTTTCAGAAACTTCACCACCAGATGTTTCATGCTGAGGATCTACAGAGATGTCAATTATAGAGAACATATAGGGTTATGGAGTGCAAGATTAAAAAGAAGCCTCTACTTAAGGATAAGAGCAATGCATACCCATAATTTCTAGCCTCTATTTCGGCAGTTTCCGTGGTGTTAGGGGGGTACGGTTTAAGGAAATAAAGTTGCGCCTTAACTAACAGCTATAGCTTTTGGTGCAACGGTAAGCGCTTGACCCTGACAGGCACTACATACCTTGAGTAGACAGTCTCTGATCTGCCACTGGGACTTCTGTTGCCCTTTGAAAAGCTTCATCAGCCATTTCTCCCGATGCATCAAGTTCTTTTCCTAAAAGTCAGTACAAAAGTTTTGGTTATATACAGAACAAATCACAATTGATGGACTGGAAATTGAGCTATTGCATACGTTGTATTGCTGCTTTTATTCCTCCAACTTGTGTTTCTGATGTATTTCTGATATTAGTAGGATCTTTGGTGTATGCAGCTGTTCCCTCTAGTCTTCCTCTCTCAGTTGGAAGATTTTTTAACCACCTCTTTTTCAAATTTAGTGCAGCAGCTTCTATTGACAGTCTCTCTTCTGCCACTGACACTTCCGTTGCCCTTTGAAAAGCTTCATCAGCCATTTCTCCCGATGCATCAAGTTCTTTTCCTAAAAGTCAGTACAAAAGTTTTGGTTATATGCAGAACAAATCACAATTGATGGACTGGAAATTGAGCTACTACATACGTTGTATTGTTGCTTTTATTCCTCCAACTTGTGTTTCTGATGTATTTCTGATATTAGTAGGATCTTTGGTGTATGCAGCTGTTCCCTCTAGTCTTCCTCTCTCTGTTAGAAGATTTTTTAACCATCTCTTTTTCAAATTTAGTGCAGCAGCTTCTATTGGTAGTCTCTCTTCTGCCACTGACACTTCCGTTGCCCTTTGAAAAGCTTCATCAGCTATTTCTCCCGATGCATCAAGTTCTTTTCCTAAAAGTCAGTATAAAAGTTTTGGTTAAATGCAGAAAAAGTCACAATTGATGGACTGGAAATTGAGCTACTGCATACTTTGTATTGATGCTTTTATTCCTCCAACTTGTGTTTCTGATGTATTTCTGATGTTAGTAGGATCTTTGGTGTATGCAGCTGCTCCCTCTAGTCTTCCTCTCTCTGTTGGAAGATTTTTTAACCACCTCTTTTTCAAATTTAGTGCAGCAGCTTCTATTGACAGTCTCTCTTCTGCCACCAACACTTCCATTGCCCTTGGAGCAGCATCATCGACTTTTCCTCCCAATGTGTTAGGTTCTTTACCTTAAAATATAAAGTTTCTGTTAAATGCAGAAAAAGTTATAATTGACAGACCAGGAATTGGCTACTACATACTTTGCATCGGTGCTTCTGTTCTTGTAAATTGTGCTCCTGATGTGCTTTTCCTCCTCTTTACACTGACAACTGTTTTTTTACTTATCCTTTCTACTTTCTGTTGTTCAAACTTCTGCAACAATAAAGAACAACCATCATGGATGATAATATTAGGTCAATTGTTGGAAATAATGCCACATTGAAAAACTCTGGGACCCTGGATGCCTTCATAGCTTAAGCTTATAGAAACAACAGTGACTTAGAGGGAGAGAGAGATGACTTACCGTTGCACAAGGAAGATATTTCTCTTGTTTCGATCGTTGAGGGGAAACCCTGGCACACTTCTCCGGACACCAATGCTTTTGGGTGTTACCTGGTTCAATAGCTTCAAGTTTGGCCTCTTCTCTGATATCAGTAAGATTGATTCTACAGCTATCTAGTGAAGGAAAAGACCTAGAACCTTTAATCGACAGGTTAGTCAAAGGACCTGTAACACTCTAAATTATGTATTGGTACCACTTTTGTCAATGGATCTGTTATTTCAATCTTGAATTGTTTCTTTTAACCAAAATTTAAAGCCACACCATTTGTCATCCCTTTACACTTCGAGTGAGAAGTCCAAAAGGAATTTACCCAATGTCATACTGGCTATCCTTATCTCTTGATGAGGGCTCCCATTCCTAAGTTTAGCAGAACCTTCAAAGACTATAATTGGGTTGTATTGGGTCCCGGGATGGATGACCATGGTTAGATTGATGATCCTTTTCCCATCAAGTTCCCTATCTACTGTGACTCTTTATTCTCTATCAACGAACTAAAAAGCCACAATACACACACACACACACACACTAACAACATCAGTCACTGGGGTTCAAAATGATTACTTCTCTTACCTCCTGTGATTGGGATAGCAGCAGCAGACATCTCTGTGTCATCCGATGTTCTAGTAGATACATGTATGATGCTTTTGTTCAGAGAAAATCGAGAGTCCATCATTTCTCCTCCTTTTAACTTCTTGCAAGGCTTTAATAATTCAGCATTTGTTTCAGGTGTGGAACGCCTTGCCACCACCTCGCTTGAATGCTGGGTATCGTAGGTGGATTTCTCTTTGTTAGGTGTTGAATGGGCTGCATTCTTGCTAGAACTAGCAGTATGCAAAGGTGGTGTCCCCTTAGTATCATCCTTTACAGTGCTAGGAGTGTTTCGATCAGACATCACCATGCCTTGCACAGAGTGCACCGCCCCAGCTTCCCTGAATTGTTCTCAGCCAACAGTATCAATCTTACCTGGATTATTTGATTTGACTGAGATGTCCTGAAATAAATGCCCATGATTTAATCATTCATCAAACATATGTTAATTTCTTCAAGCTTTTATGGTTCTACATCTTCAATGCAAGGATGCTTCTAAGATTCTTGACTAACAGATTTCAAAACCTGTGTGCCAAATCAAGGGGGGGGGGGGGGTGGGTGGAGGGAATAAAAAGCTTAGATCCCATGATTTCTCTATTTTCGGAAACTAATCTGCTTCATTTATAGATAAACGTAGATTTTTTCCTATGTTAATCCAATCTAATCATTGGAAATTTGAGATTATTTTGTAAACCTATCAATCAACTACATCCAAAACCCTTGTACTCCAACTCAATCAAAAGTCTGATGAACCATATTGTTAACAACCGAAAAAGAAAACTCAGGGAAAGGAAACTACACAAGTTGGAAGGGTGCCAAAATCCAAATGGAGTAGGAAAAAAGGAAAAAAATTAAAAAAAGTACTCTCTCTCTCTCTCTCTCTTACACACACACACACATAGGTTACAAAGATATGCAATAAACACAAAATTTTAGAGGAATTTTACTATTAAGTGATAGACAATACACATAGATTACAAAGATATGCAATAAACACAAAATTTTATGCTATTGGTATCTTCTTCTTCTTCTTCATGATGCATCAAGGCCAAGTTCTTCATCTTGACTTGAAGACTCCAATTCTTGTATGAGAACAATTCTTCTTTTGCCCCCACAATGTTTTTATGCTTTTCAACATGTACTTTTCTTTGATGACTTTCTAATATGGGATTGATTAGACCTTTGACATTCAATACAGATGTTAGCAATCCCAATATCATAAATCCAAGTTGTTTCATCACAAAAACCGAGAAGCATGGATCCTATAATTAACATCCTCCCAATTTTGGTGATGACAACATCATGATGATCATGGAAGCTTTACAAGAAGCTCCCTCTCAATAGGTGCATCATCAAAGATAAGGTTTCTCTTAAATTTATCATGATACAAGCATTAATGAGCAAAAGGTAGAGCAGATTCATCCCACATAACATTATATACTATCATCATCCATAAAGAAATAAAATCATCATACTTGTAATGAAATTAATGGACAGCAAGGTATGCATGGATCTCATGATCAACATGCTTTACCTATTTGTCATCCATCAACACATTTAAGCCCAGCCACATGTATTCAATATAAGCATTTTATCATCATGCCTAAACTTCTCCCCCTTTTCATCGAAGGAAGAGGAGGGGCGAATAAAAATAATGATACCAGTTGAAAAGTATAGATCCACACCCATTCTAACACATGTTAAAAAATAATTGTATGATGCCAAATAAGTACTATGGAAGATGAAAACCTATATGAATGAATTTCCTACTGGTGGTCTTACATAGCATTCACATATTACCCATAAAAGACTAATGATAGAAACCATCAGTACACCAATTAATTAACCTCTTGATACCAATCTTTGTTGGCTATCACTGTTAGAAGATAGTGTGGATCATCCACTTTGCTAAAACACGGTAAGATAAGAACACAAAGGCCAAAATAATGCAGGCTCAGAAACGTGGATACCAACTATCATCGCTTCTACAAACGATCTAGGGCAGGGTGTGCTCAGCCGGCGCGATACACGGTCTTCTAGGCTCGTCTTCAAGCAAGGTCTTCTAGGCCTGAAAGGGGTGAAGTTCTTCAAGACTTCGAAAACGGAGAAACTCCAAAATTCAATTCAATATTCAACCAACTAAAATGAACATAGCCCTTACATATTTAAAGGAAAATAAACACTAATGAAACCCTAGTCTATCTCAACCACCCATCTAATTAAATTCCTACGGTTGAGATTAAAAGCGACAATAAATATCCTAAACCTACTATATTATAAGTCTATATTAATTAAATAAATTACTCATGGGCTTGGGCTGACCCATCAACCAAATAAAAATCTGAAATAATTAAGAATCCTAAAACTATAATTAATAATCAATCAAATCTAATAATAAGACGCAATTATGGGCCTGCATCATACTCCCCAAGTGAAAGAAAACTTGTCTTCGAGTTTTAAGAATAGTTTTGGCACCTTTCCCAATCAAATTGGTCATTAAATGAAGAAGATTAGTTCCTCACTTCTGATTCGTGGATGGATGGTAACATTGTTGCAAAATGTGATCAAATCTAATCTGTTAATGATATTCTGGCTCGAAGAAGTTGGATTTGAGTTGGTAAGACACACTTTTCCAAAAATGAAATGGGTCACTAAACGTAATAAAGGGGCCAATGATGTATGTACAACACGCACCATACACTGTCATGCACCATAATAAACCTTATATAAGAGCACTAATCCTTATCTTCAAGCTCCCACGAACTGCAAAAACGGAAACTAACTACAAAGTTTCCTTCTCCCATGCGAGCTTTTCCACCATGAAACCTTTAGTTACGGAAACCACATTTGGTTGTGGGCTTGAGATTGTGTTTTCATGTCTGAACGAATTGCTACAAGCCTTATTCATGGAAACAACTCTCGACAAGAAGGAAAAATCCAATTTCTCTCGATCCTCCTTTTTCTCATGACCAGCAATCACGGTAACTAAAACCAAACTTGGAAACTGAGATTTCAAGAATCCTTGTAAGGAAAGGACCCAACTTGGAAAAACGGAAAGTGGACCAAAGATCCTTGAGATCTTTGACCTTTTCTTCTTCAAGCTTTCATTGTTAATGCAAATTGCACAATTGAGCATCTTTGGGTACTCCTTCTCTAGTTGGAAACCTACAAACATGGAGACTTAACCTGCCATTATGGAAAACGGATGTAAGAAGATGGTATGGTAGGATGCAATCACCCTGCTGTTGAAGATGATGATCATGATACGAGCTTGGGAGAACTCAACCCCATAAACCGGCTTACAAGGTGAGGGAACCCAAGAACTTATCAACCCACATTAAGTTTCTCATACAACCGATGTGGGATAAATGTGATCGTAACATTCCACCACGCTCCGCAGGCCCGGTGCCCACGCAGGCTGGCTTTGCACTAGCTACTAGTCCCAACCGAACACTGCAATATCAACGTCACCATCCGCGCCGCACGATTGCACCTGAGAGACGTGGTGCTAGCTCTGATACCACTGATACGAGCTTGGGAGAACTCAACCCCATAAACCGGCTTACAAGGTGAGGGAACCCAATAACTTATCAACCCACATTAAGTTTCCCATACAACCGATGTGGGATAAATGTGATCGTAACAGATCATATGGGTCGTGATTGAATCTCGTCTAATGAACCAGACATACTGAACATGATGGAGACCATGGCCATGGTAGCCTCCTTCTCTCAAAGGAATGTTCTTGACACTAACATCAACACAAACACTAGGGATTAGGGAAGTCCTCCAAAAAGCCTCTTGGTACTACCCAACGGATATAGCTCTCCTAGTCAGTCCACCTGACCATACTAAGTTTCAGAATACCAATCTTCACACTGAACGGGGTGAAGTTCTTCAAGACTCTGAAAAGGGAGAAACTCCAAAATTCAATTCAATATTCAACCAACTACAATGAGCATAGCCCTTACATATTTATAGGAAAATAAACACTAATGAAATCTTAATCAATCTCAACCACCCATCTAATTAAATTTCTACGGTTGAGATTAAAAGCAACAATAAAAGTCCTAAACTTACTTTACTATGGGTCTATATTAATTAAATAAATTACTCATGGGCTTGGGCTGACCCATCAACCAAATAAAAATCTGAAATAATTAAAAATCCTAAAACCATACTTAATTACAATAAATAATTAATTATAAATCAAAATAAATAATAAGATGCAATTCTGACCTTCTGGGCGTGCATCACCAAACCAATGGACTTACATAGATTCTAGAAAAATAGACCATTTAAGTGCATAAAACTAAGGCCACAAATGAACTTACATAGATTCCCAAAAATATAACATTTAGCACAGAATATATTGCCTCAAAAGGTCTTACATAAAACCAAAAAGATATTCTATTTAAGGTTCAGAGGGAACTAATGCCTCAACTGGACTTATATAGAGCTCAAAAGATATGTCATTTTAAGCAAATGGAACTTTAAGGCCACAGATGGACTTACATAAACTCTCAAAGAGAGATCTAATGCCCCCCCCCCCCCACCCCCACCCCCACCCCCCCCACCCCTATAAAAAGAAAAGAAAAGACAAAAGAGGACGAAGAGAAAAAGAAGACAGCAAGACGGAGAACTGTAAGAAAAAGACACATCAAAAGAGGTACACAAAAACTAACTAAAAGGACAACGAGAAAATAGGGCAACAACAGGACAGAGAAACAAAGAGACATGAGATACAAAAGTCAACCAGACAGAGAAGGGTTGTTGGGAGACACATGAAGAAGGCATACATAAAACTAAGACACATACTAGAGAGACAAAGAAAAAATAACTAAAGAAACAAAAATACGGAGACACAGAAGGAAGGGCACAAAGGCAAGAGACCTAAAGTCCAAACAAACTAATACTTCTAGAAATTGCTAAACAACACACAGGACTACAAAACCTAAACACATAATCCTAAAAAGCTAAATTAACTAAGGTTATTAGAGAGAACAGAGGCAGAGGAAGAAATAGAAATAGGAAGGGCAAAGGGATAAAAGAACAGAGGGAAGAGAGCAGAACACAGGAAAAAACAGTACAGGACACATGACAGACATAGAAAGACATGGGAGAACAAGTGCTAAGGGCACAGAAGACACACAAAACACAATACAAAAAAAAAACACACACACACAATGAGCTTTCACGCTGTCTCTCTCTCTCTCTCTCTCTCTCATATATACAAAGGTCGTCCATATTAAAACGCAAGACTGAACCTAGACATTTCTGAAAGAGGTTCTCTCTCTCTCTCTGGGAAATGGTCCCTCCCAAGTCCCAACTTGGATCAGTTTTGATTAATATTTTTTCCCCTTCACCTATGATTAAAAAAATAGAATCTCTTGATCCAGAATTTAAATAACAGAGGAGAATCTTTTTTAATATTTTTCCCCTTCACCTATGGTTAAAGATAGAGTCTCTTAATCCACACTTTAAAGAACAGCAGAGCATCTTTTTTATGTAATATATATAAAAATAAAAAAAAGGGGAAAGAGAACGCTACCTGGCTTGTGCGATACACAGGGGTGGGCAAAATGACTGCCACACCCCCGAGAAATTCCGCCTTTCCATGAGGACATGACGGTCATGTTGCCCACCTCTGTGTCTGGGCGCAGGGGCAGTGTGTGCGGTACACAAGGGCCGGCAAAATGACTGCCACACCCACAGTAACACTGCATCATCCTACCCATCTGCCTCTACCATATCTGACAAAACAAATTCCCATCTCCCACAGTGCCAGCCATCGGAAACAGATAAACATCAAAAAGTTAGACTTTGATTTTGGTACAAGGAGTATGGAAACCCATCAAATCTTCATACTGCCTATATACTGACAGTGAAAAAATATAGATGCCTGATTATAATCAGAAAACAACATTCAACCAAGTTGCACAGGAATTTGTGAATTAAATCATTTACTGTTTGACTGTTCAATAAGATACATTGACTCCCTATGAAAGAAGAGGACACAATACATGGTTGTGAAGTGTAGATAAACATTAGATAAATATAATTCATCCGAAAACTACAGACTCAGTCCAAGGCTGTGACGCTACAACTCAGAGATTGCCAAAAAGAAGGCAAGTGGATTATGAATGGAGAGACATTTAGGAGATCAACCTCATTGGTTTATTTTTCAAAGTCAACGCACTTCATGTAGTCCAAAACAAAAATCCATTCTTTACTACAAAAGTATGATGAGCTTAAGCTCCACAAAACAATGTATGCAAAAATCATTAGTTTTGCAACTCAACTGCTTCCAATTGACGTGAATTATTGCTGCTTCACCTCGATGCGCATGTGAAGCACTAATACTCTGGTCATGACCATGTACTGCAATTTTCATTTTGTCAGCTCACCTACAAAGAGAGAGATACACTATGTCTTATACAAAGAAGTCAAAGTATAGTCCGCCTGACTGTAATTGGAGAAGTACAGTTGATTGAATTTTAGATGATTCAGAAAACATTGAAGCAGAAGAAAGAAAAGCACCACTAGCAGCAGCAGAATTGAATTAATTACATGAGATGGCCAACATATTATGCTCGGGAGTATTTCCTTTGTAGTTGTGACCATTGCACAAATAACTGATCAGCCATGCATAATTTATAGAGAAGCAAGCCACTCAACGAGAGCTTCCTAACTCTTGCTATATTCTCAACATAGAAAATGGATGACCATCTAATCCCAACTACCTGCCAATTAAGTCAAAGTGTCACACAAATATATTGGTGAGTTCCAATCTCATGTTCAATTGAGTTCAACATTCAGATATTATCAAAAATTAAGACAAACCACTAACATTCTGATGCGAGTCATTACATATTTGCAAGTATTACACTTACAACTTTGAACTAGGCAAAGTACAGATCTCTACCCTCAAAATTGAAAGCAACTACAGAGAGGGGGATACAAGTCCCAGGGCCATTGCATAGTAACTGAAAAAATGACAAAAAACTCATTAAATTTCACAATCAGAAAATGCTAACTCAATTCTAGTTATTGCAACAATAATTTGAATAGACAGACTTCTTCGAAGAGACAAGAATTAAATGAATAGAAATACCACTTGGGGCATGATTTTAGTCATTAGCCAGAAGGCATGAGACATAGTAAATAGGATTGTCCCAACAGAAGTTAAATATGATTGACCTACTTCCCGGCTTCGATAAATTTGCATGAACAGAGAAGCCTCTAGAACTTTCCCATCACCAGTCTACATCGCCAACCAATTCAAGAAAAATATAATTTAGATAAACAAGACCATAATATCTTGATAATAAAAAGAAGAAATAAGTTGTATCTGTATACAAGCAAAATATATGCAACACAAGGAATTTAAATCCCAGGGAGTAGTACCCCATAATTTCTTTGGGACTAAGAGACCTTCTCTTCCAGCAGCAAAGGAAATCTTAGAATGTAAAAGGGAAGGAACAGCTGATTGAAAACAAAACCCTGAGAGTGTCAAAAACAGATTTCAATAAGAGGCAGTGGATAAGGAGATGACATATACACATTAGGCATGAAGACTCCTCAATTTATCAGGTTATTGACAGTAAGTATGTCAATTGTTGTCAAAGAGAACCATGCAAACTAACTAGGAATGTTACAGATCTAGACCATCTTCACAGGATGAGACATGAAATAAAACCAAATACAACCACAAGGATAATGAACATGCTCTACCATCTCCTATAACTTTTATGTAACCTTCTTCTATCCCTTACCCTTTCTTTTACTTCTCTGGTTGAGAGATAACACAGAGGATATTCCTCTTGTTTCCCCTTAAATGGGCAGCATTTCTCCCTTCAATAAACTTGATTGCTTCTTTGTACAGACAACTAAATGCAGACCCAGATAGAAACATTGAGTTTCTAAATAAGACTACAAAAAAGTTATGAGCAAACATGTGCCCACCATTGGTTAGAATTGCCTACATTACAGCTCGTATTATTCAAATCGGTAATTTTACAGCATATTAAGAAACTTACACAAAGATGAAAGCTTTACATAAAAAGACTATGGCATAACAAGAGTGATGTAATCATAAAACAATAAGGTTTCAAATAAGGTTTGAGAAACACTAATCAGGAGTTCAGGACCAAAATATTCTCAAGTCATAAACAAGGCACCTGATTAACCAGGGAGTCTTCCAATACACAAGCTTTTTGAAGACCCATGTCATCAGTTCAAGCTGCAATAGAGAACCTTGGTGTAAACCTGTCCTTCTGAAGCACAGAGACGAGATTAAGCATTTCAGCAGTGAGACCCCCTACATATTCATCATAACCCTTAATGAAGACGATGATGATGATTGATATACCAAGAATAATTCACCCACATCAATGATGAAGAAGATAGTACAAAGACCATGAGCTCACCTGAACCCAGGATAATCAGGGTGATCTTAGGCTTAGGAGATGACGTGTGAAGGGATTTGCCGCTCCGGTATATTACATAGATTATACGCATTGCAATGATGGTAAAGGTGATGATTATAAGAGCAATTATGTACTTTGGGCACATTATGGGGAAGCACCATCCACTGCCCTTATCCATGGAGACCAGAGGTTATTGATCAAAACTAAGATTCCTTTTATCCTCCATAGAAAAAAGAAATTCAAATAAAAATAAGTTAGCTGGTAAAGGAAACTTTTAGTAAATTCAGACTACATGCATTCAACTTCAAAGAGAAATGTTCAAGTAAGTGATTGTTCTGCGTTACTGACGTTTCACATGAAGCAAAACCCAACGGGTTTAGAGAGAGAGAGAGCGCTAACCAACTGGAGGGCAGCACCGTTCGCCGGAGAGGTTAGAGATAATTAAGTGCGAGTGTTTCAATGGGAGTAGAATCTCTGATTTGTCGTTTCCCGATTCGGAATCGAAACGGACCAGATGGACCCAATAAATGGACAGACTCAAACCGGAAGCCGAACCAAAATCTGAAAATCCCAATAAAATATCGATACAAACCGATAAGAACCAAAAACGTTATAAAAAAAAACCAAGTTTTCCCATTATTTTTAATATATATAATTATATGTATGAAAATTTAAATCAAACGGTTCTGATAGCTGATATCGGGACCGATTATTAAATGAGATGGAATGATTCCGGATAAGTTTCACAAGGGTTCTAGAACTGAAAGACTAAGAAGCACCAACTAGAACCGGAACCGTCAAGACCCATTTAAGATTTATATTTAATCATAATTAATACTTAATTGTTATAACTTATAAGGGTATATCATAATTATCAAGAAAAAGAAAAATAAGGGTTGATGTTTAATTATTTGTATGCTTTGGACGTTATTTGCATATTAATGAATTATAGACTTGTTTGAATATTTGAGTGCCTAAACTCGTTAACGAACTCATCTGGAACTAGATCATCCAATTATTAAATAGGATCGGAATATATATTCAATTATTTGTATGTTTTGAGGTGAACTAGGCTCAGATGTGAGGTGTGTGAGTATTTGAAATATCTATTACTGAAAACTTTTCCAGTCTCTTTTTCTCTCTTAATGGTTGTCCCTCAATGTCTGGGTTAGGCCTGATTTGGTCTGGGTCTCAATCCAAGTCTAGATCAGAACCAGCCATAAATTTTCTTGAAATGCACATAACTTTTACATTTTGAAAAAAAAAAAAAGTTGGATAAATGACATCCAAGGTATCTAAAAGTTTTGATAAATTGTAGCTTATGTATCTAACATTTCACATATTACGTTTGGGATACTTAAACCAGATTATAATTAACCAATTACCTAATTTTTTTTTCTATTTCCAATTTTAACCTTATGAATTCTTTTTTATTTTTTTTTCTCTAACGGACCCACATACCGTTGATCAAGAAATAAATCTTTGTTCCACTCCATAGTCTCTAACCCAGAGGACAGTGCCACCTGATCCTTGGAATACATGAGAAGCAGGAATACCTCTGATGCAGCCTTCACACAATACAACAAACATGACCCAGAAACTTAGAACACATGATTTTAACTCGTCAAACTGGATTGGGGAACTGGAGGGGATAAAGATCCTGACCAAATCAGCCAATCCATATTGGAGTTCGAGGATTCAAGTCGATTCCCGAACAATTTGGAATCAGAATCGGCTGAGGCATGCCGATTCTGCTTTACTTGAACCTTGGTTCATACCATCAGACAATCAGACGCCAAGCCCAAAATGGTCTGATATCTATATGCCATGGATTTTTTTTTTCCCATATGAAAGATTAATGCCATGGAAGTTGAGCAAGAGGCAGCTCAGTGTCATGCTTGTAAATACAGTAGGATTCAAATTCAATTAATATCCCCCGTAGATGCTGTGTCCACCCACCCACTACAGAAAACCAGAAAAAAAAAAAAAAAAAACATGTAGTGATAACATAGCCATTGAAATTAAGAGTATAGAAGATCCTTCTTTTCATAAAGTTTAGATGGAGATCAATACTATGATGCATGCATGCAATATTGTTGTGCATACACAAAAGATGGAACAAAAAAATGTAGAGCTACTCACCAAGAAGTAGCTATTGCGTGATCAAATTCAAGTTTACCTTTCAGAACCTTTTTCTTTATCAGATCCACCTCCCTTTCCATTGCATCAATATTGGAACATTTGATCTCCTTCTGTGCCATCACAGATGCCCTTTTCTTGTTCAGCATGGTTAGAGATTGTTGTAGCTCCTTCATCTTTTTATCTATCTCATCAGTTTCAGCATCAATTGTACTGCTCACATGCTTCTTCTCACCTATCTGACATTCAACTGCCCTTGAATGTTCCTTGAGCTTCACTTGCCTATCTTTAATGTCTAGCAACTCCTGCAGTCGAGCCTTCACTGGATTAGCTTGAAATCCAAGAGTTTCCAGTTCTACAAGAGCCTTCAGTTTGTTTTCTAGCCTGCTCCTTGGGTCATCAAGTTGTGATTTGCACGTCTTCTCCACCAAGTTTGCAAAGGCCACCATGTACCCTATAGCCAGTCCTTCACGCAACTCTTCATTATACTGATCTAGGGTACTAAAATGTGGTCTTTGTGGCAGTAGTTGAAAAGCTTCCATGGACTCAACTTTCTCCCAGACTCGCGAACTCTGGAAGAAAAGCAGACCTTGATTCTCGACTGGCACCATAGACATCTGAGCATCTACAGCAGAATATAGAAAATGAAAAGTGAAGGAAGAGGCAAAAAATGAAAACTGGGTAAATGTGGTTTGGCTAAGTGCCTACATCCATAGTTACAATAAGCATATGTTACGTCAGGGTTTAATCAACAATCAAGGATACCCTCTCTCGATTTTCTCTGTCACTTTTTCCTTCTCCTTCCTTGTCACATTGATCATCAGTCCAAGTAATAGCCAAGTTGGGATGTGATATGGGTTGTATACTTGGCAATACTCCTATAAGCAAATTGGTCAAACAAGCTACATAATATAACCAACGGCATTTCAAAGCTAGTCTTACTTGCCAAGGAGTTCCAGGATAGGTGGCATTGCCCCGGTTGGGTAGGGATATGAGCTGGCTATCAATCGAAACTCCTATGCAATGCCAAAACGTTCAAGAAAGCCAAATGTGATAACCGATTGGTGCTGCTGCTGCTGAGTGGGATATGGGTTTGCTATCTAACAAAATTCTACAGAGTCAACATGATCCAACAAATTCTTAAAAAGTGCTGTAAGAAGGCCTTTAAAATGAAAACTAGCAGTAAGAAGCAACTTCTTTAAGAGGATAAGAACAATGCACACCCCATAATACCTAGCTTGAATCAGTTATAGCTAGCAACAAATTCTTTCCTTTTCCTTTGGTAGGTAGGCATCGCATACCTTGAGGAGGAACTTCGATATCTGAAGTTGTTTTTTCTTGTCTTCCTCTCTTTTCTTTTCCCTTCTCAATACTTTGTGCAGCAGCCTCTGTTGACAGTCTCCCTTTCTCTTCCACTGGCACTTCAAGTGCTCTTTGAACAGCTTCATCAACCACTCCTAATAAATCAGGTTCTTTACCTGAAAATCAATATATAAGTTTCAGTCACCAGCAAACAAATTATTACTGATGGACTGGGAATTAGAACTTTTTCAATGTAAGTTCTGTTTCAGAAACTTCACCACCAGATGTTTCATGCTGATGATCTACAGTTCCAGCACAAGGTACTCCAAGAGGTACCACCTCAGGCCCAGGCCCAGGCCCAAGCCCTACCAGCCCCCTGGCTGACTTTGCGGTTCAGCCCCAGCCAAGCCCAGACCTTGCAGATGGTCTGGCCAAGCTTCCCTAAGCCTGCGGTCAAGTGGTTCTTTTTTTGGTTAACTATTAGCCATGCTTGTAAGGCACTAGAATAGTATTAATTGATTTCAGTTTTTAGCATTAGGTCTTTTTGTGTTCCAAGGCATATTCATAAGCCTTTTCCTATTCCTAGGCTGTTAGTCAAGTCTTTTAATTTTCCTAAATATAAGTCTAGAGTCTAGTGTTAGTCTTTTCATATTCCTAGATTCATGTATTATGTCTTTAATGTTTCATTGGTTTTAGTTTCTAGGTGTTGGGAGTCCAAAAGT
Organism: Telopea speciosissima; assembly: GCF_018873765.1. Classification (NCBI taxonomy): domain Eukaryota; kingdom Viridiplantae; phylum Streptophyta; class Magnoliopsida; order Proteales; family Proteaceae; genus Telopea; species Telopea speciosissima. The sequence continues at coordinate 54,084,103 of NC_057921.1, read as the reverse complement.
CAATTAAATGTAATTGTATGTAACCAAGAGGCATTCAGCCTCCATCTTATGGCTATATAATACCATGGGCTCTCTAGAGCACACACCAGAATTTTAACCAAAAAAAAAAGAGAAGAAATCTTTCTTTGAAAGACTATATCCTGTGGATCTCAGGTGGGCTGTGGACTCAGCAAATTACATCCAAGATGGATCTCCTTGGTGGTGGCCTTGGTGGATCTCCAAGAGCTGGGCACTAGTGGATCTCTAGTTGCCAAATATCTATCTTCATTTACCTTCATCAAGTTCATCACATCAACCACTTCATCCTCAACCTCCAACATCAACAAAGGTACTTCAAATCTGAATCTGAACTTCAACCAACGATCAACCCTACTCAACCTATCTTTATACCATCTAAACCAGTCTATACCAGATCTACACTACCAGTTTATACTAGTTCTATACTTCATAATCAGCCTGTCCTATACACCTTAACAGAACCAGATCTAGGTGTGTGTTTCCTTCACCAGTGGGATCCTGGTTGCTTGACTACTAGTCTTGCATCAATTGATTGATGCAGATAAGTCACATAATGGGCTTACTTTATTGGAAATAAGCCTTGGGTGGAGTTATGTATACATTGGGCCTTTGATTCCATGTGTTTTCTTTGTAATGGGCCTAAAATGTGGGTACAAGGAAGGCATACGGGATTAATGTAGTGGGTTTTACTTTCCTAGGTAGGTAGTATTAATTAGTATTTTAGTTTTCCTAGCTTAGTAGTTATTATATCTTGATTGTAGTTTCAATGTCTTGGGAACAGTTTTCAATGTCTTGGGGATAGTTTTCCATGTCTAGGAATTATTATCTATGTATGGGGAATTCCAAAGGGGTTTTGGAATTCTAAGAGTCGCTTATTGCTATTATGTTGTACTCAAGATTTTCATCTCTATATAATGCAAGTCCTGGCTGCTCTCAAAAGCAACCATGAATTGAAAACAAATTGCTCTCTTTGAGAATTTTTGCTAGTGTGACTCAAGTGGGATCAAGGTGAGACTCCCTCAATCGTGACCTCGGTAAGACTCCAACGGTTGGGCAACTAGTGGGACTCTAGGCTGCCACCTATATATCTTCATCTTCAACTATCATCATTTCCAGATTCAATCTTGGCTTGCTTACCCATTCAGGTTTGCATCAGGAGCCCAAAAGGAATTTATCCAATGTCATACTGGCTAACCTTACCTCTTGATGAGGGCTCCCATTCCTAATTTAGCAGGACCTTCAAAGACTGTAATGGGGTTGTATTGGGTCCCGGGATGGATGACCATGGTTAAATTGATGATCCTTTTCCCTTCAAGTTCCCTATCTTCTGTAACTCTTTATTTGCTATCAATGAACTATCAATTTTCACAACAAAAAAAAAAGACACAATACACACACACACACACTTTAACAACATCAGTCACTGGGGTTCAAAACGATTACTTCTCTTACCTCCTGTGGTTGGGATAGCAGCAGCAGACATCTCTGTGTCATCCGATGATCTAGTAGATACATGTATGATGCATTTGTTCACAGAAAATCGAGAGTCCATCATTTCTCCTTTTTTTAACTTATTGCAAGGGTGTGATAATTCAGCATTTCTTTCAGGTGTGGACCACCTTGCCACCACCTTGCTTGAGTGCTGGGTATCATAGGTGGATTTCTCATTGTTAGGTGTTGAATGGGCTGCATTCTTGCTAGAACTAGAGGTATGCAAAGGTGGTGTCCCCTTGGTATCATCCTTTACAGTGCTAGGAGTGTTTCGATCAGACATCACCAAGTTTTGGACAGAGTGCACCGCCCCAGCTTCCCTGAATTGTTCTCAGCCAACAGTATCAATATCACCTGGATTATGTTTGACTGAGATGTCCTGAAATAAATGCCCATGATTCAATCATCCATCAAACATATGTTAATTTCATGGTTCTACATCTTCAATGCAAGGATGTTTCAAAGATTCTTGCCTTACAGATTTGAAAACCTGTGTGCCAAACCAAGTGTGGTGGAGAGAATAAAAAGCTTAGACCCCATGATTTTTCTATTTTTCGTAAACTTGTCTGTGCTTTATTTATAGATAAATGGAGATTTTTTCCTATGTTAATCCAATCTAATCATTGAAAATTTGAGTTTATTTTGTAAAGTTATCAATCAACTACATCCAAAACCCTTGTACGCAAACTCAATCAACCAGATTTCAAGTGCTTTTGTACCATTCTTCAGCCCGATTATATTAAATTTCCTTTATCAGACAAAAGATACTGTGTACACCCCCCCCCCCTACTTGATAACTGATGAACCATATTGGAAACAACTAAAAAAGAAAAATCAGGTAAGGAAACTGTACTCAATTCAATCAACCAGATTTCAAGTGCTTTTGTACCATTCTTCAGCCCGATTATATTAAATGTCCTTTATCAGACAAAAGACACTGTGTACCCCACTATTGGAAACAACTAAAAAAGAAAAATCAGGGAAAGGAAACTGTACTCAAACTCAATCAACCAGATTTCAAGTGCTTTTGTACCATTCTTCAGCCCGATTATATTAAATGTCCTTTACCAAACAAAAGATACACCCACACACACAAAATCGGAAGGTCCCTTTTTTCCCTATTGCTTTGAATTATTTTTTCCTCTTCCTGTGAATTTAAACAATGATTGTGTTACGTGCCTAGATTGCATGTATGGGTTATGCATTGTTTGTGAATATATGAGTTATCTTGCAGAGCATGGCATGAGTAGGTGTTGTGTGTCTTGCATGGTTTCTCATCAGCTTAGTGCATAGTGGTTTAGAGGTGGTTACGTAAGTGTAAGTGGATGGGAAGTAGGGGTATGTGCAGTGGGTGGTTAGGTAGTGTAAGTGGTTAAGGAACTTCCTTGATAGTTTAGTGGATGTATGTGGAAGTATATCATGGAGTGTTAGTTGCATGAGTTGTATTATTTATTGAAAGTAATAGAGTGGAAACGAGCTTTTGGATTTCCTACATTCTCATGCGAGAAAGGAGGACGGCGACCTCTTAATTACGCCAAGTATTTCCTATTTTGTCTCTATTGTTCATCAATCTTATCTCCTTCACCATAGGTAAACCAGCCAAGACTCTGCACGTACCAGCTTGGTACTAAGATATTTGATGGGTTGTACAATCAATTTAGAAAACCAGTATGCTTCTGACACTCCAAACTGTGCAATCAGTGTGGGTATTTCCTATGTCCTTGTAAGATCTTAATGTCTTTCTAAGGGTGATCGGAACAGATATGATGATCAGACTCCAAGACACAAGGTAATCTCTCTTGTTCTGAAATAGTTCTAATAGTAAGCTGCTATACTTTTCCATGCTTTAGATTTAGATACTCTGCTTTTCAGGCCCATTTTTGTGAGTAATTGGCCATTTCTTTTTAGCTTTTCACAATTAAAGGAATTTGCAGATTATGACTTACAAATACATCTGTTCAGATGCTATAGAAATGTAAGGCTTTATCATCATCAAATCATATATTTCCACTTCAGAAGTTTTGATTTTTGTCCAGCAATCCTAGCATGGGATAGAATGATAACAACGAACCTGAGGTCCATTATACACCTAGAGTCTTCTGCAAGTGCAAACAAATGAAAGAACTAAATTTTCCCATGTCAAACATACATTTTACAAATACTATTAGTGATAAGAATCTGCCAGCAGTGCGTCAACCAAAATTGCAGCCAGCAGTGAATCAATTGAGATTGCAGCTAGCAGAGCATCCTCCTTGATTCTTATCCTGTTTTCCATTATTGTTCAGCCATATAAAGCATCTGTACAAACTGTGATTATAGTTTCCTTTCTCCATCCGTGCGGTTCAGGTTTTCTGATTTTCATCATAGGTATATGTATGTCTTCCGTTTACTTGGATTCTTAATTTCCATTCTGTCTTTCTTTCTGACTTGTAAAAGCACTCATGTTCTGGTTTTCCTTTGTTCGTTCTGATTTGGGGAACAACTCATATTTGTTTTATCTATTCTATAAATCCAGCCTCCACTAGCTCTCTGTTTGTCCTAGTCTGTTTGTTTTTTTCTCTTAATCATTAAGAGCTTTACACTTCTCTTTTGGACGTCTGGTTGTTCTCATGGCCACCTCATCTACGAAAGTCAAACTACAGCAATCTTGTTAGTCTTGTCTCTGTTCGTTTAAACAAGAACAGCTACATGTTTTGGAAAACTCAAACCGTTCCGGCTATGCATAGCCAAGATTTATATAAGTTTGTTGATGGCAATCCTCCTGCAACTTCTCCTTGTCCTAATCCAGAATTTGATATATGGTCATGTGCTGGCTGATATACATAAAAATGATCACCATCGGATGACAGCCATGTAATAGCTACGGATGATTGACACATGGCCACGAACTTGACAAAGATCTGACAAACACAGGATTCAATTATAACAACCGTAATATCTCGAGATTAGAATCCCAAGCTCACGAGGAATATGCCTGGGACTCTCCAGAAAAGCACTTTATCCACAGGGGTAGAGACAACTTTTCCTCTATTCCTCAAAATTAGGGTTACATCACCCTTTGTCCCATAGTTGTCAAGGTGTCACCTAGGCGCTGCTTAGGCGTCCAGGCAGATTTCTAGGTGCCTAGGAGGCTGCCGCCTTATTGTAGGGCGCCTTGCACTGATTTAATTGGTATCGAACCAGATTCTGGCACTTATTAATAATATCATTTAACTAAATGTTTTCATATTTGGTATTTCATTTTTTTATAGTTGGTATTTCATTTACATAAGATATTATTCATAAATAAGCAAATACCCCACTATTTGAATCCAATAAAAATAGTTAAAAAATAAAATTCCAAAAGGATAAAAAGTCAACCCCCCAGTGTAAGAACAAAAAACTGGATTTTTGGCGGTAGGTGAAATTTTCAACTTTCTAATGTTGGGGTTTTTCTCAAATCTAAAAATTCCATAAATCTTAATATGGTAAAACATTGCTAAAAACCAAAAATGCGGTAAAATATTCATTTGTTTTGATATCTAAACAAATATTTTCATTTAGAGGGATTTGGACAGCATTCGCGCACACCAAATAAGGTTTGACCAGAACATAACTCCTTCTATACAAATCAGATTTAAGCAATCTTGGATTTGTTGGAAAGCTGGTTTTGTGCTCTACCTAATACAAAAAATCCCATGTAAAAATAAAATCATTTGATCAATCAAATTTCTTAAAGAACAAGAACATTTCTCTAAATCAAGAGTAGATTAATTACTTATTGATAACATCATATTTTCTAAGAACAGTATAAACCAAATGTGAGACTAGGTATACTTGAACTGATATATTAAAAAAATAATATTAGAACGCAATTTAGGCCACCTAGGCACCGCTTAGGTGCCGTGCCGCCTAAGCGCTTAGGGAGGACCTCAAATGCCTTGGATCGCCTAGCGCCTTGACAACTATGCTTTGTCCTATAAATAGTATGAGAAGAACATAAGGTAGACATTCGGAATACTTTATTACATTCTCCATCTTCTTTACTCTTTCCGTTCCCAGCATAATTAACTGCAGTTCTATGGAATACTGACTTAAGCATCGGAGAGTCTCCCACCGGGCCCAGCTTCGGTTCTCTCTGATTGCTCTTTCGTCATCTCTTTGTGTGCAGGTGATCTCATCCAGTAATGGCACAGTTTTTCCCCGCAACACATACCAACTTGTTTTGAGTTGGATCACTGCTACTGTTGCAGAACCTTTACTAGCTCAATTGATTGGTGTCTCATCTGCTCGCGATGCTTGGCTGGCTCTTGAGCGAATATTTCAATTGCACACCAAATCAAGAATTTTGCAACTCAAGAAACAACTAGTCGAGATCTCGAAAGAAGGGCTTCTATTGCAGATTCTCTTGCTACTATCAATAAGGTCCAGTGAAGATCTTGTTCTCGGCACCTTATCCGGTCTCACTCCTAATTACGAGAGTTTTGTGACTTTTCTCACCACTCGTTCAAAGGACCTGCCAACTTCCAATCAACTGTATCATATGCTTATTACTCAAGAAGTTTCTTGATGCCACGAATCGAAAGACCACCGAACCTACCACCTTCACAGCATCTCGTGGTCGTGGACAAGGAGGTATAGTGCTCGTATTTCTTTCAATCACCTTGAATCGAAAGGTGATGACTCTACACTCTTTGTCAGCTCATGCTATGGACATCGACCACATCAAGGGTGAATACACAATAGATAAAGATTTCTCTTCCATCTACCAAATGTTGCAGCAAGGTCAAAGAGATTTTAAGTTTTCAATTCATGATGGGTTTCTATTCTATAGCACTCGTCTCTGCATCCTGGATGCATCCCTCCAACATCATCTTATACGGGAGCTACATGGTGGAGGATTCAGAGAACAATTCGGGAAAGATAAAACCCTCCTACAGGTTGTTGATAAATACTATTGGCCACGATTACAGAAGTATGTCGATCATGTTTTTCAAAGATGCCAAGTTTTCTTGTTAGTAAAGGGGACTAAATAGAATACAGTTTGTACTCTCCACTACCCATTCCACATATACCTTGGCAAGATAGTAGTATGGACTTCGTGCTTAGGTTGCCGACTACTTGAGAAAGGCACAATACAATACTAGTGGTGATGGACAGTTTATCAAAGATGTCACACTTCATCTCCTATTCAAAGACCATTGATGTGAGTGAGTGAGTCACGTAGCCTCTATCTTCTTTAAATCAGTTGTACGTTTACTTGGACTTCCCTACTCGATTGTGTCAGACAAAGATGTCAAATTCATGAGTTACTTTTGGAAGACACTATGGATGGAAACAAATACTAAGCTCCAGTTTTATACAGCCCACCTTCCGCAGGCTGAGGTAGTCAACCGAAGTTTGGAAATTTTCTACTATGTCTTGTTTGGGATTATGAAAAGAATTGGCCTTCTATTTTGGACACAATAAAATTTGCTTACAATAATTCAGTGAACTGGATGATTGGCCACACATTGTTTGAGATTGTTCATGAGATTCAGCCCAAGTGACCTATTGATCTAGTATCACTTCAAGCACATGCATGCATCAACGTTGACGCAGATGAGTTCCTTCGTCATATCATGGAGATACATGCAGATGTAGGTAGACGGATGGCCCTCACACAATGATGCCTACAAGGCTGCAGCTTACAGTCATCGACAGTATGTGGAGTTCAAAGTTCAAACCGAGTGATATGGTGATGGTGTGTATTGCTCCGGAGAGGTTTCCCCAGGGTACAAACACAAAACTTTACCCGTGGTGTATGAGTCCCTTTAAGGTCTTTAATCGAGTAGGACCCAATGGTTATGTGCTAGAGCAACTTGACGACATAGCCATAAGTATTAAGTAAGGTGTTGAATATGGCTGACTTAACTATCTATTTGGGACATCACTCTAATGAAGGATATTCTGAGCTCATGTTGCAATTGCCCCAAATGACACCACCAGTTAAGGACCAGATTGAGGAAATGTTGGACCATAACTACACTATGACGAGACATGGCGGAGGCTACCACTCATTCTTGATCAAGTGGAAAGGATGTCCACAGACTAATGCTACCTGGATTCGCTTCTAGAAGTAATATGTGGGCCCTGTAATTTTGATGTTACTTGGAATTCAAGTACTCTCCCATGCATGGAGCATTATTAAATTTTGTAGCAAGCTTATGGGCGTACCCAGTGCATGAGGCTCCCGCAATTGTGGGGTCTGGGGAGGGTCATAATATATGCATCCTTACCCCCTGTTTTCGCAGAGAGGCTGTTTCCAGACTCGAACCCGCGACTACTTGGTCACAATGGAGCAACCTTACCGTTGTGCCAAGGCCTGCCCTCTTTTGTAGCAAGCTTACATATTTTATAAATACAAGGTAGGTACAGTCCCTTGGTGGTGAATCCAATCACAGGCCAGTGGTGGTGATACCCTGGTTATATCCCCTATTACTTTCTTCTTCCTCCTTTTCCATTTTTCCTTCTATTATCCTACATAACTATAGCTTGCGTGGGAAGTTTCTAACGCACTTGGACTGTGTTTGAAGATAGGAAGTGGCCTTGAATCCATCCAACACTACTGCTAAAGGCCTTCTCAATAGCTGAGCAACTACTGCTGTTGCATTTAACCAGGTACAGCAACCTGTGGTTTTGTTTTCCTTTCAGTTCTAACCTCAAGTTATGGCTGTTGTAACAGCAGATTCAGCCCTCTGATTGTGCCTAAATTTTGTGAGTTTATTCCCTACTCCCTATCTTCCACCAACCTGATTTGAAGCCCATCAGTGTTGCTGATCTGAAGATATTTAAGTTTCTCTTACATACTGCTTTGTTGTTTAACTAACTTTCTATTATCTGTCCATTCCTATTGCTTATCCAACCGCTGGAATTGCTTGGGATTTTGCGAATACCTTGGCCAGATATCTAGCTACCTTCGACCAGTTTTTGGGTCTCATCAGAATCCCTGATCTTTGTTGGTTTAAGCCTCTTAATTTCTGGTCTCCTATTACACTGTTATTCTGTTCTGTGGGTTAGTTCCCTTAAATCTGATCTTCAGGTTAGAGAAACTCATATCTGGTGAGAAAGATAAGGAAGAAGGGTTGTTGGGAGAGCTAGCAGACGTTGAATTAGAAGAAGATGTAGATGACGATAAGGGAGCTGAGTTGGAGGAGAATTATATGAATGTCTTCGCAATAGTCAAATATATGGGATTGGGGAACATTGATGAGGCGGAGTTTGAGGAGGACAGAATTACCACAAAAGATAGTGGTCATATTGAAGATCTGGAGGACAAGGCTGAAGAGTAGATCGAAGATTTGTTGTTTTCTCATGATGAGAAGCTCAAGAAGAAGTAGACGAACAAGAAGAAGACAAAGAAGTCTTCTCCCTCTCACCAGCCCCCTCTTCATGGCAGGATGAATCTCTGGAGTATTGTGATCCCAACAATGAGACCTCGGTAATTGATATCTTAGATCAACTAGTTGATGATGTGTATCAGGTTACAAATGAGGATGAAAACCCCATTCCATGTGGAGCTAGTTTGGAGTCTACAACAACAACAACTCAGCCTTATCCGGGTTATCCCAACTTAATGGGGTCAACTACATGGATCCAAAACAAAACAAAATAGAGAAACCATAGTTAAACTCAAAATAAAGGTGAAGAAAAGATTGGAAAAGAGGGATGGGGAAAGATGGAAGGTAGTTTGGAGTCTGATGAGGGAAAATCATTCCTCCATATTTCAGACTGGCACGCTGCCTCCTTAGTTTGTCTCTCTCAAGAGGAAGATCTAGAGTTGAAGCGTACTGAGGAGGTGATCCAACATGTTGACAATCTAGAGGAAGCGCCAGAGTTGAAGCAAAAAGAGGAGGAGCTTCATTGGGAAGACACTCAAGTCTCTGTTTGACGTAGGAAAAAGAGTCACTGTATTAGATATATCCCTTATTTTCTAAGCTCAGCTTTTGGGACGATCCAATTTTCATTCTCCAGCAGTTTTAGGGTTGATGTTTTTTCTCTTTGTTTGTCCGGACCCTAGTGCCTCTTGGTGGCATCTTTACCGGACATTTATCTATCAAGTAGGACCATACTTGAGCACTCCAAATAAGATCTATAACCATTTTTCTATATTTTTTTAAAAGAAATATCCTAATAAAATTAGGAAGCATACAAGACTATTCAAATATGTTTATAGAAAGTATATAACGAACAAGAAGAACAGCATAAGCAACCTTAACTCTATTAGGAAGAGATAGAAACAGAGCATCCCCAAGGTTTCCAACAACTTCATGCAATGGCTGTCAATATTATCTTCTAGGCAAGCGGCATGGTTAGGTAAGTATCAACATGGATGTACAGACAATTCTTCCAATATAGAATGTAAAACATGGCTAACAAAAAAACCCATCAGGATGAAGTACCGTACCTTCTTTACAGGCTCGACCGAAGTTCCACCACTCCAATCCCCATAAATCCTTACTTCCGATTGTCCAAACTCCATCTGCTCCTAAAAGTGCCGGAAAAAAACACAACATCTCTTGAAATATTGGGGTCACCACACGTTCTCATAATAGGTGGCTTGGGTTTCAATTGGGACACTTCGCTATATTCTCCCAGCGGCCTTAAACCTCCTTTCTCCACTAAGGATTGGTACTCGATTACGAACACGTTCTTCTTCGTCGGTGTTCGGACGCGACGCTGGCGGAAAACCAAGCACGTTTAAGACCCTCGTCGTCGTTGCAAACCTCAACCTCTGATCCCTTGAGGAAATGTCGTCTTTTCCATTACAAACAAGCTCTGTTCCACCAAGAACTCTGCAAATCTCTCTCTCTCTCTCTCTCAAATGGTACCTCTGTTTCCAGGCTCTCTCTCTCTCTCACCACTTTGCATGTCCCTCTTGACCTTTTTCTGAGAGAGATTATTCGTTCCATAAAAAGAAATCGGAGAATCAGCCTTTTTGAGATCGGATCAGACGATTTTGAGGATGTGTGCAGTGTGCAAGCTGTTTTTTGGGCGGGAAGCCATGGGAGTGTCCGTACTGCGGGACTGAGAGTGAGAGGCCTTTAATTTTTTATTATTATTATTATTTTTTATTTTTGGGTGATAAAAAAGAAGGGTTATTTCCAAATGCCCCCTGAATTGGCCAAACTTACTGTTACCCCTGAACTTTCACTAATTTCACATGCACCCCTACTTTCCAAACTAAGTACTAATGTAGTCCCTCCAATTAGTCAGAGACATTATGTTATAAAGGATCCTAGTTTTTGAAAATTTATGGACCATTCTACCCCTTGATAGGGTAGAATGACAAAAATACCCTAATTTGAAAAAATAAAAATAAAAAAAAAAACTCTGCAACTTATCTTCCCCAATTCGTTTAGGGTTTGGGGAAGATGAGTTTTTGAATCTAATCCATCACGAAAAGAATGGCCATAGCAGACATCTCGGCAAACCACTACCAATATCTACACAATAAACTACACAACGGTGAATGATAATGCCCTTTACCTTGGGGCCCATGGTTACTCTAACAGCATCAGCAAGTTCTTCAACACCTTTAAGCATCATTGCACGAGTTTCAAATCCAAATTTAATATCCTTAGCCGCATAGTTTCTGTTATAATTCAACCTGTTACCAATCTGACAAGCGACAATCCGAAACCAATTTAAGAAACGAAGATAAAATATCCCAACAATTCCAATAAATTACCATCGATACGAATAAAAATTCAATCAGAAAAAATCAATCCACTAAACACTAAAACGAATAAGAGATACACAAATTCTCACCTGTTGGCTACTGTTCCTAGCGATCTTGTAGACCCAAAAAGCAGAAATGGGATAAGCTTAATGACGGGTGAACAAATGAACAAAACCCATAAACAAGAATGATAGGAAACGAACACTGACCTGGCTTCTAAAAATCTTCCCAACCTGCAACCCATCTGAGAGCACAGGGAAGAAGAAGAAAAGGAAGATTGGAAGAAATCGAAGAAGGAAGGAAAAAGGGGGTTGAAGGATATCTGATTATCTACAACTCATCTTCCCTAATCAATTTGGGGAAGATGGGTTGCAGGTTTTTTTTTTTTTTTTCTTTAATTTTTTAAAGTAAGGGCATTTTTGTCATTCCACTCTATCAAGGGCAGAATGGTCAAACCATGTACAAAAAATGTCAAACGTTAGAACATAACGTCTCTATCTAACAGGAGGGACTATAGTGGTACTTAGTTTGGAAAATAAGACTGCACATAAAATTAATGAAAATTCAAGGGGGCAACTATAAGTTTGGCCATTTTTAAGGGGACATTTGAAAATAACCCAAAAAAGAAAGTATTTTATCAAGGATAACGTGAGAGCTCATGGCCCAAGTTTACAAAGATCACAGAGCCATGGATTGGAATTATGCCAAATCATTGTACATGTCACCGATAGAATCCCCCTTGCCTGGGAATTAGTCATGCGGTTAATCTCCCTTTGAACAAAATTAAAAGAGGAAAAAATAAAATAATGTGAGAGGTGTCTAATGTCCTCCAAGACAGCTTTCAAACGGAGGGTTGAAAAAGTAATCCCTTTCTATAATTATAAGATAACTTTGTTATTATCAGGAATCAACAACCACCTTCTCAAAACCTTCCAATATAGCATCCAGCAGAGATGAGCCAATGGCAAAGGCCTCCCCAGTTGTGATCTTAATAAAAGAAGTTGGAATTGAGCTAGACAGCATGTAGGGGACAAACATTAGAGTCACGATAGATAATACCCAAACCATCGTTCGATGAGTTGAGAATCAAATTTGCATCGCAATTAATCTTGATAAGACCCAATAATGGAGCAAACCACCTCGAAACAATAGGCGATTCCATGGAAATGGGTTGGTGCTGTGAAACTGCAGCAGATATTTTTTTTGTTGATAAAACGAAAATATAGTCACGGCAAACTTAGATTACACTATCTACATCATAGCCTAAACAGGCGTTACGAGCCAGATTCTTAGTTAGGACCCTACACATGTCATCATCTATCCTTCTAAACTTTACACCTTGAGTACGATTTGATAAGTACATAAAATGTTTAAACCAAACTAACGGCCAAGCACCCCGGATTGGAACAGGGAGAGTATCTGGAATCAGGTCATTATCCACCCAGATCTCCTTGATTTGCAACCCCAAGTCCACCGCTTGATCACAGTCTTTGCGGATCGCAAAAAGAACAGCTCCTAAGTCTGCAGAATTAGCAATAGTTCCTGTACCAAAAAACTTTAGTCTACCATGAAGCAAAAAGATATATGACCATCCTGCGGTAGTTAGGCCTGATTTTGAGAATCCTGCACAGATCAATATAGGAAAGTCGATCAATTGTAGGTAAGGGTTGAGGTACTCCCAGTAGAGAAATATAAGCATCAGTATCATTTACATCCAGGGATGAAATTGTGGGAGGGGAAATATTAAGTTCAGATAACCATTTAGAAATCAGATCCACCACTCTACTAGGTTCAGATCTAAACACTGTCCTAACAACCTTATTTCTAGCCATCCAAATAAAATACCAAGTAATGAAGAAGACACTAAACAACCACCGTAGCATATTTTTGTCCGATTTAAATAACAGGAAGAAAAAATGGCACACTGACAGAGGCTTATCCAATTCCAAACGCTCAGTTCTTAACCCCGATGGGCCTTCTGCCCATACATGTTTGGTCCAATCACAAGAAAAAAACAGGTGTTGTAGGGATTCAACACCATTTCCACAAAAAGCACACGTTGTGTCAGTCGGGATCCTTTTCGAAAGAGTATCCTTGGTGGGTAATCCTGCATTTAATTAGTAACCGCCAAGTGAAAATCTTGAATTTGAGATGAATAGGTATTTTCCAAAAGAATTTCCGCCAAGCGAAATCAGAAGCAGAAACGTTAGCAATACTACAACAGATTTAGTACCTTGGAATTCTAGGTAAGCCGAGTTAGACAACCATATTACCTCCTCTGGTGACTGGTCGCAGCCTCCAAATACCTTACCATTTCGTGCTTTCCATAGTGACTTGAAAATGAAAGATGCCTCCATAGCCATAGCCCGACGAGCTTTTTTATCTTTTGATGATGCGGAGTAATTTCCACACCTAACGAACATTTTTTTTTTTTTTTTGGGGTGACAACTTAACGAACAATTCAATTACCATAATTTTATTAATAACACCATAAGAAGAAAAGATATTTGAGCACCCAAAAAAACCAGAACTGAAACTTCACTTCCTTCGCCTAAATCTGTTTTGATCCATGATTTGAACAGTGGAAGTCCCCAAAACTTATATATTATATATACCTCTTACAATACCTTTGGATATGGTGATCTAACGACACGACAATTCATCATTTTGTTGGGATATTGTGTTTGTCTATGTGTTTGGCAATTACTAACTTGTATTTGTTGATGAAAAAACCTAAAGTCTAAAAGGTTAACTGGTATCCTCTCAAGCAATAAGAATTGCATGGGAGATAAAGAAACTCAAGCAAGTGGATGTTGTCGGCAAGCAAGTTTTGTTAGATTAATTTGATCCAAATAGGGATAAATCCCAAAAGTCAGGATCTCCATAGAGCGTTCAAGAACACAATCAAATGAATAATAGAGAACAGGAATAGAACCACCAACCTTGTTTCGCATCTATAGTGACGATGATCGTAGCGGAAAATAAAGACCAAAGATCTAGGTGCTTCCCCTCTATTCTCAAAGTAATTGGCTTAATGAGAATACCGTATGCACAGGGATGATGAACACTGAATATCTTCCTCTCTGTCCAGAATGCATTCTTCAATAGAGATTGAGAATAATTAGTTGTGATGGGTAGAGGGGGGGACATCTACAAGTGTTCATCTTCGGTGTTCTCAAGACTTAGGAAATAGCTTAAATTTGTATTGCTTTTTATATTCCTAAGTTGTGTGTGATTCTCATAACTCTTGATCCGTAGGATATAGTCTCTTTTGTACCCAAACATGACTTAATGGTTTAAACTTGTTGAGTGACATTGCCTACGACCGTAGATGGAGCATAGTAACACCCATGGCAGGTCATATACCAAATTTGCAGGCCATTACAGGCCTAAAAAGTCCAATCATTAGATGCTACCCGAGGACAGTGTTGTCATGTAATCTGGTTCTACACATACCATGACTTCAAGGGAATTTTATATGGCCATTCATAGCTCAAAACACGAAAGTTGTATCTCTCTGAGTCTAGTTTCATATGAAAATTAAATCAAATCAATCCAAGCTCTAGAGAGTAGTATATATTCATTTTAAGGAGCATAGGTTGGATTTAACTGTCTCACGATCAATCTGTATAGGGACCAGGCTATCTGCGGTTGATGTATTGGTTGACTGGTGATCAACCGGTACCTCTGACTAACCTTATAATGGTCCAAAAATTGCAAAATCTAACAGCTATTTCCATGCAGTCAATCGATTCATGAAGCGATGGATCGATTCTCCCCCCCCCCACCCAAAATATATATATATATATATATATATATATATATATAGATGGGCAAGAGCACTCTATTTGATCGCATGATCTCTACACAAGCGTCTGTGTCAATGGGTGAGCACGCCTGCGTATCTACCCAGGGGGCAGAAGCATCATCTTGCCCTGTGAGAGTGAGAGGGCGTAGGAAACACCACCAAGTAGAGAAAATTTTCTCATATAATGATATATACAAGGCAGGGTAGGGCTTAGCCTGAGGTCTCAACTCAGGCCCGGCCTGGCCCTACTAGGGCCAGGAAAAGCCTCAACCCAGCCTAACCCTGTGTTGATCCCAGGCCCGGCCCAGCCCTGTCCGGGCTCAAGAAGGTTAGGGCGGAGTAAGAGCCTTGTGATTTAGGCTCACCAGCAATTGATGAATGTTGTGAATCCTTCCTCTCCCACCATTTGTGAACCAGTCGTCTTTGATCCCTTCCAATACTGAACAAAACTTCTATTTGCTCTGTACTGTACAATCCCCCAAGAGAAAAGAAGAGAAAACAAAAAATTGAAAAACAGAAAAAGAAATGAAAACTTGTCATGCCTGGGCACCATTCAAGGACTTTGAGAAGCAGAGAAAGTGGATAAGATTGGTAGCTCTACACAAACAATCTATCGCTTCCTTCAGTACCCATTAACTAAAAAAATAAGAGTACCAAGGTCCTTATCATCTTTATAGATTCACATCTCCACTCCAACATAATAATCACAATCACAAAAAACCCATCTTTACTTTATGACTTCGCAAAACAATCAGCGATGAAGAGAATCCCCAAATTGATTCATTCAGTGATCAGAATTCAGAACAGAAACCTTCTTCAATATCTACTCTCAACTAAATCCAGAGGCCTCCGCATTGTTCTTCCGGTCTTTTAAACTAATAACCACCATGGGGTAAAGGCAAAAGAAGCTACTAAGAAGCTCAAAATGGTCAATTGAGAGATCATGAAGACAAGAATCATGGATCTGAATAACCGTCAGAAGCATAGGCACTTGCAGGTGAGGTTGCGGAAGTGGAGCTTGCACCGCAGCCATACCCATCTTCTCTCTTCCCTTGTTCCTCTCCTTTAGAAGCTACTGTCACAACCGAATTGACCAAATCACCAAATATCTTCTTTTTGATCTGCCCTCTCTTTGGGGAAGGGGCACTTCTTTCTTCTTGGATTTGGTAGCTTCTTTCTTCATTACTTTGAATTGGGTTGGAACTGCAAAATCTCTCTGAATGAGAAGGGAAGAAGGAAAATGAAATAGTCTGTTTAATAGAAAGAAGGAGAAAGAAAAATTCAAAGTGGAAGAAGAAGAAAAAAATCCAGTCCAAGACCAGAAATTGAAAATGTTTTCTCCAGTGAAAGCTTTGAACAGAGCAGGTGAGAACAGAGGAAATATTAAACAGAGAGAGGCTCTACAGTTTTTTAATTAAAGTTGTTAACAGGTCCAACGATGGATGAGGATAAAACTTGAACAGATTATATAATTATTAAAGAAGATGTTAGCTTGCCTCTCACAATCAATATGAAGAAGGTGGATGTGGAGAAAATAATCCCAGCCCACATTGAATAGATGAATGAGCACACTCTCTTCTTATTTCACTAACTTCCATATGTGACATCATGCCTTACCTCTAGTCTAAATTAGAGTCAAACACTATTGTAATATTCATGTGATTGACAACTCCAGGGGTTTTGGTTTGGATGGGCTTTTTCAAGAGTCTTCATTGATCATGGTTGAAGGTAAAGGTGTTAATGAGTTGGTCAAGTGTAGGTATAAAGACCCACGGGGTCCTTCCCTTTTGCTCCGCACTCCGTAGGAAGAGGGGTTAAGGGTTTTTTTTAGAGTCACCATCTAGATAAGGGTCTAGGACCCATAAAGGTTTCACCCTTGTGGAAAGAGAAAATGACTTTAATGGATAAGGTTTCTAGTCTTCCCAAATCTCTGAGTAGATATCAGAGTTATAGGTTACGAAGGGTTGGACACCTAGTTGATCAAAGACTGGTCTCTTTCTATTTGGACCATTCTTAATCTTATTAAATAACTAGCATATATAGTGAAAAACATTGAACCTAACCTAAAATAAGTATCTAGGTTGAAAAGCAAACAAAGCACATGAAAGCATATGAATCTAATGTATAAATGATTGAAAATGTATATTGGGAAAATACCATAAATTATATACATAGAGGAGACTAAACTTGGACATAACTCTGTCAAGTTGCCTAAGTACCTTTGGTCAAACGTAATTCATGGGGAACATAGTAGACTTGGTATAAATAAGTGAAGAACTGCATAGATGGATGGATCGAACTTGATTATAACTTCGTCAAGTTGCTTACGTATCCTAGATTGGCATCAGGTCAAACATAGTTCAGAAAGCATGTTATCTATAATATAATATTTTTGAGAAAAACTAACAGCATAATAGCATATTCGACAGTATTTTGTGGAAAACCCGACCTTATAATGGTGTGTCAGAGGTTTTGAAAATGTACAAGCATATGTATTATATTATTCTATAATGATGACATGCATAATTGAAAGGACTTAAAACAAACCCTTGATTAGGGTTTAACCCTAATCATGGTACTTAACTTGTCAATTAGTTTCCTTGAGGGCCCATTCTCACGATGTGATGTGGATAGATGATGTGACCATTCTCATAATCTCATCATTGGATAAGGCGGACATAATTTTGGTTCACATATCAAATTTCATATTCAATTTCAATCAAATGTGCTATATTGCTTTGTATGTCCATGCAATCCCACAGTACTCCTACCACTAATGTGCACTCTCCCATATTGTTGAAATTTTCAAAGCATGTTTACCAGAAAAAAAAAAAAAGGAATTTTAAAATCATAATTTTGTTTCTAAACCTACTTTGTTTGACCATCTAATCTACCACATGGTAAATTTTTAGAGCTGTTTAAGAAAGGCTTCCTAAACAAACAATTTAGGAAATTTATACCCCCTTTTAGATAGGAGTTTTAAAAAAAACAATGTAATAGAGGATTTCCTTTGCCATATTTTCATATAAAAAAAAGACTAAGAATTTAGTTGAAATTTTAATTGAAAATTTTTATTACTAAAACAGAGAGAGAGAGAGAAAGATGAGTAGCCCATACTCTAAGTGGATGTGTAGCCCATTGGTCCAACAATTAGGCCCATCCATCCAACCTAATCAGTACCAGTTCAAATACTGACTCAATGTACAAGCAGGGCCCATTATACAGCCGACCATGAATTGAAGTAGGGCCTACTATGGAACTGTATTTGTTGAAACCATTGTTTGCATGGCGTGTGGAGCTAGCAATCCCATAGCTGTTTGGTTTAGTAACAAGGAAAATGGGGATTGCCAAACAGCTAGTTTGGCAACTATACATCACTGATTGACAACCTTTGTAAACCTTTAACACCAAAGAACTTCAACCTGGCAGCATCACAGAATTTTATTTTATTTTAAGGAGAATGTTCTTTGTGCCGCAGCGCAGCCTGCGCCAGGCACATGGGCAGCCTATGCAGGGGACAGGGTGGTCATTGTGCCCACCCCCATGTGCCTAGGCGTAGGCTGTGCTGCAGCACAGAAAACAGCGCCCCTTTATTTTATTTGTCCATTACCAATTATACCTACCAACAAAGTTTTTTTCTCTAACCTTGCAACTTCCGGATTTGAGCAAGGGCAAGTGAATTCTGGCAACCTCTTTTCTCTATTTAGATTATTTTCTTGGGAGGGTGATTGCTGCCAGGTTGCGTGATCCTTGTTCCAATGCGGGGCTCAATGGGAGTGTTGGGGCATTCAATAGGAATGAGATTTTTCATTTCATGAGACGGGACAGGCATTTCATCTCTCCTGTGTCTGGTCATAAGTGCCACAAATCCTTGTTACCTTTTTTCCCCTATTTTCATTTAGGGAAAGGGCTATCTACGCTACCGATGTAGGAGAAATCTTCCTTATGCCACACCAATGATAGTGCACCAGATGGTATCATTAGTGGGGGACCCAAATGGTCAAAGAAAGAGGAAAATTCATCTAAAAAACAAGAGATAGAAAATAAATAATAAAAATCTTGTGAGAAGACGTGCATTAAGCAAACATGGAGATTTTTTTCTTTTTTTCTATTTTTTTTTTCTATGGGAGGACTAACATGCTGACCCTTTATATGGGCGTCGATTCATATAGGGAAGGTCCACATCATTAAATGAGGAGAGAAGAAAAATAGCATGTGTCTTTGTTGACTTGTGTGAAATTACCTATTATGAGTTTATTTGTTGAATTGTGTAAAAAAGGTGAAAGATACCATATTTGACATTGTGGAATCGTATCTTCATGAGGTTGTAATTCCCTTTCCAACTTTATTTGTTTTAGCAAGTTAATTTCACTATTACCAAATTACTAAGACCATATATGAACCTAACTGAAACCAAATAGGAATCAAATGAAACCAAAACGATATTATTTGTTTCTGATTCGTACATTTTGTATCTTGAACCGAATTGAATCCAAACCTAAAAACTGAACTGAATCCTTACCTCTGAGGGGATCATGTACACTATAGTCGCATGCTCGTTTTTTCTCCTTCTTTTATTTATTTGTTTACTTTTATTTTATTTTTTTTAAATCCTTATTTGATTTGGTCGGACTTTTTCTTAAATACATTTAGGGAAAAGGCTGAGTATGCTAGCGGTATTCCATAAACTAGCATTCTATGTGTCTCACTCTGAAGAGATTCATTTCAAAAGGGGGGGGGGGGAGAGAGAGAGAGAGATAGACACATAAAGTGCTAGTTTACTGTATATAAGGATTAAATTAGTTTATTGTATAAAGGAGGGGTATCCGACTTTAGGCCGACTAAATCCCCCCTGGGCTCGTACATGACCCCCGTGCCACGCACGAACCGGGAGTCTCAGGCGGGTGGCCCCAAGAAATTATGCAACGGTGAAGGTTTGATCATGAGACCTCGCTTCCTGAGACGGAGTCGCATGTCCCCTCCAAGTCAGCTGCGCTAACCCCTTGAGGTTAGTTTACTGTATATTGCTAGCATACCCATCCCTCTCCCATATAGTTATACTAGACTTTGACGAAGTTTCCTTAATCAGTTGTATAATTTTTTGGTAAACAGTTGTGTAGTCTAAATTTACAGCTATATGCATATAACATGCCCACCCCTACTTGTGTATTTGACAGTATAAGATATCCCTACAACATGGCAATAGAGGTTATTGATATCCTATAAAATCAAGTTGAATCTCTTTAAAAAAAAAAAAACAAATTTCCTTGTGTAAGTATTGAATATAGTTGCTGTGGACAATTAAGCCAATTCCACCCATTAAATGTGGTCCATGTGGAGTGCATGAGGGGAGGGGGAGAGAGTGCAGTGCCTCTTATATGAGTGTTGTTGTGACCACTTTACAAGAGAAAGTGGTCTTCCATAGAAAAAAGCACAAAACTAATATTTTTCTTAACAGGTTGACCTGATTTGTGGAGTTGACTATAAAGTGGGATCCCAACACCATGCATTAGTATTCCTTATTAATTGGAAAGATTATGGCTCCCACATTCCTTAATTGCTGGGGTTAGGTTTGGATGGTCCATTTGTCCAACCCAACCCATTAGTTTCTTTGGTATGGGAACCACTGGTCTAATTATTTGCTTGACCAACTTTTTTGGTGTAATTATTTGCTTGACTTAACTTTTTGGTCTAATTATTTGCTTTCAAATTTTGCAGGCCCCTCTGGCATTATTGCTAAGGACCCAACCCATTTGGTCAATTCAAGTTCCGAAACAGTAATCGGAACCTGATGTTTGTAAACTCATTGATGCAACTCACTTGGCAATAAGCCTCCTTACTCAGTGCTCACTGTATGATGTAGGAGTGTAAGTTTGGCCCTGTGAACTCGAGCCCGGCTTGAGTTCCAAAGGGATTTGGGCTGGGTTTTTAACCCATAGGGTGGGTTTAAATTGGGAATTTCAGGCCCGAGGCCAGGCTGGGCTAGGCCTGAGTTGAAACCTCAGACTAATCCCATAACTATATATTAATAATTATATAGTATAAAGTTATCAAATGCCTATAGGATGAGAGTTGAGTTCCGCTAATTCTTGCAGTTTCAATTCTAAATGATATTAAGAATCTTTGTTTATATTTTGATATATGCTCTTTTATCTGTATTCCAAGACAAATCAACTCTATAGCTGATGCCTTGGCTAAGAAGGCTTTGTCAGTAGTATGTATGACAGTATGGCCTATTTCCACTCCTTGGTTGCTTCTCCTTTACGAGGGTTAAACACCAGGTTGTTCATGCTTTTCTCATCAATAAATCTATTTTCAACCCAAAATTACATATTACGTTTAAGGCTTCAAGCCTTTCTGATTTTTATATTTTTTGGGTAGAAAAGCCATTCTGACTAATTTTAAGAATTATTGATACTGATATGTCTATTTTTTTTTTGTGCATATAAGGATACAAATGGTTAAAAAATAGGTCAGTCAAGGCCAATCAGGGACAGCCCAGTTCTACCAAAGATCAAAGTCAATCAAGACCAACCCCGCCCAATCAAGGTCAATTTGAAAACCTAGAAGAAATTAAAATCAGAAAGAAGCAAATGGCAATCTCAGACTATGACTTTTAAGAGATTTTGATTCAATAAACATTGGCATTGTAACCTAATTGCCCAAACCTCAACGTCCATAAAATTATACTTCTTTTTTTTTTGTTGGTAGAACTTAAAATTATACTTCAGTCATATGGAAAGGGGGTGGGGGGGGGGTGGGAGTGTTTCTTGTTTGGAAGCGTGGAAATATCTCTTGGTGGGGGGTGGGGCCAGGTACCCTAGGCACGTGATAGACCAAAATGATTCTTAATCATAAGTCGAAACCGTTTACAACGCTTACTGAAAATGATTGGTAGAAAGCAATCTAGTATTAGTTCGTATTTTTCGTTTATAGAATACGGGTCCAGTATTTTTGGTTTGTCTTGTCCGCAAAGAAAAGTAAATAACAGAACCGGAGTGAGTGAGAGTTCCTTTTCAAGTGCTTAACGTTAAACTGGAGTGTAAGCTCTGTCTGAAAAGCTTCTTTCCTTTTCTTTTCCCTCTGCCCTCCTTCCTTCCTTGAAAGTTGCTCCGCTTTTTCTCATTCTAAAGAGAATATTGGTTTCCAGCATTCCATACTACAAAGCTTCATGTCCCGCACGCTGCTTTGGAAACTGGGCAGGGAAGAGATTATATATAGAAAAACAAGGAAGGGAATCCAAAAGCTGCATCAGTAAAACAAAAAGCGACTCCAGTGTCCATAAAGGCAACAAGTGAACCCACTCGGATTTTCCTATCTACTACGTCCAAATGCTATGCTAGATTGCTAGTATATGCGACTATGATCTTACACCAAAACCACTGCCCACCAACCGTTTGTGAAAATGCCGAGGCAGGCAATACAACAGAGTTTAGCTTTCAGATGTCTCAGGAAAATGGATTATGACCTTCAAAAAAAAATAGAGGTAAGGAAGTATGCACTGTTAACAGTAGAACTGGTAAAGCAAAGACAAACTTGCTCTCTCTTAGGAGTCTTAGCCAAGGGTCGAGCTGTTGTTAAAGGTATTGGAGTTTCCATAAAAAGAAAAGGTATTGGAGTTAGAATCTGGGTTGGGGAAAGGTTTGTCGAAGGACTCGAATTGGAGGAAAAAGCCGAAATCCCAACTGCATTGTTTCTGGGTTGGTGCTACAGTAAATCGATGTCGAAAGGGAGAAGCCCAAGGAGGTCGTGGATTGAGGCGTAGACTGATCAAGCGCGATCGACGCTGCAGTGGAGGCGGAGGCAGAGATTGGAGGCGTGTTCGTTGATGTCGAAAGTAGGCGCAGGCGAGGCGAATGAGGTTGCTAGGCTTGGCACCACTGAAGGCTTCTTCGAAGAACAAAGGTAAACTTTGGGGGGGAGGTGGGGGAATAATGGAAAATCTTTAACCATTAAACCATTAAATAAAGCTCTACCAAACACAACCACGAGGCACCACGAATCAATTGAACCGCTCACCAGCTGTTTATCCATCAATCAATCTTCACACAGAGGAGGAAGAGACATGGAGAGAGAGAGAGAGAGAGAATTTAATTCTGTAATTTAAATTTTCTGAACTGAGCAGAGCAGCAAACAGTACACAAAACAAGAGGGAAAGAGGTTTGAAGTTGCAGGATTATAACATTATAATTCAAAAGTAAGAACTCGCAAATTACAATTCAAAAGCGTCTCAAAAAAATTGTTATCTACTATCATCAACCAATAGTCATCAACATCAAGGGTTGTAGCTGTTGTACCTCTCGACATCTGCAAGTTTTGTCGATCTGTTCTTGCAGAACAAAGCAGCCGTCGACAACAGATGCGGGTTACTCTAAGTTCTCGAAGAAATTTCCCCAAGGAAAACCCTATCTCACCAGACGTGAGAGGACCCCACATTCCGGTGGTGCTGCCTACTTGGGCTCGCCCTCACCAACGGGCTAAAACACATAGCCAACCCCGAAACATTCCGATTATGCTGCCCTCGCCGGCGATCCCTCGTCGGTGTCGCCTGCGGCGGCGTTGATTGAGACTGCAACCCCTGTTTACGCCATTGCGGTGAAGAATCCGCCGAGTAACCACTCGAGTCTTCATAATCTCCGTGGTGTTCTTCAACGGCGGCTCTTGCCGGCGACAATCCACGATCTTCCCGGCGAGTTCGACGGCCACCGTCTGTGGCATTAACGTCTTCTACGGAGAAGAGACGAGATTGTTTCTTCCGGCTATTGGGGATGAAAGTAGAGAACCAGGTTTGTGACATCGATGGAGATGTTGGAGTAGTAGCTAAAGACGACCTGAATACCCTTGAATCTCTGGGATCTGGAACATCTGCTTCTGGTTCTTCCGACTTGGAGCCAAACAGAAATGCAAAAAACGAGAACTTACTTTTCTTTTTCTTGGGAGCGGCACCGGCAGTGGTCGTGGTGGAGGGGGCGGAGGCAGGGCGCACCCGGGGAGTTGTGTTGAAACGCTGATCGAATTGTTGGTGGTCATTATCGGAGCTGCGATAGATGTAAGGAGAGACGGAGCGGGGGAAGACGAGTGAAGGTGGGTGTTGGGCATCAGATTTCCGGCGATCTTCGCCCTCGCCCTCGGCCTGGACTTGGGCTTGTTGACGACTTTGGGCGACGATGAGGGCAAAAAGGCGTTCACGGAGACAAGAAGCGCAGACGCCAACGCCGCTGCTGAGGTCGGTAGGGTGCCTCTTACACCTCATTTACCTTATATTTCACAAAACCCTGTTCCAGAATCAAAGATCAGAGGAATCTAAAGCCAGGCCCTGGCCCGGCCCCTATTGCGTTGTCTTCTCAGACTTGTCTGCTTTAGAGATAGAATCAGAGAGAAAGAGACGAAGAAAGAAAGAAAAAAGATTGGCTTTTTATGAGGAGAAAGAACCTGAGCTTTTGTTCTTGTCCTTTGCACAAGAGCTATTGGAAGTTTGGAACTTGGAAGAAAGAGGTTTGAGATCTTTATTTAATCAAGAGAGAGAGAGAGAGAGAAGGGTCAAAGATTCAAAGCTGTGGGGTTCTGGATTTTAATTGGAGACACGCGGTTCGTAAATGACCCCCACATTCTGGAGTTCTCATTTACTCCTTCGGCTACTGTCTGTGAATGTACGAAGAGAGAGAGAAGATATTGTCTGTTGTGTGGTCAATGCCTCTTTTCTACTGAGTGGGCTACCAACCATGGAATATCAAACTGCCAAACTGGGCTTCGCCTTTTTATGTTATTTGCCTAATGGGTCACTCTATTATATGGATATTAGATTGGATCAACCTACTATGTCATAGGTTAAATGAATTAATTTAAAAAAGATTAATTAGAATAGATCACGGGTTCGAATCGTGGAAATAACTAATTTAAGAAAGGTTATCTAGAATAGATTAAAAGTCGTCAAGAAAAGATTCTGTTGTCGGATAAAATCTTTACTAAAGTGAGAGTTATTGAAGAGGATGATAGTCTCTTATGTGTCTAATGGGGTCTATTCTAGTGTATGGGCATTAAAATGGACTAGTCTAGTATGAGATACGTTAAAAGACTTGATTTAATGCGTTCGATCAGCTCAGGAGCTCTTTTGACTAGATCTGTAAACGGATTAGATTGCCTTAGATTTGGATATTCTCTGGTCAAATACGGATACCTCTAAACGGATACGGATGCAGATCAAATTCAAATTTTTGACTATCCGTTTACATCTCTGTCTTGTGTAACCTAGACCCTCCTCCCCCTAACAGATACAATTCACTCTCAATCCATATCTCTTAGATACAATTCCTCCCCCTATTAAGTATTTGTTTTTTTTTTTTTTTTGACAGATCTTTATTGGAGTATTTAGAATATTTTTTGGATATCTCTAAACGAATACAAATGTCCTTAATCGGATATGAATCCTACTTGTGACTGTTAGTCAAGAAACTGGGTTAAGGTTCTGCCGATTCCAAGAGTCCAAGACGATTCAACTCAGAATGGATAGAGACTAATCCCATGCTCTGCTCTGGTTTGAAGTTTTTAAAACAAGAGAGAAGGGTAACCATCACCAAATCTCTTTTGTGTCAAACCGACAAAATGAGGAAAACAATGGACAAAAGCCATTGTGGACAAAACTTGTACTCCAAAGGTATATAATTTCTTCCTTATTATAATTAACATGTGGGGGGAAGGGGATGATTTGGATAGGCAAAGGTGAGTTGTTGTGACTTGTGAGGTAGGAAGGAAGCTCAAATTCCAAGGCTTCTTTTAGTAGAGTTTACTAGTTTAGTAATCCTTCTTACCAAAAAAAACTAGTTTAGTAATCCTTAATGTTGGATTAACGACTAAAACAACAATGATGTCTCTATAGTCTCACTGTTGGGGGGAGTGGCTCAAGGCAAAGTCCTATTTTTGATGATATGGTTTGGATAAAACCTTAGTCATCTCAGGAAGTGACGTAAACATGATTAGAAGCTTTGAAGTTCATTGGCTTTTCAGATTTTTATAAGGCCATCTAGTTGGTCAAGAAAAGAAAATGATATATTCTTTCTATTTTTAATGATAGATATTTCTTTGTCCATAAACTTATTATAGAATTTTTTTTTTTTAATCCAAATATCATAGTATTTAGAAGATATAATAATCTAATTATAATTGAATACTATACCTTTTTTTTGGTAAAAATAATTAAATACTATACATAGTATGTAATTGAATAAAGCTGAGCCTGGCTGTCCCTTAGAAAATGAAATGTTCTAATTTTGACTTGCCATGTTGACGTCTTGGTGTAATCATTTTAATCTTATCATCATAATCACATTATTCGTTATTTTTCTAAATGTCACAAGGCATCTAATAGTCCATTCCAATCTAGGGATAAAGAACACATGATCTAGATTAGAACAATGTAAAAAATCACAGTCTAATTCAATTAAAGAAGAGGGTTCCCTGAAAGGTAGCATGCGGAAGCATCAAATGGGGTGGAATTTACACCTTTTATTGCGGGGGAGGGGGGTTTGGTCATTTTGCACCCCTCTATATCCGGGCAAAGGGGCAACACTACCTTTGAGGGTTCTTTTTCCCTTCAATTAAATACCCCCTTTTGTATTGACACATATCTCGTGTGTTCATCCATGCGTACATGTGTACCATTACTCTAGACATTACTATGCACTTTTCCAACTTTGAGTGAGAACAAATGATTTAGATTTTTAAAAAATCATAAAAATAGATGACTCAGATTTATCTTGTGACTTCGGAGACATTACCTTCATTGTAACATGGATATTTTTCTGAAAAAAAATTAATAACAAAATGGTATCATTTATGAATAAGAATAAAATAATAGAAGAGATTTTTCATATATTTAAGAAGATGGATTTTTTTGGGCACGCTCTTCGTACATTTTGTAAAGGGTGACTTGTTCTCTTTCAAGGTCAAATGTATCGTAATTGGGGATGGGGATCAGTACCCACCGGATTAGAATCGATCTAGAATTTGTTAAAATCTTAAAATTAGAATTGTGAAAAAAGAAACAAAGATTTTCATAACATTTGTCGAATTTTTGATTCAATGAACTTGGGATATTGCTACAATAAACAAGTTTCATTGATTTTTTGCTGTTTGACTTACTAAAAGAGAGAGCCAATGACAAAAATGAAGACCAAACATGAATCACCACTCATTCAAAAATAGCAATTAAAAAATGGTTTACTTGGTCGGCTTGGGAATCTAAGAAGAAATTGACTTTATATTACTCAAACCAAATATGAGTTATGCTCATTTTTAAGAATTTTCTTGGATGAACATTATGGAAACTAAAAATAAATGAATAAGTAATAGATGTATGAAATGTTTTCTTTACAAGTATTATTCTCTGTCCCCAACAAAAAAAATTGCTACTTGATAATATATTGTTTCACCTTCTAAAATTAATAATAATGGGAGTAGGTAAATATGTAACATAAAATTTGTTGCAATTTAATTTTTACATTTTTCTCGAGAGATCAGAATTCACATTGGCCAAGAAAAAATAAATGAAAGGAGAGGTTTGTTAATGGCATGAGTCATAAGTGATGGTTATCCAAACCCAACCCTACATATACCCTATTTTGTTTGACAATTTAAATTCTCAAAATTCAAAATAGAAAGTTCGATAAATTTTTTACCCTATTAAATATTAGCTATTAAAAGTCAAATTGTAGTAATGTACTTTGAGAAATTTTTTTTTTTAATTACTTTATCCTTGAGATTATGATCAATAAGAAAATGAAGATGAATAACATATTTCATCAATTAAATTTGGGGTATCAAGTCTTTACACGCATCCAATTGCATGATCTCTAACGATGTGAATGGATCAAATTATCTTTCGAACAGATTCAGATAGTTTCTAGAAATTGGGTTTTCAAATATGGATTCCTTTAAATGGGTACGGATATGAATCAAACATGAAGTTTCAATTATCCATTTACATCCTTAAGGCTATGTTTGGATGTCAATAACAGAAAAGAAAAGAAAAGAAAAAACATAATGAAATAAAAATTATGATGACACATCATTGATTTATGTGTCTATCTCTCATTTCAAATTCAAATTTTTTTGAATTTTCTATTTTTATTTTTTTGGGAATTGGAGGTGTTCGGCCTTTGGCCGACTAATTCCCCAGGGCTCGTGCACGACCCCACAACACACACGAACCGGGGGATACTAGGGCCCCATGTTCACCAGGGAGTTTCCTCTCAGGCGGGAGTAGAGTGTGAGCGTGGACAAATTGAGGTGCATGAGCACAGATGTTGTGGTCGCAGGTTGTGGATGATCGCAGGTGCTGGGGAAGAAGATGAAGAAGAGGATATTAATGTCATTGTACGCTATCAAGGGTATATTGGTCCTAAAATTAATAAAGCACACCTACTGTTTGTCACTAACGGAACCGCTAATAGGCTGGATTAATTTTTTCAATATTTTGAAAAGTAGGGGTGCAAATAGGAAAACGTCATGGGTGAATCAATAATTAATTGTACCTCAGAGGAGGCATGTGTAAATTTTCCATAAATAAATAAGAAACCAAAGGTGGGAGACCCGGAAAATTATCCTCTCCAATTTCTTAAAGTGCTCTAGTGTGGTAGTGCTAGGTGGAGATGTCGACACCTGGAAGCTGTCACATCCAACCGTCCATATCAATGAGCTCAGACCGTTGAATGCAACAACTGCCAGGTGTCAACATCTCCACCTAGCCCTATTGCACTACCACACTTTAAGAATTTGAGAGGATAATAATCTGGGAGACCCACCCAAAAAAAAAAAAAAAACACTTGACAATTGGTGGGTTGAAAAGAAAGAGCAAAGAGAATTTTTTTTTTGGGTAAAAAAATGGGAGAGCAAAGAGATTAAGGCATGAAACAGTATTCCTAATTATGAACAGTAATTTGGTATTGGGTGGGGTCAAATTAATGTCTACCCTGAAGCACATTAAACCGGATGGACCAATTTCCAACCCGGATAGATCGAAGTTGCTGACCAATATGAAGTGCTTTTGACCAGTTCCATTAAAGTTGCAATGCTGGCATTCAAGTGAATAGTGAATTGAAGTCATCTTAATTTTTCTTTTTCTGATTTTTTTTAAATGGAAATTTTTTAACAATGAAGATTGAATTTTATAATAAGGTGTAAGTAAGTGACAGCAATTAGATAGGTTCTGTTTTCGGGCCCACTGTGTTGGACGGTGAGATCGACAGTCGTGCCGTTGTAGTTTTCTAAGCTGGAAATTAGAATTTTATAGTTAAGAGTTTGATTAGGGATAATTATGATTAATGTTGATAGATTGAAACAAATTGAGAATAATAGTACTGAAATTTTTTATTTTTTTAATTTTTCGGTAAGAGAATGATTATAGTGATTGATTGCCACTTTAGAACGACACAGTCTCATTTTGGTTTTGCGATAAAATATTTAATGCGTAAGAGTAAGATCATCTCTGATTTATAATCAGAATGTGATAAACAATTGAGTTCATTAGGGCTGTCTTTGCTAAGGGTGTTAATTTAGAATTAATGCCTTACCCCAAAAACACACAAAAAAAAAAAAAAGAAGAAGAAGAAGGAGGATTAATGTATCGATTAAAAATTGAAGTTTTATTTGAATCGGTTTTGATTTACGACTAAAAAACAATGTTTAAATTGAGCTGAGCCGATCATTCGAATAAAGTATAATCTGTATAATCAAACAATCTTTGCGGTTTATTTTTGGGAAGGGTAATAAACGTGTCTTTGTCGCGTTGTGTGAAATTATCTATTATGAATTTTTTTGTTAAGTTGAGTTAAAAAAGGTTAAAAAGTACATGATTTGATATTGTGAGGCTCATGCGGTTGTAATGTCTTTTTCAATTTTATTTGTTTTAGCATGTTATTTCTATTTAAATCGAATTATTGAGATCATGTATGAATCAAATAAAATTGAATTGAATTGGTTCGATTTTGATGACTTAGGTTATAAAAAAATTCAGTTTCATTTTGTACCCGAATAAAAACCAAACTGAAAAACAGAACTGAACCAATTGACATCCTTATAGTTTTTGCTATAATTTCTATTTGGGTTTGATTGTTTGAGTTTGATGAGTCTAGTTCATTAGTTGATCACGTACACCCCTGTATTTTGCCTTAAATAAAAATCAACTTAAGGTTTCAAAAAAATGAATGAGTGTAAACCCCCTATAGTTTCAAAACCATGCTAAATTAACATTAAGTGATAACGTGAAGTTGAGAATAAATATGAAAATACACTTTTACCCTTTCATAACAAGGAGTGGGTGAAGAGATTCCCCCTTCTTCTATCTTCCTTCCCAAATCTTGGGTTGCAATCAAATCCCTGGAGTTTTAATTAATTACATATAAAAATGTATAATGACCAAATATGATAAGAGTTTTAATTAAATTACACAGTAATGATTAAAATTTTTCTTTTCTTTTCTAAATCAATTTCACTTCACTTTCCTTACTTTTTTTTACAACCAAGGGAACCAACAAAAATATGGCCAATCAGTCCATCTACATTCAAATAGTCAAATTTCATGACCAAAACTTTCCATTGACTCTATAAAAGATATTAGATGGTTTGATTAGTGATCACCTATCCTCAATGCTACTAGAGAGGTTTAGTAGTAATGGATCCAACACCTCTAGGCCATTGTGATTAGAAAGTCCAGTCAAACAGCAAGATCCATCATTTTGGTCCAAATTTCTTGTTTTCTATTAGAAAATGAAATGTATATAATCAAGTGATTAATGACTAGGTAAAGAGATTATGCAAACCATGATTTCTGTTACTATATTTTTAAAATTTGAAAAGTGCTTCCCACAAGCTTTCTTGCCTCCCATGATGTTCTGTTTGTTTAAGATTGTAGACTCAAAATATATGATATGTGAATCCTTGGTTTGGTGTGTATTGCTCTTTGGTCTTGGTTTTTTTTTAATAGTAAGTCAACACAAACTTACTAAGCATCTCTCTTTTCCACTCTGTCTAAAACATGTATGGTGATTGGTGATTCACTTTTTAGCAATGTGTTTTATTTCGATTTTTTATTTATTTAAAATATTTAATGTATATTTTCTATGTGTTAAAAGAAACTCGTGTGGTGCTCAAACAATTTTTTTGGGGGGAAATTGTTAGTCTTAAAAAAAGAAAAAGAAAATAACTTTTTGATTACCTTTTTACCTTAATTTCTTAAGGTTTTTAAGTCATGGGTAAAAAACAAGAGTTTTCAAAATAATTTGAAAGTGATTTACATAATATCATTCTCAAGAACTATCATTGTCGGTTTTTCGAGAGTACACATGATATGATAATATTTTATCCTTTACTCAACCAAAAAAAAAAAAAAGTAAGTTGTACTAAGAGGGTAAAAAAATTGTTACAAACTATTTGATCTTAAGGGATAACAACAATAAGAACATCCCTTACGTATTTATTGTAGTTTTCTAATTTTGTTAACAATTATATAATTTCTCGTAAGGGAACTTAGCACTTAGCTCATGCTATTTTGAATCTTCTTCCACATGGCCTCTCTTTTTTTTTTTTTTTTTCCCGAATATTCTCTGGGACCCGGGCTGACCCCTAGGCTTTTATTAAAATCAAACTAAGCAAATACATGGGGGGACATAGCCCGCCTTACCCCAAACCCAGAGAAGAATAAACTCTCTCAACACTCCATAGGGTCCCACCCTAACAACATAGCAAACACCAGGGAAACTTCTTTCCTCCCTAAAACCTTTGCTAAAGTCTCTCCTTTCCTTACCACAACATCTCTCTCAACTATATTTTACATCCTTTATTAATTTATATTTAACTTTTAAAAACATTCATATTTCCTGTAAATCCTTCAATATGTCTAACTACCATAGACATGGGTAGCTCTTTCTCTCTCTCCAATGCCCTTTCCCTCTCTTCATACGTAGTAGTTCATATGGAAAATGTGTTTCTTTTTTAAAGTCATACTGATTTTCTTTAATTGAAGTGGCCCCAAAATTTTCCCATCAAAATCAATGCCATTATATATAACTAAGAATCTTTTATGTCCTTGTTATGCATTAATCCCAAATCTCTCTCTGTCTATATTTTGTTTTATATAGTGTAAAGCTGTCCTCTTCCAAAAAAGAAAAAAAAGAAAAAAGCTTTACATATACAAATGATAAAGGACAAAGTTTTCCTCCACCTATAGAGGACAGTTCACCCATCATCATAAGATTCACAAACCCCTCATAGGGTTTTAGTATATTCTAAAATACTGTCTTGATGCCCATTACCACCCTCTCCTACCCCTCGATTCATGGGATCTCATTCATCTGTGGGTGGAGGGAAACTCGGTCCAATGATAAACATAGATCAATAGGATACTAACTTAGCAAATGTATTTTCATTGTCTTATTAGGGTTTACTTATGACTGCAAGGAAATTGGGTACATAAAAAAATTGAGACAATTTACTTTTTTCTGTCTCTTACTTATTGAAGTAAGGGTTTTCTTTCGTGTTGCTATGCTTAGAGGTATAACGTATCACTATGTGCCATATGGCAGTACATAGGTTAGTCCATGTGATAGACATGCATTTCATTTGTACAATTTTTGCTTACAATGAGTAGGAGAAAGTAGCTAAAATTACCAAAGATGCCATTTTGTATTTTATATTCATCTCAATGTGATGGCATTTTGATAATTTTACAAAAATTTTGAATTAGAGTTTGAACATATGTGAGGTCTTCTGTCACGTGGACTAACTCATGTATTGACAAATGGCAAATAGTGAAGCATTATACTTCACTAGTCATTGTGACGCCTAGAAGGACCCTTGAAGTAATATCTATAATTTTTGTGGAATCATATTATGACTTCTTTTTTCTAGGAGGGGGGGGGGGTAGGGTACTAAGATTGTTGAATTTATAGGTATTATATGTTTATGGATGAACGAGGAAGTATGAAGAAATGAATTAGTAATCAATCATATATATCGAAGGACCAAGTTTCCCTTTACCCACGGTGAATGGATTTGATGGGTAGGAGAGGGTATCACGAGGGTGTTTTCAGAAAATACTAAAACCCTAGAGAAGTTTTTACCCACATGACTTAGTTGCAAGGAAAATCCTCATTAAGAATAAGGATGCACATGTTTAGGTGTTAGTGGAAATTCATTACATCAATCGCTTTTGATATATATGATTGATTGTATCTCATTAATGTTTTTATTATCTAATATCATAAAATATTTCTCTTTTAATTAATCTATTTTAAATTAATAATAATTACTACATCATAATATGAAATACTTGCAACAACATTTATTGTAAAAAACTATCGGAATGCTCTAAACATGATAATATATTTTTAGGGATAAGGTTGCGTACATTTGCCTCTCCTAGACCCTACAGTATCGGGAGCCTTGCGCACTGGATAGCTCTTTGAGTTGGACATGCTGCTCGCTTTCCATAAGCTAGCGGAATATGGGGAGGACGGGATGAGTTGGGGTGTTGGGTAAGATGATCATTTCGTAAGGGATGAGGATTGAGGAGAGAGACAGACACATGGTTGGGTAGCCTATTGTGCTAGTCTTTCCCATATTTTATTTTTCATTTTCCTTACACTCGTTTCTTTATTCAACAAACCTCTCTATGCATCAAATGGATTTTGTTTTATAAGATATAAAAAATTCCAATAAGTTTGAGGATAGCAGATACCGCAGTTGGCTTGAGGCTAGTGCAATAGAGCCTCGTTTTTAGGTCCTTTCGAGTTTGAGACTCTTTCCTCATCTAATTTAGGATACCCTGACCATCCCTACCAAAAAAAAAAAACCTTAGAACTATGGACAATGGGGCATTTTTGTAATCTCCCCGATTAGTATGATTTCGGTTTCAGCCATTTCAACCAAACTAAAAGTAGAAACGGGTTCCATTCAAACCTGATTTGACCAGCCGGTCATTGTTAAAGCTATCTTGCAACTCAACATGGTCCACTTGAATTATACTTGTCTTTTTGTTTTATCAAATGGTCATTTTGTTTAGGTCTTTTGGTTGACTTTTAAAAGTTTTCGATCACATGTGAGATTTGGATAGACTTTATAATTTACAAGTTAGGAACAACGGGGTTCATCGTATACCCCAAAGTAAGGGAAAAAATCTTCTCCAATTCCCCAATGGTGCCCTGCAGTGCAATTTGAGATGGAGAGGTTGACATCCGGCAACGACATCCAAAGGTGTCTCGAGAAGAAAAAAACATTGAATCAATGAATTAGGACCATTGGATGTCACGCCTACCAAGTATCGACCTCTCAACCCAAACTACACTGCAATGCACCGTTGGGGAATTAGAGAGAATTTAAATCCCAAATTAAGTGCCAAGGAAAATGCCATGTCGCAATTATAAGCATGGTAATTGCGTCAAAGCTACCACAATGACCTTAGAAGTTGGCATCTAATTGGGTTACTCGGTTAACCAAACCCAAGAAGAACCAAAAATGGTTTGGTTTGGTTCGAGATTAAGGCCAATATAACCCAAAACATCTGGCCCATTACACAGACTCCAATTACAGTTAATATTGTTTAATCAATTTCTTAGTGATTTATTAGTTAAGCTGGCATCTGTTAACCCAAACCGAAGACGGCCACAATTGATTAGGGTGTATTCCATTATTCCCCTCAAATTATATTAATTAATATAGTCTTAAATCCCAATCATTGTGTCGTGGGGGCGTGGTTGGTGGTGAGTAACCCTTGTTTAATAAATTTTTTACTGATTAATTAGTGTATCCTTATACTAAGTCATTAGCTTGAGGTGTAAAGTCTAGAAAAAAAAATCATTAAACATAATTAGATATGTTAATAATATTATCGGTATATATGTAACTGCAGCCACACATGGACTATGGACAAAATACAGTCTAATTTCATATAAATAATGGAACTTTAATCAACATACATTATTCAAACTCTAGTTACTTCTTATTATCCTATCATAATTTATGGGAGAAAGAACGCCACTCAGTCGCACCAGACACTAGGACACGTGAAATGATCACCGCACCCTTGGTTATTTTCAGGGTTCCAAGGGGTGCGATAGTCAATTCAAGTGCCCTTGTGTTAGGGCGTAGGGGGTGGCGGCAGTCGCTGCTCAACGGGTTGCGTTCTCTTTCCCATTAATTTATTATTATTAATATATATATATATATATATGGTCACCAAGTTGGAGATATAGTCTTTAATTTGCAGCTCCAATAGGGTTATTCATATGGTCAATTTCAATAGCTTCTCAATTTATCACTTTCAACACGATAAGAAGCAAAGCATATAGGAGTATGAGACTTCCACAGTGCAAGTTCTTTTTAAGGTTTTATCTGTCGTCAAGTTGCATTTCACCGGTTCTTTCCTCTCTTTTAATGTTGCATTGAGTGGTCCTATTGTTGATAGAAAAGGTAAGTTTTCGAGTTCCAGTGGGTTCTGTACCTCTTTCCTTTGAAGGCTGGCTGACTCACAAGTATCAACAGCAGTTACAGGATCACTAGTAGATTATGGCAGTTCATGTTCTGAGACATTTTTGAGGGTCAAGTTACATAAATGAGAGAGGCTATCACATATGAGATTTTTTATTTCAAGAGGAGTTGGGTGGTAATTTTATACGCTCTTGTGCCTAGGTGTAGGAGCCATGTGATCAAGTAGCGTTCTTTTTCCCTAAAAAAATATAAGAAAAAAAAAATGTCATTGCCTTAACCAGGTATAACTTGCCTGATTCATCAGATTTTGAAAAGGGCATGTCAAATCATTCTTTTTCCTTTAAAAAATAAAAATATATATATATAACTCGTTATAACCAGATATGAGAAAAACATGATTTTCCAACTATGGTTTTATAAGGAAAGATGTTTGTGTTGGAATGTAGGTAAGGTGGAGAATAGAATAAAACTCAAAACATAAATAATGAATCAACAGATGAAAGAAGGTTTTGACTAGAGGTGGAAATGACTATAAAGAATTTTTGTTCATTTCCAAACATGCATTCATGCTCAATGCTATTAGATTTTGATCTATATTGGGTTTTTTGTCTTTTTTTATTTATTTTTATTATTTTTTTTTATCACTCTCTCTTGTGTTCTTCTTGGTTAGAAGAGAAGGGAAATAAATATTCAATGATAAAGTGAAAAAAAACAGTCTCTCTGGAAACAGGGGTAAGGCTGTGTACATTTGATCCTCCCCAGACTCTGCTAAATGCGGGAGTCTTGTGCACTAAGTACGGCCTTTTTGATAAAGTAAAAGAAATACAAATAGAAAAACATAAAAAAGATCCTAACATTTCAATGGGGGCATTTGGATGGAAGGCAAGTTGATGTAAATTAGTACAAAAATATGTGAAATCCAGAAGATAGAAAATATGAAAATAGAGCTGAATTGTTTTTTTTCCTCCCTTGATATAAGTGAAAAAGAAAAAAAAATTAAATATAATTTTACTCAACAATCAAGGGTAAAAGATAGTGGAGCTCACAAAAATTTTACATCTCACCTTTTCTCGCTCCATGCTTCTAGTTTGCGATTTTAGTCAATTAATATGACCTAAAATATCTGATCATGTACATCATTTTTGTCTTTTATGTTTTTTTGTTTTCTTTTATTTTCTTTTCTTGGCTTCCAAACATGGCGTTATAGATTCCGATTAGAATTCCCCTAAAAAATATATTATTACTTTCTTAGTCATTGTGGTTGTGTGGGCAGTTGGGGTGAGTGACTTGTTTAATCAATTTTTAAATGATTACTCAATGTGTAATTTCTTAGAGATATATTAGTTAAATTGGCTTCTGTTAACCGTTAACGGTTAACCCATACCTGACGGCTACAATTAATTCGACTTGGTTTTTTATTTTTGTTTGGGTAAACATTCGGCTTGGTTTGAGATCAAAGTAAAATATGACCGTTAAAGGCTTACAGCCTTGATTAGGGTACATTCTCCTCAAATTATATTAATTAATACGGTTCCAAATTCCAATCATTCTGTCATGTGGGCGATGGGGGTGAGTAATCCTTTGTTTAATAAATATCTTTTAGTGATTAATTAGCGTATCATTGTACTAAGTCAAGGGCTTGAGGCGCAGAGTCTCGATAGGTTAAAAAACATGATTAGATATGTCAATAATATAATCACTAGGTTATCACATCCCACATGGACTAAGGACAAACAAAACTCGAATTTGTTCTAAAGAAATGGAAATAGAAAACGCCTGGAGTACTAAATTCCTTGGTTGGTTGGATTCATGTCACTCTCGAAATTGAAAAGAAGAAACTGAAAAATAGAATATCCTATCGTGATGAATTAAATATTTTTTTCTATTGTTGGATTTATTCAAACTGTAGTTTAGTCCACATGCCCCCCCTCATTTGCTCGTCCCTTGCGCTCCTGTGTCCAACCTGTGATTGGTATATGCCGCTAACTTATTGAAAGTTTATGGCATACCCAATCCTCTCCAAAAAAAATTTTATTTTTGTTTCTCTATTGAAAAGAAGAAAAAAAAAAGAATATGTGTTTGGTGGAGAAATGATTTGATCAAAGAACTTCGCTCATGAATAAGAACCGAAAGAAACCATACCCTATGAAGAAGAAAACTAACAAATTTAAGATATTTTGATGCCTCTTTTAGTTCCACCATGGTTCTTCATATTCCATCGTTGTCACGGGTCATTTTTAATAGTTTCAAATTTCTCATTTTCAACGTGATATGAAAAAAAAACATGGGTTGATGTTTTTTGTGCCGCAGCGTAGCCTGCGCCCAGACACATGGGTTTGTCATTTAAGGGGAGAGAGTGGTCATTGCGCCCACCCCCATGTGTCTGGGCATAGACTACGCCCCGGCACGGAGAACATTTGGCCAAAAAACATATAGGACAACTGAAGAGAATTAGAGTAAGGAATCCTTCATGGACTATATAACATGATTTTTTCTTTTTCTTTTATTTGGTTTATCAACCTTAGTTACTACAATATTTTCCAAGATTGAAGAAAAAAATTCTTGTTATATAGTCCATGAAGCATTCTTTGATTCTCTCGGGTTGTCCTATGTGTTTTGTTTCATAACACATTGAAAATATTGCAAATGAGAGATTTTCAACTTCTCCGTTAAGAGGGGGTAAGACTGTGTACATAATGACCCTCCCCAAATCCTATAATGGTAGGAGTCTCGTGCACTGGGTATACGATATGAAACAAAACATTAGGGCTGTAAACGGATCGGATTCGGCTCGGATAGTGCTATATCCGCATTCGCATCCGATTAGCTATCGGACGGATTCGGATAGTGTTAAACGGATATGGATCTGATATTTTATCCGTTTACATGTAAATATAACTTTTCGGATAGCTATAGCCTATCCGTATCCGCATCCGTTTAGCTTTCGGACGGATTCAGATAGTGTTAAACGGATACGGAAACAGATTTCGGCTATTCATTTATACCCCTACAAAACATATGTGAAATTACAAGGAGTCTCTGAATGACACTTCTATGGATTTGGCTCTTCTCTTTGGAGAGCATCGTCCAATGAATGCCCAATTAGGCATCCAAAGGTTGGACTGTGTCGCACATTTCTCGATGGCTGGTTGGGCTTGCATTAGGATGTGTGCGGCATAGCTCAGCCATTGGATGTCTTATTGGGCACTCATTGAGCGATGCTCTCTAAAGAGATGAGTCCAATCCCACCTATTTATAGGTGTATTTAGAACTTGACATTTTTCTTTAATTACTCTTTGTCTTATTTTCAAAAGATTTTGAAGACAAGGGTATTTAAAAATAAATTGAAAGTAACGAATCATAAGGTGGTTTGACTTTAACGACCGAGGCAGCCATGGTGGCAGCTGCACTGTTCGATGACGGTGGCGACTGTGACCTTGGTGGCAACAACAACGTTTGTTGGTGAGTGTCCTCTCCAGCTCCGATCACTACACATTCTCTCTCTCTTTTTTTCTATTCGCTCCTCAAAGCAGCGCTCTGTGACTCTTGCAACTTTCGCTCACATTTATTTTTCAAAACCCTATCAAATTTAATGAGATTTTGAAGAGGGTGGACTAGGAAAGATAATCAGTTGATAGGGATTTCCTTGTAATATGAGAAATCTCATTCTTTGGCCCCCCCCTAACAGCTTCACTTTATAATTCCAGGATATGTTAGACATTTCTACACTATACCGTCCACCCACCAAATCTATTCTCTCTCTCTCTCATAAGCTAATCCTTTCATTACTAAAAGAAAGGTAGTTCTCCTGTATTTAAAGGGTGAAAGAAACCTGACATTCTAGAATCTAGACCAAACAGGAACTAGAAGTGAAGGTTGTGATAATAAATGCATATCACGTGATCTCACTGCATGTAACGACTTTAGGACTTATCATTAGATGTGAAAAATCAAACTCGTGACACTAAAGGAAGGACAAAGTTTTCCTTGATTTGACTGCGTCTATGATGTTCTTAGAATGCTCTATTGTTTTCACTCACAACTTGCATGTTCTGAGTTCTTTCAGTTATCTTGCCTCTTCCAAGGTCGACGACTACTTCATTACTTGATGATCTTTCCGAGGGAGCCCTATGTGTTGGTGGTAGAGAGTGATAATGAAGAGGTCATCTCTTAGCTGCATAGTTTCTCGAAGAATCTGGTCTTTTTAATTAGGCCGATTGAAAATGATATTAAGTACTGGTTGCTTATTTTGAATAAGTTTCATATTTAAAAACAAAAAAATAAAAATAAAAATTTCATTTCAGTATATTCCGAAGGAAGTCAATATTGTGGCTGATTCACTTCGTAGGGATTAGCTTGGCTGGTAAAGGATGAGTGCAATGTCATGAGGTCCCTAGATCGAGCCTCCACGATCTCTTGCTACACGAGTCTATAGGGGGTGGGTTCGTGTAACCGGGGTTTACTCGTGGCCTGAACTATAAAATCGGACAAGTTAGGGGGTTCCACGTTACCAAAAAAATATGTGGCTGAATCCCTTGCCAAGCGGGCTTTATCTCTTATGAGATATTTTGGCCCAATTCTGATCCCTGTGTTTTTGTTAACTCAGTCCCAGAACCCAGGAGTGTGATTTGTGTTCTTCAAAAGAATTTATGTTTATCAAAAAAAGACACTAAAGAAAATATTGAAAAGAAACTGAAAACAACAAGGCATAAATACGTTTGGAAAAATGGGAAACCCATAACATGGGCGGCATTGAAGTCATTTGACATTAATTAAGCGACACAGTGAGGGTTGGGAGTAATACTTGCGGGTGAGAATTTGAACCAAACTCAAACAATTAGAACATAAGATGCGAATTTGAATGCAAAATCAAAGGAAGGAAGACGGAATATATTAAAAAAAGGTAAGAGATTATTGTCTTGGCATGTAGTCCTTACACCAGCGTAGCTGCGCAAGGGTGGGGTGGTAAATTCATCCACACCCATGCCAAGACACAGGAGCCATGTGACCAGGTATCGCTCTTTTTCCCATTAAAAAGACGGGGAGAAAGAACGCTGCCCGATCATGTGGCCCCTACACCAACATGGGGTTCAATGGGAACACACGGAAGGGCATTAATAAGGAGGATTTTTCTTTGGAAAAATTAATTGATTTTTGTTATTTGTTGAACTGCTCTTAGAATTTAGGTGTAATTCCAAAGAAACATTTGAGAGTCTAGTGAATTTACTATGTTGTACAAGGTTTCATTAGGAAGTGAATGAATCATGAAATTTTTGGATTTGTGGAGTAGTACTTGATTGCAATCATGGCTTTCCTTTATGAAGATTCCATGGGATGACATGCTGATAGATAGTTTGTCTTTCACTTGTTATAGGGACTACTGGTTCTAGTGTGTTGGACAAGTTTTCATTTGTAATAGTTGTTGCGTTTTGGAAATTTTGCAACTGAATTGGAAAAAAGGAATGGAGTATCTCTCCAGCTCCTGCCAATCTTAATTCTATCAAAGTTTTGATAGATACAAAACTATTCTTGCGCAAAACCTGGTTTCCATCCTTGATTGCAGTTTGTTTAATCACCAAATGATGATGAAATCAACATTAGTAGAGTCGCTTTTAACCTTAAGAATCAAACGCAAGAAAGTGGCATTAACTTCAGCAATCTGATTGAGATTCAAGGAGGCCTTCATTGTACCATTCCTACCAATGTTACAAGCCCCTGCTTGAATAAATATTAAATTCATCAAAAGCCCAGGCCCATGAGCCTTGTGGATTATATTGCTGTTGATAGCTTGAAAGACTTCATCTTCTGTCCATAGAGTTTACATTCTGCTCTGCTGTTGTTTTGCCTGTTTGGGTTTGGGGTTCTGATTTGCTGGAAATGTTTAAGTGGTGAGAGTCTCTGATTGCTTCCTTAAGTAGGGGTAAGGTGGGTTATGTCCCCCCTTTGTATCTTGGTTATATTGATTTTCTTTATTTAATAAAGCTCTAGAGGCTTCCCTATGTCTCAGATAATATTCGAATTTAAAAGGAAAAAAAAAAAAAGATAAAATTTATCAAACAGACCATTTGAAACCCCCCCCCCCCCCTCCTCCCTTCTCACCGTGGAATGATCATATCCAGATAAAGAGTCTCCACTAGAAGACCTCTCAGCTTCACCCTTAATATCCTTCACATCAGGTAGAAACAGAACCATTCTCTCCAAGGATCTCCCCTCGCCCATGGTAGTTGTAGGTTTTGTTGATTTTGTTGCCCGCGTAGGCGGTGGATAGGTTTTCTTTTGCCATGGAATTATATCTAGACCAAATTAATCTGTCGCAAAAGTATCTTATATGTCGTGCCTCATGATATGGATTACATAACAAAACAGCCCACATAAATGATCCATACACATTGTTATAGTTTCGACCCACTGGCGAAGATCACATGGTATATTCCAAAATTCTGATCACAAGAATTTAGTTTGGGATATGAGGTTTACCGGTCGGGCTCAGTCGGGCCAAGCTGGGCCTCACCAATTTTGCGGGCTGCACTGTGTCTGACCATAAGTATATGACTAGGTCTGGACGGGCCCGATCGGTTTGGGGCTCAAAACAGTGCATTGAAATCGGGCCTTAACCAGGATGTAGGCCTATTTGACTCTACTCGGTCTTTAAATGAGCTCTAACTAGTGCAACCCTAAAATATGTACATCAATCCAAGCAGGCTAGTTAGGCTCAATTTGGTCCATAATTTATTATTTCTCCAACCCAAAGCTAGCTGGTGACACCCTTAAGGTACCTAAAGAAACAACTGCACCCTCATTTTTAACCAACTCAATCATCTTTTGATTTAGTTCATCTGTAACATTGATCAATCGGACTTTAAAAATTAGACTAACGATAAAGTGGGAGAGTCAAACATTTTTAAAGCTTCATAATCGGTTGGGTCTTAAGTAGGCAAGCTAGGTCGGGCTCATAACCAGTCGGTCCGGCCGAATGCCCAACGGACTAGAATCCCCACACTTGGAATGATAAATTATTAAATATGGTTTTAAAGATTTAATATTCGAGCCGATTTGGGTCGAGCTTTAACCCGACGAGCACCCCTAGACTAACTTATATACTACTAAGTGGTAAATAATGAAAAGTTATACTTCACTAGGCATATTGACGCCTAGAAGGACCCTATCTTAAGTAACCTTCATGCCGCCCTCTCATACTAGTATGTTAGTATTAAGATTACACGCCAGCTACAGGGAACATTGCATAGAAGTCCCCAAACTTTTTGTATCTTTCTCTCCGTCTTGCTCGGTTTTGGATAGTTTTGGTTGTGAGTTTGTGACGGTTTGCCGTTACATCCCTAAACTTTTATCGTTATACCCCCATCGGACTATTTTGCCCCGAAAGTGTTTCGCATCGGGCAAGCTTTCGTCTTACGGTACAGGGGCTTTGCATGAGGTAGGTGAGTCAATGAAGAGCGAATAGGATTTTTTTTTGGAGTCGGAACGCTCCCGGACAGGGAATCTCTCCCAACCAAATAAAAACCGCTGTTTGCAAATCATAACCTGACGTGTTTAATGCGTTTTGTCTCGCTTCCTATCTCTCTCTCCTTCTCCGACATCCCTGTTTCGAGGTACTCTCTCTCTCTCTCTACACTAACTCATACTCAGAGGCAAGCAAGATAACAATTATCATGTGTGTGTGTGTGTGTCTGCTTGAATCATGATTCATTTCCATGTTTTTGAATTTCTGAGTAATTTCTATTTTCTTTTATGCAAGCAATAGGAATCTTGATTGTAAAATTCGTCCTGTAATACCCTTTCCTGGAAAATATTTTGATGTTTGATGAATTTCTCTTACAATTCAGTTATAATTTCAATGAAATATTGAGAAGATAGAAGCTCGTTGCTGATTGATTATTTCTTTCCCTATTTACATCTAGATTTCCCCAGTAACTAGGGAACTCATGATCAAGAGATTAGAAATTCGACTATTGTATTATAAAAGGTTGCATTTGAAATAGTGGAATTAATTAAGGAAATGAAATGGATGTAATAACTAGAACACTATTACTGATCTTAACTGGGATCGTAGCTTGGTTTTCAGAGAAATTAGGGACTGAAATACGTGCTAATTAATAGTTTAGCTCAATAGGTAGAGAGTACTGAATTGGCTATGTTGTACAAGGTT
The DNA here is from genome assembly GCF_018873765.1 of Telopea speciosissima. Classification (NCBI taxonomy): domain Eukaryota; kingdom Viridiplantae; phylum Streptophyta; class Magnoliopsida; order Proteales; family Proteaceae; genus Telopea; species Telopea speciosissima. The sequence goes on along the minus strand of NC_057921.1, from coordinate 54,040,441 downwards.
GAATTAGGAAGTGAATGAATCAGGAATTTTTTTTCCCATTAGATTGGGAATGAAAGATGGATTTGTTGAGTAGTACTTGATTGCAATCATAGTTTGATTTTTGGCTGAGTCGAGCAAGCAACGGTGGCCTACGATCACTTGATAGTTTGTCTTTTATTTGATATAGAGATTACTGATTTTCATTGTGTTGTATAAGGTTTCATTTGTAATAGTCGCAGAGTTTTGGAAATTTTGCAACTGAATTGGAAAAAGGAATGGGGTTTCTCTCCAGCTCCTGCTGATCTTAATTGGGTTTTGGCTGGGTTTTCAGTAGAGCTATACTATTAAAATGATGTGTTTGCTCCCCTTTCTTTCATCTGTTCCCTAGTTGCTAGACTCAATAGCAAACTGAGTCCTTATGATACAACTTACAGCTGTTGCAATATTTCTGTGAAAAGGACATACATATTACTATAATTTTCTTACGAATTCATTGGTTAAGATGAAAATCCAAGGAAAATATTTCGGAGGATAAGCTAGTTAAATCTGTTTGACAAGCAGAATAAAGTTGAGTTGGTAAATCAGGAAAGATAGCCCCGTCCCATTGTTTTTGAGTGCGAGATTCAGTAGCAAAGGGATAGAAGCTTGAAGAGGAAGGAAATAATCTCTTTCTAATTCATCACCCAAGTGGTCTGGCTTCAGTTGTTTTCAATTACAAAAAGTAATAGCACAAAGAGCATCTTTATCTGCTAATAAAGTTTCATCGAGATTATGTCATTATGTTCTCTCAAAATTTGCAGATACACAAGGCTCATGGCTCAGTCGTCACATGGTAACAACACTGGAAAGAAACTCATCCAAATTGATGTAAGTTCAGACACAGTTTGTCCATGGTGTTTCGTTGGAAAGAGAAATCTAGACAAGGCCATGGATTCATCAAAGGACAAATTCGATTTTAAGGTTTGTTCTCTGTTTTTGCGTTTTATCTTTTTACCTTTTGGATCAAATTTAGTTACAATCGGTTTGAATTTGCAGGTTAGATGGCACCCATTTTTTCTTAACCCTTCTGCTCCGAAAGAAGGTGTTAACAAGACAGAATACTACCAAAAAAAATTTGGGTCCCAGACTGAACAAATCTTTGCTCGGATGACAGAGGTTTCTTTCACACGCTCATTTGATCAACCTGATAAAAAGCACTTGCATATTTGGTGTGGTCAGTATACAAATAACTTTTAAGTCTTGCAGGTATTCAGAGGACTTGGGCTTGAATATGACACTTCTGGGCTTACGTAAGCATGGAAAACGATGTATTTCTAGATCATTTAGTATTCGAGAAGAGCACTTTGCAGGGTGTTTTTTTTTTTTTTTTTTGGGGGGGGGGGGGGGGGCCGTTCTGTGGACAGATTGTGATGCTCTACTAACCATAACCGAATACATGCAGGGGGAATACTCTTGACAGTCATAGACTCATCTCATTGGCTGGCCACCAGGGCTTTGATAAGCAACATGCTCTTGTTGATGAGTTGTGTCTCGGATATTTCACACAGGGCACGTATATTGGTGATCGGTAAGCATAATTTTCTCTTTGTATATAATTCGACGTAGTTTTATTTGTTTAAGTTATGTTTCTGTAGATTTAGGATCGCAAAAATGTATATCTCTGTATGATATTAGAGATCCATATGAATGTGTAAAACTATTTGTTTTCTATGTCGCCATATCTAATTCCTTGTATATATTTCAAATCTGCATAGGAACTAACAACTGTGCATCAGCTGGGATCAGGTCAGATCAGCTTATCTGGATCAGATCTGTATTGGGATCGGGTGATATCCATCTGATCCCTGGATCCTGATCTTTAAAACCTTGGTTCACAGTTACACTTCTTTTAATATTGTGAAATGATAGGTTTAGACGCTTAGTTATGCTCTTTTTCTCCAGAGTAAGGTTAAATTCATTGAGTTATTGATGCAATTAACATTGTCCAATTGGATCAATCAAGCCTCAGAAGACTTTATTTTGGTTCATGATAGGGTTCTATGGACCTTGGGCTTCTTATTTTTGGGTTTATTGATGGACTAAGCCTATTTATAAGCTCATAAAGTGGAGATAATGTTAGTACACGGGATTAGTAGTTAAGTTGAGTGTTTGAGTTAGATATTACACGGGATTAGTAGTTAAGTTGAGTGTTTGAGTTAGATTAGGATACGTAATAGCTAGATACAGTTCTGTTTTGAGTTTATTTACTTTATTGAGTGTGTTAGAGTGAATGAGAGTCCTTTTATGACTTTAGAATGTCTTTATATATGTAATACATCCCCCATCAATTAGAGATGATTTGAGTAAAGAATATAAGCTTTTTCTAAGAGTTTTTGTGCTGTTAAGCAGTGCCAAAGGAATTGGTATCCCCAAACCTGAATTCTTTTCCTTCCCTGTTCTTCCTCCCAAGAAGATCGATCTCATTTGTCTTCCCTCCCCTTCCATCGATTTGATTTCTTCCCCTAACAATGCAGTGGCTTCCTTTATCTCAGATTTGATTATCGGGCCTTCTTGCATCTGAGACCCATAATTTGGATTTTCAGATTGCATTAGTTATACGTTGGTCAGCATCAATATTCACAAGGTGTAAAGTTTAGGAGGAAAGTCAAAGGGATCTAAAATAAGCTTTTCTCTCGTATTACATTAGGAAGATAAGAAATCATGGGCATCACTAGTTTTTCTCCACGTCGAAGGGCATCAATAGTCTTTCAATTTTTCTGGGGTAGGTACAACCAATTCATGGAAATCCGCTTCTAAAATTGATTGTGTAGTTATGTGGTGCCAGCTGCTTCCCCTTTACCACACCAGCTCTCACTTCACGAAACTGTGGCTGCAATTATTCTAGAATTTCATGAATCAAACTTGAGGACATGAACAATCTTGAAAAGATGATCAAACTGTAGGTGCCTAATAATGTTTTCTGCCTGTGAGCTTTATTGCTTTGTTAGCTTAAACCAGTGACTCATCTGCTGATAATTATAGAGACCATAAGTCTTTTGCTTCTTACATTTTTTTTCTAAGTAGCAATTGATCAGATAAGCTTTGTTGTTATTTGAGGAAATATCCTTGATGTTCCACTAGCTTCTCAATTCAAAAAGTGACATGGAACCAATGCAGCGAATTAAATTTTTTTTTTGGGTGGGAGAGGGGGTAAAACTATGATAACATTAGAAGAAAGCAATGATACAAAGATACACTCCTTATAAGGGGAAACACAGAACATACATGAAAAAAACAATAAAACCCCAAATAAGTGATCCCTGAAGTAGAGGAAATAGTTACACTAGGATCCTCCAAGATGAAATCAGATGCCTATTGAAAGCTGAGTCAGCAACTGTCTCCATATAATTACTAGATCGATTCTGAATATCAAAAGCAACAGCTTCCAAAATCTGATCAACAGTCAGATCGATTCTTGAACCTCCTTGAATTTAGTTTCAACCAAATCTGATATACAGAGGCGAAAGAAAAAAATAAATTTTCCCACCGAAGTAGTAATAGTCTTGCTTGCCTAAGGCATTCGAACCCAATTCACCTCTCCATCTGAGATCCTTATGCTCCTATGTGAAGGGCAGCATCACCTTAAGACCTTCTCCCTAACAGAACTAGAAAAGGAAAATTTAAAGGATACATGATCAATGTCTTCCACCAAAATTCTGCAAAAGCAGCACCTTGACATATTTTTTATCTCCCTTGATTGTAATAGTAACTGACTAGGTAGAGGCCATGTTAAAACTCTCCAAACCGTAAAATCTGTTTCTCAGAATGCTCCATTTTTTTTTTTATAGATTCTCTGAATTTTTCATTTTACACAAAGAATAGCAGCTCATTGAACTTTGGAACCCCTCTGTCTAATTAAGACACAAGCTGAAAAGGCAGAGAAAAGACTATTCCAAGTAACTGACCAAATAAACTAGCAGTAGACCACTTTAACAATATCCATCAAGCCCAGCCCAAAGCCTTTTGAATTTTATTGCTGTAGATAGCTTGAAAAACTTCATCTTCTGGTCATATAGTTGACGTCCTGCTCTGCTATTCAGAAGTTGGAAATTTATCAATCAGACCATCTGAAACCCCCCTACCCCCCGGGCAGAATGACCATATCTAGACAAAAAATCTCACTAAAATACCTTCCAGCTTCATTCTTAATATCCTTCACATCGTTTAGAACAGACCCATTCTCTCCACGGATGGTAATTATGTGATTAACAGGGATGGTAATTATGTGATTAACATTCTGTCTAGTTTTCAAAGTTTAATAGAAATAAGCCATACTAGAGTCACCAAGCTGCTGCCATTGAGACTGGATTTTTGCTTGTGGAGAACACTCTTCTTGTTTAAGCAGACCAGCCAAATTATCAAGAAGCTCGTTCTCATTTCTTGTGAGCATTATGTTGAGCTATCAGAACTTTAACAATGTTGAACAAAAGCCCGTAGCTCATCCCTAAAATGCTGAATGATATCATCCATCTTACCAAACACATTAGCATTCCTACAGTTCGAAGCTTTCTTCGCCTCCCAAAGCTTCTGATCTGATCTTTTTATAGAGGAATTGACTTTTTATCATCTTCTATAGTGAAAGCCAACATTGGATTGTGTTTTCTTGAAGATGATAACTGTTGAATACTCTGTCCTTCTGAAACATTGGTGATTAACTGAATTTTTGGAATTTGAATGCAGGGAATTTCTTATAGGGGCAGCTAAGAAGGCCGGAGTGGAGGGAGCAGCAGAGTTTCTTGAAGACCCGAATAATGGAGTCAAGGAGGTGCTTTTTGCAACTCCATTTGCAATACATCCTATTCAATATATTTATTTACTTTAGTTTAGTTTTCTCCAGTATGGTTATTTCAGCTGAACTTGTGCCCCCATATGATTCAATGAAGGTTAATGAAGAACTGGGAAAATACTCAGCACACATATCAGGTGTCCCATATTTTGTGGTAAGTTTATATTTACTGTTGTGTTTTGATACGATTGGAAGAACTCACCCTCATAAACCGGCCCACAAGGGAAGGGAACCCAATATTATATATGCCCACATCCAAACCCTTACGGGACCGATGTGGGACTATTGTACATAACAATACCCCACCCTTTAACAGCCGACGTCCTCGTCGACCCTCTCCGGATCAGGTAGCCCATTCTAGGTGGCTCCATCCTACTCCAGGATTCTGCCCGACGGCAGATAGCCCTTTCCTAGTGGCTCACTCTCTGGCATCAGGTCGCTCCTCTCAAGTAGTCAACCGCAAAAAGACGGGTCAATGAAAGCACTACTTGTTACAATTGAAAGGACTCACCCTCATAAACCGGTCTAAAGGGGAGGAAACCCAATATTATATATGCCCACATCCAAACCCCTACGGGACCGATGTGGGACTATTGTACATAACATGTTTGCTGACTAAATTTTTCATGAAGCATTTCATTTGCTGACAAGAGTGTGTTGACAGATTAATGGAAAACTGAAGTTGAGTGGTGGCCAACAACCTGAGGTCTTCCTGAGAGCTTTTGAAAAGGCAGCAGCTGATGTTTTCTAGCCTGTGCAGTTCTTGTTCTTATGGTAATTATATTCCAAGGATATCCGTGCTTTTCTCACACCATGGAAGAAAAAAATAGTTTTGACTTGTGAAAAATAAAAAGTTATAAGAATTAAGTAAATAAATGGCTTGTTGATACACATCTCTATAAATTCCTCCTCAATGTATATGGTGTATTCTGTAACAGTTGACCAGTTGGAACATACACAAATGATAGTAACAAGTCTATAAATTATTAGTTGTTGCTTTGTATTAAATAATTTATGAGGTCCATTATTCAGAGACCAGTTAAATGGATTTCAGAACTTCAGGATATGTTCTGGAGTTTTTTTGTGCTCTGAGCAAAACTCAGATTGGATGATGCATGGCATGGATTGAGCTCCTCTACAGCACGGGGTGTGTCCCAGAGCTTGACACGTGGCTGAGATGCTCATCGGATGACGAGGATGGATACGCACCACTGAGTTGGATGCACATGCGGTGGAGAGAAGGATTTCCAAGCTTGATAAATGCATAATTGTCAAACCGATGAAAATGTTACTTGTTGCTTTGAAGGCTGAAAAATTCCAACCTCCCATCGGTCAAGCTAGCATAGCTATATCTCAAATTTTAAAGAAGGCATAAGAAGCACAACACCGTGACAAACCAAGATCATTCTTGGCCTTTACCACAAAAAAAAAAACAAAAAAAAAAACAACTATTCTGGTGTAAGTAGAAGTAGAAGAAGATTAGAAACTTTGTCCTAGTGGAGATATGGGAAATTAAGAAAGTTGCTACTTGCGAGGACGGTTGTCCTCGCCGGTGCTGAACTTGGCGCCGTCATGACCAGCGTTTGCATCTCGATTCTTCTTGTAAAAGGTGAAGTAAGCGATGCCAGCAGCGAGAGCGATCCCAGTGACCGCCATCGTTGTAGGGGAATAGGGCAGTCTCCGCCCTGTGTTCTGCCCAGCCTGCCTCTTCGATGCCTCTTGTTCTGCCATTTACTCTTTAATTATCTCTTTCTCTATCTCTCTTGCTGTGTGTATGTGCGTGTGGAGTAAATCACTGCAAGAAGTGAAGGAACGCAAAAACTGAGAATAAATTAACAAGAAGAGGACCGCCGAGGGTGATTTGCCACGTTAGAACTATGCAGGCTTGGAGGGGGTTACGTGGAATTATATGGAAGCTCATGCCTAAAACAAGTGTTGTTTGGAAATGTGTAGGAGGTTCAAGAATGTAGGGTAGGAAGCCACGTCGGTTGACAAAGCTCTCCCTAGTCCTTGTTGGGCCTAGCTTCTAGATTTTTCAAAAGTGTTTTTTATTTCAACTCTGGTTCAGCTGCCCAATGAGTTCCTGCCATCTTGCCTTGTATTTGGGAGTCTATGCAGCTGAGATGTTTCTTAATGTACTTATACGAAGGATGGGGTAAAAATGTTGTGGAATCCGGTCCCACAGTGTAGTGGGTTAGAGAACATGAAGTGAGATTTTTTATTTTTTTCATAAACAATTTGGTGGGATTTTGGTTAGAATATGAGTGAAATTTTTAATTGTTAAAACATTTAATATTGTTTCTTGAGCTTTTGTAAGTTTACCGTTCCAGATTAATTAAACAACGTTAGACTGGGATTTTGAAATGTCATATCTGCACTTTTCCACCCTGATTTTGCCACCCCTCCCTGTCAAACAAACGACTCATAATTGATTTAAAAGATTCCTCTAAAGAAACAACAAATGAACTATTACCATCAGATTCACTTTAAGGGTCATTCGAAGAGATTCCTACAAATTCAGTTGTAGGAACTTTTCCTTCACATCTTTTATCTTTAATCATGTACATATGCTATATGTTAATTTTATAGACATCTCAACTATATGTTCTACTATAACCTAAAAAAAAAAAACTATAGGTTCTACCATTTACAGAATACGATATTTAAATAGTGTTTATTAGAACATTAGCAAAGAATTGCTATCCCATCTCCCTTGAGAGTTACAAAATGATTGCTAGTTAACTAAAAGAATAGGGGAAATGTACTTTGCACTCGGGGCGAAGGATGTGTTAGAACACGTAAGGGTTTTGTCAAACCTGAATCCGTTCTCATACAGATTTCTAGAATACGATTGAATCAAAATAAACAGGGAAAACAAAGTGTACCTGGCACCCACGTGTGTTGATGAAGAACAGATAAGATCGCCTTCAATAGCTGCAACAATCCGTCAGATAATGAATGCAATCCGCGATGGGGATCTTCTGTCGTCTCCTAGACTCTCCCACAGCTCCCTTTCTTGTGGAGAAAAGAGAAAAGAGAATAGTGACTGCAGGGACCCTTCATCAGTAGTATTTATAATACTCCCCAAACCCTAACCCACTTCCACAATGGGCCAGGTCGGTCCGGTCCATCTCAATAAAACATTAGCATGCCACGTCAGTCCTTGTATTTCTTGATCCCCATCAATGATCGATCCGATAATTAATTAAGCCCACACTCGTCGTATTTTGGAAAAATCCTAACAATCTCCCATTTGAGCTAGATTAATTATAAGGTCATCATTATCAGATGTGGCTATGGGATCTCAATACAACAATAATGCTACTAAACTTTGATCCAGTTAGCAAATATATCGATGTCGAACAACAGCAGAAAATACACATCAACATACGGCATATCACTTTCTGTCAGCTACAAACAAAGATCTACTTACTAACATGAATCGCCTTGAAATGATTTTGTACAAGGAATGTCGTACATGTCTGTGATCACATAAATATCGTCATCATTCCTTGTGGGTCCTCGAATGTATCATGAGCATCGTACGACTCATGGATTACCTTTGAACATCGTCATGATTCGTTGGTAATCAAACGACTTGGTTTATCACCAATAGAACATCCATGGTTAGAAATAGCCGAACGACTTGGCTCGTCGCCAATCGAACATCATTAGACCAAAAGGCTTCAACACATCAATCATATGCATGCATGCAAATGCTATTAATCACATCGAGCAGAAACATCATAATCGAAATGAAACATATATTAAGTCCTCCCACTCAACAAGCATATCAATGAAATAAGAAGGACTTTCAATCCACAAACAGATTATGTAAAGAAGCACTCCCACCGATCAAGAGAATCAAACAAATCGAATCAACCAAGTCTGAAAATAAAGATTCAAACCACAAATTCCACATAAAACAATCAAAATCATCAAACTACTCGAACCGATTACTTCTTTTGTTCTCAGTTAAGTTACCATTCTCAAGATTCTTTTTTTCTTGTGCACAATTAAATATCAATTTCTTCAAGGGTATAGTCGTAGTTTGTTGAGTGCATCCATTTCTTTAATATATTCTTCGTGATTTTATTCGCTCATTCATTCCTCTTATTATTTCTTATTTTATTTTAGTGTTTGGCTTTACCATTTCATATTATTGATGCATTTTCAATCCATGCCACCGAAGTAGCTTCCGTCAAATGGCTCAATGCCGGTTATACCCTATAGGTTACAAATTGTTAATCTTTCATCATTTCAATGCTTATTGATGGATTATTCGTTCATGGTTTATTATGCTCGTTGGTTAACCATCAATTACCACAATTATTCACTTATTATTTCATCTACCATAATAAGTTATCGTTCGTCAACAGCATAACATTTTCATCAACATATATAGAAACACAACATCATAACATTAAAAGTTTCTATATCGCACAAATCAACATGTTCTATACCCATCGCGAGTCCATTCATCACTTAAACATGCTACATATCATCATAAAATCAGTGGTTCTAAACATTTATCATCAACACATTAGACACATAGTTATACGCAATCAATATGATAAATATCAATCAACAATACTTCTTTACAACAACATTGCATTCTTGTCCTTTCGGGTCAAAGGTATGTCTTTATCGTACCGCAAATGCCACAAGATAGCAACAATTTTTGAAAATCTCCCTCCTCCTTTGGGTGATAGAGAAACCCCTAGGTTATGCACCTCAATAATAATTTATAGTACTGAAATTACCGCGAGATGTCGGTGACTTTCAAAAATTTTCTTCCAACTTTGGGCGGTAAGAAAACCCCTAGGCCACGCATCCCAAATCTTTGAGTACACTATCTTTGGATGGATACACTGCCTTTTCGTGAAGAGATCAGTGGTTTTCAGAAATCCCAGTACCTTTGGGCAACTGGAATCCTTAGACCACTATCCTTCCAATTCATATGCATATCAACTCGTCAATCTTTGGCAACATCGCCTTTGGGCTAATGTCACCTATTCCGCTGCCTTGACAGAACCATAAAAGGATTCAATGGGCCACTTTAGTGGATCATCATTTTACCTTCTCATAATTCCTCAACCTGATATGCAGCAATATATGTGAAAGTAAACACATTGATTGTCCATAATGTGTTGTGATATGCACATCTAAGTGGCAATGATCAACCCAAAATAGTCTAAAAATACTCAAAGTAGCATAATCGTCCAAAACAGGTCTCTAGAAGTATTAAACGTCTCAACATCAGGTACCAATAGATTGGTTTTAAAAATACGAGCAAGACAAGACCAATCGGAGCCCAAAACAATGCTCCACGCCCATTAAACCATGCTTTCAAGATTATTAGAAAACATAAAAACTATCAAAACCATGGTTTCTTTTTATGCAAAATATGCCAAATTGCATATCAAAACGAAGAGCACGAAAAAATAGACACACCATAAAAAATCGCGTCTCAAAATTCATCCAAACGAAACCATACGGTCCATTTGAAGTATTCTGGTCCTTTTTTCCCTTCTTTTTTTGTTGTTTAAAAGTCTAACAGAACCGGTTTGAACCAAAGCGAACCGCAGTAACCAAACCAAATCAGGGTCACCCCGGTTCTACTGAACCAGACCGTCGAGCAAAAAAATCGGGTACAAAAATGGACCGAGTCTCGGGTCACGGGTTGGGTCAACGATGATCGGGTTGGGAATCTTTGACCGAATCTCTGTTGACCAGGTCTGGGTTAACTTTGACCCGGGTCGGTCAGCTTTGACCGAGTCAAACATGACCCCCAAGCACCAGGGCTGACGTCAGCATCGCTATGAATTTTTTTTTCCTACAACTGCCGCTGGCACGTGGATCTCACTCGCGGCTTCGGCTGGCGGCGATGACGATCCACATGTCGCTGCGATCGTCTCTCCGAGTCCTTCGCACCCATACAAAAATATTAGACTTTCGCCAGTGGAAAAATCCGGCAGCGGCAAAAACGTACGATTTTGCAAAAAATCCGGCCAAAATCGAACCAAAAATCCCTATTTTCGTCGTCAAAACTCTATCTAAGTTCTTAATCAATCGATCCTAAGTCCGTATGGTCGACTCTGATGCCACTTGTTAGAACATGCAAGGGTTTTGTCAAACCCGAATCCGTCCCCATACAGATTTCTAGAATACGATTGAATCAAAATAAACAGGAAAAGCAAAGTATACCTGGCACCCACGTGTGTTGATGAAGAACAGATAAGATCGCCTCTAATAGCTTCAACAATCCGTCATATAATGAATGCAATCCGCGATGGGGATCTTCTGCCGTCTCCTATACTCTCCCACAACTCCCTTTCTTGTGGAGAAAAGAGAAAAGAGAATAGTGACTGCAGGGACCCCTCATCAGTAGTATTTATAATACTCCCCAAACCCTAACCCACTTCCACAATGGGCCAGACCGGTCCGATCCATCTCAATAAAATAGTAGCATGCCACGTCAATCCTTGTATTTCTTGATCCCCATCAATGATCGATCCGATAATTAATTAAGTCCATACTCGTCGCATTTTGGGAAAATCCTAACAGGATGTGCCCAGACACATGGGGTTGGGCAAAATGATCACCCTGCCTCTTGAATGGTGGAAATGACTGCCAAGCTCTGCCCCATCCATGTGTTTGGGTGCAACCTACCCCCGTGCGCTCCTAGGCAGAGAACAATGCTCCAAAAGAATAATAACAATTATTAGGAATCCAACGTAAGTTCCTTAACAGTGTTCATAATGAATCTGAGAAGCCAAATTAGTCTAGAAGTTTAAACCATGACTAGGTGATTACGTAGATCTCCTCCACCGCAGGTTAATCGCAAAATGGCTCCAGTAGATTACAAAAATGAATTTCCCCTCCAAATTGGATCGGGCTATCCGATTCCACTACATTCACACCCGATGTGAATTGCTAGGATTTGGGATCGGTCACGACTGATTCCAATCCAAATGAGCCGATTCCACAAATCCGATTCGAATCACCACAATCCAAAAAGTCCTTTTCAAGCTGATTTTTAAACTGGAATGTGAAGTCATAATCAATGGCTAACGTACATCTTTTATGATGAATATCTCTTCTTTGTCATGAGGCACCATGAAACACGTGGCGAGTCAAAGGGACTTTTGGCAGATTCTCACTGAAAAGCCCTCCTTATTTGTTATTGGCTGATCCCGTTCTCGCCTCCCCGAGTCCCCTCGAAGAAGAAATATGACTTTGGAATTTGGATCTTCTACGCCACCTCCACTCCGTCTCTGTCTCTGTCTCCACTTTGTCTTTTAAAAGTGTTTCTGAGTTTTTAGTCTCAGACAGGTCTCCTCTACGCAACAGTTGCAGAAGCCAGAACCGTAGAACTGATCGTTTCAAAAATGTCGAATTTCTCCTCTCAGCTCCGACTATCTTCTTCATCAATCATCAAACGCCTTAAACAGCGAATGGCAACGACGACGGTGATATTCGACAGAAGATCCTTCACTACAACTGAAGGCTCTCGCCCTACTATTGTTCACAAACGCAGCCTCGATATCCTTCACGATCCATGGTTCAATAAGGTGAGTCTTCTATTGGTGACCGGAATCTCAGCTTTAAAATGTAGGATTTCAGAATGCTTGTTGCGTTGCCTAAGATTTCAAATTCGATACTTTTATGCTTTAAGTTCATTGATTACTGGTATTGTTTGGGATGATCAAGTGAAGCACATTTGGAAATAATTGTGACTTACTTACGTAAACCAGGGAACAGCTTTCTCCATGACAGAGCGAGATCGTATTGATCTTCGTGGTCTACTCCCTCCAAATGTTGTGTCCGCCCAACAACAAATTGATCGGTTCAGTAAGTTCCTAATCCCCTTTTCTGGCGTGAAGATCAGTTTCTGACCTTCAATTTGAATTGATTTAGTTATGTTTATATAATTCCTTGGTTAGTTTCGATAGGAAGGAAATATTCCCGGGTATTAATCATAGTGTCGATCAACGATCTTCAGCCAGTTTTTAAGCTTTTCTAAAAGGTCACTGCTTCGTTGTGAATGAAAATGATTACATTTCCAGCCATTTGACATATGAAAGAGTGATGCTTGATAAACTACGTCACAGCTATGTATGAAGTGTTCATGTCAAGTTTCTCCCCCCTCCCCTCAATGGCAACTAAAAGATTTGTTCTATTTTTATATTTAGGTCAATGCTTGTAATGTAGAGGCTGACACAGACAGGCAGCAATTTTTCCTATGAGTGTGAAAACTGCTTCCTTTACCCCTTAAGTTGGATGATTAACTAGTTTTCAGCAAGTGAAGCCATTTTTTACTTGAATAAAATTGTTATCGTTTCTTGATACATTTGGACATACGACATTTGAGAATCTACAACTTCTTAAGGTGGGATTCTACTTTGAAATAAGGATGATTAGGCTAGAAAGCTCAAGATGGCCAGTGTGATAGTTGGTCTGATAAAGTCAATAAGAGATTTAAAATGCACTGAAAGCATATATTATAGTGATGGTATGGTGCCATGGTGCCATGAGGCTCTGAGTTAATGTGGGTGCCAGCACAAACTGTTACCGAGCCAATTTTGCACTAAAGGGATAGTAGTTTGGATTTGTAGAGGTAATAATCACAAAGAAAGGGAGGCAAGGATATCCTAATAATAAAAATGATGCTCTCTTTAATGACGGTTTACTCAATTTTGCACTGCCTTGGGCGTAGAGGAAGTAATTTTGATTTGTGGATTTGCTAATCAGAGAGAAAGGGAGACAAGGATATCCTAATAGTAAACATAAGCCAACGAAGCTGGTATTGAGGATCTCAGATGGTCACTTGGCACAATCCCCGAGTGGGACCTGATCACATTGCTTGCAAACTTGATAGATTCCTCACCAACGAAGCTTGGCTCTCCTCTTTTCCCCATTCCCATGCCTCTTTCCTTCTCTAAGGTCTGTCTGACCACTGTCCCTGCCACTTCATTATTCAGCCCTATTCCTCTTTTGGTCCCAAACCTTTCAAATTCTTTGACATGTGGACCTCCCATCCCCTCTACCTTCCCACCATCATGAAAGCTTGGCGCATCCTTGTCTCCTCCCCCTCCTTCCCTCTCATAGCCTTGGCTAGGAAACTCCGCCACACCAAGTTCGCCCTTAGAAGTTGAAATCTATCCACTTTTGGCAACATCCCTTCCCACCTTTCTTCCTGTCGGTCTGACCCTTCCCTGTTCCAATCCAGGCTTCAGTCGGACTCCCTCAACCTTGATCTTGCCATTGAGGAGAAAAGGCTCTCAGAAGAACTCTCCTCTCTCTCCTCCCTCGAGGAAAGTTTCTTGCGCCAAAAATACCGCATTAAGTGGTTGGATCTCGGAGACTCCAATTCCGCTTACTTCCATCGTGCTGTAAGAGCTAGGCAAAACTCCAACTCCATCACCTTACTGCATGCTCTTGATGGGACTCCTCTCTCCTCTGTCCCTGATAGTAAGTCGGAAACCATCTCCTTTTTCTCTTCTCTCTTCAATCCCCCCTCCCCCCTCCCCCCTCCCCTCTGGCCTTATGGATAAGTGTATCCCTCCTCTCTTAGCAGATTCCCTCCTTGCCATCCCCTCTGATGAGGAAATCTCTAAGGCTATTTTCTCCTACAAATCCAACAAAGCCCTTGGCCTTGACGATTTCAGCATGGGTTTCTTTCTTAGCTGCTGGGATTCAATCAAAGGTGACCTTTTCAAAGCCATTCGCAGCTTCTTCTTCAAGCCCAACTAGCTTGCTCAGGTGAATCAGACTTTCATCTGCCTCATCCCTAAAAAAGATGGAGCGACCTCTCTGTCTGATTTCAGACCTATATCCCTCTGCAATCTTCTCTACAAGTTCATTGCCAAGATCCTCGCCAATAGAATCCAGGCGGTCATTCCATCCCTGGTCAGCCCCAACCATTTGGCCTTTATCTCTGGCAGAAGCATAGCGGACAACATTATTCTCTCCTCTAAGATTGTGCAGGGGTTTTGATCGCAAATCTCACTCTCCTGCTGCCCTTATGAAAATCAACCATCACAAAGCTTTCAACTCCCTCCGTTGGGACTTCATTTGTGATGTGCTTTCCTAAATGGGCTTCCCCCCCGCTTTTGTTCGTTGGACTTATGCCTATATCTGTTCCCCCTCCTCTGTTCTTGTCAATGGCTCCCCTGCCGACTTTTTTCATTCTAAAGCCGGCATCCGCCAAGGCTGCCCTCTCTCCTCTTTTCTTTTCTCCCTGGCTTTGGAGGTCCTCTCTAAGAGCCTCCAATCCAAAACTGACCTTCATCTCATTCCCCCTATTCCCAAATGCAAGCACATCAATCTCACCCATCTGGCCTTTGTAGATGACCTGATGATTTTCTCAAAGGCCTCCCCCTCCTCTATCTCTGCCATCATGGATTCCTTCCACCTCTTTGAATCTCTCTCGGGCCTCCGTATCAATCTCCTCAAATCCAAAATCTTTCTCTTTGGCATTCCTGACTCTGACAAAAAGTCCCTCCTGCGTCTGACTGGCTTCTCTATTGGTTCTCTCCCTGTTAAATATCTTGGTCTCCCCTTAATTCCTGCCAGGCTGTCTAGCCATCACTGCACTCCCATGCTTGATAATATCCGTAAGCGTCTTCAGCTTTGGAAAGGTAAACTCCTATCCTATGCTGGCAAACTTGAGAGCATTCGATCGGTCCTTCAAGTTTCCGACATCTATTGGAGTGGTATCTTCAGCATCCCTAATGCTACCATCAAGGCTATGGAACACACCTTCTGCGCTTTCCTCTGGAAAGGGACTGACACCTCTAAATTCCTCCACCCTACCAGTTGGAAGTCCATCTGTCTCTCTAAATCTGAGGGAGGTCTTGGCATTCGTCGACTCCAATACTGCGGGCATTCTCAAGCTTATTTGGAAAATCTCCTCCCGCCAGGACTCCATCTGGGTCAAATGGGTTTACTCCCACCTCCTCAAGGCTGACTCCATCTGGTCAGTCTCTATCCCATCTGACTCCTCTTGGATATGGCGTAAGATTCTCTTACTCCGTCCTCTCGCCCTCCGTGGTATCTCAACCTCCATTGCTAATGGCTCTGCCACCTCCCTCTGGCTTGACCCTTGGCACCCTTTAGGGGTCCTCTTCAATACCTTCGGTCTCAGATTGATCTATTCGTCTGGTTTCCCAAAAGCCTCCCCTCTCTCCTCCCTTATTGCTCTAGGCTCTTGGACCCCTCCCCCTTCTCTCAATCCCGCCATCCTCTCCCAAATCTGGTCATCCCTCCCTCCCCCCCTCATGCGGATAAGGTTATATGGCTCCCTTCCCCCAACGGCCTCTTTACCTTCAGCTTAGCCTGGAATTTTGTTCGAGACCCAAGCCCCTTTGTCTCCTGGCACAAGTTAATTTGGTTCAAAGGTCATATCCCTCATCATAGCTTCACTGTCTGGAGAACCCTTAGATCTTGCCTGCCCACCCAAGCTTTCCTCATACATTGCAATATCCCTGTCTCCCCTTCTTATACCCTTTATTGGAATGGCCATGAAGACATCCCCCACCTCTTCTTTGCTTGCCCTTTTACCTCCCCCATCTAGAAAAAAGCCCTTTCCTCGATCTGGCCTCGTAGCAGGAGGCTCCTTGTCTTTGAGCGAGAATGACTATGGCTGGACATGACTTTCTCTAGGACCTCTATCTGTGACACTATTGGGAAGCTTGTGTTTGGCGCCGCTATTAATTATATCTGGATGGAAAGGAACCTCAGGAGATGGACTTCCAACTCTCGATCTTTTGATCTGATTTGGAAAGCCATCTCCTTTGATGTGTCCTCCAAGCTCAATTGCATTCGTCATAGGCATTTTTTGGATATCCCAAGGAACAGGCATATTGTTGTATCCTGGGGTCTTGATTTGTCTCTTTTGCAGTCTCCCTCCTCTGCGTAGGTCGGGTTGATTGCTCTTCCCCTCCTCTCTCCTTTCCCCCTTTCTTTTGTTTTCCTTTGTATATTCCCCCCTCCTTTTCTCCCTGCCTCCTCCTGGGGTTCGGTAATATATTTATTTATCAAAAAAAAAATCATAAAAAATCAACATAGAACTAGAAGACAACAGAACTGAAGAAGCAAGCCATTGGAATTTTGAAACAATCAAAACATACAGTTGGTTTATACTGTTCTTGGAATTGGTCATTGTCATGGTATACCCAATCTCACAGTTGGTTTATGTTGTTCTTTGAAATATGATCTTATCTATAAGTAATTAAACTGCTCTTGATTTAGAGAAGTGTTCTTGTTCTCCAAAAAGTTTGACTAGTCAAGTGATTTTATTTTTATATGAGACTTTTTGTATTAGGTAGAGCACAAAACCAGCTTTCCAACAAATCCAAGATTGCTTAATCTGATTTATATTGAAGGAGTTATGTTCCGGTCAAACCTTATTTGGTGTGCGCTAATGCTGTCAAAATTGCTCTGAATGAAAATATTTTTTTTTAAGATAAAAACAAATGAATATTTTACCGCTCTTTTGGTTTTTAGCAATATTTTACAATATTAAGATTTATGGAATTTTTAGATTTGAGAAAAACCCAGTTTTTGTTCTTGAACTGGGGGGGTTGACTTTTTATCCTTTTGGAATTTGATGTTTTAAGTATTTTTGTTGGATTCAAATAGGGGGTATTTTCTTATTTATGAATAACATCTTAAGTTAATGAAATCATTTACTCAAATGATATTTGGCATAAATAAGGGTTACGGAGTTTGAAACCACTAAGGCGACAACCGCCTAGACCCCAAGAAATCCACCTTGATGCCTAGGTGACACCTTGACAACTATGCATTTAGCCTCTCTGATAGGATAATAAAGTTCCACCTGGCCCTGCTTATCCCCTGAGGTTTCTGCAGCTAAACCATCAATGCCTTGAGACCCCATACAGTGCTGGTCGTGTTAGCAAAGCCATTTGACAAATAAAGAGGTTGTTATGTGGCTATGGGCTTCTGATGTTGTATTGTTGGTTATGGTAAGACAGGTGTCTAGGGATTGCAGATGGGTATACAGGTGGTGCTGTCATGGCATGTCTTTGTGTGCCTATCAAGGTGCCAACTATGTGTGCTTGCTGGTAATCAGCATGCAGTAGATGATCCAGATGTTTCACGTTTCTCTACTGTTTGTTGGCCTTTGTAGTTTCCGATTTTGGAGGAGGTTAGCATGCTAAATCAGGTAGTTGCATGGTGTGATGTGCATGCAAGGTATTACAGACATTGAAATTGTTTTGGTATTGGAATCAGCACTTTCTGTGGACTATTTTGGTTTATAAAGTATCGAAGCTGTTCATAACAGATGCGTTTTGGAAAACGAAGTGTCTTGCATGGGCATGGGCTAATTAGGTTGTCACTATAATGGTCTGGTAGCCATGCCTGGGATTAGGTGAGGTTCTGGTGCAAATTCATGGTATTAGAACACTCTTAAGGATCTTGCCAGCTGCACTATTGTTGGATCTAATTTTAGGAGTAGAAGATGGCTGTCATAAGGGGATGAACCATCTGAAATATTTGAGGGTCTTGTGGGCGATGTATTGAGGATGCAAGTATGCAACCCCACAGAGGATGCAAAGGAGAATTGTAACTGTGATATGTTTATGCAACTATGTTTTTGTTTTTGTGTGTGTGTGCATGTATGTATGTATATATATATTTGTATTTTTTTCCCATATGCTGTTCAGCTGTCAGGGTAATGTGCTAGAAGTCTTGGTACACAAGATCATTGGTAACACTTGAACCATGGGGTAAGAACTAAGAAGAAGCCTTTGAACCATTTCTGAGAATGTGGATTTGGATTTTGTGATATAGGTCATGTTTCTTTCTTAATAGTATTACATTATCTTGTCTATGCTCCTTAAGAATCGCGTTTTAAACCTATTCATTCACAGTGGTAGACTTGAAAAGGCTTGAAGTGCAAGCAAGAGATGGACCATCTGATCCATATGCTTTGGCCAAGTGGCGGATACTCAACAGGTTGCATGACAGAAATGAAACAATGTACTACAAGGTGAGCTTGTGACTTTCCATTTCTATGGTTGCTTGTATTGCTGATGATAATGAACTTTAACTGTTATCAGAGAGGGTCTCTCTGTTTCATGTTATATATTTGCTTTCAACATTTCAGGTTTGACCATCTTATTTATCTTTATTACATTCTCGAGTTGACAGTGTCCCTTGATTTGACAGGTTTTAATAGACAACATTGAAGAATATGCCCCTATTGTGTATACACCAACTGTTGGTCTTGTTTGCCAGAACTATAGTGGCTTATTTAGAAGACCGAGAGGGATGTATTTCAGTGCAGCAGACCGTGGAGAAATGATGTCAATGGTTTATAATTGGCCAGCGGAACAGGTTAGACAAACCCTTGTATTTTTCTTTTAAATATTTTCATGGCACATGAATACTGGCAGTTAGAACTACTGATGATTTAGCCAGGAAGGTGTAGGCCTATCATGATTTGGAGTCAAGTATTCCAGTGTAATTCCCCATTGTGGTTGAGGGTTTATGAACTGTAATTCTTCATTAAAAAATAGTAAAGAAAAAATAATTGGAAACTAAATAAATCATCTTAAAGAATATCAGAAGAAAAATTTTTTAAACTCCCTTTTGTAAATTGTAATTTGATTCAATAATATATTGGCTACTAAATATTCTTGATTAAAACAGAAACAAACAGAAATGACCCAAGATTCTTGACTAATGTACATGGTAGTGGGGCTGAAGAGAAGGTTTCTTTTTGTTTATAATTGTATGATCACATTTCTTTTTGTGCGTGGTAGGTTCTATTGGATACTTCCACTTTAGAGATTATTAGCTAGTACACATATGTCGTGTTGCATACTCCAGTGGTCAACTAGACCTTTGTTTAGACACTTATGCATTTCTCACAAATAATCTGCTCGCCTTTTCTCTATTTTTTTTTTTTGGTAAATGAATATATTACCGAGCCCCAAGGGGGGGCAGGGAAAGAACCAAAGAAGCAATGAACAAGAGAGGAAGAAAAAGGGGGAGAGAGAGGAAGGAATGAAAAAACAGGGGGAGGGGGGACGATCCTCCAGCCTAAGCAGAGGAGGAGGACCGTAACAGAGCAGTATCAAGGCCCCAAAAAGTCAAAACATGTCTGTTCCTCGGAGTGTTCGGAACGGGCCTCTGACGGATATAGCTGAGTTTGGAGGAGACTTCGAAGGAGATGGCTTTCCAAATCACATCAAAGGATCTAGATTTGGAAGTCCATCTCCTAAGATTCCTCTCCATCCAGATATGGTGAATAGCGGCACTGAAGACTAGCTTCCCTATAATGTCACAAATGGAGTTCCTTGCAAAGCTTTTGAGGAGCCAAAGCCATTCCCAGTCAAAGCACCTGATCCTTCTGCTACGCGGCCAAATGGAAGAAAGGGCCTTTTTCCAAATGGTGGAGGTGAAGGGGCAATCAAAGAAGAGGTGAGGTATGTCTTCACGGCCAATCCAACAAAGGTTGCAAGAAGGGGGCATAGGGATGGTGAGGTGAATAAGGAAGGCTTGGGTAGGCAAGCAAAGTCTGAGGGCTCTCCAAATAGTTAGGCTGTGTCGGGGAATGTGGCCTTTGAACCAGACTAGGTTGGGCCAGGGGATAGAGGGGCTAGAATCTCTGAAGAAGTTCCAAGCTGAAGAGGAAGAGAAAATACCAGAGGGAGAGGGGAGCCAGACGACCTTATCCTAACGGGGGGGGGGGGAGAATTGCAGCAGCGGGGGAAGGGTTGCCCAGATTTGAGAGCAGATGGTTGGGTTGAGGGAGGGGTTGAGAGACCAAGAACCAGAGGAAATGAGGGAGGAGACTGGGGCAACCTTGGGGAGGCCAGAGGAGTATATAGCTCTAGGGCCAAGAAGATTATAGAGAATACCTGAAGGGTGCCAGGGATCGAGCCAAAGAGACGTGGAGTTGCCATCAGCGATGGAGGAGGAGATGGCTCGGAGGGCCAACGGGCGGAGTTGGAGGATCTTGCGCCAGATCCAAGAGGAATTGGTATGGATAGGGACAGTCCAGATGGAGTCAGATTTGAGGAGGTGAGCGTAGACCCAGGACACCCAGATAGAATCCTGACGAGAGCAGATTCTCCAGAGGAGCTTAAGGATACCCGCCGTGTTGCAGTCCCGGATGCGGCGAATGCCAAGACCACCCTCAGATTTGGGGAGGCAGATAGACTTCCAGCTAACAGGGTGGAGAAATCTAGGAGTGTCACTACCCTTCCAAAGGAAAGCGCAGAAGATACGCTCAATCGCCTTGATGGTGGAATTAGGAATGTGGAAGATGCCGGTCCAGTAGATGTAGGTAGCTTGGAGGACCGAACGGATATATTCGAGTCTGCCAGTGTAAGAAAGAAGCTTGCCTTTCCATAGTTGGAGACGCTTGCGAATGTTGTCAAGCATAGGAGTACAATGGTGACTCGAGAGTCTGGCTGATATCAAGGGAAGCCCGAGGTAGATGACTCGAAGATTGCCAATGGAGAAGCCTGTTAAGAGGCGGAGGGATTCTCGAGAAGAGTCTGAGATACCAGAGAGAAAGATTTTGGATTTGAGGAGATTGACACGGAGGCCAGAGAGGGACTAAAAAAGGAGAAGCGAGTCCATAATAGCTGAGGTGGAGGAATGATCAGCCTTAGAGAAAATCATCAGGTCATCCGCAAAGGCCAGATGGAAGAGATTGTTGTGCTTGCAATTAGGGAGAGGGGAGATGAGATGGAGATCGGTTTTGGTTTGGAGGCTTCTGGAGAGGACTTCCAGGGCAAGGGAGAAGAGGAAGGGGGAGAGGGGGCAACCTGGGCGAATACCGACTTTGGATCGGAAAAAGCCAGCGGGAGAGCCATTAACCAGAACAGAGAAGGAAGGGGTGGAAATGCAGGCGTAGATCCAACGAATGAAGACAGGAGGGAAGCCCATGAGAGAGAGGGCATCACAAATAAAGTCCCATCGGATTTTTGATAGCTCGCTTGGTGGATCTGCCTTTTCTGCTGTGATAACCAACAACTTACTTCATGACCTACATAGTTGAATAATCTGGAATTTGAAATGATATATGATGTAGATCACAAGTCCATATGTACCCGCAGGAACAAGCCCCAAAACCAGCCCAGTAAGGTTGTGGGATTCAACTGTTGTGAAAGGCAGCTTGGTCTGATGATGTGGCAAGTTTTTGTTGGTTCGATGGAGCATCACCTAAGGCAGCCCCAGCCCAAAGAGAAGCATGAAGAAGATAAGAGACCAAGACAGAAATTTAATTTAAAAAAAAAAGTTATTGTTCACATGAACAGTGATTTGGGGGCTGATATGGACAGCTGGTGTGAAGATTAGCTGCTAGATGTTGGTGGAGGATTCTATTAGAAACTGCTATTAACTTAGTTTCTAGTTATTAAGTCTAGGTATCTAGTAGTTTCTAATTTTGTAGTTACTATATTACTAGTTCCTAATTTTGTTCCTTGCATGTTGGCTGAACTATAAAGCGTACTTTCTATTTTCATTAGGTTTCTATGTTTACAAGTTACTATTTCTTAAGTTTCTAATTTTGTAAGCTGATCTATTCCATTAAATAGGCAGCCATTCTTGTAATAGAAACAGAATTGAATAATAGAATTTTGAGGCCATGTTTGTCATCAGTTATGAGAGAACATTCCCTGTTCAACAACTGGGATAACTGTGGGTGAGAGTGTTAGAGTTATTAGACTAAATGTATAAGGGTAGTTCTATCATTGTCTTATCATTAGAATTGGACAGCGGGAGGTTGTTGTAGTGATCATATTCCTCCCACAGGCTGATTACGGTGTTGTAGTAGTCAGATATACTCCTATCACCCTGTTTCATAGGGATGATCTTTTGGAGGATTTGATAGACTTTTGTTGCATCACCAACTCTATCAAAAACCTTGGAGACACTATCCCAGATATCTTTTGCAGTCTCCTTACTTATAAACCTCCTACCTATCTCAGGTTTCATGGAGAAAATCAGTTAAGTCATAACAGTGGAGTTCTCAGTCTCCCACTTGAGATAGCCTGGATCAGTTGTAGCAGGAGCCTGGATAGACCTAGTAATGTATCCCAACTTTTCCCTACTGCGTAGGGACAACTTCACAGAACGGGACCAATCCAAGTAGTTGGTATTATCCAATTTCACAACAGAGATTTGGGTGTTGGGGTTATCAAAGGAAGTCATGGTTGGGAAACCACTACTTAGGCTGCCAGCTGTAGTAGGTCCACTGACCTCAGAATCTTGTCCAGGCACAGTAGACATATTGGGCATCCACTTCAACAATCAATAGTGTACTGCTCAAATGGGGAGTACCCTCAACCCAAACAAAGTAGGCAAACCAGCAAACAAGTAGCTCCAAACAGCCAAATCAACCAAACAGAGAACCAATACCAAAAAACAGCAAGTGTATAGGGAGTAAAGGCTTATATAACATCAACCAAACTGCTCTAACACCCAATAGCCTTCAGTCCATAGCAACAATAAGTGTAAAAGGAATAAACAACTCCATTTGTATCAACCAACACACATCCAATATACTTAGCTTAAAAAAAGGATCAAACCAGAGACAAAAAACAGAGCTGGTGGTACCTTGAGAGCATCAAAGTTTGTAGCTATGCTCCTCAAACAGATCCTCTTAGCAACCGAGTGGTGGGGGGTTTAAAAGAGTACTCCTAGGTCATCCACAAGCAGCAAACCCCTACCCAAAAGATGGGAAGATGAGGGAGAAATAGGGGAACCACTCTTCAGGTAGCGGAAAAAACTGGGTGGCTGTAAGAGCTTCAATCTTCATCAACAGCCACTAAACTCCATCTATGGTGTGTTGGTTTGAAGAATAAACCACCAAAGAGTGTAGTATGTGTATACTTCACATAGTACAGCCTCTAATGGAACCCTTTGTCCTCTTAGGGTTCCAAAGAGAGGTGAAGAACAAGACAGCCAAGCTTAGTCGACTCTCAAACCAGATTGCCTTGCCCTGATACCAAGTTGGAACTTAAAGATAGATCGAATCTAGTAAGAGAGAAGAGATTTACAGCAAGAAGAAGAAGGAGGAGAGAAGAGAAGAGGATAGGAGAATCGATTGTGTGTTGAGTAATCCTCAACACACCTATTTACTTGATTAAGTACTTCTAAGAATTACATGGACCTCCCTAGGGAGGTAAATAGAAATAAAGAAGAAATAACAAAACATACAACTTAGCCATGTCTAATGATAAGACAATGACAGAACTACCCTTATACATTTAGTCTAATAACTCTAACAGAGAGACCCAGGGCTGAGATAGCTCGTCCCCTATGCCCTTTATCTTCTTCTCCTTTCTTCTTATCCTGTATGTTCTCCATTCATATGTAATAGAAAAAATAGCAATAAAAAAAAAAGAGTTTTAGTTATTTAATTTGTTCCTTGTCGTGTTGATCCTGGCTGCAATCGATCTCCCACTGCTTTCCCTGGTTCGAGGTCGACTTTTGCATTAATATGTTTTCAATAACCTATCTTATATCAAACATAAACAATTGTCCGAATATGTATAATAGCATCTCTGTGTCAAGAGACCTAGAAAACTCTCGTAGGCCTACCATAGGACATCTCGACCCTATGGCTGTAGTTCCTGAGATTTAGATTATAAAAACACACACCCAAAAAGGTAGTTTTCATTTGGAACCTTGGAATATCTCTCAAAACCCATCACAACAGTCCTGTAGGTGGAAGATTTGAAACTTGAGAAATACCAAGTGATGCCTTCAAATCCACCCAAATGTTGAAGTGGATGCTCCATAGTTGATCACCAAGTCTTGATGTAGTAGCAAAATGAAGGGCTTTGTCAAAAAATTGAGGTTTTCTACTAGTTTAGTTCTTAGGAGAAAGGTGGCGAAGTCTCTAAATTTTGCCGAAATGAGTAGAAATTTCATCGAAATCTTGCCAAAATAAGTTGAAATTTTGCCAAAATGAGTTGAAATGACCGAAATTTTGGTCGAAATATGGTACGCCCGTAGACTCGACCCTTATTTCCTTTCAAGGCTTCTCAAAATCAAAATAGTGTACTAAATTTCGGCATTTTGACCAAACTTTCGGTCGAAATATGGTATGCCTATAGAGCCGGCCCTTATATCATTTCAAGGCTTCTCGAAACCATAGTTGTCAAGATGTCGCGCGCCTTGTTGAAGCTTTGCTTCCCCTAATTCCGAAACACAACAATAGACTTGCAATCTTCCAAGATGACCACGTGGACGCGCCCGAAACACGGCTTTTTCCGCTGAACTTCTTGCTTACAGCACCTTGCCTTACGGAAGAAAGTTAAATTCCCCTGATACAATCAATATATTTCCCTTTCATTTCAGTAGGCTTCGCCCGTTGCTAAAGGTGCGCTTCGAAACCACAGTTGTCAAGATGTTGCCTAGGCGGTGCCTTGGTTTTTCCCCCCTTGGCCATCTTGACAACTATGCTTAAAACCAAAATATTTCTCGAACATGGGTCTCTAAAATTGGTGTTAATTAGGTTCAACTTGAATGTGGCAATCTCATTTGTGGAAGTCCAAAATGATAAGTTATATGATAATTGAAATGGATTACATATGTAGGATCTAACTTTATCTGTTATCTATGTCATCTTATAATTTTTGTCTCTGTCCTGCAATCAAAGTCCCTTTTATGAATTTCCAGTGTATCCAATGGGTTTCGTGACAACTGGTGCATTTTCTGCTTTACATTATGACTTTTTAGTTGTGGATCTTTTGTATCTTAAGGGAAAAGAATTGGTTACTCTAGAACTAAATGCAGTTTTTCAATTTAAGCTATTGATAATAGTACCTTTATTGTAGGTTGATATGATTGTGGTAACAGATGGAGGGAGAATATTGGGTCTTGGAGATCTTGGTGTTCAGGGGATCGGAATTGCAATTGGGAAGCTGGATTTATATGTTGCTGCTGCCGGGATAAATCCCCAGAGGGTAAAGTTTGCTTTTTAAATCAAATATTCTCCTCCAAGTTCTCTCTCTCTTTCTATATATATATATATATATATATATATATATATATATATATGTATGTATATGTATATTTTGTATGTGTGGGATTCCAGGTTAACTCATGAGTTTTTAATTTCTAAACTAAGCAGATGAACACCCTCCCACATCCTGATTCCCATGGCGGTTATTAAATTGAAGAATGACAAATAGGCATCCAGTAGCTACATTTATTATTTGCAACCCTTGTGGATCCAATGTTTTGCATGTACACCAGTTTGGCACTTTCCATTCTCCTCTTTCACATTTCCAGTCCAAAATCCTCTGATATCTTTGATCACTACCATTGAATAGAGTTCAAGGAATATAATGATGTTTCCCTCCCTTGTGAGGAATAATATAGTGCAAATCACTTTGGAGTGGGCTTATGCTTAGATTTGTGTACTACAAGAGAATTTCTAAGTGTTTTTTAGCCTCTTAAGATTTAGAGATTGGTTAATGCTGGATTCTTACATCCCTTATTGGATTGGAATACCATTGTCCATAACCAGTTATCTCGTCTTTCATTCTGTCTATGGGAACTGTAGACCAATAAACAATGGTTGTCCTCTAGTCCAGTTCAGTAGGCTACTATTGCTCATAAAAAGAGTGTCCCACAGTCCCAGTGCACGAGGCTCTCGCTACTACAGGGTCTGGGACGGGGAAAAAGCACGCAGCCTTACCCCATGCTTCGCAGGAGAAGCTGTTTCCAAGTTTCAGACCCGCAACCAACAGGTTGCAATAGCGCAACTTAACCGTTGAGCCAAGGCTTGCCCAGTGCTACTATTGCTGCATACATGCATAAATATCCATGGAGGATGCCAGAATATCGTATAATTGCCTGAATTCAACTTGATTTTCAACTTCTGGCACTCTGTTGTTTAATCTCTTGAAAACTTCTCATAGAGTAGTTCCACTGGCATGCTTTGTTATTGAAATCGTTGTAAATTAAGGATTAGTAATTCTTTTTAGAAATCGAATGGATTTGGTCTTACACATACGTGAGGAAGGTAATCAAAAAAGAAAAAAGAACTCATCTTCTTTCTTTTATCACTTAGGAACCGTGCGAGATGAAAGTCTCATGCACACGGTTTTGAATGACAGAAAGAAGTGAGGAATCCTCTTTTCATGGTGTTCCTATATTGCCTGTTTCTGTAAAATTCTTGGTTTGCTTAAGGATCGGAAAATGACTCATCAATGCTTTCAAATTATACTGAGGTTTCCTGTCCCTGAATCCTGATTACTTTTTTCCACTGAGTTTCTATTCCAGGGAAGTTCTTATCTTTCCGTTTTCTTCCAACAGGTGCTTCCTGTGATGATTGATGTTGGAACTAACAATGAGAAGCTCCTCAAAGATCCCCTTTGTAAGAATCTACGTTATCTTACAGTTGAAAGAATACAGATTCCATGTATAGATAGTGTTCATATTATTATTAAATCAAATAAATCCCTCGGGGGTATCAATTATTTCTGCATGGGGCTATGTAAAATATGTAATGCTCATGCTTGGTAAACAACCTATGTGGAATATAGTTATAAACTTCTACTTTTTCTTCAATATTTGGAGAAAGAAATTGGAGCTGAAGTGTTGTAGAAGCTACTAATTCAAGGTTCTCAGTAGTGTATAAATCACAAATGGTATCTGTTTAATGTTCAAAAAAGGTTTTCCTGGCCAATCCCTTGTTTTGTCTCTTCCAGTATTAGTTTCTTTTGCTCTAAACAGATTCTTATTACAGGGTTTTGCTTGGAAGGAGACAATGTATAAACTTTTGAACCATTTTCTTTACACTCGTTTTGTTCTTTATTGTTTCCTTCTCTTTGAGAAATAAGTTAGGTATTTAATTACTTGATAAATGATTTAGCAACTCCAGCAAATAGAGTTCTTATATTTCACCGTTTTAGTCAGAAAATCTTTCCCCTTCCTAAAGAATATGTGAGAAAACCATCCCCAAGCTAAACCTCTAAGAATATCAATTAGAGAGTCTTGAGGACTGTAGAATTTCTGTACAATTTTCTATATGAGCCTTCAGGGCACCTACCATCTTCAAAGTGCCTGGGAGGTTTTCCTTTAGGACTTTACTCTGTTTTGTTTGCTTTTCTTTTACTTTTTTTTTTGTTTCTTTATAAATAGGGCGAGAGTACTGCGTTAAAGTAGCATTTACTTGCTTTCCCTGAAGAATTGCATAAGAAAGTTGTACACAAAATTTTGGAATGGGCATTTGGTTGCTTTCCCTAGGTAAGGAAAATCCATACTTATGACAATCTTAGGAAGGTGCCTCCCATAAAATTTGTCTGACAATAGAGGTGGGAATTTTTTTGAAGGAAATTCTTCCTCAATTTTTGCCCTGTTTTCCGACAATCCAACTACAATCAAACAACATTGCGAGGGAAACTCCTTCCTCATTTTTGCAGTTCCTACCTACATTCATGGAGATCCAACCAAATACAGCCTAAGAAGAACAACGAAGGGAATAGTGCTTATTACCAAAAATACATGTCAATGAGCTGTAGACCTTCTATATGAAAATGAAATGTACCGGAGCTCAGTCAAATTTCGACTGAAATCCGAACTATTTCGTTTTCGACTTGAGTTGAAACTTAGGTCGAAATCGAAAAGTCGAACTATGTGTGGGCATGTAACCACTTTATATGGACTTTTTTTTGGTTATGTCCAGACTATTTAAAGTGATTGAGTATGCATAACATTCTGGTCTTCTGCCTCTTTTAACTTTTCGAGATGTTGATTGTATATAGACCTAGGGCTGCAAGAACACCGCCTTGATGGTGAGGAGTACCTTTCAGTTATTGATGAGTTTATGGAAGCTGTTTTTACTCGTTGGCCCCATGTGATTGTACAGGTACTTTGCTATACTTATGTACTGTCAAATACAATACTTTATGTATGATCATCTGCAATGTTAGATAGTAACTTGATTTCATTTTTCATAGTTTGAGGATTTTCAGAGTAAGTGGGCCTTCAAGTTATTGCAGCGCTATAGAAATACCTACCGTATGTTTAATGATGATGTTCAGGTAAACAACTTTGTGCATCACTTGTTTTCTGAAAGATAGTATTGTTGTTGGGTCCACAATGTGCAGGATTCCCTTCCTCATCCTGCATCATCTGGCTTTGGTTCTGGTTCAATCTATTGTAGTTGGAAGTTGGAACCAACAACCAGTGTGTTTCTTATCATTCTCAAGTACATTCAGGCTGTAAGGGAATCATAAATCTCTGCATTTTATAATGCTTTGTCTTGGAACAGGAGTACAGGAATAAGTCTGAATCTAATATATATCTTCCATTCTATTTGATCTTGTGGTTGATTTGAGCCATTGGAATTGTAGACAAAACGATATTTTCAGAGAACCAATAACTGCATGTTCATTTGGAACATTGTAATAGAAGACAGCTGGAGAAGTTTGCCACACTTACTTCCAATGTGTTCAATCAACTTGTTGTGGTAGGTTTAGTTGAAAAGCAATAAACTTCTGACAGTCAGGATCAAGGAAGGAACTATTGATTGTCTACGAGGGTGGTGGGGATGGGGAGGGAGATGTTTATCCTCATTGAATGGTGAAGGTCTCAGTCGGTTTGTTAGGTCCTTTTAGATCCTCCACGGTCTTCATTATCAATTATTAATGAAAGTTAAAAAAAATAAAAATTGAAAAGAAGTTATTGAAAATTAGAATTTTTAGTTATCTTTGAGGTGAAACCAAATTTTCCTATCGCTTCTGGTTTTGAACAGAAGTAATGATCTTGATATATTAACTTTGAAGCCTTTGGCCTATTAATGCTCGACATAGGGTGTTATGTTATACTGGGTGGAAATATTATTGTTTTTTTTATTTTATACTTGGTTGAAAATAGTGAAACCATGGAATCTGTATACTCTCAAAATGTTTGAGTAATGCCTTCCTTTGTCTTATTCCTAAGAAAGAAGGTGCAGCCTCTATGTCGGACTTCAGGCTCATAGCTTTGTGCAACCTCCTATACAAGTTCATTGCCAAAATCCTAGCCAATCGCCTGTAGTTTGTAGTTGACTCCTTGGTTAGTGCCAATCAATTAGCTTTCATTGTTGGTAGAAGTATTTCTGACAACATCCTTCTTTGTACCGAAATTCTGTGACTTCGATAGAAAATCCCATTCTCTAGCAGCTCTCATGAAAATTGAAATTCACAAAGCCTTTGACTCCCTCAAATGGGACTTTATCTATAATGTCTTGCTCAAGATGTCCTTCCCTCCAGTCTTTGTCCATTGGCTTCATTCCTGTATGTAGAAAACCTAGGACCTGTAACCAATAGCCTTATAGAGGAGAAAAGAGAGAAGAAAGAAGAGGAGAAGAGTAACTGCAAGGGGAGGAGCCGTATGTCTTGTGTTGCTTCCTCCCTCAAGTATCTTATTTATAATAAAACCATTACAATCATAAAAGGAAAAGGAAACTAAACCTAATCTAAAATAGGTAACTAACTTAGACTAGGAAACTGACTCCTAACTCCTAACAATTAAAGACATAAAACAATAAAGGAAACCATAATGGACTCAACCACAATAGGGACACTCCCCCTATCGTGGTACACTTCTCAACACTGTATCTCCTCCCCTTGCTTCTCAGTTCTTGTCAATGGTAGCCCTGTGGGATACTTCTCATCCTCTGTGGGTATTCCTCAAGGCTGTCCCCTCTCCCCCTTCATCTTCTTTGGCCAACATAGACCAGCTTCTCATTTCGCCCATCCCAAAATGTAAGGTCCTTAAGTTATCTCATCTTGCCTTTGTTGATGACCTTATGATTTTCTCTAAAGCTGATCCTTCCTCCATTTTGACCATCATGTTCTCCTTATACCATTTTTAGGGTTTGTCTGATCTCTGCATCAATCTCCACAAATCTAACTTATTCTTAGCTTGGGTTTCTGATGCTGATAAGGCTACCTTCCTTGAGATAACGGGTTTCTCTCTTGGCCGCTTCTCAGTCAAATATTTGGGGCTTCTTTTGATTCCAGCTAGATTGACTGCTCATCATTGCACTCCAATGCTTGATCTGATCAGCAAAAGGCTTCAACTATGGAAAGGTAAACTCCTCTCATATGCAGCGTGGGTTAAGATGATCTGATCAGTTCTCTAATCCTCCTACATTTATTGGTGTGGTATCTTCGGGCTACCTCAATCTACTATCAAGGCAATGGAATCTCTATTGTGTGCATTTCTTTGAAAAGGAGCTGAAACATCTAGATTTCTCCACCTTATTAGTTGGTCTGCTACTTGTCTCCCCAAGGAAGAGGGAGGTCT
Organism: Telopea speciosissima; assembly: GCF_018873765.1. Taxonomy (NCBI): domain Eukaryota; kingdom Viridiplantae; phylum Streptophyta; class Magnoliopsida; order Proteales; family Proteaceae; genus Telopea; species Telopea speciosissima. The sequence continues at coordinate 54,009,339 of NC_057921.1, read as the reverse complement.
TGGCTTGAGAAGGATCAAAGAGGCTAAAACTGTGGGCATTCTCAAATTGATCTAGAAAATTGTGTCTAAGAAGGACAATATTTGGGTGGACTGGCTTTATTTGGGTCTTCTTCGAAATGATTCGCTTTGGACGGTTTCCCCTTCCTCTGATGCTTCCTGGGTCTAGCAAAAGATTCTGCATTTCAGGCCTATTGCTCTTGGAGCTATCTCTTCTAAGATTGTTGATGGGGTCTCTACCTCTCTCTAGCTAGATAATTGGCATCCTATGGGAGTTCTTATGGGTGCTAGAGCCATTTACTCCTTAGGTATTTGCAACCAATCTTCAATGTCTTCTATTATTTCCCATGGTGACTTGTCTGCCCCTCTGCCCTCCTCCCCTGCTTATCTGCTATCTAGAATGCCTTGTACCCATCCCTTGGGGTCGAGATATTCGGGTGATATGGTTGTTTGGCTCCCTTCATCTAATGGCCTCTTGAGTTCCCTCTCAATTTGGGACTACTTGAGAGTTTGTGGCTCTCTTGCTCTCTGACATAAGATTGTGTGGTTTAAAGGTCACATCCTCCGCCATAGTTTCTCTGTTTGGGGAGCCCTATCTAATTGTCTTCCCACGCGGTCTTTTCTCCTTCATCTTCAGTTGTTTGTCTCCCTTTCTTGTGCCTTATGTTGGAATGGAGTGGAAGATGTCGACCATCTCTTCCTTCTCTTGCCCTTTTGTCTCCACTGTTTGGAAGAGGATTTTGTGCAATTGTTGGCCATGTAATAGAAGAATTCTCCCTCATGCAAGGGAGTGGATTTATGTTGATACGACTTTTGTCGGGAAAGCTATCTATGATGTTATCGGTAAGCTCGCCTTCAGTGGTAATATATCTCATATTTGGATGGAGCACAATCTTCACTGATGGACCTCCAACTCCCGTTTTTTCGACAAGATTTGGAAAGCCATCTACTTTGATGTTAGCTCTAAGCTCTATATGTTACCCCATCTTAATGTTTCTGACTCCCCAAGGAACATGCTTACTGTTGTTGTTAGAAGTCTTGATGTAAGAGGGAAGGGGAATCGTGATTAGCGCTAATACTAATCACGATTCCCTATGGGGGTATTTTTGTCCTTTTGTATTGTTTGGGTTTTACCTTATTATTTAATGATATCGATGGGGAGTCTAACCTCATGGTTGTGACTCCCAAGAGTTGCAGCAGTTCTTCTTCTTCCTCCTTCCATTCCTTCTCTTTTCTTCTTCTTTTATATTATTACATGGTATCAGAGCAAGATTCTTCGGGCTGCTACATATTCCCTAGCATCTTGTTCTCCTCTTTCTCAAGGTTTCAACCAATTTTTGGTTGACTCATCTCGGTTGGTGGTTTGCAACTTCTTTCGGTTTTCGTTTAAAGGGGTGCAGCACCCTATGCTGTATTTTGGAGGTTTGTAGAGACTAGTTCATGCTTCGGAATTGAGAACTAGGTCTCTCTTTTTCTGGTGGTTGTTTTACGGAATAGAAGGTTATATCGATCAATTTTGTGGATCGATTTTTTGAGTTTCTGGGCAGATTCTGCATCAATTTTCTGGACAATTTTCTGGAGCAGCTATATCGATCAAGTTTCTGGATCAATTTTCTGAGCAGATTCTGAATCGTTTTCTGGGCAGATTCTCTATATCAATTTCTGGGTAAATTCTGGCCATATATTGCGTCTTATTTGGACTGATTATCTGGATCAATGGGTGATAATAAATCTGGTGTTACTCAAATTTCTTCCAACAAGTTGGTAGAAAAGAAGTTGGAAGGAGCCAACAATTTTCAACAATGGAAGAAAATTGTTGGGCTGGTTTTAACTGGTCGTGGTCATGAAAAGCACTTGACTTAAACTAAGGATGATACTGATGCTTCATGGACAGTGGTGGATGCTCGAATTTTAGGACAGATGTTAAATTGTATGGATCATCATATTGTTGACCTGGTGACCCATATCGATACTGTGAAGTAACTGTGGGATTCTTTGAATATTCTGTATTCTGGACAGAACAATCTTTCTCGGATTTATGAGCTTTCTCAGGACTTTTATCGGGTTGATCTGAAGGGTCGTTCTTTGACCCAATATTTTGGAGACTTCAAGAGGATGTATGATGAGCTGAATTCCTTACTTCCTATTACTTCTGACGTACAATGGATGCAAAATCAGCAAGAGCAACTCGCAATCATGGGATTTTTAGGTGGTTTGGGTAAAGAATTTGATGCTGTCCGTTCCCAGATTCTTGGTGGCGATAAAGCGAGACATTTTGTCGTGTTCTACGTGTCTCACGTGAGAATACACATGATACCACACTTGTGGAAACTTCTGCATTGGCATCCTTCACTCCCAACCGTGGGGGCAGTGTTGGGACTGGTAGTGTTGGCCTTGGTCGTGGGGCTGGTAAGGGCCCAATGTCTGGTACTCAGACTACTTCAGAGGCTTCGGGGGTTGTGAGAACTTGCTATCATTCCGGCAAGCGTGGTCACATCCAATGTTTTTGTTGGAAACTTCATGATAAACCAGCTCAGTTTGCCAATTCAGCTAGTAGTGATTCTGTTCTTTACCCAAACCCCCTAAAAATAACGAAAACCCAACTTAGACATTACCGGACAAGAACCCCACACATCTGAATGAACAAAAGAAAGGGGTTGGTCAGGCCGTTTATTGACTCTAGGGGGATAACTTACACGGTGAAGTTTCCCAAATTGACAAGACTCACACTGCAAAATGCCTTCTTACATGGTGATCTCCATGAGGAAGTATATATGGAGCAACCTCCTGGTTTGTTGCTCAGGGGGAGTCTGGTAAGGTGTGTAAGCTGAAGATATTGTTGTATGGGCTGAAGCAGTCGCCTCGGGCGTGGTTTGGCCGATTTACTAATGTTGTGTTGGAGTTTGGGTTGACATGATCTGAAAGTGATCATTTAGTGTTTTTTTGGCTATTTGATGCAATAAGGATATTTTTGATAATGAGAGTTTTGAACAACCTCAATTCTGCTAGCTTCGATGTAACCTCTCTCTTGATGTCCGACCATCCTGGGGTGGTGCTGCCACCATCCGATGATCCTTCTCCCCCTCCCATCTCCTTTGCTACCTCTCTCGCTAACCCTCCGTTGGGCCCTTCTCCCCCTCTGAGAAGTTTTGCCTGGTCTTCCCTCTTTAGACAACCCATTTCTCCCCTGAACGAGGGTCTTCCCTTGCACTTTGTGCCTCCTTCCACCTTCGGCTCCTCTAAAGTAGCCCAATATGATTCTGATCTCCTTGCGCATGAAGAAAAGAAGTGGGGAACTGCCTTGTTTGGGCACTTCTTAGGAAGCCGGCCCCCTTTCCCATTTGTCAAATCCTCTCTTTCTAAACAATGAAAACTGCAGGGAAGTTTAGAAGCTTACCTCTTGGACAACGACATCTTCATCTTCAAGTTTTCAGATGTCGGAGATAAACTTCGTGCTCTAGAATGCGGCCCTTGGATTGTTGGGAGAAAACCAATTACTCAACCGCCTTGATCTTCGCTCCATCCCTCTTTGGATCTCTCTGCTTGGTCTTCCGCTGCAATTTTGGTATGAAGATGGTCTGAGCATTGTGGGATTTGTTCTTAGCAAACCGCTCCTCTGATGGGAGGACAAAGTTATAAGATCGCCTGGCCTTTCCCAGGATTTGTGTTGAAGTTTCTGCTGACTCCCCTCTCCCTTCCTCTATACTGGTTGAAGACGACAAAGGATTTTCCTTTAGTTAGGCTGTCCGGTTCGACTGGCGTCCACCTTATTGCACTACTTGTAAGGTTTTCGGCCACCCCTCTGGAAAATGTTCTATTATCTCTTCTTCTTCTCCCACTTGTCCTCCTGGCCAGACTTCTGATTCCCTTCTCTCCGCCCCTCTGCAACTCACCCCGTCTGTTGTTATCCCTTTGCCTGGCGTTCAAGCCCCTACTCGCACTACCGCCTCTCTCTCTTCCACTAACCCATCCCCCCTTCGTGGTCGCCGCCGTAGCCGGCTGAAAAAGAAAAGCCGCCGGCAGTCCTCTGCTTCCTCTTCTCCTCAAGGGCATGGGTCAGTTACCCTCTCTGATCCGTTGGTCCGCCCTCCTGGGACCACCAGTCACAACTGATTTCTTCCCTTGGGTTCTATTGATGACAGCTCTAGCCTTGCGATGTCTGTCGATCCTGCCATCATCTCTCTCAATGAACCTCCGGTTCTTGGCAGTTCTTAAGACTCTGGTTGCATCCAGTCCTCTTCTAGCGCTGATGCCTCTCTCCTTCTCGATTTTGCTGTAATCCCTTCTCCCGAGGTGATGCCTTATCGCCATCCCTTGCAGCCTCCCTCCTCCTCTTTACCTCCCTCATGCCTAGTAACGACTCCTCAAGTTTGAGTCTCCAACCCTCTTCCATTCCTCGATCGTCGATCCCCCCTCTTTTGCGGCTTTCCTCTACTTCGGTGGGGTCCTCGCCTATTCCTCTCCCTTTATCTGCTTTCCCCTCCCCCGATATTAACCTCAATGGGCCTGGCCCTCCCCCTTTGGCTCTCAACATCACGGGCCTCATTGGGCCTGACCCTGATGGCCTTATTAGGCCAGGCTCCTCTCCCCCTACCTCCTCAGCCCATCAAAACTTGGGCCTTATCCCTCCTCCTGAGCCGTCCCACAAGGTACCCTCCCCTAATGCCCCTCTCTCTGTCCCTGATCCTTCCCAACCTCCTCCCTGGCAAAATCTTCGTTTTTTCCGCCGGTGCAACTCCAGCGTCCCCCCTTACCCCAAAATTCGGCCCTACCTTGCCTATTCCTTGCCCTGCAGTGAGAAGATTATGCCTTTGAGTAGCTCTATCAGCGATCATGCCCTTTGCCGTGGGATTTTGGACCCTGGATAGTGTGCTTTGTTGTGCTTCGCTTTGGTTGGTGATTCCCCCCCTTAGTCCGTTGTTGTTGTGGTTAGTTGGGGCCTTTCCCCTTCTCTTTTGCGGGCCCTAGCTTTTTTTGGTAGGGCCTTGTATTTGGCTCGTGGTTTTTCGTTTGCTTGTCCCCTCCCCCTCTTTTTTCCTTCCTGGGTAATTGAATTATTTATTCATAAAAAAAAGGATATTTTTTTATAGTTTATGTGGATGATATTGTCATCACAGGAGATGATTCTTCTGGTATTGAGAAATTGAAAGCACATTTGGGACAATAGTTTCAGACTAAAGATCTAGGAAGACTGAAATACTTTTTGGGCATTGAGGTTGCTCAATCACGGAAAGGAATTTCGCTCTCATGGTGAAAGTATGTTCTTGAACTGCTTTCAGAGACAGGGTTGTTGGGCGCTAAACCTTTGGATACTCCTATGGATCCAAATTTGAAGCTTATGGTAGATGATGGTAATGTTCTTGAAGATCCTGAGAAGTATCAGAGACTTGTAGGGAAACTTAATTATTTGACTATGACTAGACCTGACATCTCCTTTCCTGTCAGTGAACTAAGTCAGTTTTTGTCTGCTCCTCGGTCATCTCATTGGGATGCAGTTATACGGGTTCTATGATATATCAAGAAGGCTCCTGGATGTGGTCTCTTATATCCTGACCATGGTCATGGGAGGATTGAGGGTTTTTAAAATGCTGACTGGGCAGGATCTCCAGTTGATCGGAGGTCTACTTCAGGATATTGTATGTTTGTTGGAGGGAACCTAGTGTCATGGAAAAGCAAGAAACAGACCGTTGTAGCTCGATCTAGTGCAAAGTCCGAGTATCATGCTATGGCTCATGGTACTTGTGAACTGATGTGAATGAAACAGTTGATGATTGAACTTGGGTTTGTTGACAATTCTCCTATGACTTTGTGGTGTGATAATCAGGCTGCTATCCATATGTCTAGTAATCTTGTGTTTCATGAAAGGACGAAACACATTGAGATAGACTGTCATTTGTCCGTGAGAAGCTGCAACAAGGGATCATTTCTCCTCGTCATGTTTGAACGGGGGAGCAACTTGCTGATTTGTTTACCAAGTCTTTGGGAAGTGTAAGGGTTGAGTATATTTGTAACAAGCAGGGCATGATTAACATCTATGCTCCAGCTTGAGGGGGAGTGTTAGAAGTCTCGATGTAAGAGGGAAGGAGAATCGTGATTAGTGCTAATACTAGTCACAATTCCCTATGGGGGTATTTTTGTCCTTTTGTGTTATTTGGGCTATTATTTAATGATATCGATGGGGAGTCTAAACCTCATGGTTGTGACCCCCAAGAGTTGCAGCAGTTCTTCTTCTTCTTCTTCCGTCCATTCCTTCTCTTTTCTTCTTCTTTTATATTATTACAGTTGTCTCTTGGGGTTTGTCATTGTCCTTGCTGTAGCCCTCTGTCCCTCCCTCCTGATGGTTGGGTTCAGCTTTGTCTCATTTTGTTTCTCTTGTAATTCCTTTTGTATATCCTTTTTCTCCCCTTTTCAGGGTCTTTGGTAATGAATTATTTATTCACCCCCCAAAAAAATTACTATGGGAACCCTGATAGGACTCAAAAGAAAGAAAAGACTAAATATTACTAAGGAAACATTTCAGATCTATGTGAAACCTATGAAAGTTTTTGGAACTTAAAGACATGTTGAGGCACATGCGGAGTCTATTGAGTATAATATTGGTATAAAGCCTGCAATTCTCATTCTCAGGTCAAATATGAGAACTATAATGTTTCAGCCAACACAAACTTCTTCAGCAGTTCATGCTGCAACTATTGTGAACATTTGGCATTTTTGTTTCTTTGAAATAGTTACAACCTGTGCTTCAAGATTTTGTTCATGCATTTGTGGCAAGTTCCTTAAAATTATCATTAAGTACACTTGTGATCTATCATAACTAGATATATGATTTAATGTCAATATTCTTCTCAGGGAACGGCAGGGGTTGCTGTAGCAGGTCTTTTAGGAGCTGTAAGAGCACAAGGAAAACCAATGATAGATTTCCCGAAGCAAAAGATAGTCGTTGCTGGTGCTGGAAGGTTTTATACTTAACCTCTGTCTCGAGCTGAGATTCATTAGGAATTTATTTTCTGGAGAGAAACCATTGCTTTTCTAAACACATATCCTCATATTTGACTTGTTGCTAAATATTCTTCTGGAATCCATCCTATCTTAAAGTATGCATTAACACTTCTATGTTTCATTTACAGGATTAGTGTTTTCTTATAGGAAAAATGTGGCATTCCATAGTTGGTAGAAAACCTGTTTCTTCCATGAGCTTTTGCAAGTAAAAAATAATGGCTTTACATGATTTGTGTCAGCTTATAATTTCAGTGGGTTTCATTGTAATGGGTTCAATTGTAAAGCCCAAATATTAAGTTCTAGGAAGGAACACAAATTCAGCTAAGTTTTTAAAGTCATGAGTTCTTGATGCGTATAAGAAAGCTTTAGTTTCTATTTTAAAGTACCTATTTTAGGAGCCTTTTTTTTCATAAAGAGAGTAAAATTAGAAATCGTTGATTATTTAAGAAACTTTTCTGTCGATTATTGAATATTTTTTACAACAAGAATCTTTACGTGTTGAGGTAATTCCTACAGTTAATTGAGAAATGATAAAATTTAATTTAATTTTGTTTGAGCTTTGCTCATGGTGGCCATTGAAGGTTGTGTTCTCTCTCTTCTTTCTCTACCGCATTGATTCTCTCTCTTTCTGAGCCCCTTCTCTGTTCTCTTCTCTCTCCTTTTTCTTCTTCTTGAAGTTAATGTCCATGGATATTGTTAACAATATCTAATTTTCTTATTACTATTCCTAGTCAATCGTATCCCTTTTCTCACCCACTCTTCCTTTTATTTTGGTTGTCCCTCATCAGGATGTTTCTAATACATCTTTTCTGTTTGTTGTTTCTTTTTAAGAAAGTATAACCATCCAATGGGTGTTTTCCTCTTTTCTGTTTCTCATATAATTTTTCACGTTTTTCCTTTTGGTAGCAGTGTGTTGGTTGGTTAAAAGAAATACCAGGTGATTAACATTGAAGAAGAGCGTAATATGACTTTATTTTAAAAAAAAAGAAAAAAAAAGGGCGTACCCAGTGCTAAAGGTTCCTGCCACTACGGGGTCTGGGGAGGGTCATAATTTACGCAGCATCTATCATTAAAAAAAAAAAAAAGAAGATAGCAACCAGGAATTCTCCAAAGTTGACAGAAAAGCGTATGATCCATGCTCCTCTTCACCATCATCTGGAGTAAAGGAAGAACAGAAGAAGTTTAAGCAAGGATTGTAGCATCATCACAAAACTATATGTAGAGATTGGTTGGTTTTTGCTTTAAGGATGTAAATGCAGATGATTCTCTTCTAGTAGGAGTAATTTATGTGGAAGGTGTATGTTTGCGTTCTTTCTCTATCATTTTGGTTTCCATGTTGAGGAATGACTCTCCCTTTGTAACACTCTGCAGTTAGATCATTCCCATCTACTACACTCACTCTGTAAGATATCTTAACACCCTCGTGGAAAGATAAGTATAGAAATGGAGGTTGAAGTCATGGTCTACTAAGTTTGACAGGGGATAAGCAGACTGGATGTCCACTAATTGTTACATGACAACGTGCATTTTATGATTAATTGTCAAAGAATAATCCTTGAATTTTACTGGCTACCAAGTACACTATATTTCTTCTTTCTTCTACGTGTCGAATGAAATCCAAATAATATACTTCTGCTCCTGTTAAAAGATTTTGAGACATGTTTTATCTGATGATGTTGCAGTGCAGGATTGGGAGTTGTAAATGCTGCAAGAAAGACCATGAAAAGGATGCTGGGTAATAATGAGTCTGCTTTTGAGAGTGCATGGAGTCAATTCTGGGTGGTTGATGCCAAGGTGATTTTATTCTCTTTATCATTTCAGAATTGGACTTAAATAAGACATGAGAGATAACTCCTCACCCCTAATACTTTTAAGATCATGTGAAAACAGGTCTTAGTATCCTGAGAGTGAAAGAATGAGTTACCTGTGCACTGAAAGCTAAACCAGCTCTTGAATGTTTCTGTTTCAATCTAATTTAATGCTTTGTCATTTATACTTCCAAATTGTTTTCCAATTGTATGCTCTCTGCTTGTGTTTAGTGTTTCATATGAAGTAAGGTGAGAGTGCTGAGATATCTGGTTGCTATTTTCATAGTTACTAGACCTGTATGGTACGTCTTCACTTATGCCAAATCATGGGCATAGCTGCCCCTGCCCTCCAAAAGAAGAAAAAATCATACATACTATATATAGCCAAAGCTAAGGTAGGGTAATGGGGATGATACCCACTGCCATTTATTAGTTGATATCTGATTGCCACAGGAAAGGTCTTGAGACTAATCCAAGCCTCCATTAGATAGGGCACCCTCTGGATTGCCTACGTGCCAAGTTGCACACCTTTACTGTATGATTGACTCCGTACTAACTTTTGCTTCAGTAAATGAAGCCACTGTTTTTAAAGGTTTAACTATAAAATGGCAGTGGGGTGTGGGGGGGGGGGGGAGGGGGGGGAGGGAAAGAAATAGAAGAATGATTTGTCATGTTGTAATGCAGGGCTGAAATTTAACATGAGTAGAGGGTGACATTACTAACTATCAACTGTGTGCAAGTGCGTGCGTGGGTGTGGTTGTATGTGTGTGTTGGTCCTTAGTTTTGGGTCACTGAGGTCAGATTTGCTGAGTCCCATAACATTAAAGGAATTCGATGCCCTCATTTCTCTAGCTATGGAAACCTATAGTCAAAGAAACTCCTTCAAATGTGGAATGATCTAATCTGTAGGCAAAGCCTGGATCTCTTGAAATAAGTTACTCATAAGTCATAATAGTGAGCTAATCTCCATCGAAGAATTCATCATGAGAAGAAGCTGTGAATGATTGCATCTGCACTGAAGAATACTCCTTGCAAAACTAAGGAAACCTGTAGATTTATGCATCACAATTATTTTCCAATATGTGCAGTTATGTAGGTCACTGTATAAAAATGTGTCTTATGTTTACAAAATATATTAGGCTACCGAGCATTCTTCCCCAGGTTGTATGGCATGGGTTCAACCTATCTGTTGAAGATAGTGGGTTCTGTCCTTCTGCTGAAAGAGCATAGAATTGAATCTTGTCTCGGAGGGCCATTTCAGGCTGGTCAAAATTTCCGAGATAACGAGTTTTCGGTGAAGTTTCGCCGAAATCTTGTCCTTTTTTGCGCAAAGTTTCGGTAGGTTTTAGGTCAAATTAGGGCCTGATACTTCATGGAAACTGTAAACAGCCTTGGAATTAATGCTTAGATGATCTGATCGATCATCCCAGCCTCTTATTTATAATAAAAATAAATTACAGCAAAGATAGGAATCCCCCCCAATCCTATTCCTACTAGGAATTCCCACTATAACTAGGAATCCCAAATAGGAATCGTATAGGGGAGAAAAACAGGGAAAAAACAATTAAAAACTAATCAAACTAAAATAAGAAAGGAAAGCCAACTAGGACTAGGTTACCCCTAGTGGGTAACGTAGCCTTATCTCAACACTCCCCCTCAAGTTGGAGCAAAGATGTCAATCATGCCCAACTTGACTAGATTGGGATGAAACAGCTTCCCAGACAATCCCTTAGTGAAGATATCTGCAAGTTGATCAGTAGACGTCACAAAGGGAATGCAAATCAACCCTTCTTCTAACTTCTCTTTGATGAAATGCCTATCCACCTCAACATGCTTGGTACGATCATGCTATACTGGGTTGTGTGCGATGCTGATTGCAGCCTTGTTGTCACAGTACAACATCATAGGAAGACGAATAGAAACACCAAGATCTTGTAGCAGCCCTTTAAGCCAGAGTAACTCACAAATCCCCTGTGCCATAGCTCGAAACTCAGCTTCGGCACTAGAACGAGCAACAACATTTTGCTTCTTACTACGCCACGTGACAAGATTTCCACCTACAAAGGAGCAATACCCAGAAATAGACTTGCGATCTGCAGAACCAGCCCAGTCAGCATCAGTGTATGCTTCAATCCGTAGATGACCATGCGTAGACAAAAGAATTCCTTTTCCAGGAGCTGACTTCAAATAGTGCAAGATACGAAGAACAGCCTCCATATGTGAAGAGTAGGGATCATGCATAAACTGGCTCACAGTACTCACGGCGACAGCAATGTCAGGACGAGTGTGTGAAAGATAAATTAGCTTCCCTACAAGTCTTTGGTACCGGCCTTTATCAACAGGCTCACCCTCTTTCTCCTTGAGTCGAACAGTAGGGTCCATAGGAGTATCTGAAGGATGACAACCAAGCAACCCGGTCTCAACCAATAAATCTAGGACATACTTCCTTTGGGAGAGAAAAATGCCTTTAGAAGATCTGGCTACTTCAATCCCAAGAAAGTATCGTAGTTTCCCTAGATCCTTAATCTCAAATTCTTGTCCAAGGAAGGTTTTCAACCGTCTGATCTCATCACCATCATTGCCAGTAACCACTATATCATCAACGTAGACTATAAGAACAGTGAGTTTTTCACCAACCCTCTTTATAAAGAGTGTGTGATCAGCATTACTCTACTTATAGCCCACAGAAATCATGGCCTTGTGGAACCGCCCAAACCATGCTTGAGGTGACTGCTTCAGCCCATAAAGTGCACTCTTCAATTTACATACTTTTCCTTGGTTTCTGTCACAAGAGAATCCTGGTGGAATGTCCATATACACCTCCTCATCCAGTGTTCCATTTAGGAAGGCATTTTTTACATCTAGCTGCTGCAAATCCTATCCAAGGTTGACTGCACAAGATAATAACACATGAACAGTATTTAACTTGGCAACAGGTGCAAAAGTTTCCTCGTAATCAATGTCGTATGTCTGAGTGAACCCTTTGGCCACGAGTCGTGCCTTATACCTATCCACAGTGCCATCCACCTTCTGTTTCACCACTAACACCCATTTGCATCCAACGGTTTTCTTCCCAGGTGGAAGAACCACAAGCTCCCATGTGTTATTTTTTTTTAGGGCTTCCATTTCTTCCATCATAGCTGCCTTCCACTTTCCGTCTGATAAAGCTTCCTGCCAATTGTTAGGAATACGAACAGAAGAAAGAGAGGAAACAAAGGCACGAAAGGATGGAAAAAGGGAATCATAAGAAACAACATGAGATATCGGATGCTGAGTGCAAGATCTGACACCTTTGCGAAGAGCAATAGGTAAATCAGGAACATTACCAGGTGGAGAGGCAGGTTCTAGATCCGGGTTCGGCAATTGGATGGGTACTGGAGCAACAGTTGATTGGACCTCGCTTATGTTTCCTTGCATAGGTCTTCATATTCGCATCAATCCTCCTCTCGAAATTCACTAATAGTCCTCTCGGACAGAGAGTCTGGGCCGGGGTAGCTTACTCCCCCTGAATAGAAATGGTCTCCCCCTGTATAGGAACCTCTCCCCCTGACTCAGGGGGAGTACCAGGGGCAGGCCGAACTGGTTCAGACTCATGGTAAACAGACTGAAGTGGAGGTGGAGAGTCAATAGTCAACACATCTTCACTAACACTCTCCCCCTGAAGAGGTGGGGACACATAATATGGAACATTTTCATGAAAGACAACATCCATGCTGACAAAAGTCCTGCAGGATGGAGGGTAGTAACATTTGTACCCTTTTTGGGTAGCAGAGTATCCCAAGAAAATGCAGCGGAGGCTACGTGGGTCAAGTTTACCAGGGGACCTTGTATCCCTGGCATAACAAATGCAGCCAAAAACTTTAGGTGGGACTATAAAGGAAAAAGAGCCAAGTAATAACTCAATAGGGGCTTGCGAAAGAAGAACCCGACTGGGCAACCTATTAATTAAATAGGCTGCAGTAAGGACAACATCCTCCCAATAAAGGGAAGGGACATTGCGAGCAAACATAAGAGCCCTAGCCACCTCCAAGAGGTGGTGGTTTTTTCTCTTAGCCACACCATTTTGGGCTGGAGTATCGACACAGCTGGTCTGATGGAGGATTCCATGTGCAGCAAGGTATTTTTGGAACTGACCTTCCATATACTCTTTCCCATTGTCACTCCTTAAAATTTGAAGAGTGGCATTAAATTGGGTCTTAATCATTTGATGAAAGTGCTGAAAACATAAAAAAAACTTCACTTTTTGTGTGCATAAGGTATACCCAAGTGAACCTAGAATAGCAGTCAATAAAAGTGACATACCACCGATGGCTAGTCAGGGAAGCCTTCCTACTAGGCCCCCACACATCAGTATGAACAATATGGAATAAGATAGGTGTGGTAGGCAGTAATATCAGCAGCAGTAGTAGGCTGAAACCGAGCATAGTGATCCAATTGTTGCCATAAACACTTGAGGGTAGCATAGTATTTGGTGGCAGACATCTCCTTTTGAGTAGTGTTTTGGAGTGTCTTCCTAATTTCATAAACCTGAGCACCACTACCTGAACGACCATAAGTGCCCTTGACAGCTGTCCATATTTGTGTAGCAGTGTCAAGGAGAAGATACTGACTAGAGAGGTCAGTGGTCATAGAGTTTAGAATAAAGGACATTACCATTGCATCATTGGCAGCCCATTTAGTACGAGCAGCCCCTTCTTCAGTAGGTTGTTTGGTGGTGCCAGTAAGATGGCCAGTGAGTCCCCTTCCAGCCACTGTTAGGGATAATGATTTGGCCCAAATTAAGTAGTTTGTACCATCAAGCTTGATGGCAGCAGCATAAGGGAGAAAATCAGACCTTGTTTGATCTCCTCCAGAAGTAGCGAGTCATCTCTGAGTCACCCATGATTCAGCCAAGCAGTAGTAAAAATCAGATCTTCAAAAAACCTGATTCGAGTGTGAATAATGGGTTTTGAAATTGCAGAATTTTCAGCCTGCAGAATGGGCTGAAACTGATGTCGAGTTTCCCTCTAATAGCAGGGAAGATATCTGCCAAAAATTAGCTCTTTCTAATAAGCCAATAAAAAGCCCTAAATTTTTGCCAAATTTAGGAATAAAATCTGATTGCAGAAACCCTGATTCCAGGAAAAAGATGCAGAAAAAAATGCAGAATTGGATCTAGACCAATGCTGCAGTCTTCAAACAAGGACTGGTGCAGACCAATAATAGCAGGAACCAATCTCCATAAGTGCAGAAATCTAACTCCAGTTGAAAAATAGTTCGATCTCCAAGGATGGAAAAAACCTGCAGGCAGAAATAGGTCACACCTCTGTTTTTTGATCTGCAATGAGGTGACATTGCGGGCAGCAACTAAATTTGCATTCTATCACCTCATAGTTGCTGCCCTGATGGAGAGAAAGAGGCCGAGAGTGGTGGAGAGGAAGAAAAAAAGAAAAAACTGAGAAATAAGAGAGAGGAGAGAACCAGAAATCGAGAGTAGCTGTTCCTAGATCAGATTAGGCTCTGATACCATGTAAACAGCCTTGGAATTAATGCTTAGATGATCTGATCGATCATCCCAGCCTCTTATTTATAATAAAAACAAATTACAGCAAAGATAGGAATCCCCCCCAATCCTATTCCTACTAGGAATTCCCACTATAACTAGGAATCCCAAATAGGAATCGTATAGGGGAGAAAAACAGGTAAAAAACAATTAAAAACTAATCAAACTAAAATAAGAAAGGAAAGCCAACTAGGACTAGGTTACCCCTAGTGGGTAACGTAGCCTTATCTCAACAAAAACCTTGTTTTGGGCTATATAAACATATGTAAATGTTCATTTTACAAACATAGTCACCCAAAGTGATCTTATGGATTTGCACCCTTGATTGGCAGTATACGGTCGAATCCTAATGTATACTTACACATTGTCTAAGTACTAGAAGACATAATAGGCAAGGTAAACAAATAGACAAATACAAACATAGAGTCAATGAGTCATAGAATTAAGTACATAATTTGGATGTCAATACATTTTCCTAATACAAGTGTCTACTAATAATAATTACTGCGCCGTCGAAGATCGATCCCACTCATGGTCTGATGGAGCCGATGTGCATTGTCCTCTGGCTGTACGACAAATGAATGCCACATCATAATCTGGGGGAAGAAACGAGTTTAGTCCTCAACAGCTGCCTAATTAATTATAGTCAGAAAAATATTTCCGACACCGTGAAGCAGTAGTAGATTAGCCAACGATGTCTAACATATATTTAATTGATCCCCATCTAGTTTACATAACCCTAATTGTTTTACATTTTTGTTGTAGGAAAATCAAAATTTTGAAGCAGAAAAATAAAAAAATAATATATATACAAAATAAAAAAATTCGACACCGTGAGGTTATAGATCGGCCTCTGGTGTCTGACATATAATAAATTCAACACTAAACAACATGTATTGACAATATGTTTTGCAAAAAAAAAAAACAGTTTGGAGAAAGGGGTTTTACCTGAAACAGTGGAGCAAGCTTCAATGATGTTTTCCCAAGTGATTCCGGCGTTGATGCAGCGAAAAATCGAAGAAGAAAGCACAAACATTCGAAATTTCACTCACCAGAGAGCTCTCGGTCGAAATTTCGACCGAGAGTCACGAGATATGGGCTTTTTATAAACTTGGTTTGTAACATCTGGCTGAAATTTCGGCGAGATGCTACAAACAGCTGAAATTTTGACATTTCGATCGAGATGTTGCATTTTTTATTTCAATTTGCCATCCTGTCTCGGGCATACCGAAATTCACGAAATTATCGAGATTTCGGCGAGATTTAGTACTATGTGAGAAGTGAGCCCATTCTAAATCTGGAAAAAAGTTTTATCATTGAGAATGAATTGCCAACTGCCAGGGACATGAATTCACACATTAGATTTGGTCATCTTCCATAGTTTTACCCAGGACTGTGTAATCAACAGTTATGTGCTTCTTCTTGTTTTGCATAGAGAGCGTTGGTAATGTATAGGTTTTTCTTTTGGTTTAGCCCTTGAATGGAAATTCTTCTTTTGTTTCCTAGTAACTAATAGCTTAATATGTTGGTGAGTTCCAGATTTCCAGGAAAACCTTCTTCCAGTTCTCCTGGTTTAGTAAGTTGACAAGAAGCTTGTCTTTCTCTGATTCCAAGATTTAGGTTTTGATTACTTAGTGGAAAAATTTATGCTATACCGTCTACGTGTTTTGCATTTTCTCATTTTTTAAGAAAATATAATTGTTTATTAAGAGGACACTTTTATTGATCAGTCAATAAATAATTTGTTCATCAAGTGTCCCTGTTGCTTTGTGGTTTCTAAGAGAGTGGCTATCTTTTTTTTTTTTTTTTTTTGGGGGTTGGGGTGGGGGTTTGGTGTTAGTATTGAGCTATCTTATTCCTTTATCGTTCTTCTTTTTCTCGGATCTCCTTTTACTTGTCTGTTAAAAACATTTGTATTTGTTGTTGCCAATAAAAAAAAGAACAAAAGATATATAGGATATAATATGGATAATTGATCCTTCTTTATCTTTCATTAGAAGCTAATTTTTATAATTATTGTTTTTTAGTGTTATTTTTATCAATAAATCAGAATATCAGATTGAAAAATAAAATCATAAATAGCTGTGCAGCCCTATATAATTTTTGAAGATGAAAGTGCTACTATAAATAGTGAAAGGTAGTTTACTACATGTCTTCTGAACTGAAAAAAGTACTTGAGCCTTTGTCAGTGCTGTAGCCTGAGTTTTCTCTTTATGGTTTGGAAGTCTGCTGCCCTTCAAAACTATATAAATTTGATGCTGCCCTTAAATCATGTTTACAGTGATAAATTGTGTGGATGGAATTTTCCTTGATTAACCTGGTAATATGGCAATTAATAATTGTGGAATTCCAGGGGCTGATTACGGAGGGGCGTGAGAATATTGATCCAAATGCACTTCCATTTGCAAGAAAGATAAATGAGGTTGAGCACCAAGGACTAAAAGAGGGGGCAAGCCTCATTGAAGTGGTGTGTACTTCTATTAAATTTCAGCATTTCATGCGGTTAGTGGATAATAAATGTTGCACTGGTAAACATGCTGTTGTATCACATGTAATTTGTTCAAGGTTGTTTTATAAGTTATAGGGGAAGAGCATTTCTGTACATTCTTTTTTGGTTGAAAAGTCTATTGAGGAGCGATCGATACCCATTAAAAAGAAATTGGAATGGGTCTCATGACTCTCACCTGCCTTCAAGTTAGGGATTTTCCTTGTGCTCGCCAATTAAGGGAATTAGCCTTTTCATATACATGATTCTGAACTTCTTTTTTTTGTTAGTTCAAAATTCAAATTTAAAGTCTCCAATGAGGAGGGAACAACTTTAGTGCCCATTCACATGCCTAATAATTTCTAAATATAAATGAAGTGAACATAGTAGAGAAGAAATCATTGAGAATGGTGAAAAATATACTCTTATAATTAGTTAGGTTGAATATCTGAGTGGGACAGTGAATGCTGCAAGTCAGCTGTCAATTATGACATATATTAGAGCAGTATCTCTTGAGCAAACTGTAGAAAATGCAGCATAGAAAAGTCTTCATTTCACTATTTTGGAGTCCTATCAAATACATTTGTCAATCACGTTCCTCAAAATTGGTATCTATTCTAGATGAGTAAGCATCACAAGTGTGGCTTCTAATTCCAAATCCTACTTGTTATGCTTAAACTAGGGCACCCAAAGGAAATAATCTGCCATCATTACACGGAGATCTTTGACAACAGCTGTTTCTGTCACCACTCTGTACAACCTCGTTGAGTAACTACATAGAAGGGAGATCAGCCACACCAAAAAAATCTTCCAGAATCCAGCCCATCCACCCATCCCCTTCCACTTTTACACGTTTAAAGGTGTTCTAGTCCAAGCAAAGGAGAATTCTTTTTATGGATGGCAACATTTAACAAAGCTCTAGCAGTTACCACCTTCTAGACGGAAGACAATTTAGAACATTTCTGTACTTCATTTGCTGGGAGAACCGAGTCAGTAGTGATCATCAACTTATTCCTCATGAGATTCTATTCAAATGGTTCTTTCTCCTCCATGTTTTCTTATTCCTCCTCTTTTTCTTCTTCCAGTTGTTTTGGATTAGCTGGATCTGGCCATAGTAAGTAGGTGAGTTGATTTTAAAGTGGCACATGATGACCTTGAACTCAAAATGATAGCTAGTTGCTGATGGTCTCCATCTCCTCGTCTTGATGCCATTGGAGTGAGAACAATGCCAACACTTACTTATTATAAAATCTGCAGCTTTAAACATGTGACAGATAGCTGATTGGGTTAGAGTCTTGTTATTCCATTGTCATCAACATTAAAGGAGTTCGAGGATTTCAAACTTCAAACAGGAAAAAAGTTTCTCCACATGTAATCACTTCAACTTATTTATTTTTCTTCTACAGTTATACATCTTCTTTATCGCTGCCTTGTACAAGGTGATCCGTTTCTAGTAATGATCATTTTCCATTATACTTCTGCACAAAAAATTCTTTGCCCAAAGCCTGAGGTTGTTAATGAACGATGATTTGATTCATCTCCTATTTCCAGTCTAATTAGTTATAGTAACAATACCAAAAGTCATTGTTGAAACCCCTTTATTGGGCATCATATTGAAAGATAAGTTGTGGTTTATTTCTTAATTAGACCTCCTAGATGTTATCATAAATGGTTTTGTTCAAAGAACTAAAAATCACTCACTAGAAAAATGTTAACAAACAATTTTCCCTTTTAATATGGGATTAGACTTTAGAGTACTATTTCTTTCTTTCTCTTTTTTGCTGAGTCTTAATTGTGATTTTAGATCATTAATGGATATTCTTGTGCAAGATCGGCAATACTACATGAGGCTTCATTTTATTGGCTTTACCTTTTCCCATCCATGATCTGATATTAGTTGCAACTTCTTGTCTACATTGGATGTGATGTTATGATGATCTTAATGTGTATATATTAACTCTTCAAATAACTTGTATATGAGAGACAGGCATTAGTTTTGCTGTTGGTGATTGTAGTTAAAATATGTAGGATCTTTGAGCAGCAAGTGTTTACAGCAGAACCGAACCAAGAAAGGAAGAAGAAGAAGAGAAGAAGAGAGATGAGAGAATCGTGAGTTGGAGAGTGAACTCTCCTAACTCCTATTTACTTCACTAGTAAATCTTTTGGAATTACAAATAACTCCCTAAGGAGGTAAAAAGATAAAGAGGGAAATAAGAAAGAGAAAATTACAACTCTATGACTTATGATAGAAACATAGACAAATATGCCCCTAATACATAAACTCTAACACTCCCCCTCAAGCTGGAGAATAAATGTCAAACATTCCCAGCTTGCATAGAAGAGTACTAAACTGGTGAGGGATGAGACCCTTGGTGAAAATGTCTGCCAATTGATCACCGGTCTTCACAAATGGGGTACAAATGCAACCTGAATCCAGCTTCTCTTTGATGAAGTGCCTATCAACTTCAATGTGCTTTGTTCGGTCTTGTTGCACGGGGTTATGAGCAATACTTATAGCAGCCTTGTTGTCACAATAGAGCCGCATGGGTCCCTCATAGTCGAAGCCCAATTGTTGAACCAAACGCCTCAACCAATGAGTTCACACACCCCATGGGCCATGGCTCTAAATTCAGCCTCCGTGCTAGATCTAGCAACCACTGGTTGTTTCTTACTTCTCCATGTAAATATGTAACAAGATTACCACCCACAAGGGTACAGTAACCGGATGTAGATCATCTATCAGAAATAGAACCAGCCCAATCTGCATCAGTGTAGCCCTCTATCCTTAAGTGACTATGTCTGGCATATAGAAGGCCTTTTCCTGGAGAAGATTTCAAGTACCTGATGATTCTATAGACAGCATTGAGGTGTCCACTTTTGGGAGCATACATGAATTGACTCACTACTCCAACTGCATAACTGATGTCTGGCTGTGTCAAGGAGATATAGATCAATTTCCCAACCAACCTTTGGTATTTCCCTGCATCTACAAGAGGAGAACCACAGTCTCACTAAGTTTGTGATTCTGATCAATTGGGCAGTTGGCTGCTTTACATCCCAACATTCCTGTCTCATTCAATAGGTTCAGAACAAACTTCCGTTGGCAAATATTGATGCCCTTCCTTGATATTGATACTTCAATCCCCAAGAAATACTTCAAAAGTCCAAGATCCTTAATTTCAAACTGTTCGGCCAGGTAAGATTTTAGCCTCTTTATCTCATCTTCGTCATTCCCAGTCACAACAATATCATCAACATAAATAATAAGAGCAATGACTGTACCATTACCTTTCCGGATAAACAAGGTGTGGTCAGCTTGGCTCTGGGAATATCCATTTCTTAGAATGGCCGGTCGAAATCTCTCAAACCAAGCTTTGGGTGACTGTTTGAGATCATAAAGTGCCTTCTTGAGGAGACACACTTTCCCTTTTGCTGAAGGAGACTTGAAACCAGGTGGAGGTTGCATAAACACCTCCTCTTCTAGATCACCATGAAGAAAAGCATTCTTCACATCTAACTGATACAATGGCCAGTCTTTAATTGCTGCCACTGATAGAAGGACTCTGCTTGAGTTGTGCTTGGCCACAGGAGCAAAAGTCTCTTGGTAATCAATACCACAAACTTGACCGTACCCCTTGGCTACCAACCGAGCCTTGTATTTGTCCATTGTACCATCTGATCGGTACTTGATTGTATAGACCCACCTGCATCCAACTGGAACTCTCCCCCTGGGGAGATCAACAAGAGTCCATGTACCATTCTTCTTAAGAGCACTTATTTCCTCAGACATAACCTTTTTCCATTTTGGGTCAGATATAGCCTCAGTGAGATTCTTAGGAATAGTGGCAGAGGAGAGAGCAATGGTAAAAGCAAGACCTGCGGGGGAGATAGCATCATAGGAAACAAACTAGGCAATAAGATTAGTGCAAGCTCTTTTGCCCTTTCTAGTGGCAATTGGGAGATCTAAATCAGAGGGAGGATCACCGGACTGAGGAGGATGAAGCTCAGGATCCAGATCCAAAGAGGGCTCTTGGCATGTGTTCTTTCCTTTACTCTGCAAGCATTCACCTTTTTGTAGTGAAGGTGGTAATCCTTCTCATGACCAAAACCACTTGCAACAACCGCCCCTTCTGTAGATTTACCAATGTCAAACAGAAATGGGGAAGTAGACAAAGGTGGGAGGAAAGGGGTATCAACATCCTCTTCATTCCCTCTATTCTCCCCCTGAAGAGGATGCTGATGAGAAGGAGTGAAGAAGGGTATAGACTCAAAGAAAGTGACATCTTTGGAGAGGAAGCGCTTTCGGGAAGCGGGATGATAGCACTTATACCCCTTGGTAGAAGAGGAATAACCAAGGAAGAGGCACTTGAGGGCCTTGGGATCAAGCTTAGTCCTAGTCGATTTATTGACATGGACATCGCAGACACACCCAAAGACCTTGGGAGGAAGAGGAAAGGCAGATGCCTAGGGAAGAAGAGTTCCCAGAGGGGATTTGGAGCCAAGAAGTAGAGTTGGCATCCTATTGATAAGAAAGGCAACAACAAGGAGGGCATCGGCCCAAAAAATCTTGGGAACATGCATGCCAAAAAGAAGACTCCTAGTGACCTCCAACAGATGATGGTTTTTTCTTTCAGCCAACCCATTCTGCTGAGGTGTATCAACACAGGCAATTTGGTGGACAATACCATTGTCAGTAAAAAACTATTGGAGCCCCCCATACACGTACACTCCCCCCCCCCTTTATCTGAGCGGACTATCTGGATGCGGGTACCAAATTGAGTAAAAATAAACTGATAGAAGTTCTTGAAAGCATCACAAACATCACTCTTTTGTTTTATTAAATAGGTCCAAGTAGTCCGGGTATAGTCCTCAACAAATGAAACAAAATAACGGTATCCAGACAAAGAGGTAGTGGGAGCAGGTCCCCAAACATCAGAATGCACAATATGAAAAGGAACAATGGATCTATTACCATGATAGGGATAAGAGGTGCGACAATGTTTAGCAAAAATACAAGATTCACACTGAAAAACATGAGAAGAAGAAAAAGAAGTAAACAAGTGACGCAACTGTTTCCTCATAACAACAAAAGATGGGTGGCCTAAACATTGATGCCAAAGCATCGCAGAATCCATAGTACTCTTATCAGTCTGGCCACAAACATAGGACTGAGTAGCAGGCAAAACAGATGACTGGGGCTCAAGATGGTAGAGTCCTTTCTCCTCACGTCCACTGCCAATAACCCTCTTCGTCACCAAATCCTGAAAGAGACAATGAGAAGGAAAGAAAGTGACACAACAGTTCAAGGATTTGGTTAAATGACTAACAGATAACAGGTTAGTGGCAAAATTGGGAACATGAAGGACAGAATCAAGAGAAAGGGAAGAAGTGACTCGAACATTGCCCTTACCAAAGATAGAGGAAAGAGAACCATCGGCAACTCTAACTTTATCTTTACCGGAGCAAATAGAATAAGAGTCATAACACTGAGACATACCAGTCATATGATCCGTAGCACCAGAGTCAACGACCCAAGTAGGAGTAGTGGAAGGGGTAGATGTAGAGGCCTGCAGGGCTGAAGTTGAATTTGATGTTGCAGGAGTAGTAGAAGAATGGCCAAACCGGGACATCATCCGCCATAGGACTGCAATATCCTCTCTGGAGAGAGAATCAGGATCGGTCTGTGGAACAGGTGACTCAGTATCAGATGTCACAGTGTGGGCTCTAGCTCCCCCTGTCCTACCACCTCGGGTTCCAGATGATCCACCACGCATACTAGGAGGCTGCCCATGAAGGGCCCAACACCTGTCCTTAGTATCTCCCAGCTTTCCACAATGATCACATTTGAACCTGTCTCGGTGATCCCCATGGTTTGGCCCTTGGCCTCTCCCTCCACCTCGCAAGTCTCGGTGGGAACTAGACACGAGCAGATTTCTCTAATGAGGGTGCAGTGTCCATGGATCCTTGTCTTGTTTCCTCACTCTGCAAGTAGCTACACACTTCATCCAGTGATGGAAGAGGGGATCTCCCTAGGATCTGCAAGCCGAGAGGCTCATACTCTGGGTTAAGACCACCAAGAAGAATAAGAATCCTTTCCTTTTCTTGTTTCCTGTAAACCTTGGCCTCATCTTCAGAATTGGACAGTTGGATATTACTGCAGTGATCATACTCCTCCCACAAGCTAATAACTGTATTGTAGTAGTCAGATATGCTCCAATCACCCTGTTTCATGTGGATGATTTTTTGGAGGATTTGATACACTTTAGCTGAATCTCCAACTCTATAATAAACCCTGGAAACACTGTCCCAAATATCCTTTGCAGTCTCCTTGCTCATAAATCTCCTACCGATCTCAGGTTTCATGGAGAATATCAGCTAGGTCATAACAGTGGAGTTCTCTATCTCCCACTTTAGATAGTCTGAGGCAGTAGGTTCAGGTGCCTTAATGGAGCCAGTAATATATCCCAACTTTCCTCTACTGCGCAAAGATAACTTTACCGAGCGAGACCAATCCAAGTAGTTTGTAGTGTCAAGCTTCACAATAGAGAGTTGGGTGTTGGGGTTTTCAAGGTAGTCCATGGTGGGGAGAGCACCACTTAGGCTGCCACTGGTAGCTTCCAAAGATCCACTAATAGTTGAATCAGTCCCAGACATGGTAGCCATACTACCAAACAACTCAAGGAAACACAAGAAAGAGCTTGCACAAGTGGGGAGACACCTCAACCCAACCACAATAAGAAAAAACAGCAAGCTAAATGAGAAGTAACACTCTACCCAAGTAAATCAGCAAACACAAGTAACCAGCAGGCAAATAATAACCACATAGCACAAAAAAACACTACCCAGCCTGTCACAGCAGCACACAAACATAGAGCAAATCCTTGATGACAGCCAAAGTGAACACTCCATGGGTATCCCAACTTCAATCCACACCAACCAAGGTCCAAGAAGTTGAAACATTCAATGACAAATCTTCATACCAGTCATTACAGCCAATAAAACTCAACCATGACTGAAAAAACAGAGTCTGGCAGTACCTGGGCAGCAGTAAAAAGTTGAGCTGTGCTCCTCAACAGGCTCCTCTTTTCAACCGAGTAATATAGGGTCTGAAAGCAAACTTCCAGGCGATCCAAAAGCACCAAGTTTCATCCCAAGAAGTGGAAGGAGGAAAGAGAAACGAAAAAATGGCTAGCGGAAACTGCCTGTGTAGCTTCTAGGGCTTCAAACCTCTTCAACAGCTCCTAAACTCCCTCCATTGTGCATTAGTTTGAAGAATGGAACTTCAAAGAATGTAGTATGTGTAATCCTTCACATAGTACAGCCTCTAATGGAACCTTCTATCCTTTTTAGGGTTCCAAAGAGGGTAAAGAGAAAAGGAAGAAAGAGCTTAGTCGACTCTCAAACTAGAGCCTAGCTCTGATACCAAGTTAAAATATGTAGGATCCTTGAGCAGCAAGTGTTTACAGCAGAACCGAACCAAGAAAGGAAGAAGAAGAAGAGAAAAGGAGAGGAGAAGAGAAGAGAGATGAGAGAATCGTGAGTTGGAGAGTGAACTCTCCTAACTCCTATTTACTTCACTAGTAAATCTTTTGGATTTACAAATAACTCCCTAAGGAGGTAAAAAGATAAAAAGGGAAATAAGATAGAGAAAATTACAACTCTATGACTTATGATAGAAACATAGACAAATATGCCCCTAATACATAAACTCTAACAATAGTTCCATAGAACCTAGACAAATTGATGCAGGAAAATTACAAAAGTGGGTTATTTTAGAGGAAATCAGCCTTGAGGTTGGGTTCTTTACATGTTGGGCCTTTGGTTTAATGGGATTTCGTTGTAATAGGCCACTTTAATGAGCCTAAAATAAGAGTAGGACATAGGAATACGGATTTACTTTATTATTTAGTTTAAGCTGGGAGGGTTGAGTTGATTAGATCCTTTCTTCAATCCTCCTACATCTATTGGTGCGGTATTTATGGGCTTCCTAAATCCACCATCAAAGCCATAGAATCTTTATTTTGCACCTTCCTCTGGAAAGGAAAAGAGTGTTCCAAATTTCTCCACCCCCTAAGTTGGACAACAATCTGTCTTCCCAAACGAGAGGGTGGTCTCGGCCTCCATAGATTCTGTGATACCATTATCGCTGGAATTCTCAAGTTGTTTTGGAAAATCTCCTCTAAGAATGACTCCATCTGGGTCAATTGGGTTTACTCCTACCTTCTAAAATCCGATTCAATTTGGACTGTTCCCATTCTGCCGACTCTTCTTGGGTCTGGAGCAAAATCCTTCACCTTTGCCCTCTAGCTCTAAGAGCTACCATCTCCAAGATCGCTGATGGGACTTCTACCTCCCTCTGGCTTGACCACTAACATCCCTTAGGTGTTCTCTTTTCTATTGAAGGAGCCTGCTCAGCATACTCCTCTGGTTTTCCTAAATCTGCCCGGATTCCTTTATTATCTCCCATGGCTTATGGTCCCCCTCTCCCCCCCCCCCCAAGCCTTCCCTTCCGACAAGATCCTTTGGCTCCCCTCCCATAATGGCCTTTTCAGCTACAGATCCGCATGGAATTTTGTTAGACACCGTGGTCCCTTTGTCCCTTGGCACAATCTTGGGTGATTCAAATGCTATATCCCCAGCCACATCTTCACTATTTGGAGAGTTTTTAACCAATGCCTCCCCATCCAAGCTTTCCTCCTTCACCGCCAGCTTTCTGTCTCCCCCTCCTGTATCCTTTGTTGGAAGGGTATTGAGGACATCGACTACCTTTTCTTCTCTTGCCCATTTGCCTGCTCAGTTTGGAAAAAAGCTTTAGACTCCTTTTGGCCCCGTAGTAGGAGACCTTTACCTTTCTCTAGGGAGTGGCTTTGGATGGATATGTCGTTCTCTGGTAGTTCTATTTGCGATGTTGTCGGTAAGCTTGCATTTGGTGCCGTTATATCTCACATTTGGATGGAGCGGAATCTTTGAAGATGGACTTCCAATTCCTGCTCTCTTGACATGATTTGGAATGCCATCTTTTTTTTTTTTTTATCTTAACTCCAAGATTCACTTGTTACCTCATAGATCTATTGTTGACTCCCCAAGGAACAGACATATTTGTTGTATCCTGGAGCTTAACTGTATCTCTTCTTCAGCTTCCCGGCACTTCCTAGGGTTCGTGGCTCTGTATAGTTCACCTCCCCTCTCCCTGTGTATTTCCTCCCACTTCTTTCCCCCGTTCTCCGGTTTTGGTAATGTGTTATTTATTCACAAAAAAAATAAATAAATTGGAGTCGTAGTTAGAACAGGAGTTGTTTTAAGTCTTTTATTGGTCAATTAAGTAGCTAGTTTGATTCTTAGTTGGTTTAGGCTATTTCTAGTTTCTAGTTATGTTATGAGTCAGAATTTAAGAGTTTATATCTATCTATGTTTCTAGCCATTCATCCACACGAATTTACGAAATATTTAGTTCAATTTTTCTAAATTATGCTGCTGCGGGTTCAGTAGTTGCTGCTATGGATTCAGTAGTGTGTTTGGTGGACTTCAAGCGGCGCTTAGGTATATTCCTAGTCTGTTTATCCCTCTCTCTGTGGCAAAACTGCAGGTCAGATTTACTCAATTTCTAAACCTGCAGCTACTTTATTTTCTGTTAGTTTTCTGTTCTGCTGCTGATTGCAAGATCCTGTCTATTTCGTTTGTGCTCAGATTACACACAGTAGTATCTGTTAATAAACTCTCTGAGATTCTGCTATTAGTTTCTGAACTTTCTGATCGATTATTACGTCCCGGATTTGTTTCTATCAGTTTTGGTAACACTAGGATTCTATTGAAACCAGCTATTCTGTTATCAGAATTCTGTCAAATTCAGCAGGCCTATTCTTCTATTAGAATAGACCACTCCATCATTGTTATTGGACAATTCTGAGTTCTCAATTTTGAGATATAAACTTTCTGCATATTCTGGTCTATATTCTCTGTTCTGTGATCCTGTTAAGTACAGTCTCTTGCTGGATTTTATGGCTCAGGATTAGTTTACATTACAAATTCTTCTAAAACGTGGCATGCTGAAACTCTGATGGTTGGCCTTCACTTTCAAAATCTTGTTTCTCGTGTGCGTAGGTTGGCTAATAGATCTTAACTTTCCTATAGATTAGACATAACATGCTCAAGTCATATGCAAATTGAGTGTTCATGGCTATTTAGCAGGTAAACTAGTAACCCCAAGTTAAAGTTTCTGGGCAAATGTTGAGATGGAAAACTGATGCGACTAGTAAAATGATTGAACTACTACCCCTTTTTTAAAGAATAACATGAAAACATGTAATTTTTGGTAGCCAAATTCACTGCACTAGTCCTCATGTTAATCTATTTTTATTTGTCAACCAGATCCAACAAGTAAAGCCTGATGTACTGCTTGGCTTATCTGCAGTTGGGAGTTTGTTCTCGAGAGAGGTATGTACTAGTTAATAAAAATTAAGATTTCTGATGACTTTTCATCCTTTTTCATACTGTTTTCTATTCAAAAGACTCATGGACTAAGTTTTCAGATTTGCGATTAAGAACTGTCTTGTGCTTGTGAGCAATAGTTACTTATTTTGAGAGATTGTTTTGGTTATTCATAATAAAGAAGTTGGTGTTGGTTTACTGGACATTGCTCTCAGGTTTTAGAAGCCATGAAAGGTTCAACTTCAATTAGACCAGCTATTTTTGCAATGTCCAATCCTACTAAAAATGGTATGTGAATCAGACTAATTTGTAAGAATGAATTTTACCTGTAATTAAACTTTGTTGCTTAATTTTTTTTTTCACAGCTGAATGCACCCCAGAAGAAGCATTCTCCATTGTGGGTGATAATGTCATATTTGCAAGTGGAAGTCCATTCAAAGATGTGGATCTGGGTATGTACTCTTGTACCTGCATGGCCATAAGTAACTCCACTATTCATTATTTTGTAACAGTGATGTATAACATCTGGAATGCTAGAAGAGAAGAAATATAGGATTCATGATATACTTCATTGGACACATACAATGGTTAGTCATGGGCGCGACTCATGACCAGATGGTTATGTACAATGCCACACTGAGTTGCAACAGTCCTAATCGAAATCTCTCGGTTCAGCAAAATGAGTCAGCTACTACTGTGCACTTTGGAGACAGAAGGAGATATTCAAATAGTGTTGGAAGTGGAACCGTTGGAAGCTAGTTTCGACATTTATAGAAGATAGAGATGTTGTTAGTCTGGCTCGGAGTGACTCTGACAATAAAGGAGATGTGGGATCTGAGGATGTTTTTTTGGGGCTGTGATTCTCCTGTGGAGGACCTAGGGTCTAAACATGCCATCGATTCTCTGTGGGGAGATCCTAGTGCGGATGATAGTGTTTTTGGCTTTAATGGTAGGGGAGTCTTTGACTCTTTGGGCCTAATGGTGTCATTTGGATCAGAAGACTCCTTCCTTTTCTTCAAAGAATCAAAGTGGGAGCTAGGTGGTTCCTCCCATTCCTCCCTATAATCTTAAGGGGAAGAAGGTCAACTTTATATTAAGGTGATTGGTTGTTTAGGGCTGATTATGTCCTTTTGTTCCTCTTTGGGTGGTCTCCCTTCAGCTTGATTTGGTTGTAGGTTAGTCCATTGTTTTGTTGTGGAGCTTTCTCCTTCTTTCTTTTTTTTCATGTTCTTTCTCCTTTTATTTTTTTTGGGGGGAAAGATTCTCTGTGCTTCATTGAATATAATTTTCATTCATAAAAAAAAAGCTTCAAATTAACCCAAATGTTGAAGTGGATGCTTCACCGTTGACCACCAAGTCTTTGATTCAATAGCAAAATGAAGGATTTTTCCAAAAAAAAAATAATTTTGAGGTCTTCAAGTAGTTTTGGAGTTCTCATGCGAAAGGTGGTGAAATCTCAAAATTTTGCCAAAATGAGTCAAAATTTCATCAAAATCTCTCTAGAATGAGTCAAAATGGCTGAAATTTCGGTCAAAATGCCGAAATATTAGTCAAAATATGGTATGCCTGTAGAGTCGATCCCTGTTTTGTTTTGAGGCTTCTTGAAACCGAAATATTTCATGTAATTTCGGTCATTTTGAAGTTTCGAACCATGCGTTTGGTCTGAAGGGTTTTCTTTGTAATAGATCACTTTAATGGGCCTCTAAAATATGGGTAGGAGCTAAGTCTACTGGATTAGTCTCTCGTACTATAAATTAGCTAAGTCAAGTCCTAGAATCATTAGGAATTTGAGTCCATATTATATTCTAATTTTTTTCAGGCAAAAGTTTTCATGTGCGGCTGTGCATGTGCACGGCCTGCATTAAATGTGGTGAGATGGGCATAAATGCCATCTAAAATAACCAAAACACACTGCCCCCTATAAAATGAAGTTGATGGGAGGAATCTCTCATGCTTGAATCTCTTTCCACTTTTTTATGTTCTTAGAGTCCTAGTTTGGGTAGTAGTGTCAAATACTAGTCTGTTTTGACTGTTCTAAGCAAGCTTTAAAGTATCGATATTGGGTATTGTATCGGAAGGGTGATTTTAAGAGACGTATCGCAATATATCGTATCAGAGATATGTATTGTACGCTATAGATACACATGGAAATGGTCAAAAATCAAAATACACATGGAAATACACTTTTGGAGCAAAAAAATTATAAATAAGCAATATGCAACATGTATCATGCATAAACACTAAATGGAGAATAACGTATAACCAGACAAGTGCATTAATTTGAAATTGTTATAAACATGTATCATGCATAAACATCATTCAACACCTTGTTGAATGATGCAGACTAAGTTGTTGTAGACTTGTAGCACTCCTTGATTCGTTTTCGATTGTAGATTAGAAGCCCCAACTCCAAAAGTGTGAAAAAACTTGGTTAAATGGAATATTTGAGACTCTTGGTACTCAATTTCTCCTCTTGTTTCTGCCAGAATTGAGTTTGTGACTCAAAATGAGGTTTTTATGGTTTGTATCGAGATGTATCGATAGTATCGACCGTATCTGTATGTATCGAGCCATATCGGTTGATACATACCGATGCGTATTGATACACCCACAGTACCCTTTTATTTGACATATTGTTAGTATTGATCCTGTCAAGTAATAGTCTCTTGCTGGATTTTCAGGTTCAAGACTGGTTTAGACTAGGATCTTCTAGAAGGTAAGGAGGATTTGCATTCCTCCAACTCCAAATTATTCAAATTTCTGCAGAAGGTTGGATTCTGCTCTGTTCTCCTAGGATCTCATCCACAGCTTAAAAACTAGAATTCCAAGGGCAGCTCTTTTACCAGGACCAGCTGGTAGAGTCTTGGAAGTAACAAAGATATTCTTCCTCTTCCACACCAATTATCTTACCACATCCATATTTTCCCTCTTTTTCTACTTCAGTGGTTTATCTCGAGAGTCATTGGGATTGCACCCTATTCTATACACACATCCTGTTAGACACACAAACCCTCTCCAGCTCCTAAAACCAATGTCTTTTGACTCGTCCCTTACATGCTTCGTATGTTGTAGACACAGTTACAATTCTTCTTTAATCTTTCAAATAAGCTACGCTTTCTATTTATATTTTGAGGCATGCTTTGCATTTCACACGTGTTTGGAATTTTAATGGATGATTTAACTACAACATTTTGCAATCAAGTCATAATTATTTGATGATGTGGGCTCTTTGCCCATGAATTGTCTCAGGAAATGGTCGAATAGGCCACAGCAACCAGGGAAACAACATGTACCTCTTTCCAGGGTTGGTGTTTATTTATTTGTTTATATTCAGAAGGTCAGCTTTCCTGGGCTTGAACTGTCCGTCTATCTGATCATATGCAGGATTGGGCTGGGTACTCTTCTATCTGGCTCACGCACCATCTCTGATGGCATGCTACAGGTTGCAGCAGAATGGTAATCCTCAGATATGACTCAATCCTGACCAAACCATTTTGGGAAATGATCCATTTCAATCTTTTAAGTTTGCCTTTGCATTTTTTGATCACAGCTTAGCTGCATATATGAAAGAAGAAGATGTTCTCAAAGGGATCATATATCCTTCAATATCTAGGTATATCATCTCATTCTATTTTGCAGTATACCTATTATCCGTCATTTACCTGTGACAAAAGTGCATATGATATTACCTGATTTGGTACATCGCAGCATACGTGATATAACAATAGAAGTAGCTGCAGCCGTGGTGAAAGAAGCTATAAGAGAGGATCTAGCTGAGGGATACCGTGACATGGATGGCCGAGAACTCCAAAAACTAAGTGAGGTATCTTCATCATCAATATCATGATTTAACTCTTTCTTTTACTCATGATATGTTGATAATGTGATGATTGCCAAGGGCCTTTTGCATTGATGATATTAGTTGAACCACATGAAATGTACAGAATAAACCAAAATATAAATGAATAGAAGGGATAAACAACAACAACAAACTCAGTCTTTATCCCAACTTAATGGGGTCGGGTACATGGATCCAAACAAAACAAAGTAAAGAAAACTGAGGCCTAAAAGAAAAAAGAGGGGATGGGGAATGAGATGAGAAATGAAAAATAGAAGGGATAAACATGAGAGAAAATAATTCTTGGGGTTAAATTTTTTTTTTGGTAAATAAGTATTTTACCGAACCCCAAGAGGGGGCAGGGAAGAAAGAACCGAGGGACCAAAGAACAATAGGGAAAAGAGAAAAGAGAGAGGGGGGGGGGAGAGAGAGAAAAAAGAAAGAAGAATAAAAAAAAGGGGGGGACGATCCTCCAGCCTACGCAGAGGAGGAGGACCGCAAAAGGGCATTATCAAGGCCCCAAAAAGTCACAATATGACGGTTCCTAGGGGTGTCCGATGAGGGCCTCTAATGGATACAGCTGATCTTGGAGGACACATCAAAGGAGATGGCTTTCCAAATCACATCAAAAGATCTAGAGTTGGAAGTCCATCTCCTGAGATTCCTCTCCATCCAGATATGGTGAATAGTGGCGCTAAATACCAACTTCCCAATAGTGTCACAAATGGAGTTCCTTGCAAAGGTGTTGAGCAGCCAAAGCCATTCACGGGCAAAGCATCTGATCCTTCTGCTACGCGGCCAGATGGAGGATAAGGCCTTTTTCCAAATGGTGGAGGTAAATGGGTAGTCAAAGAAGAGATGAGGGGTATCTTCACGGCCGATCCAACAAAGGTTGCAGGAGGGGGGGGCTGGGATGGTGCGGTGGATAAGGAAGGCTTGGGTAGGCAGGCAAAGACGGAGGGCTCTCCAGACAGTTAGGCTATGGCGGGGGATGTGGCCTTTGAACTAGACTAGGTTGTGCCAGGGGACAGAGGGGCTAGGGTCTCTAGAGAAGTTCCAAGCAGACGAGGAGGAGAAGGTACCAGAGGGGGAGGGAAGCCAGAGGACCTTATCCGCACAGGGGGAGGGGGTTTGCATAAACGGGGGGAGGGTTGCCCAGATTTGGGAGACGATTTCTGGGTTGAGGGAGGGGTTGGGGGACCAAGAACCAGAGGAGATGAGGGATGAGACCTGGGCGGCCTTGGGGAGGCCAAAGGAGTAGATGGCTCTAGGGCCAAGAAGATTAAAGAGGATACCTAAGGGGTGCCAAGGATCTAGCCAGAGAGAGGTGGAGTTGCCATCAGCGATGGAGGAGGAGATGCCACGGAGGGCTAAAGAACGGAGGGAGAGGATCTTGCGCCAAATTCAAGAGGAGTCGGCATGGATGTGGACAGTCCAGATGGAGTCAGATTGAGGAGATAAGAGTGAACCTAGGAAACCCAGATAGAATCCTAGCAGGAAGAGATTCTCCAAAGAAGCTTAAGAATGCCCGCTGTGTTGGAGTCACGAATGCGAAGAAGGCCAAGACCACCCTCAGATTTGGGGAGACAGATAGATTTCCAGCTAACTGGGTGGAGAAACCTGAGTGTCACTACCCTTCCAAAGGAAGTTGCATAAGATGCGCTCAATGGCCCGGATGGTGGATTTAGGGATGCAGAAGATGCCAGTCTAGTAGATGTAGGTAGCTTGGAGGACCGAATGGATACATTCGAGTCTTCCAGCGTAGGAAAGCGGCTTACCTTTCCAAAGCTGGAGACGCTTTCGAATGTTATCGAGCATGGGGGTACAATGGTGGCTCAAGAGCCTGGCTGGGATAAGGGGAAGACCAAGGTAGATGACAGGAAGGGAGCCGATGGAGAAACCTATTAAGAGGCGAAGGGATTCTTTAGAAGAGTCCGAGATACCAGAGAGAAAGATTTTGGATTTGAGGAGGTTGACACGGAGGCCGGAAAGAGACTCAAAGAGATGGAGCGAGTCCATGATTTCCGAGATGGAGGAATGGGATGCCTTAGAGAAGATCATCAGATCATCAGCAAAGACCAGATGAGAGAGGTTGATGTGCTTACATTTTGGAAGAGGGGAGATGAGGTGGAGATCGATTTTGGTTTGGAGGCTTCTGGAGAGGACTTCCAGGGCAAGGGAGAAGAGGAAAGGGGAGAGGGGGCATCCTTGTCGGATTCCGACACTGGAGCGGAAAAAGCCAGCGGGAGAACCATTTACCAGAACAGAGAAGGAGGGGGAGGAGATGCAGGCATAAATCCAGCGAATGAAAACAGGGGGGAAGCCCATGAGGGAGAGCACATCACAGATGAAATCCCAACGGATGGAGTCAAATGCTTTGTGGAGATCGATTTTTAAGAGAGCCGCCGGGGAGTGAGATTTGAGGTCAAAGCCTCTAGCGATCTCAAAGCAGAGGATGATGTTGTCTGCAATGCTCCGGCCGGAGCTGAAGGCCGACTGGTTAGGGCTAACAAGGGAGGGAATGACCGCCTTGATCCGATTGGAAAGAATCTTGGCAATGAACTTGTAGATGAGATTACAAAGGGAGATGGGCCGAAAGTCAGTCAGAGAAGTAGCCCCGTCCTTTTTAGGGCTAAGGCAAATGAAGGTTTGGTTAATCTGAGCAAGCTGACCAAGCTTGAAGAAGAAGCTGCGGATGGCTTTGAAAACCTCTCCTTTAAAGGATTCCCCAGCAACTGAGGAAGAGGCCCTTACTGAAGCCATCAGGGCCCGGGGCCTTGTTAGACTTATGGGAGAGGACAGCAAGGGAAATTTCATCATCAGAGGGGATGGCAATGAGGGAATTGAAGAGGGAGGGGGGGATAAACTTATTAATGAGAGCCGAGGGAATAGGGGAAGGGGGGAGGGAAGGGAAGGGTTGAAAAGAGTGGAGAAGAAAGAGGAGGCAGCTTCTTTGATTTCAGAGGGAGAGGTGAGAGAGGCCCCATTAGGAGCGAGGAGGAGGGTGATGGAGTTCGAGTTCTGCCTGGCTTTAAGGGAGCAGTGGAAATAAGCAAAATTCGAATCGCCAAGTTCCAGCCATTTGGAATGAGATTTCTGACGAAGAAAGCTTTCCTCAGCGAGGGCGAGAGAGGAAAGCTCTTCGGAGAGGCGCTTCTCGTCAATGGCATAAGTAGGGTTAAGAGGGTCAGACTGGAGCTTGAATTGGATCAGGGAAAGATCAGAACGACAGGAAGAGAGCCTGGAGGGGATATTACCAAAGGTGGAGAGGTTCCACCTTCGGAGGGCAGATTTGGTATTTCTGAGCTTTCGAGCTAGCGACCAGAGGGAGAGAGTGAGAAGAGACCGGAAGATGCCAGGCTTTCTTGACGGTAGGCAGATAGAGGGGATGGGAAGTCCACATGTCAAAGAACTTGAAAGGTTTGGGGCCAAACGAGGAATAAGGCTGGAGGGAGATGAGGCAGGGGTAGTGGTCGGAAAGGCCTTGAACAAGAAAGGATGCATGGGAGTAGGGGAGAGAGGAGAGCCAGGCTTCATTGACAAGAAAACGGTCAAGCTTGCAGGTGATGCGGTCAGGGCCAACACGACGGTTATGCCAAGTAAGGGGGGAACCTGACCACCTGAGATCCTCAAGACCAAGATCCTCTAAGCAGTCATTGAAGGGGTCAACTGCCGAGAGATCAATAGGCCTACCGCCTTGTTTTTCAAGATGGGAGCGAACTACATTGAAGTCCCCTCCAATTCCCCAAGGAAGAGAGTCAAAACCGGGCTTAAGGAGGGAGAGATCAGTCAAGAGAGGGAGACGGTCGATGGCCTGGTTGAAAGCATAAACCACAGTAATAAAGGGAGAGGGGGAATAGTGAAACGAGAGACGAAGGTGAACAAATTGAGAAGAGGAGTGAGAGAGGGAGATGTGGAGTTTGGATGGATCCCAGAGGATCCAAATCCGACCAAAAGGCGGGTGGGTGTATTTGGATAGGAAAGACCAGGAGGGGGCGATGGAGGAAGCAATGCGGGGAGCGTTTTCCTGGAGAACACGAGTCTCGAGAAGACCACAAAAGGAGGAGTTGGAGGATTTGATGAAGGAGCGGAGCTCAAGATGTTTGGCCAAGGAGTTGAGGCCACGAACATTCCAAATAAAACCAAATAACATGGGAACAGAGGAGAAGGAGGCTACTCGATCCTGGGAGGGGTGCTCCTATGTCGCCTGCGGGCATAGGCGAGAGCTGGGCTGCGCACTAAGGGCCGACGGGAGGGGAGGGGTAGTGCCACCCCAGGAAGGAAGGAGTGAAGTTTAGCGGATAAGGTGAGCTGAGTAGGGGAGGGGGGGACAAGGGAGGAGACAAAAGGGGGTGGGGGTGGATGGGGTCAAAAGGAGAGATAAGGGGTTCCGAAGAGGAGCGGGAGAGGGGGTTGGGTTGGAGGAGAAGGGAAAGGGAAGAGGGTTGGGGTATGATTTTTGGTAGAGATGGGCTGGGGGTTGGATGATGGGTAGGTTGTAAGTGAAGAAGGATGCGGGCTGTGAAGGAGGGTTAGGGTGGGCCGTGGGGGTGGGCTTGGGGTTAAATTATTAGTGACTACCCAAGATAAAGAAAATATAGCAACATAAACCCAATGTAAAAGTTAAAAACTAAAAAAATAAAGTAGTCACACAAATATTATGATTAAAAAATTTCAAATTTTTTGTTTTAAAAAAAAAAAAGGGTTAAAAGTATGATTATTTAAAATAAAAATTCTAACTACAAAAAGAAAGAACAAAGAATTCTTGGCATGAATTGAATACAAATAAATAATATTGTTGTTGTTGAATGCAGTTAATCTTACATTATTGTGTTGCCACTTAATGGAATTACTTTGTCACTATATCTGGATTATCCCTAGGCTATGATAATATGTATAGCAATCTTCGCCAACTGAGGAATATAGCATGCAAAACAAATTTAGGGGGGGGGTGGCGGGTTGGAAGAAGCAGTCACTAATTCAAGAACCCCCTATCCTGTAAAGATACTCCTTTCCATTTCGAGCTGTCCTAGATTTTTTGTTCCTCCTTCAAATCAGGTATTAACTTTTTTATTAATTTTTTTCTGAATGATCCCTTGCATTGATTGCCACAACTCATTTAACAGATTTCGAATAATTAGTGGAGGGCATAATTGAAAAGTGACGTTATTTTTAATACCATTACTGCCCCCTTGTACTTTCTGTTTTTTCGAGAGGCACGGTCACTGTGGGATAGAGGGATTACAAACATGTTTTTAGGAATGGAAAAGTAAGGATTTGGGTTTTGAATTTGGAAGAGTAAGCAAAGTGCCATGAGCATAGAATTTCTGTAACATACCATTTTGACAAAGGATATTCCACTGTAGAAAGTGGTAGGGTTTCCCATACCAACAGTGTGAAAAGACCATTTTTTTCCTTATGTTTGGGGGGGGGGGGGGATGGAGATGTGGTTGGAATTGCAGAAATGTGGCAGGACCAAAAACAGTGCACATGTCAGAATCATTATTGAGTCATGGATTACTTTTCAGGCATATCTGACTTCTCCATATTAAGTATGTTGTTTTGAAAGATCTAGGAAAATATAATCTATTTGCAAGGGATTATTGAATGAAAACAGGGGAAACCCCCCAAATTGGTGAACTATACAATTGTAATGGAAACCAATTTTGATTTAACATGTGGCCTTGTATGTGACACATTCACGTCATACGGCTCCATGCCGGAATCAGGACCTTCCCTTTCCTTTGACCATCGGGTCCTCAAACCAACCTGTCCTTGCATGGGGGTTCCTTTTCATTCATTCGTTGATTTAAGCTAGCTCTAGCTTGCTTCCAAGTATTTATTGAATTCCCGTACGCCATCCAACGGTTAGAATGAAGAACTCATTCGTTTATATGGCCATATAATCAGCCTGTGTGGGAATATCTCCCACATTGCCCCTGTAGGAAACTTTTTCCTTCTGGAAGCGGGGATTAAAAATTGGGTTTTGGCTATTGACAACCGTTACCTGACTCTTTTCTCTCATGAATACAGGAGGAAATTCTGACATTTGTAAAGAACAACATGTGGAATCCAGTCTACCCAACATTAGTATACAGAAAGGAGTGAAGTTCTCTGCAGCCATTCATCAGATAAGACAACTTCATGGTGCTGAGATCCCCACCCGAAAGAAAAAATTGATTTATTCAGACCCATCATGGTATTATAGTATAGTTTCGTTTCTTATTTTGAACATTCATTCATGCACTAATGAAGCAATGTGTGGACAACTGCCTCGTGCAGTTGGTTGTGCCCTGGAGGTAGTTTTCAAGGCTGAGGGTCTTCTTGGTCTCAAGTTCAAGAGCCCCTCCCACACAATGAGGCCTGCTTGTACGTGCCTCACCCCTCCCAACTCCCAACTCCCAACCGCCCTCCCCTCCCCACCTCTGTTTGGGTTTGCTCTTGGGTACCCAATCTGATAGCCCGGCCCCCTAGTGGGTGTGGTAGCATCCAGGAAAAAAAAAGAAGAAGAAATGTCCAACAAGTATGCGCTAGGGATAGGGATTGGGATTGTGCGTGGACCCTCTATTTTTAGATGTTTTTTTTTTTTTTGACAGGTAAATGTAACTTAATTGATTGAAAAAGGATATACATTCTCTATTTAATATATTGGTCAGCATCATTTTTTAAAAGACTGCAAAGACCAGCAAGGGAAATCAGAAGGATAAAGAATAGTCTCATTAATCTCCAATTTCAAAGAAGCCATATAATCCACCGGTTGATTAACCCACTGTAGTCTTTAACCAGATACACAATTGCACTCTTCAAATGCAGCACCGCCCAAGAACTGTGAGCTCTTCCTTCTTGAATATCAGTTGCTAGCTTGGAATAGGATCTAATGGAAATTTTTTTAATATTTCTCTGTACACATAAAACAAATCCCTGAGCTTCGAGAACCCAAAATAATAGTAATAATAATAGGTGTGATCCTTTGCAGAACATCTCTCTTGATATCTAACACAAGCTGGGGGCATGTCTTTGTCTTGGTCCTAGACAATCAGGAATGCCTCTCATGCCAAAGCTGGTTAACAGTGGAACAAAAACTAATTTCCCAACCAAAACGATAGAATCATCTCCACCAAACTCATTTCGAATCCAAGAATTCTATCAACAATGTTTTGTTGTTGCCTTCTAGTCTGGGAACAGTTTTATAACATCTCCCCAAACTGTCAATGACATTCAAAGTACATATAATTCCGGGTTTCAATTCCAACCCAACAAAAGC
Organism: Telopea speciosissima; assembly: GCF_018873765.1. NCBI lineage: Eukaryota > Viridiplantae > Streptophyta > Magnoliopsida > Proteales > Proteaceae > Telopea > Telopea speciosissima. Next base: position 53,970,978 of record NC_057921.1, on the reverse strand, counting down.
AACAAAAAAGGCTTACACCAACCATCCTACTTATCATCTGGTCCTTTTGTAAATAGGCTATCCATAAGCGCCCTCCAAGTAGGAATCTGGATCCTCTCAAGCACGTCAGTGCGTCAAGTGCGCATTGGACTGCTGGGGGCTGGCTTTGGGGTGCATCAGGGCACATTAGCTACTGGATGAGTCTACATTCAAAGTGGGAATGAGAAAGAAATCAAATTCCAAACATAATTTCTTCCCAGATCAATACAGTATTTATAAGCGTTATAGGTAATGTATGGAGTCTAAGGTGGCACATGAAGATTCCAAATCAGGAGCCATATAACTTGGCCACAAATGAGATTGTTGTATTTAATAAAAATCTCATAGCTCATAATTGGTTGTAGTTTTCCCTTTTTAGCATGACCTCAATACAATATTTCCCGGATTACTTTTATCTATCTACTATGGTGCACTCCCTTGTTTGGCACAAGAATGTACATTTCATGAAGATCAACAGGCAGTACATCTCATGAAAATCAACAGGTTTCCACATGTCTAATATCAACATATATTTCTTGCTTTAGAAAAGGCAAAACATTTTTGTTCTCAAATCATCCTCACAAATTAAATGTACATTTCATGAAGATCAACAAGCTTCCACATGTCATCTAATATCAATAAATATTTCATTCTTTTGAAAAGACAAGATAGTTTTGTTCTCAAATCATCCTAGCAAATTTCCCAAACCCAAGTTTTGGGCAATTTGTATTAACATTACATTTGAATCAATTCTTCAAAAAGTATTCTTCAGAAAATATATACTGTTTGTTTTCCTAATCCCTCTCATACCGTACAACCCAACAACAACATACTTATCCTCATCCTCGAGTTCTCTGTTGTTGTTTGGCCCTCTATGGAAACCAAGACCAGCTTCCTCTCTTTCTTCGTTAGAGGAGCTGCGGTCCAACCAGATTTGGGGTCTTCTTCATACAACTTTTCAACATCTCTCTTGAGTTTGGAAGCCCTTCTACTCAGCTGATAGCGTGACCAGAAGAAGAAGATTGAAAATGATCCATTTCTTTGCGCATACTCCGTTCGTAGGTAGTTGGCGTTGGATAGATCGTCATTGACTTGACTGAACCAACGAATTGCATCTGATGCTTCAACCCCTTCCTGCTTCTTTGCTTCTTCTAGTTCTCCTTGTTGGTCCTTCCTTCTCCCCTCCAGCTTCTCTGCTGTCCTTTTTAGTTCTTCAATGTTCTCCCTAAGGTTATGAAAGACCCGAAACCTATCTGTTATAGGATCGATTACATATGTGGGAACCCATTCTAGTATTGAGTTTATGGAGGTATTTGTTGCGTGTGAAAACCTCCTGTGCCCGGTTCGCCCACGGATGAGCCTGCAAAAATCGAGTGAGCGCTAGAGAGCCGGTGTGGCTCTGGCCTAGGAATCTTCGACACTCAAGTCAGGTCTCCAATGCGACAGCGTAACAGCTAGTAAAAGTGAGATGGGCGTTTGAGCTTCATACCTGAGTATTTATAGAGGGAGATGAGGCGGTTGGAGGAGTCCTAGTATGGTAGGAGTTCTTCTCTTGGAAGACTCTATCCCGTTGCGTGGAATGGAGAGTTATTTTCGGGGTCGGACTCCCGTTAAGGTAAGAGTCCATATCTAAGTGTGATTCCGTATCGGGAAAGGATTGTGGCTCAATCCTTATCTTGCGATTCTCGGATTGTGCTAAAGTGGCTCCGCGATTCCCGGCTAACCGTTACGATGGCTTTTGTGGAGGGCTCGGCCTTGGAGCTCGGCCACAGTGGTCGGCCTCGGAGCTCGGCCTCGGTTGACAGTCGTGAGGTCGGCTCGGAGTCGATGGCCGATTTGGGCGGCCTACAGTGCGGGTGCTCGGCACATAGGAGACAGAATGCCAGATCTGTCGGTGGGGGGGTCGGCCCGACTCCGCACGGCTCGGTTCGGTTATCGGACTATCCTCGGTTCGGCCACGTGGCAGCTTCCGATTGGTGATGTGATTTATGCCTTATCAGTATCCATGATTCACACGCAGACACACTGGGAGAGATCCTTTTGCAGATTGCAAGAGGCAAGGAACTTCTGCGTTGCGATATCAATAGTATAGACAAAGACAACAGTTTGCAGATATTCAATTTTGAGGATATCTTATCTTATCTTATCTCAGATTACGAACCAATTGAATGGTACCACGTGTGAAAAAATAAGGAATTAATTCTCCCCTCCGAGTTGTCTTCCATTTTTGCCGGTACCTCTCAAAACTCAAAATAGAGGGAAAGTGGGAGAATTGTAAATATAGGCCCACAAAGATTATTGGCTTCACAAAATCGCGGTCTCGGTTTTTCCTGTTTTAAATAAGTTTTGCCTTGTTTTTCAAACATATAGGAAAAAGGCCAAATGAGGAGCATTCTCTTTTGAACACGTTTTCGTTTTTCAATACCTTGGACTTGTTGATCAATGATTTACTTAATTGATCATATCTCCCTCTTCCAAACTCTAATCGATCTGATTTTTTTACTGACATAAAGATGATTTGAAAGGCTACATTTCCCATTAAATCATTTATAACTCAAGGTCAATGCATATATCCTGAAATTGAGCTACAAACTAATGCATCTATTGAAAAAGGGCTTCTAAAGCAATGACTCCCAACTCCAACGAAGCATGCATCACACCATGAGTGTGTTGGTTGTGTTGACAACAATGAGCAACACCAAAGCCAAGTTACATCGCTCAACTTTTAACATTATGGTGTATGAATTTGGAATTGATATTGAATGATATAAGATGACATGTTTTGAAACTTACAGTGAATTTTAGAATATATATGGATTAATTTTGGATGTTACAGTTGTTTTGAACAGCGTTTTTTTTTTTTTATAAATATAAATGTTTAAAATTCATACCATCGATTTTCCTTTTTTACTGTGTTTACTGTTTAAAACCTGTATTGTTCGTTTTCATTTTTTTATTGTTCCTGTTTTTGTTAACTATTGTTCCAACTAAAAACTCGGACAATTCTGTTGGGTTCCACATAGAAGGCAGAAAAAATAGTCTTACATCGAATATGAATAAGAATTATGGGGAGTTTAGAGGTACTTGGGCATCCTCTCCTTAACGGCTAGCTTCTGAGGATGAGTTCTACCCAAGTCCCTAACTAATGATCCAAGGTTGTGGTGAAGCCAAACTTGGGTCAAAGCCATGGTGTGGGTCAAAGCCATGGTGTGAGAAACATTTGTTTTGTTGTAACTGTCCCTTTCCCAAACACCACGTTCCTAAATCGAGAGTTGTCTTGGGTTTAGATTTGTAATTTTACTTTTTTTGTCACTTGTCTTATTTCAAAAGTTATTTAATGCATGAGGTGAAAAAAAAAAATTTAATTGAAAGTCATTTATGGTAGTTCATATGCGAAATGATAGATTTATCCTAATTAAAACCTACAATAAATGTTTTTTACGAATAAGACAAGGGGCAATAAATAAAGGTATTAAGTTCTAAATACACCAATAGAGGTGTCATTTAGACACTCCTTGTTTTTTTTTTATGTCAACCTTGACCATTTATTAAATTAGATGGTGACGGTTTTGACCAGTTTGTTTAAGGCATGGATTAGGGCTAATGCCTTCCTGAAGTTGTCAGTTGCAGTTTTTGTGAGGTTACACTATTTTCTTATAGAGTCTTGATCCTCTATTTCCACCTGCCTGGTACTGTCGTGCGCCCCACACACAAGCAACGTGAAAAATACCGCCTTACCCCAGCTCGAGCAAGGTGCTCGGGCAAGGGTAAGGCGTCATTTTCCGCCTTGCTTGTGTGTGAGGCACACACTGCAGTACCAGGCAGGCGGAAGTAGAGGATTTCGATTCTTTCTTATATTGGTGGAAAATATCCGCATATGAAAGGATGAATTTGCACTCCTTTGTAATCTTTATTTATTTTTTTATGTCAACCTGGATCGTTATCCCCTCCAATTCATTGCCCCCTCCAATTCCTCCAATTCCTCACATGGGGGTGGAAATGACCACCCTACCCCTGCAAAAAAAACTGCCCAAGGTGGGGTCCACTCCCCCCTATTAAGGGAATTTGAGGAATTGGAGGTGCCCGCGAATTGGAGATGAAAATTATTCATGTCAACCTTGACCATTTATTTGAATAAATCGAAAAAGGTTTGACCAATTTATTTAAGGCATGGATTAGGGCTAATCCCTTACTATTAGTCAATTTATCTCTTCCATCTTATTTGTTGCTTTTCGGGATGAACATTTCCACTCATGGATCATACCAACAGAAAATTAAACAACATGACCAAAAACTAAGTAAAAGAATTCTTTAGTTTGCAAGGCATAGCCTTAAATTACACCATTTTTCTTAAATTTTTCTAAGGGAAAAAGATCTCTACTTGGTGGTGTTTTCCATGCCCTCTCATACAGCACCATGAAATGACGCCTCTGTCCCCTGGGTAGATACCCAGGCATACTCCTTCATTGACCCAGACGCTTGTGTTGAGACCATGCGACCAAGTAGAGATCTCTTGCCCATTTTCTAAGTACCATACCAACAAGCTTCATTCCATCTACATTCAATTCAAGTAGTAAAGCATCATGGTGTTCATGACCTATAAAGCAGTAAAGCAATGGGACCCCTCAAATCTTCGGGTCCAGATGGTTTTTCACCAATTTTCTACCAGAAAATGAATGATATCACTGGTCGAGACATCTTTCAGCTAGTTTCGAATTTCTTTAATATGGGAGCACTACCAAAGGAGCTTAATAGAACATATGTATGCCTTCTTCCTAAGGTGACTAATCCAGAGGTGCCAGAACACCATCATCCTATCAGTCTCAGCAATGTTGCAGTCCGAGTTATCTCTAAGGTGCTGGCGAGTTGGCTCAAGGACCACCTCCAAGGTACCATCTCCCCCCACCAGTCAGCTTTTGTCCCTGATCGGCTTATCTCCGATAATATTTTTGTTGCTCATGAATTATTTCATTAGATAAATCATCAGAAAAAAGGAAAAAAGAAGTATATGGTACTTAAGCTAGACATGAGTAAAGCTTATGACCGCCTTGAATGGAATTTTATTGAGGCAACCCTCTTTAAAATGGGTTTTTGTAACCGGTGGGTTAGGCTGATTATGACCTGTATTTCCACAGTGACCTATACTTTACTTATAAATGGGGTAGAGAAAGGATCCTTCACCCCTACTAGGGGAATTAGACAAGGAGACCCCCTCTCTCCTTTCATTTGTATACTGTGTTCTCAGGTATTAAGTGCTTTGATTCACTCCAATGAAGATCAACACCACATCAGAGGCATATCTGTTCAACATAGAGCACCCCCAATTTCACATTTGTTGGTTGCTGATGATTGTTTGCTGTTCTTAGAGATCAAGATGCAACAAATTCAGAAAATGAAAGTGTGTCTGATGGTGTACTGTGGTGCTAGCGGACAGGATGTCAATTTGCAAAAGTCGTCTACTTTCTTTAGTCCAAATACTCCTCAGAGATGTAAGAAGTGGATATCCAGGACTTTGAAAGTTAAAATTGGAAATGGGCCGGCCAAGTACTTGGGGCTCCCTTTGGACTTTGGGGTGAAGAAGTCGGACCTGTTTAAGGAGGTGGGGAACAGAGTGGCAAAGAAAATTCACGGGTGGAAACATAGGTTGCTTTCAGCTGCTGGGAAAGAAACTCTCATCAAATCAGTGGCCTCTTCGATGGCTACTTATGCTGCGACACACTTTTCACTTCCGGCATCACACCACAATGCAGTTAGAAAGATGGTTACAAATTTCTTTTGGGGGCAGAAGGAGGAGGAACGAAAGACACATTGGGTGTCTTGGACTCGGCTTTGTAGATCCAAGGAAAGAGGAGGTCTGGGGTTTCGAGATCCAATTTTACATTATCATGCTCTTCTCTCTAAGGTTGCTTGGAGACTGTGGTCCAATCCAGACTCGTTATGGGCGCGGTTCATCAAAGCAATTTATTTCCCTCATTCAAGCTTCTTGGAAGCGAAGGTGGGTAATCGCCCTTCATGGGCTTGGAAAAGCTTACTAATGGGCCGAAAAGTTTTGGTGGATGGGCTATGTTGGCAAGTGGGTACTGGTGACCAGATAAGAATATGGGAGCATAATTGGGTTCCTACCCTTCCAACTTTCAGAATCACTACGGAGAAGCCAAGTAATTGTGAGCTTTATACAGTATCAGAACTAATTGATGCAGACAACCATGAGTGGAAGATGGACACACTTCGGCAGTTGTTCTCTCCCAGGGAAGTGGATGCGATCATTAAGATCAAACTTCCTTTTACACCAAGTCCGGACAGACTTAAATGGGGAGGCAACAAGAAAGGAGTTTACTCTGTATCCTCAGCGTATCATTTCCTGACCAACCAAAGAGACAGTAGACAAAGTGTTGAGTCCTCTATTGCTAACCATGCCTGGAAGACCATAGCACCAACATGGAAAAGACTGTGGGGTTGTCAAACGCTACCTAAAATTCGATCGTTCATGTGGAAGATCTGTGCGAATGGTTTGTCGTCGGGGGAGAATATGCTGAAGCGTCAGATGAACCAGGACCCTAGTTGCAAGAGATGTGGATGTGCCATTGAAACTGCTGACCACATTGTCCTTGACTGCCCTTTCGCAAGGGCAGTGTGGTTCGGTAGCGACATCTCCTTTGTGGTGCCTAGGAATGAGTCTCCTACTTTAGCAAGACTGCTGCAGGTCTGGGACCAATTCCAATTTCCCTCGAAGAAGGATGGTAAGCAGTTACTAAGCCGAGTCTCCTTCAATATTTGGCAGTTGTGGCTTGCTCGTAATGACTTGGTGTTCAACAATAAGGATTGGTCCCCAGTAGAAGTCATAAACAAAGCTCAGAAAGGGTATTTTGAACTTGCAGCGTGTGATCCAGCAGCACAACAGCAAAACCACACACACACAGCAGGACTGGTAGAAGAGCATGTTTGGAAACCCCCTAAGGCTGGGCAATGTAAGTTAAACTGTGATGCTTCACTGGAACCAACTGAAACCAGGGGAGGTTTGGGAGGGATTAGTCGAGATGATACTGGCAGTCTCATTTGGGCTTTCTCATGCCCGGATGATTTTGATGAAGCTCTAGTGGGGGAGAATTTAGCTCTTCGAGCAGGTTTGCAAGCGGCAGTGGAGTTGGATTGCAGACACATCGAAGCGGAGTCGGATAATTCTGAGCTGGTGATACTTATCAACGACACTTCCCTGCAACCACCGATAGCAGTCTCTAAAATTATCCAGGACATAAGAGCTCTTGCATCTCGTCTCAATGTGGTTTCCTTTAGGTGGATCTCTAGGAAAGCGAACTATGTCGCTGACGTCCTAGCTAGGAGGGCCAGTTCTTTGGTAAGCAAGAATGTTTGGCCGAGTTCCAACCCCTGGCTCCTGGAATTATGTATTCAGGATGCTAATGTAATTGCTTCCCAAGTTCTTAAATGAAACAGTTTCTTACCAAAAAAAAGAAAAGAAAAAAAAAGTCTTAAAACTTTAATTTTTTGTTTGCCTTATAAATAAGACAATGGCAACCAAAAGCAGATTACAACCTCTCACTTTATCATATTGATGCCAAGTGACAACAAGATGAATCCCTATTCACCAAATTGCTTGCTTTTAGAGAGAGAGAGAGAAATCTCCAGCACCTTATTATGTGTTTGCCATTTACCAACCCCTTGTCTAAATTATTTCAAAAAAATCAAGCATGATAGCATACAAATGCAAATTAACCTCTTAAATTTTTTGGTATCTTATAGTTCAATCACACATTTTTTATTAATTATTTAATGGGTGAGCATTCTCTGTGGGAGAGTATGGTCCCAATGTGCAAAAGCATGACCCATCATGGGGGTGGGATTTCTATCCATCATAAGGGATAGGCTGGTCATTTCGCACCCACTATCTTAGCATGGGCGGACCAAGACTGTACCATACACTCCCCCACAAAGAACTTTACTCCTTATTTAATCTATAATTCTATATAAACGAAATGACAAATTACCATTTTTATAGTCAATTCCTAATAGAGCAACAATCGATCTAAGGGAAGAAAAGAAGATGGTGACAGCTGGAATTTGAAAGAGAAAAACTCCGCACCTTTTCGTCCTTTCTCTCCTTCCAAATGAAGATGAAAATATTTAGGTTGGACTTCTCTTGAAAGAGATAGACCAGAACTTCTCTCTCTTTCTTACTCAGAAATTTGGTATCATTGAAGCGGAAAAATGCCTAAAAGAGGTTACTATCGTGCCAATCACGTTTGTGATGTTAAACTGTGTTGGAACTTGGAAGGGACCTTTGAGAACCTCAAAATTGAAAGAAGCGTTCCGTTCCGTTCCGTCACAATCAGTGAATCACGTTTAACACGTGTCTTATCAGTGTTGCTTCCACGGAAACCTCCTATTCCTCCCCATGTGGATACACACAAATAGCTCATGAAAAAGCCACCGAACGCGACTCTCTCTCTACCTAACCTTTGTGTCCACGTCAGTTCCTAGTTCTTTTAAGTTTACAGGCTGGCAACTACGTGGCTCACGAAAAAGCCTATATATATAACATTTTTTTTGGGCTTTCTTCTCTTCCTCTAACCGACGACTTCGTCTCATTTTCTCCAGCAAATCGCTTGCTCACCGACCGAAATTTTATTATTTCATTTATTGTTTCGTAGAGAAGAATCCAGAGGAGCTAGCTTTTCCGTAACGCTGTTTTGTGATCGATCAGATTTCAGGAATAGAGAAGAGGGAGCCAACCCTTATTGCGTTCGTTGTCAAGGTTTAGGGTTTTATCGGTGCTTTTGGCATTGAAAGTTGAAACACCAGCCATGGTAAGTCGTTTCTTCAATCTCTTCCCCTTTTTTTTTTTTTTTTTGTTTTTATTCTCTATCCCCTCTCTTTCTTTTCTTTGATTGTTGTGAACCCAAAAAAAGTCGAATGCTTGGTTAGATGGTGTTGTAGTGACCTTGTTTATCCATTGGATTGGTCTGGACTTTTGGTGTAAATATTTTAATTCAATCATATTGCAGCGATTGTTTTCGGATCGTTAAAGAGACTCTTAAATCATTGACGTGTCTTTTTTATTGTTTGATTTGTTTCTGGATCATTCAAGAGCCACTTAATCAATTGTGTCTTCTTTTTTTTTTCATTTATTCCTTTTTTCCCCTTCCTTGAACGTGGATCGTACTTGCTTTTAGCAGCAAATTACTAATTGTTTGGGCGAACAGGATAGAACAAGAAAGAAAGTATAGTTTAGGACAAAACCCATGAATTTCCCTGTATTAAGAGATAAAATGGAATTCATTGAAAACAAGAAGTGTTACAGATAAAGCAGAGCACCTGGTACAAAGAGCTGAGCAAGAAGAATTGCAAACAATGCAAATATAGGAAAAGACAATTTAAAAAGTAATTGAATTTCAGTTTACTAGGAAAGCAGCCAACCAATGTAGCAGCCTCTAAAATCTGGAGGAATGGATGCCAGATTTCATAAAAACAACTGTGTAGGGGGCTTTCTTAGTGATGACATTGCTAAAAACCCTCAAGCTTCTCTCTTTTCAGGTTCTACAAAAAAAAAGAAAAAAAAAAAGAAAAAAAAGGAAAAAGCTCCATATGAACTTCTCTGTTGCCCTTAATATTTAGAGAGGCCAACTTAGATTTCACCAAACAAGCTAATGAAGAACCTCATACAAAATTGCTGCACCTGTTGAGAATATGCCATCCTTCGTTAATAGACTGAATTTTTTCTCATATAGTGCGAGAGTGTATTTCTAAAATCGCTCGCAAGAATTTAGAAATTTTCTTTAATTACATTATTCTCTCTTTTAATTGTCTGATGCAACTTGCATTTAAAAAAAAAACAAAGAAGGAAAGAAAAAGAAAAGAAGTGAATATTATCTTAACATCTTTCATAGTTTGTGTGAATTCAAATTTGTGGACAATGATGTGTGGGTTGCTGTTTGTAGCTTTTTTCCTTTCTGTAAGTTCTTTTTTGTATCATTTAACTGTTCTGCTGTGACATGTTCATTGGGTATAAAATAACCTTTCCAGCGTTCACAGTTGGCAATGACATTTTTTGCCTCTGGTAATTCAGCAACTATATTTTTTTATACGATCATTTACTCACATGCTCTTATAAAGTAATATTTTTAGTTTCATTGAGATAGTAATAATTATAATGGAAACTTGTTTAGCAGGTGATGTGAAGGAGAGATCAATAAGATCATTTCCAGGTTGAGATGCTACAACAAAGCTTTCCATTTAGAATGTCATGATGACTGGGGGTTTTGATGGGAATATATCGGTTCTCGATTTCTAGTTTTGCATTACCAGATCTAGAAAACAGGAGGTCTATCTGAGTTCTTAAGAGTAAATGGACCATGAATAATTTCTTATTGGATGAAGAAAAGGATATTCAAAAACCTTGATATTTTCACATCACAAATAATCTTTTCATCTTAGGAGAGATTTAGAAGTAGTGACTGATCCTTCGATAGAAAGCCTCTGTGCTGGGAACCCAAAGAACATGCAGAAAAAACAGCAGTAGCATGGGCATACTTTTGTTGTGAGCAGGCACTGTTTTATACTCCTGTTTTGGCTTGGGAATGGCCATCTCAGATAGCCACCCCTGGCCTGCCTTATTTAACCTTTACACCATTTATGATCTTATGTCATTGCTCTCAAATTCACTTCATATACATTCTGTAGAGAAACTAGCAGCACTATGCATTCTGAAGAGAATAAAATGCAACCGAGGGTTTCAAAACTTAAATTGGGGTCACTTTGGCCCACCCGAATGATAGAAGCTGGAATCATTAAGTTAATGGCAATTCCATAAATTTAGAAACAGTTCAGCACCTTATAAGTAAACTGGGGAAAGGACCAAACTGTAAATAAAATTTGGAAAGAATTGTTCTATATTTAAAGTGAAGTGGGAATAAAACAGAATAAAGTTCAGGAAGAGACATCTTTTTTGCAATACTTAAAAATCAGGGCTTATGAGAAAACATGAAGAATATGCTTCTTCCTCACGACTGTATTGTAATGGTGGATAACCAGTTCACATTTCAAGCAAGAGAATTCACTCTTATGGCTTCTGACTGGCCTAAAACTTTTTCGTGGATGTCAACAGCTCAGAGATCTACTAATCCCAACCAATATTTAATCGAACCAACAATCTATAAGTTAATAAAAAAATTCCCAAGATAGACCCAGGTGGGAAATATTACAAATATTACACGAAACCCATCTAATTCTATTTTGTTTCTGTATACATCCCATTTTGATTTAAATTCCAGAAAAAACCTCTCTCTCTCTCTCTCTCTCTCTCTCTCTCCCCCTCTATATATATATATATATATATATATATATATATATATATATATATAATATTTGTTTACCTTACTCTTAAGTCTTGAACTGTTTCTAGAAATCATGAAATTGCCACTCAACCTTTTATTTGAGGATTTTATCATTTTAGTGGGTCCAAAGAGATCCAAAAGCAGGGTTTGTGACTCGGGGTTGCATTACTCCCTCTCTAAGCACTTACAAGTTCGGATGAGGACCAAGGATGCTGTCAGTTTCAACACGCTAGTAGAGAAAAGACTCCTCTGTCCGCTTGAGCTTAATAAAGTGGGAGGTCCTTTGCAGGAAGAAGCTTCATTTTAAGATCAAAGTACTTGAATAAGTATTTTCATACCTTCAATGCTGCACCTTTTTGTCAAATAGCCAACACAATTGCCCAAGGTAGATGTGACAAACCTTCAACAGTAGAACGTCACATTGCATTGTATCTATCAACCCACCAATGTAATGTGTGAGCAAACATCTATCATGGGTTATGAGATTACAATTGCTACAGTCAATTACCATAGTTCACAAACTGACATTGCATTTCACCATGGTCTGAGAAATGTTGCTACAACACCAATCATCCTCTTTAGAGATTTTATGTGTAGCCAAAAGAGGATGAAAAAACTTAGCAAGGTACTGTTTTCCCTCACCGTTACCTTTGATTTCACTAAGCTCACGCTCTGGCTCCTAATAAACTATCTCATTCTCCCGTTGCTCTTCCGAAATAGTGGCCATAAGAGCGTCGTCACAGCCAAAATGACTAGACTATTAGGAAACTGAGCAGAAAAATGTTCGTACCCCTTGCACATAAAACACTATATCACAATTCTTGGGTTTGAAGGTCTGTCAGAATCACTCCCATAAGGTGGAGTATATGTGCAATTTGGCTGTGAAGATGCCATAAAAGAATTGTTGTCCTGTGGTTTATTAAATGACTTCTCTGGTTGAGAAGGATGCTTACTCGCATTCACCCTTAGAGAAAGTGTTTGAGAAACAAGTAATAAAACTTCACCACAATCTCCTCAAGAGTCACACCCCAACCTATTGCAACTATGGGAATTGAAGGTGTATACGCTGCTTGTAGTCAGTTGGCAAAAATCTATAGTTCATGGCTTTTTTCATCCTAGTCCAGGTGCTGACCAACCTGATGCCATGAGTTTGATTTTGTGGTTGGTACTTGGTTCACCAAACTCGAGTCATACCCTTTAGCAGTTCAGCTTGGCTTCAGCAAATAAGAAGAGCTTCTTGGCCTCAGTCAGACTATACCATTAGAAGAATATCTGTAGGCTGTGAGTCTAGTCAAAGGTATTGTTCAGGGTTGTCATCTCAATACAAGTCGAGGACATTCAACTTTGTCCCTCTTTCAGCACTATAAGAAGCACACCGTCAAGAGGTTGACTAGCACCACATATGGTGGTGGTGGCAATGGGGCAATACAAGGCGGTCCCTGTGGAATGGAATTAGAATAGCAAGAACTACTCAGCCTTATGCCCTTATCCCAATTAAATGGGGTCGGATACATGGATCCTAACCCTCCATCAGCTCTATGCAAGCCGTACATGATACGAAGCATAAGCAATGCATGTCTTTCTTCACCATTTCTCCCAAAGTCATTTTAGTTTTGCCCCTGGTTCTTTTACCTCCTTCAATCTGAATCAAATCACTCCTCCATACTGGAGCATATGAAGGCCTCCATTGTACGTGGCGATTCCACCTCAAACGACTTTCTCACAACTTATCATGGATTGGAGCTACTCCCAAATCAGCTCTAATTTGATCATTCTTACTTTATCCTTTCTAGTTTTACCACACATCCGTCTCAACATCCTCATCTCAGCTACACTGAGTTTGTCTATATGATGTTTCTTAATTTCCCCACATTTTGCACCATACGTCATAGCCGGTCATATGTCGATTACACAAAAATGCAGGCATACCTCTTCACTTCATTTATCCTATTTTAATTCTGTGTAACATCATCATCTATTTCCTCCTTTATTTATGATTGAGTCTAGATACCAAAAATAATTACTTTGTGGGATCTTCCTGTCCATCAATTTTCACCACCTCATTATCCGTCCTAGTGGAATGGAATCGGAAGAATCCCCCAAATTGAATTGCATCCTTTCCTTTATCAGAAGGTATCAGCCTATCAGTGGAAGCTTGTAGAGATGCCATCAAGGTCTGAAGAAAGGTGATGATTGTGTTGAAGTTATCAATACTAGTGGGGAGGTGGTCAACCCGATCTATGAGGTGGGTAATATTTGCTTTAGTTTCTTCCTTATGGGAGTTGAGTTGTTGAATTACCTTACTGTTGGCCACCATGGTTAAGGGTATGGAAAAGGATTTTCGGCTCCGATGCCAATTAATCCAACCCCTGGTTTTACCTAAATTTGGGTTGCTATTGGTAATGTAGTCCTAGAATAGGAATTAATCCCACTAGGAACCAAGTAGAACCAAGCTTAGGGTAAGCCTGCTGTTTAGGGCTGATTAGGGGCTGTTTTAGGGCAAAATTAGGGTTTAGGATGGGAATTTGGGAATGGGGTTTATAGGGTTTTAATCTGCAGGTTTAGAGGGTCATTATGGTACAAAAATATCTGGATTTGAATAAGTTTTAATTTCCTGCAGAAATTAGGGTTAGGTTTCAGGTTTCGTAAATAAGGTAAACAACTAAAATTATGGTCTAAAGTAGGATTTAGGGGCAGGGGTTAAGGTCGACTGTTAGAGGGGCTAGGGGGAAGATTCAGTTGCAATATGGAAGGTTTCTGATGGCTGAATGTGTCCCAGCAGAAAATTAGGGTTTTTAGGGTTCAATGGAGAAGAGGGATCTTAGGGTTTGGCTGGACAGAATGGGCAGCAGCTAGGGTCGAGTGGAGATGGTGATGAGGGGAAGTTATGGTCCAAATCTGATCAGATTCCAATGGAGGAGCAGATCTGAATCAGAGTTTAGAGTCTTCTAGGGTTTATGAAAATAGGACAGAAGAGAAAAGGAATTGATTGGGGAAGGGAAGAAAGGATAAACAGAAAATAATAAATTCAAACTCACTCTCGAATCCTCTAACAGCAGTTTGAATGGTTGAAGGATGAAGCCACCTTCGAAGAAAGATCCTCCCAGCCGTCACGGCGTAAGGAGTCAACCGGATTCCACCAGTCCCTTTCCACCTTGATAGAACCACAAGGATGCACACTCAACAGAGCAACACTCAACAGAGCAGGGCAGCAACTATGGCAGCAAACAAAAAGCTTTTCATTAATCAAATTCGTGTTTCAGGCTTTGCCCCCTTACAACCTTATATAAATGACTCAAAAATAGACTTCTACTCTAAAAAAGAAAGGCCTAACCCAATCCCTAACCTATTAGATAACTTAAACTGATTAGGAAACTAAAATAGACTCAAAATAGAGTCCTAATGACCATAGTTGTCCCATGGCGCGCATGCGCTGCCATGGCGCGCGCGCCATGGCATGGTGGGGGCGCTCGCCTAAAAACAACTTAAAAACTACTTAAAATAAAGAAGATTCCCTACTAGCCAATAGGATATAAGAACCTCTTAGCCAATAGGATCACTTCACTTAAATTAGACCAATTGAACCAATTGGAAGCAACCAATTCTAAACCGGTTCAATCTAAAAATAGGAAAATAAACTAAGTATTGGGCTAATCCCGTATGCAACCTTTATGCCCCTAGTTTAGCCTCATTAAAGTGGCCTAATACATAAAAAACCCTTGGGAACAAAGGCCCAACATGTATATAACCCAACCCTAGGCCTATTTCTAAAGAAATAAGCCCTATTTGGTGATCATTCTGCATCAATTGGTCCACCTAAATGATGGAAGCTCAAATCATTATCTTAATGGCAATTCCATAAATTCAGAACAGTTCAGCAATCTGTAAGTTAATAAAAAAAAATCCCCAAGATAGACCTAGGTGCTAATAGCAGGTTCAGAAATGAGTTCAGACTTCGTTCTTGCAACAAGGTAGTTTCAGCGGATAAAGGCCTAGGGTTAGAGTTGCCTAAGACAGGGATACACACGCCCAAAACCTTAAGACTAAGGTGACGGGAGGAGATAGATCAATCCTCAATCGTGAATGAGGTAATGTGGCTGGAACTGGGTACCGAGTATAGTGTTGAAGCAACTTGGAGGAAAATAGAGACTAGGAAGAAGAATAAGAGAAATAAAGAAAGGAGGAAGAAGAGACTGGCTTTTGGCAAGAAGAGTTTGGAGAAGGAGAGGGGAACCAAGACCACCTAACGAATCTGGCAAACAGGCCACATAGGCAACAACTCAAAACAATGACTTCAGTATTCAATCTATCTATTTAGTTGGATTGCTTATATATCTCAAAAAAAGTCTTGTAGTTACATTCTAAAACAGAAATAGAAAACAACTCAAACTAGGAAAAGTTCTACATAATGCCCAAAATAAAATGCAAATTATATAAATAACCCTAAGAAACAAATAAATTCTTTACCAATCCTTATTAGAGCGAAATTCTACTGGTTTGGATTTGGTTCGTCTCGATCTGGGAGATTGGGTCATGCTGGTCCAGCCACTCTCATGCAACTAAATTAAAAAAATAACTGAGGAGCTTACTTTTCGGCATCGTATACACCCCATGTACACGCACACACACTCCAGAAATAAATAATTGACCGGCACTAATAGGATCTCAAAACGACCATCATGTTTCTCTTCAGTTGAACTGGGAAGACAGGGTTTCATAATGTACCAGTCTTTTGAGAGAACAAGTATGTGTGACGGGTGTCATGGACTTTTTTAGGGGGGAGAGAGAGGTTTAATGGCTCTATCCAGAATGTAAGATTGAAGATTTAGAGAAACATATAGTGCTGGTTAAAAGACGTTAAAGGAGTTTCACAAGCTTTTATTATGGGGGTATGATGTACATCTGTCAGTGGATTCTTCCAGAAAAGGATTGCTTGCTGTTCTTTCCTTCTTTAACTTTGTGCCTACTTTGCAGTGTTTGTTTGTTGGGAGCTGAGGTTGTTACTCACTTGGTTGCTATTGATTTTTTGTGAGTTGGAGGTTGGTTGTTTTTGATCTGTTTTTTGGAGGTATTGGCTGGGATTTTATTTCTTGGTCCCTTTTTTTTTTGGGGGGGGGGGGGGGAAGTGGGGGTTGAGGGGACTGTTGACCTTGTTTACAGATTCATTGGGGGACTTGGCTTGTTCTTTTGTGCATGTGTACAGTCTACATTACAAAAATTGGTACCAAGGTAATCCAATCCAGTACCTTGCTACTGATTTTTTTGTTCCAATGAAGGGGAATGCACAACAAAATGAGATGCTTGGTAAGTTTGGGTAGTTCTTTTCTGATATTTTTTTGCCCGGCTTCCAAGGAAAAAGTTGTGTAACTGGGCGAAGTGTGTCCAACTCTATGTTCAGATGGATCTTAGTCTCCATCCAGAGCTCATTATTGCGGTATAGTTGAGAGCATGAACTTATCTTGTTTTCTGTACCATGCATAAAGAGAACCTAAGCTATATGCATGACCAACTTTGGATGAGCAGAATGTTGAAAATTGCAATTGTTTGCATGAAACTACGGATTTGAGTATTCAGACTCACTTAATTTGGTAGATTGTGCAACCTTATATCTTTGAAATTTGTTGAATGCATAGTGTGCCATCAGATCCTCTCTGAATCTGCTCTGTAAAAAAAAAAGTAGAAGTTTCTTCATTTCTGCTTCTTTTTCTTTTACAAAATCATCAGTACTAGCTGGTATATGGTCTCTGTCAACGCTTTGTTTCTGGATCCCTTTAATTGATATATATTTTTGTAGGATGCAAGTGCAATGAAGGGAAATATTCTGGCGCTCACGGATGAAGTGGTCTTACCCGTGGCTGCAGTTTTGACTGCAATTAAGGCGCTTGAGAGTGAAGGGACTGTTCAGAATGATCCTCTAATCATCACCCAATCCTCGTCTTTAAGTAATCTTTCTATCCTCCCTTGAGACCCAGGCTGCCATAGAATGTTTGATTTGATATATTTATTTCCTAATTACTGTATTGGGAGGAAAATGTAGTGCCCCATATAGCAGTTAAAGCTCATGGTTGGGCAGCTTAGCTTTCTTCCATAATCTATTCTGATAGATGCTGTTTGTCTGATTTTGGGTATGATGGACTAACAGAAGAGCTACCAGTTCAGACCTCCTCTGTGGACATTGTTGTCTCAATCTCAAGGACACTTGAACTTCTTGGAGATAATTTGCTTGAAGAGATATCCAGAGTGTTGAAACCTGGTGGGACGGTCCTAATTCAGAGTCTGCAGCAACCAAGCTCTACTCTTGAGCGCAGAATACTGATAGCAGGATTCCTTGAACCCCAAGTACTCCAACTAAAACCATTTTTACGACAGGAAGATGTTCTGCCCCTTACGGTGAGCTTGGCCTCTACCTCCCATCTATTTAGTTTTAACAAATGGACAACCGAAAGCTTAACTCGATTTGTGGAGTTCTGTGTGCCTTTAGCATGTGGGTAAAATTAGAGATCTATGATCCTGTAGGTCAGGTGAAAGAAACCTCCTGGGTGAAGTTACTCCAAATTGAATGGACTTTCTTGAATGATAGGATTTCCTATTTGCTGGTTGTTTTACATCCAGAAGAATGTGGTAGCTGTTTATGAAAGTTCGCAATTAGATTTTGTGCATTGGAGATATCCTGTGGTGGGATTCTAACTTGAGGGTCCAGGGGTGGCATGAGATATGGATTGTTTTCTTGGCTAGATAGTGTCCCCATATAGTATGTTCGTATATGCTTTTCACCGATTTCATGTGTCGTCTTGGTCATTTCTCACAGATTAAGGCCAAAAAACCTTCTTGGAAGATTGGTTCGTCATTTTCCATCAAGAAGAAAACACAAAGTTTGCCAAAGGTCCAAATTGATGATGACATGGATCTTATTGATGAAGACAGTCTTTTGACTGAGGAAGACTTGAAGAAACCACAATTGCCACCTGGTAAAATAAAATAAACACTAACAGTCTTGAGTTTCAACCCCTCTCTCTCTCTCTCTCTCTCTCTCTCTATATATATATATATATATATATATATATAATATATATATATATATATATATATATATAATGATAGACATGATCTTTGGAAGCTTTTATGGATCTTTAACAATTCATTACTGTGCAGTTGGTGATTGTGGAGTTGGAAGGACAAGGAAAGCTTGTAAGAATTGCAGTTGTGGGTGGGCTGATGCAGATCAGAAAGTGCAGCTGGGGGCCACTGCAGAACAGCTGGACAACCCTCAATCTGCATGTGGTAGTGTAAGTGTTGACTTTGTTGCTTGGCAAGTTGATTGGTACTTTATCTATTACCAGAAAGTTACAAAATGGATCAGTGCCTGGGTCATTTAATTTGATCAGCCTCCATTTTCTGGTGATAAAGTTTTCTATCAAAGTGCATTGGTAGAATATGACCCTGTTCTTAAGTTATTGCTTGGTTACATTCACTGGTTCTGGTTGTCACTTGGCAGAGAACGGATAGTTCATGTTATAGTGAACCCGTCATCATCTCAAAATAGCACATGCATATAAGCTCTCTCAGCTAGACCTGTCGAACATGTGACATGTTTTTAATGTGATCCATGGTTCTTACCTACTATAAGCCACTTGAAGCAAAACTATCAGCCAGGCCCCTATCCAATATCCATGCATAATCTATTCTTTTGTTACCTATGCATAATGCATGTCTGTATCCTTAATCGTCTCTTAGTTGTACTCATTTAGCTGGTATCATGTAGACACACTCATCCAACATGCTTAAATGTTTTGACAAGACTCCAGGGCTCAAATTTTTATGACTTACATACCACATTGCAACCATGCGGTTGAGTGACTGTTTCATGATCTAGCAGAATGAACTAAAATAGGTTTATTTATTTATTATTATTGTATGTGATCTTATTTATTCCCTCATACATTTTTACTTTACGCCCTGCAGTGTGGACTAGGGGATGCATTCCGGTGCAGTACATGCCCTTACAAGGGTCTCCCTCCATTCAAGTTGGGTGAGAAGGTATTGGAGGAATTGAAATTGAGTTTTTAGAATGAGTTCCCCATTTTTTTTGGCTCTTCTCAATGGAATAAACAGTTGTAACTGTGTAACCTTGCTGCCTTCACTGATGCAGGTATCGCTCTCTGGGAACTTCCTTCTTGCTGACATTTGATTTTTGGGAGGACAAACTTGGTAGACGCTTTGCGTTATTGAGGACCTCGAGTTTTGAGGCTAAGAGGAGTGCTATGGCATGGTAGTCTTGTCTTCAAGTTATTTGACGTACCGTCGTCATTAGACGATATAGGAATTAGATTCAAAGATTGAAATACATCAAAACAGATATGCCCTTGTCATTCTGCTTTGTGTTGAAGCCATGATTGTCGTTGAACAGGAAAACAAAATTTCCTCAAATTTTGCTACCCAATCCCCCCCCCCCCCCAACCCCACACACACTTTTGCCACTGATCTCTCCATTGACCCGACCCTGGCATAGGGGCCATGCGATTTACCAGTCTTCTTTTTTCTTTATAAGCTATAGCAAAGATAAGGGAGAATGTTCTCTGTGTCGGAGCGCAAGCTGCACCCAGGCAAGTGCTGTACATTAAATTCAAGGATCCTTCTAAATATCTACCAAAGCGCCATCACTATATTTCAAGTAAACAAGTTTTTTTTCTTTCAAAATAAGTAAAATGTTTAAAATATTGTTCCATACCCATGACCACTTCTTCGATGTTAAAGAAGGATCCAACAAAAATTTATTGGAAAACTATTTTGATTCAAGGATGGAGGCCCACAAATTGGAACGGTTAACAAGCAATTTCCAACCTAATTTAATTAATAAGTTTTATTTTGAGTCAAACTGCTCCAAAACCTTAATAACACTTGGATTGATAAATTTTCTTCCAAGACACCAGTGACAGTTTTTTCTTACTCTAAATTCCCTTTCTAAACTCTAGCATTAATGGAGTCAAGTTCTATACATTAAAAACAAGACATAAGATATGAAGGAGTTGACGATAAGACTGATTGGGTTAAAACAGTCCGTCCTGCTTGGGTTAACTGTGAGGCTTTCCAGCCGGATAATCTCTTCTTTACTCTATTTACAACAGTATTAAGGCATGCATGCTTCCTTAGATCTTGGGATAAACAAATTTTTCCCCAAATAAACAGAATTTTTCTACATTTCTGTAATGCCAAGCAGTTGAGAATATAGCTACAATCCTCAAGTTTAATAGAATAAGCTACAGAAGAAATTAAGTATCCTATCAACCGTTACATCAAGCCTCGCCTCACCATATTGGGAACATGGAAACAAAAATCTTACAATCCGAAAGAGGGGTCGCTCTTCAACCAAAAAAAAAAAAAAAAAAAAAGAAAAGAAAGAGGGGTCGCTCACTTTGCCAGTAAACGAAGTATCATATAACCTGATTTTCTAGTAAAGCAAACTTGAACATCATCTAAACAGCCTTTACAAACCAAAGCCAGTCTCAAATTAACCAGGGCTGTGTTTGGTAACCCTTCTGTTCCAATCTCACAAGCTTGATTTTCAAGAACTCAGCACCTATTAACCTTTTTCCTCATTAGAATGCTGATCAAACTATTGTCTAACACCTCAATGCCTTGGATGCAAGTAGTGTTTCTTGGCACTTATCTTGCTTAGCTCTATTATATTGAACTCTGGCTGTTCCACAGCTTAAGGAGCTTTCTTAGTCCCATTTGCAACCAATTAAAAGTACAACAATAAATAATGTTGTGTTTGCAGCCACCAATCTTCAGGTAAATGAAAATACAAAATTTCATCTCAATATTTACAATCCTTCATCTCCCTCTCTGTTGTTTGTCAAACAGCTAAACCTGTTGAGAGAGGAGCACAAGAAGCCCTTGTGGTCCTAGTAAGATTTCGTTTAGGAAACTTAGCAGTCCAAACCAGACCACAGGAGTTATATCCACTCCTCCAAGAGGTGGAATCAACTTTCGGGTTGGTACAAGAATAGGTTCTGTTGGAGCATAAGCTATAACATATGGGAACTTCCCCACAGGTAGCTTGGGGTACCAAGACATAACTATTCTAACAATGAAAAGAAAGGCAAATGCTGAGAGTAATGGCCCCAAGACCCCTATTGCCAGCTTAGCCGATGATGGATCCAGGTCTGCTATCATGATTCTTTGCATGTAGTCTGAAATGGTTTGTGATGCCTTTGGTATGTCAATATGGAAACTCTGAGTAGTCTTCGATATATCAAATAAACTTTGTGATATAAATGCATTTGATGGTGAGAGTTCAGCACTTGTGCCTGCTGCAACCTCCAGCAAACAGTATGTACCACATCGCATTATCGAGCCATCAAGTGTTCTCCTTTTGGTCAGGCACATGAACCTTTCCTGTCATTAAACAGATGAAATATCACTCTTATAAGCATTGAGAGGGGGTGGGAAATGGAAAAAGATCTTAGCAAAGAACCATTAAGTATTTGTTTAAACATTGAGTTTTACCTCCTGCAAGTACATGCATGATAGGTTAGCATTAGATTTAGTTTTACTAGTCAGTTTAGATTCCTGGCAAGTCTCATGTTTTATAGGAGTTGCAACCTCCACATACTTTGGTGGATATTTGACCTTCTACTATCACTTGAGTTGGATGTAGACATCTTATTGATGTCAACTGTGTAAACATGAGCAATTGTCAGCAATTTAGACTCTAAAGATCCAAACTGATCCCAAAATGAAGTCCTATTGTAGCAATTTGAAGCTGCTCACCCACTAATCCCTATGCTTGACTAACAAATACTCCCTCACTTTATTATAGGAAGAAGAAGATAACAATATATAAAGAAGTGAAACTATAACAAATGCTTGCTGGGTTAAGTCAAGGTGAACAATAATTATTTTGGTGGCATTGAAGAAACATAAGGACTAGTGAAGGATTACTTGGGACTAGACTGAATTAAGGTTAAAATGAGATTTTTTTCATTAATATAAAAAACAATGTCAAGGTTGCTATTGACTGTGCAAAGTTTGAAATTCCGTTTAAGAGATTCCACTCTGAAAGAAAAGTGTTATCCTGTTAAATGTTTGTAACAGTAACCAAAGCTTAGCCATTTCCTTTACCCTAACTAATCATTTTAAGTGCAAAAGATACCGGATTTGTGGACACTTAAGATTGAAGTTACATTTATAAACTGGTTTTTCTATCAACCTTGGAAATGGAAGATTAACAACAGATTCTAGGTCACAAATAACTAGTGAACACAGGTGCCACTCCCAATCAAAATCTGTTGATCAGAAGCAGTTGGATTATCTATGATAAACAGGAAATCCATCTGTGTCCATGGCAGAAACTAGACTTCCGCTCAATTTGGACTTTAAAAAACTGTAATAACACCTAAGATCTAAGTTTCCTATTAGCAAACTAAAGACCAACAGTGCAGGCTTCTCTACACCAGGAACCCATGATTTGATGCAGTGGATGTGGCTTGGATTACATGGTTTAAAGCTCATCAAAGTCCCATGAAGTTCTGGGAATCAAATACCAATCCCATCACCTGCTAACTACAACATGCTACCCAACCTCTAGCCATCTTCCCCCTTCCCTCTGCGTTAGAATTTAAAGAACAATAAAAGAAGGCAAGGACAATTACCCAGTGCTGGTCACACCTATGCGGGGTTCTGGGAGAGGTGAGTTTGAATCGGTCCTAACCTTCAGCCTCTTTTGCGCAAATTGGCCGCCTTCCAAGACTTGAATCTGGGCATTCTTAACCTCGTAGCCCAAACCATTTTTCTATTGCAAGGACTACAACAACATAGGAATTGATATAATAGGGAGCCCCCTCATATTGAAGGTGGTGTTTTTCAACTGGGTTCAGATTAATGCTCATATCTCCTTCTATATGCATGCCTAAAACCTTCTTACCCCAGTCTAGTCCTAAAAAGCCCACCATCCCACAACAGTCTTTGAATCCTAAATTCTGCTGCTTTCCCAAACTCTAACCTATTTTCCTACCATTTTTCATTAGCTAGCCTACATGGATTCTGTCAACAAGCAAAAGTTTCTATCCATTTCTTTGTGCTTGGGAGGCTATGGCTTATCCCCAAAGATGAAATGGGCTATACATTAACACTACCAACACTATTCTCTGCACTCTCAAAATGCTCTCCAACCCAAAATCAAAGAAAATGTCACCATTGTTTTAACTCAGTCTGAGACAGCAAAGGCAAAACTATATGCTAAATCCATGGAGTGGGCCATGGCAGAAGTCCTCATAAATTAATACCAACAGCTGCCTAGTGCAGTTGGTGAGCTGTAGTGCGCTTTATGCCCAAGCTCACCAGGAGGTCTCGAGTTTGAGTCTCCTGGCTGATACCTTCCCCCTCCTTATTCCCCCCACCCCCCAACTAAAAAAGTTAAAAAAAAAAAAAAAAAAAAAAAAAAAAAGTCTTCATAAATTAGCTAGAATTGCTTATAGTTTACCAAATCACGCTTGCATAGGCATAAACGAGAATTTCAGTTAAACCCAACACACAGTGTCCGAAATGTGTAGATGGCCATGGGTACTTACAGAGATACCGAGGTTTGGTTGCTTGCGAAGCAGAGGAGGCAGTCCTTTGAAGAACAAAAAACAGAGTAGAAATTCAGTTTGGGAATCAAAATCAATAATTGCCCTGTAAGAAGAGAGAGAAAATTTTTTTTAAAAATCTCAATAATAAGTTGAACAGCGAGATTACCTTTGATTTGAGGGCGACAATGAAGAGCAGAAGATATCGCCATTGTGGGAGGTAGAGAAAGAGAGAGACTGAGAGGGTGTTAAGTGTAACAGAGACTGAGAGAGAGAGAGAGGGTTGCCTCTTCCAATCCGTATCTCTAATGAATGGACAGGATAACTCGTCTGTGGCGTGCCAATGGATTACCGTTATTGAAACAAAATTTTTTTGTTGGCAAGGTTATTGAAAACAAATAATGAGAAGGGAAAGAGGAATTCGCGTATAAAATGATTTTTAGGGTGCTGTTCTCTGTGCTGCAGCGCGCCCAGGCACATGGGGTTGGATGCAATGATCACTCTGCCCTCTGTACAGGTTGCGCTACAGCACAGAGAATATTTTCCCTTTTTAAAATAAAAAAAATAATTTCTATCACTTTCCCATACTTGACTAATATTTACTCAAATTCCCTTACTCCAAAAAGGTGTCAATTTAGAAGTGAAACTAAAAAAATTGAAATCGAATCGAACCATTTAAAATTGAATCAAACCAAAATCAAAGTAACTCTAATAAGTATACCGCTAAAATTATATTCATTTTTAATAATTTTCAATCTAAAGATGTAAAAAGGTGGCCAAACACCTAAAATGGGACTTAAACCAAATATGAAATCGAATAAAAACTGAAACTGAATTGAATCGGTTTGATTTTGGTTTGAAAATTTTGTTCTTATTCTTGCTGATAGAAAAGCAACACAATAAAATGACGATTTTGTAGAAGAAAACAAAGAGAAAGACAAATCGAGTACATAGGACAACAATTTTCTGTGGTTCACTTCCAAGAAGGAAGGCTACATCCATGGCCAAGTGCTAATCTGAATCCACTATTTCTGTGAAGAAAATACAAACCCTCTCACACACATCTCTCAAAGAGATAAACACAATATATAGAAAAAACCTAACCCACGAAAATACAAAACTACCCCCAAAAGCCCACCCGGTCTGATTCGAGTTCTAAACCAACATATGGCGAAATACATATCAAATCGAAGATCTCGACAAGCTTTCCAGGTGTTGGAACGACGTATGCACTTTTTGGCCCCTTTCGCGCGTTTCAAAGGCGAAAGTCAAAACAGCCCGTCGAAGATTCAACAATACTTTTTGGATTAAAATTGAGGAGATAAGGCTTCACCAATAACACTTGGTTCGATTCAGTTTTAGTATTTTGCATTTGTATCTTAAACCGAACCGAATAACTAAAATGAATTGATTGACACCCCTTACCTTAACCTTCTTCCAAAGGTGGCAGTGGATTCCATAAGGGTGGTGCTCAGGTCCCAAGGTCCCAAGCACCTGAGTCGGACTCCAAGTTACTTGGTAGATCGTTGAGGTATTATCTATGGTTCTTTGATCGCCAAGAATCTTAAGCAGAAAGTTAAATCCCATAACAAATCTCTCTAGTAGTCCAGTCCCAAATTCATTGGGTACTTGCGTACAACAACTATCCAACCATCACTGTGAAATTTGAAGCCGATTTTGGCTATAAATTAACGAAGATTGGGTCTTCCACTAGCGGATGAACTGATAGTTTCAGATTGACAGTAGAGATGGGTTCCAATCAACCGGGTCAATCTTAAATTAACAAGGGAGAAAGAGAGGTGAAAGTTTGCCTCTTTGGATAATAAGAAAAGAAGTTAAAAGTAGAAGAGTTTTAGTAAAAAGAGGTCAAACGCAGGAAGTGATAGTAATTAATTAGACCTTTCAATTATCTATAGGTTGAGCAACAGCTAATTTATGTGGTTTTCGAGAGTACATCGATGGCCTAACGATGACTCTGATACCAAGTGTGGGATTTCGACATCTCATAAAGTCCTTAATCAAGTCCTTCATATTTGATCTAACCTATGCACATCTTGAACCACGAATTGATAATAACAAAATAGAGTACGGAAATGCATACCATTCATTCGTGGAATGATACTTGTGTGGTAAATCTGAGAATCTCCCTTAATTTAGGCCATGGAGCTTCAAAATCTCTCTCTCTGGTCCTCCCTTTTAATGTATCTCAACAATAGGGGCTATCAAACGAATTTTTATCACTTGCGGTTCCCATGCCTGGTATGGTTCCCTAGTGCCTCTAATAAAAGGGGGTAGACCCCACCAGGGCAGTGTGTTCGATCAGGGGGTGGAATGGTCATTTCAGCCCCTCCCCCTATGAGAGGAACCGCACAACCGTACCAATCATCGAATCTCAGGGGATAAATATCTCTACCAAACATACAAACATTGGATAGAGAGAGAGAGGACCAAGAATCCAATATTCATAATCATCAACTGCAATCCTTCTGTTAAAGAAAGCAATAGATTTAGGATTTCAATTTTCTTAATTAATTTAATTATTATGGAATGAATATCAATTAGTTAGAATCCAAATTTGAAAATAAAATAAAATCAAATAGTAGAATAATTGATAGATCAATATTGTTCATAGGGATCATACATTCATACATAATGAGATAAAATCCCTAATAAATCTTTTACATTAATATTTTTCTACAAAAAACGTTTGAGGTATTCAGCCACTCGGGTGTACTTGACCTCTGGATATAACTTTGAAGCATCTTCTTCGCCTTTTCCAATCTCAAAATTTGCTAGGCAGCCTTCATAGAAAATATGGTAGAAATGCCCCACTCCAACTTGGGCAGCATAATCCATACCTACAATAAAGCAAACAATTTAATTTAAAAAAAAAAAAAAAAAAAAAAAAGCAATTCAATCCTAAAAATAACCTATCAATCAGGGTGGTGGGGGAGGCCCTGTTTGTTTAGAGCGGTAGGAGAATTGGGGTTGGAAAATGTTGATGTAGCAGTTCAGAATCCCGTCCCAATCTTGTTTGGTTTTCCCGCCTCAAATTCAGGGAACATCATTAAATGTTTTGTCTACTGATGTGACACTTCAAAATCCCACCCCTCTCTTATTTAAGTCCCACCAAATTGATGAGACTTTGATTACTATTCTTGAGAAAAGTAATTTTACCTCAACATTTTTACCCCAACAAAACCCCACCAACATACGGGTTCCATCTTCCCAACAATACCACCCCACCTTCCCCTCTAAACAAACAGGGCCTAAGGGGTGACAATTAGACATCTCATCTGCAGCTAGTACAATAATGCCTAGTGCTCATGAGGTTTCGAGTTCAATACCTCCTGTTCCTCGTCTAGTTTACGATCCTAGCCCCCACTCCACCAAAAAAAATAGAGGCTAATTATGGCATGCATCTATCACCTAACCAACTTTGAAAATGATTTAAGACATTTATAGTGCATGGGTCATGTTAGAGTTGGTACTATAATAATAATTTTTTTTTATGGTGCAAGTCCTACAATAATCTTAAGATGGTTTATATGTGGTTTTCAATCATTTTCATGGTTGATATGTGCTTTTACTTGTCATGATAGGAACTTTATGCTGTTTTTGCCTTTTTCAATTCTTTCTCTACAATTAAAGAAGAGGAAGGAGAAATGGAGGAAGAAGATAAAACCTTTCATGGAAGCAAGGAAGTCTTCTTCTGACATAGTGGATTTCTCTAGTTGCTTCCCAATTAATGTCTCCCAAATTCCGATCAACTCTCTCTGTGTAAGGATGTTTTCCGGCGGCCTGAGGTAAACTGTTTTATTTAAAGTACGTGGATCATCTATAGTTTTAATGGTGTACGTCGCGATATCATCCTCGTCCAAGAAAATTGCTGCAACCAAAAACAACAGAAATTTAAGTGAACTCAGGGAACATCATTAAATGTTTTGTCTACTGATGTTAATAAGTAATAACATCACAATTAATCTCTTTTGGGTTTTTTTTTGGAGAATAAATTAATGGCTATATATATGGTTACCTTTCACATTAGCATCTCCATATAGGGTTACTTGTCCCTTAGGAGGTGTGAGGGTTCCCATCTGGGACAGGTTTCCAACAAAGTAACCAGCAAAGCAGTTGGCTGAGACATAAGTGAAGGGGATGTTGGCAGCTTCAATTGCCTCTCTCACTATCATCTTCTCATCAAAAGTAACCCTACCGGGTTCTAGTGCATCCCCCATACGTGCCGGGTCTATGCCAAACTCTGATGGCAAGAATCTCTGCAAAATATTTAACAACACTTGTAAGTTTTGTCACCTAGCTAGTTAGCCAGCTAGGGTTTAATTGTATTGTGTTATAGACTCATTCTAACAGCTATTAGTTACTAACCCAATTTCTCTTTCTTACCCAAAAAAAAAAATATCTTTGACCAAGATTATTAATGTTAATTACAAATAAAAAGGGCTGGGGTATGAACATTTCTAGGAGACTTTGGAGGACAATCCCATTTTCTGTCGGATTAATTTGGAGTTAGATGAAGGAAACTCATTCTTTCATATTTTGGATTAGCATATAGTCTCTTAGTTGGTCTTTCTCAAATGGAAGATCCAGAGTTGAAGTATACTTAAGAGGTAATTCATCATGTTGACAATCTAGAGTAAACGCCTAATTTGAAGCGAAAAGATGAGCTTCATTGGAAAGACACTTAAGTCTCAGATTGGCGTAGAAAAAAGAATCATCGTATTAGGTCTGCGCTTTATATTCTTCGTTCAACTAATTGGAAAATCTGATACCTCTTGGAAAACGTTGTGTAAGCTCATTATTGCTCCCTTTTGGGTGGTTCCAAATGTTGTTGTTCCTATTGTTTTTCTCTTTGAAATTGTTCAAAGTTTAATATTTTTTTTAAGATTTAATATATTTATTTATTTACAAAAAAAAAAAAAAAAAAAACATTTATAGGAGAATAGGATCAACCACCAACTTGTTTTCTACTACTAATTAACTCACTCAATTGGACTTAATTTGCTTCAGAATAAATTTTGAATATTTATGAAGGAAAAAATAGGATTGGCAATAGGTTTACCAATAACTAATAAAAAAATGAATCAATATTGCATAATTCAAAGGTCAACCATATATATATATATATGGGAGAGGGTTACCAACTTTTCGTGAGCTAGGCATGCACCAATCACAGGGCTGGACACAGGAGGGTAAGAGGGTCACAAAGATCCTATGCATCTAGGCAGTCGGGCTGCATGTGCAGTGCCAGACTCAAGACGGTGCGCTTTGACCGCCTTACCCATGTTCGGGCAAGGCACTTGGGCAGGGGTAAGGCGGTCAAAGCGCACCACCTTGAGTCTAGCGTTGCACATGCCACCTAACTGCCCGGATGCACAGGAGCCAGATCCGCAAGAGGGTACATATTTCCCAAAAGAAGAGGAAAAAGGATGACAAATATTGGGCACCCTAACGGCATGACCTCATGGTGAGCATGGGCTTAGCACACCACAGCTTCACCAACCTTTGATAAAGCTTATAACAAAAAAAAAAGGTCTTTTCCCTTACAGATTCCTTGAGGAATAAAGAGTAGTTCACGGAGCTTCATGGACTAAACTTGATACAAGAACCACTGTTGTTAATCCAAGGGAAAGAAAAGGAAGCTAATTATTGAGAACCATACCTTGACATTTCCGGCTTCTTTGATGGCCTCAATGAGCTTGAGTTGATAAAGAATATTATGACTCCTAAAATGAACACCGGAGATGGCACATATAACAACATCAACTTGTTTCACGGCATCGACGAGGCTCCGGTGATCTGAAAACGAACCTTCTATAAGACGGGCTCCGAGCTCCTTGAATGACATGAGCATCTGAAGTTTGTCGATGTCTAAGCCAATCTCCGGTCTTTGAAGGACAAAGGTAGGGTGACCTTGTGCTAAGCTTGCCTTCACAATCCTTTTCCCCAAGTACCCAGTTCCACCTACTACAAGAACTTTGCTTTTTGGAGCCATAATAACCTTGAATCTCTGATCTTTCTTTCTCTACTTGTGATAGAAGAAACACACAAACACACACTCTCATCTTCTTCTTCTTCTTCTTCGTTTTCTTATATAATATTTGATGCGTGCCCATGTAGTTTTGTTTTGGTTGGTGAATTCATGAGTATTTGGTCTCTTACGTTGCTTAGATTTTCTTCTTTACCTACTGTAGAAAATGAGTTGCTCAAGTCAACTTTTAGGTGTTGATCTGGCCTGTTTTGGGAAGGATCTTTATCCTCTCCAGTTCTCTATCCGGCCCAGTTCTCCAGTGCCCCTAATAAGGGGGTTCAATGACCATTCCACCCCTACCTGGGTGAGAAGGTTAATTAAATTGGTTTTCTCGGATTGGACTAAACTTTAATTGATTTAATTACTAGATAAGATAGTAATGGTTTAAGGCACACTGATTAAAAGCTAGCCGTTAAAGAGAAAATGTCCAAGTACCTATAAGTCTGATGCAATTTTAACTCTGATACCATTTATTAAGGACTTAGAATTCATCCCTTCATTCTTAAATACCTATGAGTCTCCACATCGATTACTCACACCAGATATAAAAGACTATTACTTTCGCCTTCCACGTGAAACCCTAAGATTTACGAATTCAAATCATCTACGGTGCAGTCTGTAGCGACCTGTGCGGCATTGACTGGGCCGCACATGCAATGACTGCCTTACCCCTACTCGGGCAAGACGTTTAGGCAAGGGTAAGGCAGTCTTTGTGTACGCGGCTCAGTCTGTGCCGCTCAAACCGCTATGGACAGCGCACCGTAGAGAATCTGGGTCCAAGATTTACTGGCCCAACCAGTTAATGGAAGGGTTTGGTCACCTATATAGTTTAATTCAATGACCCATAAAGAGAATTATTAAAGTATAAGAGGATAAGACAAATTATAAGTGGCACTTGTGCTTGTGCTTGTACTTAAAGTCTAAGTTCTCTTCCAACCCTGTTGGTGGACGGACGGTGGTGGGTTAATATAAATACGATTTCCGGTTGCCAGTAGGCTTGGTAGGTTAATATAAAATAGTAACTTTGATGGGTAGGTTTCTTGTATAAAATTATGATTTCATAAAAGGGTTTAATCATATCATTATTTCCATCTCTATTCTATTCTATCTAATTAATAAGTAATCTAAATGTTAATTAAGAAGAGAAGAGAAAAGGCAAATTATAAATGTCTTGTCACATTCTATATAGTTTTATCTGTTATTAAAAGTTACAGTTTTGTATTTCTCCACTACCTGACGTTAAGGCCCGTAGTTTTCTGACTGGTGGAGGTCCACACTGAAAGACCCATTTCGTAGGTAAGTGTGAATTATTATTTTTAATAGTATGAGTTGTTGTCGTATTAAATAGGTATTTTTAATAGTATGAGTTGTTATAGTATTAAATACGTAGGAGATACTGAGAACTTAGTTACCTAAAATAGTAGGAGAAAGTAATTGTAAGTTATGGCAACTATGTACGTGGATTACCTTATTTATCAGATGATAATAAAAGAGATGGTAGAATGAATTATTATTAATTATCTCTGTAGATTTATTTTGAGAAGAGGATTGTCGGCCTTCCAATTGTACTCCGACGATTATATCCGTAAAACCCCAAAACCCTTATCACTTATTATATTTCTCTCTCATCTCTTTCTCTTCATATTATTCCGGATCAGGATCCTCCTTTCTTTTTCTTATTTTATTTTCAGCCCATAAATTACCTAATTAATTTCTGTTTGACTATTTAATGGTGAGAGTTGGGATAATGTCAGATAGATAACGATATATGTTTTAAGGGAACCAAAGATTAAAAACTTGGGACCAATGGGACCCAATTCCTCCAACCCTAATTGGGCTGATATAGTATGGTATACAATTAAGTCACACTAGCGTGTCAGTGTCTCGAGCTAAGTTCTCTGACTCGGGCCAGTACAACTTAGAATAAGGGTGTCAAATTAGAATCGAAATTGAAAATCGATCCGGATCTAGACTAAATAACCAGAATTGAGCTGAATCAAATAAAATTTGGTTACCATCAAGAATTGAGATGTAGGAATCGAGCCCAGTTCGATTCGGATCTGTTCTAACATAAGAATCGAACCGAATTTGGGTACTAAGTTATTTTAGTATATTAATATATAATACTAATATATTACTAATAGTAATATTAAATTTTATAATACTACTATATTAAATATGATATCATAACCTAATTGAATTGGAACTGAATAGGAACCAGAATCGAACAAATGAAGAACAGTTACCACTTTTCAGAATCGAAGTAGGACTCAGTCTGATTCCAGATCACACCAACTCTCATTGAAACCAAACCGAACCAAACCGAATACGGGTTCGGACCCATTTACACCCGTACCTTAGAAGCGAGTAAGGTAATGTGGAATGGGTTATATTCCTCAAACATGTAGTTGGTGAGGCAGACCAAGCACATAAGAAGCTGGGTCAACAAAAGAAATAAAAGTCTACCCAACTCACAAGAGAGGGAGGGTCTCTTACCGACAATTAAAGTGGAGAGGATGAAGCCCAACTTCTGACTTCTGTTAACATCTCGTCACCCCAAGCTTTTTCAATAAAAATCTTGTTTTAAAATCCTGTTCTTGTTGATTGACTGCTTACCTCATTCATTTATGAAACTACCAGCCCCTCCCTCACTTCCACGTTCAGATGATGCGGCCATTATGTTATAATCTAGGGTTACAATCGTGCCCATATGGGTTAGGTCGGATTTCTTACGACGTGTTTGGTTGCGTAAACCATTTGAAGGTGTATCAGATGATTCATGAATCTGAAGCACAATCTTGACTTGGTTCAATTCGAGGTCAGGTTGAAATATCTCAGCCCATGCCTAGCCCTGCCTGCCGCCAATAACGATTAAAATCCACTATTTAAGTATAAAAAGCTTTAAACCCACGACACCATATATCGCTTGCCTATTTGCAATGTCATGTCTCACTCATCAAAGCACATAATACGACACATGGATTTCTTGAACCCATCTAGGCCCAATGTACAAATCCTCGGTAAAATCTTTCTGAAAATCCTCACTTGGAAGACCAGAACCTTGGTTGAGAGGGAGAGAGAGCTCTCAAGTCTACATGAAGACAATCAAGAACAAAAACGTAGAATGGGTTTTTCTTGTATTCCGGAACGAGTTCCGTTATTGAGAACATTCTAAGATTACAGAACAAGAATGTATACCAAATTGTGTTCTTCATGTTCTAGAATACATTCTATTCTTACAATGCATCTCCAAGAATACATACCAAACACAACCTAAGTATGACAAGACACTACGAATTTTTTCAAAAGCAAACTTCCAATGTAGGGATTACCCTTCAACAATTAGTGGAAGATCCACTAATGAGATATTGAGGTTTGACAAGCCAAAGAAGATGGTCACTATATTTCTAAAATCCGTTAATAAACTACAGTTGGCCCATATCCTTCCTTCCCTTTAACAACCCTACCCCTTACCCCCAAAAAAAGTAAATAAATAAATAAGAACTATTATTGCTCTCAGCTTAGTTGTTGGTTGTGAGGATATGAAGCCAACCCATAGAAATGTTAATAAGTCTGATTGATCTGATAAACAGTCGGAATTATCATTATTTATTTAGGGTTCTTCAAATCTGTTAAGAGAGATTAAATTAAGCAATGGTCATTCCAACTCCAAAATATTTGTTGGATTTTTTGTTTTTTGTTTTTGGGTGTGTATGTTGGAGGGAATAGTTAATTAAGATTTTATATGTTTTAATTATTATTATTGAGTTTAAATGTTGTAGTCACCACCTAACCAAATAATTATGAGTAGTGGAGAGAAGTGCGGTAGTTAGAATCAAATTAAGAAAAGAGTAAGTAGTTATGAATAACTATTGTTGTAATTTGTTTGTATAAATAGCAGAGTAACGAGTAAAGAAAAGACCTTTGAATCTTAAAATATCTCTAAAGATATGAGGTAGGCTTCCTCACCTAAACAGATGTCCGGCAGCTTCGTCTGTAAAACCCCTAACTTCTGACCTGTTGTTCTCTCTTTGTCTCCCTATTATTTCTCTATTTTTCTTATTTTATTTCAGATTGCACGTAACAGTATATGTTGAAAATGTTCTCTCTTAGTTGTACGTATATCCTTGTGAGTTGCTTATTCTTACAATTGTACACATTTCACCCTTATCTTATTCACCTACCACAGATTTCCTTTGTATATACCTTCTATATTAGTAGAAGACTAGGTAGGTAAGATATATTGTAATTATGTAATTATCTCCTATATCAATAGGAGATTAGGTAGATAAGATTCCTTGTATATATATTATCCAATTGTACACACAATAAGAGATATAAAGTTGAGTTTGAAATTCAAACTTAAAACTTATATATTGGAGTGTTTAGGTCATTTCACAGCGTGCCCCTCTTTGAAATGACCAAACCCCCTCTATTTTTGCTGAGCTGGATCCTCCATCTCCCACCTTGATTGGAGGAGAGCCCCGTCAAAGGCACTATCTTATTATGTAATATATGATATCTAGTTGCACTTGCGTTTCCTTTATTACACTCAAAAATCGATCATCTTCTCTTTTCCAGATCTTCCATTGTTTTCTTCGTTATTTCTTTAATTTCTTGGTGTAAATCCAAATTAGTCTGTTTTTAGTGAACAAAGAAGAAGATCTGTACTGCTTTTGATTATTTAATTTAACATATTGGATGTTGTTTATTGGGCACCCTAAGGCATTGTTGGAAAATCAGGTTTTCTGACTCGACTCGTCTTCTAGAAAAACCTGGTGACTCGGCCTTGTCAAACCCGGTCAAGACAAGTCACTTTTTTTAATTTTATAATGCAATAAATATGTATAGATTAGTAAAAAAATCATAAAAATACAGAAAAATATGGGAAAAACAAAAAAAAAATAAAAATCAAGTAATCACATATAAATGCATTTGAGTTTATACCATTGAACAAGAGAAGGGAGTTGAGCAGTTGAGATTTTCTTATTGTTTTAGATTATGGATTTACTATTTAGTTAACTCCGTTTCTAAGTGTAACTGGTTTTATGATTTTTTTAAAAATGACTAAACTAGCCGATTTTGTCATGACTCGGGTAAATATACCAAGTCTTATTTGACTCGGACCACTTATGACCCAGTCTCATCATTTTTTACCCTGGCTTAGTCTACACGACTCTTGACCAGGTTTTCAATATTTTGATTCGACTCAGGCGACTCGCCCCAGTCAAAATCCGATTTTCCAACTATGCCCTAAGGTCGTATTTCTTTGTTCTAGGTAATTTGTTAAGTCTGGTTCCTTAACCATTTAGAATATTTTGTTAACTTTTTTCAATATTTTGATTCGACTCAGGCGACTCGCCCAGTCAAAACCCGATTTTCCAACTATGCCCTAAGGTCGTATTTCTTTGTTCTAGGTAATTTGTTAAGTCTGGTTCCTTAACCATTTAGAATATTTTGTTAACTTTTTCTTTTGATTCTTGAATTCTCATGATGGTTCTTGGCTACATGTTTCTAGGATTTCCATATCCCTCTATGGTAAAAATTGTTAGGGGTACAATGTCTTGTATTTCAACGCTTGGATTTGTGGGTTGATTCTAAAGGATTGTTAAGAGGTTGTACCATGGGGCAGCAGCTCCCAAGGAAATTTGTTTGAGGACTATAAGGGTACTTTGGTAAAATTCTTTTATAAGGTTTCGTTATGAATTTTTAGCGATTGTTGTTTCTCTGTAATGCAATCTAAGAGAAGTGTGAGGACGAGCGACTATAACACAATTCTCCATTGATAGTGAAACAGATCTCATCTCACCATGGATGTAGGCAATTTTGTCGAATCACGTAAATCCTTGTATTCGATTGTGTGATTGTTGTTTGTGATTTTCATTTTTTTCTGCATCATTTTAGATTATTGTTTTCTACAATATTGAGGGGAAAAAAGGGTCAACACTTCTGGTCTAACAAGTTTCATCTTTAGCTATTTTGTTCATGACTTTTCCAATAGAAATTCTTGATTGATAATATATTCAAAGAAACCAAACATAGCCATAAGGGTAATTTCATTTCACCAGTAGACAATACAATGATAAAAGTCTTAACATGATGAAACTTGAAAATTAGACAGTTGGTTAATTCAATGAACTTTCCCATTTAATGGTCAATTCAATTGAAGATGCCCTTCATGTGGCTCAAAAGGTAGGACAACCAACCTATCATCCCGGAACATATAGGGGGTCTTGTCCAAAACATAAAATAAAGGGTGAAGAGGTCTTCTAGACAGGCAGTTTTTTCAGGGGGCCCAGAATCCAGATATAGGTCACATTGAAACTTAAATGGGCTTCAAATTCTGTGGATAGATAGAGCCCAAGGTCCTTGATCACATGGCAAGTTTTAATTAAAATGAAGTTTACCAAATAAAAAAATAAAGTATAAGGTATTTCATAATGAGAGGATATATAATTGAAGGGTAATCAGTATGGGGAGTGAAGTGGATTTATTCATGTTGTTCAAAAATTTTAGGGTAGATAAGTAATTTCATAGACTTACAGCAAAACCCTAGGTGGGCTTCCTCCAAACGCCTAGACAAGAGATCTCTACTTGGTCGCATGGTCTCTACACAAGCATTTGGACCAATGGGTGAGCACGCATGGATATCTACCTAGGGGGTGGAGGCGTCAGCTCATGATGCCCTATAAGAGGGCGTAAGAAACACCACCAAGTAGAGATCTTTTTCCCTATATTTTTTTTTTTATATCACTTCTAAAAAATAATAGAAAAGGAAAAAAAAGAACTCTGTTTGAAAATGTGGATCCTACACTTAGACACAAGATGGGGTGAAATGACCGCCCCATCCTCTATGAGAGGCGAAAATCCCACCCCTGTTTAGGACTATCAATTGGTCCGGTTCCTTAACGATTCTGACCCTAAGGGGTCAGGACCAAAATCGGACCAATAAGTTAATCGATTTCAAACCTGAAATCTAGGACCATTAACTAATGGGTGGACCGGTTCCGGTTCCTAAACGAATCTAAACAGTCCATATTAAATGAAAATAAAACCCTAACACATGCTACGTATATTCAATAATATTATAATAAGATATTAATTTCATTCATATGAGATATGCAAGCCACTATCATTGTTTTTTTTTCTTAAATCATGGAACTAGTTTATATTACATCTTGTTTTGTATTCAACTAATAAGTAGAACACTATCACCTTCTTAAGTTAGGATTAGCTTAAGGTATGTTCTTGCGTTTAAATTAATAGTCATATCTTTAGTAAAATAGTATATGAAACAAGTGGTACTAGTCAAAATGAATGACTGAAAAGGTAAAGGGAGACATTGGCTATCATTTGTTTTTTTTTATTTGGATGAAAGTGTCACACAAACCACACAACAATCCCAAAAGGTTAACCGGTTTTTATTGACATTGGCTATCATGACCTTAAGTTTTAAGAATTATATAATATATAGGGTAAGGATATGAATTAGTTCAGGTTCCAATGGTTCCTAATTGGTCTATCGGTTCTAGAACCATTGAGAGACCAATAATGTAATATGTAGATTTGGAATTAGACCAATAACTTCTTGGTAGATTCAAAATTGGACCCAATAAGCTATTGGATGGGTTGGTTCCGATTCCTAATAGGTCGGTTCCAATCTATTTTTCGATTTTGATCCAAAATTGACACTCTTACCCTGCTGATGTTTTCACGTGATCTCCTAGAGCAAGGGCCACGCTCTTAGACAAAGACAGAGTGAGTAGTTCAGTGGCTCAGTGGTGCTGCCGACGACGACGGACTGGTACGCTCCTTGGCCTATTTCTCCCTTCGTCCATTGGTCCTCCCTCTCTCTCGTGTGTGCATGTCTGGGTTTTGGGGTTTAGGGATTTTTTTTTTTAAAAGCATAATGCGCATAAACTACGCCCTCTGTCTATCTCTCTCTGTCCAAGTTAAGGATTTTAGATTTCACATCTTCAATTTGGAGTTTTTAGGAGATTGAAGCATGGGTTTAAGGCTTCCTTAGCTAACATTTCTGATCTTTTCTTCATGGGCTCTCATGATAAGTTTCTATTTCAGGCAATTTTAGTCAAATTTTCTCATTATTAACTTTTTGTTGATCTTGTCTGCAGAGATTTCTCAACGACCAAGACTTCATCTTCACCAATTTCACTTTTAGTCTGGTGCGTTGTTCTATGATTTTTCTTCCATTTAATTGTATTCATCATGCTCCATCTGTTAGAAATTTTTTGGGTTTTGTGAAACCCTAAATCAAATCTATACAATGAATTATAACACTGATTGAATAAAGAATTCGGGAGAAACGGTGTGTACCTTGCACCCATGTGTGTTGGAGAAGATTTGGTAGAGTTCCCCAAAATGAATACGAACGAAAACCTTGGTCAAGATCTTCTCCAGTCTTCTTGTCTCATATGCATCTCTCAAATTCTTGGTGGGAAGAATAAAGAATGAGATCAAACGACTGCAGGGACCCCATAATGGGGGACAGAATAGGAGGGGGGAATCTGAAAAGAAATCGGAGGGGGGAGGAGAGAAGAAGCCATGAGAAGAAGAAGAAGGGAGGAGGTGTGCCCACGCACAAAGAAGAAGAAGGAGGGGGGTGTACACATGCACAAACTCACTTTGTTTTCAATTCATTCTTGAATAATCAATACCGTGGATTACAGCCCAATTTAAAGAAAATAAAATCTTAACTATATGGAAACTAACTAACAAAGAAACTGGAAACACAATCTCATCTCCCTACCCAAAATAAAAGATAACTACTAAAATAGATCCTAGCGCAAAGACTGGATTTGTGCAAAAGAAGACTAACACATACGGTTGTAGAAGCAATCCAAATCTGGAGGATCTTCCGCAATCCATAGGAAAATAAGGCTAATCGAATGTGTCTCCAAGGGACTGGCCCATCTCGGTCGAGATTGCTAAGAGGGTCAACCCAATTCAGCACTTGTCTTGCATCAACTCTCCCGTGGTAAAGAAAAACTCGACCACGAATTTTAAAGAAGGAAAGGATCAACATCACTTGATCAGCTTCCACGATCAAAAGCTTAGATGGGGTGATGATCCCGCACATTTCCCGATCAATTGTTACGATCTCCCGATGGTTGTCAACAAATGATATGACTTTGATTGGAATATGACCACGGGGTTTTGCCACTGTAATCGGACCATTAATCGGTTCCACGGCTGCAATCTTGATCAGATCGTTCAGCTCCACCTTTTCTTGAACGACTATCGACGCCATCACATACATCCTTCAGTGGTGGCTCGCCTTTTGGCTCTTCAGAGACATCTTCAGTAGAGTCTTCCGTCAGTGCAATAGAATCTCCTGGAAGTGATTCAATCGGTGATGCCTCAATCACAATTTTCCCGTCTTTCTGTGCTGAAGGCATGGATGTGTTCTTGAAACCCTTTGACGGTTTGTAGTGCAATTGTACCTCACTTAGGCATGAAAATTGAATATCCAATGTACAACAATCATCATAAACATTACGCCCTTGAAGAGCATTTCTTGCTAAAACGGCACTCGAGAATGACTGATACTGGATAAGGGCTTGAGAACTAGCAGGCTTATGAAAAGTTGTCATGATCTTTTCCACTAGTCCATAAGGAGAAAATACCTGATGTAGTGCTTCTACCGTTATAGGATATAATAGGTGATGGATTGTAACCAAGAGAATTCGGTTGCATTGTATCTGAGTCCTACTATTGGTCAATTCCCGTAAATATTGTGAAGTGTAGAACATTGATGGCATAATTATAAATACAATGGGATTTATGATATCAATGGCAGATTTGTAATGAAGTAAAGTCTGAAAATCTGAAATGGCTATTTAAGGATGAAGGGTGGAAGGACATGACAGGAATTATAATTAAGGAGGGAGGTGATTTTGGAACAGAAAAAAAAAAAGGTATAAGACGGGAATAAGGGTGGTAAGCAAGGGGTATTGTTGGAACTTAAAATAAAAAAGAAATAGGGTAACGTGAGAAGGGTAATTTTGGAAATAAGGTAGAATAAAACTAAAAGAATAAAGTTGGGGGTAATATGGGAAATGGGGTTTTAAAGATCAAATCGAGGGTTACCTACCAACTCTCCTATTTGGAGTCTGTTACCACAGAGTGGGAACGAGAAGTGGAGGCGCAACTTTGAAGGAGGACGACAAAGGTTCTGTTGAACTCTTCTTCCAGTGGAGATCCTGCAGAGACAAAAGGCGGAAATCTCAACTTCGTCAAAGGAGTTGATCTTCGACTTCAACAAGGATTCTGCCACTACGAAGGAGAACGCTGGCGGAGAAGTTGATTGCAGTGAGAAACCAGGCATGGAGGCGATGGGAAGGGTGTTGCTGGTTTGAAGAGGAGTGTGGGTAATACCGCAGGTGCAGGGAAGATCGATGGAATTCTCTGCCTCTCACTCTCTCTCTCACTTCTCTGAGACTCTTTTCCTTTTTTCTTTTTTTTTTCTCGGTGGAAACTGAAGAGGGAAAAGGAAGACAGTGGGGTTGGTGCTAAAAAAAAAAAAAGAGAAGAAGGGGTTGTTCGAATGGTTTCCAGAAGGGGAAAAAGAAAAGATGGAATTCAGGATTTTTTTTTTTTTTTGTCACAGAGAGGAAAGCAAGGGGAAGAGGCTACTCTGAATCGGGAGGGTTGGGAAGATGGGTTTCAGTCGTTATTTATTTTTGTTTTTTTTAAATATGGGAACGAAGAATGGGGTTGAAAGGGCGCGGACAGAATGTGATGATGACGGGATGCTTCGGGGTTTTATGGGAATCAAAGGGAATGTGGGGGGTTTTGCTGGTGTTGTTCGGTCACAACTGCAGAGAAAAGAAATTAAGAAAGAAAAAAGAGGAAGAAGAACAGAATTGGAGAAAGATAGACTGAGAGGAAAAAGCAGGGAAGGGAGACTCAGAAGATGCAGAAAGAGATTCACCTAGGTTTGGGCTCTGATACCAGATAATGGGGTACAGAATAGGAGGAGAGAATCTGAGAAGAAATCAGAAGGGGGGAGAAGAAGCCGTGAGAAGAAGAAGAAGCGTGGAGGTGTGCCCACGCAAAGGAAGAAGAAGAAGCAGGGGAGGGGGTTGTCCAAACGCACAAAGTATCTTTGTTTTCTATTCGGATAACAGCCGAATTTAAAGAAAATAAAATTCTAACTATATGGAAACTAATTAACAAAGAACCGGAAACACAATCTTATCTCCCTACCCAAAAGAAAAGATAATTACTAAAATAGATCCTAGAGCTAAGATTGGATTTGCGCAAACGAAAACTAAAATTCCAAATTGTCTTGTGGGCTTCACATACGGTTGTAGAAACAATCCAAATCTAGAGGATCTTCCGCAATCCACAGAAAAATAAGGCTGATTGAATGCGTCTCCAAGGGACTGGCCCATCTCGATCGAGATTGCCAAGAGGGTCAACCCGGTTCAGCACTTGTCCTACATCACTCCAATCTTGTATTTATAATATAAAACCCTAATCCTTGTCTACCTCACAATGGAAAGGAGTAGTATACCTCTATTAACCTTAAAGTGATCTCAAGCCGGATTTTATGTTCATGGATCCACACCAATAGTTAGGGTATAATTAATGAAACCTATTATACCTTTGAAAATATCTTACACCGTCTATTCTCTTTTGGATTTGTTAAACACAATTAGGTTGTAGATTTGTTTGTAGTCTAAGAAGTTTAAATAGCTTTTCCCTGGTTTTTTGGGCTTAATTTCTGTAGTTGTCATCATAAAGTCATGCTTATTTAATCATCCCATCCTTTTAAAGTTTGTCAGCATTGCATGCAACTTATAGATTAGATCCTAATTTTTATCTGCTTATGTTAATCAATGACTTGCTTACTAACCGGTAAAGATCCAATGAATTCCTAATCTGAATTGTCAGTTGACTCTATCAAAGACTTGGTTGAAACCTCTGTTAAAGAATCTGTTTGAATTCATAGTAATTTTATCTGAACAGCAAACTTTGTTGAACGTTTGGTCACAGGTTCAATATCTTGGAAACAGTCTCTTTGGAAACAGGAGTAAGGCTGCGTACATTAGACCCTCCCCAAACCCTGCTAAACGTGGGAGCCTTGTGCACTAGGTACAACCCTTTTTTTAATATCTGAACAGCAAACCTTATATGAAATTTCAAGTGATGCAAGCGATTTTATGAAAGGGGAAATGCATGTATTTATTAGCCATAATCTCACATTATTATTATTTTTAAATATGAATACAATCAAGGTTAAAGACTTCCTACACCAACCTTACAAAAGGAAGAAAGAATAGCAAAAGTAGAATATAACAAGAATTATAAGGACATTGATCATCAATAGCTTGAGAGGGCCATATTTGTTTCCGCTTGTTCATACATTTATTTGTACTCCAGTGTCATATGTGGCTCCAGCCTTCCAGTCCTGTGGTATGTTATTATCAGGAACTACCCATGTCTCATCTCCTTCATCACTGCCACTTAAAAGCATCCTTATTGACAGCGGCCCGCTTGGCGGCGGGGTAATCGACCAAACTGCTCCATGACTCCGATCCAACAGCTTGCATGAATAATTTTGAGTCTGCATATATCAAAAGATTTGATTAATGTAAATACAACTAGGTTAGTTGTAGGGGTGTAAGTTTGGCCCTGTGAACCTAAGCCCGGACAGGGCCTGGGTGGGCATTTCAGCCTGCAGGGCAGGCTTGGGCTGAAGCCTTGGGGTGAGGCCTCGGGGTGAAATGGGCCTGGCTCAATCTGACCATGATGCCTTTAGGATTACTTTCAAGAATGATTGATGTTGATGTTGTCTTATTTTTTTTTTTCCTTTTCTTTTTAGTGCACATTAGGACACAAATGGCTAAAAAAAAAACAGG
Source organism: Telopea speciosissima (assembly GCF_018873765.1). Lineage (NCBI taxonomy): Eukaryota > Viridiplantae > Streptophyta > Magnoliopsida > Proteales > Proteaceae > Telopea > Telopea speciosissima. Next base: position 53,928,110 of record NC_057921.1, on the reverse strand, counting down.
GCTAGCCAGGATCGATCAGGGCCAGCCCAGCCTGGTCAGGGTTAATCAAGACCAGGCTGGGCTGGGCTGAGAGGATTGGGCCTAAGCCACGATATCTCAGCCCGAACTTAGGGCCGGATTAGGGTCAGGCTGGGGTTTTAAAAAACCCAACCCAACCTAGCCCTGTTTCAACCCAAATCCCAATAGGAGGATTGAGTAAAGTTGCTTGAGAAACTGATGAAGAAACTCAATTTACCAAAAAACTAGAACAAGAAATGCCTCACCTCACAGAGCTGCACAGCAGTGATATCCTTGTTGCCTTGCTGATACCATATAACAAAGGCTAGGTAATAGGGGTAGTTGCTGTTCTCATCAATCTTGATTGTAATATTATGGTTTGGGTAACTACATGAAACACTGCAAAAAGAAGCCCAAACTGTTTATAAGCATAGAACATCTCATGGGTTCAGCCAAGCATTTAAAGACTTGGATTTTGGGTTCTAATGGCTTACCGTCTATATTCAATATCAACAACACCAAGGGCTAGTAATGAAGCAGCTGCATCTTTGGTCTGAGCCATCTTGCTGAAGGCATGGTTGCTCAGTATAAAGTCTGTGTGATCACTTGAGCCACTGTCTGTGATGACTACAGTTACTCCATTGTCTGAGCAATACTTAGCATTTGTGCATCTCACCTGATAGCAGGCACCACAACCTAATCCACTTCTATAGAGATCAGATGCAGCTGATACATCTCCACCATTGATTGTTGCTCCAAATGATCCAAACTCACATGCACCAGCTGCAATTCAATAAGAAAAAGATAAAATTAGAACCTTAATTTCTATGTACTAATCACTAATCAGAATATTAAAGCAGTTCTGGGTTTTTTTCGGGTTTTTGATTCTATTTTACTTTCTGTTCCATTCTCTTCAGAGTTTGGGTAGTAAGCTGCCCTTGATTGAGTGAAGCAATCACTGCATGTTGCTGCATCGGTTTGAGTTTGCCAGAGAAGCAAACAGACAAGGAGGAAAGCAAAAGGCTTGAGAGAATTCGAAAAATCCATTTTAGGACAAACAAAGTTAAGCAACACAGAAACAGAGAAATGAAAGGTGCTGGTGGTGGTGAAACACTTAAGGCTTGCTGTATTTATAGAGAATTTGAAAGGACACATTGTTTGGTGTGATAAATCTTGGACTTTGACATACTGTTGTGAAAGATTTAGATGAAAAGAATTTTGTAGATGTTCAAATGGAAAAAAGGTTTCCTACTCTGCTCAGCAACCTTCTTAGACTTAGAATTACTTGATAGAGAAATGTGGACAATGTGCTTTCTTCTCTTATATTCTATTGAATCTTTTCTTCCTTAGTTTGAAAATTTAGATAATAAGTTAGAGATATAATCATTTACTTAAGTAGATTAAGATGATTCACTATTGTTATATTAATAATTGAAGGTACAATGTTGCAAGATTTTATAATTTGTAGACAAGATCAGAATCTTTTATAGTGGAGGCAAACAGAATGTCTATTTATTTAAGATCATTCTTGTTTTTGTTTCTAGGAATAGAGGCTGGTTGACAACCCTTTGGCAGAGATCTTCCATGGTCAAATTTTTGCTGTAATTTTTTATGTTTTTAGTCAAATCTTTGGCTCATATGAACAATGTGTTGAAAAACAACGCCTAGAAGTGGCGATTTGTAGAAAAACATGAAAAATTGAAAGAGAAGAAACAAAACACAAACACATAACAGAGAGGATTTACGTGGTTCACCCCCAAAGATGGGAAGCTACGTACATCCATGGCCGAGCAACAGAACGAATTTCACTATCTCTAAAATATTACAAACCCTCAACTTTCACCCCTTACCCTCTCAACGAGATAAGAACACTTCATAAAGAAGCCTTAACCCAAAAAAAATGCAGAAATGGCCCTAGAACCCAAAAATGACCACCCGGTCAGGGTCAGATCAAAACTGAACATACATCGAAATACATATCGTTTCAAAGATCTTGACGAGCCCTACACAACTGACCACCAAAGGTCAAAGGCGGTGATGTATGCACTTTTCAGGTCATCCGAGCTCGATTCAAGACCGAAACGATCCACCGAAGATACTCTGAGCCACTTTCTGGATCGAAATCAGCCTTCACAAATCACACAATGGCCCACATTGCATCTGTGATCTTATTGCTACTTACCTAACAAGAGAAAAGAAGAGAGGAACAAGAAGACCAAGAAAATGTGCAAATGAGAAACTGAAAAATATGTTGTTGCTTGCTATTGACTATTGAGGGAAAGAAAGGGGTCAGTTTGGTGGGTTTGCACTATGAAGACCATTATGGTTTGGCTTCTCTTAGTAGTATCACTCCATTAGTCTATTACATCAGGGTTTGAGAATTCTTAGTATGGAAGGCAAGAGGAAACACACAATATTGTTATTAAACCACTCTGCTCCTCCTTTTGTTACAAAAAGCAGTAACTACCTATATAAATGGACCCTAGCAATGGCTTTTATATTAATTCCAGCTTTTCTTTGTTTATTGCTTAATAAGTGTATAGTTAATCTAAAGTCCAATCTTGTCTTCTTTACCTTAATTTTGAGAATTTAGTTAGGTAGATTGGAGTCTGAAAGCCATGGCATCAGAGATGACATGGATACCACTTGTTTAAAAAAAGCCTTCAACCCCTCCAAGAACCCAAATGCCAAGAATGTATCATCTAGTGTCATTGTCAAGTTGGTATAGATCGTTTTATTGTTTCTGTGAGGATTCTGGAGCATCTGGCAACTTGTGTACAAGGATGTTGATATAACCTGAGCTTAGGAAGAAAATTTCAACTTGATGTTAGTGAACCATGAGTACCCGCTTTACCACTTTTTATTTTTAGGTCCCCCGCTACCCACCTACCCTAGAAGGAAAAATTAAAGAGAAAAAAAAGACCATAATACAAGCTATAGTAATCTTCTAGGGGTGTCGATTGGTCGGCTAGAAACGTTTTTGGTGTGGTAAGGATGAATCTGAAACCAAATCATTAAGGAAAGTTGGCCGCCGAGCTCGGATTGGTTTTGGTGTGATAAGGATGAGAACCTGAAACCAAATGATTAAGGAAAGTATTGGTTTCTATTCAATTTGGTTTTGGGATTTTCATTTTCTCTTATCAGTCTGATTTCGTTTCGATCTGGTTTGGGTTCAATTTGACATATATATTATTACTGAAGAAAATTTGACATATGTATGTATGCAAAATTATTGGGAAAAAATATGTTTTTAATGGGTTTTGGGATGGTATCGGTTTTATCTTGGTTTGGTTTTGATTTCGGCTTGGTTTTTCATCTGTTTTTTTGTTTCGTTTTGGGTTAAGTCGGTTTTAATTTGGTTTCAGGTGTGCAATACCCCTGCCCAAAGCTGATCCAATATGAATCAGTTTGCTTCAATCCAGGTTATATTGGATCAGTTCAGTTTGGGCCAGTTTTGCAGCCGGTTCGGACTAGTCTTTGACACCCGTAGTACACTTTCATGATGTCAATACTAATTTGAGTGATATAGCTACCAATGTATTTGAAGAAGAAAATAGAATGGGAATATTTATGGTAAGACCATAAATAGTAGATTTCCCTAATTCCACCTTGTGGAAGGGTTGAATGGCCAATGCAACTGTTCATACTTGTATGGAGTTTAGACAAGTCATCTGTCAAATTTCAAAGTCTAATTCAATCAAATATTCTTTCGTGAATTGACATGCATGGTACTTTGATGACTACTGAATCTCTCACGATTTTTCTATTCTTTGTTTTGTCCCTCGGCATGTGAGCAAGGGACTCTGGGGTATACCTATTAACAAAGTTTCAGTCAAATCCAATTTAGCACATAACAGATATAGGTTCTTGATTATACAAAAAATTTAACGTAGTCCTCCCCAAATAACTATCAAAATTCATATACCATCAAACATCATGCATGTTCAAAACCTGACACTGCCTTTCTAATTTGGTTGTACATTTAGATTTTAATGTATCAAGAGGAACAAAGAAAAGTCTCAATAAGAATTGAAACACAAACACAGCCACACAAAAGGGCATTTACCTTTCAATTAAGTTTTCTTCACCCATGTGAGGAGAAAACCTCTTCATCAATAGTGATGTGATGCTATAATTGGACTCTGGATCATGGTTTTAGTACAAGATATCGGATCAAGTATCAGTCATCTTCAAAACCATTATAATATCGATACTGATCGACCTGTATTTGACAAGTTTGCCCTGGTTTTCCTTAAAAATTGGATTTTTATTTTTATCTTTTTACCCCTGGTCTATACCGTTTCATTGATACAGTATCAAGATCGGTGGTTAGCGATATAGATAGAGATTGTCCTACGGGCAATCCAATACCGATAACTCAGACCATGCACTGGGTTCATCATTGACTCCCATCCCTATTGTTCATGGTCTAAAAATTTTCCAATCCAATTAGAGTGTTAGATAAAGGTGGATGAAGAGATTCTCTCTTCACCATGAGTAGAGAAAAACGATAGATAGAGAGAGTTTTCTTCTCTTTTATTTTTTTTGAATTGAGTTGCTTATTCAATAATAGTAATAAATTTAAGGCCAAATATTCTATGTGCCGAGGACACAGGTTGTGCCCAGACACATAGGGGTGAATGAAATGACCATCCTGCCCCTTGAATGGCAGACCCATGTGTCTAGGCATAGGCTGCATTGCGATACAGAGAATATCAGCCCTAAATTTAATTGGAAGGGAGGTCTGCATGCTACCCCACGTCAAGCCAATGAACACGCGGGAAGAAATGTCTCACGATTTGTGTACAGGAGTCCATAATCCGTATGGGGGAAAAGAGAAAGTGTGAGATGACGTACACTATTGGTAATGTGTACATTATTTCCCTCTAAATAATTAAGCATAAATTCCCCAAGAAGCTAAATTATGTAAATCCATTCATGGGTAGCACTACGGTTGGAATCATTATTTGACCAAGGGAATGCAAAAGCTCTCCAAACAATCTATTAAAACCAAGAATTGGACATGGACTCCATTGTCGAGAATTAAGGGAAATCTACCAAAACCCTAGGAATTAAAATCATGAAGGAAAGATATTTTTCACAGATCTTTGAATTTTTTTATTTTTTTTGAAAGAATGTTACCTTGGTGCGCTGCCCCTGTGCCTAGGCATAGGGGTATGCAAAATGATCGTCGTGCCTCCATAGAAAGGCAGAATTTTCCAGGGACATGGCAGTCCTTTCGTGTGCCCCTATGTCTAGGTGCAGGGGCAGCGCACCACGAGACCGGATCATGTCCTTGTACAAGTACCATCCAAGGCCCTCTAGGGCCACTCACATGGAATCCACTTCTATTGTGGGTCCCACAGTGGATTCCATATTTCCATGTGACTAACCCTAGAGGGCTTTGGACGGTACTTGTACAAGAACATGATCCGCACTCGCGCACCACACACACCTAGCTAGCATTCTCTTTCCCTAAGAGTTTTTTTTATTCAAAAGTCAGATGTAGGTATGAGAGATAATATCTTTTTGGAAAGAATGCAGCACGTGGCTCCTGCACCTAGACACAGGATACGCAAAATGACTGCCATACCTTCGGGGATTCTACCTTTCCATTGGAGCTCGACGATCATTTCACAGGGTCATGTGTCTAGACACAGAAGCCACGCATCACACGCGGCGAGGTAGCATTCTTTTCCCCTATTTTGTTAGTTTTTAACTATACTTCAGATTTTCTGTCAAAACAAAAGGAGCCTTAGCAAACTCCAATGGGGCTGAAACTTAAGAAGTGGGTACAGAAATTATAGGATTTACTTTTTTCTTTATAAAATTTGGGCTCCCTTTCAACATGCCACTTGATTGATTTCTAAACTGATCACATAAACTTATCTAGTTAGACCAAGTAGAAAAATGTTATCTATATGGTATAAAGAAATTTATTAGATTACTAATAAGCAAAACATGTATACCAACCTCTCTCTCTCTCTCTCTCTCTCTCTCATCTTGACTTATTGGAAACTTTTTTTTTTACTTCTTTATTTTGTCTCGTGGGTCTTTCTAGGCATGCATTTCTAGGCATGCACTATGCCTAGTGAAGTATAACAATTCATTATTTGTCACTTGCTTATAATATATGTATGGGAGAGGGTTTCTTACATTACTCGAATGCAATTTCAGGTGAATGAGGGAATCCTCTTTAAAATCTGACAATAAGGAAAGAGGGATTTATGACATATCATCCCTACTTTTACCCTATATGTATATATACACACACTCTGAAGGACAAAAGGAGAAAATTAGTTAAACTTAAAGTTGATTAAATAATGAATAAAACCTAGAATTAAGCACAAGGCAGAATAAAAATAAATAAATAAAATAAATTATTGCAATAAGTAATAAGAAAAAGTACAACTCGTCTCCGGACTTGACAAGGCCGAGTCCTCAAGTTTTATTGAAAGATGAGTCAAGTAAGAAAACTTGGTTTTCCAACTATGGAGTGAACTACAAATATACAGATTAATGCCATTATTATTGTTTGAGAGAAGGTAGGGGTGTCAAAGTTGGGACCGAATCAAACCGAAATAGCCAGGCCCGAACTAAGCCTAAATCTTATTGGTCTGGTTTCAATTTGGGGGATACGACCCCAAACCGAACCGAACCAAACCCAATGACCCCGATTATAGTCCGTTTAAGGACCATTTATGACATGTTTAAGAACCTTTATAGCCCAATTAGTCCATTAGCCTATTTATATCCTGATTATAGGTGGATTATTTCTATTACCTGGAGCAGTGGAGCCCAATTATGTATCAGAGAAATCGATTAATTGAATAGAAATGTATCGATGTCCTAGCCTACGCGGACCGATCACCTAAAGTGATGAAAACTGTGAGGGACTTTAAATTGGTGGGGACCGATTAGACCCAATCAAAATCAATTGCACCCGACCGATTGACACCCTTTTAGTGCGGTAAGAAAAGAGTTTCATGATAGATCAGGGCACCCAAATAGTTGAAAAGTCAACATTTTTTTGTAAAGTTTGGAAAATTGACAAACTAAGCCCGTAATAAAAGAGGGCTTGACTTAGCTCCTCAAAAAAAAGGAAACTTTCCATTTTGTTCCTTATTCATTGCTTGTTATTCAAGTTTGCAATCTAGAAGCCAGCTTGTCTCTTTAACTGTGGGAGGTTCAACTATAAATACAAATGTACTGCCGTGATCCCTCTGCAACTCCTCATGTATATTCTTCGATCGACTCTTGATTATCTTCAAGAATCTCTCTTTTTCCTTTTCTTTTCTGAAAGAGGAGCAAAATAGGTAAGAAAAGGAGGGTATTTTAATCACCGAGGCATCAGTTTCTGGGTATGTGATGGCTGGTGCCATGAGTATTTCCAACTTTTAAAATCAAATGTATGTCTTCTTTATACTGTAATCAGGGTTTTAAAACCAGGTGATGGAATTGGTTTCTGCCAATTCTCGAATCAGATGGGATTGGAATCAGCCAGAATCGGGTCGAATAATCCTAGAATCGGTCTGAAATGGCAGAAATCGGAGAAATCTTGGTGTAAATATTTTGAGTTGTATTCAGAAATCGGAATCGGTCCCAGCCAATTCCCATTCCAATTCACTGATTTTTAAAACCCTGATTGTAATCTTTACTTCCTCGTATAAATCTAAATCTAATTGATGTAAGATCTAAGTCTCCTCTAATAAATGACTGGCTCTTGTTTCGTTGTTTTCTGTTTTTTTGTTTTTTTTTTTTTTTGTTTTTCATTCTCTGAATCGGCTGACTCCGATTCCGATTTCTACCACTTACTAAATCAGAATTGGATCGGTGGAATTGATTGATTTCTAGTCATTTTCATTTTAGTCCATATTGATTTGAACTAATTCAATTTTTACCCTAAAATAGCTTAAATTCTTGATTCCTAAACTGATTCAAATCGATTCGGATCTGAATCCTCTCTGACCGATTTCATTTCTAATTCCGAGTTTTAAAACCTTGGTTTGGGGGCTATTGTTTTTATTTTCTGGTAAGTGGCTCTATGTCAAGCTAGATTAATCGGTACACTCAGTTTTGCTGATTAATAAAATTTATTTTTCGTGTCATGTTGCAGAAATAGTTTATGTTTGTTTGTTTGTAATGGCAAGAAAGGTGTTTTTTTTGGAATTAGGGCAAATTGCCTCGTCACATTCTCCCTTTAAATAAAACTCATTGCATTCTGTAATAGTAAAAATGTATTTTGTGAACCTTAAAACTCCATTTTAACCTTTTACTGTTTCTGTATCTGGCTATAACTTTTCCAAAATTGTGTAGAACATGATTTATGTTTTCATTCATATAAAATTTTGTTGTTTCTTATAAGATAATTTTTTGTAAAACAAGATGGAGCTCTAGAACTAGTTCAAAAGCCCAATTAAGTCATTGGTTGCTATAACCTTAGGCCCAATAGGCTCCATAAGGTAAAAGGCCCACAAAAGAATTCATCAAAATTTGTGTTCACCAAAGTGGATATCCATTACCTCCTATTCAAAAGATTCATATGCACTTGTAGTCAAGGCGTCAACAGTTGGCCTGCACCGGTAAGCCCAACTTAAACCGGCAGAACTAATTACTAAACATGTCGAGTTCAAGCACCAACCGATTAATAATTGGACAATCCTTATACAATATAGCCTCCTGATGATTTTCTGACTGAGACCAACCGAATATAATGATCAAGCGATAGCCGGACATTTTTAGCCTTTCTAAGCCTAATTTGTCTGATTATAGCTCATTTAAGGACCCTTTATAGCTAAATTAGTCGATTAGTCCATTTAAATCCAGGTTATAGTCAGATTATTCCAATTACCTTGAACCCGATCATGGATCAGAAACCGACCTACTTAATAGAACTTTGTCCATATAGTTTACAAAATTGAACCAGGAAGCAGGAACTGGTCTATTTAGGTTAATTCCGGTTGAACATGATTTAATCCGGTTGTTGTACTAATAAGGTAGAAAACCAAGAGGAGATGATCAAATATGGTCTTACTGGATAACCAATTCATATCTAGCAGCGGCCAAGGTCTTAAAACCCGGAACCGGACATGGATCGACCTCCCTCAAGTCAAATCGGGTTGGAATTGATCGGGAATCAGATCAAAGTGCATTTATGATCAATTCCAAAATAGATTTTAAAACTCGGTTAGTCAACTAATTCTGATTCGGTGTTTCAGACAATGATTTGATTATCTCTGATAAGGAACATAAAGATACTTCCAAAAGCATTCATTTAAAAAATTAAATTCCATAACCCACCAAACTCTGCAACTTGGACTCGTCTCTCCGGAGAATCCAACCGTACATCTAATATTTGATAAGATAAAAAGACATTACTGCCCATGTTTTTACGGTTAGATTCTCAATTGAAGTGCACTAGATAGTACACCGCATTTGAGAGGATAAAAATCTCATTTTGGGTTGCAAGCTCGAATTAGATTTTTCCAATACTGATATTTAGGAACAAAAAAGCTATGCTTTAGAGATAAGGATCTCTCTCGGTCTTCAATCCCACACACACACATACACAATACTGACATAAGAAAATGCTAAGGAATACTCTTTCAAATCTTTGTCTACCTTTAACATCATAATTGGAATTGACTGGCATTTACAAAAAGCCTATCAGGATTAGATTTGTTTAAGGATAAGTTAGTGGACATAAAACATGATTATGTGTTCTTTTATCCAATAAGGCGATAAGGCGATTTCCCCACCAAACTTTTCAATTAGTAAGCCTAACTAAAAAAGAAATTAAAGCTAAATATCAGGATTAAAAGCATTCATTTTGAATCAAGGTCATTAAATCTGGATTAAGCACATCACTAGTGTGCGGTAAGCTAGTGGGTGGAATCAACGGAGTGTATGATAGAAAATCATATGAGAGGTACAGGGGGTCATTTCAAGAGGGAAATAGAGAGATAGACACAGCAGGTGCGTGCTAACTGTACTTATATAGATATAGAGAGTATATTAAAAGTAAGACCTAAAATAAAGGAGGAAGATGCGTATCTTTTGATTTAAGCGGTGGTAATTGCCACTTCATGTTCCAATCAGATAAAGTTAGATGGTCTGATTATATAATTGTGTCATGTGATAGGATGATGTGTCAATTTCAATCATCGGGGATAGGATGTTTAATGTCTAGTTGTTCACGTGTCAATTTGCAAAACCCAAAATTCATTAAAATATGCTCCCATGTATGTCAATGCTTGCACCCATGTATTTTCAACTGTCCAAATAATACACCCTCCTGATACCAATACCCGCCCTTTCACACCCCTCTCTATTAATGGGATCCCAATCACGTAGGTGGAGGAAAACTCGATCCAAATTTTATTATAGAAATTATTTTTTTTTAAGAGTAAACATAACAGACCAAAAATACTAAAGTAGAACTCATTATTTTTGTGCAAAACAAACGGACTCTTGTCTTTTCTCTCTCTCTCATCTTGACTTGTTGGAAACCAATGATTTTTTGTTCAAACCTAAAGCCCACCATTGTTTGGTTTTCTTTATTCTTTTTTTTTATTTTTTTTTTATTATTATAATATATGTATATATAAGCACACACAATAAACGACGAAAGGAGAAAATTAGGTAAAATTAAGTTGATTAAAATAATAAATAGAATTTAGAATTAAGCAAAAGACAGAATGAACAAAACAAATAAATTAACACATGGATGGGGATGGAAGAAAAATCTTGTCTGGGGGCTCAAGAACTTGACCTATCCAGCGGAAACAGAAGGATATTGAATTTAGAGTAATAAAATATTAGGGCTGCGTTCTTTGTCTTGGAGCATGACCCATGAATCAGCATAGGACCAATGAGAGTGACAAGCATCAACAGAGACGGAATTTCTACCTTTCATGGGCGTGGAACAATCATTTCACCCTATGTTATGTCTGAGTGCGGAGCCATGGTCAACCTTTTGCTTCACTTTATATATGGTAAGTTGGTAACCTTGGTAAAAACGTTTGTCATTTGAAATAGCTCATAGTCCTTAAGCTTGCCTACTAGTCAAGGGAAATCTTGAGCCCTAGTGCTTAAGGCTTGCACACAGAATCTAGATCAGATTTCATTATGTTAGGACTTTACGTGCTGTTTTGTGATGACACATGACTTTTTGTTTCTATAAATATTTCCCTCATGTTGCCATTAAGAGTGTTTAGAGGGGCATTTGTGAAAAAACAGACCCATGTTATTAGGGCTACAACAAGGTCGGGTTGGGCCAGGCTTTCTAAAACCCCAGACAACCCTGAGTTCCCTTAGTTGGGCCCAGGTCTAGCCCCACCCTAACATCAGAGCCTGAAAAATTCAACCTTGACCTATACTTAGGGTTGGGCTCGACTGACCCTGATTGGCCCTGATCATGGGGAGGGGGAAGGGAGATGCATGGGCCAACGACTAGGCTGAGGAGAAAATTATTAATTTTACATAAAATAACACTATAATAAATATATTATATCACTAATAATCTTTATATAATATATTATATAACAAAATATGTGTTATATTTAAAGTTTATAATATATATATATTATATCAATATATATTTTATAATATAACTTACAATAGGGTCGGGTTGGGCCCGGGCCAAGTTGGGCTCAGCCCGAGGTCTCAACCCTAGCCCAACTCAACCCTGATTCATGGCCAGATATTTCCAACCTTAACCCGCCCTCAAGGCCAGGGTATCTCAACCCAGAACTTTGTTGTTGGTGAAGCCTGATTCCAATTCCAGTCCTGTGGTATTTTTGGGCTAGGGGCATTTGTGTACTTTTTGGGGTTAAGGATTTCTTATATATTGTTCTTATCTCTTTGAGATAGGGTTATGAGGGTTTGTAACATTTCTAGAGAAAATAGTAAAACCTGTTCTACTGCTCGGCCGTGGACGTATCTTCCATCTTGGAAGTGAACCACGTAAATCTGTGTTGTGCGTTGTGTGTGCTCTCTCTGTTTTCGTTTTTCTTCTGCAAATCGCCATTCTGGGCGTTGTTTTCTTAACAAACTTGTTCTGGCTCAAGGCGGGTTCAGACCGAAAAGCCAAACTTGCACCCCAGCGTGTTACCATGAAACCATATTGAAAAATTAAGGAAAAAGAAGCCTGAAAGGCAATGTGGTCCCTACACCTAGATATAGGCGAGGACAAAATGACTGCCCCACCCCCATGAAAAATCGAATATCCAGCCACTATTGATGCTTCTGCCCATGCTCCCATTGGCCAGCTTATTGGCGCAAGGGCCACGCTGCCTTTAGGGAACCCTCTCCCAAAAAAGTTATTACTCTCCACATGTGGAGAGCTGATCCGGACTTCACACACATACTCAAAAATTCTTTGAAGTTGAATCAATACAATTGAAAAAGGACTGAATTTCCTCAAGCCATGGTGAAAGGGAATCCCATGACCATAGCTTTCGGATGGGCAAGAAAGGGTATCACGCAATAGTGGGAGATATGTTATTCAACCACTCACAAATAGGGGATGTTTTAAGACCCTTGGATGATGGTTGAACCCTTCCCACGCGGTGTAGAAAAACTTTCTCCATCGAAAAGTGATCGATTAAGGACTGAGAAGAATGTTATTGACAACCATTACATCAATTTTTGTTCGATCAACATTGGTGGTCCACTATCGCCTATCTTGTCACTCAACCACTTTAAAAGTATAGGCTAAATGCAACTTTAAGATGTCATAATGGAGGCTGATAATGTCATTCAATACCTGATTGTTGCTTTGACATAGCCGTGATTAAGTTGCTCATATTATGGGGTCAATAGATTTGTAATTTTACCGTTTTATCGCTTGTTATATTTTCAAAAATTATTTAATATATAGATAAAAAAAAGTTTTCAAAATATTAGAAAATTCCTCTAATGCAATATTTACTGCTGTCCTTAAATGAAGGTGTCAAATTTTAAAGACAGGCACTCTAGCTTTTAAATTGTGATTACCATAGATGTACAAATTAATATCATTATTATTGTTTTGGAAAAAAGATTTCTACACACTATCCTCTTATAGATTCCTTTATACCCTCTTCACATAATAAACAGTAGGGATCCATACTCACACGCTTTTCTCTCTCATATTCTAATCATGTGGGTCCTATGTAAACCCCATATGAATGATATCATTTTCTAACCTCTCATTGGTTGTAGGCCCCATATGAAACTCTATCCCGATATGTTTTTAATGCCTTAACAAAAACTGTGATTGTTTATCAAAAAAAAAAAAAAAAAACAAAAAATATGATTCTTTATGATTTAAATTAGCAGGACAAGTTTGAGATCTTTATCCTCTCAGGTTCCTGTCCGGTTCCTCTCCTAACTGTGAGTGTTATCTGTTTTGCTTTGCCCACTAAGCTTTTCAGATTGCTCTCAAAGAACCAGACAAAACTGCTGGTTTAATATTCGGCTAGCATTTGCCAACAGATGCTGAGTATGAACCAACTAAATCCTAATGAAAGAGCCCTTATCTCCTCCAAAATGGAAACTTTCCATTTTTATCTGGAATTTTCTATTGTGGATTGCTTAGCCGGCCAAGAGGATAATAATATATATCTGTGATACATTGTGACCTACCCATAAAACCCACCATTATCTTCTGTTTGCCATTGCATTATGCATGTTAGGTGCAAATGGGAGACATCCAAATTTCATTAAATTGATGAGCTTCTTTACTGATCACCCAACCCAATCTACCCATATAAAAGCCCAAAACAAAAATAAATGTTTTAGTTCCCAGACTTAAAGCCTCTTTGGCATGATCTCTGTTTCTATTTTTTTTTCCTATTTTTGGGAAATTGTTTATGAAAAATAGAAGTCGTTTGGGTAACTACTACATAGAATAATGAACCATTGACCTAGGCCAAATTTTTTTCTTAGTTTGTCAGGGTGATTACCAATGTTAACTATCTTTTGTTTGACATGGGAAGTGTTTCAATCAACATGTGAGTCATTCAGGGGGGGAGGGGGAGGGGGAGGGGGAGGGGGAGAGAGACACACACATAGGGTGCTAGCATACGGTATACCGCTAGCATGCCCATCTTTCTTTAAAGGGAAAAAGATCTCTCCCAGGTCATGATGCACCTGCGTCCACACTCGGGGCGAAATGATGGCCCCACTCATTATGAAATACAAAAAAAATCCACCCATACTCTCATTGGCCCCGTTCTAGTGTAGAGGTCACACGACTTGACAGTGATCGAACTCTACATATGGTTAAAATAACAACATGCTTATATGCATATGCACTATTTTGTGTGGGTGTTAAATTAGATTCCACATCACACCCACATTACTTGTGTCGATATTAATTTTTTAGAATCCTAGATTTCAATCCAATGCATGGCAAAATCCTTTTATCTTACAACAATCACATTTGGATAATTCCTTTTTATTTAAGTTAATGGCCAAATGTTCTCTGTGCCGAAGGCGTAGGCTGCGCCCAGACACATGGGGGTGGGTGAAATGACCACCCTACCCCCCTAATGACAAGCCCATATGCCTAGGCGCAGGTTACGTTGCCGCATAGAAGACATTAGCCCTTTTTTTTAAATGAAACAAATTTCTAATTTTTTTGATGAGGGAACAGATTTCTAATTTGAAAATACAACCCAAGCTTGAAATAATTATCGTAGCTTTGAGGGATATTCTTATTGGAAAAAGATTCCATTTGTGGATATAGTCTTGCTTGAAGGTGTTATTCATAAATTGGTTTGAGTTTGTTGTAAGCACCTTTCAGTCAAATATTAGAGGGAAGGGTCAAGGAAGGACTTAAGGCTGAAGAATACTCCAGAGTCAAGACTGGAGGAGGTTAAGGACAATGAGGGTATTTTGGTCCAAGAAACAATTATGTGAAGGTCACGAGTTAGAGCGGAGAAGGAGAGGCCAAACTTGTGACGACATGGGTTAGTCCCGTGTCAAGCGACACTTGGCACGCTCTAAACACCCATCTCGTGTGTGCCTGCGCCGTGCCATTTAACTTTCGCTTCACGGCTTTCTCTTTCAAGTTTAAAGTCTTTAAACCAAAAACCTTTTTCCCAAATCACGGGATGATTGAAGGTAGCCTAGCACAAAACCACCTATTTTGTCTCTTTTTATACTAATTGATTTGATTACTGCATAACTCACTGTTTAATACAATACTTATGATTATGATTTTAGTTGATGCTGATTTGTTAGATAAAATAGGTAAATGGAAAGGGATTCTTTTAGTATATCAGAGGTTGCTTTGGCTTCAATTATTGGAAAAAAGTTTTCCACGTACCTAATGTATCGTATACCTCTTCATATTGGTTTAAGGGAAAAAGATCTTTGTTTGGGAGTGTGGCCTAAGTCAACACTCCTATGAGTCTATCTCTCTCCTCCCCATGTAAAAAGATACCTCTGCCCCCTTGTTTTACGGAGGAGAGAGATAGACACATGGGAGTGCTAGCATAGGCCACACTCCCGGACAGAAAACTGCTTCCATTGGTTTAATTATGGGCAAGAGATCGTTGCCTAATTGAGTAGCACTTGCACCAATGCAAGGGCTGATGGGAGCGCATGTAGGAGCATCAACATAGATGCGGTTTTTTTTATTTCATGGGGGTAGGGCAGTATTTTCGTGCACTTTTATGTCCAAGTGCATAACCAAGAGACTAGGTAGCCTTTTTTTCCCTTAATTTATTATTTTCTTTTTAATGTATTGTATGGTGTGGGAGATTCCCCCACACTGGCAGCGTGAATCTCCCAATATTTACCAGTGTGATTGATCCCAATCCCCAATTCAATAATTTTGGAAATATGGTTTCTTCCATATAATAAGTCATGGGATCCACACTAATACTCTCTTTCCTTAGATAAAATGTGACTTGATGTTTGATTCAATTTTCAAAACCTATCTCTTAAACATTAGTTGTCCCATTTTCATCCAACAATTTGTATTCATTCTTTTTGCCTCCCCCCTCCCCTTTCTCAACTTTATGTAATCTAAGACCTAAACCCTCATTGGACCAACCTGATCAAATAACTACCAGATTCTGAAGTATACTTGTTCTCCAATTAAGGGTGTCAATTTCAGCTCAAAATAGTTTATCAAAACCAAAGCAAACCATTTAAATCGAAATTCATAAACCGATTATGATTTGGTTCAATTTTGGGTTTTTGTTTTTTTTTTGGGGGGGGGGGGTTTGTATACCGAAATTGATAAACCAATTATTAATTGATTCGATTTCAATTTTATATCTCTGTATGAAAAAAGTAATTGTCTCGGTTTTAATTATGAACCTATAACCCATGGGTTTTAAACTATTTCCAACTTAGGGAGAAAGAACTCTGTCCGCCTACCCCAACACTCCCATGTGAATAGACACATCTGCCCCCTTGTTTTGAGGAGGAGAGCGATAATCACATGGGAGTGTTGGTGTAGGCCACACTCTCGGATAGAAAACTGTTTCCCTAAAACTTATTACAAAAATAAAAAAAATAAAAAAAACCTATTTAAGACTAATAAACCATTAAATCGAATAAAACTGGTTAAACAAACCGTTAAACCAAATACAATAGATTACACATACTAAAATTGATTAAACCGAATAACCAAACCTAGTAAAATCAATTATGAACCATATATATAACCAAAAAACAAAAACAGAAATCAAACCGGTAATAAATTGTATAACCGAAATCGATTAGTAATCGATTTTGATTTGAAAACTTGAAACCAATTAATTGATTCGACTTCGATTTTTGTCAATTACAACATGAATCAAACCATATTGAACTATTTAAATTAGAACCAGACCGATTAACACCCTTAGTAAGGATGTAAACGGATCAAATTTGGTCGGATAGTGGCATTATCATATTCATATCCGATTATATTCAGACGAATTCACATAATATCCTATTAGTTTCCAGACGGATTCTGATAATATCATATACGTTTTGTTGATGAGAGTTAGGGTTGAGACTTGAGAATTCAGCAACTAAGCCAATAGAAAATCTAGAAAAGGAATCATATTTTCTTAACTTATAAAATTAGAAAAATAAGAAAACAAAATCCATTAAGGTAACTTAATCGGATAGGCAGACACAAATATATTTCAGACATTTTGTTACCATCGGATTGCTAAATGAATCGGATAATAATCGATCAGATAGGAAAATTATCATATGCGTATTCGATTAATTTTAAATAATTATGAACGCGGATCGAATTCGAATTTTCAAATATCATGGACATGTTTAAGTCTTAGTCCATTCACAAGGTGAAGATAGAAATTAAATACTCTCATGAATCATGATATATAACCACTGGTATTAGTGTATTACCCTTCCAAGCCCATGAAAAGACACATTGTGTGTCCAACTGACCATTTTACCCTTATACTCTTTTTATTTGCCCTTTCCTTTTTTTGGACAAACTGTTTTTCTTTTCATGTACATGATACACCACTTCTTTACCCGTACCGTTTCCTATCAGGAAAAAAATAACAAAAAACAAAAAACTTTATGAGAGAGACAGTGGAAGCTTACGAGGACCTTACCTACCAGCCATGATAAGATCATAAGACTACTACCCTTTCAGCCAGGAATGATGTACACGTGCCATTCACACGTGTCAAGCGATCCCTCGTCTCAGTCACGTTCTCATGGACATCCCTCGCTTGCTGACGTGTAACAAATCTACATGCGTGGCGGATAAAAGCCACGTGGCGTCAAGTATATAACGCTGTTCCAGTTCTTCCTCATCAACAACCGCAGTAAAAAATTTCGTATTCTGTGTGTGTCTATCCTTCGCTCCTTCGTTCCCCCCGTTCCGTTTCTCGTTGAACGTAAACGAAGAACGTGGACGGAAATAGATTGAAGAGAAGACAGATGAGATTAATGATTCTGTAAAATCTAGGGTTTTGGATGTCTTCTTCTGCAATTCGGATTTGGTTTTTCATTTGTGGTTGAATTTATGTTCGTTAATGGCGACTCCGTTGACAACGGGTCTTCAACGCAGAGATGGAGGTCTAGCTATAATGACCGGACTTGTAAATCCGGTGGATCCTTCTTCTTCTAAACCTTGCTTGAAGAATTGTGCTCAGAAATCTCCAATCCTTATCTTTCTCTTCTTCCATAAAGCAATCCGGTCAGAACTCGATGGGCTGCACCGAGCTGCTATGGCGTTTGCAACTGACCAGGACGGTGACATCGGACAGTTGTTCGAGCGTTGTCACTTTCTTCGGGCAATCTATAAGCATCACTGCAATGCCGAAGATGAGGTGTGTTCGCTAGTTTCTGCAACTTTGCTTGTCTTGCAAATTATTCAAGAATGAGACTTGAGATACTTAGGGCTCGATTTTTTGTTTGTCCTTCATTTTTCACCTGAATTTGATGCTTTTGAATGGTTCTTTGTTCTCTGGATATTATTCGACTGAATTTGCCCTTTCCGTGTTTCAATTTGTGTATTAATCCTTATCTGATTTAAGACAGGGCTGATTTAAGACAGGTTGGGGTAATTATATTCTTGTATTTCCTCCTTATGTCGTGTAATCACTCCTTATTAGGAAAAAAAATACTTATATTAATTATTAGTGATTAATTTTTATTATTAATCCTGATTCGTGTGAGACAAAAGATTGCAAATTTTAAGCGTGAGCGGCCTTTTCTTTATTACCATGTTTTTTTCTTCTTTATCTTCTATTCCTGTAATTCCTGGATACTGCCTAATTAATGTTGCAGCGGTCCCATACTACTGTAAACGTTTTAAAATTCTATTTTCCTGTGTTACAGAGTTTCATTTTATAGTTCGGTTAATGGGTTCATGCATTTGTGAAACTGTATAAAAGGGCGTATCCAATGCATGAGGCTCCCGTCACTGCAGGGTCTGGGGAGGGTCATAATGTTCGCAGCCTTCCCCTGCTTTCACAGAGAGACTGTTTCCAGACTCGAACCCATGATCACTTGGTCACAATGGAGCAACCTTACCGTTGCACCAAGCCCGCCCTCTCATTGTGAAACTGTATATGAGCTGATAATAAAAGCCCATTTTGTAAGTGCATGAGAAGTAGTACATTAGTTGGGCACGAAAAAAAATCCAAATATAATCCCCGCACATTTTATACATCTTGCATGAAGAACAGAAGGGAAAACATTCTTACATATTAAACTTTCTAAAGGGACATACTAGAAACCATGAGTTAAAATTCCAAATCTAGTTTCTTCTTGACATAGTAGTGATAGTACACCCATGGTACTTTAGGTATGTGGTTTGGAATCTTAAATATTTTGATATGATTTCTTTAATCCATTTTGACGAAGGATAAGCATTTTCTCAATTATTTGGGTTTAGCTGCATAAATCCTGACCCATGTGCTGTAGTCCTATCCAACCCCAGCTTTTAATGAGCCTGACATGCACCTTGTAATTCTACTAGAAATTTCATACCATACAACCATTGACACAATTTATTTCTGACATTCCTCCTTACGTCTCCCCAAGCTCCCCAAGATACTGTTAAGTTCTTTGTTGACATTTTTTTAAAAGTTTTTAATCCCTTCTTTCTTTATCTTCTACTTTCTATTTTTTTGTATATATATATATATATATATAAATTAAAGGGAAGTTAGTATTTGGATACTTGTGAGACACTTCCTTTTTTTGGCCCTGGTAATTCTGTGACATTTCCTTTCTCTGCTGCATTATTATTGATTATTTAATATAGGGGTTTGGATGAAAAGACAACTGAAACCTCAAAAGCTCCATTTTCTCCAAATCTAAAGTGAGACAGAGATCATAGAAGAGACCAAATTGAGACAATTTAATGAATCTTGGATTGACAAGCAACACAGAACTGTTTTAATAACAGAGACTGCAAGAAAATAGTAATAGATAAGCAACAATAACAGGTATAGGTAAACCCTGCCGTGGCTTTCAAGAAAATGCTTCCTAATCCAAGATATCAAATAAACATCTGATAAATTGTGGGCCTTAACCTATATAAATAGACCTTAAAAAGAACCTAAAATAAATAGAAAAATAAAGGAATAAAGACACTAAATGTGTGGACTAGTAGTCCTCTTAATTAGACTAGATATCTAGCTCAACTTGGCTTCTTTATATAAGACTGTCTCTAAACTAATTTCTTGTTTAAAACTTATCTAAAGTATCCTAACCAAAAGAGAGAGAGAGAGAGAAAGAGAGAGAGAGAGAAAAAGAACCCTGCTTGAAATTTACTCTATTTCTCCCCTTTAAGGCTTGCAAACACTGATGGAGATTCCTCCGCATCAGAGACTTGAATACTAGGTTCTGATAAGACTAAAGGTTTAAGTCGTGAATCATGAGACTGATCGAAAAGCCTTAGGAATTCTACTTAGTGACATTCCTTGCTTTGGGTTCAAAATGTGTGGGTACAGGTAGGATTCGAATTGAACTAATAGTAGCAAGATTTAATTTTAATTGATCCAAGTGCACAATCCATAGTTTGCACTTGTAGACTTGTAGTATGCTACAACAACAATTGAGTCAAGAAGAGAAGAAAGAAAGGAGGATGAGAAAGAAGAAGAAGATGTTGCGCAGAAAAGAGTTGGGAAGATTAGGTCGATAGCTCTCTCCTATAATAACTAACATGACATTAAGAAAAAAAAAAGTAAGATTACATAAATGCCCCTTTACTAACATGTAATACACGTGTGCTTATGTCCCATTCTATTTACTATTCTACTCTCACAATATGTACGTCTTACACTCATCCTCAAGCTGGAGAATAAATGCCATACATGCCCAACTTGCTCAAGAGGGTATGGAACTGCAGTGAGTTGATTCCTTTGGTGAACACATCAGTTAGCTCATTCCCTGTCTTCACAAAGGGAGTGCAAATGTTACCGGAGTATTGTTGGATGAATCCCTTACAATTTAAGTCTCTCTACAAAATAGAAACTATGGCTGGAATGTAGAACACCTATCCAGCCGTTCTAGAAGCACTACTAAAGTAATAAGCAATATAACCAAAACAGAAACTAACATCTAATTTCGTATAGACCTCACAACGCCCATATTTGGGCTTATAGAATGGGCCCTTTACAAGACAAATTCCCAAATACTTGGCCCATGACCCAAATAACCCAATAGCGACTTAAAATTAAACATATTGGTCCATGCTTGTTCCTTTTTATTTATCAAAATTATTGTAGGCATGGCTTACCCGAATGAAGAAAAGGAGGACCAGCTTACGAGTAAGTAGTACTAAAGTCTGTTGGTAGGTAGGGTAAAGTTGTTGAAAATTAAACATATTGGTCCATGCTTGGTCCAGTCTAATGGCGTGGTTTTCTGTTGACTTTCTTGTTCTTTTGAGCTGCATCAGCACATGTATCAATATCAGAAAAAAGCTTAAGGTGTCTGACATGCTAGCATTTTGTAACATGTTACAGTGGCACGTTATTGAAGTTAAAATTTTGTGTTTCAGTGTTAGTTTAGCCAATAAGAAAGGTAAATTATTAGCTTTCGTTGATCATGTGTGCTGGTGCAATGCTCTAACACCCTGCACTATTGATGAACATGAGTACGTGTGTATATTACATGCAGTGTATTTGTAAATTATGCCAAATTTGAGACATGGAACCTAGAAGTCTGGTCTATTGCCTCAAGCTCTTCGTAAAGAAGAGTACGACCAATTGATATTTTTTTCAGGAAAAGTATCAATTGTTAAGAAATTTTCTTTTCTCTTTCTAGGTATTAACTAAAAGTGCAATGATTTACTACTTTTGATACTACAGGTCATTTTTCCGGCTCTTGATATACGTGTGAAGAATGTAGCACGGACATACTCCCTTGAGCACAAGGGAGAAAGCGATCTTTTTGATCAGTTGTTTGAGCTGCTAAGTTCGAAGTCAAAAAATGATGAAAGCTTTTGGGGAGAGTTAGCCTGTTGCACAAGAGCCCTTCAAACATCAGTTAGTCAGCACATGTCAAAGGAAGAGGAGCAGGTATTAATTTTTTTCTCTCTAATCACTAGTGTACATAGTTTTCTCATTGTATTCTAATGGTCATTGTGGTGAATTATATACTGTAAGTAGAGACTCCCTTGGGAGCTTGATATTCTTTGAAGTGAGTATGTGCTGAAATCATATTTGTTAAGTCACCTAGACGATCCAAGGTGATGGCCAAGCTGTCACAGCTGTGACACTTGTGGAGGCACGCATGTGCGTGGTTCTTGGGCCTAGGATGGCCATTGTTCCTGGCATGAGGTATGTCAATGCACCATGTCTTCATGTTGGCGTTGTGAAGAAGTGTAGGGGCATTTTTGGAAACCAAAGAATCTTGAGTCTGAAGTGCTACATTATGATTTTTTGAGGGGGGTTGATGTCTCCTTTAGGAAAAGGAGCCAAGGCATAAAGGCTATCTTGTGGAAGGGTGGTGTGCCTCACCCTCCTTGGTGTCGTTGCTTCAGCAAGACATTGTGGCTCGCCAGAAGTAAGGCATCGTTGTGGCGTTGGCCTGGCCATGTATGCATTGATAGCATAGGTATTCCACAGGCGGATACCATGGGGATAAATCGTGGCTTGCCAAAAGTAATACAAACAAGTGTTTCCTTAGTGGGTTGGAGCACTTACGAGGGCTATGTTACCGGGAGGCACTAGCATAGTGTTGATATATACATTTACGCTGCCCTTCCCTAACAGTTTGGGCTTTTAGGTGAAACGGTAGCGAACTTGGTAACAAAGCAGGGAGGTCAAGTGTTCGACTCCTGGGAAGTGCATCGGAACAGTTTTCCCGACATTTTTTCTCCCTCGGTGCCACGCGAAGGAAATGCCGCGTGAGATCCACGTGCAAGGACCGTGGGATCTTGGCCTGTACATGTGGGGGAGTGTTGATATACACATTTACGCTGCCTTTCCCTAACAGTTCGAGCTTTTAGGTGAAACAGTAGCGAACTCAATAGTGCACTGTCGAGCAGCCAGAGGTTCAGATTTGTGATGCTATCAGTATCTCCCATGTGTGAGTAACAACAGAAGGCTTGAGCAAAATGACTATCCCACGTATTGTGGTTTGTGTGTGTCTTTCTTGGGGCATGACTTGGATTCGGCGTACCTTGGGATGTGTTTGTGCTGGTGCTAGCTACTAACATGCACTGTGCGATAGTGGTGGCCCGACGTGGACGACTGTGCCTTACGTCTATCAAGCCCTCGGTATGTGTTGTGGGGAGCAATATGGCTCTATTTCCATTTGAGTTGGGCTTTAAGGGCACTGTGGGTGCAAGCATTGTAATTGGCTTGGTCATGTCTTCGAATTGGTGTGGCATGGCTTGCCCTGTGGGCTGTGGCTATGTGGCACTAGTGAGAGGTTCGATGATGAGGGAATCAATGGTTTAGATGAACATCCTTGTTGGGATGCAGGGAAGCAATTAATAGGTCATTGGGCTTGGCCCGTCAAGTGGCTTTGGATGTTAGGGAAGTGTCTTGGTGGGATATAAATAAGTGACAATGTGCACTAGGCCAAGCAAGGCAAGATGTAGTGTGTGGCTTGTGGCAAGTTGTGTCCCGTCGAGAATTGTGAGTAAACGTTTGGGTGAATGTTAAAATGGCTTGGATGGTATTAGGCTGGCCTTGCTTAAGCATTGGATAAGACGCTGCACGGGCAGTTTGAAACCTGAAAAGAAATTGTCCGTGACAAGGTGCCTTGAAAGCCTAGGTGTCGCCTTACCCAGTAAGTTCTATACATTAGTGTTTCGTAGGTATATGTACATATGTCACACATATTTTAGCAACAATATAACATATAAAAGAGACATCAAGCATTAATTGATTACATTCATGAAAGCATTCAACAAAATGCACAAAATAATAATGGGTAAAATATTCAATTAAAACAAGGAGACCAAGACAATGACTTGGAAACCATGGCAGTTGTCTTATTGAATAAAACAATGCAATAGGTTGCCTTATTTATAAAGGCTGGGTGAAAGAGGCACCGAGCTCTGGAAGGAGAGGAACAATAGAAGACATGGGGACATCAGGCGTACTGCTGGTTCGATTGTTGAGCGCATTAAAGGCTGGTTGAAAGAGGCACCGGTGCCCGCCTCGGTGGGTCGGATGGCTTCCTCCAGGGACAGCCTAATACTCCAGTGTTTTGGGCTTATATCTCAAACCCCCAAGTTGCGACGCCCTATTCCAGTTTACTGGTGTCCTCCTCTCGCTTCTGTAAAGCTTAACGTGGATGGGGCGTGTAGGGGAAACCCAGGAATTGGTGGAGGTGGTGGAATAATCAGGAACTCGAATGGTGTGGTTCTGGCGGCTTTCGCTAACTTTTATGGAGTGTGCACGAACTTGATTGCGGAGCTAAGAGCTTTGAGGGACGGTCTGCAGCTGTGCCATGCCCTAGGTTGCCTTGATGTGGTGGTTAACTCGGACTCGGCTGCCACCGTTCGAATGGTTAACCATCAGAGGTGCAATCTTTGGAAAGGTTGGTATTGGTTCCGAGAGGTGTTGTCCCTAGTGGCTTCGACTAGGGCTTCGGTGTCCTTTGCCTATCGTGAAAGCAACAGAGTGGCAGATTGGTTAGCTAACCTTGCTTGTGATTCTGGGTCTTCGACTTCTTTCCACCAGGGGGGTCTACCTGTTCTTAGGAAGTAACTGTTTCTGGGTCGTTGTCTCTTTTGTGGGTTGGGAAG
The DNA here is from genome assembly GCF_018873765.1 of Telopea speciosissima. Taxonomy (NCBI): domain Eukaryota; kingdom Viridiplantae; phylum Streptophyta; class Magnoliopsida; order Proteales; family Proteaceae; genus Telopea; species Telopea speciosissima. The sequence goes on along the minus strand of NC_057921.1, from coordinate 53,903,428 downwards.
TGGCTGTGCTGAATATAGTAAGAGTGGCTGTTCTCCAGGGCTTGGGGTAAGGTGGTATGTCCCCCCTTGTATTCTTTGATTTATTGATTGTTTCTAATAAAGCTCTAGGGGCTGGCCCGGGTCCCAGGTAATATTCGGGTTAAAAAAAAAAGGTTGCCTTATCCATAATAGAATGCCTTGTCTCCTAGATGCCTAGGTGATGCCTTGGCAATTATGGCTGGAACTGGAGCTACACAATCTGAATAAAATAGTGCATACTTGGATAATTAAAGAAATCTAGTGGACCAATATTGGATTGTCGAACAAATAATAAATAATACCATTCATTATCATAAATGTACCTTATCTTCGACAGTGCTGGTCATCTACATTGGTATCTATTCAGTTCTGCTTTTGACATTTCCGAATTACTTTGGTTCTATGACATCACATCATATGTTTGTCTTTGTACGTCAGCATTTAGCTTATTTGCATAATTAAACTTGGCTAGATATGATTCATGCCACCAAGATATAATTTTCTTCCAACAGATAAGACATCGCTATCCTTCAATTAATTTATGGTGATTTCTAGTTACTACCCGTCTACCCCGGCCCCCAACCCTCACCCCCGTAGACATCTCATTTTGTCCCCCTGGAGACATTCTTGGTGATGATGCACAAGTGTTTTGGAGCAGTGGGAGAGGTCCAATTTCTAACATAAGAGACTCCATGTAATCTTAGAGATGTTCGGATTCAAACTTGGGAAAATGACCAAAATACCCCAAAAGGGTTGACTGGGTCAAAAAAGTGGTCAAATGGCCTTGAAATCAATCCAAATTTCTAAAATAGATTATTTTCAGAAATAATATTTTTTTATTCAAAAAATGGTTTGAAAATGATTTGGACATTATTTTAGAAAAGATTCCATTTGAGCTTTATAGGACCCAAGTCCAAAATGGTTTCTAAAATTCATTCCATTTAAAAGTACTTGAAATAAGATTTCCAATGCCTTTTAAATCATTCAATTTGGATTTATAAATTGGGAGTTATGGTTTTTTAAATATTTAAATAATTTTTTTATAATTAATTAGGATTAACCGGACCAGACCTGGTCCAAACCCGAACCGGACCAGATAAGGCATGTGCATCCAGTCAGCATTTTGACGCCATCATAGGTTTCTTCGATGTGGAAAACCCTGAGCCGACGTCAAAATCCTATTCTACGACGTGCTCTCGATGTCGAAGACCTTAATTTAGACATTGAACAAAATCCATCCAACCTTGCCCACCTTTAGCCCTCTAATCCAAGACTTGAAAAGCAGACAAGAACTTCTCTCTTGTCTATGTATATGAAATTTCTGAGTTCTCTTTCCCTTCCCCACCCGCCACCACAACCCGCTGGCCTTACTGTTGGTTTTAGTACAAAAAACTAGTCCGAAGTCGACAATTCGGGGTCCGCCGCCTTCGGTTATTTGCATGGAGTCGGATCTCCTCCCACCTAGTGCGTCGCTCAACTGCCGCAGAGGTTGTGAGCCAGTGAGCTTCCTTCCGTTAACTCGATCGACAAACGAACCTACGGGCGGGCATTTTCAGGGAGTAGCCCACTTCTTCATACACTTCCTGGCACATACATTAAGGGAGCCATTGTAAGGTGACTGAAACACCAGAAACGGGAACTACCCTAGCTAATGATAGAGGCAAGAGCACTTTCCAGCCAGGTCCCATTGATTGATCATAACGATATCGTGGAAATGCTGCACGGACCCATATATATAGGAACGGAAGGGGGCAACTCATCTTTCTCATCTTATGAAAGATGAGTTGCCTTGTATCGGGTGAAGAGAAGAGGGTGGTAGATAGAATGAACAGTCGACTGCCATGGGAGAGGGAATCAACTAGGAACTGGCATCTCCTGGTCCCTTCCAACCATTAAAGGTACGTGCTTATTACAGACAGTGTGGTTCATGATCGAGCGAGTACTCTTCCTCATCCGGATGGGTACATTGAAATCTGGGAATCTGCAGTGAAGTATGAGTCTTTATTCCGAGCTTTTCATGCCCATAACTTGGTTGGATAGGCTTTGCTCGACCAATGGACAACTGGGACACATTCCCAAGTCTGAAGCACTATTTGGAACCTGTAAATTGTGGTTGAACATGAATTGAACTGGATTTTGATTGGTATCAACTATCAACCCCCTACCCTGTTTTTTACCATTTATGGTAAAGTCATCCATATCTAATCCAAAATTCGATGGTTTTGGATGAGATTTTATTTCTTATGAAGCTGAAACGTTGAGGAGGCCTCCCTAGGCTATAAAGGCCTTAACCCCATGTCCACAAGCACCTTTAGAGTGCAAGAGAGCCCTTTTGGAATGTGTTCTGGGATATTGCTTGCTGCCTTTTGTTCTTGCTTCTCAACCTGAGCTGAGTGTGTTCTCCACCCCAAGTTCATATTTTTGCTTCAATTAGGTATGCTTCTACCTTCTTCTTTGGTTTAGCATCGATTTAGTTTCCATATATTTTTAGTTTTAGCCTTGGCAGCAAGGTATACTGCCACTATCTTATTAGGCAGGGGCGATATACCTCTTTCTTGCTTTTTTTATTATTTGATTTTGCCTATTTTTTAACCATGATTTCTCTACATTAACATAAGTTAAGCATCGTAGTTTGATTTCTCATGTTAGGGTTTTGTTCTCTTGTGTCCATCCTATTCATGTTTGTATTGGGATTTTAATCACAATTCTTTCGTGATTTTAGTCTCTTGATGTCTCTGTTGTTCTCATGATTTACATCTTTGTTCCTTTTTTTTTTTAATTCTAATTTCATAATCGGGGTTTATCATATGCATGTAAGAATGATTATAGATTATTTAATATGTGATATCCATGCATTGTTTCTATAGTAGATGGATCTTTTTTTTTTTGGTGAATAAAAATCTATTACCAAACCCCAGGAGGGGGCGGGAGAAGGGAGGGGGGGAATATACAAGGGGAGGAAAAGAGGGGAGGGGGAGAAACAAAGCCTCGAACCTCTAGCTTAATTAAGAAGAGGAGGAGGCTGCAAAGAAGAAGAATCTAAACCCCAGGTTACAACAATATGCATGTTCCTTGGGGTATCAAAAATGGATCTACTAGGGATAAAACTGAGCTTAGAGGAAACATCAAAGGAGATGGCTTTCCAAATCAAGTCGAAAGACTGAGAGTTGTAGGTCCATCTCCTAAGATTCCTCTCCATCCAGATGTGGTAAATAGCGGCGCCAAACACGAGCTTCTGACAGTGTCACAAATAGTGTAGCCAGGGAGGGTCTTGTCTAACCAGAGCCATTCTCTATCGAAGGGCAAGGGTCTCCTGCAGCGAGGCCAAATGGTTGTGAGGGCTTTTTTCCAAATGGTGGAGGTAAAGGGGCAAGCAAAGAAGAGGTGGGCTATGTCCTCGAAACCAGACCAACAAAAGATGCAAGAAGGGGAGACAGGGATATTGCGGTGAAGAAGGAAGGCTTGGGTTGGGAGACAAAGGCTAAGAGTTCTCCAAACCGTGAAGCTATGGCGAGGGATGAGGCCTTTGAACCAAACAAGTTTGTGCCAAGGGACAACGGGGCTAGGGGTGCGAACAAAATTCCAAGCCGATCTATAACTGAAGAGGCCATTGAAGGAGGGGAGCCAGATAACCTTATCCGCAAGAGAAGGGGGGGAGGGATGGCCAGATTTGGGAGAGGATGGGGGGAAGGAGGGATAGGGGGGACCAAGAGCCAAGGGAGATGATGGTGGAGAGGGGGGGCAGATTTGGGAATGCCGGAGGAGTATATCAACCTGGGACCAAAAACATTATAGAGGATTCCCATAGGGTGCCAGGGGTCAAGCCAAAGGGAGGTGGAAGATCCGTCTACAATAGTAGAGGAAATGGCTCTAAGAGCAAGGGGGCGAAGAAGGAGAATCTTACGCCAAACTCAAGAGGAGTCAGAGGAAGTGGGAACAGTCCACATAGAGTCATTTTTGAGGAGGTGGGAGTAAACCCAGGAGACCCAGATGGAGTCATGCTTAGAAGAGATTTTCCAGATTAGCTTCAAGATACCCGCGGGCCGCGGTATTAGAGTCACGGATACGGCGGATGCCGAGGCCCCCCTCAGATTTGGGGAGACAGATGGTCTTCTAGCTAATTGGATGGAGAAATCTGGAAGCTTCTTTCCCTTTCCATAGGAAGGCACAGAAGAGGTTTTCCATAGCTTTGATGGTGGCTTTAGGGAGGCCATAGATGCCACACCAATAGATGTAGGAAGATTGGAAAACCGATCTAATGCATTCAAGCCTGCCAGCATAGGAGAGGAGGTTACTTTTCCATAGCTGGAGCCGTTTGCGGATATTGTCGAGCATGGGAGTGCAATGGTGCCTGGAGAGCCTAGCCGGGATGAGGGGGAGGCCTAGGTATTTGACAGGGAGGACTTCGATGGAGAAGCCGGTCAGACGCAAAAGGGCGTCTCTGTCGGACTCGGGGATTCCAGAAAGAAAGATTTTGGATTTGAGGAGGTTGATGCAAAGCCCAAAAAGATTCTCAAAGGGATGAAGGGAAGACATGATGGCCGAGATGGAAGAGGGGGATGCCTTTGAGAAGATTATTAGGTGATCAGCAAATGCCAGATGGGTGAGGTTGAGGTGTTTGCATTTGGGGCATAGTACAAAAACTCGTTTTGTCTCGGTCGAGATTTCGAGTATCTCGGTCGAGTCAAAACGAAATGCAACATCGAATTGAAAAAATACAATATTTCAAAATTTTCGGAAATTTCGGTGAAATTTCGGAAATCTTGATAATTTCGGTCATCTCGTTTCGGAAATTTTGGAAATCTCGGTCATCTTGGAATTTTACACCCACAAATGACCAAGTAAAACTAAAAAAAAAATACCATATTTCGATGTAATTTCGGTATCTCGAAAATTTCGGTTAGACCGAAACATCGAAATGAAACGAGATTTAAAACCTAGATTTGGGGATAGGCGGATAGCAAAGATTAGGTGGAGGTCAGTTTTGGTTTGGAGGCTCCTAGAGAGGACTTCTAGAGCAAGGGAGAAGAGGAAAGGGGAAAGAGGACAGCCTTGGCAGATGCCCACTTTGGAATGGAAGAAACCGGCGAGGGAGCCATTAACAAGAACAAAGAAGGAAGGGGATGAAATGCAAGCGGAGATCCAGCGGCCGAAAGCGGGGGGGAATCCCATTTGGGAAAGCACATCGTAGATGAAATCCCAACGGAGGGAGTCAAGCTTTGTGGAAATCAATTTTCATGAGGGCAGCAGGCGAATGGGATTTGCGATCAAAACCACGCACAATAGATGGATCTTAATCACACTGGTTTCAATATATGCTTAGGATCTTTTTTTTTTTTAACTGCAGTGATTTGCATTTCTTTTCATGTATAAATGTTCATTAACTTTGTCTTATAGCACATGCATAGAGGTATGTTTCCTCTCCATTCACATTATTTTTTCTAATTTCTCACCATGATGTCTTTGATCTTACTTGTGGTATTGTATGCAGATTATGATGTGATGCATGTGTTTAGGTTAGAATATTTGTTACCTTATAAAAGTACCAAGTAAATAGGAAGATCGGTTTAACAGGATGGGGACCGAGGGGCCTAACGCCTTCCTTGGTCCGCAGCTTGACTCAAACCCGATCTCACGGTCGGACCAGTTCAACTGGAGTCATGTTCTGTTTTGGGTCCTAGACCCTAATCTACATGGTGACTCCCTATTCATTCCTTCTCTCCCAAGAGGAGGATGAGATTCCCTTCTTTGGGAGGACAGGAAAAAATCACTGTTCTCACACCCCACCCCAAAAAGAAAAAAAAGAAAAGGAAAGAGAAGGAACCGTATCAATGAGTTTTTCGAGTTATATAGATTGTTGAACCTTCAAAATAGGAGTTATACCCATATTTGGTATATTGATTATTAAGTGCAAAACAACATATGAAATCATATCCTCACCATACTTGAGTAACTAGGTTTTACTCTCTATTTGCTTGTGATTCTTAGATCTGAGACCATTACTTATATGCTTTACCCAATATATTTGTAAATTCATTTCCATGTATATCCTTTCCGTACTTGGGTAACATATGTTGTAATGTCTACGTGCAAGAGGTTTGCAATTCTGAGACTGGCACTGCCATACTTCCTAAATCTTTCCCATTCTACAATGAGCGTATTATCAAGCTGTAAAGGATATCTAGATTTCAAAGGGCCATGAGGTCTCTTCCTCTTACCCTCTTAGGCAATTGAGCACTAAAAGAACAGGCGATGAAATTAAAATATAAATGGTTACCTAGAGTTGTATGTTGAATTTAATGTTAAAACACATGTAACAAAATATATTATGGTGTTATGACTGATTCACAAAGTTCTTAGATGGGTATCTTCTAGTGCATCCATTAATCAAGTTGCAATGTGATGGCAAAATTCCCCATGTGCTTATATGTTTTCAAAAATATCTATCGTGCGATGTAGATATATACACTATTTGAGCTCTCATTTAAAAATGAACTTGAACAATATCAGTTTGTCTTTGACCATGGCAGGTCTTCCCCTTGCTCATTGAGAAGTTCTCATTTGAGGAGCAGGCTTCATTAGTCTGGCAATTTTTGTGCAGTATCCCTGTGAATATGATGGCAGAATTCCTTCCCTGGCTTTCATTTTCCATTTCATCCGATGAGCATCAAAATATGCTGAAGTGCTTGTGCAAGATAGTCCCAGAAGAGAAGCTTCTGCAACAAGTAATTTTTTCAATCTTGGCATGGAACTTTCTTTTGTATCCCAAAAAACAGTATCTATTCTGTTTGGTTGTGTTTTCTTCAATTTACATTGTGGTTGACTATAGCTTGCGTTAAATGAAGGTTATATTTACATGGATGGAAGGGAAAAAGGTGTCCGGTATTCATAAAAACTGTGAAGATGATTCTCAGCTTCAGCGTTCTGTAGATTCTGAGGTAGGCATATCAATTGATCAGACTGAGCAAGGATCCTGTGCATGTGGATCTTCCAAGATTGGGAAAAGAAAATATTTGGATTCAAACAGTGAAGTTACTGATTCTACTGATGTCCATCCAATAAATGAAATATTGCTTTGGCATAATGCTATAAAAAAAGAGTTAAATGATATAGCAGAGGAGGCTAGGAAGATACAACTTTTTGGAGATTTTTCTGATCTATCAGCTTTCAATGAGAGGCTGCAATTTATTGCTGAAGTTTGCATCTTTCATAGGTATCTAATACATCATCTTGCTTTTGTTGCAGTTCATTTTCTGTTCACAAGTTAATCCACTCTCAAAGTTTGAGGGCCTTCAAAATGTAGTATGTTACTTGCAGAACTTGAGCTTTATTTTAGAGTAGTTGAATTTCATACCGAAAATGACAAATAATCAAACGTATTTCCCCCTGTATAACTCCTTGGTTTGGTTGCAAATTTGTCAATACCTGTGGCAGTCCCAACACAAAATTCAGGAATATCAAGTCTCAGCATAGCTCCTAGATATGCTAGGCCACAGTATTACAAAGGCTTGGATTCTTTTTGAAGCCCATGGTTTAATGTTTGAAGAACCACTTGCTACCTTCAATAGAACCCAAGTTTGAATATCCTATTCTTGGATGGGCACCTACGAAATGTCATGTTGTTATCCCTATGTGCCTCTCACTCTTTGTCCAACTGCAGTTACTGTTGATTTTACTTATCGCAAAGAAAAATAGTGACTACATATTAGAGATCATTCTGTTGCTACTCTTGGATTTCATATATTCATGTTCATATTCTTAAACGAGCATTTCTTGCCACTCTGGCTGCAGTATTGCTGAGGACAAGGTTATATTCCCTGCGGTGGATGGAGAACTCTCTTTTGCTCAGGAGCACGCTGAAGAAGCAAGTCAGTTTAATAAGTTTAGGTGTTTGATAGAAAGCATACAAAGTGCTGGTGCCACCTCAACTTCAGCCGAGTTCTACACAAAGCTGTGTGCACATGCTGATCACATAATGGATACCATACAAAAGCACTTCTACAATGAGGAAGTACAGGTCAGCCTTATTTTTTGGTTCAATATTGAATCCTTCTAGCAGTGTTATGCAATGATTTTCAAGTTATGCACAAGTCCTGCATAGAGTGGTTGAGAGAACCAACTGGGTATTAACTATTGCTAGATACGTTATGAAGAGGCAGACGCTTGATCACACATTAGCTGCAGATTCTAGACTCCCTAAAATCAAGCCATTACTGAGAACAACCTTAAAGAAGCACTCCTTTTTAAGCACTGTCCAGCTTCAGCATTCCATTTAAACATTACTTTCTTGTCTCGTATAGGTGTCCATTAATTATTTTGCATTTGTAGGTCATTCCACTTGCTCGAAAGCATTATAGCCCCCAAAAGCAGAGAGAGCTTATGTACCAGAGTCTCTGTGTGATGCCCTTGAAATTGGTAGAGTGCATCTTACCATGGCTTGTAGGATCGCTAAGTGAAGTGGAAGCAAGATCATTTCTTCGAAATATGCATTTGGCAGGTGCTTGCATTGTCTATGTCATTTTAAAATGTTATGGCCACACATGCAGTGCTTTTTGGTACAATTCTAATTTATATGTGGTTATGTGTTACAGCACCGGCATCTGATACAGCATTGGTAACACTTTTCTCTGGTTGGGCATGCAAGGGTCGTTCAGAGGATGTTTGTCTGTATTCAAGTGCAATTGGTTGCTGTCCTGGAAAAAAGTTCACTGAAACTGAAGAAGACCTCAGTCAGCCATGCTGTGCATGTGCCTCTACATTTTCTACCAAGGGGGAACCAGTATTGAATCGCTCAGATGATGACCAGAGACCTGTTAAACGTGGCAATTTCTCAGGATCATGCAAAAATAATGAAATTGTAAATAACCGTAAACCATCTGGTTGTAATCAGGCTTGTTGTGTCCCTGGTTTGGGAGTTACCAATGGCAACCGGGGAGTAAGTTCTCTTACAGCAACGAAGTCTAGGCTTTCCTTGTCTGGCAGTCCTGCTCCATCTCTTAATTCCAGTCTTTTTGTTTGGGAAACAGATAATAACTCTTCTGATATTGCTTACACATCACGACCTATTGATAACATTTTCAAATTTCATAAAGCTATTCTCAAGGATTTGGAATATTTAGATGTTGAATCTGGCAAGCTTAATGGTTGCAATGAGACATTTCTTCGGCAATTTAGTGGAAGATTTCGTTTACTGTGGGGTCTTTACAGAGCTCATAGCAATGCTGAGGATGAGATAGTCTTCCCAGCTTTGGAATCCAAAGAGGCTCTACATAATGTGAGTCACTCGTATACACTGGACCACAAACAGGAAGAAAAACTGTTTGAGGATATCTCATCAGTTCTTTCTGAGCTTTCACAGCTTCATGAATCCTTGAGCAGGACCAATATATCTGAGGATTCAAGTAGAAGGAACTCTGATTCTTCTGCTGATCTGGGTTCTGATTTTATTCGAAAACACAATGAGCTTGCAAGGAAGCTTCAAGGCATGTGCAAATCCATAAGAGTTTCACTGGACCAACATGTTTTTAGGGAAGAACTTGAGCTATGGCCATTGTTTGACAGGCACTTTTCTGTGGAGGAACAGGAAAAAATTGTTGGCCGCATTATTGGAACTACAGGTGCAGAGGTGCTCCAGTCAATGTTACCGTGGGTAACTTCAGCACTTAATCAAGAAGAGCAGAATAAAATGATGGACACTTGGAAGCAGGCAACAAAAAACACAATGTTCAGTGAGTGGCTTAATGAATGGTGGGAAGGAACTCCTGTGGCATCTCAGCTGAAAGAAAAATCGGAGATTAGCATTTCTCAACAAGGTTTGTGCAAATACTTCTTCCGTTGCTTCTGTTGGCTCTTATATGGAGTACAGGTTGGGATAAAGTAAATGATATCTGATGACACCATGCTGATTTTGTGTTAGTTTAATATTTGGAATGTTCTCTTTTAATGCCATTTTTATTCTTATGCTCTTTTAGGCGCTGATATGCAAGAAAGCTTTGACCGGAGTGATCAGATGTTCAAGCCTGGATGGAAAGATATTTTTCGGATGAATCAAAGTGAACTCGAGGCAGAGATAAGGAAGGTTTCTCGAGACTCGACGCTTGATCCAAGGAGGAAAGCGTATCTTATTCAAAACCTTATGACTAGGTATGTTTCTTCTCACCTCCTAAGCATGTAATTGTATCTTGGATCATGTATCCTGCATACTCTAACCAGTGTATTGGTTCTGTTAGTCGATGGATAGCAGCTCAGCAGAAGTTACCTCAAACAAGAACAGGGGAAGGTCTGAATGGTGAAGATGTGCCTGGATGCTCATCATCATTTCGGGATCCAGAGAAACAAGTTTTTGGGTGTGAGCATTACAAAAGAAACTGCAAACTCCTCGCTGCTTGCTGCGGAAAGTTATTTACATGCAGATTCTGCCATGATAAAGTCAGTGATCATTCAATGGATAGGTAACTCTCTGGAATTCTGTATGGACAGTTCAGGTGGAAATTTACTTTCCCCTCCTACCCCCTCTCTCTTTTTATTTGTTGGTATCCTGTGCATTATTTGCAGGAAAGCAACATCAGAAATGATGTGTATGTGCTGCCTGAAGATTCAGCCAGTTGGAGCAATTTGCTCAACGCCATCCTGCAATGGACTTTCAATGGCAAAACACTATTGCAATATCTGCAAACTTTTTGATGATGAAAGGTTAGGGAATTCTCATCAGAAACCCATTGATATCTTTTAGCCATGCAAATGGATGTACATGCTAGAATCTGGATATAGAATTGTGCAGAATCCCTTCCCCACCCCAAAAAAAAAAAAAAAAATTCTAAACCTTTTTTCCCCTTAAATTAAAACTTTTGCTTTATTGGTTATGTATGTAAATGTATAATAGATGTCTTTTATTTAAGGTAATCTCTTTTACATGCTAAAAAAATAATAAATTTTACCCAAACGCATAAGGGCAATTTTTCCTGTTATTCGACCTTTAGATGTGATTAGATCCCAGGAAAATCCCATGTAGGTTTCCAGCTGCACAATACTTAGACATGCCTTTTGTTTGAAAATATGATATGAAAAAATCAAATATCTCTATGAATTTTATATTTGTAAAACTGGAAATGCCTAATTTTATTATGCTATTACTTGGTAACATAAATTTGTTATGGGATTTCAAAACTTCTGGAGGGTTCCTGTAGCCAATATAAGTATTGAATTTGAAAGTGCAAAAAAGGAAATCCTTCAATATTCCTTCCGTTTGTTACTGTAGAATCGTCATGAAACATGTTCTCAATTCTCTATCCTTATCTAGGAATTTTTTTGAATAAGATTTCTGTCATTTTGTAAATGTGATCTTGGTATTGTCAAATTAATTAAAAATCTAAATTAACAAAATAATTGGTCACTGCTTGCACTTTGAATAATAAGTAATAAATAGAAACCCTCCCAGGATCGCATATAGGGACAAACCAATAGGTTCAGTTGGATCCAATAAACTGAACCAAACCCAAAACAACAGGCTCATCTTGTCTTGTTGCTGGAATTCTGCATCAACTCTCCCGTCTTGAAGAAGAAAAAAAAAACTGATCCACGAGTTTTGTAGGGTGCCAAATCAGATTTACATGATCATCCTTCAATTGTAAGTAGAATGCAACAACTGTCAATTTCGTCTTCCATCCTTCCTTAGCTCTGCTACCAAATAATGTAGATTGTTCCTGAACCAGTAAAGCCAGCGAGAGGTCAATTGCAACAGGGTTGCATATAGGGACAATTGGACAAACCAATATTTATAACAGAATTTTCTAACACTTTTTTTTTAAACATATGAAGGAAGAATTAAAAAGGGATATGACCTAGAATCACCACTAGGTCTGCAGGAAGGGCATCACCACCAATCCCAACGTAGCTGGAGTTATATCACCACAGTCCAAGGAATAGCATCACTACTGACCAAAAAGCAGAAAACCCAATATCTCAATAACTTGAATTGTTGGAGGTTGTGCCTCTTTTTTTTTTATATCATGTGTTTGTATTCCAAAATAAGTAAATCTACAAACTAGCTACTCTTTTAGAAAGGAGATCTAATTTTTATTACACAAAAATGAAATCAAAATAGCAATTCCTAGATTGCTATTGATTTAGTAACTAAATCTATTACAAAATAGAAACTAGAATAAAAGAACTATCACAACATAGAAACTACAGTAGTAGTAGATATAACTTCTAACAACTTTTTTTTTGAACATATGAAAGAAGAAATAACAGGGATATGACCTAGAATCACCACTAGGTCTGCAGGAAGGGCATCTCTACCAATCCCAACATAGCTGGAGCTATATCACCACAGTCAAGGAATAGCATCACTACTGACCAAGTAGTGGTCAGTCATATCCCCAATCTTCTAATCTCCTCTCCACGCAAATCACACAGGCCCACGTAAATCTTCATTCAATCTTCTAGAAAATCCTCAATGCCAATCACCTCGAAATCTTCTAAAACGAACAATAAACATCAAAATAGAAACTAACTATTTAATCCCGTATAGGACTAATATCTCTAATATTTGGGCTTATAGGATTGACCCATTACAATAGTAAACCCCAAAATATTAAGCCCATAGCCCATATAACCCCTTGGGTACTCAAATAAAGCCCAACTTAAACAAAATTTAAACCATAGGTTCAATTGGACCCAATAAACTAAACCAAACGCAAAAGCAAAAGGCCCATCTTCTCTTGTTGCTGGAATTCTGCATTACACCTCCCCATCTTCTTTTTGATAGACACCTAAAGATTTTCTTAAAGAGGGAAAAGAGAAGAGCAAGGTTAATACTGATACAACATTACAACATATTATACAATAACAACAGCAGCAGCAAGCAATATGGTGAAATGAAGACTCCCTAAGAGACTAGCCTGTATAATAGGGGCCCAAATATAAATCTTCTCTAGTATTTCTTGGCAGATTGATACCCAACATCTAAAAATGATCACATGAAATAAAGACCCCCTCTTTCCCACCCATCAGTTATTTAGTTGGCAGATTGAAACCCAACATCTAAAAATGTGGAACTTTGAAGGCGATCAAATGGCATTATAAGTTTACCTTGGATTGAACAATATCAATCTATCTGGGTGTTAGTCACACTGAGGCTAATGCTTGTCTTCACCTTCACGGTAGGGTTCAGGAGAAAAAAGAGAGTTCTTGGCCGCCGCTTTGGAGCAGCCTGGCCGTATGGCTGGGCTGCTATCCCCCATTCTCCCCTCTCCTTCTCTCTTCCTCTCTCTCTTCTTCTTCTTCCTCCTCCTCCCCCTTTCTCCACTTTTTCTTCCTATGTTTGGTTCTATCTGCACAGGTTGATGCCTCTCGAACCATAGTCACTGGTTGCTCGCTCTGTAGGGTTACCGTCTGGCGGGCTCGATTTGGTAGCACCTGCCGGTAGCCGCTTCGCTTGGCAAACTTCTCCGTCAACTGCTTGTTTGGCTCAGTTTTTCCTTCGTTCGTCAGCACCTCCGCCTTTGTCGTCTACATCACCGGCGCTCGCAACCTACCGCCGCTCGGTCGCCTGCCTGTTTGGCCTGCTACCTTGTGTCCGCCAGCCTCGCTTGGCGTCCCTCCTGCTGGTTCCGCTTGGCTCGTTCGGCCTTCGGCTGTTTCGCTGCAAGCTGCAAGGCCGCAGTCCGCAAGGCTGCCTTCTTTGCTCGGCCGGCAGCCTCTTCGCCGTTGCCCTCTGCAAGGCCGGCGCCCTCCATCATGGTGGTCTCCTTTGCTAGGCCAGCTGCCCGTTTGGCCATAGCCCTCTGCAAGGCCAGTGCCCCTCCACCTTGGTTGCCTTCTTGCCGGCAGTTCCCTGACTTCATCTTGGCGGCTAGGAAGTTGTTGTGTTGAGATTTGATGTCTAGGGTTTTGGGGGACCCTACCTAGAATTGTCTTTGTTGCCCTTCTTATTTCTTATGGGCTTCATTGCTCTTGTTTTAAGCCCATGTGGGCTTTTGTTTTGCATTGGACATGTACATGTGGGTTTTTGTCATCTTGTTTCTTGATAGCCTTATGGGCTTGTGTTGTAGTCCTTAATGGACTTTTGTTTCCCTTTTTGGGGCTTTAATACATTTTATAATCACCCAAAAAAAAAAAGTTACCTTGGATTTGTCCTACACTTGTAATGTCATTTCATTGTGTTGGTTTTTAATCAATAATTCTGTTCTGTGATCATCGAGGCTTAGTTTCCATCCGGAGACTACATGGTATATCTATCTTGGTGTAAGGTATGACCTTAGAGAATAGAATTACTTCCTTTCCTCCCACAGTAGCAGGTGGCAACTCCCTTTCTAACGAGTTGCTTGTACCATTTGAAAATCCAGAAAACCTTCCTGTTGATTAGTTCCCAAAGCATTCAAAGAATGCCTAATTTTATGTTGTTTGGGAAACAGAATGCGTAATTTTTCTTCTGTGGTTCATCTTTTTAAAACATGAGAATACTTGAATGCTTGAGGATCTAATGCTTTCTTGGATGACTACTGAATATGTCTATTTATGTTTTCCTGTCTGGTTACTAGGATAGTGTGGATGACTGTTGAACTAGTTCTTGGCATTTTTATTATTTAAATTTTCTGTTCATTCCTCCAGGACAGTATACCATTGCCCCTTTTGCAATTTATGCCGTGTTGGGAAGGGACTTGGCATCGACTTCTTTCATTGCATGACATGCAATTGTTGCTTGGGGATGTCGTTAGTGGACCACAAGTGTCGAGAGAAAGGTCTGGAAACAAACTGCCCCATCTGCTGTGATTTTTTATTCACATCAAGGGAAACAGTCAGAGCTCTTCCATGTGGCCACTTCATGCATTCAGCTTGCTTCAAGGTCTGTTGTTTCTTCTTCTCTCCCCCCTCCCGCCCAAAGAAAAAAGAGGGTTCGAACTGGTTTTCCCCTCTTAAATTTCTCTCTTATGCAAGAAAACTCAATGATTAGCTTGTACTTAGATTCTCTTTCTATTGTGAATAGGCGTATACTTGCAGTCACTACACTTGTCCGATATGTAGCAAGTCTTTGGGGGATATGGCGGTAAGAGATTTCTCTTCAAGTCAAATTTTCCTGAAAAAAAGGACTAAAAAAAGAGATTTTATCTTGTCTTTCCTTATTCTCTGTCTACGCATTGTTATTGACTTTAAATGTTTGGCTCCCGTGTTGCTTTTCTTTCATATTCAAAATAACAATTAGGGGAGAGATTAACTATCTGAATTTTATTTTTCCCTCTTTTCTATAATGGGTGCATTTGATGTTTTATCATTTACCCAATCAGTTATTTGCACACCTATTTGATTATGAGTAGGGGCAGTTGTTAATATCACATGCAGATATTGGCGTCAGAATATTCAGGTTTATTGTTGTCCCTCATGTTGAGACAGACAAGCAGACATTTATATGGACAGATGTAAATGATAGATCTGTAATTATCATGGACCTTTTGCCTGCTATTCAAATCTATATTTTATAAATGATCTCTGCTTGAGGCATTCCGGCCAAACTGATCAAAGTACTTAAGCAAAGGCTGCAACTTAGCCAGGCAGAGCTTCAGTACAAGTTATGTATGGGCTGGCTTATTCAACCAATTCATCTATGTTCAATAGTAATTTGTGTGTGTGGGTGTGCACATGCTTGTATGTGTGCACTCGGGGGGGTGGGGGAGAAATGTCAGTGGGACTATGCCAATCCTGATCTGTTCAATCTCAGTGATTTCATTATGTCAGGTGATATTTTTGTTGTCTGCGTGGATATTAAGTCTTATTATAGCAATGTGCATTCTGTTCTTGTCGAATATGGGGATATTCTTTCTATCCTTCTATGTTTCAGATCTCTAAATGATTTATCAACCCATTCAGGTTTATTTTGGCATGCTTGATGCTTTGTTGGCTGCCGAAGAGCTTCCAGAAGAATACAAAGATCATTGTCAGGTATGCTGCTGACTTAATTTTCTTGGATTTCTTTGAGCCTCCTGTCATCTTTTTTAAGGATAATGTTAATTACTGCTGAAGTTCTGTAATCCAGGATATTCTGTGTAATGACTGTGGTAAAAAGGGTACATCACACTTTCACTGGTTGTATCATAAGTGTGGATTTTGTGGATCATACAACACCCGCGTAATCAAAAGCGATTCAGCAAATTCCAACTGCTCAACATCAAATTAGTGTGTGGATCTGGGCTGAATGGTTTACGTGGTTTTCTCAGAGGTTGTTTGAGGTGTGTAAATATTCTTACCACCACCAGCAACATGGCTGAGTTTTGTAAAGTTCGTTACACTTAACACAGTCAAATTATTTTTTTCCCCTCATGTTTAGCAAAGCTACCAGGAGCCATATCACCTGAGGTAGTTTTATTTCTGTTTTAGTTTCATGTAAAAATGAAGCTGGTAGGAATCACAATCAAAAAACCATGGCATTTACGCCAGGCAATTGATTCATATAGCTTCTGATTCAATTTGCTTTTAATTCCAACCATGGTGGGATTTATATGTTCCACACTTATGCCATGTATGCTTTGATTCACATAGCATCAGGTTGGTTGGAACCCTTTTGTGACCTTAAGTTTCCAATAGCTCAGATGAGAAACAAGCTCCACCATGTTTATGCAAATAACAAAACATTCAGTTATGCGAAAATAGTTTTCTGTCTGGGAGTGTGTTCTACGTCAGCAGTCCCATGTGTCTATCTTTTTCCTCTTCAAGCAAGGCGGGTAGAGATGTCTTTTCATATGGGGAGGAGAGAGATGGACTCATGGGAGGGCTGGCTTAGGCCATATTCCCGGACAGAGTTCTTTCTCCCTAGATTTATTTAGTGATTTATAATTACCTCTTGTTTTTTTCTCTCCTTTCAACGTTTTACTAGGTGTATTTTGATTTGCAAGCATAGAAGCTTTATGATTGGGATTTCTCTAGATTGATTTGTATCCAATTATCATCTTATGAAAACCGTGAAAAGAAGTTGGGCTGGGTTTTGATAGGCTTTAACTCATCTTGAATTTAAACTTAGGAAGATAAGCTGCGCCCATAGCTGGCCCTGGTCCTGGCTTGGCCTGGCCTGGCCTTTTTAGGCCTTGCTTTCGGAGAGACAATGAACCAACAGAGTAAATCCTGTTTTGTGGAAGCTGAGTCCACATGCCTCGAACATAAATTTGGGCAAGAATGAAAATCAGATGGGCTGTCATGAAAAATTTTCTAATCATTATCTTTACTAAATATGATAATTAATAGTATAAAAAAGGGTTAATTAAATTTACTTAATTTTTTTTTTCAAAGAATTTGGTAGGTTAAGGAATCAATTGGAGAAATTTAATTATCACATTTAATAAGATTTTAAATTAGTTATAGAATTTGATTATTTGCAGTTTCTCTTTAAACCTTTCACTTCATTTCACTCAACTTGTTACTGAATGGAGTTATAGATAAATCATTTTTGAAGTACAATGAGACATCCACATGTAGTACTTATGGTGATTTTGGAAATATTTAGGTTAAGGCGGGTGTAGACATGTATGGTAAGGTCAGGTGATGGTCTCACCATGCCCTCCTAGCCAGGATAAAATCATTACCTTACTTTAGAGGGTCAAGTAAAGATTTACCCTAATTCTATAGAGTAAGGTAGCATAAGAAATTCCATTACCTAGTGAACAAAATAAATAAGGTGGATAAAGTATAAGAGGGATTTACCCTTATTTTAGAGGGTAAGGTGGTAGCATAAGAAATCCCATTATCTAGTGAGTAAAATAAGGTAGGTAAATACAGTATAAGCATAGCTTTAAT
Organism: Telopea speciosissima; assembly: GCF_018873765.1. NCBI lineage: Eukaryota > Viridiplantae > Streptophyta > Magnoliopsida > Proteales > Proteaceae > Telopea > Telopea speciosissima. The sequence continues at coordinate 53,885,626 of NC_057921.1, read as the reverse complement.
GAAATTTCTAACATTTTCCCTATTAGTATAAGATAACTACCAATTTAGGCATCAATACTATGTTTTTTAAGAGTTTTCTCGCATCACAACTGAAGGAAAAGTATATCCATCTAAGGTCATTAATGCTCTGTCCTTTTATAGTACGAAGTCGATAATCTCCTCCATTGTTCTCCGATACCCTTTGAACACTATCTGAAACCCTCGGTCAATGGATTCTCCCTTAGACCACGGGTGAAAAAAATTGCCTCCTTTTTCACTTATAAAATCTAAGAAACAACCAACCGAGTATATTCATTTTTACCCTCGCCATTTAAAGCCTGAACATAATAAAACCTTTACCACATCCCTCCCAAGGTGTGTAAATGGTAAGACAAGTTAATTTTGAGGCTATTATGCTAGGGGAGTAACCATTTCCAAGTGCTCTTTTGCTAATTCCACTCTCTTCCTCACAGTTTTGTATCTGATAGGACTAAGGATGCAACTGGGCTGGGCCGAGATTTAAAATACAGGCCAACCCTAGATCTCCATAGCTCAAGCCAGGCCCAGTCCAGCCCAAGGTCAGGCTGGGATATAGTAGTTAGGTCCAGTCCAACCCGATCCTAATTATAGTTAGTTAAAAGGAAACTGCAAAAAAAAATCGTTCAGTGGCCCCTACGTGCGTAAGGGTCACGCTTCCCCATAGTGAATTATTTACCATAGAATAAAATGGAAATAGATCAACTCTCATGATTAAGAGGTCATGAGTCCAACTCTCCTTGGGGCTTACCTAATAAAAAAATAGAAATAGTTGAAAAATAAAATATATGAGAGAGAATTATATTATCATAAGAATCCCCTCACACAAACAATGTGAGAGTACAATATAGGATACAAGACAAATTCGATCAAACAATTGTCACAAGTAAACATGGAAGGGGAAATTTTAGTCCTACATCAAAGAGGTTGAGCTTTATTTTATAAGGGCGTTTTAAGATCAAAAGAACGCGTTAGGGGCTTAGCTTAGATAAAATCTTCCTTTTCATTTTTCTTTCCTTCCTTTCCATCAGCTAATGGTTTAGAAAGAAAGACAAACCTATAACATGTTTTCGCTAGTCTCAAGTGGCTTGTATAAATCAAGTAGTATTCAAGATGGTGGTAGGGTTTTGGTTAAAAATAGGTCTCGTCTGGTAGGCAAATCAAGTTATGGGCAAACAGAAGCTCGTATCATGAGTACTAGGGATGTAAACGGATCGGATTCGGCTCGGATAGTGCTATATTCGCATCCGCATCTGATGAACTTTCGGATGTATTCGGATAGTGTTAAATGGACATGGACATGGATACGAATTAGATATTTTATTCATTTAGATGTAAATATAGTTTTTCAGATAGCTATAGTCTGTCCGTATCTGCATCCGTTTAATTTTCAAACGAATTCAAACACAGATACAAAAACAGATTTCGACTATTCATTTACATCCCTAATCTTGACTTTTCCGCAAGACAAAGGTAGATTACTTACTTTGCTAACTCCGCCTATACTGAAACATTAACTAATCGATCGCTTCCCTCCTATCTCAATACACTTCCCCACTTGCCTCTTTCCCGCACATGCTTTACCTAGACAACCTGAAAAGAGATTGACTTCGCAAACTTTCACTGAACTACCTTTTGTTTTCTCTCTATCTTTACCTGGGGGTGTGCCTGCTAGTGCATGCTCTTTTTTTTTTAATAGAAGTGGTGGTGCCAGCTGTCCGACCTTTTTGCAGCCAATTAGAAAAGTCAGATTACCTAAAAATAACACAAACGTATGTATGATATTACTATGTATAGTATAGCACGTTGCTTGGTATATTTCTATGCACAAAATTGTTGCAGTATTGATGCTCCTGTGTGCATACTCATTGGTATCATATTGGTGCAAGGATTACATGATCAAGTAGCATACTTTTGCCCTTATGGACCAGACAAGTTAGACCATGAACGACTTATCGAACCAAACTTGTAGCTCTAGATGTAACTATCTTTTTCTTTTAAGTTGGTCGTTGTTAACCTCCCAATTTAACAAATTAATGCTAATGAGAACTGAGTTTCCATTCATCCATTGTGAACAAAATCTCATTTACCGAAGGGTGGGAGAGGATGAAAATGAATATTAAGAGAGTATTTTGGAACATACTAAAACCCTAGGATGAACCCTAGGATGAAGGGTGAAAAGTTCTCTATGAAGAGAGGAAAACTTTGTCCTTTAACAAATTGATGTTGATTTTTTTTAAGATAAAAATAAAAAACTTCTCCCCAAAACTTTATACTTGGCAATCTAGGTTTAGCTTTCCAATCTCCATCGGAAAAGTGGTAGGAACATGTTTCATGCAAAAGCCATCTCCAATACTACACGTGACAAAAGAAAAAAGAGGAGAAACGTGAAATAACTGAACTGATGGAAGTTGCTATCCAGCCATCCAGGTGCCGAGGATGGACTTTGGCGGTTGCGTAATCAAATGGGAATTGAAAGCAATTAGAATATTTTTTAGGGTTATTTTCAAATGCCCCTTGAAAATAGCCAAACTTCTAATTGTTCCCCTGAATTTTCATTAATTTTAGATGCATCCTTGCTTTCCAAACTAAGTACTATTATAGTCCCTTCCGTTAGACAGAGACGTTATGTTATAACGGATCTCAATTTTTGAACTTTGATGGATCATTCTACCTCCTGGATAGGGTAAAATGACCAAAATGACCGAGGGTTTAGGGAAAATGAGTTTTTGAAACACTGCAAGGGAAAGAAATTCCATACCGCCATCAAAAGATTACACGTGTATCCTGGGAAACTGATTTCTGGATTTACGATTTTCTTCCAATTACATCAAAAGACAAAAAAAAAAATGAAAATAAGAACACGAGTATGGAGAGAAAAAATGCTGTCACCATTGTCGCCATCACTCCTATAGTTACTATTCCAATCACCTCCTTTTCCTTAATTTCCCATCATTTCTAGACAAAACTCAATAAGAATTCTCATCTAAACTATCAAATTAACGCTAAACGGGAACGAAGCCAATATAGGACTTTAATGAATGTTTAATCAGTCATTCTTCCATCGCTTCCTCGAAATCCAGAGGTGTTAAAAAAGAGAACAGTTTGAATAATACCTCCCTCCACCGCTCTTCTTGTCAAATTTCACTCAAATAAGAACCATAGCAATCAACAACAACCCATTTTCTAACAAATAAATGATACTAAAAGAAATTCTTATTAAACCCTTCATCCATCTCCAACCCCATCAATGACTACAAAACAGAAATTGCAAACCCTTTTTTTCTGATGAAAGAGATTGCATACCTCTTTGAAGCTGCAAGTTCTGTTTTACTCTCAGCGTTCAGTAGAGAATAGAGAGCTGGTGATGGCGGAGTTCGGCTGGATTGTGAAGTTAAAACACCTGATTAACAAGAGGGCTGGGCGTGCGCCACAAGCTGCCGAGGGGGTGGGTCGTTGCAGCAGGCTGTGGGGTGGGGGTGGGTGTTCGGAGAGACGAGGGGAGTGGGGTTGTGGAGGTGGTGATGGCGGAGGCGGAGGCGGAAGCGGCGGCAGTGTTACGAGGAAAACAAGAGAGCGGATGCAGGGCTGGTAGAGTGTTAGGGGTAAAAATGTCAAAAGACGTAGGAGATCACTATTTTGGGTAGAATAGAATTTCTTCTTGATTTCTGATTCAAGAATTCATGAAGATGAGTTGTAGGTTTTTTTTTTTGTTTTTTTTTGTTTTTTTTTGTTTTTTTCAGGTAAAGTCATTTTGTTTATTTTATCCTATTCAGGGGCAAAATGGTCCATCGAAGTTCAAAAATTGGGATCCATTATAACATAATGTCTCTGTCTAATGGCAGGGACTATAGTGGTACTTAGTTTGAAAAATAAGGATGCATGTAAAATTAGTGAAAATTTAAGGAGACAACTATAAGTTTGGCCATTTTCAAGAGACATTTGGACATAACCCCTTTTTTTTTTTTAAAACATAAAATTTGTTCACTAGTTGTGGTCTTGTGGAACACATAAATAGGTTTTAGTAATCTAATTAACATCTGTATCTACCTACTAAATTAATTATTATTATTTTAAGATGTCTTATTATATTTTAATCATAGTAAAAAACTAAGCATATATTAAAATATTTTTAAATTGACTTTAAAATTAAAAGGAAAAAGTAGGTCAATTTATTTTTAAAATAAATAAAGGAAACCATATAAATAAATAGAAGGATTCTTTTTAGTACCTATAACTTTCATATGGGAGAGGGTTTGCTACACGTACAGTTTCAAGCCTTGTAAGAGGGGTATTATGAAAAAACATTAAAAATAAGAGAACATATAAGACATTTTACAGGGTGTGATACAATATGTTGTGCAAATATTTTACCTTTTTCATTTATTCCCATTTTACTTTTATGAGATAACATCTTCTTCTTCCCCAATTTCTCTTCTTTTGCTTGGTCACATTTCTTTGTCCCATGGTAGTTGTGGGTATCTCTCATTTTCTTGGACAATAAAAATTACTATTTTTATCATCAGAATGCAAAATTGACCTAGAATGCATTCTTGGAATACATTATGGGTAGCTTAAATAATTTATAGATAGATGTTACCAATTTTTCAACTAATTTCTATCCTCGGCAATCCATCTACCCTCAAATGTGATGCAAAAATAGGCCCTAGAAACCACTATCTACCTACAAAATTGCATCTCAATCCAAGTTTTATACATAGAGAAAACGCAAGTCAAAGATAAGAGATAAAATATTGGACAGTTCATAGTATAAGGAAATAATTGAATATAAATTGAAAATATAATTGAATTTGATATGTGGCTAGCCTATGATACAGTTATAAGCTGTTACATCATCAGCCACATGGCCAAAATTAATTGTAACATGTTAAAGTTTGACAATACATCTATGCTACCATAGTTTTGCCATAATTTATTTAAGAAAAGAAATTTTTTATTTATTGTTTTAGAAACCAGAAGTGATAGTCAATCCAATTATGAGGTGCTATGTGGTTGTATTTAATATTTTATATGTGGCAATTCAGTTGAGGCCCAAATTTTATATAATAGTAAGTTTCATGGTACTCTAACTACTAGTTAAGTTTGGAACCCAATCAATATTTCCAACATGACAATATAAAGCTTTGAAGATTTATTAATTAGTTTTTCTATGCAATTTGACATGTTGTCAATGTAAATCGTCCTTATTTAATTGTTGGATTATCTAAATCATGCCCACAAGGAGACCAACCTCTAGCTGAGCATAATGGATTCACAGTACATAACCTTGAATTTACCCAGAGATTTGGGAGGGCTTATGTCTTATCCATTAATATCAATTGCTACCTTTAAAAAAGGGAGACATTTATGGGTCCTGGACTTTTATCTAGGTGGTGTTTCTGAACAATACTATTTACCCCTCTCCTAAAACTTGACAAAGAGTTAACTACAGGGCTATAGAGGAGAACCCTTAGGGTTGGGTACATTTTCCCCTTTGTATCTCTAAAAACACATGTGAGACAGAAAGATTATGGGGATAAATCTCACCAGTGGGAAAGAAAGAAATTTTTTTTCATAAAAAGAAATATATTCATGAAAACGGGCAAAGCTAGTAGTTACTGAATTACAAGATTCAACCAACCACAAAATGAAATTAGGCCAAACCATCATGCTTGTAACGGACAGGGCCTTCTTGCTAGAGAATCATCTATAGAATGACACTCCCTAGGGATATACTAGAAACTACATCCCAGAAAATATGAGGAAATATGGGAAATATCCTCAATCAATGGTTGAATGATAAGAGGGACCGATGTGCTCCCCCCAATGATGTAAGAGCACAACTCTTTACAGTTAGTTTCTACTACAATGTGTTCAAACAATTCAAAGATCACTTCAGCATCCCACTACGCATTGCCAAAGCTTCATCCAATAGGACCAACTCAAAACGAACTGTTCCGAAATTGCCACACGGACTAGGCCCTGATGATCCTTGCTAACAAACCCAATACCTCCTTGACAACAATCTTTCTTCCATGATGCATCTGTATTCAGCTTATAAAACTACGGAAAGGGGGGGTGTCCATACCCTACAAATCTAAGGATTTGGCCCAAAATTATATACATTAGCACTTATTATCCTCTCCAATTCCTTATAGCTCGGTAGTGCCACAGTGCTAATGTCGATGTCCGACACATGGCAGCTCGGACATCCAGCGGTCTGAACTCAACATAATCAATGAGCTTGAACCGTTGGATGTCCAAACTACCACGTATCGAACATCCACACTAACACTACCGCACTACCGAGCTATAGGGAATTTGAGAGGATAATTTTCCCTCTTTATCGTCAAGTACTTGGGATTGCAAGAATTCATCATGAGCCTTTAGGGTTGCAGTAATCACCTCAAATGGGGTCCATTTGTCTATTTCCTATGGAATAATAACAAGATTTCTAACCCTCCATATATACTAGACAAAAAAACCACACAAACCTAAGCATTTCCCCCCCCCCCCTATTTTCCCCTTGCTGTTTGAAAGAATCTCATCCTTAGATCCATGATTTAATAGTAGCATCCCCACTTGTAAGCACCCTTTGAGACAACGGACTACCGAATCAAACTGCCTTTGCAAAACGGCATCTAGATGCATATAAGCTAAAGTAGGGGTGTCAATCGGTCGGTTCGATCCAATTTTTTGGTTTTAGGGTGACTTTTAGGGAAATCGAAACCAAATCAATAAAGACTTTTCGGTTTCGGCTCGGTTTCGATTTCGATGCAGTTTGGTTTCGTGTCGGTTTCAGTTTATAATAACGGGTTGATAGCGATTTGGATTCGGTTCGGTACAGAGTTTTTTAAAACAAGTTGGATTCGATTTGTGCCTATTTTCTTCTTTCTCTTTTCAACTAATTAAAATATTTCATTAGCCCCACACTTAAAAAGGAGATCAATGGAAGAAGCATTGTTACAAATCAATTTCCTTATTTTCATAACCTCATACTCATTGATTTGTAACAATTTCCCTTACAACCATAAATTTGTTGACTAATATTGAAATCAATTCAATTATTCATGACCTTTATACTCATTTTTTTTATCGGTTTCATTCGATTCGGTTTCGTTTTGTTATTGGTCAATCCAGTGCGATTCGGTTTTCAGCCGATCCCATCATACCCCAGTTCAAAACCAATCCAATAAGGATCGATTCGATTTAGCCTCGGGTTTTTTCGATCAATTTCAATCGATCTTAACAGTTCGGGCTAGGTTTTGACACCCGTAGGCTGAAGTCTAGGGAAGAAAGAGATATGAAAGTGCCCTTAATTTTGTTGAGGAATCCTTATATTTTGAAAACCCTCAACTATAATTCCGCACAAGATGCAGACACGTGCACCTAATCAGCAAACACCAACCAAACTACCAAGAAAATGTCTTCTACTATGAGACTGATAGGTAATGGTACAAACTACAAAAGGAAAACTATTTTTGTCTTTTTTTTTTTTTTTTTGTTGATAATTTACACATATCACCCTAAGGTTTAACAAAAATATAATTTTAGCCTCCAATTTTAGATAATTTTGTATACCCATGAGGTTTACAAACATTAACAAATACATCCATTCTGCCGGTTCATGACTAACAATGTTAAAAACATGGGGTAAAATGATAAAATTACCCTTACAAAGAAACAAAAAAAAACCTGCAACTCATCTTCCCCGAATCGATTGGGGAAGATGAGTTGCAGGTATCCTTAAACTCATCTTCTTCCTCGTCCCTCTTGTTTTAGCTTCAATCTCTCTTCTTATGGTGTTTATCCCAATCCCACCTTTGATACCGTGGCTGTACCACCGTATCCTTCAAATTCTGCCGGTGCAGGATTTGTTGGACAAACCATAATTTTCAAACCCTTGTGTGTGAGGATTGGATTCCTTTCCAGAATCTGTTGATTCTAAGGTGTCTCTTCTAGCCAACAAGGGTTTGGAACAGAACTGCCGGTCATGCCGCCGGTGGGTTTCACGCCCAACTCACCCACATTGTGGTCGTACTCCAACAATGATGCTAACCCGGTTTCTTGTCTTTGGGATGTTGGAACAGATTCTTTCTGGTGCGATTTCTGATTTTTTTTTTGTTTTTTCTTCCCTCAAGCCTCCATTGATGCATAAGGTTTCCCTAATTTATATTATGTGGAAAGCTGTTCTTCCAAAGAAAATGAAATAAGAGACATAATTGGGGAAGAGAGACCCATGATCTGTTCCCAGGGTTATTATATTTCTCAGCAGTGTTTAAGATCTCTGTTCCCCTGGCTCTCATGGCAATCCCACATGCAACACAACCCATGTCACTGCAGCTGGCAGACACAAAGAGGCACCTTAGATCGATCATGGAAGGACCCTTGAACCATTTGTTGGTCACCAGTTCATACCTCCAAATAGCCATACCTTCAAACTCCCTACCTGAAAAAAGCAAATGGGTTCCTGCACAGAGAGACTCCTTATCGTCGGAGGCAAAGCAAGCGTCCGACGACAAAACAGGGAGCTTCTTGCAAGAAGTGAATTGAACCCTAGAAATTCTTTGTGCTCATCTATTTAGTTCGAGTGCAATTGAACCCAATTTGACACCTCTGACAAGATCAAAGGCTTGATTGATGTCTTGAAGACGGAACAGATGGGAGGAAAAGATCTGGTATTTGATCTTACACCAGGTGCCTATCTCTGATGATGCGCAGATCTTTAATCAAGTTTCAGGTATGGGTCATGGAACATTTGGTGTTGATCCATTTGAAAAGAATTGCAAAGCTCTTCTATTATTCTGTTCATTCAGTTCAATCTCAATGTAATAGGGATTTAGGGTTTGGTGAAGAAATTCTTTCTTTTTTTATATATATAAAATTATCCCAAATTTTGATTAAACAGTCACTCTGTTGAGTATATTTAGCAGTAGCTTCAGTTCCAAATGAAGGAAGCTGAGTTTCAGGACACCTGCAATGAAGGAAGATAAGTTGCAGGTTTTTTTTTTTTTTTGCAAGGGTAATTTTGTTATTTTACCTTATGTTTTTAACACTGTTAGTCATGAATTGACGGAATAGGTGTATTTGTTAATGTTTGTAAATCTTAGGGGGTACGTAGAATTATTCAAAATTGAAGGGTAAATTTATACTTTCGTTAAACCTCAGGGGTGGTATATGCAAATTACCCTTTTTTTTTATTGGTTTTGTGTTTGGGTCCTCGGCTCCTCTAAGCATAGATGACGTGTGAATAACCACTATTAAAACAGGTCTAGCTCTCCTCCAGTCGTGGCGGAGCTGGAGTATCAGCCCAGCCAAAACAGGGGGTTTTGGTCATTTCACAGGAGCACCCCCATCTGTTAAATGACCCAAACACCCCTCAGTTGACTGGGTTGGATCCTCCGGTTCCCGCCACGGCTGGAGGAAAGCCAGGTCCATTAAAAGATTATGAAGAAATCATTTGGCTTTAGTTGGTCGAACGCCACCCACAAAGCTTGGATTTGATGACAGCAAATCAACTAATAAGACCACTGCTTCAACTCGAATTTTTCAAATTTGATTAAACAAGGAATTGGAAGGAATACCGGATCTCTTGGAGAATAAACTCAAAAATCAAGTTCATGGTACTCTCTGTGTCACCTCACCTTTTTTTCTCTTTTCTATTTATAAAAATACCCACGAGGGCGAGAAGTAAGAAAGTGTGGAGCAGGCTACACGAATTTGTCCTACTTTTTCTCTCTTTCTATTTATAAATACCCCCTAGAGATTCGGAACCCAATTTATAATTTCCCGAGTTTTATGAACTCTCTGTGTTTTCGAGATCCTCATTGTAGCCTACCCCATTCTCCCTGGTTTAATCGTAGAGACCCATTTCTAAAGAAGAATAATTTGCAGAGAAGAAATCTTTTGATTTGTCGCTCCTCTTCTCAGATGGCAATTTCATCGGATTCTCAAACAACAGAGAGGTGTCTCTCTCTCTCTCTCTGAGCTATCTTTTGTTCTTTCTTCCATTTCGTTTGCAGATTGATATGGGTTTATATATTTATTTTAATTTATTTGAAAAATGTATTAATTGGAAGAGAGCTTGTTCTTCAAATAGATCATTCTCCCTTTTTTTATTGATGCAGTTTCAACCTCAATATGAATTATTGGATGGTAAATATTATCCAATTCGATTAGTTTTGGTATAAGAACTTGCAGATGTGATTCATTTATGTTGGTCTTCATTACTCTTCATGTGAATTATCTGTAAAACATTGGGTGGAAGAGTGATTTTGTCTTTTAATAGCAATAGATTCTTTTACAGATGCATGGAATTGAATATTAGAGGATCAATGGGTATTACTCCAAGTAACATTTAACTTTGTGACTTCATTTTGTGTAAACAACAGATGTTCTCTCTCTAGGGTTGCTCCCCTGGAAGCTGTATTGTTTGATATTGATGGAACTCTATGTGACTCAGATCCTGTCCATTTCTTAGCTTTCCGTGAATTGCTTCTAGAGGTACAGTACTTAACATGAATTCTGAAAACAATTAACCCCATTCTGTAGCTCATAGTAGCAATTGATATATGATTTTTTGACAGATTGGTTACAATGGTGGAGTCCCTATCGATGAGGATTTTTATGTTAAGAATATTGCTGGCATGCATAACCCAGACCTCTGTCCCATACTCCTCCCTGATTGGGAATTTGAGAAGGCCCTTAAATTCATGGATGATAAGGAAGCAATGTTTCGTAGGTAAATTTAAGTAGTTGTCTACTTCTTCTTCTTCTTCTTATCCCTGATCTGGGGATTCATTATGCTCAAATTTGTGTTTTTGCAGATTGGCACCAGAAAAAGTGAAGCCAGTAGATGGCCTACACAAGTTGTGTAAATGGATTAAAGATCGTGGCTTCAAACGGGCAGCAGTTACTAATGCTCCAAGACCAAATGCAGAGCTTATGATTTCACTTCTGGGATTGTCTGATTTCTTTGATGTGCTTGTAATTGGGAGCGAATGTGAGCGAGCAAAGCCGTTTCCTGATCCTTACCTGAAAGGTCTAGAAGCACTGAAGGTTTCTTCTTCCCATTGTTTTGTTTTTGAGGTTTGCCTCTTCCCCAAAATCCAAATGATGATACTTTCAGAAGTTCACAGCTTCTTGGGCTTTTATATAATTCCTTTATTCTCTACTGATCCCCCCCCCCCCCCCGTCTCCCCTTTTTATAAGGATTCTGCATCAGGAATAAAAGCTGGAGTGGCAGCAGAGATGCCTGTTGTGGGTTTATCTTTTAGAAATCCTGAACATATATTGAATGCAGCAGGGGCCACGTTTCTCATTAAGAGTTATAATGACCCAAAATTGTGGTCAGCATTGGAAGAACTTGACAGAGGAGCGGCGGGAGAAAGAGCTACTACAGCTTGAAAGGGTAATTGTCAGTGTGAAATTATTAGCTTACTATATTTATATGGATAACTGAGTTGGGTTATCCCTTAGATTCAGTTAAAATTCAGCTTATCTGAATAGATCAAGAAATATACTACACGGTCAAATTTGAAATCAACAATTGTTCTTCGGATTATCAAATTGGTTACTTTCACATTTTGGTTGGTTGTAGTAAAAACTGATTTTATGTTGCAATTGTTAAACAGTTGCCTGTACTACAATATATTCAATGAGGTGGTAACCTCTACTACTTTGAGAAATTTCTGAGTAGCCAGTTTGATTTCATAGTGCATGACTGATAACCTTTAATATTTACTGACTGATGTGTACATTATTAGTTATTTAGGCATAATTGGCTTCATTTACAGGTATGCATATAGTGAGTGTTATATTGACAGATCGCACATCCTTAGTACTTAAATGAGGCTTTTATTAAACCTTTCAAGACAATGAAACCTCAAAAATTGGGTTTTGAGTTCTCTGGTTGATTAAAATTGTTTCGAAAATGTGTTGCACCTAGGGCTTTGTTAGCCATTTAAGGGTCAACTTTACATAAACTCAACAATTGGGAAGAATAAAATTGAATCCATTAAACTGAAAGACATTCTTTGATCTCGTACTTGTGGGTTGCAGACCTTGGCTCTTTACCTGGTAGCTAGTGCTGATGAATAAACACTCCCAACTTGAGTTCTTGAACTTTAGCCAGGAGGATGCCCTGACAAATGCATAGGAAGTCTTTTTACATATGCATCTAAGTTTACATTCTCCTACAAAATAGTCCGGTTTGGAATCCCATACTACTCCAAGTTTGTTTCTTTTGCATTTAGGAATTTATTCTACTTGGGTCTTGGGAGGTAGTTTTACAGGAATAAATGGGATGGTCATTACCCCGATGATCTTAGCATTATTCTGTAGTCATCACATTAGAAGACATTCAGAAAGTAGAGAGCCTCAATACGATGAGTGAGTGATGGATCCATCACAACGGGGTAAACAATGGACATGAGTTCCATGGTAGCAAGTTTGATGGAAGAAAATTACTGCAAGTTGGTGCCTTCTGCAAGGATGTCCCAACTCAGTACAGATTAGATGGATGAATAGAGATACAAGACAGGCAAACTCTTCCATGACATCTCGTGTCGCCTGCCATTCAGAAACAGGCTATTCAATCAAATTCATTGGCGAAAAAACAGACGCAGATGTAGAAGGCAAACAACAGCAACGACACTGGGTAGGGAAGGCAATCAGGCATGGTGACACGGCTTGAGCTTGGGCTGTATGTGCAGCCTGAAACTGCCTGATACTTGAATGGGACCCAAAGGGCATGCAAAAGGCTCTTCTCATTTATAAATGACTGGCTTTGGTCTGGCTGCATAAGTAACAGAAAAAATTCAAAGTTTATGGCCAATGAAAACTAAACGCAGCAACATGAAGAGCAGAGCCCTGAGACATCTGCATTCATTGGACATGTTGTCCACATCATCATCATCTAGTCATATCTTCATTTTCAGTTAATTTTGGGATTATTTCTGCATGTCAATGCCAAATGATCCTCCAAAATTGACTCAAGGAAGAGTCATATACGTCATGTGCAGCTAAGAGGGGTCAATAAATTGTACAGGTTGAATGATCAAATCATATGTCTATGAAGTAGCTGATGGTTATGGAAATCATTCCGGCACCGCCAGTGTCCATTCCTTCAATTTTATGTGTGATAGATTATAGTCGATCAAGCAATCAGACAGGTTCAGATAAAGCAGGCGGTTTGAGCAGTCTGTTCAAGGGTCAAGTTCCAAAGTGGTTGATTGATCAATTTGAATGGCAGTTTGTGATGAGAAAATGCTTGGGTTCCTTGAACTCCATTTTCAAGGTACCAAGGAAGCTGAAATTGCTGAAACACCAGCTATTTCAGTAACGTCTGCTTTCCTTGAGAAACAAGATGTCCTCAATTTTGGCTGCTGCTCAAACACTTCTGGATCCTCTCAAACCCCACTGATGTGCTCTTCAAAGCAAAGCTTCCATCTTTTGCAGGTTTTTTACTTGGAGCTCACATCATGGCAATTATAAATCCATCTTTAAGGACTATAGATGTAAATACATTCCCAAAACAGGGATCAATTCTACTGTAATTTGGGTTCTCACTCACCCAAACTAAACAGTGAATTTTCGTCACCTTGACAAATCGTCAACATTTTCCATTAGAGTAACAGAAAACTTTAAAATTATGTCTGAATATGAAGCTCCATCATCCTCACTACTAATTGGGGTAGCCACACCATTTTCCACTTCTACATTCCACTGTTTAGATCTAAATTTTCCATTAACTTGCAAGAACATGTATTTTCCTAATCCTCAATCCTAAGTACACTCCACCTTAATCCCTATGTTACTTGGATCCACTGCATAAAAAAGATGTCCCATTGCTCGAGGCTCTTGCCACTAAAAGGTCTAGGGAGGGGCAGATATGTAGGCAGCCTTACTCCCACTTCGTGGAGGGATTGTTTCCTAATTCAAGTTCATGAGCACCAGGTCGAAATGGAGCAACCTTACCGTTTGTGTCGAGGCCCACTCTCCTTTGTATCCACTGCACGTCTTGGTATTGAAGATAATATGCTCCTAGGATTCATCTCAATTTCATTCCCTAATCTTGCTACTACATCCATGAAGATCATCTCTCTCTGCTACGCGCAATTCATGCCTCTAATCATATTATTTCTTGGAGTATATGAAACCTAATGGTGTACAAAAATACACCATGAAAGGCCTCATGACACATACATAAATACATATATAGGTTATGTGACCCTAGACCTTATTTTCTTTGTGATATGTTCTTGATCGCTGCAAAAATGCTAAAAAATGTGCAAACGTCTCACGCTATAACCAGTAGAAGGTAGATGTGATTGAATGAGAGATTACCTACACAGTCTGGCAGTGTTCTTTCTCCCTTTACTTATTACTGGTAAATTGCGATGCTTGTGGCTTTGCAAGGCAACGATTTATTCGAGGACGAGGAATCTCTTCACCCGAAACTCAGTCTCATCAAGAATATATTCTCTTGAAGTTAAATTGAGCTCAAACACTACCCGACCGACAAACCCATTTATAGGAGAAGAAAGAGAATTAAAACACATGGAAACCCACCAGGCATTAACTTTGCAAAATACCATGGCCATTGATCATTGTACGGTTCGGTTCCTTGACCGCGTTTTCTCCAAAGTACTAATGAAGATTACCATTTGGTATCATTTACCAAGGCTGTAGGGATCATAGGGTGGGATAGTTAAGGGTAAAGGAATAAGAAAAGGGAAGGAAGGGAGAGTCACTGTGGTTGGGGGACGTCACCAATTCCAGATCCTCTTCTTCCTTTTCACGGTCGTCGCCTACTTCATCTTCAAGAATCTAGTTTTTAGTCCCTCCCTCCATTTGAGGTGTGTCAAAACATTCAACCAAACACGGAGGAAGATCAAGCTTTTAGGGTACGTCACCTGCGAGGGAAGGAACAGTGCTCAAACTCAGGGAGGTCAAGCAACAGGTGAAGGAACTCCAATAGATCGATAAACCCACACAGCCCCATTGAAGGGTTTTTATTCAGTCACATGAGTTGGTAGAGGATAATTTTGCAACGCAAATCTCAACAAAACAAATCGTTTCAGATCAGAACCGCTGCAGCACCTATGCAACGATACAACCACTGCCGCTGCAATCCCAAGTGCCCTCATTGCCATTTTGCAAAAAGTCATAAATTTAGTGGGACTTTGAGATCTGAGTGGAGAGAGAAAACATGCTACCGAGGCGGAGATCCTGACAACCTGACCATTTTCCCACCCCAGTGATTACTCAAAACAGGCATAAAATGCAGTATTCGAAGAGACCTCACTTTCCCACGCCACAAAACCCATGCAAACAAACACATCCAGAAGTCTTCATCAAAGCAATGTCTATTCAATGGCCATTACGTTCTGTACAATCTATATGCTAAAAAAACCCAATTCAAGTCAGGAAGAAACTAATGTATCACCAACATCCAAAACCGAAACAAAGATAAAACAAACTAAATCACAAATTACAAGTAAAACGAATCTGAATAGAACATGCCATCCATAAACTAACATCTGCAACCTGTGGAGATTGGGTCAGTCGTTGACTTCTGTAGACTGTTTAGCTGAAATAAGCCATCAATCAATATCCACATCTTGTACCTCCACGTCACCGAGCCCATGACACAGAGTCAATCTCATCCCTTGCTGCCTTGTACAATTCGAGCCTCTTAGCACATTGCTGCCTCCTATCCATCAATGCAGGGTCCTCGTCCAACAATTGCGAAAGCTGCTTGCCCTGCCAAAAAACCAACAGGAAATTCCCTTGTAAGACAGTCATACATCACATTTTTGTTGGTACATTGTGTTTTATACCATGCAGAAGGGTTTTCCATATGGAAAAATTTCTTCACAGCTGATATACAAGTGACATGCACATTTAATTGGGGGTAGAGTGATGCAGACAATGGACGGCACAATAGGTATGGCAATCCTCAATGTAGATAGAGGAGTTATTACTGCACAAGCCCACTCCACTCCATTTAGCAATTTTAGTTTGAATGGATTTGTAGATAAACTAAACCCAGAGAATTGCTCAAGTTTGCCATATGAAGTCTGAAAAACCACTTGAGGTCCCATGAAAGCTAACCTCTATCCCCACTTTGTTTATACTCCTTAGCCTATGAACATGTGTACACATGTTAGGCTCTGCTTGTTACAACAAGAAATGCCTGTAAGTGAAACGACGTGGGGGAAATATTTTACTTCACCTAAAATAGTGGATCCAACTAAAATTTTATGATCCTTTGTTTTACTTATATGAAACAAACTCTGTAAGATATTTTGTGTCCTTTATTTTACTTTCACTCAGTGCATTGGGAAAAAAATGGAGCCTCAAAAGAGCATTGTAGTTACCTCCTTCTTGCCCACTTGTGTATAGAAGTGATCCAGTAAACACCGCTTGGCCTCCCGAACTTGACAATAGACCACTGCCTTTGGAATGGAGTTCTTCAACGTCTCAGACACCATATTGATGTAGAAGGAGACATTGGATCCTATCCTCCTGAAGTGACCCTCTGTATATCGATCAATGGTTGAAGCAGATGGGTTTCCCCCTTTTTCCACCTCTTGTGGAAGCTTCCGGAAGAAATCCACAGTTAGGTATGATGACTCCATATCCACCAACCGCAGAGTTGTCTTCTTACTCTCATCTCGGAACCTCTCCAAAGCTTCATTGGCAGCAGCTGATAACTCTGCTTGAAGTGTTGGGAAGCGCTTCAACTCCTATAATATTAAAACATATCAATACCCCCTTACAAAGAAATGATTATTCAATATAATAACCCAAGAAGGGAAAAACAAAAACAAAAAAAGATACCGCAGATATATCCCACCTGAGTTTCTCCTATTGACTTTCTCACAAGTTCCTTCAAGATGAAGTGAACCTGCAATACAAGTTGACAAATAAATTACTAGACAGCTCATTCAAATTTAACATAGAAACACTATATCAGTGAAGCTATCCTCTCCAATATAATAAGAGCATCAAGGCAAGGAGTGTTTTGCAGCCGTGATGATAGTTACATCTCCAGATATTTTGAATATGAATAATGATAATCTTTAGATACTTAGACTAGTAGGGAATGAGCTTACTTACAGCATCAACTGACGCTTCAGCTGGGCCTCTAAAATATTGAAGGGCTCCATCAATGAGGCGCCGGTAACCTTGTTCAGGAGCAATCAAATGGGGTTGGTAACCATCTGCTTCGGAAATCACCTTCCTTACATTCTGTAAGGATAGATGACGATCAAAAGGAAGCTTTTTCAAAGCAGCAGGGAGCTGGTTGTCAAAAACTCCATATACGCGATCACCTCCAGGACGCCTGGAATGAGGAAGAGAATTTTTTTTTGAAAAAAGGACCAAGGTTAAGAAGTAAATTATCTGAATCCCGCACACCGCCCAAGTACAATAAATCTATCGCCATTAAAGACATTTTTGCCTAGGGGAGGGGGAGTCAGATTAGGGGGGGAACTCGTTATCAAGTACACCAATATGTCAGATCAAAAGGCACCAGCGATTGGGCTGTAAATTGGAGGGCACTTTAAGGCCATCTACAGAAAAACAAGCCCATGCAAATCTATAGGAGAAATTTCAATTCAAGCTATAATTTTTGGGAACATTCAAAATTCATCGTATATATATATATATATATGTACACAAGAGCATATATCCAAACTTGAAATCAAGAAAGGTTATTCCATTGCATGTAAGACAATCTAATTGAATAGTATTACTGATTAACCCTTCCACTCAATACAAGCAGTTGATGACAAATCTTAAAATGTGTGGGGCAAAAAGTATTTTAGCATTACCCTCCTTCCAAATGCTCCTTGAATATACGATCAAATGCTCGACAGAGTTCTAAAATTGTGTACAACTGAGCCTGGAAATGCAAAGATACATACTTATGTTATGAACTTAAATGAAATTATATCTCAGTTGGGAATAATCAGCAAAGTTATCAGTTCCTCACCCCAGCATCAATAGCAATTGGCCTACCAAGATGGTCCATCTCTGATTCAAGTTCATCAATATTTTTGTTTATCAAGGATGTGATACTTGGTATGCGTGCTCTTATCACAGACTCTAAATGCTGAAACCATAGTAACACATCAGATTAACATCAATTCTGAAATGACATTTCAAATGAGAGAATCTAATATCTTAACCTATTTGTACACCACCTAGCTTTCAAATGAAAATAAATCAAGACAACATAAATACTACCCTTGAGAGGAGTTTGGCAAGATACTCAGATCCCATTTTACTGGCCAAATGTCCATACTCTGAACTTGACACGAAATATTCTCGCTCTCGACGCCTTGCTGCCATCATATCGACATTTTTATTAATGTCAGCTTGTGAACGATTCACAACTCCAACCCAAGGATGTTGCAACCTATAAGATCTTCCCTCGAGAACCTTCAAAAAAGAAGAATAATTACCAAACAGAAAACATTTCAGGCCCATTTAAAAAGTCATCTGATGAGATCATCATATGTTTGCAATTAGGATACATTGACGGACATTAGAAAAGAAAGACAATTGAAAGAAAGCTGGAAGTAACATGCAACTTCTCAGTTGCTCATCAGCGACAGTTCAACTTAACATGACAAAATAGCACAAGAACTTACATCCAATGCATTTGTTCCCTTGTCCATCAAATCTAGCTTTGTCAACACCCCAAAAGTTCTCTCCCCTAACCATGTCACATACAAAGTTTATAGTTACAGACAGATATGCCAAAATTGACAACAATTCATACTGCAAACAAACAGAGCACAAAGTACCTGAGGGGTCAACTTCTCTAGCAAGTTTAATCGCATCAGATGTTGCTATATCTTGATTTGCTGGAGAGATTGCAAGTATGACGCAATTAGGCTGCAAAAGAGATCCACAAAAAAAGGTTGGAATGCATAAGAAATCAAATTCAAATACTTAAACATAATCTTAACAGTCCTGTGAATCAAGATTTCAAAATCTTCGTTCTGGAATCAACCTACTCAGATTATACACTTACAAAAAAAAACACTAAGATCCAATGGATTACTTTTTGTAACCTATCAGCATCAAGCTCAGCCAAAAAAATGCTTCTACAAACCAAGGCCATCTGAAACCTACCTTTTTTTATATTAGGTTGGAAATAAAGGAGGTAACAATCAATATATCTTTGCAGATAATTGGCTAACTTAAGGAAGATGACAGGAAAAATTGAAAACCATTACTTCTTCTCAGTCAAAAAAAAAATTCCTGTATCATGTGCACATTATTTAGGACACAATGCAATAACTTAATGACTCAGAAATGTTTAATATCTAAACTGACATCCATCTCATGAAAAATCAATAAATTACCTCTAACACTTTTGAGATTGCTTGCTATCAGAATAGCTCATGATAGCATCTAAAATGCCTATCAGAGGTACTTGACAGATTTCTCTATAAACTTCATAAGTAAAACCATTAAGTTCCCAATAAAAGAACCGGATGCATAAAACCCCACTATGGAAAGGAGTGAGGGAGACTAACATCAAATTGGACAACTTGATTAGTGCAATCCTACCAAGTAAATCTAGTAAAACCCAGTCCTTGAGTTACATCAAGAGCAAACCATGTATGTCATGCCCTTGTTACACTTGTTACAATAAATGAAAATTCAAAGAAACAAAAACCAATGAACTCGCACAAAACCTCCTCTTTATAAAATCAAAAGTATTAAAAAATTAAAAAATATATATAAAAGATCAGGTTGACATATTATAGAATAGTTCTAGGAGGATATGTTTCCCACTTCCTGAATAAGGTTTGACTCAAAGTAAAAGGCCAGTTGCAGGTAACAATATTTCATCTTTACCTTCTCAACATAAGAACGAACCATGTTTTCAATGTCTTGAACAATACTATCTGGTTGTCCCTCTGCCAAAGTAACATTTGTTCAATTAAGTTGAACATCAAAAGGACAAAGCTAATCATGAGATCTACTGAAAGCAATCAATAATACAAGGATAACATACCTACAGCAACCTTTGTCAGACCGGGTAAATCTACCAGTGTTAAATTGACAACTGCAAGATGAAATGAACCACAAAGGTTGCATCAGAAGACAGCTCAGTTAAGTGTTACCAAACGGCAAAATAAGAGATCAATAAAGGAAAATGATGAAAAAGACAATCCTACGCTGTATAACTATAAAGACCAGAACCAGTCATGAACAGCAGTGCCATAATGAAAAAAGCAAGGAAAAAGAAATGCAGCTAGAGTACTTCAAAGAGAGTTCATAATTCATAGAAAAAAAATTATTATTGATTATAAGTCAGAAGGACCACTAGCATAGACACGCCAAAGTTCTAAAATGAAGTCATCCTATGCATATCTCTGCCCAAGAGTAACATAGAGAAATTGCCACATGGTAATTCGTACTTTTAACAGTCCTATCGTTTCAATTTTCAAAAGAAAAATACCATCTGCAGTCCCAAAAAATTTGGAGCAACTCAAAAAATTATTATTGATTACATCAGAAGGACCACTTGATAAACCCCAGTTTCATGCATTATGAATGATGATGACAAACAGCTTTGAGATGCAGACATTGATCTAAACCTCTGTCAAGGTGAGCCCAGACCTCTGCAGATATTCACTCGTTGATATCCCTCCAGGCAAACAGCAGGCCCTCATCATTAATCAAATAACAATAATAAATTCATCCAAAAAAAGCTGCCTCTTGCCTTCCTCCAGCTCCTCTTCTCTCCCGTGAGGTATAATTGGCATTACCATATGGTTTAAAAAGCTAGAAATTATGGCTATCATTTCCAGTTATTGGTAAACAAATGGAAACCTAATTTTAAATTCTTCAAATAAGGCATCAGAAAATTAGCTAAACCCTAATTTATCACATACTTGGGTGTTTACAGCACCAATTTTTACAAAAGCAGTTTTGTTAAAAGAAAAGGTAACCTTTAGATGAGCTCAATTACATGAAGGAAACTATAACCCAAAACAAATGATAAGATAGGTGGTAGAACTTATATGATCCCCCCCCCCCCCCACTGGGCTCAGGAATAGCCAATGAATATTTTGGAGATGTGCAAAAATCTAGACACTTTACTTCAGTTGCTTCCAAGGGTCCAAATTGGATTGCCCGTATGTTCTGTCAGAGGGACCATGGATCCATCTCACAGCTAGCTATCAGCAACTCTGACATAAGGTCATAAACTAACCTTAACTTTTCATAATTTCAACCCAATCAGTCTGCATGCAGAAGTGTTGCATTATCTTTCCTCCTCTTTTTTTTTTTTTTTTTTTTTTGGGGGGGGGGGGGGGAGAGGGGGGCTCTGTAGATAGGTCAAGAAAATTACAACAGGGCAGACCCCAATCATGTGCCTTGGTACCCGAACCATTGGGCCCTTGATGTTGGGAGGAAGAGGTTGGCTTCGCCAACACAGTCCACGTGTTACGGAAGGTTGGTCCGCTCCGCAAAGCTGAGCTTTTCAGTTTGCTCCCCTTATGTGGCCGGCCTTTCTTACCAGTTTGCCTCCGTTCTCTTTATGAAATTTAACAATGCCTGGGCTCCAGCTTTGCTTGCGTACCACTTGCCATTTACCTTAGCGTTCAGCCAATCACAGACAGGAGACTTGGGCCCCTCCCCATTCCCTAGGGGAGCTCTCTCTCTTTGATGCTTTGAATCCGCGCATGGAAGACCATCATCCGCCAGAGGAGAATGACTGAGTCTCATCCTCTTGGGCCACTCCACATCAGTGACATCACACGCATTCCTACCCTCTTTTGAGGACTTTTCCCCAGGGATCAGTAGAGGAAGTAAAGGGTGGTTACAACCCTTCCTTTCCAGGAGACTAAATCATGCAAACAATCCACAGGAAGGCCCAGTGACTGTGATGTCATTAGAGAGTAATCGCTACTGATGACCTATCAAAGAGAGCTCAATGATGAAATGGTGCATATTTTTTTTGGTAAATTGAAATGGTGCATATTAACTGTATGGAAGTCATTAATATGAATAGAAAATTTTGCTTTCTATCCTCATTCAATGAAATTCAACCAGCATGACCAAGACCCCGCCCCAAAGCAAATAATATACTTCATAACAAGTCAAAGAAAACCGGGTTCATAATGCACATACCGTTTGGAGAATAGATGCTGAGATGGATAGGAATAGGAGAGATCTGCTTTGTCCTCCCAGTAACCCTATTAGTTTCTTCCTCAATTTCTCTACGGACCACAGCTGCATTAGCACATCAGAGGGTCAAACAACCAATAAAACTTCAACAACAGAGAAGGGGGGGAATGGCAATAAAAAGGATTTCAAAGTTTCAGTAACTAACAATCTCAACAACAGCGCATATGTATTAAGGCTACACCATATTTCAATACATCAATTCTTCATGACAGAGCTACTAACTAGTGACCATAATAGACTTACAAAGGAACAATTTCAGAAATTGAGCAATACATAAAGTTGTATGGCTGTTGAGTCTACCTAATTAAAGATGACTGAGAAAGAAGCACAGAAAATAAATGGTCAATTGAAAAGATTACAGTTTTCAACTAGAAAACCATATACTATACAATACTGCATATTCTGCAATCTCCATGAGTGATACAAAGTTTCCCTTATTTGTACAAAAATAAAAGGAAAAAAATTATATACGCTATAAATCAGATACAATGCAGAAACATCTACATTTAATCCAACTATTCTACATGGCAACAGCTGGAAATAGGACGGGAAATATTAAAATTTCAAACTAAGGGTTGAATATGTTCAGAATATCATTTTGAAGTTTGAATAGCATATCATCCAGTTCATATAACACTCTAGTAAGTGCAGTGCCAGACACACTTTCATCGTGTTTATAGCATGACACATGGACAATAACAAGATCACAAATTGCGCAACAAGATCAGAAATCGCACCTCCACTTCCAATATATCAAGACCGACTATTCGAGAGAAAACTCTGGAAAGGAAAAAATTTGTAATCACATAATGTAGGTCCTAATTTAAATATAGAATAAAAATTTTAAAACGATTGTGTATTCCTAAGTATGTTCAAAGCGAAAAATTCCCCAGGCAATAACATAAACAACGAGAGAAATGTGCAGAATGAGGCTAACCCTTTAAGCCGATCACTGAATTAAAAGAGGACACAAACAAATATTCCATCGTTAATAACAAACATGAGAAGATATCTTCATATTACCGAAGTCGGTGAATCTCCTCTTTGGCAAATGAAGAAACTCAGCGTACTCAGGCTGTCCGTCATCCGTCTTTTGCAGCTGCAAGACCAATGGCCGCCTAGTCACGATCCCTACAAACACCACAAAACTGCCAAATCAGCCACCAGTACTGACAACAAAAGTAAGACAACTGTTCTTTTTTTCGGTAAATTCAGTAAAACAACTCAACCGAAGGTTCAGACCCTAACCAGATCCCCTTGGAAGAAAATCGCGACCAACGATACTCTCCAGAACTGAAGATTTACCAGAACTCTGCTCACACCACCAAATGAGAACCAGGACCAAAACACACAAACAAAAATAGAAATCAGAACATGAATAGAACGAAAAAGAAAGAGAGATCAATCTAGAAACCTGTCCACCAACGACGGCGACGGAAGGAAGTGCTTCCCACAGAGACGAAAACGCGCTATTGTCGCCACCGTAGTCACCGAGAACAGTGCAAGCTCTCTGGATTCTGTTAACCAGACCGATCAAGCTCTCCATGGTCGTCATGTTTGAAACCCTAACCCTAACTTTAGTTTCCGGCGAGCAAAGCTTGCAATCTGATCGAAGTGAAGTGAAGTGAATGAAAACACGCTTGCAAGCAAGTAGAAGGAGAAGAAGAAGAAGAGAGAGAGGGCTTAAAACGAAAGCTATCTTTGCAGTTGAAGATGGACTGACCAGTGTCTCGGCCACTGGTTTTATTCGATTACATTATTAATATTTTTTTCTTACCCGTTTGTTCTGGTGAATGTTGGTCTGCTAAAATGCACCACGTGCGTACTGCGCCAGATGCGCTCTCACAATCTTTCTGATCTTCTGACGGCGATATCAACGCCCTTTCAACAGTTGAAACATTTTGAAATTTGAAACTCTAGATAAAGTCCCGTTTGGACTATGTGGCACAGCTGTGCCCTTCTAATAATTGTTTTCGAATAAGTTATGCTAACCGGTCGTGCAGTGCAGCGTATATCTACGTCAAATACAGCTATACGTGAAATAACTGATATCTTTTTTATTATAAAGGTGAAAAAGATCAGAGGTGTGTCGATCATTCATGCACGCAAATGTATTTAAGCACAGGTATACAGTGCACTGTGCCACCGGTTAGCGTTCTTTATCTCTTTTTAAATCCTTATTTAATAAACATTATTTTAATATAAGACGTTGCAAAATCATCAGGCCCAAAGTAGAAGCTTCATGAGAAATCAATTTTGATGAAGTCAATTTTGATAAAGGGATGGGTGATGGATACCATTTGGTTGGTTGTTAGAATCTTCTCTCACTCAACTATCTTGTTTAAGAGATTTTAATTGGCATTGACCAAGAATTCAACCTTATTTTAATGAATCTACGTTGGATTAGAATCTTATGATTATAGGTAGTCAATTTGTTTATATAAATCATAATCCGGATTGATTATGAATTTACTCAACTAGTGACCCGTGCAAGAAAAGGAATTGCAACCCAAAAATGTGCAAGAAAATAAATGAAATAGAATAAAAGTCATGGTTTTAGTAATCGGTATCGTTTTCGATCCTAGCCAATACAGATTTTATATCGATTGAAATCGATCTATATATCGGTTACTTATTCCTGTTTCCTTTAAAATTTTGAAATTTCTTTTTACATTTGTACTTTTATTCGTATTGATCCACCGATATAGGATCATCTAGAAAATTGGTATCAATCTGACTATCTCCACTGATACCGATACATCGACCGATCTGATACCAATTTCCCAAACCAAGGTAGGGGGAAAATAGTCATTGGATGAGGATGAAGGGTTGTGTACTATACACAATCATATCCATCCAATGGTTGAAAACATGGCCGTGCATGGTGCACGGCAATATATGAAAACTTTCTCCAAAAAATAAAGATAGAAAGTGGTTTTCTAGGAGAATCACTTTCTTATAGAAAGTTACAAAAGTGAATGTACATATTCTCAATCAAAGTGACCGTTGAGTCTCCTTTTGAAAGAAGTGACATAAGAATTGGCTTATTCTGCAAACGGTTCCAAACTTTTTTAAATTTCCAACCCTGCAAACTGAAAAGTTTTTTATTTTAACAAAAAAAAATTTATTGACGAAGGAACAAAGTTCTAAAAGAATCAGCATCTTGAATAATTATGCAATTATAGACATTAGACTCCGTTTGTTTGATGGATAAAGATGGGTGA
The DNA here is from genome assembly GCF_018873765.1 of Telopea speciosissima. NCBI lineage: Eukaryota > Viridiplantae > Streptophyta > Magnoliopsida > Proteales > Proteaceae > Telopea > Telopea speciosissima. The sequence goes on along the minus strand of NC_057921.1, from coordinate 53,860,166 downwards.
GAACTTTATGATAGTGGGTCTCATATCTTGTGGGTTAGATTGACCAAAGAAAAAGAAAGAAAGGAAATAATGGAATGAGATTTGGTACAAGAGAAAATAAATAGATATAAATGTGGGATTCTATGAGAGAGGAGGAGAGAGATAGATACAAAATGAATTTTTTCATGAATATTGTTAAAATTCTACTAAATTAATATGATTTTGAAAGTGGGGTGTGACTTGTCAAACCACTAAACAAGAATAAATGCATTTAATAAGATTGTCTAGAAGTTATTCACTCCCATTTAACTAAACACTCATATTTGTGGTAGTTTGTGAGAAATAAGAACAAGTTTCCCTTTCCATTGTTACCTTTTCCACTTTTCTCCATCAAACAAACAGGGTCTTAGTGTTGAAAACAAAACATGTTACACACATGCCTTGAAAGATTACAAAAGACCACTTAACGATATATTTTCATTTTTGAATGCAAGGTTACTAGTTCGATAGCCCAAAGGTTATCTTTGGACCGACACAAAAATTTGCTCGTTATAGATTGGAGGTTTTCGAGACTAGAAGATCTAAAAGTTATCTCTAGCACCCAAGTTTTGCAATGTTGAATGCTCATGTACCAGTTTTAACAATATGGATTTTTTAAAATTGGTCACAAGTCACATTTTAATTTCTCAAATTCAAGGGATATGATCATATAAAGGGGCACCGTAGAGCAAAATGACACCAATTTCTTTGGTTTATGCTTCTTCATTCTTGTTATTCTATTTCTTCAATTCAAATCCATTTATTTTGTCTCATAAAAAAAAAAAAAATCCACTTATTTTGTTGGGATCTTAAGGTTTAGGATCTAATGTGCTATTGTTTGTGTTTACACCCCAAATTTGTTCGGCCTTGAAGATAGGCCCAACACCATTTGGGCCACTCAAAGTGGGCTCAGTAACCCAAGTAGAAGCCCTTCGGCAAGGGAGGGCGGCCCAAGGCCAAGAAAGCGTTCATAGTAAACGGGGTTCTCAGAAGCGGTTATTGAGCGGTTGCAACTGGCGTTGGTGCTCCTTGAGAAGTCGACACGATGGAGTGAAGGGCCGCAACCAACTACATTAAGGGAGACGTAGGGAACCGACAAGCTATAAATAAGAGGCGAGAGAAAAGAGAAAGAGGACCTTCAATCGAACATCCAAAACTCGCTTTTCTTTTATCTAGGAGTAGGAGTAGCTTAACGTAGTTTAGTGAAACTCTTTCTTTCTTTACAGAGAAGGTTGTGTTTGATGTATGTACGATCGTCCCTCAGAACAATTTTCTTCAATAGAAAGCTCTGCTTGTTTAGTTAAGTTTAAGTGTTTCTTGTTGTTTTGTTTTTCTCACTTCGCTTGAATTAAAAAGTCCTTGGAGCAATCGAGGCAGCGATAGAATCCATCTGTCGCCTGAAGAAGTGTGAGGGTCCTGCCTTCATCGCTTGGTTTATGATCGATCAACAGGCCAAAAATTGGTGGAAACAGTTTGTATTAGATAGTGAGCCACTCTAACTGACGTTTCTATAAGATCAGCAAATCTCAATTTTCAGTTGATTCAGCTAATAAAATCTTTTGACTAAGCCCGTCCTTGTGAAATAAAAAATCCCATCCATATTGATACCCCTATGTGAGTTTCATTAACCGTTATGCTGGTGCAGAGGCCACGTGACCTGACAATTATCTATTAACAATACCAAAACTAGACACGAGGGAAATATGGTAAACTCACCATGTGACATAGGGAGATGCTATTCCTGGATCTACTGTATCTTTGCCTTTGATCAGCAAAGAAAGAGCTTGATCGGGCTTCTTAGAAACTGGCCCGGGTCAGGGACAAACTTAGCTCGGCCCAATCCTTGTTAAATATATGGCCCTTTGAAATTTTTACAACTTCAGTTCTGAGGAAAGGGTTCAAGAATTAACTATAACTGTAAACCACACTTATATGATCAGCCCAATTAGGTTCGGAGGAATTGGGCCCATTTGATCCCAAGTTTTCAATCCTTGGTTCTTCTGAATAATACTGTGATCACCTCTCAGGTAATTTATTATATGGGCTCAGCTGTTTGGGTCCAATTCATGCTTTATTGACGATTGACTGACATAAGCATTACAAATGGATCTTTTGTTTTTTGGTAGAAGACAAATGGGTCTTTCACTGCTTTATTATGCTGGGCCCACCGATCTCTCCAAATCCAAAAAACACTGAAAATGCTTAAAAAGAACGTTACCATACAGAGCCTAGGCTGCGTTTGGTAACGGTCTGAACAAAGAATGCACGTTCTTGACTAAGAATGTTCTTTTGCGTTCTTGGTCTGGAACGGCGTTCTGAGACAAAAAATGAGCGTTTGGTAACGATCTCAATAACGTGTTTAGAACAAAAATGGTGTTTGGTAAAACCTATTCTTTCAAATTTGATTTTAATTACAATAATGCCATTTTCTTCTAAATTATACCAAAAAATACTTGCAAAATCATTTTCTCTCTTACCAACCTTAGCATAAAATTAAAATATCTCATTAACATAACTAAAGTAATAAAAATATGTCAAACGCACTCGTAATAATCACTAGCTTAAACAATAGTTATTGGAGAAATACATTACCAAAAAAAAAAGAAGTTTTAAATGGTATTGGGATCCGGATCTCGAATGAATTTACCTCTGATTTTTATTAAAAATTGGATTTTTTAAACCTTGATGTTTATTTATCCACCGATAAGGGATCACCTAGAATCAGTATCGCCGCATGCATATTTTGATACAAATCACCCGATTCAAGCGATCTGATATCGATACTTGAATTGTGCTTCACCTTCATGGTACAAACTTAGTAAATTCACATATTATACATGTATGAGTGTATTCGAACATTTGATTAAAAAAAAATATTTTACCATATTTTTTAGTAATTCCTCTTCCTTGCTTTGGATTGTTTCTTTGAATTTGAATTTCTCGGAAGTGGTTTGGTTTTAGCAAGAATGTTGTCTTTCTTGTTATCCTGCATTGGTTGTTGATGCTAGTGGGAAAAAAGGGTGTTATGAGGGTATTGGTGTCTTTTTGTTGATTTTGAAAATATATTTAGTTCGATTTTCCTGAATTTTTTGTGGGTTTTTTTTTTCTTGATTGTACCAATATTGCATTTTGTTGGAAATTACTAATCTGATTGGGCAAAAATATTGGTTGAAAGCTTGTCTTATTGGATGGGTAATCCTGTCTAATTTGACCGGAATCTGATGGACAGATCCATAGATATAGAATAATAATACTGGGAATAAGATGAGAATGTGTGTAAGGGCATCAACACCGATGAGATTTTCAATTTCAAGAGGAGCTGGACAATAATTTTGAACGTTTTTGTGTCTAGGAATAGGAGCCATGTGACCAAACAACCTTCTTTTTCCCTTAAATTATATAGCTGAAGCTTAGAATGTTTCAGTAGTTAGGGCAAAAGGAAAGAGCTTTAGATTTGGGGAAGGAGGTAGGTGCTTAAATTTTTGCCCTACGTAGGTAACTGAATCCTATCTAGGTATAAAATTCTAAATAGATTTTTAAATATGATAAAAATCATGATCAAGATTTTTTTTTAAAATCTAACAAAGAATAAAAAGAATCATAACACTCAAATGGCTTAAAATACACGGAAGAGCTTAATCTATGTTGAGAAGAGGTGTAGAAAAACTTCTCAATTAAGTGAGTGAAAGTTGCACTAGCTCAGAAACGTATATTGTTCATGAAATCGAAATAAGATATTTGCAACAGTGGAAGCAAAAGAGAAATGGGACAAGCAAACACAAACCAATCAAACATCAAATATGATGTGGAAAACTCAGCAACGTGAAGGGAAAAACTATAAGACAACTACGAGAGCAATCCATTAAAATCAAATAAGGATTATAATGTTTTAAGAAAACCACTAATAATTACCCCCCAAAGCTTGAAGAACCCAACTGACACGCACAAGCTACTACTTCGATCATCCGTCTAAACAAGAATGTGAAATTATAGCACAAACGGTCTCAAGAACAACCATATCTATGAGGGTAAACTTTATTTAGAAAAATCTGCACATACTTCTTCTCCAAGAACTCCAAGAAACCATTCTTCCTTGTACTTCTCTTTTTCTCTCTTGAGAAAATCCACTACTCTTTTCCCAAAAGTGACTTTTCACCCAACTACAAAGATCACTAAAAGAAAAGTAATGCATGCATGCCAACTCATTGTCAATAGATGGGTTTGGACCCTACTTGGCCCAACACCCACCAATCTAAAGGAATCCGGATCAGCTACCCACATGGGAACGTGTGGGGACAGATTTGAACCCTCCATGGGGGTGTGAGACCCACACGTCCCCATGTGGTTAGCATATGTGAACTCAATCTAAAGTAGGTCATATGATTGCGTTGCACAGTAGAATCTGGCCACCATGTGGCTAAATTCCAACCATATATATGTGTAGCCTAATCTGTGTCTGAAGGCGTTTTTTTGGATAGAATTCTGAATCATATTTATCAATCCCCCAAAAGATGTCTTTTTCTAAACGAAATACCTTTTGTGCGGAGACCATCTCTAGATGGTGTGAGATCGACTATGATAGTTAAATGCCATTGGAGATGATTCAATTCGAAAAAGACCAAATTATGATAATTTTGTCCCTAACCCAATGCTAAACCAATTTAAGTTTAATCAATTTTCTACGGTAGATAGGACATACCCAATGCATGAGGCTTCTGCGATTGGGGAGTACGCAGTCTTACCCCTTATTTCATAGAGAAACTGTTTTTAGAGTCAAATCCCTGTAACTACTTGGTCACTCAATGAAACAACTTTTACCATTGCACCAAGGCCCGCAATAACTGAAGGGAAAAGAAATTATCTAAGTAATGTAAGAGATCAACTAAAGTCAATTTCCCAACCAATTGGCGTGTGAATGCACCGACTCACCCAATATATAAGACAAGAAGAAGAAGAGGTGGAGGAGAGTGTCGGTCTATCACAGATAGAAAAAAGATCAAAATTATGGCTTCAAAAAGCAAGGTTCTTGTAGTAGGTGGAACTGGGTACCTGGGGAAGAGAATTGTGAAGGCAAGCTTAGCACAAGGTCACCCAACCTATGTCCTTCAACGGCCGGAGATCGGCTTAGACATCGACAAACTCCAGATGCTAATGTCATTCAAGGAGCTCGGAGCTAAACTTATAGAAGGTTCGTTTTCCGATCACCAGAGCCTCGTTGATGCCGTGAAACAAGTTGATGTCGTTATATGTGCCATGTCTGGTTCATCTTTAAGGAGTCAACTCAAGCTCGTTGATGCAATAAAAGAAGCCGGAAATGTTAAGGTATTATTATCGTTAGCTTCCTTTTCTTTCTCTGCCCTCTCTTGTGTAATATTCTTCTTCTTCATCATCATCATCATTATTAGTCAATATAGGCGGGTGGCCTCCCTCAAGTTCTGTTAGGTCAATTTGGATCCTTTACGGTCGGGCAGCTTAGCCGCCATTGTGTAGCGTCCCATAGGTAGGGCGTGGAACCCACCCGGGCAGGGTGTTCGAGCAGTGGGTAAGACAATCATTTCACCCCTGCTGTTTGTGGGCCGCACAATAACTGCTACGCTGTCTGGCCATAGAGGATAATAATCTCCATTTAGTTGTTATGAAAATTGAAGGGGAAAGAAAGTGAAAGTTGTTAGATATTTTTGTAATCATTACCCAACATGATTGATTGCATAAATTACTCAAAATTTTAACTATTTAAAGTAATGATAACTTTTAGATGTAATTTTTACGGGTAAATTCAAAAAAGAAAACCAGTTTTGTGGTTCATGCATCAAGACACAGGTCCACTTGTTTTTACGTTCAACCCTAATAAACTAAAAAATCCCATTCTAATTGATCCCTTTACTAAAATTTTTTTATTAAATTTGAAAATTTCACTTCCCTGGTCTAATTGAAAGAAAGGAAAAGAAAGAGAAGGGACATTTCCTAACAAGTGTTCTTAATTTTGCAGCGATTTTTGCCATCCGAGTTTGGCATGAATCCGGCACGGATGGGGCATGCACTTGAACCCGGTAGGGTGCCTTTTGCTGAGAAGATGGAGGTGAGGAAGGCAATTGAAGGTGCCAACATCCCTTTCACTTATGTCTCAGCCAATTGCTTTGGTGGTTTCTTTGTTGGGAACCTGTCCCAAATGGGACCTCTCACCCCTCCAAAGGGAAAAGTAACCATATATGGAGATGGTAATGTCAAAGGTACATATATATATATAACCATGAATTGATTCTTAAAAAAATATTAATTTTGATAATAAGGGTATTCTTGTCCAACAACCTAAATTTTTATTGTCATTGCTTGCAGCAATTTTCTTGGATGAAGATGATATCGCAGCATACATCATTAAAACTATTGATGATCCACGTACTTTAAATAAAACAGTTTACTTGAGGCCGTCGGAAAACATCCTTACACACAGAGAGTTGATCGGAATTTGGGAGAAACTAACTGGGAAGCAACTAGAGAAATCTACCATATCATCAGATGACTTCCTCGCTTCCATGAAAGGTTTCATCTTCCTCTTCCTTTCTTTTTTTCTCTTCTTTAATTTCTTTTTAATTACTATAAAGAAAGACTTGGAAAGAGCAAAAATTATTCTAAACAAAATTGCTTTCGTGACAAGTAAATGCATATTGTTTAGAGAAAAGTTTTTTATGGGAGAGTGTATCGCCCACACTCAAACACATTGGAGGCGAAATGACCGCTCATCCCCCCTCAATGAAAAACGGAAATCTCGCACTCATTATACTTTCCCATGTGTTCTCATTGGCCCTCGTGCCACACTCCCCCACAAAGAATTATTGCCCTTGTAATATCAATCTTGATTGAGGTGATCTATAGATATGGTAAGATCATGGTTCTAAGTATTGGTATCGTATCGCCCGTATCAGGCGATACATATCGGATTTGCTAGTCGTTGATATCGATACCGTACCAATATTGTATCGGTAGCACGGTACGGACAAGGGGTAAAATGATCAAAAAAACATTTTTTAAGAAAATTCAAGGGTAATTTCATCCGATACAGCCATACGGTATCATATCGGCTTTGCGTGTTGCTGATACCCATTCCGATACCGTGCACTAAAATCATGGGTAAGATCCAATTCTAACATGACCTATACATTAATTATAAATGTCCTATCGTGTTTCAAGTTTTGGTAAAATTTAATACCTAGTTTTGCTTTTTTACTTTGTTCCAGATATGGATTATGGTGTCCAAGTTGCGGTCGGGCATCTTTACCACATTTTCTATGAAGGCTGCCTAACAAACTTTGAGCTTGAAGAAGGTGAAGAAGAAGAAGCTTCAAAGTTATATCCAGAAGTCAATTACACCCGAATGGATGAATACCTGAAACGTTATCTATAAAAAATAATAATAATAATAAAGATGTAAAAGATGTAGGGATTTTAGCCCATTATGTGTCATCATATAACCAATATTGATCTATCTAGTTTTCTATTATTTGATTTGATATTATTTTCAAACATGGATTCAATTTAAATGATACTCATTTCATAATAGTTAAATTAATTAAGGAAAGAGATCGAGGGTTCTTTGAGCACAGGCCACAGGGTACACTCAGATCCTTTTCCCTTAAAAGAATTTTGAGTCTTAGTATATCTATTGCTTTCCTTAATAGAAGGATCTTACCCAAAATACAAAGATTACATTCAATGATTATAAATATTGGACTCTTGGTCCTCCCTCTATTCCATGTTTATATGTTTGATAACCGCCATTGTTGAGATACACCGAAAGGGAGGAAGGGACAGAAACTTTTTAAGTTTCATAGCCTATATTAAGGGAGATTCTCAGAGATAGCACACATGGATCATTCCATGGTGAAAGGTATTCGTTTCCATACTCAACTTTGTCGTTATTCGTGATTTAAGATGCATATAGGTTAGATCATAGACACAAGAGAGCACGAAATTACTATCTTGTCCCTCATGAAATAAAAAATGTCATCTATGTTGATGCCCTTATGTGCACTCCAATTGGCCTTGTGTTGGTGTAGTGACTACATGACTAGGCAACGATCTCTTGCCCTAAAAAAATTTATTACAGAACCAGGTCTGGGCGCTTGGCGCAAGGCTAAGCACCCACGACCTACTAATGGAGCTTTGTCCCGCATGAATAAACCCCCCATCTTTGCATAATGTGCTGAGTAAGAAATTAAAATAAAAATATGGGAAAATGTTCTTTGTGTTGGGGGCGCAGGCTGCGCCTTGACACATGGGGTGGACGAAATGACTGCTCCACCCCTCTGAATGGTGGAAATACCACCCCATGTGTCTGGGCGCAACCTACGTTGCGGCATTGAGAACATCAACCCTAAAAAGAATTATGGCCACAACTAATGTCTCAATTTTAATTGTTTGCCCTTCTACCAAAAAAATTTGTCTACCCATGGTCGCATGCGTGGGGCATAAGTGTTTGACACCCGTAGCCGAACTTCCTCACCTTATGTTTAATTTACAAGTTGAGTTTTATTAAAAAAGAAAAAAAAAAAAAAAGAAAACTACAACAAAGAGCGGCAACCATGTTCCATGTTCGATTATGTAGCATACGTTAGCGATTCTCTGTGTCTATCTCTCTCCTCCCATAATAGGGCACATATATCATTTCATAGGAAGGAAGAGAGAGATAGACACAAGGAGGTACTAGCATACGCTATACATCGTTCTTTTCTCCTATAAAATATCAAGGAAAAGGTTCCTTAAAAAGCAGTGTGGCCCTTGCCCTTGCCCTTGCCCTTGCCCTTGCCCTTGCCCCTGCCCCGGTGCTGGGCCAATGGGAACATACGAAGAAGCATTAACATAGGTGGGTTTCCACATTTCTTTGGGGACAGGGTGGTCATTTTAGCCCCTCTATGTGTGGGCATTGGCTCTTGCTGCCTCTTAATGTTCTTTCCGAAATATCATGAGATAGTAGATTTTGCCTATCCATATTCATCCCTACTCACTTGATAATTGATAGTATAGTGTTTACCCGTTGAAAACGCAAAGGAAGAAAACAGAAACAGAGAGAATGAGAGGGACGATGAGCGGGGCATCGAATCTCCTGCATGTATGGCGAAGTCCTTCTACACAACAATTTCTCAGAAGCTCCAGGCTCTCTCAAGGTTCTCTAATTCATTACGCTATTTTATGTAACTATTTAGGTTTAGTCATACTGAGTTCTTCGATTGGAAATGAGCTGAAAATCTTGCTTATGTTCTATCAAGCCCACAAAATTTTCACTTTCTATTGCTTCAGTAAATGCCCTTTTGATGGGCAGCACAAATATCGTTTTTTGAAAGAAACGATAGGCAATCCGGTTTTCGGTTAGTGTAGGTTCTTGCTCAAGTATCTCACATTAGTGCCTCTCGTTGGCTTCAGCTTCAATTTGAAGACAGTCCACATCACTCTTTGCACTCGTTGGCTTAATGTAGGTTATTTTATTATTGCTGGAATCCCCGTAATCTGTTCCTTGCAATTTCAGTTTTGGAGAAATCTAATTCCAGATGGGTAGATTATAAGTGTGTAGTTTCTTCACTCACGCACAAACAGAAACCTACACAGGTTTATGCTCCCTTCTCATTGTTAATTTTGTTGGGTAATGTCTAATCATTTTGGTGCCTGGAACAGAAAGCTCTGCCTCCCTGTCATTTGTTAGGAAAATGCAAACCATCACATGTGAAATTACTAAAGGAAGTTATGTACCCATTACCAAAGCCAGAAAGGAAGTTCCTACAGAGGTATTTCTCTCCAATCATTCTTTCTCAATAATTGCTGATCTTATTTAGACACATTCTAATTTTAACTTTTTTTTATAGGTTAGGGCATATAAAATAATTAAATTTGTATTACAGTTGTTGTCCATTATGGGGAGTGTGTTGCTGATCTAATTTGATAAACTTGCAACTAAGTTGGGTTTCATGAAAAAGTGAGGCATCAATTTCTCAAAAAAGGGTTGAATGTATGCTGTCTTGTTGGGTTTTATTATTACGGGAGCCAGTTTTGTTTACAACCAGTGAGGAAACCATTCTCATGCCGGTGGTTATATCTGCAATATGGCATTTTGATTCCCTCTCAAACTTCATGGACTTGTCCACAACACTTTCTACTCCTGCATCAACTACTTCAAAATTTCGACCAAATCAGACTTTGCCATGTGTCAAGATAAAGGTTTAAAAAGAAGGTTGCTTCTATCTAAGCCCATCCGTTTAAGATCTGGATTTTGCTGAATCTTCCACACTCAAAGAGTACCATTTGTTGTAGGCACCCAAGAGAAAGAGACACTAAAGTAGTGATAATATGCAGATTTCTTCTGCAACTAAGGATACTTTCTGTATTCCTTCTTGTAGCCTTCACTTTTGCTAGATTTTCATTTGACCACCACTTTAGCATATTTTAGATCTTTTTTTTTTTGGGAAATTTATCTCTTTGATAAGGATATTAAGTTTCTACAGTGAAAATTCTAGTAAGAAGTTTATTTATAATTCATTGATTTATTTTTGTATCTTACATTAGTTTATAATATAATTTAGATATCTTTTGAGTGTAATCTATGATGAGTCGATGACTGATTCCATTTCTTGAATCTTCACCTGTGTCTGATCCTTAACAAGGCTTTTCCCTAACCAGTGATTGTACTATTGGTCAAGATGAAATCTCAATTCCTTACAAACTTTAACTTGTAGGCAAAAACTTTGTCGAAACTAGAGCCTGTCGGCGCATTTCAAAAACTACCAATGGTGATGCCATCAATTGATATTCTTTATTCGGCATTGAGGAAAGCAAAGAAGGTCTCTCCAACAAAGGGTATTGATCAGTCAATTTGTGATGTTAGATTACGGACACAATGATTTTTCCCTAGATGTCAATTAGCTCAGAACTTGGTTTATGGAACCAGGTGCAAGACATGATATTTAGTTTGCATGTACCGTAGGCATTGCCAATGCTGCAAAGCGAGAGAGAAACAAAGGTGCTAAACAACTTGATGCACTGATGAAAGTAAGTTCTTCCCTGTATCTTATTAAACTACTCTTGCACTCAGAAATTATTATGCAAACAAAACCTTGTGAAACTGGCACCTGAAGTTTACCCTGTTTTGGATATTAGGAATTGGCTGTTCCATTGAGAAATTATATGGAGAATTTCCCAAATAAAAAGTATCTGCACCCTTATGAACGATCTCTTATTGAGTTGACTCTTGGAGATGGAAATTATGAAAAGGTAGTTTACTTATCTTCTGTCAAAGCTCAACAAAATCTTGGGTCGTTCAGAGTTTTTGCAGTAGGAATTCAGTGGGTTTCTCCTCTCACTCTTCTGAAGGGTTAAAGATGTTGCACATAAAATTATTTCAATGCATCATGGTGACGTATTCAAATTTAAGTTACCCAGATGAAATAATGTACTGGGAAATAGACATACCTCCATATTTGAGGAGGTATTAATATTAGTAATGTAAGACTGGTTTGGTTTGGGGCAGTTTGGTCCAGATTTGAACTTTTCAGTTTCAAAATATGGTTCAATTGATTGATTGGGTGAACAGGTTCAATGAACGAGCCTTATCCAATCTAGTCGTGGGTTGATTTAGCATTGTATTCTCTTTATTTAATGGGAGTGTCTGAATGACACATCTATAGGTGTATTTAGAACTTGACACCTTCTTTTAATTCCCCTTTTCATTTATTTATTTCTTTTTTTATATAAGATTTGATTATACAAATATATGCAAGGCTATTCCAGATTTCCAGCTACACACTATTTGATAATGGATTGAATTAGTTATTTGAAAGAGATTGGCTCTCTCTATCTCTCCCTCTCCCCTTCCCATGATCTCCTCTCTTCTCTCTCTTCTCTTTCTCTTCCCCAACGATTGTATTTTTAGTTTTTTCGTTCTTGCAACACCATTGCTAACATATCTGAAACACACCACCAGCAGATCATCTTCCATTGATTTGATCTGCATCGATTAGACTAGCGAAGGAAATATAATTTCTAAGTTATACTATTTTAGACATGTTCAATTTTGTCCATTGCTAGAAAAAGGTTGTGGTACAATCATCATTAGTAATTCTTTTCATTCTCCTCATGGTTTGACAGGTATTGGGAAGGGTAGACACTCTTAGAAAAAAGGTGCAGTCTGTTGGGAAGGAACATGCGTCTCTCTGTGCCAAGGTTCAATTTTTCTCATCTCTAAAATGAATACATCTCTATGATCTTCCTACTTCTTTATTGCTAGAATTCTGAATCACTACCTTTCTTGATGCATTTTTTTGCCTTCGGGAAATGTGCTTCCAAACTACATTGAAGCTCTTTATCTCTCTCTAACCCCTCATCGGAGGTGGGTTTAATGAAAAATTTAATATTATGACCTCTCTCCTACTGTCTATTGGTGTGAATCCCAGTATCCCTGGAGAGATGCTCCTTGTTTTGTATTTGCATGATTATGTATCTTGTACCTTTGTGATGATAGAATGTCTATTGTAGCACCTAATTTTTGGCTTTCTACTTGCATTATTTGATATTAGATATGATTAACAAATATGGGCCGTCGCTTGGTGCTATGGTAAAAGCTCTGGCTACCAGCGTGTAGAAATTAGTTTGTGTCTAAGGGAGGCCACTCTGTGCAAATGTCCCATTCCTCCCCGTACTGGGACCCTGTGGAAGCAGGACAATGCTTCTTTTCATTGCACCACGGCGATCGGGGCTTCTCTGAGTCTTTGTATCTAAAATATGTTAGCAAAGAAACAATATGGATTAAAACCCACCAAGACTGTTCTTCAAAACAGCAATAGGAAAAACATGCTCTTAATATTAAGAGGACTTCGATTCGAGCTCCTTGTGCCCTTAATTTTTGCTTCTCTTTCTTTTCTCTCAATAGAATTGCTTAATTTTTCAGAAACTTCCATCACCTTAAATGTGTGCTGGATGATATGCCTTCTGCTGTCAGAGAATTTTTATTGGCTTTGATATGCCTTTTTTAGTATTTACATCCTTTTCTCTCTGTTTACTGCATGCATGAGGGTGTAACATATTGATTAATTTGTTATTTCCTGTATTATATAAAAGGCAAATGTGGTCATTTAATTTCTTGCAGTCCCTGTCAAAACGTGAAGCTGAGGAACGATTGAGTGAGGTTGGTGCTTAACCGCTTATGTATGCAAAGGCATCTTATTTTCGTCTGGAAATGTAAACTTTATCCAGAGACCTCAGCTGTATGAGTGGTTCTATCTATAGGGTATGGAAAAGCTGGACAACATTTTTAAACTTGAAGGAAATGCTGTTGATGATTTATTAAACATTGCTAAGGTACACCTTTTCTGGCATTTTTGAATTTTTTGATGTGATAGAAGAAGAGGATCACAATCTTGGCTTCAGTCAGAATGTTTTTGGTAGATGATGCTTACGTTCTCTTTGATTTCGTATACAACAAAACTAGGCAATTTGATTGCCTGTTCTTCAGTTATTATTATTGTTTGGATCTTTTTCTTTTTATTATTCTAAAGCATGCATAGCTGTCAAGGCAACTAGGTGACCCAAGGCATTGGAGGGGGCCTGGACTGCCTAGGTGTGTCCAGCAAGGGGCGCCTGGACCACCTAGGTGATGCCTTGACAACTATGAAACCATGTGTGTTGTCTTGCCTGCATGACCATTTCCTCTTTTCCCCCCACCCTTTTCCTCCTAACCTTGGGTATAATATGCTGACAAATTATTAAAAGGCTGTCATGAGGAACTGGCCTGACACCAAGGCCCAAGTTGAAGGGAATTTAACACACTGAGTACAACATAACTGAACTGAGATTCTCTGCATAGTAATATTAAACTTCAGAATTTTGTGCTCCTTAGCAACATACAGAAGCACAGTCACATGTCATATGCTGAATACATCCCTCTTACCTGGGTAAAAGCACTTACACCTATTCATGCTTGATTTATCTCTTTTTTTGATTGGCGGAGTTTAAGGAGCTTATGGCAAAGGTACCTCTTGTTTGTTTCAGTCATATGACTGAAAGAAACCAAATTAGGAGTTACACTCCTTTATCTTTGCTCATTGATTACAGTGGCCACCACATTGGCCTCCTATTTGCTAAATAAAGGCGTTATTTTGCGGCGTTTTCCCCTAATATGGTTTATTTACCATCTCAGACGTTGAGCTATCCACAACACTAAACAACTGTGTGCTCAATGTTTGCAGACATTGCGGGCAATGCCTGTAGTTGATCTGGAAACACCAACTCTGTGTCTTGTTGGGGCTCCTAATGTGGGAAAATCGTCTCTAGTCCGTATTCTCTCAACTGGAAAGCCCGAGGTATGTGCCATCCTAGTTATTTGCTTATTTTTTTCTCTGAAGCTTTAATGTCGTGGGGTGACAGGTCTTTGGATTTGTTATAAAACTATAATATTATGACAATAACATAATCATGGGAGATCTATAAAGAGTTAGATACTTAACCAATATCAATAAACAAAATTCCGGTGAAGGTCAATTTGTAGCATTCAAGGATTCCTTGACTTCAGTAAAATCAGGTCTGATACTCAAAATCTGAAGTTGTCTACCGATTGGAATTAACTCTGAGGAGTTGATCTCAGGAATGAAGATGCAAACCTTCTTTTGACTTAGAATTCAGAAAAACTAAAAACATTGAAAATCTAATGAATCAGCAGTATTCAGTTGACTGGATGAGTTTCCGATATAAGTGCCTTGCTTCTCACAGTATTTGGCATTTCTTTAGGGAGATGGTGTGTTTTTGTGAGTATTTGCATTTCTTAAGAAAGAAAGGAGAGAGATAACGAGGAAAGAAGGAGACCCAACCCCATACCACTGACTATTGATCGCTCATAATATCACTATTTCGCTTGCCATTGACCTGTAATTTGTACCTATAAGTAATTGAATCTATTGTATTTTTTGGATTGCCCTTAATGGTTATAATTTGTTTCCATGTAACAGGTCTGCCACTACCCTTTCACAACTAGGGGAATTCTGATGGGTCACATAGCTCTAAATTATCAGAATTTTCAGGTTCATTTTTGAAATTTAAGACTTTATATAGTGCATCACTGTCCGCTTTCCTTTTGGAAGTTCAATTACATCTAAGAAACAAGAACTTAACTGCAGGTGACTGACACTCCTGGTATTCTGAAGAGATGTGATGGTAAGGCTCTCTCTGTGTGTGTTGGGGGGGTGGGGGGTGGGAGGTGGGGTATGGATAATAAAGATGGATTGCTCAGACCTACCATCTAGTGGTTTCACCTGATATTGCATAAGTTTTCTTATTGAATGATCTGCAACTTTATGTCTATTGCATTTTCTCAATGGCCATAAAAAAAACACTTTCTGTCCAAATATATTCCTTGGTCGGAGAATTTACAATCACCTGGCCAGAATAGAGAAATTTTCTAATCAGGTCTCATTCAAAGGTTTGCCATATCATGTGCTTAGCAAAAGTAATATCTGTACAGTGATGGTGAAGAATTTCTTAAAACGAACAAAGACCGAACAGACATCTAAAATCTTGAGGATTGTGACCTGATAGACCTGGTGATATGTCAATATGATCCCACTTCAGTGCAAGACATTGGAAACTGTGACACTTTAACGTGTAGCAGCTATAATTGAACTTTAATTCAATAGGGGGGCATCTCATATAAGAGGTCACCTTAGTTATGTCACTGCAAGGTAGAGTGGACAATTCTAAATGCTAGTAGCATCTCTCTCTCTCTCCCCCCCCCCCACCCCCCAATGGACAAGGATGCATTTAGCATACATTTATGGATTACTTTTTATGTTTGTCAATTTCAATTTGACCGGAGGACATTTAGCATACATCTCTTCCTCTAGGAAGTTCATAGGTGGCAAAAATAAATTTTTACATATATTGATACCCTTACCTCTACTATATGAATAATAAAATTCATTACTTTCAATGGTAGTCATTGTACTCTGTTCTGGCTTCATTTAATTTCCAGTGTTCCTGTTTCATTTGTGTGGCGAGCACAGTCATTTAGTCTCATAATTTTATAGGTTTTCACATTTGTTGCCTCTTTAACATGTAGAGGACAGGAATAATTTGGAAAAGTTAACACTTGCTGTCCTTTCACATCTACCAACTGCAATCTTATATGTCCATGACCTGTCCGGAGAATGTGGGACCTCACCTTCTGATCAGGTATGGTGTTTCACTCTATTTATTATCGGATAATTTGCAATGAGCAACTGCTCTCCCAGTAGATTAAAACCATATTATCTTTGTGGTAGTATATTTAAAAGGCATAAATTCAGAAAATCTAGGGAAATGTCGAATAATCGTCATAAAGATTTGAGTTATGGTGTATTCCTTTCTGAAATGATTTTGCGTTCCCCCCCCCCCCCCCCCAAACAACCCTCCCCTTTTTCGTTAAACCAGGTATATTCATTTGGAGTAAGTATTGAGTAATGACAGCCAATATTACTCACTGACCAACATGTAGAAGAAATTAACAATCAGAATCGCCTTTATACTTTTTTATTAAAATATTCATTAGCCATCCAATTTAAGTAAATGAGAAACATTAATCACATCAATCTTTTACATGAATTGGATTTGAGCATGTATCAAAACCATGCTCAATGGGGTTGCTGATTATTAAATTATGGGCAACTGCTTCCCTTCATTTTATAGACATATCTAGGTACCAGTATTTTATAGGGTGTATGAAACTTTATGACTTGAGGCCTTACTTTAAGTGAGCCTAATTGCACAGCCTTATAGCTCAACCCCTTCAAGTTCACCTGTGATTAAGGGTGTGCTACGTGACTCCGTCTTAAAGTGCAACCTTCTAACATGGTTTTTCCCCTTGTTTTTTTGGGCAGGATTTAGCATGGTTTTCCTATCAATTTGTGAATGTGGTTCATTATTTTTTTCCTAATATCTAATGATGTGAATTGATGATGGAATACCATTCTTTATCATATGCAAATTAGGGGCACTCAGGCTTGAGCCCCATGTCTTGTGCACTAATTCCTTAAAAGTTCTTTCCTTCTGATGCCACCCAGTCTGGAACTTTTGGTAGCTTATAGAGATAAAACAATTGATTGCAGTTTGTCATATACGAAGAGATCAAAGAAAGGTTTAGTAACCACCTTTGGCTTGATGTTGTCTCCAAGTGTGATCTGCTGCGAGAGTCGCCTGTCATCTTCAGCACAGAAGATGAAGATGCTGACCACCAAGAGATGGCAAGGTATAGGAAAATGGGACCCGATGGAGCAATCTGCGTATCAGTGATGAACGAAGTGGGGCTTGATGAGGTTAATTACATGACCACCTTTTTGGCTTTACTCGTATTATTCTTTTCTTTTAGTGACGTTCCCCTAACTTAACGAATGTTCAGACTTTAATGCTTTACTGGATCTTTTTTTTTTTGGTAAATCCTTACCGGATCTTAGTAATAGGAAATAGGAGTTGCCTATGCTTTACCAATGACATTTGGTGAGAGAGAATGGGGTTGGAACCCACTATTTGATTGTTACCGGGAAGTACTAGGTCGAAAGTTTGATCTAGTTGATTATCATAACAATCTGTTAGAACTCCTAGACAGGACTCTCCAACCTGATGGAATATTGGTGCCTGGGATTTCCGATGGAGGGATGCTTTGATTTTTGGTCCTCAGCTTCCTGCATCCTCCTGGGAAGGACATTGAGTGACTGTTTTCATAGTCTACCTAATGTTATATCGTATGAAGCACCGAAATGTTGAAGCGGAGTGTTTATGAACTTTTGATGTGCAGCTAAAGGGTAGAGTGCATGACCTGCTGCTTTCCCAGTTAGCCAGGATCAAAAGCCAAGAGAAAGAGCAAGAAAGCTAAACTACTTATGGAGGGGCACTTCTTTAATTCCTTCAAATATTGCAAGCTGTGGTGCAATAGAGTGTTGAAGTAACTGGCAGTTCTTCAGATTTGTCTACGCAGATAACTATGATAAAAATCCTGCCAATCAATGTCTCACTCAAACCCACATTATCATGTATCCTCTCCAACTACGTATTTGGATGCTTGATTCAAATATGATGATTGGCCAATTTCCTGGCAATGCAGAAGAGTTGGTTGACCAAGTTTTGTATTTCGGGGATGTAATTCTCTAATTAACTATATACTTAATGTTTTGGCAACATTGTTTGTCAAAGCAAAAGGAAGAAATGAAGAGAAAATTGTTGTATAATTATTTTTTTCTTTTCCTCCATTTTGTTCCTGCATTTGGATGTTTAAAGCCATCTTAATGATACTCAGAGGGCATCTTTCAGATATTAATGCCATCTTTTTAATCCTTTCAAATATTCATTTTCTGCTATAATTACTACATGTACTCCGTTCTGCGCTTGGAAGAAAAAAAAGAAGTGATAAAATGGATAATTTTCATGAATCTCTGGATTTTTTATTTTTTTTTCCTTTTCTTTTCTTTTGGGTGAGTAGGATTGTATATCTTAATGTTGAAATAGTAATTTGGAAGTGAAAGAGAGGCCCAGGAGGTGGGGTGATGATGAATTAAATACTGATTTAAGTTGAATCACCAGAAAACAAAGATTCGGAGACTGCAGGCTTGCTTTGTTGGAAAAACCAGGTCTTGTCTGGGAAGAATAGGCACATTTTCTGGGCCTTAGTGCAGCAAGTATATGCACTAGTTATTAAAACTAGATGGACCTTTCTGTTCCTGTTTTTTATTTATGTATTTATTTTATTATTAGGGAAAAGGCTGGACACACTATCGGTACCGGTGTACCGTAAGCTAGCACCCTCTGTGTCTATAACTCTCTTCTTCCCCCCCCCCTTTTTAAAATGACCCCTTGGCCCTTCTGCATGATGTTTCATCCCACACCCCCCTAGTTGGGGCTGCCTGCTAGCTTACCGCACATGGGTGGTGTGCCTATCCCTCTCTCCCTTGTTATTATCATAAGCAACAGATCGTTATTGGTCGTGTAGCGTCTGCACCAGTGCAAGGGCCAATGAGAATGCACACAGTGGGCATCAACATAGGTGCAATTTTTTACTTCATGAGGGGTAGGATAGTACTTTAGCGTGCTCTTGTGCCTGGGCACAGGAGCCACACAACTATGTAGCGTTCTTTTTCCTTATTAGTATTCAGTTTGTATAAGTATTAAGGGAGAAAGAACTCTGTAGGGGAGTGTGGCACCTGCACCTAGACACAAAGGGGGACAAAATGACCACGCCCACTCCCATGAAAGGTTGAAATGTCGCCTCTGTTGATGCTTCTACACGTGCTACTATTGGCTGCACGTGCGACACTCTCCCACAGGAAACACTCCTCCTTTATTAATCTGGATATTGTTTTAGTTGTAGTAGCATTCAGACTCAAGTTTATTGAAAAAAGGCGTACCTAATGCATGAGGGGCCCACCATTGCGGGGTCTAGGGAGGGTCATAATGTACACAGCTTTACCCCTGCTTGTGGAAAGGTTGTTTCCCAATTCGAACCCACAACCACTAGGTTGCAATGGAGCAACCTTACCAATGCGCCGAAGTAGATAGTGAAAAGGAACGTAGGGGGAATTTGCTTAATCTGTCATATGCAAAGGTATCACTGCATTTTAATTCCTTTAAATTGATAAATTAAAAGAAAAATAAAGCGATTAGTGACCAAGGAAATCCTTCTTTGGCTATACATTGTGACCACAAATTACAGTTCCAGTTTAATTGTGAAGTCATTATAGAATTTTATAATACTCTGTTTCGCCACAATCTCTACATGACAGCTTCATCTGAGTACCCATCGCACTTAACATGGAGTACATCATTCTCTTTCTGTGGACAGAAGAAGTATCATCCACAATAGACTCAAAGTCAGCTCCACCAAGGTTAACCAGGCTATACCCTGCAGCTTTGTGTAACCCTTTCTCCCTAATCATCTTCCTCACCATCTCAACTTCATCCCATTTACCTTCTGCAGCATAAATATTTGATAACATCACATAAGGGCCAACATCCTGCGGTTCCAACTCAATCAGTTGCTTGCCCAAAATTTCTCCTAGTTCGAGATTCGAATGTGCCCTACATGATGACAGAAGAGCCCCCCACAAGGCTGGACCTGCCTTCATCGGCATTTTCCTTATAAGTTCTTCCGAGTCTTTCATTAAACCTGCACGACCAAGAAGATCAACCATACAACCATAATGCTCAACCTTGGGTTCAATCTTGTAAACTCGATGCATCAGATCAAAATACCACCAACCCTCTAATACCATCCCTGCATGAGTGCATGCAGAAAGGACGCATACAAAGGTAGCATCATTTGGTGTTGGTCCTCTCTTTTCCATCTCCAAGAATATCTCAAGGGCCTTCTCTCCTTGACCATGAATTCCATACCCCATGATCATAGAATTCCATGACACAACACTCCTCTCCTGCATCTCATCAAAGACCTCTCTTGCAGATTCCATGGCTCCACACTTTGCATACATCGTCAATAAAGAGGTTGAGAGTAACACATCAGGTTTGATCTTCCCAGTCTCTCTAATGTAGGAATGTACCCACTTGCCTCTATCAAGCCTACCTAAGCCTGCACAAGCAGTTAAAACGCTAACAAGAGTTGCCTCATTTGGACTTGTCTCTCGTCCACTTACCATCCTATCAAACAGTCTGAGACACTCATTGCAATCTTTGATTCTCACATAAACTGCCAACATGATATTCCAGGAAACTAAATTCTGATATGGCATCTGATCAAAAAGCTCTCGAGCAGCCAAAACAACTTCAGCCCGAGCATACCCATCAATCATAGAGTTCCAAGACACAACATCTCTAACCGGCATCCTCCCAAAAATCTCTTCCGCTGACTCCATATCCTCAGCTCCCACATAACCAGCAATCATCGAATTCCAACTCACTATATCTCTCTCAGGCATCTCATCGAATAGCAAACGAGCAGCACCAACATCTCCATTCTTCACATACCCATCAATCATAGAATTCCAAGTAACCAAATCCGAGTCAGAACATCGATCGAACAACCAGCGTGCATCCTCAATTCTTCCACAAACACAGTACATATGAATCAAAGAGTTCCGCACAAACAAATCCGATTCTAAACCAAATTTCACGATCTGGGAATGTGCTCTTTCCCCTTCTCGAATCGAACCAAGCTCGGCCGACATCTTAGTCAAAAGGGGGAACGTATAATGATTGGGCAAAACACATTTCCTGATCATATGCCAATAGTAGAAGTCAATTGCACTATCTGGGTCTTTCAGATTCACATAAGTTCTGAGAATGGTGTTACAGATGAAGGCATCGGGTTCATCGAGCTGAGAGAAGATAGAGACGGCATGAGGAACCAAAGAGGGAGAGGAGCAAAGCTTCCGAATGACTCGGCCGGCGGCGAACGGGTGTTGGAAGATGCCGAAGACGAGGAGTTGGGCATGTATTTGGTTGAATTCTTCAATGGTACCATTGAAGGATTCGAGGAAGCGCAAAATGGGGTGGCTGAGTGTCAAGGTGGACGAGCCTTCATCGTCGAATCCATGAGATTCAGGTCCGAATTCCTTCCAGATTCTTGAAGGAAAGGGTTTAGAGAGGTTTTGTTGGGTCTTAAGGATTCTGTCGAGGGAGAGGGACGTTAAGCGTATGGTGCTAACGGCCATCTTCGCATTCTTAGCGGGAAGGATAAAGCTCTTATTTATAGTTAAGGGGCGTTGTTCTCTGTGCTGCAGCGCAGGCTGTGCCAGGCACATGGGGGTGGGTGCAATGACCACCCTGCCCCCCTGAGTGGCAGGTTAGTTGCATAATTGGTTTTTTTTTTTTTTTTTTTTTTTTATCAAAAATGTTTTTTAAATAAAATTATTCTGTTTTCCAGTAAAACGGAAAGGCTTTAATGGTATACTGTAAATCATGACATCTCAGACTGAAGCTATTAATAGATAGGAAAGTTTGTAACGGTAAAGATTGCTCTATTGTGACCAAGTGATTACGAATTCAAATTGGAAATATCTTTGCGAAAGAAAGCAAGAGTAAGGTGCATATATTATGATCCTCCCCAAACCCCGCAATGGCGACAGCCTTGTGCACTGGGTACACCCTTTTATAGGAAAGTATGTTTAAGCACAATTAAACAAGGAAAAAGAATTCGTCCACATGATGGGGTTAGTGGCTTCCATGATGGTAATAAGTCATACCAAAGATGCCATAAATTTTATTTCTAGTAAACAATATCAAGAAAATTTGAAGTGGAAACTATTTTTCAAAATTTATGAAAATCTCTTTAGTAAAATAACTTACTTGTTTAAAGTTTAAACCAACACAATTAACTTTGCTGTAAAACATTTTCTCTGTAGAACGAATGAAGCATTCAAGCGTGATACTATGCATGTTTGGCTATACTTTTGATTCAAAAATCTGAGGTTGAATTAAAAATTTATTAATGGGTGACATGTTTGGTTTTGATTCTCCAACTGATTCTAGAGACTAATGGGCAAAATTATCGCAATTCTAGAATCGGACTCAAAGGGAGATTCTGAAATTTCGGGAAAGCATAAAGTTTATTTCTTTGAGCCTCGCTCTTTCCTCGAGCCTTTTCTCGTCGTGGATATCCTAGACACTGACAGAGATTGTTACAAAGAAGACTTGCTCAGAGGGAAAAATAAAAGCAGAAGACATTCATTTGGGCAAATCTTCAAGTAATTTTCAAAGAGCAGAACTTCTATTGCTGAAAATCTCAGCTCTCTCCTTCATATATTACTTAATATTAGAGAACCTCGTAGCCAATTATACATGTTCTCCTATCTTCCTTTCATTCTCAAACTAAAAAGTACAATTGTACAAAATTAGCATATTGCTCATTCCTAAATTAACTGTATAATTTACAGAAGAAGCAGAAACAAGAAACCTATAATGAACCTAAAACAAGGAGGCAAACAAGATTGTGAACTCCATTTTCTTTTCTTTTTTCTCTTCCTTTCTCTGTGGACCAGATATCAAGAAATGACTCACAGCCACCTATGGATCTGTTTCATTTCTCCTCAAAATCCACATCAATAATATCAGGTCCTGAGCTTGATGACTTAGTGTCTCTACCACCACCTCTGGAGGAAAAGTCATCTTTCGGCTGCCATACAGTGTTTCCACAGCTCACGCAACGAATTACTTGGTTCTTGTAGCCCATGAACTGCCGTTTGCATGCTGGACAAGATCCCTGCTCAAGTAATTGGGAGGAGATATGACAAGCACATTACTGATGTAGCAATTTGTTCACTTTTTAGTAAGAACAATTGTCAACAAGTAGGTGAAAAGGTGATAACGTGATTAATATGGACTTAATCTCTAGTTCTGCATGCGGGACACCCTTAAAGCCTGGGGACCATCTCATTATCCAATCAATGAAAATTGTTGGAAATATGAAAATTTAGGTATTTGGCCATGTTTGATGTCGAAAACTCTGCTCACAAGCAAAGTGGTAGTGGTGTTACTCGCTTAGCACCTTTAATCTTCCGAATAGTTTGAACTAAAAGATGGTAAATTCATAAAAATAAAAAAATAAAAAAAAACCCAACTAGTCATGTTCAAAGCTTTAAAAGCTTTTCTTTACCATCCTCTCGTGGCAACTATCCCATACTAAATGAGGTGGATAAAATCCAACTGTTGGGCACCTTAATCTAGGTCAATTGAAGCCCGGATGCAGGTGCTGATTGGAGGCTAGTTTGGGGCCAATGAAGGTCAACAAATTTTAAATCTGTTCTGCTATGTTGCCCAGTGCCTTCATCACTGTACAAAGGTATATATTTCACAAGATCTGTTATGCAAGTATGAACATTTGAAATGGGCAATGCATCAGCTAAAGGTTCACCAGACATGGAAACACTTTGCAAAAGGAAAAACAATATAAGAATTTAAGTATCCAAAATAAAAGATATAAGCAATTTCGCAGTTTGCGAAGCCACAATCAAAGAAGTTGAGAGAATTCAACAAAGTACAAAGCTTTCAAGTAGCAGTAAGACCGAACTAATTACCCTTTTCTGTAAACTTCACTCATAACTTTCAAGAATCATCCAAGAGATGTGTGGAATCAAACAGTTAACAATCATGGTTTATCTATATTACCATAAATTGTTAGATACATATCAATCATCTATAGCACCCCTCCTGGATGACTAAAGCTAATTATACAATGCCCAAAATGTATAAGAGCCTCAATAGCCAACTTGCAAAGTCGATCTCAACTCAAATTTTGAATTTAGAATAAGTTGGGAGAAGGCATAAAATCCCAACAAGAAGAGTAAAATTAATAATTAGAGTATACCTTAACTTAGTTGCATATTAGCTATTCCCATGAGCCATCTCATCCAAACTTAAAAGTAATGCAAGGTACAGAGTGGTACAATACCTGGATCACTAAGTTATTTGCAACAGTTCGAATTAGAAGAGGAGCAGCAAAGGGCAATACCCATATTGCAAAAATTAGGAACTGAAATAGCCATCCAGATAAAGCAAACCAGAGGAAGAACATCGTCTACAGAGAAACAAAAATGCAAGGTGAGCTGACAAAAACAAAAAATCAAGAAACCAAACAATGATCTAGATAATGTAAACAGAAGGAAAATTTCACATACAAGTGTAATCAAAACAATGCAAATTAAGCCAACAGAAGTTATAATCGAAGAATAAAATAGGAAGCACCAAACATTACGGTTTTCCACACTTCTCATTTGGTAGAAATTCTGAATACTAGCAACTAAGAAATTGCCTTTTGTAGAATAATTTACCAAAGCAGAACAAAATGGAACAGTGGCAGGTAAGAATTATTCTGAAGAATGCTTTTACAACATCCAAATAGGATAACAGGATACACTATAATCAATAGTATCTTTTTTTCCCTTAAATCAATCAAATCTATATCATTTCAAGTGTACGACAAGAAGGTCAAACATCTAGCCAACCAATAAGCTATTATCCTATAAAGGATATCCTTTTGCTCAAATCAACCCAATCTATATAATCTAATGTATATTTGGAATATCAAAGATCTTAGTTAAGGGCCACCAAGAAGTCTAGAGATATTGTAATCATCCAATCAATTTGATTTTAGAAACTTCTCAAAGAGAAACAGAAAAGAGAACAGTAATCCTATTTACATTCAGCACCACAAGACTGACTTTATTCAATAGTACGTTATAATGCATAATGAATGGATTTTATAAGATTTATCACCTTTTCAGAAGTCCGCATTCCTCAACTGTATTATATCAAGAAGTTACAAATAGTAAATCCTGTTTTGAAAGATAACAAAAAGGCTGCCTAACAATTAAAAAAAACACCCAATTTCTTACATTCCAAATCGTTCTAGATCTTTTGTGAACATGGTTTATTATAATATCTTGAAAAAATAGTAGTTTAAATACTCTAGATAAATAAAATTAGGAAGTAGCATTGATTATGTAACACCACCAAAACAAGAGAACCAGAATAGCAGGTATAGAAGAAGATATGCGAGCCACTAAGGAGAAACTGGATCTCAGTTAGAGTAAATGACCTAACCAAGAGTAATATAATATATTTATAATAAGGGAGAATAAAGACAATAACAAGTATACCCGATAAACAGTATACATAATAAATATAAAGAATACCCAAACTACCCCTTGCGGTAGAATAAACATAAGAATCTTCACACTCCCCCACAAAGTTGTTGCATATGCATTGCATATGCCCAACTGATTTTCAGAAGAAACAAATGGAGCAAAAATAAGTTTCCCCATTACTGCATACCTCACAAAATGATAGTAATGTTTAGTGACTGGAAACCCAAGCTCCTGATGGAGTGATTGCAACTACATTAATTCAGCAGCAGTATGAGCTGTGGCTCGATTTTCAGCCTCAGCACTGGACCTCGTCACTGCAGTATGCTTTTTACTCCTCCACGTGACAAAGTTACCACCAATACCAGCAACAAATGCAAAGCTTTCCTTAAAAGAGGAAGACGAATCAACTCTGGTATGAGAGGGAGAGACAGCATGCTATATATGACAACATGCTTCATTCATAGATGGTACTTTCTCCCCAGCAAGTAACTGACTTTTAACTGGCTGTAGATCAGAGTTTAACCCAGACAAGAATTTTGCAGCCTGAAACTCAGCCCTCCGAGTCTTAGACAAATCCAGGTCAATGGTGAGAGATTGTTCGATATTAAGTTCTTCCCACATCCCCTTAAGGGCACTATAATACTAACCAACAGACTTAACTCCTTGCTTGAAATTAAAAATCTTATCATAAAGATCATAAATTCGAGACATATTCTTGCCTTGAGAAAAGTTCTCCTTTAAATCATCCCAAACACCCTTGGCAGTGATGTGGAACATAACATTCATTGCAACAGAAGACTCCATATTATTCCACAACCATACTAAAAGAGTGTTGTTTTCACGCATCCATTCATCATACTCTTTTGAATCAGATTGTGGAGGTGAAGATATAAGATACTTAAGCTTGACTTTAGCATTAATGTAGACCTTAACAGCCTGAGCCCACAACAAGTAATTAGAAGCTCCATTGAGCTTAATGGAAGTAATTTGGACACTAAAATTGTCCACGAGAGGCTTCGAGTCAACCATTATATCAAGAGATAAATACTGGTAAAAACGAATTAGACAAATCAATAGGCCAAAGAATAAATCCCACTCGCAGGAATAATCTTCAAAATGGAGGGAACTACCGCAAGATATGAGATGATACATCTTAATAGAAATCGGCGTTGTAAGACTACAATATATATATCAATCTCAACACATGCCAAATCAACACAGTAGAATCAAAGAAAGTGGCAACCGCAGGGAAGAAGATTAAAAAAAAAAAAAAAAACAGCAGTCAGAACTTCCCTTCAAAGCCGCAAGGGTGTCTCTAGGGCTGATGACGCTCAAGATTTTCAAGTATGCTCAGATCAATTGGGAGAACAATCCTGTAAATTTTCAAGACGATCGGACAAGTAGAAGTATGATTCTTGAAATATCTTAGTTGGAAAAGGACTCTTGAAAAGACCACAGAAAACTGAGTAGATAAACCAAGAAAAGAGGTTCCACAACTTTATACTGATCACAGCAGACCACCAAAGAGATGGATCAAATAAATCTTCAGCAACAGGCCTGAAATCAAGGCTTCACATAGGGGCCATTAATCATTCCAATCGCAAGTGAGAAAGCAGTAGCAACTAAATAAACAGATCGCAGACCATCAACTACCAACCACAAGTTAGAGAAACAATGTCCTATTGCAGGACATGAAGCAGCACCATAGGAACAGCAATCACAGGACAGGAAGATAAGAGAAAATCCTTGTTTTACACTGAATCAAACAAGAACACTAGCAGAAGTAGATGCAGTGTTAGGTGGCTGCAAACCAGGAACAGAAAAACCTAGAAGGGACTCTCAAAACAATAGGAGATTTGCACGTATGACTACTCCTGCTTTGATACCATGTAACAACACCAGAACAAGAGAACCTGGACAGTAGATGTAGAAGAAGAAGAAATAAGAGATGCAAGCCACTATGGAGGATGAGCTCTAGATATCTATATGAGTTAATGCTACAGGTATATATGGTAGAGTCAGGTCTAGAAAATTCAACTCAGACCTGGCGTAAATAGCAAGGTCAAGGGATTTTTTTACCTGTCACATAATAATTGCATGGAGCCATGAAGGCATGGACACACACTGGCATGAAACAGAGTTACAAGGTATCTGATATGGTGGACATGTCCATATACATACATAGTATTTTTCTTGTCTCGGCTATCTCTCACTCTCCCCTCTTTTTCAAATACATAGTATTCTTCTTCTTCCTCTCTTTCTCTCTCTCTCCCCTACCCTTTAAGGGGAAACAATACATGAAGTGTCAAAACATGTCAGACAAAGCCGGGAAATTTTTTTTTCAAAAAGGCTTGTCCATGTCACATAGTGCCTGATCCAATTGCCACCCTAATTTTCATTGGATCTGGGTAGCCTTGATAACAGGAGGAAAATCCCAGAAACCTAAAATTTCAAGCCAACACTAGTGCTACTCTCAGCAGGATCACTATGATTTCTAGCATTTACCTGAGCTTGATGATAATGCATCTTCTTAGTGGAATGCATTTATAACCCTGGAAATCGTGGATAAACACCCGTTTTAGAAGAAGGTGCTCTTGAGAAACAGCATCATCAGGCAAAGAGCAAACACCCTTCATCTCGGATTTAATAAACCAAGGACAAAGCTACCACTGTTGCCTTAACACCCCTTCATACTCTCCCTCCAACTAAACTGGAAGAATCGCCAGCCAAGAGAGTATATATCTCATCGGACTCTGGGTGTGATTTGTCCCCAGACAAGAAAATATGAACTTCTCCCATTACCATTAACCAACTGCACCCAGGAACT
Organism: Telopea speciosissima; assembly: GCF_018873765.1. NCBI lineage: Eukaryota > Viridiplantae > Streptophyta > Magnoliopsida > Proteales > Proteaceae > Telopea > Telopea speciosissima. The sequence continues at coordinate 53,831,732 of NC_057921.1, read as the reverse complement.
TTCCTTATCCCCTTTGTTCCCATTGCTTTTCTCAGCATTTCCTCTTCACATTGCAAACCAATAGCTGCATATATGTTGCAAAGCAATATATGGGCTGGGGCATTAAATGGGTCAAGCTGAAGGACCCGTTGAGCTGCACGTCTAGCAACTGCTGGGTTCATCTTGCCAAGCCCACATATACCAAGCAGTGCCCCCCAAACTTCAAGACCTGGCTCAAACGGTAGACTTAAGACAAGCTCCTCTGCTTCCTCAACTTTACCTGCTCGACCCAAAAGGTCAATCATAGATACATAATGTTCCGCTCCTGGCTGAATTGAGTGCTCCTTTCTCATTGAATAAAAAATCTCCCAACCTCGATCAACCATGCCAGCATGACTACATGCTGATAGAATACCCAAGAATGTAACAGAGTTTGGGCAGATCCCTGAATCTCGCATTGCTTCAAAGAGCTTCAGAGCCTTGTTAACTAGACCATGATGCGAAAAACCCATAATCATGGTATTCCAAGTGACAATATCTCGGGATGTCAGGTCAGAGAATATATGATGAGCAGTATCAATCTCTCCACATTTTGCATACATTGAAATCAAAGAATTCTCAAGGGTTGTATCTAGCTTGTATCGTGTTTTCATCACTATTCCATGTAATTGCTTGCCATGATCAAGATAAGCCATTGCACCTGCAGCTCCAAGAAAAGAGGAATATGTAGAATCTAGAGGTGTTATCCCATTAACACGCATTTCTGAGAATATGAAGATAGCCTCAGCAAAGAGCTCATTCTGGATGTGCCCTGATATCATTGCTGTCCATGTAACAGCATCTCTCCTGGGCATTCTGCTAAATAGACAACATGCCTCTGATACATTGCCAGCATTAAAATACCCAGTGATCATAGAAGTCCATGATACCTCATCTCGACTAGGCATGGTGTCAAACAAGGATTGAGCTCTCCGCAAGTCTCTAATGCGAATGAAACCATTTATCATAGAATTATAGGACTGAATAGTACAGTTGTTTGAGTTATTGGTGAAAATATAATCTGCAAAATCCATCATTCCAAATCCAGAGTACATGTGAATTAAGCTCTTTGACAGCCGTCCATCATAGTCGTTACAGTCCCACCCATTTAAAATTAGGTGAGCATGTACCTGCTTACCCAGCCAAGGAAAACCCACACCCAAACAGGCATAGACCAGTGAAATGAACGTTACTTCATTTGGTTTCATGTCTGGGGAAGTTCTCATTTCAAGGAAAAGCAACAATGCCTCCTCATAGAAACCATTCCAAGCAAACCCACCTATCATGGCTGTCCAAGAGACAACATTCCTGTCAGGCATTCTCTGAAAAATGTAATATCCCTCGTCAAGATCACCTGCTCTACAATAGCCAGCAATTAGAGTAGTCCAAGTGACAACATTACGATCTGGCATTACATTAAATAGAACTCTCGCTTCTTCCATTCTACAGTTCTCTGCATAACCTGCGATCATCACATTCCAAGAAACCTGATTCCTAACCGGCATCATATCGAACATTTTTCGAGCTTCCACTAGATCACCATTTCTGATCAAACCTGTGATCATTGAATTCCACGTGACTACATTCTTATCAGGCATAACATCAAACAAGTTTCTTGCAGCAGCAATTCTTCCACAATGTGTTAGACCACACAGCATGGAAGTCCAAGACACTACATTTCTTTCAGGCATTCCTTCAAAGAACCGACAAGCATCAGCTACCCTACCAGAATGCACATAGGCAGAGAGCATTGCATTATAGGTGACAAGGTTCCTTTCCGGCATGACTTCAAAGAATGCTTCAGCTTCATCAATGAAACCTTCTTTGGCAAGTTTAGAGAGCATTGAAGTCCAGCCAACAACCCCACGACAGCTGCCTGTCTGAAGCATTCTTTCAAGCAGAAACCGTGCTGCTTCCAGTTTCCTTTTGTAGAGGTATCGGAGGAGAAGTTCAAAATCACTACTCTCAGACTTGTGGTGATGAACAGCTGGAACTGTAAGCTGATTTTTAACGCAGCCAACATGTAGGGAACGATGACACTTTCGGGAAGTTCAGGAATGGTATTGAAGTTCCAAAGCCCAGCAACAGCATAAAGAGCAAAAATGTCGGTTAGAGAATGACACACACATTGTATCTTTAATGTAGATTAGCAAATTCTATGTATCTTTTTCCACTTTTTGTTAGCTCCCCCACCCCAAGAATAAAAAAAGAGTAACCAACACCATGACATACATTGGAGGTTTGACCCATGGAGACCACATACTCCAGTGATCATGAAGTTAAGTCATAGTTCGAGAACTCGCGAGATCTCGACGAGTTTCTCGGTTTTTGAGAAATCGAGACGAGTTGGCATACAAGTTGCAAAAGTGCAACAACTCGACCAAGATCTCGAGAATCTCGACCCAAACTCCTTTATATGAGTGCCAGATCTCGAGATCTTGGTGGAAAATCTTGGTATACCGACACCTATTGATGCAGATTCATCACCAAATATGGCTTGTTTCATTAGAAATAAGTCTAGGGTTGGGTTACATACATGTTGGGCCTTTGATCCCATGAGTTTTTAATGTTATAGGCCACTTTTCTGGGCCTAAAATAGGGGTACATAGGTTGCATACGGGATTAGCCCAATACTTAGTTTTTATTGTGTGTTTTTAATTGAACCGGTTTAAATTGGTTGCATCCAATTGGTTCAATTGGTCTAATTTAAGTGAAGTGATCCTATTGGCTAAGAGGTTCTTATATCCTATTGGCTACTAAGGAATCTTCTTTATTTTAAGTAGTTTAAGTTGTTTTTAAGTCATTAGGACTCTATTTTGAGTCTATTTCAGTTTCCTAGTCAGTTTAAGTTAGCTAATAGGTTAAGGATTGGGTTAGGCCATTCCTTTTTAGTGTCTAAGTCTAATTTTGAGTCTTTTATATAAGATTCTAAGGGGGCCATATATTGAACACGAATTTGATTAATAAAAATTAGCTTTATGCTTGCTGCCATTGTTGCTGCTCTTGTGAGTGTATATCCTTGTGGATCTCAAAGTGGAAGGGATTGGTGGATCTCCTATCGACTCCTTGCATTGTGAAGATCGGGAGGGTTGCTACTTATCTCCTTGCATTGTGAAGATCAGGAGACCCCATTGTTCATCTTCAAAGTTGCTACCATTGAAGACCTGTAACAAGTAAGAAATTCTGCAACTATTCTTCTTCCTTCTAGAAGGTCACATACAAGGTGATTTTCGTGAGAATTCTGCCCAGCCAAATCTAACCATTTGAATCTGCTAAAAATTTGATCAAGTCTTCCTCAAACCCTAAGAGAGACTCGATTCAAATTTCAGCACCATCCACCCAGCCAATTGTATGAAATTACAGCTTTACCCCTCTCTCCTACTTCTACTAGGAAACCTCCATAACTCCAAATCTGTCCATCAGTTTCAAACCAAACTTTCAGCATACATCCCTTACATCATTGTTGACACTTGATCCAAGTTTCAGCCCCAAACTCCCACTCTAACCCCTTCATCTCCTTGCTCCATTAAAACCCAAGCCCAAAACCCTAAAATTCAATTTTGCCCAAAATTACAGAATTTCAAAACTCATCCAAATCCTAACCTTTTTATACCATATTGACCCCCTAGACCTGCCCATTAATACCGTATAAACCCCTTTCCCAATATCCAACCCAAACCCTAGGAATTGACCTAAAGCTTAGTGCTGTCCATTCGAACCAGCAGCCCCTTTTGTTATTTGATCCTGTTGTTTGGCTCCTAGGAGGTCTCCTACCTATCTAGGACTACATTACCCATCTATGCAAACCTTGGTATACAGACACTTATTTAGGCCAGGAACTAAGACAGACACTTATTTATGCCTAATATCATTTAAGTAAATGTTTTACTTAAGATATTATTCGTAAATAAGCAAATACCCCCTATTTGAATCCAATAAAAATAGTTAAAAAATCAAATTCCAAAAGGAAAAAAAATCAACCCCCCAGTTCAAGAACAAAAATTGGATTTTCGACGGTAGGTGCAATTTTCAACTTTCTAATGCTGGGGTTTTTCTCAAATCTCAAAATTCCATAAATCTTAATATGGTAAAACATTGCTAAAAACCTAAAGTGCGGTAAAATATTCATTTGTTTTGATGTCCAAGAAAATATTTTCATTTAGAGCAATTTTGATAGCATTCGTGCACACCAAATTAAGTTTGACCGGTACATAACTCCTATTTGGACTTTGTTTTTGCAAAATCTGATAGTGCCATTGTGTTTACATGGCCTAAAATAGGGTGAATACCAAGTTTCAGACCCAAACTAGGTCTAAAACCCACCGAGTTGAGGCTTCAAGTCCGAAAAAAAAAAATGCACCAACTCGACGACGAGATCTCGACTCGACTCGGTTTTTCAAGGGACCGAGTTGGTACCGAGTTTCGAGTTTTAGTACCTTGAAATTAACTGGCCACCAACTGGAAAGAATGCATCCAGAAACCACTATTCAGACAATCTTAACCATTGGATAAAATGTTGGTGATTGAAAACATATAAAGTTGAGATTTATTCCCAAATTCAGGTGCGTTAGATAGATTGCTTATGATGGTCATTTGGGTGCACACAAGTGCTGCCGAATCCAAACCACATCAAGCAAAGAATGTACCACCCACTACAGCTTCCTAACAGCTGTGACATCCAAACGTTCAGAATTTTTTGATGAGAAAAAAAATTAAAAACATAGGACCCACCTTATTGACCAAGCATATTTTAAAAAAAAAAAAAAGTCTCAGCCACTGCAACCAAGGGATTGACACATGAGCAAACCTCTTGCAAAGGCACTTGGAGAAATAAACACAACCATGGTTGAAGATTCTGCTTAATACCTATCTGGAGTTTCTTCTTGTCTCCTGCATTGGCAACTCACACAACATTGGCTAGGTCAAGGGCACACTCTAGATGGAAATAAGACATGATGACTGTCAACCTCACAACTAAGGTGGCAGATCAACCGACAAAGAACATCGATGGGAGAAAACCATGGCAGTATCAACACTAATTCCTGAGCTGGAAAACTGAGAAAAAGATTGATAGAAGTCAGTTAACAGCAAACGAAACAAAAACAGAGAACTAACCTGAGTAGGAAACGAGAGAAAACAAAAGGGCTGACCTTGATTGAATGAAAAAGAAGAAACTAGAAAATAGAGAAAGAAAGGGATATGGACTAGGCCTCTCACCTAGAACTTGATCAGCATCTCATTAGTCCACTTGGCTTCTCACCAAGGTTGCCATTGCATCTCACAAGACTACAAGAGCACTCTTCTCTCACAGAAGAAACAAGGATAAGTTGTGGTAGCCTTTTGTTAAAATCCGTGGGGGTAGTGTGATCCCCTGCTCTTTATCTATAACTTCAATGAAATAAGCAAAACAAGAAACTCCCCATGCACGGAAGGAGGAATCCTTTACAACCTAAGTTTTCTACAAAAACAGAAACTCTTCCAGAACTTGACAAAATAGAAACAAAAACCCAATCACGTATAGGACTCAAATTCCTCATATTTGGGCTTATAGAATTGGCCCATTACAACAGAAAATCCAAAAAACTAAGCCCATGACCCATATAACCCATTGAAGAATTAAAATTAAGTCTAACTTGAACCAATATTGAAATGTAGGTTCAGGTTGACCCAGAAAACTGAACCAAATCCAAAACAACAGGCTCTTCTCTTCTTGCTGAAATTCCTCATCACTTCTGTTCTTAAAATTACATCAATGGCCAAACAAAGTAATGTAGTCCTATATAGGCAAGGCCTAATAAGAGCCAGGTAAGATCAAAGTTCTGGAACTGTTTGCTAATTAGGCAGATTTGGGGCTGTTTAGGGTAAAACTAGGGTTAGGTTTAGGAATTTGGGTAAGGATTGTATATGGTTTTAGTATGCAGGTTTAGGGGACTATTATGGTATAAAGAAAATAGGATTTGAATAGGTTTAGAAATTCTGCAAATCTAGGGTTAGGGTTTGGGTTTGGGTTTGGGTTTGGGTTTGGGTTTAGGTTCTAGGCTGTAAACTAGGGTTTAGAGTGGGGTTTTGAGGCTGGGTTTCTGGTCGAGTGTAGCTGGCAGTGGGGGAATGGTTCGATCAGAATTTAGAATGTTTTTAGGGGTTTTGGGTTTTGTGGGAGAAGAGGGGAATTAGGGTTTAGATGGTCAGATTGGGTTCAAAGTTGGATCGAGTGTAGGAGGGAGAGGGAGAGATGTCTGCTGAAAGTTTGGGACAGATCTGAAGGTGGTTGCTTGAATTTCAAGCTATGGATCGAATGGGGGGAAGTTGCAGGTTTAATGGAGGCTAGGGTTTGATGGATGGAGGGGGGTTTGGATGTGGTCTAATGAAGGGAATGCTGGGCAGATTGTGAAGGCTAGGGTTGGAGGATTAGAAGAAGAAGGTAATTGTAGAATTAAATAAACTACTTACTTGAATAACACTGATCTCCAACAGTAGCAGATTGAAGAAGAGCTAAGAGAGGACCTCCCGATCTACAAGATGCAAGGAGTCACTGGGGATTCCAGTCCTTCAATCCTTGATATGACTCACAAGGGGGGTGTCTTGATATGACTCACAAGACTGGATCTCATAGGAGACAATAGCAGCAACAAAGGCAGCAAGCATAAAGCTGAGTTTTATTAATCAAATTCTTATTCAATGCTGGCCTCCCTTACAAACTTATATAGAAGACTCAAAAATAGACTTAGACACTAAAAAGGAAAGGCTTAATCCTATCCCTAACCTATTAGCTAACTTAAACTGACCAAGAAACTGAAATAGACTCAAAATAGGGTCCTACTCCAGCCCAACTAAACAACTAAAAGAAAAACTAATAAAATCACTTAAATTGAACCATTGGTTGAACCGGTTCAATTTAAAACACCAAATAAAAAGCTAAGTATGGGAGCTAATCTCCTATGCAACCTATTTACCCATATTTTAGGCCCATAAAAGTGGCCTATTACATTAGAAACCCATGGGATCAAAGGCCCAACATGAATGTAACCCAACCTTAGACTTATTCCCAATGAAACAAGCCCTATTTGGTGATGAATCTGCATCACAAAGACTCAAAAACATTGCTCTTTCTTCAGACAACTGTTGAACAGGAGTTTCATCTCTCCTTTGATTGTCAATGGAAAGCGTCAAACCTAGGTTTTTGTTTCTTTCTTCAGTCAACAAGATGGTTCTTAAGTGGTTTTACAAATCATCTTTGAAAAAAGTCATAATATAGTACTGCCATGCTGATTAGGGAGCTGCAATAGAACCTTCTGCAATGATGTGTTACTATAAGACCACACTAATGGAGAGATAAAATTGGAAATAGCAGTCCAAGGGAGCTCAAGGGTTGATACATCTAATGGATGATCCAGATTGTTGGACTGGTCAGACTATTTTAGGGATTAGATAACTGAAATGTTTGCAGCAGTTTCATCCCTTGACGATTTACCACAAATCCTGAATCTTTGTTTTTGATAGGAACAAAAATAATCAATACTTACGGGGGAAATTACTAGTGGTCATCTCGGGACTAAAGAGTTGAAATAAGGATCATCAGATAGGTATAGCCGTGTAGTAGCCTCGATCATTCCTGGAAACATGGTTTAAAGTACCGGTCCGTATCGTATCGGTAATCGGTATCAATCGGTACTGATAAGATACATACTAATACGTACCTTTTTTTTAGACAATGTTACATCTTGATTGGTACCTTATTGTAACGGCCAATACGGTATGATACAGACCTATACGTACGGATACTTTTGATACTTACATTAAAGGGTTCTGTGAGAATATTGGTACGTATCGGCTAATACAGCTCAATACATACCGATACGGTCGATATGGCCATTAAAGGTAAAAGGCCCATGTGACTATCAAACTATGATTTTGTTTTTGAGATCAGAGATTGAAGGAGATTTCACATAACAATGTAGGCTTCAGAAAAACTTGATCTTTGTGTTTAAATCATGGTTTTTAATCCTATTTTTTGCTATAAATCGATAGATTTAGGTAAAACTAAGTTAGTTGATGCATCAAACTTGATCATTTGCAAGGATTTGTACTCAAATCGATGAAAGTCTCTTGTCTCGTCATACATTGTTCTCCATTTTAGTGTTTATGCATGATACATATTATATATTGCTTAGTTATATTGTTTTTTGCTCCAAAAGTGTATTTTCATGTGTATCTTGACCATTTCCATGAGTATCTGTAGTGTACGATATGTATCTCTGATACCAAACCGAGGATGCAGAACAATATCATAAGCAATAAAAAATAAATCAAGAGATTTAATCTTGAATATCTCTAATTAGCTCATCTATGATTAGTGCAAATGTTATGTGCTTAGAGTGATAAGTGCATTAGCTTTTACTATATATATATATATATTTTTTTTTTAACTTCCTCCATATCTTCTCCAAACATTGTACTCAACTACATGAGAGGCTCATTGCCAATGAGCCTGGCCTCTCCTTTTATTTTTGTTGCACCATACTGCAAAGTTTTGGCATCCAAAATCACCTAAAATCACCCTTTCGATACGATACCTGATGTCGATACTATAAACCTTGGCTAGAAATTACGAATCTGAATTGGTATGGGTCAGATCCAAAAAGAGGATTGGTGAATCTAACAAGCAAAAGCCTCACATCGCCAACACACCAGCCAACCTACTATCTATGACACCAATGCGGATCAGACTATCCAACTGAACGATATCGATCCTCAAAACCGTAGTTGAAACCCCAATTGCTCAAACCTTGGAAGTGACATGCAAGTTACAACTTGCAACTGCCTTATTGTTATTTTATTTCCAACATGATTGGAAGTTATGGAAAATAGGTTACAGTATGGGATTTTGGAAGTTTTTTTGGTATCCCCACCATAATCACCTTAAAGAGGCACTTGAAAATTGCTACTTATTTCTGAACTTTAAGGCAATGATTCTTCAGCAACTCTATAGTCTAGAAAGACAAACATGTTTTAACTGCTCCATACCTTTGACTACTATTACTAATTACAAGGGGCCATTATGAATAGAACAAAATCTATTCAAACAACAGAATTATGCTTGTAAAATATGAGAAACAATAATAAACAAGTATACTCACAGAAAAAGTTCTTCCCAACGGGGCATCCAAAAAACCATTCAGCTGCCTCCTATACTGCAGGAGCAAAGGGGTAAAGAATATTAACTCACTATGCTTACATCTATAACCAACAACAACAATAATTCTGACAAAAAATTACATTTTCCAACTTTAGACCATACAAAAAGAACAAAGCACAACTCAATGGAATATTTTAATTTACACTAATAATAGTAATCATAAGGAAGTTTTTAAGTAGACCACAAACACCAAATGCATTTTCTTGGGCAGTTTTTTGATAGATAAGGAGTTTAGCTGCTGAATTTGGTAGATGACAACAATAATTTAGTTGACTTTCATAAAATAACATAATCCAACAGAAAATCATCTAAAATTAGCATTTATTTAGGAAAAGGAAAAAAAACTATCATCAATAACGAAAGTTTGTAAGCAAAGTAAACAGGTAAACAACAGAGACTTCTATGGTTAGAGCAACACTGAAATTATTATTTATCAAATATATATTGCTTGCTAGCTTCTCTGAGAATATCACATAAAAAATACATAGTGACTCACAGAATTGCGGCCTTGAGCATAACGAATTTGACCTCTGATGTAACTGTCTTCACCGTTACATAGACTTAACTGATCGCTAATTATTTAACAGTACTTATTCTGTTTTCCATCTCATTAAAACTCATAATGGACCCTAATCAAAACCTAACTTCCCCCAATCAGCCCTTCCTTCATCCTTGTGAATTGGGTTGATTCTAATCGCTAACACAGATCCTCCCTCAAATGTTCAAGTCTAATTTATAATCTTATTCTCTCTAGTCAAACCAAAATTGACCCTTAAAAGTTAAAACTTTACCAACACCTCTTAGGTCAAATACCTGGCATAATTGCCATTCATTCAGCCTAAAAACACCACGATTTGGATGAAATCCCAATCCACCCTACATCAATACCCCATCACACCTATTAAAGTTCCAACTTTATCCTAGAAAGCAACAATCCATGGATGTAACCCATCGTCTACTAATTCCCCAAAGTGGGAAAAGGCATATCAATCTACTGATTAAGAGGAAAATACTTTCTAAATCACTTTGCCATCCAAGATGAATTTGAGCATGCCCCCTCCATTGCAGGCCTATGTCACAATGACATAAGAACAAGGTGTCAAACACAACAAACCCCAAAAAATGGGATTCAAGGACTGAAGGGGCTTAAAGCAGTGTTTTAATTTTGTATATTTTACTATCATTTTTATGTTACATAAACAATCTAAAAGGTTTAGTGAAGATAACGAATCACTCTTATGCATGTAACTAATTTAGCCATGATATAAGCAAACTCACTTGAATGAATAAGCATCTAATTTGTCACCAAATTTTCGATATGATGAAGAGGGAGAAGGAGAGAGAGAGAGAGAGAGCATACCCTGGGCCAGTTGCGGGAGAAATCAAGAGTGAAAGTGCGCCACCTGCGTTCGATTTCAAGATCACGGTCAAGCTCGCGAGCCTTGTCGGTGGCAGACTGGACAACAGAGTTGAGGCGACTCGAAACGGAGTAGCGGCGGTTGAAGCGCTCTGCGGCCTTTTTAGCGTCGAAGAGAAGCTGCTCGAATCCATCGTTGGCGCTCCTCCACGCTTCCTTCCAGGCCTCGCCGGAAGCCACTCTTTTCGCAAACCCATCGAAGTCGCTCCGCTGGAAAGCCTGTACCTTCGCCACTTGGCGCGTCGATATGGCTCGTCGTTGGCTAGAGAGGTATTGAGACTTCGAAGGAGACAGTAAGGGATGCCATGGCAGGCTCGTCGCCATGACCTGACCTGCCCACACCACACACGTAATCACACACACAGAAATTAACCCACAGAGACAGACGGTGCCGACGGATGAGACACTGACAGAGACGGAGAGGGAAAGTTGCGCAATCTGTAGAAGCTAAAGGATGCGGGTTATGGTGCGTGACGTGCGTCTATGCCTCACCGATTTCTCAATTCTTTAGGCAAAAACACGGAACAACTAGAGTCGGTACGGGAACGGGTGTTTTTACTCAGAAACGTTTGTACTGTTCTTGGTCTGGATTCTGGAACAGTGTTCTTTGTAAGTAATACACCATTTGGCAAATCTATTCTAAAACAGTTATGGGGTATCCATCATAAACAATTCGACTCCTCTACTTTTTTTTGGTAATTGGGAGCTTTACATATGTAGTTGATAGAAGGGGGGGTCAAACCGGGGAGGGGATAAGATACCAGTCAAGAGACTCGAACTCGAGACCTCTTGGTGAGCATGGGCATGAAGCGCATCACGGCTCACCAACTGAACTAAGCAATTGTTGGTGACTCCTCAATTTTTGTCTGTCCCTACTGCCGTGTGCGCCCCACACACAAGCAATGTAGAATGTACCACCTTACCCCTGCGTGCTTTCCACCATGCTTGTGTGTGAGGGCACACGACAGTACCGGACAGGCGGAAGTAGAGGAGTCGGATCCTATGGTAAAACCTATTCATTACAAATTTGTCATTAATTAAAATAATGACATTTCCTACATTATTGGTAATCAAAGTTCACAAATCAAAGAAAATCTATGAACGACTAAGGAAACTAAAAATGGAAACAGTGATTGAGCAATAATTAGGGTCAAAGGAAGACACCTTATTTTATAATGAAAAATAAGACAAAGTTTACTGTAAAATATTTATAGCTAGCTATCATCCTTTGCATGAACTAGAACCCTCATATGAATAAGAGGTCTTGTTGATATATTACTACATAGATTCAACCTCATTTTCCCACTTACCTAGAAAAAAGAGGAAATAAGCAAAGTGCGAGTAAGGGCATGGGAAAGAACTTAGCCATTTTTTTCTTGAATTTTGATTATATTTCTCTAATGACCAATGAAAGATTAGTATCCGATTTCAGGTATGGGGCATTACATGTGGATCTACTTGTAGATTCTCACAACCAGAAAAGTTTCAGGTCATAATCCGAGTTTTAGATTAGCTCCAAAAAATTATCAAAGAATGCATTGTGAAAAGAACTATACCTCCTCAGAAGATTGGTTTCCTCTTGAGGTCTAAAAACAACCACTAAGAAGACAAAGGAGTCGTTGAATGTCCATGCAAAATGAAGTTATTTGCAACAAATATCAAGCCCAAAATATAGACCATCAGATGGGTAGTATTTGGGGTTTTATGGTTTGGGATTTCCCCTTTCAAAGAGCAACTTTAGTTTGCTATGAAGAAAAATAGACAATGAAAAGATGAATTGAGCTGTATACCTATGGCGATGGAAAAAAATAAGTTTTTGTGGCTCCAATGGATACCATAGAGAGATGAATCGAGCTAGGTAGGGTTTCAGAACCAAAATCGGTATGGAAAGGGAAAAGCTGCCCTTGAGGAAGGGGCATCATAAAATCGGTATAGAGAGGGAGGACGACCTCTCTTTGCGATATCAGCTTACGCATAGAGAGAGAGAGAATTGTAGGTGGGTGTACCTTGATGGAGTTCCAGGAGTATCCCAATGGCCTCTTCGTCCGTCCTCAGAGTTGCAAGTGGGTGTACCTTGATGGAGTTGTAGGAGTATCCCAATGGATGGCCAGAGAGAGAGTTGCAGGTCAGTGTACCTTGATAGAGTTGCAAGAGTTTCCCAATGGCCTCTTCGTCTGTACTCGCGAGCTTCAACAAAATTGAATGTGTTTCCCCCCCCCTTCAATCGTGATTTGTGTCATTGAGGTTGTTCCATGGAACAACAAAACACATCTAAGGTGTTTCGTCAAAGGCGTTCCACATACCAAATTTATGCCCGATACGTTTTTATAGAACAATAAAACGAACCATCATGCCAAATGCAAAATGACCATTTTTCTGTTATCGCAGAACGAAAGAATGGAGAAGCACGTTCCACAGCACGTTACCATACGCAACCTAAGAAACTAAGGCTATGTTTGGATAGTTGAGTTTAATATCCAGGCTTCATTGTCAAAACAAATGAGATGATTTAAATTTTTTCTTTTTTTTTTTTAGAATTTTCCTTTTATTCACTTTACTAAGTTTTGGGCCCTGTTTGTTTTACAAGAAATAGTGGGGTAGGAATAAAAAAGGTGGGATACTCGAGTTTTCCAAAAAAATTCAGAAAACACAGGTATTTGACTGCCTGGTGTGGGAAATTAAACAAATAATCATCCATTAATTAAGGAAACCTCTCTACCTACCTACATGACAAACCATTTACAACGTCTCACAATTAATAGGATTTTGAGAAAATGGAGAAGAATGATTTTATTACATCGGGGCCTAGAACTTTATTAAACATTGGAATAAAACATTATGAAATTCCATTGTTTACCATCGTTTCATTTATTTATCTTTCTTGTGATGTAACCCTATTATATGTGATGCCCATAAATTCTACTTTCCCACTTTTTTGTCCGTCAAATAAAGGAGGCTTTGATTTACCAAAAAAAATAAAAAATAAAGGACGCTATGAGGTTTCATCTAAGGTGAAGGGTTTACCCACAAATCTAGAGTCATCATTACTCTCCTTATTTGTTGAAAATCCAAAATTCTTTCACCGTAGCCTATTATCCATCTCAACATAATGTTGGTTAAGGAATTCCTCCTTTACCATGGCTAAAAAAAATTCCTTTTCCGTTATTTTGACTTTTCGTCCAACCAAATGGAATCACAAATTTAGGGACAATGATAAATCTAAGGAAAAAGTTAACATTTTCATTTTTTTGGTAAATGAATAATGAATAACGAAAGCATAAGTAAAGAAACCCCGACATCTTGTCGCTCTAAGGAAAGAAGTGGTTTAGGTCTTCGTGATCATATTCTTCAAAATAGAGCTTTGCTCTCAAAGGTAGCGTGGAGACTGTGGGAGAACCCAAATTCCCTTTGTTTATGAAGGCAATATATTTCTCGAAGGCTGATTTCTTGGATGATACAAGCGCAAATTGCCCCTCGTGGGGATGGCGTAGTATTTCGGTGGGTTGAAATGTTCTTCTTAACGGGCTGATTTGGATAGTAGAAACGGGGAACAATATTGATATTTGGGCAGATAGTTGGGTTCCCTCCTCACCAACATTTAGGATTCAATATCAAAGACCCCAAGGATGCTCGCTATCAAGAGTCTTTGATTCGATTGACTTACAAAATCGAAAATGGAAGGAAGAAGTGTTGCAAACCTATTTATCCTTCTAATATTTAAGCCATTTTGAAGAATAATTTGAGCATCTTCCCTTGCGCTGATCGACAAGTCTAGGGAGGATCTCGTAATGGAATTTTTTCATTCAAATCAGCCTACCATTTATTATCAAACCAGAGAGACCATCACACAGTATCTCAAGCTTCTCCATCTCGTCACCATAAATGGGAAGATATCTCCTTTATCGTGTGGAAGAGAATTTGGCATTGTAATCCTATGCCAAAAATCAACAACTTTTTATGGAGGATTTGTACTGATGGAGTGGCGTCGGGGGAAGCATTACTTAGATGTCATATTAGCTGCAGAAGGTGTGGTTTTGTAACAGAATCAAATGATCACATTCTTTTCAACTGTCCTTTTGCTAAGGAGATCTGGTTTGGTAGCAACTTAGCATTCTCTATCCTGCAGGATGGATCTGCTTCACTGCCTCGGGTGCTATAGGATTGTAAAAGATTTAAGGAGAGAGGCTCAGGAGTTCTTCGCCAATTCTCTTTTCTTTGCTGGTATATATGTCTGGCCAGCTAGTGGGAAGGATTGGTCTCCTTTGGCCTTTGGATGTAATCAACAAAGCACATCATGCCTTCCAAGAATTTTGGGATATCAGTAAACCATCTCAGGTACAGAGGCAAGTCTCTTCTTCTTCTTCACATGTGGCTATGTCAAAGTGGAACTAACCCCTCTCGATGGCATTAAGATCAATTACAATGCGACTCTCCCCCTTGATTCCTCTAACGGAGATATTGGCTTTATCGGAAGAAACCATATTGGTAGTATTATCATGATATGTTTTGAACTTGTTTGTGTTCTCTACAAGTATGATTGACGAAGCTCAGGCGGTTCAGGCAAGTTTATTGTGGGCTACTGAAATGCATTTTTCAAATCTTCTAGTTGAATCAGACAATGCAAATCTGAGAAACCTGCTGATCTGATCAACTTTGAACTGCCCAAGCGACGTCGAAGGAGTGATCTTTGACATCCACACGGTGTCATCTAACTTCTCATCTTGCTCATTTTCTTGTATTCCTAAGGAAGTCAACTTGGTTGTTCATTCTCTAGCCAGGAAAGCCCTATCATTGGCCTGTAAGACAGTTTGACCTAATTCCGTTCTTTGGTTTCATGATCTCTATACTCAAGATGCCTTGGGTCCGGCATACCCCCTTTGCAATAACATTTTTTCTTACCAAACCCAAAAAAAAAAATCTCGCGGGTTATTAACATTTTCGACACGGCATATAGTTAGGCAGTTCCATAAAATGGGCATGATTGCCCCGCTTTCTTTATTTCTGTGTACCTAGGGTTAGTTCCGCCCACGGAGGAGGTGCTCTTATAAATTTAACCACATAGATTAAGGTAACGAAATTTATCATCCCTGCATCTCTCCGTCCCCCTCCCTCCCCCCTCTCACCCTCTCTTTCTCTCTCTTGCCCTAATTTTTGTTCCCCGCAGATCTATCGTTGACGGAGGTGGAGTAGAATTCTGTAGCGGTTTCGTGACTTGGAAGCAGTCAAGGTTGAAGCTGTAAGTTACATCTTTCTTTTTATCAATTATATAGCTCCTCAATTAGAATTTCTGCCCATCTACTCTGGTTTCAATTAGTTTAACTTTGCATATGTGATTATGATTTCCGCCTGTACGGTTTTATTCACCGGTATTGTCTTCCTATTGTTCCCTTCACCGATTATTTTTACAATATAATTTTTTTTGTTGTTGTTGGGGGGGGGGGGGGTGGGTGGGTATCTCTTTAGCATACATGCGCACATTCTTCTTCTCTCTCTCTCCGTTAGGTTGACTGGATATACCGAGTTTGAAGATTGGGTTTTTCCAACGGCTTCTAGTCCCAATTGAGAGCGGAGAGGAATTGATGTCAGTGAGGTATTTGTATATATCAAAATCGAGGGGGGGGGTTGTTTGATACGAGATGTTTTATTTCTTCCTTTTTAGCTGTAATCAAACTCATATTAGGTGAATCAAAGGCATTTTCTCCTCCAATTGCACCGAAAGTGATAACAGTACCTAGACATGAAGTTTTCTTTCTGGGTCCCCCCCCCCGCCAACCAAAAAAAAAAAGAGAATGTTTTAATGAATCTGGTTAGAGATTTCTCTATTGGTTCATTGATTATTCGTAGGAATGTGCTGGTGAAGGGGAAGGGGAGAGTTTCTCAGCTTATTTGATTCTGTGCTAGTTTGGTAGGAGGGCTACAGTAAGCTGGTTTTGCTGAAATTATGTAATTTGAATTGATAATATTGATTGCTTTGTAGCAGGCAAGTTGACTTGTAATTAGCATATTGAAATCCGTTTGTTCTATGGTGTTTTTGTTGTGCACAAGATTTGGATAATGGAACTGTGCTTGTCTTTGTCAATTCTGATGCTATTTTCTCTGAATCATCTTCCTAATATTTCTTTCCTCTCCCCCTCTTGGGTTTTATTGTTGGACAATGTAGCTCAATGAATACTTTAATTGGTGTGTTGGTCTTCCCCTCCCAAATTTCTTGAGTGCCTACAACGTCTTTATTGTTTTAAAGAATAAAATGAGAGAAAGCTATAGCTATTGTCATCAAGTGGATCACTACATAATCTGAAGTTCAAATTAAAATTGCCCATGTCCCGAAGAGATATTTAACCACATACAAAGGAATGTATACTCATTGCTTGAATTTATTGATCTAAGTTTCCACTTAAATGTCTTCTTTCCTTTGGAAAGGCCAGGATAGCTCTAATTTCCTTCATCCTATTATTTGGGCAAAAGTTTGCCCCTGAAAGCTAAAGGTAGGCTTAAGCTTCTCAGAGTCAAGGAATCAAATCTCGCTAGCATTGTCAAACTTAAATGTTTTTATATTTGTTATTTTATTTACTTAAGATATTATTCATAAATAAGCAAATACCCCTTAATTGAATCCAATAAAAATAGTTAAAAAATTAAATTCCAAAAGGATAAAAAGTCAACCATCCAATTCAAGAACATAAACTAGATTTTTGGCGACAGGTGAAATTTTCAACTTTTTAATGCTGGTGTTCTTCTAAAATCTAAAAATTTCCCAAATCTTAATATGATAAAACATTACTAAAAACCAAAAAGCGGTAAAATATTCATTTGTTTTGATATCTAAAAAATATTTTCATTCAGAGTGATTTTTATAGCATTCGCGCACACCAAATAAGGTTTGATCGGAACATAAGTACATAACTCTTTCAATATAATCAAATTTAAGCAATCTTGGATTGTTGGAAAGCTGGTTTTATGCTCTACCCAATACAGAAAGTCCCTCGTGTAAAAATAAAATCATTTGACTAGTCAAACTTCTCAGAGAACAAGAACATTTTAAATCGAGAACAGTTTAATTACTTATAGATAAGATCATATTTTCTAAGAACAATATAAACCAAATGTGAGATTAGGTATACCAAGACAATGACCAATTCCAATTACAGTATAAACCAAATCTATGTTTTGATTATTTCAAATTTCGTGTAGCTTGCTTCTTCAGTTCTGTTGTCGTTTAGTTTTGTGTTGATTTTTGATGACTTGATGTGGCTTAATGATGATTTTTGATGATATAAGATATATATTGTAGCATACTAAATAATGTTAGAAAAGAGGGGAAATTCAAAATAACACTTGGGCGCCTTGGTAACCTAGTGTTCCCTAGGGCGCCTAGTCGCCTAAGCGCTTAGGCATCCCTCCACCGCTTTGGGTTGCTTTGACACCTTGACAACTATGGCTTGGAATTTGATTAGATCAAAAGCTCCAAAAGTCTCTTTGCATAAGATTGTCTGGTTCAGTACCAATATATTTATAGACATAGTTTTACTGTGTGGGGAGCATTGACTTTGCCACTCCATACCCGGGAGTTCCTTCTCAAGAGAAATCTGTTAATCTCTAATTGCTGCCTCTCAAGAAAATGTTGAATACCTCTTCTTTTCTTGTCTTTTTCCTTGATTAGTTTGGAAAGGTATCCTTAAAAAGTGTTGGCTCAATCATAGAATTATCCTTCCCTTTCGGAGAGAATGGAGGTGGATCTTGAAAAAATTTAGTAGCAAATCAACCTGTGACTCCATTGGAAAGCTTGCCTTTGGTGTTGTGATTCATCATGTTTGTGGGAAAGAGATAAAAGAAGCTGGACTTCCTCGACAAGTAGTATTGAATTGATCTAGGAATCCATCACATTTGAGATCAGAAATAGATTTATTCTAATTCGTATTGCGAGCCCACACACTTTAAGGAACAGGCATCTTGCCTCTTCTTAGGATCTTCCTCTTATTCCCCCCTTGCATTTAATGTGTCATCCTTCTGATAGTTGTTTTGGTTCAGTTGTTTGGGGTTCCCTCCTTGGCCAGCCTGTTTGGCTGATGCGTTGTATTATGCTCTTTCTTTAATATTTTTTTTTTCATTCACCAAAAAAAAAGTTTCCACTTAAATGAGATGTTCATGCAAGTATCAATAATGATAATATATCTATTAGCAAGTCACTGAGAATCTCCCCCACTTGTCGACCACCCCATAATCCCCGGAGGTTACTTTTGCTGTAAGTAGATTCTGGAAATTACTTAGTGCATCCTGTTGAGAATTTGAGATCTGAAGGAGGCAAGCGCATGATGAAAATACACATATTATTGTATTGGAAAGCCTAATAAAATTCTGCAACTACCTAAAGGCTGTGTTCCCCAATGACCATCCATTGATGAATTTTATTCATAGGTATCCAGGCATTGATTTGTGCCGGAGAAGAGATTGCAATGGGGCAACAATGGGGACCGGTCCACTTATGTAGTCCATAGAATGGGAAATACCACTAAGAATGTCTTCACTGCGTGCTTATTGTGAACTTCATAATGATTCAACGTCTGCAAATTGTGCAAGAAATCCTGGAAAAGGTTAATGTTTTGATTATTCCTGCATCTCTCAAATGGCCACCAATTTCTAGTGATGTTCACTTTGTTCTTCTATGGATCCACCTTCAACTCCTTATCATGTCCATGGAATCACTTGGAACAATTGAGATGGGACCAAAGGGATATAAGGAACTGTACCTTAGTCTTATAGAAAACTACTGTAGATGAATAGGTGAAGAATGATCCTTTTATTGGGATGAATGCCTCACATCTCTTTTGTTCGGGATTATATCATATTTTCACTTTTTGGCTGGATTTGCTTTCAAATTTCTACCTGTTTAAAGCTTCTGCACTAAGTTAACAGTTGGACAATGTGTACAGTATGAGGCTTCTCTATTAGATGTGCTGATTTTCTACAGGTCACTGGCTCTGTGTTACTGTTGCTAACACCTTTCTTTTCTCATGGTCATGACCATTTATTTGTCAATCACAACTTAGAATTATAGTACTTTTCATTCTCATGGTCATGACCAGTTCTTTGTCAAGCACAACTTTAATTAGCTGGGATATTTTGTTTTCTATTAGAATCTGAAAAGTATTATAATTCTAAATTTATAAGTTTTGTATTAGCACATAAATGAGATGGTCAACTCTTAAATTTATTAAACAAGAAACCTGCAGATCGATATTTATATATATTTTTATTATCTGGCGTGGCAATTTGTGTTCTTACTGACAAACTTGTGATTGCATCCACTGAATGCGACGCAGTATCTCACACAAAGCATCAGTTTTTGTAGCTGGCTATTCTCTGGTTCTTACGCTTTCTGTATTGATGTATTTGGGTTGGCACTCTTTTTTCTTTTTTTTTGGTTACATGATGGTTGCAACTATCAACACCTTTTTAAAGTTTTATGTTGTGAGAGCTTGAAGATGGATGTTTATGGGAGGAATTTGATTTTTGAGGACTCCAGTAAAAAGGGTGGCCAAGTCATGAGATACAGTTCTTGGTTCATGTTGGCATAACTCGGTCTGTTTCTGCATCCGTTGCAGGAAAGCTTTTCAAATCCTGCTCTCGAAACTTCTGAAAGATCACCAAGGGCCTTGCAGGGGTAACTCCATTGGAGCTTACAAGAAATGGATCCTGGACGATATGTACTGCAGCAAGGATGGGATAATAACAGCGTAATTGTGGTTTCCTCCTTTAATCACCTATACCGGGATCATATACAAGAAATTAGGGCTTTTGTGTTTGTCCTCCATTTTTGTTGGCATCTCATCCTAAAAGGACAATGACTCTATGACAGAAAGATATGGGCCAGTGAGGCTATGGAATGGATTTGCCTACCCCCTACCATGATTATTAGTTGCTGACTTCACTTATTCTCTTGAATCACAGGCTTTGGAGGGGTATGGTTCATTGCATGAGCCAGACTACCGGTGAGTGCTGGCTGATGCTTCTTATGACGCTGGTATTGTAGTTGCTTTTTGGTGATGGGTATACTTCAAATGTTAGCTTAATCTATATTACTATTAGCCATGTTGGTAGGTATTTCATTGTGCATGCAATAATTATTTTCCTTAGATCTCTTGTATAATGCTGATCTTGTATCCCAGTTCCCTTCCCCCTCCCCCCTTTCCGTAATTTCTTTATTACCTGTTGATAGTTGAGAAAACTATGATGCTTTTGATGATAAAATTTTCCTTATTGATTAGTGTCTGCTTGTGTCTATTTGTTTGATGTTGTATTATATCACAGTGCTTTTCTTTTCCCTCCTACTTATATTCTTTTGGCAGGGTTGGTGGTTCATATGATGGTAGGAGGTTTCTGGATGAGGGATTCTCTAGGGACAACATCTATCCTAGGGGCACCTTTCATAGGGACATTCTTGAGAGGGATAATTGTCCACCTTCAGCATCTGTTGTTGGTGCTTGGCCTCAACCAAGAAGAGGTTTTGATGAAGAATATGCACTTATTAGGGAACCTAGGCGACATGACAAGCCATACATTGATAGTTTCCATGAGATGGATGGTTTTCGTGAAGCTGATAAGTATCGTGAGATTGATAGGTTTCAGGAAGTTGACAAGTTTCGGGATGGTTATCGCGGTGTTGACAGCTACCGTGATGTAGCGAGTTACCGTGATTATGGGTTTGATAGACCTGCTAGGTTTGGAGGACGAGATCGTGATGAGTTTGCAGCTGATGATTACGATTACAGACAACGTATTTCCCACCAGAGCAGGGAGGATAGTCGTGAAAGGGATTATGATTATGGTCGATATAGTTATGATTCTGATCATGACAGAGGTAGTAGGAGGGATGGTAGTTGGAGGAAGCGGGAGTCTCGTGATCGTGACCATGACCGTGACCGTGACCGTGACCGTGATAGGAGGAGTCGGGAAAGAGATCAGAGTCCGCATAGGAGGCATGAACGTTCACGATCTCAATCTCGATCTCGATCTCGTGGCCGTGATGATCGATTAAGATCAAGGTCACCTCGAAGTCGCAGCCATGGTCGAAGTCATCGGGAGGATAGCTATGATGACAGTTGGCATGAAAGGGGTGAGAAACGAAGGGATCGTGATGACAAACGACACCATGATCAGTCATCAGTGGTATGCTTAAAATGTCATCCTGTAGGCCTGATTTATTGTACTTTGGAATTTGGATCCCTTGTAGCTTAAATGGTTTGAGTTGGATCGTCCATTTTTGTCTTTTCTTGTAGGCTCCGTCAGCTACTGTTGTTGTGAAGGGTCTGTCACAAAAGACAACTGAAGAGGATTTATATCAGATTCTTGTATGCTTCTACATAAATTTAATGTTCCATATCACTTTACTCTATTTTGTTTCTTAAATTATTTCTTTTCATTTATGCTCAATTTCTATTATTGTCAGGCTGAGTGGGGACCCCTTAGACATGTGCGTGTAATTAAAGAACGGAATTCTGGCATCTCTCGTGGATTTGCTTTTATAGATTTTCCTTCTGTGGTACTGTTATTTCTGAGTTCCCCTTTAAGCAAACATAACTGAATACTTGTGCAACTATATTTTTTGATGTTGTTCTTTAAGTTGTATGAAGAAGCTGATTCTTGTGGCACAGGGAGCGGCACGTAAGATGATGGACGGAATTGGAGATGATGGTCTGGTCATGGATGGCAGGAAGCTTTTTTTCGAGTATAGGTACATGAACTTGAAGAGAACTAGATAAGCACAGTTTTTGAAGTGGCGTTACCATGACTTTACTCAGGGTTTATGTTCTCTGATAATTGATTAGCTTACTCAAAAGTTTATCATTTTGTTTTCCTGGTTTAATGTTACCTTCTTTATGTTTATTATCAATTGGCTTCTTTATGTGTATTATCGACTCTAGGGCATATGAAGTGGAGGGGCAACATCTTGTACTTTCTAGTTTTCTACCTTTGCTTCACTCAACCATAGATACATGTTCATTTATCAGTTTTGGAGTTCAACTTGTTTGTCTTACACTCGGGGGGAACTCTGCTTCTTGTTCTTTTCTACCCCCGCACTCCCCAGCAGTGTTTAATCTGTTGAAGATCTCTATATTTCCGTTTCGGTAATCCACTTTTCATTTGGTTACTGCTGTTTAGAGATGTTGTTGGCAATAATTGGTGCCATTTTATTTTTCTGCTTCGCTATTGATATGATCATTAGAATACTTTTCGTGCATTTCACATTGTATGAAGTATTTTCACCTGCAATTATCTTTTTTCCGTTGATTAATTGTTTTGTGTTACAGTAGCAAGCCAACCGGTGGAGCAGGTGGACCTCCTTATGGACAGGATAATGCAGTGAAATCTCATCATAGAATTGCACCACCATCTGATTGGATGTGCACTATTTGTGACTGTGTAAATTTTGCACGACGAACTTCCTGTTTCCAGGTTTATTTCCATCTTCCTCGCAATAATAAATTTCTTGTATTTTAATGCTTATAAAACCCAGCTCCCTTTTGCACAGCGTTTGATCTCATTTCTCTTGTGCATCTGAGATACAAAAATAGTTGGAATTGGCCATTTTCTTTTTTATCGAGTAAAAATCCATTCATCCTTTTCATTAGCTTGGGTATGCAGTCCGTTTCCCTTCTCCAAATTGATGCTTGGATATTATTTCATTATTTGACTAGTAAGCATCGAGGGAGTGATTAGAGAAATAAGGATAACAAGCATTTACTCATTAGTAATTGCCATGGTGAATGAAGTCAACAGACTTGTATTGTTATGATAAAGAATTGCAGCATTTTGAGGTTTGATTTGATATTGAGCTGTTTTTATGTCGTGGCAGGTCTAGCTAGACAGTTTAGATTTTCTGTTGTGCTGGTTTTGTTGATTTGATTTGCTGACGGATCTTTTGATGTGGGAATTTGCTGTATACTCTAAATGAAGAGTAATTGGTATTTAGCCACATGACTAGTAGCAAAGCTTATGCATGTGTTTTTTTTTTGGTTGGATTTTGTCATTCCAGATCTTGTGTGTTGAGCCTGTACGTTTTGTAATTTTTGTTGAGCATTCTGTATGGATATAGAGTAATCTGATATATTAAATATGTGAATGAAATTTTCTGTTGCCGAGTATGTAACTACATTAAGGGAAAATTACCTAGATCAACTAAATAAGAAAATAAATTACAAAACAAGTAGATCTAAGAAATTGTCCCCTATATTAATGTTATGTTGATGTTTGGCAAATGCAGTGTAACGAGCCAAGGACTGATGATGCTCCTGCTGCAGATATAGCGTCATCTAATTCCACACAGTTGGGAAGAAAAGGATCGGAGGCAGGTACTCTGTTGTTCCAACTGGAATGTAATGTCTTCAAGTGTAGTCTGATTAAATTAATCTTGAAGAGCCATCGAAATAGTTTAGTGTAGTTAACACCCAGATACCAGAAGGTACAGTCTAAACCCAAGATAGGTAGTGGGGATCCAAAGATTGGGATGATCCAGAGTTGCCAATCATGGAAAAGACCTTGCTGCTTAAATGTATGACAAAGAAGTAATTATTTTGATACTCCACCAGGGCCAACTCATGTTTTAGTTGTTCGTGGGCTGGATGAAAATGCTGATGAAGGAATGCTTCGGTATGAGTTCTCCAAACACGCTCCGATCAAGGTAATGAATTCTTGTTTGTCGTTTGACTGCTATATCTTGCTTATTATGAGACCTCACAATTATCATTTTGTATCCACAGGATCTTCGTCTTGTCAGGGACAAATTTACTCATGTTTCTAGGGGCTTTGCATTTGTTCATTTCCATTCGGTAGGTTTCTAACTGTCTGCTTTTGGACTCAAGTGAGCTAGCTGACTCCAAGTAATTAGGATAAGTCTTTGTTGATTGCAGTTGAACATCTGTTTCATGTCCTTCATTTCTTGTCTGTTAGGTGGAGGATGCTACCAAAGCTTTAGAAGCAACAAATGGAACAACCCTTGAGAAGAATGGTCAAATTTTACGCGTGGCATACGCAAAAAGCATACATGGACCAGGGTTGGGTGCATCTGGGGCTTCACAGTCCAGCAGCCTTGCTACTGCTGCTATTGAGGCAGCAACATTTGCTCAACAGGTTCTTCCCCCTCTTTCTTTCTTTTTGTTTTTTGTTTTTAAATTATAATTCTTTAAATTTCATTTATGCCTAAAAGGGTGCAAGGTTGTTTTAGTACATTGAATTCAAAATTTAAGAGGCTTATTTGGTCATTCCTTATTGGCGGCATCAATTCTTTGTAGGATCCTGTATCATATAAATTTTTCTTTATGCCTGGGATTTTTTCACAGTTTGTGTCGTTTGCTGCAAACTTCAGTAAACTGAGGCAACAAAGTTGCCTTGAATTTGTTGCACTTGACTTCTTTCTACTGTAGAAAAATACGCCCAATGACCAGTAGATCAACCAGCATGTGCTGAGACTCATGCTTTGCCGCTTCGTTTTTATCAGTGCCTTATTATCTCCATAGTCCTGTGTTTTCAAATAGATAAAACACATGTTTCCTAGACTTCGCATTCATATTTTTTGCTTTAGGATTAATTGAATCACATTCTTTCACAAGCACCCGCTGGCAGGAAGGAGGTATTCAGAACATTAGATCTTCTACTTTGTGAAATGTGCTCAAGTATGAATACAATGGTCCACACATAATCTTGATTTCTTTTTTTCCCCCTTCCAGTATGATGCTGTTGGATGGGCCCCAAAAGAATATAATCCAGATGATAAACAATCCACTGGTGGGCAGGAGCAAAGAAGTGGTGATGCAGGTCAAAAGGATGGCTCAGCCCCCCAATCTGGATTTGTATGGGATGAAGCATCTGGTTATTATTATGATGCCGCCTCAGGGTTCTACTACGATGGTAATACAGGTCAGTGTCTTGTTTAATTGCATTGATGGAGGCTCAAACCATCGTGCTTCATTTATGGTGTCTAATGAACTTCTGACTCCTCAGTTTCATAGATACAGTAGTTGTAGCTATAATTTCTGTCCCCTGTATTCCGTAAGTGGGTGGAGATTCATTTTCCTTGAGGTTATTTTAGTACTAGAAATTTTACAATAGACAAAGTTGTAATGGTAAGAATAATATGAATTCTTTGCTACCACGACTGCATTGCTGATCCATGGAATTTTTTTTTTTTGAAACTGTACCAAATTTCAGGGCTAATTATCAAATAATAATGAAGTAATGAATGAAAAATAGAGGTGGGAAATTAGTTCCAAAAACAGGACTGCCTATAGCAGCAGTTAAAGAAGAGAGGTTAGAGAGAAGAAGAATATGGGAGGAAGAGTATGGGTATGTAGAGAACACACCTGGAGGAGCAGATCTTAGAGTCGAGAGAAAAAAGAAGGCTCGCAGCAGCAGCCCACAACAGCATAAATCCTAAAAGAAACCTTATTCATTCCAATCTTCTTAATCCTTCATTACATCATGTATTTAAAGACTACAATCCTAATCCGTATCCAAAACTAAAACAGAATTTGTCTCTAACTTGAACTCAATCTCCCAATCAATAACCTCATACTCTAATAAAACTAATTATAAATAACTCAAAGACATAAATCCTTAAATCCTACATTCACTGCTTCACCTCTTTAGTTTGTAGGGGGTTTAGGTGGTGTCATGCTGTAGACGAGTCACTAAAAGGGTTTATTTTATTGAAAATAAGCTTTGGGTTGGGTCATATATGTATTGGGTACAATGCTGGCCTCCCTTACAAACTTATGTAGAAGGCTCAAAAATAGACTTAGACACTAAAAAGGAAAGGCCTAACCCAATCCTTAACTAATAAGCATAGTTGTCACATCGTCATGGCGATCCAAGTCGGTGGAGGGGTGTCATGTCGATATATCGACATGTCGCCGCCATGGCGTTGCCATGGCGATCATTTCGACCATGTTTTATTTTTTATTTTCTCTATTTTTAATGTCATTTAATATGCTATAATATATACCCTATAACATAAAAAATTAATATGAAAGTGTACTACTAATCTACTATGGTTTAATTCATGAAAGTGTAATATCCATTAGTGTATATGAAATCATGGATTATCAAATAATTGATAGCAATAGTCTTGCTGATAATAAAGTTGAAAAATCATGAGAGTTGAGATATGATTCATATGAAAGTGACTACAAAAGTAACAAAACAAAAAAACAATTTCAAGAACGTAATTTATATTGAGTGAATAAAGCTAATAAACAACCCATCTAAATAAAAAAAAAAATTGCTGATGTAAATATGTGATTGTGTATTAGTCAATAGTGTATTAGTGTTTTCTATTTGATGTTTTTTTAAATTTTTTTTATGTTAAGGAAAAAGCATTAAAATAAAAAATGCTTAAAAAAAATTATTGTTAAAAAATTAAGTTTTATAATTTGAAACAACCATGTTGCCGGATATGGCCATATGTTGTGGTATGGCGACGACATGGAGGCCATATCGGTCGATATTCTTACATCATCCATATCGATGGTCGATATGCCCACTTCTCCAGCGATATGACGCCATGACAACTATGCTAATAAGGTAACCTAAATTGACTAGGAAAATGAAATAATAAAGGAAATAGACTCAAAACAGGACTCTATAATAAACTAATGAAGTAAATCCCATTTTCCTAATTTCTATCCATATTTTTGGCTCCATTAAATTGGCCAATTACAAAGTAAACCCATGGGTGAGATGCCCGGGGTGGGATATCCAGGCTGAAATTGCCAACCCCAACCTTCCCACATCCCCTTCCATCGATTTTTGTCACCAAACCCTAATTCTGCCCTAGTCGATCTCAAGAAACTGTTCAAGATTGCTGGAACTTTCTCTACAAGTAGTTCATACCAATCTTTTGGATTTTCTTGTTGCTGCCTAGTTCAAGATCCAAGATCCATTGCCACTGCAGGGCTCAGGTCCCCATCATCGATTCTTGGAAGGAATCTTTCGTTTCAAAATCCTAAGTGCTGCTCGATCTTTGTTCTTCTCTATTCTGATTGGCTTCTCTTTATTCAGGAGATTATTTATTCTTGATTGCTGCTTCAACAGGTTACAAACTTGTGGGTTTATATTTATTACTTCTCTTATGGCTACCAATTTTGAGATCCCATTGCTCTCTTTCTTGTTCTTTGGAGATTTTTTATTTGATCCTGCCTGGGATTAGACCTATTCTGGTTCTAGTCTTACATTAAGTCATTTTGTTGAAGGTCATGAGGAGCCATGTTTAAGTGGATCATGTCTTCTTTCTGGGGAGTGTTGCAGTTGCTGGCAATGGTTATAGAAGTTACTGGGTGGTGTGGTGGGGATGGTGGGGGAGGGGGTTGTGTTGCTGCACTATCCTTTTTAGTGGTCTGGGATTTAGGTGGAGTTGTTTTTGGTTTTAGTGATGGTCGTGAGGAGCCATGTTAAGGTTGGATCATGGTTTCTTTTTCATTTTGTTTTTAAAAGTAAAAAAATTGGTAAAGAATTTACAGCAATAGATTGATACTGCTATGTTTTTCTCATTTCTTTGGATTTAGTTAGTGACAGATATAAAAAAGTATGAGAAAGAAAGAGAGAAAGGACAAGGTATTGCTCATCATGATTTTAGGGCTTAACTATCAAACCACTATAGATAAGAACTGTTCTGTTAATCGTAGACCAAACCATAAGTCTTGAACTCTATGCGTTTTTTCTAGGCCATGGCCAAAGCTCTAGGCACAATTCCAAAACTAATTCAAATTCCTGACTAAAGGATTGAACCCATTAACATACTAATAAAAACAGAAGAGAAAATTAAGTTCTACTGACTCTTAATTGAAGCCCTATTGTAATTGGGACTGCAACTACAACATTTCGAATTACTAGTTTAAATTAGGCCATGGCCAGAGCTCTAGGCACAATTCCAAAAATAATTCAAATTCCTAACTAAAGGATTGAACCCACTAACGTACTAATAAAAACAAAAGAGAAAATAGTTCTACTGACTCTTAATTGAAGTCCTATTGTAGTTGGGACTGCAATTAAAACACTTCAAATTGCCAGTTTAGACCAAATAAATGACCAACTAGGACTACTTAAGAAGACAAAATAATAATTAAAGAAACAGAAGAATGACCCATGTAGCCATGTAGGACCTACTAAGGCAAAGGCTAGAAGAAATGCTCATGGCTTGGCTAAATTTCTCCGGCTTGCATCAAGACAATCTCACTGGGAGATTGAAATCTTGCTTCATCAGTAGGTTATGGGCATTAACATTCATGTTTGTCAAGGTGTCGCCTAGTTGATGAGGTGCTCCTTTAGGTCCAAGGCATCCAGTTACCCTATGTGCCAAGGCACCCCGACTCAAGACCTGATGATCTTGCCCTCCATATATTATGAATTTCAGTCATTTCTCATCTCTACCCTTGTAAATATTCTATATGTAGACCTATATGATCCTATAGTTACGTTTAAAAGATGATATATACTAGAAAATATGGCTGAGTTATACATATTGTACTCATCTTGGGGCCAAGGCCAAGGATTGCCTAGGTATTAAAGTGGTTGGTCACTGTTGTGGCTTCCTTTGGCCACTGTTTTATTAGTGGTTCAAATCTCTCCCTGGACTCTCATGGTATAATATATTCAATCATCAACCTAATAGTGATATCTATATCTTGATCATATGGGGTTGGATGATATGATTTACTTGTCACTGGAATGATATATTATTGAAAGGAGGCAGTTTCCCTTCACCCATGATGAGTGGAGAATCCCTCGCCGGGGGGTTTGGGTGTCTTGGGATGGTGTTGGGAACTGTGGGGAGGGTATTATTGACTTCGTACAGTTGGGGGCAGAGTAATAATGACCCCTGATCATTAGATGGATATGTGAACCCTAGTGGCGGAAAACTCTCTGTATTGAAATAGCAATATCTTATTTTTTACTTTGTAAATGATGCAGGTCTTTATTATGATAGTAACAACGGAACCTGGTATTCTTATGATCAGCAAACTCAGCAGTATGTCCCTTGTGGTGATCAGAATGACAAAGCTTCTGGAAAGGCAGCAAATGAACAAAAGGCATCTGATGGTGCTAGTAACAGAAAAGTTGTGATATCTGCACCTGCTGCTACAATAACATCAAATGACAAGACTGCGTCATTACCAGATGCTGTCCAAGCTGCTGCAACAGCAGCTCTTGCTGCAGAGAAGAAAGAGAAGGAGAAAATGAAAGAGATACGGTTAGCATCCAAGAGCAGTATTCTTGCAAACAAGAAGAAAATGAGTAATGTTTTAAGCAAGTGGAAGCAAAGGAATAATGAGGGTCAGGCAGCTCGAGTTGTTCTCGATGACAGTCAATCTTCAGCTTCAATGGATGACAGGCCTAATGCTGTGGGGCTGTTGACTAAAAACAAGTTCAGAAGTGATTCTGTGCCAGCAAAGGAAAATACTACAGCCAACTTGGGATTTTCCTCTGCAGGTGTAGGCCATGGTGCTAATAACACGTTCACTACCCCAACTACTGCACAGACTGCGTCTGTAGTTTCTGAGATCAAACCACAACCTGTTGGTAATAGTTCGGGAGGCACAATAATGGGGGTGATTAGAGGATCTGGAAGAGGAGTTACGAAGTCAGATACAATGCATTCAGGTTCGTTTGGTGGGCCTTCTAGCCCTTCACCTGCTGTTACAGTCACTGCTGGGACATCAACAGTTAATCTAGAGACACCTCAAACTCCCTTCAGAACGGATGCATCTGCACTAGGTTCTTACGCACCACCTGCAGCTACTGGAAGTGGCAAGCGAAGGTTCTCTGAGCAGCCAGCTTCTACTCATAGGGAACAGCCTCAGACAACATATAGGGACCGCGCAGCTGAGAGGAGGAGCCTGTATGGATCATCGTCATCTATTGGGGATGATGTCTCAGATTTTGCACTTGCTGATTCAAGTAAGCATGTTTAACAATTTCATTTGGGTTACATGTTGCATTTGCTCTAGATCGGAGTACTAAATCCTGTGAAGGGTCCTTCGTTGCTGCAGAATAAACCCAAAACCATATTATGAATCCTTAGAGCTTGAGGCAGCATATACACGTGTCAATTTTAATAACCTACCCTAGAATGTGAAAATTTTGTTGTTGGAAAAGATATCGATCGACTGAGTTCACAGGTTCATTGCTTGGTTTTTCTCACTGAAGATTCATATTAACGTTGTAAGAAATGCTGTGTTTACAATGCTTTGTCAAGATCGAGATTTGACATTCAAAAAAGGTTCTCTACTGGAGACAAGTGCAATGCCTTTTCCCCCTGGGGTTGGAGGACGTGGGCCTGGAGATGTTACCAGCAGCATCCAGAGTTACGAGGTGATTTCAGCTGAAAAAGCTATTGATGAGAGCAATGTGGGTAACCGGATGCTCCGCAGCATGGGCTGGCAAGAAGGCTTGGTATTTTCTTCTATTCATCTCTTGTTTACCTGTTGAATTTGATTATAAAGAATTGTTTTGTTTACATGTTGAATTTGCTTATAAACATATCTTTTGAACTGCTTCTCTGTACCTCGAGAGGCAGGCAGATAGTGACCATTAACTGTTAGAGGTGGCTCTGTCCCTATTAACAACCAGATTCTGTGTCATCCAGGCTTGCATGACGGCATGATTTTATAGTGTGCTTGTCGCATACCGAGTTTTTTTTTTGGATGGATAAATATCAGCTTTTTAATTTGGGTTTGTTTATTGTTTCTTGGATTGGTTGGGTGCAGGGACTAGGGCATACCGAGTTTTTTTTTTTGGATGGATAAATATCAGCTTTTTAATTTGGGTTTGTTTATTGTTTCTTGGATTGGTTGGGTGCAGGGACTAGGGAAGGATGGGAGCGGCATAACAGAGCCAGTGCAAGCGCAAGGCATGGAACATAGAGCAGGTCTTGGGAGTAAGCAGAGGAAGGTGGAACCGAGCTTGGAAGTGCAGGCAGGTGACAGTTACCGAACCCTCATACAGAAGAAAGCCCTTGCCAGGTTCCGTGAGATGTCTTAGTACATCAAGCTACTTCAGTTAGTCCATGTGGAGCTCTTGCCCCTTCCTTTTTTTGGTTTCTATTGACATGCTAGCTTTCTAGCACACTGTAAATTCAAATTATTTAAAGCTTTTCAATTTTTTGTTGATTTGAGTGGAAATGAGCTGTTTCTTTTGTGAGCTAGATTTTGAAGACTGGCATCCTGGATCAGATCCTTCTTGGCCGATTCTGATCAGGATTGGACTGGTTTTGCTGATCCAGGCCTGATCCTTCCTGATTTTTTCAGTCAATGTGAAGACCGACACCAGCATTTTATCTAGGGCTATGTTCGCTTATTCCTGGGTAGGTTTGAAAGGGAAAATCATTGCCCAAAATTTTGTTGCATTTGGTTGCCTTACAGTGAAAGGGAATACCCGTTTAGGGTAATAAACTGTGAAGGTAGTTTGCACAAAACATGTTCTAATCAGTTTAAGATATGAGAACCCAGACACGAATTGTTTGGCATCGATTTTGATGGTTTCGACCTGAATTAGCTTAGATCGGCTTGAATTGGTCAATTATACCCACAGATCAACCTGTTGACAGGACACCCTTCAATGCAGCTCTCTTCCCCCCTCTTCCCTCAACTTTACTCTACCTGCCAATGGAAGGGTCTCCCTCTCCCTCTTCGGTGAGGCAGTGTCCCCCACCAGCTCCCCCTCCTATAAACATTGAATTTCATGAAACTGAGTCTCAATGTTCAATCCTGTTAAAAAGCCTTTGGAGCCTTTTCAATGTCGCCACATGTATACATGTCAACGAGGGCATTGAGCACAAACCCAGAAACCATGCATAGAATGCATGCACTCGTGGGGAATGAAAACCAAACAGAACTAGAGGGAATCTGGATCCTCTGTCGTACTGCACAGGTGCCATATGGCATTTGCTGTGTCGCAGGATGTGCACTGCACACTCTGCAGTATGGTAAAGGATTTTTATACAACTAGAGGAATTGGTGCACATCCTGCAGTATGGCAGAGGATTGTTATACAACTAGAGGAGTTTTGAGTCTTAATTTCATTTTGAACCTTTAAATAGAACTCCCTCCCACGAAGCTCTCTCTCTTCTTCGTCCTCATCCTCCCTGGCTCTCTGGCTTTGCTCCATCCTCTCCCTCTGTTCTTCGGAAGATTCAGCTAGACAGTACATGTGTTCATCATGCAAGGTATATCCGGTTGCTCTAGTAGAATGGATTCGAAGCATGTAGAATCTGAATCGAGATAGCCAACTCTAATTTGAATTGGACGATTCTACCAACCCAACCGAATCCCTTAAACCATGGTTCCACTACCTGTGTAAAAGAAGTCTTTCCCAATACAGCAAAACAATATTGTGATGGAAAAGCCAATTCCCTCATGTTTCCCTTGGCATGCATCTCTATTCTCTACTTGAATGAAAGCTGCATTCTTAATTGGGACATAGTAAGAAACATGGACCCAGATCCTTTTCAGTGCACATCCGACGGCTTGGTGCACCTGACACACATCCCAATATGTTGCCAGTCGTCAGATGCACGCTGGGGGGGCTGCCATGCTGGAGAGGATCTTCTTTTTTTTTTTTTTTTTTTTTTTTGGGGTGCAATTCAAGGGCTGACCGGCCATCCACTCCATCAGGGCCCACAAGGGGTCAAATATGGTACCCATAGGCTCCACTTCTTGGAAAGCAAATAAATGTGGACTAGAAGTCGCTAAGGAGACTTGAACCACCGATCAAGCTCCTGACACAGTTCTTCCAAAGAAGCAGCGAACCACCAAGGCAAACCCTGGATCGACTGCTGGAGAGGATCTAATCCTAAGAAACATTGCAACCATCAGTGCAGAGTTATAGACACAGGAAGGGTTTGAAAACATGTAATCGTGTGAAAACCCCCATGAGGGGGGAGGGGGAGGGAATGATTGAACCCAGATGGAGAAAACTGATGTAAAAGATTTAGAAGATCATCAAGAAAACAAACGTATGCTTTAAATATTTTTGTTGGGCCTATGGTAGAGGGAGCTTCCTAAATCCTAAACCTGTTTTAATTGATCAGATTAAAGGCAAGCATGTCCCTGAGACAAAAGTAGCAGATTGCATGAAAATCTCAGAAATAAGTGGTTAGTCTGTTATGTGTCTCCACGCGTAGAGCGCGGCAAGTTAGCGTTCTTTTTCTCTTAAATTTTATTTATTTTACAATCAAATTCATTTGATATAAAAATTAAAATAAATATTATATTAAAAAAATATAAAAATTTATTTATGACTTTTTCAACTCTTTGTTAGTGACCCTCTAACATACACGGGTTGCACAGCCGTGTATGAAAACTTTCCCCAAAATATAATTACCAAATATGATATGATAAGAATTTTAGGTAGGTTGCATAGTCATAATTTGGAATTTTAGGTAGGTTGCAACTAAGAGTCTAAGACAGAGCCATCATGATTACAAAGGGTTTCATTTTCTTTGTCAAACAAATTTCACTTTCCTTTTACTTGAAAGTTGAAAATAAACAAGGTTTCGTCCCTCATTTGGATCTTTATCCTTTGTTTGTATTCCAAGGATGGCAAATGTTGTTGCCGATATTTTTGGTGGGAAGGCCCTGTCTATCATGTGTCTAACAAATTGGCTACTTTCCATTCCATGACTAAACATGCTTTGCCTTGTGGATGTTGTAGGCTCTACGCATGCTTATCACCAGTAAATTCTTTCCAAAAAAAAAAACTAATCAAGGTTTCTTAAAATTAAGGAATTTGGTTCCAAAATATATTCAGATTTAATTACCAGATTTTAAATATTTTGAAATTAGTTACACAATCATGTTAAGTAATGATTATAAAAAATGTTATTTGTTTTTATTTAATTTAGTTTATGTTTCCTTTATTTTCTTTGCAACTAGACACTAAAAAGATTCATTTGAAAAATATAATTATTATATGGCAAAATTTTTCATGCACGATCGTGCATGTGCATGACCTGCATTAAATGTGGTCAGATTGTCATAGAAATGACATAAAAACCCGTGTACCTATTATTTGATGGAGTTGATGGGAGCATCTCCCATGTACGAACGCCTAACTAAATTTATTTTTTTGTTCCCTTCATCTCTCATTACTTGCAACCAAAAAGAGCACGAGGTAGCTGTGGTGAGTCCTTATACAAGCACTTGACAATAGGGATGTAAGTTTGACTAGGGGTGTGAAAATCTTCTCGGCGTTGTAAGTTTGGCCTCTTAAAGATCGAGACCGGAGATGGTAAACGGTTCAGTGTCAGGCCTTGACCAATTATTATCTAGGCGTTCATAGTGCTTGGTTGTAGCCCGATAAGCATCCAACTTGGACCGACCGACATCGATAATTGACCTGGATCGACCATTTATAGCCTATTTACAGCTTCAGGAGGATTTAAATCCTCTCCAATTCCTAAAGTATGGTAGTGCGGCAGTGCTAAGTGGACATGTCGACACCTGGCAGCTGCTGCATCCAACGATCGAAGCTCATTGATATGGACCATTGGATGTGGCAGCTGCCAGGTGTCGACATCTCCACTAGTATTGCCGCACTACCACCCTTTAGGAATTGGATAGGATTTAAATCCCATAACTCGTTTATGAGATGTTTACAATCCATTTAATGACTGATTATAGCCTGATTATTCTGATTAATTTGATTCTAATTATGAATT
This sequence comes from Telopea speciosissima, assembly GCF_018873765.1. Taxonomy (NCBI): domain Eukaryota; kingdom Viridiplantae; phylum Streptophyta; class Magnoliopsida; order Proteales; family Proteaceae; genus Telopea; species Telopea speciosissima. The sequence goes on along the minus strand of NC_057921.1, from coordinate 53,796,395 downwards.
AATAATCCATCAATCGAAGCCCAATTAACTAAATAGTCCAGGGCCTTAAATTGGTGCGAACATGCGAACCATAATTAAAAATAAAAAAAGGCTTAAAGTGGACCCCACCTTTGCTTTTCCTAAATATCCTTTGCGTCTTCTTGACTCATTAATGGCTTGGCAGTTAAGTCGTGTACATTAATCAATTGATTTCATATGTTGAGTCTAACAACAGATTCCCATCCGATGGTGTTAGAGGGTACTCCAAGTGACAACCTAACAGCTCAGTTTGCCTCTTTCGTTTAAAACCCGTTACATTAGGAAAACTTCCCCCAACATTACATCACACACACATGGTCATCACATGGAGAGCATATACTTTGTATATTACCCAAAGGAAAAAAAAGAGAGAGAGAGAGAGAGAGAGAGAGAGTATATTGTTTTGATTAAAATAAAAAGCATGTACTTAAATACAAGAATATTAGCAAGTGAACAGTCGGTAGTTCAGTTAGTTGGAGGTTTGCCAGTTGAAGTAAAATCTGAATCATACATTGGAGGATTGCGAGATCATTTCATGTGAGGAGGAGAGACTAGAGAGATAACACCAAAAAGCTAGTGTATTCCATCACAGTGGCTCAAGAACCTTTTTCGAGAAAAAAAGAAAGAAAAAGAACTCTATCCAAGAGTGTGTGCTCTTCACCTAGATACATGGTGGACAATGACACCCCACCCCCCCCACCCCACAAATGCCATTCCACATGTGGACAAATGACCGCCTCTTTCCCCACCCCCGTGGCTCAATTTACCCCCACCCCACAAATGCTCTCCCATTCGCCCCCACATGCACAAGATCCATGCTCTTGAATGAAGAACACTTCCCCCACCCCCACAAAAAAAAAATAGGGGTGTGAATCCAGTGATCTGCAAGACTACCACTTTTTTGGGACTTGCATGGGACGTAATCACAAGTTTGAGGGTATTTTAGATATTCAAATTATGGGTTTTTTTATTATGATGAAATTATTTATGGTGTTCATACGAACTCCGCAGAAGCATATAATATATGGAAATTTTTTGTCCGGGAGTGTAGCTCCCACACCAGCACCTATGTGTTTGTTTCTCTCCTCTTCCTGTAAATTGACCACCCTACCCAATGAATTGAACCAAATGAGAGACGTTGATTGGCTCTCACAGGTGTAGGAGCCACAATCCAAGAAAGAAAACACTTCACGACTAGTTTTCTGTCTGGTAGTGTGACCTACGCCAACACTCCCATAGTCCCATGTGTCTATTGCTCTCCTCAAAACAATGGGGTTGAGGTGTCTTTTGATATAGAGAGGAGAGAGCCACACTCCCAGACTATTATTTTCCCCTATATATTAAGGAAAACCCAATTTTAGTTGTCCCTCCAATGAGTTTAGTGCATGGTATCGGATTGGTATAGGCATGGATCAACCGTATCGGACAAATATGCTCTTGATTCTCCTTTTAAAATGGTTTTTTTTAATCATTTTATCCCTTGTCCATACCGTGTCATCAATATGGTATCGACATGATATCAGGATTGATCACTTGCAAAACCGATACGTACGGCGACACCGATACCTCAAACCACACTACCTCCACTGTCTCGGATCGAAATCGTCTACGGCGCAGCTGCCCATCTTGCCTGTGTTGCGTACACATAGGGCCATGCGCAAAGACCACCTTACCCCCACTTAGGCAAGGCGCTCGGGCAGGGGTAAGACGATTTTTGTGCACGACCCTGTGTCTACGCAACACAGGCAGGACGGGCAGCTGCGCCGTAGACGATCCAAATTGCACCCCCATAGATAGTCCACGCTGTAAGTTTTCACAGTCATCGGCTAATCAGCTTCGAGCCAGTCATGCAGCGCACTTGGCTGAGCGCTTCTAATTATTTAATTTTTTTGGTAGGTAAACAGGTGAAACCGTTTAGGCTTTTAGGACCTCCATATAAAGCCCCAAGTAGAGCCCAAATTAACAGTTCGTTTATGCCTTGAGATCTCATTTCCCTCCCTTTTATTCTCTCCGCCTCGGTTTTCTCTGCAACTATCAAATCGAAAAGCTTCTACTTCTGCTTTCTTTCTCTCTCTTCTCTTACAGCTACGTCCACTACGATTTTGGATCAGGTAATGCTCAACAGTCGACACCTTTTGAATTTGAGCTCCGTTTCATCTCATCTGACATTGTTTTATTTGTGTTCGGTACTCTGGCTGTTAAAATTTTATCTGTTTGAATTGATTCAAATGGTTTTTGCATTCAAATTCAAGCTTACATCCTTTTATTTTTGTCTTAATTCGTACTTGGATCTCCATACTGGAATCTGTGGAGACTAATCTTTTTCCCTTCTCTAAAATTTATCTTTTTAGTTGCTCTCAGTCAGATCTGATTTGATTTGACCGGACAATGCTCTAAATCTAGTGAATTGACTTTTGATTCTGTAATTTGTCATGAGATCTAGCATGATATGTGGATTTCTGATTAATCTGAAGGTCCAACGGAGCATCCCGATGGATGGACATCGGATTTCATACTTTGGTTGCTTTTGATTTGAAATATTAAATTTTGTTATGGAAGTGGCCAAGGCAAGAAGTTCCTTTGACTGTTATAGACTTAAGATCTTTATTTGTGAGAAGTTTTCTGGATCTTTTCATCCCTGAGATTTTTAGTTCAGTCCTTAATACTGTAGAAAATGATGAACAAGTTTCTTTGATAGATCAATGAATGTTTTTCCATATTGACTGGTTCTATATTACGCAGGTAGCACATTTCAAGGCCGAATAGTTGCCGCCCATGGGAACCGTGATTGATGCTGCCAACCAGGTTCTTTCTGCTCTTTTGAAATTTCTTGTGTTTCGTTAATTACTCGTAGCTTCCATTTCATGCATTTTAGAATCCAAATAACAAGGAGAATGGGCGTCATTTCTCTATCAGACCGTGCCTAGACAACCTTGTCCCTGGCACAGTGAAAGGACCAGCATGATATTAAGTACTGGATTAACGGCTTAAATTTCTGTTCACAAACTTCAATCAAACGTTGGATTGGAGAACTTCTTAACTTGCTTCTTTGTTGGAGAACTAAGTCTTGATTTTGTCATATAATATGTGTTCCTTTGGATGCAGACAGGAAATGGAAGCTTGCCAAATGGAAAGAAGGTGAAAGTTGTCTTCGTTTTGGGTTAGTACTCATTTGCATTCAATCTGCAGTTATCGAATGTGGTGAAATCTTTGCACATTGAACACAACAATTAAAACTGAAATTACGTTACTATCTACTCAAAATAGCGATTTCGATTACAGTTTATAACTGGCAAAGGATGCTCCCAGGCAACCTCTAATTTCTATGCCCTTCTAGTGATGTCAGTAGAAGGGGCGAAACACATTATATACCGAAAAAGGAGAGAAAGCACAAGGCTCCAAAACTTCAAGAAGAGGTCATGCAACTGCTTCATATCAGTGACATATATGTCAAAATGAATTTGTCCTGCTCTTCAAATACACTACAATTGCGTCACATATACTTTCTCTAGTAATAGGAAAACAGTTGTTCTACAATCCGAAATTCCATGAATAATAGAATTTAATAACAGAAACATATAGAGACAAGTGTGTCCACACACACAAATATGCACATATCTCTGTACTCTGTTTCCTGCCCTTCTCTTTTGCTTGCTCTTTCAATGACCAAGCTAGTGTAATGTTTTCATATTTTCTGTTGGAGTGGCCAGGTTTCATTTGAAATTGACATATTTGTGGTTTGATAAGTTTGATTGTGATTGAATAATTGTACAGGTGGTCCAGGTAGTGGAAAGGGCACCCAGTGTGCAAATATTGTAGAACACTTTGGGTTCACCCATCTCAGTGCTGGTGATCTTCTTCGAGCAGAAATTAAATCTGGTTCTGAAAATGGGTATGATGTAAATTGCTATAATGTAAAATTCTTTGTTGGCATAAAAAAACCATGACCACTTGAAATACACAGTGGGTACAATGCAGAACTTTGGAAAATCAGAAACTGATGGGGCACAAGTGGTTAGATTATTTGGATGGATCTATTAAATTAGCTTGATGTCAGACTCAATGCAAAGTGCATTGAAGATCTTGGATAAATCTGGCAACAATGGATCCTAATCCTCTATCTAGATTGGCATGAGGTTTCATTTTTGCATCTCAATCGTTACTTGGTATTTGGTAATGAAAAAGAATGTGAAAAGTTCTGTTTTTTTATGTCCTAACCAATCAAAAGATGTAGTCGCCAGGCTATATAGGCAAGGCTATATTTTGGTGAGATCCATTAATTGGTTCAAAGTCCACCTTAACAGACATGCACAAATGCTGAAATATTCATTTTAGGTCCTCCTTTCGATCTTGTGGAGTGTTAGATAGAAATACTTTATAAATTTTATATTTCAGAAATACTTTGAGTTTGTCTATAACCTAAAGTTTTCTTGGGGACATTGATAAAATTTCCTCCATTTTCTGTCTCTTGTCGATACTTATCTTGACTTGGAGAAATGTTTGCGTGATGACTCCAGGCCTGTCCAAAACTATTTGGTTGGTCCATCAAGGAAATCTCATTGACTAAGCATGGACCTTTTTGGATGATCCTAACAATCTGATGCAAGGATTATGCTTTTTAAGCCAATTTTTTTTTCCACAGAAAAAAGCTAATTGCTTTCTTGTGCTATTCAAAAAGTAGAAATTTGATGTATCAGATGTGGTTGGAACTATTGACCTATTCCAACTTTTAACTAGAACTTTCTAGGCTGGCCTGATCAAGTGGATGCCACCCCATGCATGTATTTTTGGCACATGGATCCTGGACAGATATTGCATGAGTGGACATTCAGACCTCGGCATTATTTTTTTCCACTTCTTTAAATTGAATATTTTTTAAGGTTCTACTTCAATTAAATGATACTCTTTCTGTACATCATCTTGCTCTTGAAACTATGCCTCTAATATTTTTCTTTATTGTGGCAGTACTATGATCCAGAACATGATTAAGGAGGGGAAAATTGTTCCTTCTGGGGTAACAATTAATCTTCTCCAGAAGGCAATGCAGGAGAGTGATAATGTCAAATTCCTTATCGATGGCTTTCCCCGTAATGAAGAGAACCGTGCTGCATTTGAGAAAGTTGTAAGACCATCTGTTCAATCACACAATTCAACTCCATTATCCATGTTTTTATCAAGATACTGATCTGGTTGGAATGTCCCATTCTTGATGATTCTCTTAACTTCTGGTGAACCTTTTTCTTTCATTATTTATGACTATTTTTGGCATTATCTTGCAGACAGGAATTATTCCCGAATTTGTATTATTTTTTGATTGTTCAGAGGAGGAGATGGAGAGGCGCATTTTGAATAGGAACCAGGTTAAGATACTATGAGTTCTGTGGTCACTTAATCTTTCGTCAATCTCTTCCCTTCTTGCTTTTCCCTATACTTTGGGTGTTTTTTTGTAAGTTAATATTGTCCTAATGGGTTGTGAAGGGTAGAGAAGATGATAACATTGATACAATCCGGAAGCGGTTTAAGGTTTTCATAGAATCCAGTCTTCCCGTGATTGAGTATTATGAGTCGAAGGGGAAGGTTCGGAAGGTAATTTTTGGTTGACTTACCTGTATCACAAATCACAGAGTTTTAGAAACTTCTGACGTGCCATTTAACCCATATGTTTTGCTCAGATTGATGCTGGAAAACCTGTTGAAGAGGTCTTTGAGGCTGTCAAAGTTGTTTTCTCTTCCATTAATGCAGAGGTAAGATACCCATGTGGCAAGCCTATTGCCTGATAACCAGAACTGATATGCAGAGACAATGATGCATGTTGATACTGACACAACAATATCTGTATTATGGTGGTTGATAAATCGGTTCACAGTGACCTAGGTCTTGATGTCAGGAGTTACTGTTATAAAGTAAATTGCATTCAAGTCACCATTTCTAATTAGCTAGATTCCAATAGAATGTATGCTGCTATCCCTTGCATTGGGACCACAGAAACCAAGCAAGGTCCAGAAGTATGCCATGTTAGGGGAAATGGTAGCTAGGGAACCTGCGAAAACAGTAATAAATTTATGATGACAGAATATGCATATGACACCACAGCTCTATAACTTCGCTTGTTCTTAACAACCTGGTTGTGTTGTGTCTGCAGGCAGCTTAGTGCTACTACTGCACCTGCAATGTTACATATTATGGATGGGAGAGGTAATACATTCATCAAGTACTCTGAAACCTTAAATTTTCTCTCTAATTATTTACTTTGTTATCCTCAGTATAGTTTTCATAGGATGATGGCTCTTATCTATTAGTGGAGAGTATAAGTTTTGGAGGGATTGTTTGTCAACATATATATAGAACTTCCAAGATTAATACAAAAAATTTCATTTCTGCTCAGAGCCAATGTCTCGCTTAGATTTGAATAATGAAATTTCTTCATATGCTGCATTGATTTTGGGTCCTTACTAGACTGTTAGTTAATGTCAACCATCTAGTATTATGATTTCCTCTCAAGAAAATAGAATTCTGAGAAAATGAGGAAGTTTCGCCTACATTAAAAAAGAAGAAGCTCAAATTTCACAGTTGTTTAGAATTTTTGTAGTGCCCTGAGATGAATCACATGCCAAAATGTCTTGCTTTTAAGCAGGAGTGGGAAACCTTTCCCTAGTTTTAATCTGCCTTTTATTTATTTATTTATTTTTTTTTTGGGAGGGGTGGAGGAGGGTACCATGATTCTGCCTTAAATACTGTAGTTAAAAAATAGGTAGTACCAGAAATTAAATTGCAGGAAAGATGTGTATAGCTTTTACTGTATTCATTCTCATTAAATTGGTTTATTACAACTTTAATTTTTGTGCTTTGTGGATCTTTTTGCAGGTGTTAAACTTAGTACATTGCATATGATGTACCTTACATGAGAGGGTCGCCAGCATATTTTGTACTGATAGTTCTTGTAATGAGTGCCTATGCTGTCATATTGTTATTGTTATTGTTATTGTGACTGAATTCTCTAAATAAAATTTACTCAAGTAATAATAATTATTCTTTGGAGGTAGTAGTCCAATGCATTTTTTTCTTCCCCAATGCTGCAACCTCTCTCTTTATTTTTTCAATTTGGGTGTTTTTTTTTTTTCAGAAAATGTTTCCTGGACCTTTTGGATAAAGTTTTGGAATTCTAAGTGAAAATGGATATCTGTGTTCTATGTTTACTTCTATGTCAAAGAATGTTTAACCAAGTCAAGTAAGCTTGCAGTGGACACTTAGGTGTCTGATCCCATTTACTTGCTCCATTGTGTATTCCTACCCCACTCCCAAGTCCAAGGTTTTAAAACTCGTAATCGGGAACGGAATCAATCAGAGAGGATTCCGACTGAATCGGTCTAGATCGGTTCAGGAATCGGGAATCTAAGCTATTTTATGATGAAAATTGAATCGATTCAGGAATTGACCCATGACTTGGTTTGATTCAAGATGGATTATATAGAAAATGATTAGGAATCCGATTGTTCGATTCCGATTCAAGAAGCAACGATTAGGAGCAGTGGAAATCGGGATTGGTGTCATTTGATTCAGATCCAAATAGGCTGATTCACCGATCCGATTCCCAATTTTTAAAACCAAGCCCAAATCAGACTTCTAAAACCTAAATCTGGCCCATATAAGGACTTCCATCGTGAAATTTGGACTTGGATAAGATCTGTTTTTGACAGCCCATTGTAAACTTCAACTAAAATTCTTAAACCCTCAAAGCTGAATTCTCTGGTGTTTTAACTCCCAAACTGGAAATGCTCACCTCACAAAATTGGTGAGGCTCATAGCCCTAAAGCCCAACCACCCTCTATTTTATGTGACTCCCAATGTCTAGGATCCAGTTTTCCATGTTTGAATAGGGCAGTGAGCCACCAGCTTCCAGGGACAACTCTGCCAAAAGGTGTTTGTATTTCAAAACCTCAGATTGGCCGAGACACTCCTATGGTGCATTTCTCTTGAATTTGAATATGACACGAAAAGATTATCCCTGTCATCCTCATCTCAGTTTAAGTGGCTCACTCTAATGTAATTCAGGGGAAAATTATCTCCTCCAGCTCCCCAGTCCCTCTAATAAGGGGGGGGGGGGGGGGGGGGGGGTGTGACCTCACCTGGGCAGAGTGTTCAGGCAAGGGTAAAATGGTCATTGTGCCCCTTTTTAGGAGGACTAGAGAATTGGGCCCGGCAGAGAACAGGAGGAGATAATTTTTCGTAATTCAGGTGTTTCATTGCAGTTTGGACTCCGAGTACACTTTCAGGTGTTTTTCCTTTTTGTGTTTTTTTTTACAGCCAAAAAGGACTTCTTTTAGTCTTCAGAAAGCTCCAACACATAGAATCAGGGATTGAGATATCAAAATTGGCATCGAGATCCGGATTGGCCTGTATTGGTCAATTTTATCCCTACTTTATATTAAAATAAATTTTTTTTTATAATTTTACCCTTAATCCGATACCGATACCCAAAGCTGGTAGAAATAAGTTGTTGATACTGTCACATCTATTTGCACATATTATTGTGAAGCCTATAAAAATGGTGTGTGAGTAGTTCATATTCTCTCCAGGTGCTGAGCAACCTTAGCTATATCTAACAGTAGAGGAATAGAGGAAACCATTAATGCTGCCCTGTGGTCATTAGTCAAATTCATAATCTATCTATCTTTGTTTGAGCCAGTCGATGGAGAGTCTCTTTCAAATCAATTGCTCCACTTTAATTGATCATGTCAAGCAATTAGTTACCTTGTTTGTGACATAGAATCCTTCTTCCACCGCCCACGGCTCTGCGTCTAAACATATTGAGAATACGTAGTCTCAGTGAGGAACTATTGCTTGATGGATTCAGACTTTAAGTGAATGATACAGTAAAAATAGAGAACAAACCATGTTTAGGATTTGGGGATTAGAAGACGGCACAGATGCATAGCAGTGTCACTGGCAAGAGAATGCAAAAAGAGGGATAAGTGTATATTGTTGTTTTAGTCCCACATCGGGCAGAGGGGAAAGAGAGATGGCGAAAGAGTGTTATAAAACAAAAACAGAGGCTTTTTTTGTAAAAAGGAAAGTTTTCCCGGCTTTTTGCTTAAGATCAAGTGTAGTATTTGTTTTATCAGTTTAATATCTGATACGTGGATCATTGATCCAGAGGATATTAAATTAATGTATTTTGGGGGAGGGCCCACCACAGTGGCTTGCTACTGGGGTCTTCAGGTGTCGCCCATGCGTTGTACTACTGCACGGGCTTGGCGTACCCCTACCAATAATACATAGTTAAAGTTTGCTCTTCCTCCCAGCAAAAGTATGTATGTTAAACACTCTAAGTAAAGGGTTATGAAGTCATCTTTAATAAGAAGATCCTTATAATCTGTCCAAAGCAGAGTGTGGCCACTAATGAAGAATTTATAAACAAAATCTGAGTAGATATTTTACCTTTTAAGTATTTATTTGTTTCATAGTATAACTCATCTAATCCACACCTTTTTTCTTTGGTGAAATACATTATCCATACTTACTAGGCAATTAAACAAGAGTGGGGGATTAAATATTTGGAAAGATTTACAAAATCTGAGCAAATCTTTGATATTCGTCTATAATTTGAAGGATTCTGATCAAGCAGTAAATGATTTGCATCTGAACAACAGTTTGGGTTTGGAAATCATTACATTATTCAGTTTCCAATCTCCAAGCCTATTAAGTGTGAACAATGCCAACCTTTAAAGATGTTAAATTGTGATCACACCATCCACAAGTCCACAACATGATTCCTGACATTTCAAAAAACCCTGTTTCAACCTCTTAAATTTCTCTTTAATGTGTCTCTTCTGCTTTATGAACCTCTGCAAAAAACTCTCAAATGGAAAATATAAGTCATTCTTTCACCTCATAACTGGGGCTCTTTGGGCAACAATCAAACAATGGGAAAATATGTAGAACAAATGACACCCATTTGTCTCAAGAGAGATCAATTGAAACAAACAACTCTAGAATAATCAGTTTGCCATGACTCCCTAACTTATAAGCCTAATGTCCAGAACATACTGGAAATGATAAATCTCATTCTGGAACGAGTTAGACGAGCGATCCACATAGTACCACCTACTTTGCCAGGCTGTCTGCTGCTTCTTGTGTGGATGCCTCAGCACATACATGTATGACATCCTTTGTCCCTGAGGAACGTATAAATGATCGTCCCTTAGCATATTTATCTGCATTGAAATTAAAAAGAAACAGAAAGAAAAATGTTAGAATACTTAACCAACCAGGGACATTTAGTCTAAGTTGCCATGAATATTAGCCAAATTGAGCAATTTGTTCTTAAAATATGTAGACTACTCATAGTACAGGCTTCATTTGCTTGTCTCTCAAAGGATTACAAACACATGAACACATGGTTATCAATCCGGAAGCTCCAACATTGCACCACTGACTCTGATTTGAGCATGGTATATGCATTTATTTTGTGAAGTCATTCATTTGGAACTGAACATAAACAATTTTTCAGATGAGGGCTACCAATCAGACAGTCAAGAGATGTCACATGTGGTTGTAGAGTCGATGTAAATCACACAGTGACTGAAATCTGCAATGACCAGATTGACGACCATGTGTGTCAAGCAGGGTGTGAATAGGTCTGGTCTGGGGTGGCATTTTTGCTTTCTTAAGTGGCCCAGTGTGCACTGTGCAGCATGGCCTTATGTGGTTCCAGTTATTACCTGAACTACTTCATGGACTGGACCATGAACACCAATATAGAAATTAAAATGAGCAGACAAACAAAGAGTCAATGAACTCATAGTGGTATGAAACTTCCATGAACTAACTCCTAATCCAATATTTCCTCTTTGAAATTTAAGGAACTCAGTGGTATGATCCTAGTCTGGCTTTCTTGAACACCTTAATCAAACAGTCCATGTTTAGGCCTTTCCAATTCCTTCCTCCTTCCATGATATTCTAGTCCAGCCTTCTCAACACTATTATAGGGTTTGTATCAGGCTGTTCTAAGTCTAGGATGATGAATGCTTTTTCATTGAGCAGTTCACATTCCACCCATATCCATGGAGGAGTACTCATAGTCCTTTTTGTTTATAAATGCTTCATCATTGACTTGACCAAATCTTGCAAACTATCCTAACTTCCTAACATCTTGCTGCATGAGATTCTATTTCTCCCTATATAACCACCATGACATCTCTCATACATGGTTTTAGTCAAGGCCGATTGTACCGGACCTGGTGCCAGAGCAGCTATAACCAATAGAGCACTGCAAGATGGAGGAATAGGACTACATTGTCAAGATGATGATCTTGTGTATTCATTTCTTGGTGGTAGTTGAATCTCTCCTTGTTATATTCACTTGTAGTCCTGAGATTTACAATTCTCCAATACTATTTTGAAAGTAATCTTAATTCATCTAATGACTCCAAATGTAGGTCAGAATCACATGTTCAGACATTGGTGGTCATTGTTCATGTCATTTACTGTTTATCTTGGAAAAAAAGGACTACGAGTGCTCCTACATGGACTAAAATATCAAGGAAGCAGGAAGGAATTGCGAAGGCCTAAACATGGATTGCTTGATTAAGGCGTTTGAGAAGGCCAGACTAGGATCCCTAGTCTTGGATATCTCTTTCGTATGCAAATCATGGTATGAAGCCTCTGTGAATCCTGAACGCTGGAAAGGAATACAAGATCAGCAACATGACAAGTGACCTTATTCCTCCATCTTGCAGTGCACTATTGGTTGAAGCCGCTCTGGCAGCAGGTCTGGTACAACTGGCCATGACTAAAACCATGTCTGAGATGTTATGGGAAAGTTATATAGGGAGAAATAGAAACTCATGCATCAAGAAATATTTGGATATATACTCTGTAAGATTTGATCAACCCACTAATGAAGCATTTATATACAAAATCCGAGAAGATTTTTTTACCTTTTAGTATGTATTTGTTTCTTAGTATAACATTCCTAACCCACACTTAATAGGCAATTAAACAAGAGTAGGACTAAATGTTTGGAAAGATTTACAAATCTGATCAAGCACTTAATGAAGCATTTGAGCACACAATCTAAAAGGGCCTATAATTAGCCAAACAGATACTCTAACCCATAACTAGCTATTCACCAAAAAAAAAAATAAATCTGGGGCTCATAGCAGTTGGTTTTATGGAAAGCTGGAAACAGAGCTATTCTTAAAGGAAGTGTTATTGATATACAGGACTATATGTTCAGTTGTTATCTTCACTGATAAGAGTATGTGAATGGTCAATTCTGTTCTATCAACTTTGCTTGAATAAGTTGCCATTGTCTAATTTGTAAAGCAATGAATTAATACATTCCAAGTTTCTCGGTCACCTGAAACTCAGATCTTAACCAAATCATACCTTTCTCGGCCTTTTTTCTATGATCAAGTGTAGTATCTGTTCTTATCCCATGATTTCCCTCCTGAATGTGTAGAGGGAATTGCAACTACTTCACTCATTATCATCACCTTGGTTATTGTTACTACTTAATGATGAGGAGTGATTTTTTGCTGAGAATCTCAACCTCATTGACAAAAATGCTACTCCTTTTTTTCACACTTTTTTGCTGCAAATGAATGGTTGACGCAACCTACATGATTAAACACTTTAATCAATATTACTATGATTTTCTACAAATTCCATATAGTCATTAGGGGCATCTTCATCATTTGGATCTTATCTAAACACCCCTTGGTTCAATTGAGGGCATTGATGTAATTTTACATCACAAAAAATAATACTAATCAAGGATCAAATCTGAAATATATTACTATGTTGAGGCACTCGAGTTTTGTATGTGCACCTCTCCACATATGTGCAGAGGATCCATTCTCGAACTCTTTAACTCTGAAGTACTGAGGGCACCGCTCAAAATTCATAAGTGCTAGGCTACCGAGGAGCTCATCTATCAACCATTGGATCGGCATGGAATCTACGTGAGCTTGTGAGTTGAACGCAGCACAATGGCCACTCAACCCTAAGCGGCAAACGAGCTCAATCCACCCTCTAATTGTACCAAAAGGATCCTGTGCAGCACCCTGCCCGGGCTGCACGTGCAGCATCAGACACAGCGAGGCGTGAAAAGACCGCCTCACCCCTGCTCGGGCAAGGTGCTCGGGCAGGGGTAAGGCGATCTCTTCATGCCTCGCTGTGTCTGGCGCTGCAATTGCAGCCTGGCCAGGGTGCTACACAGGAGCCGAGTCCCTAATTGTAAATGGCAAAAAATGTCACAGGTGGTTGCTTCTCACATGTACGTGCACCTACACGTACGTGCAGAGGAACTGGACCCTTGAAAGCTATACTCAAAACCATGTCTTCGTAAAGCTCCAGCCCTTCCTCGGTGATCAGCTGCAGCAAAAGAGGAGAATTAAATTTTAGTGTTAGGGTTTGCTGATCCACTAAAATTTGGAAGACAACAAAAGGCAACCAGGGGGGGTTCGGGAGAATTGAAATTTGGGATGTGATTTATGTGAGAAGGATAACAGAAAGATACCAGATTGACGAGGGAGGAGTTGGTTTGAGCTTCTTCTCCTTGACGACGTCGGAGACGGTAACAACGGCAGATCGACGTTGAGAAGAGGAAGAGGGCTTGAGGGAATTGAAGCTGAGTTTGTGGGTTGAGCCGAAGAAGGAGGAGTTGGAATTGAGGGGATCTAATAGTGGCTGGAAGGTCTTCATTGCCGATAAAGTTGAAGACATTGACTTGTTCAAGAGATCCAATTCTAGCTTTTATCTCTCTTCCTTCTCCGTCTGAATCTGATTGTGTTTTTCTTGGAATTGGGATTGTAGACTGATAAACAGACTCAGAAAATTTGTGAGGAGCAGAGCAAAGGAGAGGTAGTACTAGAAAATATAGAAAGACGAAGGGCGGAGAAACCCAGGAAGTACGGAATGGGTACTCCGCAGAATGGAATCTCGAATGCCATGGAGAGAGATCCTTCAATCACTCCTTCAAAATTAGTTTCGATTTTAAACGTTGCTGTCTTATTCTTCGCTGCATTCTTCTACCTGATCTTCTTCCACTACGAAATTGAGGAAGAGCTAAAGAAATCTATCCTCATTAACACAGGTGTGAGCTTCGTGGGTTTTATCATAACGCTCCTTTTGATTCCCGTGGGCTCTAGGTACGTGCTGAAGCGTAATCTGTTTGGGTATGACATCAACAAGAAGGGCACCCCTCAAGGTTCAGTCAAAGTGTGAGTTCCTCCACTGTCAAATTATGATCTTTTCTCATGATTTACATTGTTCCTTAATCTTGTTTTTCAGAGTCATGACTGGTTAGTTCTTTGGTTCTCCTTTTACCTTTCATAGTGAAGCCGATGCGATTATACAAAGAAAAGTGGCAAACTTTCTTGAACATGACTGTATAGTGGTTATTTACACACGTTCCCTCTGCAAAAATAAGAGGATTATTGTCAACCCCTTGAACGTGTTCCCTTTACAGAATATTGTCAAAGCTCATCAAGATCAAACTGTTAGAATAAGCAAACCCCAGAATACAACAACGTTCTAATGGCCAGATTTGTGTCAACAGTCAAACAGTAAAAATCTGAAACCTATAATCCAAAATTTGAGAGATTTATTGTATCAGAACATCTGATCTGGCTAAAACCTTGGTTGAAGGTCACTGTTGGGTGACTCTTTAATGCCCCAAAATATGGGCAGGATTTAAGGGATAGATCCCTTTTAATGGGCAATATTGAGATCAGACAAAAGGGCCCTAAAACAAGGCTTCCACCAGCTTCTATTAGGTGGTTCCTGGCTGTGATTTAAATACCAATTATAACAGCACTTAACCAGCACTCACAGTAGATGAAAAAAACTTCCAAATCTCAGTATCATCAACGACTTCCAGAAGCACAAATACCAGTAGATAAAATTGCATTTACTTGAAAGAAGAAAACGGAACATAGGGAAGGAGTATGGCCATTGATTTCTCACCAACATGCCTAGATCAGAATCTCTGTAATCCTTGAATTTCTCATTCTTCAATGAGTCTCACAACAGCTCATTTCACAGCAGCAAAAAGGCAATAGGCTATAGCCATTGCTTCAGTCATAAAAGATCTTTGGTTGGCAAATAGCCTACAACCAGTCTGTTTAAAATAAAAGATTCCCTAGCTAAGTAAGTGACCTGTCTATCCAAACTACATTCCCAATGGGAAAATTAAAACAAAAAAGACACTAAAAAGCAATCACTCTACACTAGGTAAAGGAGTTAGATAAAACAAAATAAATCTGTATTCCTACCTCCTACCTATTATTTAGGCCCATTAAAGTGATGTATTATTATGAAAAACCCATTGGACCAAAGGCCCAGCACAAATATAACCCAACCCAAAGCTTATTTCTAATAAAATAAACCCATTTATGTGATTTACACCAGATAGAGAGAAAAGAAGGGAGGGGTTTGGAGTGGTCTCATGACTGATTGGTGATTTGAGTGTGTTAGTAGAGACCGTGTAGAGTCTCGATATTAGTTAGGGGTAGTTTAGGTATTATGCTTTATTCTTCTTCTTTCTTATTTTCCTATTGTGTTCCTTGGTTCCTTTTAGTGAATATATATTGAATGGAGTGGGAGTTCCAATACTAAATTGAAACTCCCAAGGTTACACAAGCATATCGATTCTGTTTAACTATCAAAGCTGATATTCTGGGGTTCAATCCATCCCCCAAAGACCCATTATCTTGTTCTTGAAGATCTCTGTTGCAACTTCAGGGGGCTGTATCTCAGCAACCATCCACTGGAATTGAGAGATATTTGGAGCATAGCACTCCCATTTTGAAATCTACACTCAACCTCACTTTGGTGCAATTCTGCTGGCTGGATCTGGTTACCTATACTAAGTTTCTATTTTCAATATCCTGTCATAATTCAGCCCCTAGCCATCAACTGACCCTGAGTTTTGGAGGACTGATTCACCATATTATTCTGCCCATTTGATGGTAACTCCCTCCTTAATCCATTGATTGTTTTGTGGTATTTGATTTCCAGTTCAAATCTGGAATATGGGCTCTGTTTTGAGCCTGCAATAGGAACAATAGGCTGCTGCCTACTTTACATTACACCCAGGTTGCTAGGATCCAAGAGAAACTGTTGCACTGTAAATGCTACATTTGTAGAGACGATTGAAGATCCTTTCTATCTTATTCAATAAGCAGTTTGTCTTACAACATATATGTTTTCGACCACTTAATTGTGTTCTCCAAATTCATTATAATATTGTGTTTCCATGTTTTTGCAGGCCTGAAACACTGGGTATTGTTGTCGGGATTGTTTACTTGGTCTTGGCTATATTATTCCAGTATTTTAACTTCACATCGGACTCCAATGTATGTATTTTCATATTTAATTTGATTATGGACACCTTTAGCTGTCATAATGATTCATGATGAATTGTTCCATGAATAAAAAGATATGTATGCATGGCTGATGGCCCTTTTCCTTTCTCATTTTGCATGTCCTAACTCCTACTTCACCTTTTTTTTCTTTTTCCTTTTTAAAACATCATCTGTTGGAACTGAATATTTGTGTTGCTTTTGCTTTTTGGGACCAACAAAAGTACATGCTTGTGATGTACTTCTTTAACCTCTTTATTTGCAACTATATCCATAGTGTTAATTTTATTGATTGGACACTGTTGTAGCTTTAGTAATGTTTGCCATTATGTGATCCTGCCTGTATCCTAAATACTTTTTAGTAGGCAACACGATCATATTGTATAGCAGGGTTATGCATTAACTAGAATTGGAAAGTATCTGAGTAAAAAAGAACAAGAAAGGAAGAGAAAAAGATAACTATTCCTAAAATTGTAAAGATTTTGACTTTTCTATGCTTCCTAAGTTATAAATTTTTCTAATTGTTGGAAATTTCTTGCAGTGGCTTGTTGAGTACAATGCAGCATTAGCATGTATTTGCTTCATGATTCTGCTCGGATTTGTTGATGATGTCCTTGACATCCCCTGGAGAATGTGAGTTCCTGAGTTCCTGTAATTGCTTTTTAAAAATTTTTTATTTGCTTATTCTCATCTCAAAAGAAATTGTTTTCTTATGGATAGGCTTCCAGAATTTTAGATATCTAACATACCTTTGTGTGCTCTTATGCAATTGTGAACAACAGGAAATTGCTTTTGCCATCATTTGCTGCACTTCCCCTGTTGATGGCGTATGCTGGACATACAACCATTATTATTCCAAAGCCACTAATTCCATATGTTGGGCTAGAAGTTTTGGATCTGGGTCAGTATCATTTCCTCGTACTGTGTTTATAGACTTACAAAAAAGAAAAATATGAAATTAACAATCAGAAAGAAGTGTAAAATTGTTGGGAAACTGCTCTTATTTCTATTACTGTCATGGCCTCTTCGGATCCATGTAGCCGACCCCTTTAGTTGGGTTAAGGTTATGGTTGTTGTTGTAAATAAGTGTAAAATTGTTTAATTGTTACAAAAAAAAGGTTTGAGGATATTACGTTATTACAGTAATATGAACTGTGATGATAGAAGAACCAGCAAACCAGTACCTAAGAAAGAAGGAAGAGAAGAAGTGGAGAGAGGGAAACAACCTAGGAACTCACGGTAGGTTTTGGAATAGCCTACTGTGAGACTAGGTCCACTTTATTTATATATTAAGAAAATATTAATTACAAGACAGGACAGACTAATAACAATTAACAAGGACACACTAAACACAATTACAACTAAACCCGATCAATAAGAAAAATGTAACAGAAAACCCCCTGCGCCATATTATCCAACACTCCCCCTCAAGCTAAAGCATATATATCTCCCATGTCCAGCTTGGAACAACCATTAAGAAACGCAGGCCTAAACAATGCCTTAGTGAACATATCACCAAGTTGATTGGCGGAGTTAACAAATATAGTAGAAATCAGTTTCTGCATAACAGTATCTCTCACAAAATGGCAGCTGACCACAATGTGTTTAGTCCATTCATGGAAAACTGAATTACTTGCAATATAAAATTATAAAGAGCAACTTGATTATCACAATACATCTCCATAGGTTAGTGATTGAAAACCCCAGCTCCTAGATAAGAGATTTCAACCACTTCAGCTTGTTAATTAAATTTTCCCTTCCTCTTATTAATTAAATTTTCTTTATTTTGCCTATCAAAATCTGAAATAAGATAAAGGATCTGGTGCAGATTATATGAAGATAGCTTCCTGAATGAACATAAAAAAAAAAGACAGCTTGTTTTTAATATTTTAGGAAAGTCATTTCCTTTGCTTGTACAATGAAGATGGATCAGTTGATCATGTCAATTAGTTGCATTTGTGAAAATTTTACAACCATGCAACTGCTGAACTCCTAAAAGGGAAAGTGGTGAGGGTATGCCGAATCATATATTTATTGCTTGTGATAGAGGGTGGGCTTCAGTGCAATGGTAAGGTTAATCCATTGCAACCTGGTGGTCGCGGGTTCGAATTTGAAACTACTTCTCTGTGAAGCGGGGGGTAGGGCTGCATACATATGTGCCCTCCCCATACCCTGTAGTGGTGGGAGCCTCGTCTGCTGGGTATACCCCTTTATTTTGAGCTAGTTGGCAATGGGGATGGTGAGAAAGCAACCAGAGAAAATGTCTGTGTCAGAAGAAAGGATAAGAGAATTTGTCATCAGCTTAGTTACTACATCTGATAACTCTTTGCTTTTCTGGATAGAAATGGATTGTGTGGACCCTGTTTGATTTGATGGTAAATAAACACTTACTTTGGATGAAGATCTCATTATATTATTGGATGTGACAGGATGGATATATAAGCTGTATATGGGCCTTTTGGCAGTATTTTGCACCAACTCCATCAATATCCATGCTGGCATAAATGGCCTTGAAGCTGGGCAGACAGCTGTCATTGCATCTGCTGTAAGAACAAGAGTGATACAACGGTTTGAATCTAGTTTTATTATGATACTGATATATCTGAAGCTAATGCACATATGTGATTGTAGATCTTAATACATAATGTGATGCAAATTGGAGCGTCTTCAGACCCAGAGTACAAGCAAGCTCATGCATTCTCTATTTACCTTGTGCAACCCTTGCTGACCACTACACTTGCTTTACTTTGTTATAACTGGTAAATGTTAAGGAAGAATACTATGTAGCAACACATTAGTGATTAGTGTAGTTCATGTTTTCTTCCTTGCTAAATGACGAAAACGATTGGATGACTATTCAGACAGTTACACCCTGTAATGGAAACCCTTTTCTCATCAAATGTTGATAACCACCTGAACCAGTCAGACTTATTGATTGCTAATTTTGGCAATTCTATGATGTTTAAACCATGTTAGTTGCAATTGCACATCTATTATATTTCTAACGTTATCTGTTATTCTGTTGTGCTGGTTATTATAGGTATCCTTCTTCAGTTTTTGTTGGCGACACCTACACTTACTTTGCTGGAATGGCTATGGCTGTAGTTGGAATACTAGGTCACTTCAGGTGGTTTCTTTTCTGACTTGCTTTCCAGAGCCATCATATAATTCTTAATAATAAAAAACTTCAGCAACAAAGTGCTTTGACGTAATCCAAATGTAACATGCAGTCGTACATTGGAACTATTGACTGGTAATTCTTTGATACTATATCAAATTAGTGACAAACATTTGCTCTAGAATGATATGCACATCTTCTTTGTGCCTTCCAGTCCATACACTTCAGGTGGCTTCAAATCTAGGTTCATGAAGTCGGTTTAGATAACCTACTCTGTTTCTGTATTTTCCTGCAACTGATCTGCTGTAGGATTCCAGCCCCATTGAAGTAATATTTGTTGGGTTGGGTTTACTTACCAGGGCTGGGGACTCCATCCTTAAAATTTCAGCACCGTCTGGATGATCCTTGAGCAGTTGAAGCTCCATTGGTTGGAGTAAGTCATCGTTGGCTCCTCTTATCCTGTGGAAGGAGATGGGGTTATTTATTTATTAAATTTACTACTAAAAGCATATCTTATCTTATTTACACAAAAGCCCCTCCCCTTTTAAGTTCCTTTTGTTTTTGCCCCATGCTTTTTTAAGTTTTATATTTGTCCTTTCCTTCAATTGTTTAATTACTGATCGTTGCAATTCCTATTTTCCCGTTCCAAAAGGGTCCTAAATTATTTTAAATATTAAAAAAAGTTCCACTGTTCATTGTAATTGAGTTTCCCATTATTTTGGTGGGCCCATAGCGACCCATAATCAGGGTTATTTAACCTGGGATCGCATCAACATGGCTTGCTGATACTGTCACATACATGTATCATAAAGCTTACTTTATAGTCTGATCATTTATATTCATAAAATTTAACTGCACCCATTATTGACAACTTTAAGACATACCCTTTCTATAGATCGTCATAGTACCTTACAATTCCTTTCCAAATTTTTTTTTTTAGATGAATACAATTCCTTTCCAAATTCCTATTCCATTGCCTGAATTTACTCTCCTTTCATCCGAACCTCTGTTGTTTGTCGTTGTGTTTTGTGAAACATATATTCGGAGGGATGAATCTTCTTGGCTATACCTTCATTCATGAAAGCCAACGTTTTTATTCCCAAGGCACCCTAACTTTCAGTGGTACCAAAGCAGGAATCATAGAAAGCAGTTACATTTTTTTGGGTCCATTTTGGTGTTTCTTTAGAGCATGGTACTCATGCAGCTTTGGAAGTGGTTGAAAGTTATAGGGGTGGATGAGTTAATAGGCCAAGCAACCTGTTATTTTTGGTTTATCTTTTCTCCTTAATATATGGGTCAGAGGGCTACTTTGGTATTTTAGGTTTAATCTTTCTGTTTAGGAGTGGATTTGAGCCAAGCAAATGTTTTGTTTTATGAACTTAGTTGTATTATTACTTAGAGTCTTCTTTATTTTATGTTTAGAATTAGATATTGAGTTTTGGACCTTCAGTAATATTTCCACCATTTCTCTCTAGGCCAATTTTCAAGCAAGATTTTTGTTTTTTGTTTTTTTTTTTTTTTGGGGGGGGGGGGGATAGCTTATTCAGGTATCTTTAACGAGATAACCATCTTGCAAATATGAGGTTATTTGGAAAAGTTCTGGCTAAACTAATAGCTGTTGCTGATTTGTGATGGGGTTTCTATTTTCAGTCATATACACCAAATATTCTTTAATTATAAATGGTAAATCGAATATCTTTCCTTATTCTATTGCTTTGGAGAGTTACTTTTAAATTTAGCATGATTATTTTTAACAATTAGGTGTGATAACTTAGGAATCCTGGGTGTGACGTTTATCTTGTCTCCATTTATGTTCTTGATTTCTATACAGATTTGAAGCTATTATGATCAGAAAATTTTCTCCATAACCAAAACCTTGGCTGTCCCATATCCATTTTTGTATTAGCGTGAAGCCTAGAAGAGATGATTTACTTCCACGCATAAAGTCAAAATTAAAGAAAAACAGTGAACATATTTTATTTCTCTCTCGAATTCAATGACTTGGAGAGATTCAACCCTCTCTCCTGATCACGGGGCATTGGGTTCAGGACTTGAGATCTGATGGTTGTACTTAGATCCTATATGCCCTGGGTGTCTGAATTACATGATTTATCACTTGATAGGCCTTTTAGACAACACAGGAGTTTCTTGCTTGATCTTCTTGATCCAATCTGCATGCCAATGTGACTTATGAAGGCGTCCCAAATCAGTGATGAGTTCAAAGAAATGTGAGACTTGTATTGGTGATTGTACTTTTCAAGTTCTCAGGAATTTTGACTCTGAAAACCCATAACCATTGAAATTGTATCAATTTGAATTTCCATGATCTCCTGAGATCATCTTGTATATATATCTGAAGCTTCATATACACCCATCCTAACTTTTTTTTTGTGTTGGGGTTGGGGGGGGGGGGGGTGGGGTGGGGTGGGATAGGTGTAGATATGGATAAACAGAAGCTTATGGATACTAGTTCATGCATTTATTTCTGTTGGTTGCATTGCCATGTGAATATTCATATGCCTAAATTAACAGTTTATCTTTGGTCTTTTCAGTGAAACACTTTTGATCTTCTTCTTGCCTCAAGTTTTTAATTTCCTTTTGTCACTCCCTCAGGTATGCTCAAAGAACTTCCTTCATTGTAAACATACTAAACTTTGTTAACCCGGGGGGGGGGGGGGGGGAGAGGAGGAATCAAGAGTATCCTGATCAAGTCTTTGTTTTGTTTCTCCTTGCAGCTTTCTGGCTATCGCAAATGTCCACGACACCGTCTGCCAAGGTAACTTTCTGGTTTCTATAAACTTGTCTGATCATATTGCTCGCTGATGCTCAAAAAGCCAATTCGAGAACTAGAGCAGGTAATCTGTTTATGATTATTCCTCAATAATGTCCTGAAAAACCTTTTGCTTTTGCAGATTTGATCCTAAGACAGGACTATTAACTGGGACAGATGATGGGACACTCGTGAATTTCTCTTTAAGATGGTTTGGCCAGATGTCTGAGAAGTCTCTTTGCCTTGTGCTTCTTGTTTTACAGGTGACCTTTTATCTTCCTTTGGCCTTTGCATAGTATTTGTTTCCTCTATATTCTCATTCAGCAATGACAAGCATAAAGCTACCATATGTTCAACAGGCTCTTGCATGTGGCTTTTGTTTCTTCCTGAGGTACTGCCTTGCTGGTTGGTATAAATAAATAAAGTAGTGGAGAACCTGAAGAGTATGCAGTCCATCTTATTGACATGTGAAAACTTTTCTGACCCTGCTGTTTCTCTCAAATCTAGCCATTACTTCTCTATTTGAGTTATGCACTTTCTGACTGTAATAAACACAATTGCTTTAAGTCACAGTTTTGAGATTGTGTGACTGTGGTGGAAGGGTAGGATGAGAAAGAGGTAACAATTTTATATTTATTGGAAAAATTTTTCCCACTAGCTGAAATATGTATCATGACATTATATATTCTGGAATATGTTATGTACCATTCCAGTGGCAATCATGGTTTCAAGTAGCTCCCTTGGGTTTGTCGCGTATTTTCATTTTTTTGGAAAAAGAACGCGGCTTTTCGCGTGGCTTCTGTGCGCAGACACAGAAGTGTGCAAAAGTATCACCTTGCCCCCCATAAAATAAAAAATCACATCTATGTGGATGCAGGCGCTACACGACCAGAGAGTGATCTCCATCCCTTTGTTTTTATCCCCTGCTGCACGACTTTGTGTTCTTGTGGTGGCCTTCTTAGTTTTTAAATTTCACCTAAAATAAGCAACAGAAGAGGTTAAATATGAGTTTGAGGTTTATAAAAAGGGAAAAAGATATCTACTTGGTGGTGTTTCCTACACCCTTTCAAAGGGCACCATGAGGTGATGCCTCTGCCCCTTGGGTGAATACCCAGGTGCCCTCACTCATTGGCCTAGACTCTTGTGTAGAGGCCATATGACCAATTAGAGATCTCTTGCCCTTATAAAAAAATATAAAAAATGTTAATAATGGAATATAGTGGTATAATTGTAATTCTACTCTTTCTTTTCCTGGGCTGAAACTTGACCAGTGAGGGATGTTTGCTCCTGTCTCATGGACTCGCACATGGTGGCTGATGTGCAAGTCGTGACAGTATGAAACATCAGTAATAGGCCTTAATCATATATATGGGAACCCTTAAAATAATGCAAGTCCATGGATTTGTGGATCAGGATCGTCTCCATGGAGCAGGGAATGCCCAGGGCGCTGCCAGCCATTGGGCTGTGTCGCACATATTCCTAGGTGTGCACCGAGATGTTTGCGGCACAGCTCAACCACTGGATGTCCCCTGGTTGCACCCTGGGCACACGCCTCCCTAGAGATGAGCTTAATTCTGGATTTGTATGGTTTTAAGGTACAGATTTATTGGACCCAAACTCTGGTATTAATTGGGAGAAATTTCGAATCTGAGGTGGCTATTTTACTGGGTTAAATTGGAGCATGGACCCTTCTAATTAGGGCCAGACGTAATTGTCATATTTTCACCTCTTTCAATTTCTCTTTTTTCAATCTTTTTTTTTCCTGAAATGAAAAATACCTCTCAGCTAAATTATTGTCACCTTAATTTTTTATTACACTTCTTCTCTCATCCCTAAAGTATCTATGAGTCTAGTTGTACCATGTAGATGGGGTATGTGACAAGTTTAACTATTGAATATCTAGAAAATAGTCTGGATTGGTCACTTGTCAAATTCTATATTTTAATTTAATTATATACCTTTTCATTTATTGTTATACATCGTCTTTGTAGTCTAAACGTTGTCATGCATTCTCTTGGTAACCTCGAATTTTTCAAAGTCTTATTTTGCCATTTAGCAAACTCCAATTCAACTAAAACTTGATATGTGAGTAAGGGGGACCTAAGGTCTACCTTCCTACAACATTTAGCCACCATCAAACTTGCTATTTGCATCAAACTTGCTATGTAGTACAAATAGGTAGATGGTCCATAGATACCCTACGGACGGGTGATTCATAAAACCTACTCTCCCTTATTCCCCCCCCCCCCCCCCCCCCACCCACCTAAGAAGAAGACCTCTCAGCTAAATTATTGTCATCTTTTTCCTTGTGAAACTGAACAACATTGTAGGTTAGCATCTAACAACTAGTTAATAGGAATGATTCTATGTTTGAGAGAGTGGTCTACGTTAGCACTCCCTATATCTATCTCTAATGGTGTTTCCAACCCAATGCATGAGGGTTCCGCCACTATAGGGTTGGTGGAGGGCATAATGTATGTAATCTTATCCTAGCTTAGTTAGGCTGTTTCTCAAGTTGAACCCGTGACCACTCGATAGCAATGGAGCAACCTTATCATTGTGCCAAGTCACGTCCTCGATCCCCATGCCTATCTCTCTCCTCCTCACCCCCCCCAAAAAAAAAAGACAGAGATGTCTTTTCATTTGGGGAGGAAAGAGATAGACACATGAAAGCATAGACCATACTCTTGTACATAATTCTTTTTTCCTTTAAATAGTTGTTTGATAAATGACAGGCAACCCCACCATGAGTACTTGTTCCTTGTATGTCCAGAAACAAATGCAGCACAAGTAAGTAAACTGGGGATTTATAAAAACACACCCATCCAGCCACATTATTGCAAGGGTTGGAAGTCCCTTGGCACATACAACACTGGGAATCCTGAGTTGGGTCATCAATATAGTTCAAGGAAAGCATAGCAATTTCTGGAATAGAAGGAAATAAGGGTGTATCAACACCTGCTTTAAAAACTGAAATCCAGCGATTACTATTACACAAGATTTCAATCAGATCAGGCTTTTTGGTTCTGGAACATGACTTGATTACGGTGGAACCAGAGAAAATAACCTGTTATTGCCACAAGACTAAAAAGGGTTTTGGAATCAGAGGAATTGTTGTTTGATGAATTCAGACTAAGTGAAACATAGAGAACAAACCATATTTTTATGGTTGGGCGACGAGAGGCATAAGAATAAGTGAATATTGTTATTTTAGTCCCACATCGACCAAAGTTGAAAGAGAGATGGCAAAAGAGTGTTATAAAATGAAAACAAAGAACCTGTTCAAAGCATACCTTTCTCGGCCTTTTGGCTAAGATCAAGTGTAGTATCTGTTCTTATCAGTTTAATATCTGATACGTGGGTCATTGCCACATGATATTAAATTAATTTTTCTTGGGGGAGTTCCCATTACGGTAGCTTGGTACCGGGGTTCTCAATCGTTGCCCATGCGTTGCACCACTGCCCGGGCCTGCCGCACCCTACCAATGCTAGTTCAAATGTTTTTGTGATATGTAGGTGAACTACCGTGTTGGCTGGTTCTAAGCCTGCGTTGTTGAATGACTCACGATATTTTCAACTAGCGTCCCACTTATTCGGTTTTTGTGATTTACTGCTGGGCGAGTGTTTAACGAGTAGCAGGGTTGTCTTTAGAATTGGCAAATCTCTGGATAGTTCTTAACAATTGAACTAGAAAATTCAATAAATCTGTTGTGGTGTATCAACTTCCCTCACCATCTACACTTTGGCTTTTTGGTATATCATACAATCTTTGTTAAAGATTATGACAGTTCTCCGGGTCTCTATTCGTCTTTTAAAGTCTGTATTTAGTGTACGAGGCTCTTGCGTTAGCTTTATTGGGAATCACGTTGGATTAATTCACTAGCTTTTCTCTCATAGTATCACCGATTTCGGACTCACTATCTATGTTTAGTGGTTGAAATATCCAACCTTGGTTTTGGATGCCACTCTGGCACATCTGACTAAAGCCTCAACGTATCTAGGAAGAGAGAGAGACTGAGGAAAGGGGATAATTCTACAGCTAGCCTCGAGGTCTATTGGCCAAGCTGAGGACGACCTCTCTTTTTGAAACCAAATATTTTGTACTTCTTGAATTCTATTGGGTTATGCCATAACCACTAAGGAGGATTTTGTAATTATGGACAATGATGTACATATTTCTCCTACAACTTAATATATAGATTCCTTTCTATTATAAAAAAAAACAGCAGTAGCGGTGTCAATCGGGGATTTGGCTCCTCTCCAGGGAGTGCCCAGGGACACATCTAACGATTGGGTTGACGTGCACAAATCCCGATGTGCACCGAGTCAACATGTGTGGTGCACCGTTATGTGTGCATGGAAATCCATCTATTGGATGTGTCCCTGGGGACTCCCTGGTGATGAAGCAAGATCCGTCAATCGATCGGTCTCGATCGGGCCTAATTGGGCTTAGCCAAGCTTGAAGCCTGCACTGTGGTTGCCCATTTAGATAATCGGACCGGACTTGGATGGGCTCAGTTTTTGGGACAGAATTGGTAGACTTTAAAATTTGAGAGGCCAATTCTAAGATTTTTTGGATTATTTTTTTGATAGGTCTGACTCTATCTTATACTATGATGGAGGGAAAGTGTGAACCAAGAGGCTTGAACCCAAGACTTCGTGGTAGCAATAGACTTCCACCCACCACATGCTTGTGCACTTTGTTCACGGGTTTTATGGATTGATTCTATTCCAATGTTTATTGAAATCGATTAGTACCGAGCTTCAACCCGATTCCTTGATTCTAGGTTTAAAATCCTTGGTTGAAGTAACTAGAGGCGGAGGAGAAGAACCTAATTGTTTAAACGAGGCCCTATTTCATTGATTAATCAATATGTGTTAGACATAAGCTGTAAAATGCTACAGGCTGAATTTTCATTAAAAAAAAAAACCACTATAAGCTGAAGAAAAGTTAAGAAGTGCATCATTTGCAGCTGCTACTACTAATGTGTCCAAAGCAAAGACTGAAGCAACCCATTTTCTGTAAACAGTCATTACAAGAAAAGAACACACTTTCAAATCTTCAATTATTTTCTGGTTTTATAGGAAGAAGACAGACCACAGACACAAAAGATACCGCAGCTGAGACTTGTCGTGTCTTTTTAGTCCCACATCGATCCACTACTGAACTAGATAAGGAAGAGAAGTATAGAAATAAGGGGAAGCAAGAGCATTAGAACATACTTACCTGGACGGGGTCTATGGGTTATCAAGAAGGCCCATTGCCTAGGTTGGTGACTTCCATTGCACTTGGGAGGGGTGCCCGCCTAACATCTCCCCAAGTGGGAGAGTGTACGTCATAATTTGTGGTAGAGGGGGTACGCGTTCGCGCGGCCCCTACCAATCCTTACATTTAAAATTTTTCTGCCTTGCAGGTTTTGTTTGGGCAAAACCTTTCTCTTTTGTTACAGAACCCATTTGAGGAACAATGGAAATTGATAGACTGGAGAGTCTCTACCGAAGATTTTTCTCTTTTTAGGCTTTGTATATGTTCAATGAGATGGGAGAAGATTGAAAGTTGGTCTTGTTTGTACTCCTATATCTTTTTCATTTGTTCTACCACTTTCTTCATTATTCTAGCCATTCATTACTATTGTCTTCCCTTCCTCAAACTTCTTTTCCTTTTCCTTTCCCTTTTTGTTTGGTTTCCTCTTCTCATGTCCAAGGACTATTTCCTTTTTGCTATAATCCTCTTTGCTCCTACAACAGATCATTCAACTGTGTATTATGGTCTGGCGGTGGAAGGGGGCCTTTTTTTTGTTTTTGACTTTGTAATGGGAATGGCACATTTGTGGCAAGTTTGCATTTTTGTTGGCTAGTACTGGAAACATAGTAGCAGAATTATGAACACCCAACTTCTTCAATGGAATAGGAGATCATCCACTCTATGTGGTTTGAATTAGGTTATTGATCTAGTTTCCAAGAATAGCAATCATGACTGGTCAGTTCTTCATTTTTTGAGTCGAATAAAAACCAAGCTCACCTTGTCCAGGAGGGGATTCAAGGCAATTTGAACTTGAACTGAACTACCTCTTCTGTGCTTCTAGGCTTTCCATTTTCTTTCTTTTCTATCTTGCATTAGCTGCTACAATGATTCTGATATTCAACCTTTCTTTGCCATCATCCTCAGGGTTCAGAAATTCCATGATCTGAAACCTAATACATGTGTAGAATAAAGATTAAAATTTTGGAGCTTGAGATAAACAGAGATTAGACCAGATCTGAAACCTAATACATGTGTTAAGACAGAAATCTGGTGGCTTTATGTAGTTCTTTTCTAATGAAACTTCAAATGCCCTTTTGTAGAATTATTCATTTTTCTTATGTTTACATTATATATATGTCAGAGGTTGTTCAAAGTTTAATTTCACTTGAAGCACAACGGGATACCTTAAATAGAATTGTACATGGAAGAGGGGCAGTGGGTGAAACTGTCATTTGATGTGCCCAACTTACATGTTCAGATAAAGTGGCTAGACCTATTGAAACAAAGTTCACCAGATCAAATCATTTGGATCACATACATGGTCAGGTCTGCACATTATTTGGCACAAGTTGCCCATGAAGAATGATCAGATAGCCCACCAGTGTATGCATTTGCATTTACTAACAGAATCAATACAATCAAAATGTTGCTGAAAGCCCCTATGAACTGACATTAACATATGACAACATCAAGTTCAGCCTGAGATATTATTTGAATCTCATCATTGTGGGTTAAGTGGACGTGCAGTATTTTGAGCAGCAAGAAATCACAGCAAACCATCTTCTATAATGTTCATGTCTTCATGACATGGTAGGCTGTTGATAGATGAAAACACAACGGTGGTCTACAATCAGCTAGGGCGTGAATCTCATCAATGTCAATTGAGTTTCAGTATTTTGAGCTCTGAGAAATTACAGAAAGCCATCTTCTATAAACTTCTTAAATAATCTGGTTTTTCGTCCTGTAAGGCATGTGCATTCTAATATAACTGTCTGTGGCTTACCATGGTTTTATTTCTTCTTAACAACTACAGTTGAGATCAAGAAGTTTTGTTGTATTTGTGTATTGCCAGGGCCATAGAAGAGGTTCTTCTGTATATTTAGAGATGAGTACTTAAGTTGCTCTGTGGTCATATGATGAACATTTCTTCTGTTCTGTAAGTTCTAGAGTCATAAATTAGGATTCATCAATAGAAATTGTTTATGTTGGATAGACCAAAAGCTCCCACCATAAGTATCTTCACCTTGCAGTACCCATGTGTGTTTTCACTTAGCACATCATAGACAGTTTCAGTCCTAGCACTCTCTCTGTAATCCAAAGAGTAGTTAGCTAATCATTGAGGAGACTGCTTTATTGGCAATCAACTTGACAGTATGATATTAACCAGTTGATAAAGGGCAGTACTACAATTGATACAAGGTTAGATGCAGAATTTCAGAGATTAAAAATGGGTTGTCAATGGTCTTTGATGAGTAGTCCTTTCTCCCCTGAAGGTCAGTAATCTATATAAAAGGCGTACCCAGTGCACTAGGCTCCCGCTATTACAGGGTCTGGGAGGGTCATCTCCGTCTGAGTATGCCTATATGTTAATCATATAATATTTTTTCTTAATTTTTTTTTAACATTTTATCTTTACTAATGATTTAGCCAAAAAAAAATCATGTTAAACTAGATTACCTGAATAACATGTGTGGTTACACATGCATGATAAACTCTGTCCGAATCACTATGTACTGGGTTCTCACATCAATGATATCCTAACGCAAGATAGAACAAATAACAGTGCAAAATAAGAAGTCATAATTCAATTCTCCTTGAGGCTTAACTATAAAACTAATAAAAATAAATAACAATGCAAGAAACTCGCCAGAGATCTTATGTGCTACTGCAACCACCAAAATATGATGTCTCTTCTGGTTTATTGGAAAAAGAGAGGTATCACATAGACGTGTCTTTTTAGTCCCACATCGGTCAGTTACCGATGGAGATAAAGGAAGGACAGTCTACAAGTGAGGAAAAGCAAGCCCTTTATAACATACTTACCTGGACGGGGTCTATGGGTTATCAAGAAGGCTCATTGCCTAGGTTGGTGACTTCCATTGCACTTGGGAGGGGCGCCCGCCTAACATCTCCCCAAGTGGGAGAGTGTACGTCATAATTTGTGGTGGCGGGGGTACGCGTTCGCGCGGCCCCTACAAATTTCAACATAATAAAGTTTTTCCTTTCGTACCTGTTGGTGACTATGGTGGTGAAGTCACAATTGTCGAAGAAGAAACCAGGTTGAAGAGGGGGGTTGTGGGGATTTGTTCTTCTCCGTAGGGAGAAGATTGTAGTGGCCTAAAGAAAAATTGGGAATTTGGCCAGAGTTAGGTTTGGCTGTCACTGAGTATACAGTTTCTTCATTGCAATGTCAACAATTCTATATTCCATGCTTCAATCTGGTGGTCATATGTTCTTACATGACTGAAAAGGAAGAACTTCCTGAAGTAGGTAAACAAATTATTGCCAATTTATCAAAAAACAAAAGAATCTGATTTCTAGACCCTACTTATGTGTTTGGTGTCATGTTGGGTTCCTCTATGTGTGCTGGAATTTCGGGTCCAAGATTAATGTTCATTTCTTGTCATCATTATTGAAGAGGGAATAGCTCAGATGCCATATCTGTTTGTTGGGTTCCAACATTGTAATTTAAGAGATTTGGATGCATGTGTGAATAACTGAATAGCATTCTTAAAGGAAATTTGGTTGTATAGCTAATGGATGGTTTTTTTTATGAAGGCTAGGACCTTGCTATTGAGTCCTCTTGTTTCCAGTCAAGAGCTGCCATCATGAATTCTCTTATCTGAGAAAGCTTTATTCTTCTGGGTATTCCCTCCATGATGCCTGGGCCTCAACTTTTTCCCTGTAAGCTCCTTGTATGCTAAGAACCCAAATGTTTTTCTGGTTCCCCTATTGTCTCCTCAGTGCTAATCTTGCTTGAGCATTTCCAGTTAACCTCTTTGTCCCTTTTCCATACTGATCACCATGTTGCTCCTATTCCCACTCCCATATCCTTTTCATTGGTTCCTACCACTCTCTTCGTTATTCTAGCATTCATGACTGTTGTCTTCCCTTCCTCAAACTTCCTTTCCTTTGTTCTGTGATTTCTCTTGCAAGCAAGTGGTTTTAATTGTTTTTGTTTTGTACACTGCTGTTACCACTCCCTCCCTGGCCTTCTTTTCTATGCACATGTGAGATGTTTGGTTTCCTTTTCTCATGCCCAAGGCTATATAACTTCTTTGCTCTGGCAGCAGATCATTCAGTTTTAAAAATTCTGGTATGGTGGTGGAAGGAGGCTTTTTTTTTAACTTTGTAATGAGAATGGCACATTTGTGGCAAGTTTGCAATTTGTTAAGTAGTGCTGCAAATATAGTAGCAGAATTATGAACACTCAACTTCTTCAACGGAATAGAGGGAACCACTGTATGTGGTTTGAATTGGGTTATTGATCTATTTTCCAAGAATTCAATAATGACTGTTCAGTTCTTCATTTTTTGAGTGGACTTAAAAGCAAGCTTACCTTGTCCAGCAGGGGATTCTTGGCAATTTGAGCTACCTTCTCTGTGCTTCTAGGCTTTCCATTTTCTTTCTTTTCTATCTTGCATTAGCTGCTGCAATGATTCTGATATTCAACCTTTCTTTGCCATCATCCTCAGGGTTCAGAAATTCCATGATCCTCACTGACTAGTTTGTAATTTTGTTTCTCCATTCTAAACATTTTTCTTGAAGCCCTTCTTGATATTTGTCATTCCTAGTTCAGTGATAAGACAGTTGGGATTGCTAGTCCTAGTCCCTGGTCATCATTTGCCATTGTTACAGTTTGTAGCTTGAGCCACCTCCTCTATCCTTCTGGACTTTTCCCTCCCCCCTCTCCACAACCCAACTTCTCTTCTGTCTTTCATTAGGTGTTCCACATTATGTGTCTGATATTGAGTTTTTTTTTTTGTAAAAATCATCATCAGGTGTTCAAAAATTTCATGATCCTCACTAACAAGGTCCTTTGACTATTCACCATCCCACAGCTTTATTTGAACCACTTCTTTGCTATTTATCATATATAACCTGATGATAGGAGTGTCAGGGGTGTTGATTCTAGTCCTTGGTCGCCATTTTCCATGTTATGGTCTGTGTTTACTATTTGAGACCTTTCTGGTCATTTTTGTGGCTGCGAAACTATTATCCAACAACAAGCAAGCTGCACCAGATAAATTCCGAGTAGATAAAAACCTGCAATCTTGGTGGAAGGAGAAGGCCTTCAATGAGGGAGAAAGCGCTGGAGATTGGAGCAGTGACAGAGTGAGGATGTTGGAGAAATACAAAGACGGGGGCAAGAGCAAGTTATCAATGGTGCTCATCTCCAACCACCGTTCCTGTGTATGGGACTATCCTAGGACTGTCGAAGAAGAAACCAGGTTGGGGGGAGGTTATTCGTTCTCCAAGTTTTTATAGCAACCTACAGTTGGACAAGCGGTTGGAAGCTGTGAATGCAGAATCATCAGTTGGGTTAACGGATAATGTTGAGGTTAATAAATAAAACAGCAATGGTTCAAATTGGAGCTTTGGTGAAGTTTTTGCTCTTCTTAATGCTCTGAAGGCATTTTCCAAACAGATGTTCCTATGAGATGGGAGAAGATTTCAGCGGCTGTGAATGCAGAATCGTCAGTTGGGTTAACAGATAATGTTGAGGTTAATGTATAAAACAGCAGTGGTTCAAATTGGAGCTTTGGTGAAGATTTTACCCTTCTTAATGCTTTGAAGGCATTTTCCAAACAGATGTTCCCATGAGATGGGAGAAGATTGCAGCGGCCTGAAGAAAAATTTGGAATTCGCTCACAATTAGGTGATTGTTGTATCATTATCTCACTGAGTAATTTTTTGTTAGGGATTCTGCTTTTCTTCTCTTCCTTTTGAATTTGTTGTAGAATACTTATGGGCCTGGATTATGATTTCGAGTTCATTGACAGTGTCCTTACAAGTCTCAGAAGAGGATAATGTCAGGTAGAATTGTCTTCTTTTTCATGTCAATTCTTGAAGAGAAACATATTATATACTTTTTCTTAAGAATTTTGTAATAAAACTGGTTTTGCATTTAATGATTGATCCCAAATTCAAACAACAGAATGTGATTCTTCGATTTATTATCTATTGGATTTCTTTCTCCAAATGTTTGTACTTGATGCTTTAAGAGGATAGATATGACAAAAAATGGATTCGCTAAAGAACATTTACAGTTTCTTCATTGCAATGGCAACAACTCTATACTCCATGCTTCTATCTGGTGGTCATAAGTTCTTACTTGACGACTGAAAATGAACAACTTCCTGAAGCAGGGAAAAACACTTGGTATTAATCTTGACCTAAATAAATTATTGAAGTGGATCATAAATTTAACCTTGATCATTAGGGAAGAAGTGTCAATAAATCTCTGTGCCAATTTGTAAAAAAAACCAAAAAGAATCTGAAACTTGACCAGTGAGGGATGTTTGCTCTTGTCTCATGGACTCTCACATGGTGGCTAATGTGCAAATCGTGACAGTATGAAACATCACTAATGGGCCTTTATCATATATATGGGAACCCCTAAAATAATGCAAGTCCATGGATTTGTACGGTTTTAAATAGTTGTTTGATTAAGGCAACCCCACCATGAGTGCTTGTTCCTTGTATATCCAGAAACAAATGCAGCACAAGTAAGTAAACTGGGGATTTATAAAAACACACCCATCCAGCCACATCATTGCAAGGGTTGGAAGTCCCTAGGCACATACAACACTGGGAATCCTGAGTTGGGTCATCAATATAGTTCAAGGAAAGCATAGCAATTTCTGGAATAGAAGGAAATAAGGGTGTATCAACACCTGCTTTAAAAACTAAAATCCAGCGATTACTATTACACAAGATTCCAATCAGATCAGGCTTTTTTGTTCTGGAACATGACTTGATTACGGTGGAACCAGAGAAAATAACCTGCCATTGCCATAAGACTAAAAAGGGTTTTGGAATCAGAGGGATTGTTGTTTGATGAATTCAGATTATAAGTGAAACACAGAGAACAAACCATATTTTTATGGTTGGGCAACGAGAAGCATAGGAACAAGTGAATAGTGTTGTTTTAGTCCCACATCGACCAAAGTTGAAAGAGAGATGGCAAAAGAGTGTTATAAAATGAAAACAGAGAACATGTTCAAAGCATACCTTTCTCGGCCTTTTGGCTAAGATCAAGTGTAGTATCTGTTCTTATCAGTTTAATATCTGATACGTGGGTCATCGACCCACATGATATTAAATTAATTTTTCACGGGGGAGTTCCCACTACAGTAGGTTGCTACTGGGGTTCTCAAGCGTTGCCAATGCGTTGCACTACTGCACGGGCCTGGCGCACCTCACCAATAATAGTTTATAAGATTTTGTGATTGCCAAATCAAATACTTTCGGATTGGTCTTATGCCATCCTTGTTGAAGTTGCCTACTAAAACTGTGTAATAAGTAGCAGGGTTGTCTTTTTATATACATACGGTGCCCCTCATCTCATTGGATTTCAAGGCAGTAGCATTGTCAAATTGATGGATAGTTCTTCATAACTCAACATGAAAATTCAATAAATCTGTTGTGGTGAATCTCCTTCCCTCACCATCCAGTCACCTTGGCCATTGGTATATCATCCCATCTTTGTTGAAGATTACGACACAGCTCCCTGGGTCCCTATTCATCTTTTAAAGGTTGTACCCAGTGCACTAGGGTCTCACGTTTAGCTTTATTGGGAACCATGTTGGGTTAATTCATTATTAGCCTTTATTCCATAGTCGGACCCAATGCACTAGGCTCTCTCATTTAGCTTTATTTGGAACCATGTTGGATTAATTCATCATTAGCCTTTATCCCATAGTATCACAGACTCCGGACTCACTATGTCTAGGATGCCACTGGAACATCTGACTAAAGCCCCAATGTATCTAGGAAGAAAATTAAAGAGAATGAGGAAAGGGGATAAATCTACAGCTAGCCTCGAGGTCTATTGGGCCAAGCTGAGGACAACCTCTCTTTTTGCATCCTAATATTTTGTACTTCCTGAATTCTATTGGGTTATGCCATAACCACTAAGGAGGATTTTGTAATTATGGACAATGATGTACATATTTCTCCTGCAACTTAATATATAGATTCCCTTCTATTATCGAAAAAAATAGTAGTAAGGGTATCAATCGGGGATTTGGCTCCTCTCCAGGGAGTGCCCAGGGACACATCCAACGCTGGGTTGACATGCACAAATCCCGGCGTGCATCGAGTCAGCATGTGTGGTGCATTGTTATGTGCGTGCGAAAACCCAGCTGTTGGATGTGTCCCTGGGGACTCCCTGGTGATGGAGCCAGATCTATCAACCGGTTGGTCTCGGTTGGGTCTAATTTGGCTTAGCCAAGCTTGAAGCCCGCATTGTGGCCGCCCATTTAGATAATCAGGCCGGGCCTG
Organism: Telopea speciosissima; assembly: GCF_018873765.1. NCBI lineage: Eukaryota > Viridiplantae > Streptophyta > Magnoliopsida > Proteales > Proteaceae > Telopea > Telopea speciosissima. The sequence goes on along the minus strand of NC_057921.1, from coordinate 53,760,591 downwards.
GATGGGCTCAGTTTTTGGGACTGAATTGGTAGACTTTCAGATTTGAGGGGCCAATTCTAAGGTTTTATGGATTATTTTTTTGATTGGTCTTACTCTATCTTATACTATGATGGAGGGGAAGTGTGAACCAGGAGGCTTGAACCCAAGACCTCGTGGTAGCAATGGACTTCCACCCACCACATGCTTGCGCACTTTGTTCACGGGTTTTATGGATTGATTCTAATCCAATGTTTATTAAAATCGATTAGTACCGTGCTTCAACCTGATTTCTCGATTCTAAGTTTAAAATCCTTGGTTTAAGTAACTGGAAGCGGAGGAGAAGAACCTAATTGTTTAAACAAGGCCTTATTTCATTGGCAAATCAATACTTGTTAGATATAAGCTGTAAAATGCTACAGGCTGAATTCTCATTAAAAAAGAAAAACACTATACGCTGAAGAAAAGTTAAGAAGTGCATCATTTGCAATTTGAAGCTCCTACTACCAATGTGTCTAAAGCAAAGACCGAAGCAACCCATTTTCTGTAAACAGTCATTACAAGAAAAGAACACACTTTCAAATTTTCAATTATATTCTAGTTTTATTGGAAGAAGACAGACCACAGACACAAAAGATATCGCAGCAGAGACGTGTCCTGTCTTTTTAGTCCCACATCGATCCATTACTGAAGTAGATAAGGAAGAGAAGTGTTGAAATAAGGGGAAGCAAGAGCATTAAAACATACTTACCTGGACGGGGTCTATGGGTGTTCAAGAAGGCCCATTGCCTAGGTTGGTGACTTCCATTGCACTTGGGAGGGGTGCCCGCCTAACATCTCCCCAAGTGGGAGAGTGTACGTCATAATTTGTGATAGAGGGGGTACGCGTTCGCGCGGCCCCTACCAATTCTAACAATTAAACGTTTCTGCCTTATGTTATGTTTGGGTAAAACCTTTCTCCCTTGTTACAGAACCCATTTGAGAAACAATGGAAATTGATAGCCCAAGCTTTCCCTGTAAGGCATAGACTGGAGAGGAGTTTCAATCGAAGATTTTTCTCTTTTTAGGCTTTTTATATGTTCCATGAGATGGGAGAAGATTCAAAGTTGGTCTTGTTCGTACTCCTATATCTTTTTCATTTGTTCTACCACGTTCTTCATTATTCTAGCCATTCATTGCTATTGTCTTCCCTTCCTAAAACTTCTTTTCCTTTTCCTTTCCTTTTTTGTTTGGTTTCCTCTTCTCATGTCCAAGGACTATTTCCTTTTTGCTATAATCCTCTTTGCTCCTACAACAGATTATTCAACTGTGTATTATGGTCTGGCGTTGGAAGGGGGCCTTTATTTTTTTTTTTAAACTTTGTAATGGGAATGGCACATTTGTGCCAAGTTTGCATTTGTTGGCTGGTACTGGAAACATAGTAGCAGAATTATGAACACTCAACTTCTTCAATGGAATAGAGGATCATCCACTCTATGTGGTTTGAATTAGGTTATTGATCTAGTTTCCAAGAATAGCAATCATGACTGGTCAGTTATTCATTTTTTGAGTCGAATAAAAACCAAGCTCACCTTGTCCAGGAGGGGATTCCAGGCAATTTGAACTTGAACTGAACTACCTCTTCTGTGCTTCTAGGCTTTCCATTTTCTTTCTTTTCTATCTTGCATTAGCTGCTACAATGATTCTGATATTTAATTTTTCTTTGCCATCATCCTCAGGGTTCAGAAATTCCATGATCTGAAACCTAATACATGTGTAGAATAAAGATTAAAATTTTGGAGCTTGAGATAAACACTGAGATTAGACAAGATCTGAAACCTAATAGAATTGTACATGGAAGAGGGGCAGTGGGTGAAACTGTCATTTGATGTGCCCAACTTACATGTTCAGATAAAGTGGCTAGACCTATTGAAACAAAGTTCACCAGATCAAATCATTTGGATCACATACATGGTCAGGTCTGCACATTATTTGGCACAAGTTGCCCATGAAGAATGATCAGATAGCCCACCAGTGTATGCATTTGCTTTTACTAACAGAATCAATACAATCAAAATGTCGCTGAAAGCCCCTATGAACTGACATTAACATATGACAACATCAAGTTCAGCCTGAGATATTATTTGAATCTCATCATTGTGGGTTAAGTGGACATGCAGTATTTTGAGCAGCAAGAAATCACAGCAAACCATCTTCTATAATGTTCATGTCTTCATGACATGGTAGGCTGTTGATACTTCCTTGTGATGAACACACAATGGTGGTCGATCTACAATCAGCTAGAGCGCGAATCTCATCAATGTCAATGAAGAGTTCCAGTATTTTGAGAAGAAAGAAATTACAGAAAGCCATCTTCTATAAACTTCTTACATAATCTGGTTTTTCGTCCTGTAAGGCATGTGCATTCTAATATAACTGTCTGTGGCTTACCATGGTTTTATTTCTTCTCAACAACCACAGTTAAGATCAAGGAGTTTTGTTGTATTTGTGTATTGTCAGGGCCATAGCAGAGGTTCTTCTGTATATTTAGAGATGAGTACTTAAGTTGCTCTGTGGGCATATGACGAACATTCCTTCTGTTCTGTAAGTTCTACAGTCATAAATTAGGATTCATCAATAGAACTTGTTTGTGTTGGATAGACCAAAAGCTCCCACCATAAGTTTCTTCACCTTGCAGTACCCATGTGTGTTTTCACTTAGCACATCATAGACAGTTTCAGTCCTAGCACTCTCTCTGTAATCCAAAGAGTAGTTAGTGAATCATTGAGGAGACTGCTTTATTGGTAATCAACTTGACAGTATGATATTAACCAGTTGATAAAGAGCAGTACAACAGTTGATACAAGGTTAGATGCAGAATTTCAGAGATTAAAATTGGGCTGTCAATTGTCTTTGATGAGTAGTCTTTTTCTCCCCTTCTGTTGTTGCCTAATGCTTACATCCATCCAAAAGGGTACCGATAGAGACCGCATCATTCTTCTATGGGAAATGGTTTAAGACAGTGGTTGCGCATTGGTTGGACTTGTTCCCAGTGTCAGCATGGTTTCATGAATCATGATCCAAGAGAAGACAAGTAATGAGCCTCTGCCCATCAACAACTTCGCAACTCTATTTCTATCCTCTATTTTATAATTTTTTTCCTCTAATTTCTCTCCACCAATATCTGTACACATCAATTTGCTAGCCAAGAAAGCTGCAAGATTTACATTACTTTTTAGATTGATAATCATCTGGATTTTGTAGGCTTTGAGGTCACATGGGACATGATCAGTAAAAGTATTTTCAGCTTTGTTTTTTTAACTTCTTGTCCTCTGATTTCTATGCTGCCATGGATTTTCTTGCTGGTGGCAATGCCGAAGGTGAGTAATGTATAAAAAGGCTCCCGCTACTACAAGGTCTGGAGAGGGTCATCTCCGTTTGAGTATGCCTAGATGTTAATCAAATAATATTTTTTCTTATGTTTTTTAAACATTTTATCTCTGCTGATGCTTTAGCCCCAAAAAAAAAAAAATCATGTTAAACTAGATTACCTGAATAACATGTATGGTTACACATGATAAACTCTATCCGAATCACTATGCATTGGTTCCCTCATCAATGATAACATAGCCCAAGATAGAACAAATAACAGTGCAAAATAAGAGGTCATAATTCAATTCTCTCCCTGAGGCCTAACTATCAAAATAATAGTAATAATAAATAACAATGCAAGAAGCTGGCCAGAGATCTTATATGCAACTGCAACCAACAAAAATATGATGTCTTAATTATTTAGTCCCACATCGATCAATTACCGACGGAGATAAAGGGAGAGAAGTGCATAAATCAGGGCAAGCAAAAACTTTAAAACATACTTACCTGAGGGGACTACCCGGACAGCAGAGGATAACCATTCCCGCCTAACATCTCCCCAAGTGGGAGACGTACATCATAATTTGTGGTAGTGGGATACGCGTTCGCGAGGCCTCTACAAATTCTAACATAATAAAACTTTTCCCTGCGTATTTTTTGGTGATTATGGTGGTGAAGTTAACTGTCAAAGAAGAAACCAGGTTGAGGAGGGGGGTTTGTGGGGATTTGTTCTTCTCCGCACCAACCAAAGACAGCAGTTCGAATTGGGGCTTTGGTGAAGATTTTGCTCTTCCTAAAGATCTGCAGATGGAGATGGGAGAAAATTGCAGTGGCCTGAAGAAAAATTGGGAATTTGCCCAGATTTAGGTTTTGATGTCACTGAGTATACAGTTTCTTCATTACAATGTCAACCACTCTATATTCCATTACTTCCTGAAGTAGGTAAACAAATTATTGCCAATTTATCAAAAAACAAAGAATCTGATTTCTAGACCCTACTTATATGTGAATGGCGTCGTGTTGGGTTCCTCTATGTGTGCTGGAATTTCGGGTCCAAGATCAATGTTCATTTCTTGTCATCATTATTGAAGAGGGAATAGCTCAGATGCCATATCTGTTTGTTGGGTTCCAACATTGTAATTTAAGAGATTTGAATGCATGTGGGAGTTACTGAATAGCATTCTAAAAGCAAATTTGGTTGTATAGCTAATGGATGGTTTTTTTTTACAAAGGCTAGGGCCTTGCTATTGAGTCCTCTTGTTTCCAGTCAAGAGCTGCCATCATGAATTCTCTTATCTGAGAAAGCTTTATTCTTCCGGGTATTCCCTCCATGGTGCCTGGGCCTCAACTTTTTCCCTGTAAGCTCCTTGTATGTCGAGAACCCAAATGTTCTTCTGGTTTCCCAACTGTCTCCTCTGTGCTAATCTTGCTTAAGCATTTCCAGTTAACCTCTTTGTCCCTTTTCCATACTGATGTGCCCTGTCACCATGTTGCTCCTGTTCCCACTCCCATATCCTTTTCATTGGTTCCTACCGCATTCTTCGTTATTCTAGCCATTCATGACTGTTGTCTTCCCTACCTCAAACTTCCTTTCCTTTTCTTCTGTGATTTCTCTTGCAGGCAAACAGTTTTATTTGTTTTTGTTGTTTTTACACTGCTGCCATACACTGGGTTTTCTGCTACCACTCCCTCCCTGGCCTCCTATTCTATGCACATGTCAGATGTTTGGTTTCCTTTTCTCATGTCCAAGGACTATTTCCTTTTTGCTATAATCCTCTTTGCTCCTATAACAGATCATTCAGTTTTAAAAATTTTGGTCTGGTGGTGGAAGGGGGCCTTTTTTTTTATTTTTTTATTTTGTAATGGGAATGGCACATTTGTGGCCAGTTTGCATTTTGGTAGGTAGTGATGCAAACATATTAGCAGAATTATGAACACTCAACTTTTTCAAAGGAATAGATGGATCCACTCTATGTGGTTTGAACTAGGTTATTGATCTACTTTCCAAGAATAGCAATAATAACTCTTCAGTTCTTCATTTTTTGAGTCGACTTAAAAGTAAGCTTACCTTGTCCAGCAGGGGATTCTTGGCAATTGGAGCTACCTCTTCTGTGCTTCTAGGCTTTCCATTTTCTTTCTTTTCTATCTTGCATTAGCTGCTACAATGATTCTGATATTCAACCTTTCTTTGTCATCATCCTCAGGGTTCAGAAATTCCATGATCCTCACTGACTAGTTTGAATTTTTGTTTCTCCAGTCTAAACATTTTTCTTGAAGCCCTTCTTGATATTTGTCATTCCTAGTTCGGTGATAAGACAGTTGGGATTGCTAGTCCTAGTCCCTGGTCATCATTCGCCATGTTACAGTTTGTAGCTTGAGCCACATCCTCTATCCTTCTAGACTTTTCCCTCCCCCCTCTCCACAACCCAACTTCTCTTCTGTCTTTCATTAGGTGTTCCACATTATGTGTTTGATATTGAGTCTTTTTTTTATTAATCATCATCAGGTGCTCAAAAATTTCATGATCCTCACTAACAAGTTCCTTCGACTATTCACCATCCCACAGAGCTTTATTTGAACCACTTCTTTGTTATTTATCGTATATAACTTGATGATTGGAGTGTCAGGGGTGTTGATTCTAGTCCTTGATTGTCATTTTCTATGTTATAGTCTGTGTTTACTATTTGAGTCCTTTCTGGTCATTTTTGTTGGTGCGAGACTATTATCCAACAACAAGCAAGCTGCATCAAATAAATTCCGAGTAGCTAAAAACCTGCAATCTTGGTGGAAGGAGAACGCCTTCAATGAGGGAGAAAGCGCTGGAGATTGGAGCAGTGGCAGAGTGAGGATGTTGGAGAAATAAAAAGATGGGGGCAAGAGCAAGTTATCAATGATGCTCATCTCCAACCACCGATCCTGTGTATGGGTCTATCCTAGGACTGTCGAAGAAGAAACCAGGTTGGGGAAAGGATTCGTTCTCCAAGTTTTTCCAGCAACCTACTGTTGGACAAGCGGTTCGAAGCTGTGAATGTAGAATCGTCAGTTGGGTTAATGGATAATGTTGAGGTTAATAAATAAAACAGTAGTGGTTCAAATAGGACCCTTGGTGAAGGTTTTGCTCTTCTGAATGCTCTGAAGGCATTTTCCAAACAGATGCCCCATGAGATGGGAGAAGATTTCAGCGGCTATGAATGCAGAATCGTCAGTTGGGTTAACAGATAATGTTGAGGTTAATATATAAAACAGCAGTGGTTCAAATTGGAGCTTTGGTGAAGATTTTGCTCTTCTTAATGCTCTGAAGGCATTTTCCAAACAGATGTTGCCATGAGATCGGAGAAGATTGCAGCGGCCTGAAGAAAAATTTGGAATTCGCTCACAGTTAGGTGATTGTTGTATCATTATCTCACTGAGTAATTTTTTGTTAGGGATTCTGCTTTTCTTCTCTTCCTTTTGAATTTGTTGAAGAATACTTATGGGCCTGGATTATGATTTCAAGTTCATTGACAGTGTTCTTGCAAGTCTCAGAAGAGGGCATAGTGTCGGGTAGAACTGTCTTCTTTTTCATGACAATTCTTGAAGAGAAACATATTATACTTTTTCATGACAATTTTGTAATAAAACTGGTTTTCATTTACTGATTGATCTCAAATTCAAACAACAGAATGTGATTCTTCGATTTATTCTGTTGGATTTCTTTCTCCAAATGTTTGTTCTTGATGCTTTAAGAGAATAGATATGACAAAAAATGGGTTCACTAAAGAACCTTTACAGTTTTTTCATTGCAATGACAACAACTCTATGCTCCATGCTTCTATCTGGTGGTCCTATGTTCTTACTTGACTGAAAAGGAACAACTTCCTGAAGTAGGGAAAAACACTTGGTATTAATCTTGACCTAAACAAATTATTGAAATGGTTCATAAATTTAACCTTGACCATTAGAGAAGAAGTGTCAATAAATCTCTGTGCCAATTTGTCAAAAAAAAAAAAAAAACAAAAAGAATCTGATTTCTAGACTATACTTATCTATGTATGGTATCTATGTGGATTCCACTGTGTATGCTAGAATTTCATATCCAAGATCAATGTTCATCTCTTGTCTTCATATTGAAAAGGGAATAGCTCAGATGCCATATCTGTTTGCGAGGTTGCAACATTGTAATTTAAAAGACATTTGAATGCATGTGTGAATTATTGAATAACATTCTAAAAGTATATTTGGTTGCTATTTAGTAGTTCTTGTTTCCAGTCAAGAGCTGCCATCATGAATTCTCTTATCTGAGCTTTACTTCCGGGGTATGCCCTCCACCATGCCTGGGCCTCAACTTCTCCCCTGTAAGCTCCTTGTATATGCCAAGAACCCAACTGTTCTTATGGTTTCTCAACTGACTCCGCTGTGCTAATCTTGCTTCTTGAACATTTCCATTTAACCTCTATGCTTATCCCTACTGATGTTTCCTTTCACCATGTATCTCACTAGAAGCATGGCAATTGAATGACTGAGAATCCCAAGAAAGAAAGCGTACAAACACAGATTGCCACCTAGAGAAACAATTGCCTACTTGAGCTTGAATATTGTTTCATCAACCACAGTTGCATCTTTCATATAGTTCAGCTCTTGGCCTCTTTCAAAGGGGAAAAAAACCAGAATGGAAAGTTATTGTTCGAGAATGCAAAGCGAATTTACTCTTATTCTAGTAGTATGGGGTCTAGACAAACATCTTAACGGTTTACAAGAAGATCAAGGCTCTGTTTTTCGGGTAAAGGAATATGAAACTTTTTCTTTGTAAGTGTTATTTAACTAGAGACAACCAGAGCCCAAGGACAAGATGGCAATTGCTTGCAAGGGAAAAGAAATTCCTCATGAGATCATTAAAAATTAATGAAAACATTGATGGGTTGAACCCCCCCCCCCCACACACACACACACACAAAAAAACGAAAAACAAAAAAACGAAAAAACAAAGAAAAGGTAGGGAAACTTCTTGACTTATTCAGGTTACTTAGTTGATAATTAGCACTTCACCAAATTGTGGAAGAAGGGAGGTGAGTTGAGTGTCAACTCTTTTTCTTGCGCCTTGCTTCAGCTTGTTCCTGTTCATCTTTTCGGGAGACCCCCCAACCTGAAAGAAAAAAAAAAAAAAGAAAGTGTTGAGGACTTGCTTGCTACCTCCAACCATCCACACGGTTTTGACCCACCTAACCATGATCCAAGAGAAGACATGTAATGAGCCTCAGCCCATCAATAACTTCGCAACACAACCATTATTTGAGGAAAAGTGTTGCTTGACGAATTCAGACTGGTGACTGATACTGTAAAAACATAGATAACAAAGCTTGTTTTGAGGTTTGGCATCAGACGGCGGCATAGGATGCATAACACTCATTTGCAAGAGAATGCTTAAATAGGAATAAGTGGATATTGTTGTTTTAGTCCCACATCGACCAAAGTGGAAAGAGAGATGGCAAAAGAGAGCTATAAAACAAAAACAGAGACAATGTACAATGCATACCTTTCTCGGCCTTTTGGCTAAGATCAAGTGTAGTATCTGTTCTTATCAGTTTAATATCTGATACGTGGGTCATTGATCCACATGATATTAAATTAATTTTTCTCGGGGGAGTTCCCACTACGGTAGCTTGCTATCGGGGTTCTCAAGCGTCGCCTATGCGTTGCACTACTGCACGGGCCTGGCGCACCCCACCAATACTTAATTAAAGAATTCTCTCTGTTATCTACCTTAGGTGATGGAAATAATTCCAAATGCTCCAAAAATCTTGTTCCAAGATCAGTGGTAACTGTCTGATTCACTTACTGGAAGCAATGAAATGGACCATAAAATACGAAAACCACTTCCTTGGAGGGTTACCAATCAGCGCTTTAATGATGGATTCAATCCGTATTTTCCTTGGTTTACCTAGTTGTTTAAACAAGGTACAGTCCTATTTCATTCACAGTCAATAAATATATGTAAAAGGTAAGCAATCATCACAAAAAGAGAAGAACACACTTGCAGATCGGTTTTTTCTTTTCTCCCTTGTGATTCGACTACTTCTTTCTCTTTTGAGTCTAAACTGTCCATACATGTTTTGTGTTTTGTTCGTGGAAGATTACCAATGGATTATGTTATTACCAAGAGAGGAGCTTGCTTAGCTTCTCTTGCTCTTTTTATCGCCCGAGTCTTTTGATCATCTCTTTTACAGTTATCATTTTCACATGAGTTGTGGTCCTGATTTTGCTCATTGTTTGGCTTATCTTGGGTTTAATTTTTTTTTCTTTTTCGTGACTTTATGTTATAATGGAAATCTAAATTAAAGTTTGGGATACTGTTTTTTGTGCCACAGCGCAACCTGCGCCCAGGCACATGGGGGCTGACCACCCTGTCCCCCTCTATAGGCTGCCCATCTGTCTGGGCGTAGACTGCGCTGTGACACTAAGAATATTCCCCCTTAAAGTTTTTAGATACCATAGTCATATGGTAGACATGTCTTATTATGGTCTCCTATCATATTTAAGATAAAAGAAATTTTAAAAGATTTAACAAGTCAAACCTCAACTTCAACGATCCATTTTTGTATATATTAAAGATGTGGTTTTTTTTTTTTTAATTAATACAATGGTTCCTAGAATTGATCTAAAACCTCCTATTGCTCCGTAAATTTTAGAAGTTTTTTTGTGCAAGTCAATGAATAATTGAATAAAATTAAATGTTGATAGTTGTTCATTTGATAACCCAGGGAGAATTGATGGTGGAAGTATCTTTTGGAATTTTTAGAGTGTTCTAATTAGGTGTCTCCAAATATTTAATGTCCAATCAAAGGGGGTGTTTGGATAATTTTGAAATTAATGGTTTGCAACTATTAGATATGCAGATAGTCACGTGATTGGCTCAGGATTATGCGCAGCACGATGACCATTCAAAGTCAGGCAGCAGACAAGCCAAATCCGTGGCCTATCGCTTAGCTACTAAGGAGATAAGGAGGAGAAATGTATTTTAGTCCCACATCGGACCACTACTAAAGAAGACAAGGAAGAGAAGTATACAAATAAGGGGAAATAACTGCCTTCAAACATACTTACCTGGACGGGGTCTATGGGTTATCAAGAAGGCCCATTGCCTAGGTTGGTGACCTCCATTGCACTTGGGAGGGGTGCCCGCCTAACATCTCCCCAAGTGGGAGAGTGTACGTCATAATTTGTGGTAGCGGGGGTACGCGTTCGCGCGGCCCCTACCATTTCTAACTGAAAGCTGTTTTGTTCTTTCTCCTTCTCTATGGTGTCCCATTATCATCCGATACTCTCACAGTATCTATTGCCGGATCTCTTAATTTACGAATCGACTTGGGTAAAGAAGAAAATTAGTGGACTGATGATAACTTTGAGCTGCTGAGTAAGTATATATTGAAGCACCCAGTTGGATAGAGACGATGGGAGTTGATAGCAGAAGCTTGCAGTTGAAAAGGGATTTTTGTATCTCAAAAGCTAATGCATACAGTATCTCCATGGTATTAATGATCATTTTCTCACAGATCAAATATATTTTGCTTTTCTGCTCTCTTTCTTTTGCGGTTGTAGAATAGTTATGGGCTTGGATTATGATTTCAAGTTCATTGATAGTGTTCTTTCAAGTCGCAGAAGAGGAAATAGTGTCTGGGTAGAACTGTCCTGCTTCTTTTTCATGTTAAATCTTGAGGAGAATCATGTTGTACTTTTTTTCTTGAGAATTTTGTAATAAAATTGATTTTACATTAATGATTGATCTCAAATTCAAGTAACAGAATGTGATTCTTTGATTTATTATCTGTAATTGGATTTATTTCTCCAAATGTTTGTATTTCCATGCTTCAATAGCTTTAAGATGATAGATATGATACAAAATGGATCCATTAAGATAATAGATCTATATAGTTTCTTCATTGCAAAGCCAGTAACTCCGTACTCCATACTTCTATCTGGTGGTCATATGGTCTTACATTGACTGAAAGGAAAACTACCTGAATTAGGGAAAAAAAACACTTGGTATTCACCAGGACCTAAACAAGTTATTGAAGGGTTCATAAATTTAACTTGGTTATCATTTGGGATGAAGTGACAATAAATCTTTCTGTGCCAATTTTATCATAGACAAAAAGAATCTGAGGTGACATTAAGAAGGCTAGGACCTTACTATTGAGTCCTCTTGTTTCCAGTCAGAGCTGCCATCATGAATTCTCTTATCTGAGAAAGCTTTATTCTTCCGGGTATTATTCTATGATGCCTGGGCCTCAACTTTTCCCCTGTAACCTTGAATGCCGAAACCCAAATGTTCTTCTGGTTACCCAACTGTCTCCTCTGTGTTAATCTTGCTTGAGCTTTTCCATTTAACCTTTGTCCCATGCTATTCCTGTTCCCGCTCCCGTATTCTTTTCATTTTTTCTACCATTCTCTTCATTATTCTAGCCATTCATAACTGTTGTCTTCCGTGTCTCAATCTTCCTTTCCTTTCTTCTGTGATTTCTCTTGGAGGCATACGGTTTTATTTATATTTTTACACTCCTGTCATACACTGGATTTTCTGTTACCACTCCCTCCCTGGCCTCCTATTCTATGCACATGCAAGATGTTTGGTTTCCTTTTCTCATGCCCAGGGACTATTTCCTTTTGCTATACTCCTCTTTGCTCCTTCAACAGACCATTCAGCTGTGTATTCTGGTCTGGTGGTGGGAGGGGACCTTTTTTAACTTTGTAATGAGAATGGCACATTTGTGGCAAGTTTGCATTTCAGTAGGTAGTGCTGTAAACATATTAGCAGATTTATGAACACTCTATTTCTTCAATGGAATAGAGGGATCCACTCTGTGGTTTGAATTAGGTTATTGATCTACTTTCCGAGAATAGCAATCATGACTGTTTCAGTTTTTATTTTTTGAATCGACTTAACAGCAAGCGTACCTTGTCCAGCAGGGATTCTTGGCGATTTGAGCTACCTCTTCTATGTTTCTAGGCTTTCTATTTCTTTCTTTTCTCTCTCATTAGCTGCTACAATGTTTCTGATATTCAACCTTTCTTTGCCCTCATCCTCAGGGTTCAGAAATTCCATGATCCTCACGGACTAGTTTGTATTTTTGTTTCTCCATTCTAAACATTTTTCTTGAAGTCCTTTTTGATATTCGTCATTCCTAGTCCAGTGATAAGATAGTTGGGATTGCTAGTTCTAGTCCTTGGTCATCATTCGCCATTGTTACAGTTTGTAGCTTGAGCACCTCCTATATTGGGATTCCAGGCTGGTGCAACCTTTTAACCCCAAGGGGGTACCTCAGTTGGCAAAGACCAACACCTAATAATTAAGAGGTAATGAGTTCAAATCTCCTTGGAGCCACTTCTTTGTTGTCTTTCATTTATAACCTAATGATAGGAATGTCAGGGGTGCTGATTCTGGTCCTTGATCATCATTTTCCATGTTATAGTTTGTGTTTACTATTTGAGCATTTTCTAGTCATTCTTGTGGGTGCGAGAGTATTATCCAACAACAAGCAAGCTGCACCAGATAAATTCCGAGTAGCTAAAAACCTGCAATCTTGGTGGAAGGAGACGGCTTTTGATGAAGGAGAGAGCCCAAGAGATTGGAGCAGTTGCAGAGTGAGGATGTTGGAGAAATACAAAGATAGGGACAAGAGCAAGTTAACTGTCCTCATCTCCTACCACTGATCCTGTGTATGGGACTATCCTAGGAGGTTAGGGTATCCGTTGCAAAATCTTTAGTACAACAGAATACCACACCTTTTTTGTTGGTTGTGGTGATGGTCAAGACTCTAAAAACCAGAACATGACCTTCAAGACCCCGATACCTGAAAAAAGGGTCCTTCAAGCCCTACATTTACAGTGTTGCTCCAACCATGTAATTGCTTTGGTCTATAGATGGCACTGAAAGGCAATGTAATATCTGTTTTTTTTTCATCGAAGGACATTGAGAGAATCATAATTCCAAGTCATTGGTAATTTAGGCTATTATGCTTTGTGTAAGATTTTATTTGTGAGCAAAAACTTTGGTATCTGGCTGCTTATGCCTTTAGATTTACTGGTAGTTTCTTTTGGCAATAGAGGTTCCCTTTATGGTTGATGGGTGCATGTGAAGTGGTGATGTTTTTCTTTGATCTGTTTTTAATGAAGTTTCCTTTCCACCCAAAAAAATGAAAATCATGGTTTAAGTTGCCTAATTTTTGTTCTTAGGAAACCAAGATACTAAGCCACAAGTTTGGCATAAAAGCAAATTGTTAATTCAACTCTTGGTTCTATACAAAGCTGGCACTACAAAAAATAAAATAAAAATCCAAAATCCAGTTTTGCTACTGTAAAAGTTTTAGATTAATAATCTGCAACAGTGGCCTTTTAAAAGTTAAACCATGTCAATGAATAACAACTTATGCAACTATAAAAGCTGCGACTCATTGTCACAACTTACACAAACATTGCAAGATTTGAGAATAAATAAACAATGAAGAAATATTGAAGGGTCGTAATAAGGCTATCACAGTATATCCAAGCTCTCATATAAGAGGCTCTATAAATATTGATTAAATGGTAATTAACTGCAATGAAACCATTGCCAAACTTTTGATTGTTGAAGTCTCAACAGAGTAGGTTGCTGATGCACCCAGGTTGCATAGGAATCAAAAATAGTAAATTGTAATTTCCATAATTGGCGCAGTCTTTTAGTTAAACAATCATTTCCTGTAATGGCCACAAAAGTTTTCTTTTTTATCGTTTTTTGATTTCACTCCCCTTCCCTTCATTTCTCTTTCAGGTGCCATAGGAATTTCTGTTGGTTCTTCTGCAGAATCCATATGCATTGCTAAATAGGAAAGATGATAAGTAGAAAACTAAAATCAATGTGCCAGAGCAGTTAATTCAGTGAAAAATGGTAAAGAAAATAATGGCTTTAAAAGCCATTTAAATCCACAAGTAATGGAATAAGCAGGGACAGGAAGGCACAGAGGCCATAGGGGTACATCACATCATCACCAGCTACAAGTAGGCCAAGTGAGAAGTACATGGGGTGTGCATATGTTAGCAGAGAGCAAGGTGGTGGTGGAAGGAAGGAACAAGGAAAGAAAGTGCAGTGGCAGCATGATTCGAAAAGCTGCAGTTTGGACAAGCAACACCATCCATTTACTATTTCTCCCTCGGTTGTATTAGTATCTCGCTAGAAGATTGGCAATTGATAGTCCCAGGAAAGAAAGCGTTCAAACACTGAGTGCCACCACGAGAAACCATTGCCTGCTTGGGCTTGAAGATTGTTTCATCAATCACAGTTGCATCTTTCTTATAATTCAGTTCTTGGGCTCTTTCAAAGGGGAAAAACCCAGAATGGAAAGTTACTGTTCCAGAATGCAAAGCAATTTTACTGTTCTTCTATTAATCTGGGGTCTAGACAGAACATCTTAAAGGTTTTACAAGAAGATCAAGGCTCTGTTTTCCAGGTAAAAGAACATGAAACTTTTCCTTTTCAAGTCGTGTTTACCTAGAGACTGCTAGAGCCCAAAGAAAAGTTGGCAATTCTTGCAATGAGAAAGAAATTTTTCATGAGATAATTAAACAAATTATAAAAACATTCATGGGTTGAATCTCCCCAAGAAAGGGGGTTGACAACATATCATATTACAAATATGGTAGTTCCACGCTTTCACCTTTCCAAGAAGAATTATTACAGCAATGTAGTCACGAAGCCATATCCACTAGAAGTGAAATTAAAATTTCTTGACTTATTCAGGTTACTTGTGTGTGTGTGTGTGTGTGAGTGTGTGAGATACCACCCACCCTACCCTACTAGGTGGTTGTCCGTCCTACAACCGCCTGAAAAGGAACTGCAGTGATATTGAATAGGAATCCTATAAGTGATAACTAGAATCCCCTTTAAAATACCACCAGATTGAGCATCAGTGATTTCGTAGTCTTTTTGTCCTCCCTCTTTCGTTGTATTTCGTCTTCCTTTTGTATATGTTAAAAAAATGGAACCATAAAAAATATATATTTATGTGGGGGAGGGGGTGGAATCTACACACTAGCACTTGTGGCTGCAGGGGGAGGGGCAGAGGGCAGGGGAGATGCAACAATGGTGGGTGGAGTGGGTATGGCTACCCAGGGAATGGAGAGATAGGGAGGCCGCCGGAGGGGTTTGGGCAGGGGAGAGAAACCGGGAGAGAGAGAGAGAGAGAAATGGGGAGAGGGGAGACAATGCAGCGGGGGAGAGAGAGGGTGTAGTGACAGTGGGGTTGTAACAACTAATGGATTTAATGTCTGAGATGCAGAGAGAGGACCCAGTGGGAAATAAGATGATACCTATTAAAAAAAATGAGAAATAAGATGATAGTGTGTGATATTCAATTACACAGTGTCTACATTATTTTCCCTTTATTACTGATACAAGGTAGATGCAGAGTTTCAGAGATTAATAATGGATTGTCAATAGCATGTTCTTTGATGAGTAGTCCCTTTCTCCCCCTTGTATTGTTGGCTAATGCTTTGCACTGATAGAGAGTGCATCATTCGTCTACGGGAAATGGTTTTAAACAGTGGTTGCATTGGTTGAACTTGCTCCAATGGTGCGCAAGTTTTTGACCACCCGACCATGATTCAAGACAAGACAAGTAATGAGCCTCAGCCCATCAATAACTTTGAAACACCAACCATTCTGTGAAGGAGTATTGCCTCTGATGAATTCAGACTAAGTGAATGATACAGTAAAACATAGAGAACCATGTCTTGTGGTTTGGCATCAAAGGGAGGCATAGGCTCATAGCACTTATTTGCAAGAAAATGCTTAAATGCGAATTAAGTGAATATTATTGTTTTAGTCCCACATCGACCAAAGTTGAAAGAGAGATGGCAAAAGAGTGTTATAAAACGAAAACAGAGAGCATGATCGAAGCATACCTTTCTCGGCCTTTTGGCTAAGATCAAGTGTAGTATCTGTTCTTATCAGTTTAATATCTGATACGTGGGTCATCGACTCACATGATATTAAATTAATTTTTATCGGGGGAGTTCCCACTACGGTAGCTTGCTGCCAGGGTCCTCAAGTGTCGCCCATGCGTTGCACTACTGCAGGGGCCTGGCGCACCCCACCAATACAAGTTTAAAATTTGATGTGGTCAAGTCATTTGCCGATGTACATTTAGTTTGAAAAGAGTAGTCCAATAAAGACTTTCATTTTCCTGAAAGGTTAAATATACGTAGGACGTTTATTATACGTACCCGTTCTCTTTTGGGGAGGGTCAAGTCATTTGCTGAAGTTTTTATTGTTTACTGTTATTATTTTTGGCAGGTTCGAAACAATTCTGTATTTAATTATGTTGGTCCTAATCCTGGTCAGATTCTGCGAAACCAATGGCTCCCCTCCCCTCCCCTCTATTCTGAATCGGATTGTACTAATTACATTTCTTCTTATCCTACCCCTCCCCTCCCCTCTATAAAATGGATGTTTTTTCTTCTTCTGAATCGGATTGTACTAACTACATTTCTTCTTATCCTAGTTTTGATTTATCTACTTTAGATTTTCTTGTTTTGTTATGCGTAGGGTTCAATTCCAAAGATCTAGGTAAACCTAGATGGGCTTTTGGTTTTTTGATGGGAAACTTCGTTTTCGGACTAGTGGAAGATGTAAAAACAATCATTTTTTGGAATCTGAGTTGACTGCCATTCTCAATGGTTTAGAGTCTGTGCCGTGAGAGGTTTGAAGCTGAAAGAAGTTTGGTGTTCTAATAGGGTGCTATCTGGACTTCTTTCAACTCCATCCCTTTCTCCCTGGCCTTATGAAGTCTTGCCCTATTTTTTGAAAATTTTGGATCGAACAAGTGGCGTCCTTTTTAAAGAACTGGCTAACCCCTTTGTTGTCTCTTGGTTTAAATCTGGTGTTAAATCTGCCGCTCCTACCCCCTTGTGCATGGATTGTACAAATTTTAACCCTTAAGTTTAATGAAATTTTCTTTTTCATCTATAAAATAAAAAATAAAAAAAGTTCAGCAAGTGAGCACTTGACTAATGTGCCAAGTATGACTTGGATATATTTATTATATTAAAAAATTAAGAGATGTGACTTGTTTTGACCGGGTTAGACAAGGCCGAATCACCAAGTTTTTCTAAAAGATGAGTCTAAAAACCTGGTTTTCCAACTATGCTTCAAAGATCCATTTTTATAGATATTAACTTGGTTTTCTGCACTCTTCAGATTTTAAAAGTTTTTTGTGCAAGTCAATGAATAATTGGATAAAATTAAATGTTGATGGTTGTTCACTTGGTAATCCAAGGGAGAGGTGGTGTTGGGAGTATCTTTTGGAATTCTTAGGGAGTTCTAATTTGGTGCTTCTCCAAATATTCAATGTCCAGTCAAATTTCAATGTTGAGATTGAAGCCTTAATTGTTGGATTGGAGATAATTAGAAGAAAGGATGTTAAACAGATGTTCTATCTACTAATACCCCTTGGATGTTTTGGGCTCTTTAGGCTGTTCTACAACCTTACTTAAGATCAAATTTACATCTCCCAAGATGATCACGAATGATGAAACCAAGTCTTATAGTGGAATTAGGTATCCAAATCGCATCACAATTTATGTTGAAGACATATGCAAGTGGCGGGCACCATGAAATGCTGGTGGATACCGTTGAGAGGGTGATTCGTTGAAGCATCAGAATTTTAGTTAGAAATCACATTCAGAAATTCATGATATGCTTGTCGTGATGAAAGAATAACCTCATAAGGGTACCAAATACGTCAACCAAAAACCAAGTCGTTTCTTGCTAACCAAAGACTCCAGTAGATAAAAGAACAGAGAGTCATCAAATCACGATTCACTTTTTTTCTCTTGATGCGAAAAATAACTCCTACCTTGAATCCATTTTGAAAGACAACAATCAGATCCATTTGGTGTAATATGACCCAAAGCACAACCAAACCAAACAGCCCGTGTAAAGGGGCAATCCAAAAGTATATGAGAGATTGATTCTTGTCTTCCACATCAATTACATGAAGAATCTACAAGAAAACTCCTACGAAGAAGCGCAGAACCTGTAGCAAGTCCAGATGCACATGCTTGCCACAAGAATCTTTGTTCGTTTGATGTTGTCTTGCAATTTCAAATCCGTTTCCAAACCTCATTTGAAACTAACTTCCATGAGTACAAAATCGACAATGTAGCAGACAGAATTGTTTAATCTGAAACCATTCCAACTTTGTCTTATTGTGGGTGTTTTGATATAAGAACAACGATTGATATCAATGGATAAAGAAGAGACTTGTCTTTTTAGTCCCACATCGGTCCGCTACTAAAGAAGACAAGGAAGAGAAGTGTAGAAATGAGGGGAAGCAAGAGCTTTAGAACATACTTACCTGGACGGGGTCTATGGGTGATCAAGAACGCCTATTGCCTGGGTTGGTGACTTCCATTGCACTTGGGAGGGGTGCCTGCTTAACATCTCCCCAAGTGGGAGAGTGTACGTCATAATTTGTGGTAGCGGGGGTACGCGTTCGCGCGGCCCCTACCATTTCCAACAATTAAAAGATTTTTGCCTTGTAACGCCCACTGATTTACTCACTAGTAGTATGTTTTAAGCTTCGTTCTTCATTTTATTATAATATTTTTTGACACTGCTGCCATACACTGGGTTTTCTGCTACTGCTCCTAGCTTCCTATTCTATGCACATGGCAGACGTTTGGTTTCCTTTTCTCATGCCCAAGGACTGTTTTCTTATTGCTCTAATACTTTTTACTAACAGATCATTCAGTTTTGTGGATTCTGGTCTGGTGGTGGCAGGGGTTTTTTTTTTTAACTTTATAATGAGAATGGCATATTTGTGGTGAGTTTGCATTTTTTTAGGTGGACCTTGGTGCAACAGTTAGGTTGCTCTATAGTGACCAAGTGGTCACGGGTTTGAGTCTCTAGAAACACATTATGATCCTCCCCAAACCCCGCAGTGGCGAGAGCCTCGTGCACTGGCTATGCCTTTTGCATTTTGTTAGGTAGTGCTGCAAACATAGTAGCAGAATTATGAAACTTCAACTCTTCAATGGAACAGGGATCCACTCCTTTATGTGGTCTGAATTAGGTTGTTAATCCACTCTCTAAGAATATCAATCATGATAGGTCATTCTTCATTTTTTCAGTCGAACTTAAAAGCAAGCTTACCTCATCCAGCAGGGGAAACCATATTGCTAAGCCAAAAAACAACCCAAAACAAAATCACTGTTTTGAATTGCATATTTTTCGTTTTTAAGAAACCATATTGCTAAGCCATGACTTTCGACATTTAACTTTCGGTTCTATTGCAAGTCTGTCAACTAGTCACTACTTCTGCAGCAAAATAATTCCAAGTTCCAGTTTTGCTAATGTAGAAGTTTCTAGATTTAAACTTTGCCACTGGCATTTTAAGAGTTCAAAACCATGACATTGGGTGACGACTTATACAGCTACAAAAGTTGACTCGTGCTCATAACTTTTGCAAACATTGCAAGATTTGAGAACAAATAACAAACAATGAATAATGCCTGGAAGGTTGTGATAAGACCATCACGATACATGAATATCCAAAAGAAGAAAAAAAAAGAACAGACCCATTTGAGGTGGTGTGAAATTGAACAAGGGCATAATTACTTGGCATTATATCTTCACAAAGTATGGGGATAACTGCTGTTTAAAATACCCCACACGCCATGGTTGGAGAAACAAGAAGAGCACACAATGGCAACAGTTTAGTGCACAATGGTAGCCAGCCATGAAAATAACGCCTACAGATCTCTAGAGTGTACTGTCAACCAATAGAAGATTTCATGGCCAGTCAGAAATAGGTAGTGTTTTGAGGCTGAGCTTGTGTTTTTAACTACAACAAAAAGCTGGGATTCCTCATCCAGGAACTTCTGCATCCAAATCCCTGTCTGGCCTGCAAACAACAGCAGTTTGGGCTTCGGAAATCACTATGTTATTCAGTTTCCAATCTCCATGCGTTTTGAGTGTGAACAATGCCAACCTTGAAAGATGGAAAATTGTGACCAATACCATCCACAACATAATATTCCTGACATTTAGCAAAACCCTGTTTCAACCCCTTAAATTTCTCTGGACAACATCTGTGTCTTCTGCTTTATGAACCTCTGCCAAAAAATAAATAAAAACAACTCTAAAACGCAAAGTATAAGTCATTCTTTCACATCATAACTCGTGCTCTTTGGGCTGCAATCAAAATATGGGAATATATTGAATAAAATGACAAACTCCTTTGTTAGCATAGTCAAACACCATAGTCCAAAGTAACCGGAACTTAACACAGTGTAAGAAAACATAAAGAGAGATCAATTGAAACAACCAACTCTAGAATAATCTGTTTCCCATGACTCCATAACTTATGAGGCTAAGGTCCAGGACAGATTGGAAGTGATGGATCTCATTATGGAACGAGTTAGGCAAGAAAGAGATAATTAGGAGCTGCCAAAGCCTAGAAAGCGTTCCGCATGCACTGCCACCGACTTTGCCAGGCTGTCTGCTGCTTCTTGTGTGGATGCCTCAGCGTATACACGTATGACATCCTCTGTTCCTGAGGGCCGTATAAATGATCGTCCCTTAGTGTATTTAGCTGCATTGAAATTAAAAAGTAGATAAAAAAGAGGTTAGAATATTTAACCAACCAGGGACATTTAGTCATAGTTGCCAAGAACATTAGCCTAATTGAGCAATTTGTTTTTAAAATATGTGACTACTCATAGTAAAGGCTTCATTTGCTTCTCTCACGGAGGATTACAAACACATGAAAACATGGTCATCAATCCGGAGCCTCCAACATCGCACCAGCACGTCTGACTATCTGAATTGAGCATGGAATATGCATTTCTTTTTTCAAAGGTTCTTACTCATTTGGAAAACTTAACATAAACAAATTCTCAAATGAAGCTACCAATCAGATGGTCAAGAGAAGTCACATGTGACATATGGCTGTGGAGTCCAGATATATCCAACAGTGACTGAAATCTGCAATGACCAGCTTGATGACCATGTGTAGCAGGGTGTAAATAGGTCTGCCCTGGGGTAGCATCTGTTGTTTTCTCAAGTGGCCCAGTGTGCAGCATGGCCCTATGTGGTTCCAACTTCCAATTATTGCCTGAACTACATCATGGACTGGACCATGAACACCAATACAGAAATTAAAATGAGCACACAAACAAAGAGAGCTGTCATTAAAAGCCCCTATTAATATAGTACCAGTTTCAGCATCAATCACTTCCTGAAGTCCAGACGGCCTAACAACCACAGTTTCTGCATTTGTTGTAATAACAGCAGTTCTGTCTGCAACTTTTACCTGATTTGATCAGAAAAGCAGTTGACACATCAATTCCTAGGCAGGATCGAAAAATTTCAAGAGATTAAGTGTACGCATAGCTCTAAAAAATAATTGCCTAAAAGTAGCATAAAGTGTTTTCAAGTAGGCATAGCTACCTTAAAGTCAGATATACTTTGACAGTAGAACTCCTCAAACTCAAAAAACCATGGTTGATAGCACTCGAATGGTTGGACCAGCATGACCGGGTTTAGAAACCCAAACCCAGACGAAACTGGCCCAACCTCGGTTTTTGGTCCAATAAAGGTTGGAAATAATTTAGGTAGTCTTTGTCTTTCATTCATATTTTGAGTTGGATGCGTAGGAATAGGAGATAGAGTTGGATGCAAAGTTAGTTTCAGTCTTAGAGTCTAGCTAGGAGTCTTGTTTGTTTCTCTTAATATAATTGCAATTTGGGAATTCACTACCTTGACACCCCCCCCCACGGTTCTTACACTAGTCACCACACCCTCATACATATCTTCAATTATGTCCACATATTTACTTCAAACACTTCTCTTCCGCCAGCAAAGAAAGAACATAAAAAAAGAGGGGCCGGAGTTGGGGGGAATCATATGGTTTCAGAAGGCTGTACTTGTGGTTCAAATCCCTACTTTCCGGTGTTCCAGACGTCATGAGTTGATGGTCTCCTTGTCAAAGTTGAACTCGAACTTGAACCCATCCACCACTGGTTCTCCGCTGATACTCCAGAGGTAGAAAGACAACTCAAATACGTCTTCTACCCCTCCCCCAAGGATAAGTTATCCTTTTAAAAAACCTAGTCCCCATATTGCTGGGCATTTTATTCTTTTATTCCATTTAGCTCCTATTTTCTTTTATTTCCAGAACTACCCCCTTCCTTTATAACTCCACACCCACGGTAGTGCATTGACAACTTTAATTCCCTTTATATCCCCCTACTCTCTATTTGTTAACAGGCATTTAAGATTCTCCTAAACTTCAGTTATTTACTGTTTTGCCACTGATACTTTAATTTGAGCATTTCTGTGCTTGTGTGGGCTCCTAATGATGCCAAATAGGGTTTCCGAGCCTCGGAATCATCACCAATTTGCAGATTTTAACTATATCCTCGCCATAGTGGAGTAGCCAATAGTGAGATTCTACAACAACTTGAAGGTGTGATGTCCTATCCTTAAAGGTGTGTCACATCCTCTTGGGGTGTCAGTGGTTGTTTGATAAGAAGGCTCAACATTGTGGTTATGAGAACAATTACCCCTTCAAACATGGTGGATTCAAAATGAAGTTCCTCCCAGGTAAGGCCTTCTGGCATTCAAGCTTCAGCAGACAACAAAATCTTTTATCCTCCAGCGTGTTAACTGTTAAGTCAGATGGCCTCCTCGGTCCTTGTCCAAACTCCTCGATGGAGTTGCGTTCTTTTCAGAGGACGAGAATTGATGCAGTAGCATTGACTGGTTGGACCAGCATAACCAGGTCTGGAAACCCAAACCTAGATGAAACCGGCCCAACCTGGGTTTTTGGTCCACTAAGTATTGGAAGTAATTTAGTTAATCTTTATGTCTTTTATTCATGTTTTGAGTTGGATGCATAGGAATAGCAGATAGAGTTCGATTGTAAGCTAGTTTCAGTCTTAGAGTCTAGTTAATAGTCTTATTTGTTTTTCTTTATATAATTGCATGTATTCAATGTTGGAAGACAGAATTGAATGGAAAGTTGATTGGGTTTGCTCAACGTGTGTGAGAAGTGAGTGTGGGGTGATTATGTGATTCCCTCTCTCCCCTGCAACTCAGGTCTCATCTCAATTTCTGGCCTTCTCTAACCGGTCCTACGCTGACGGTTCATTGAAGTAGGAGGTAGTCTTTCTGTAGTTTCATAATTTGTAGCAAGTGTAAAAACATGTTGTTCCATTGATATTCCAGACCAAGCAAACACTTAAGCTAATCCCCGTGTGGTCAAGACAGCTAAGAGATGTCTAGGCATGTAAGCCTCCCCATGGTGAATTGCGGATTAGGTGATAACTGCAAGTTGCCTAGTAACCAAAATTTAAAAATCCTAACAAGATTTCATACCAAATTACCAATATACATTTACATATATAGATTGTGATTAAATTTTTAAAATCAATTTAGGACCAAAAATATGGAGAGGATAAAACCAAATGGAAAGTTTAAGCAATTTTTACCACAATCTACTTCAATTCAGGGGCTCAATGTTAAGTCTTTCTCAGCTATGAGAGAAAAATTAATCAAGCTACGCACAACACCCCCTCCCCTCCCAAACACACACACACACGAAAAAAAAATTAAAGAGTAGATGAGAAGCATGAAACAACAATTTCCTACAGTCCACCTAGTATGCAGGTCCATGCAATTATGGTCTTACATCACATTGCTTAAGCACTTCTAATTGCACTATGTTCAATCTCCAATGGCAATAGCAGCTTTACTTAATACATGCAACACTGAAGTCTGAACTATAAAAAGATGGATCAAACAGTCACTGTCATGAAATATTTTGTTATTTAGTACGTTGTTCTGTAATTCTGTTTCAGCTGGCAACACTCGGATGCAGATAAATGTATCCTCGCCGTTTCACTTACTTTCTAAATTAATCCAAAAAAAAAAATTCATGAACAGGCAATTAGAGTCCATTTCAATCAGAATTCACACCTTTTACAAAACAGTGTAGGTTGATTAATTTAGCAAATTTGGGTTCCCTAACTTGTACGGAATTAAGGGACTGACCTTAATCTGCCTACTTGGCAGATCCTGATATAGTTCACTCCATTTCTGTATAGACCATCCCATATGTTGTAAGATAGCCTCCACCAAAAGCAAACCACTCAAGGCATCTCCAACTGCCTGATTGATCAACTTACTGACTGCCAACAGTCTCAGTGCAGCCTTTTGTTGCTCCGTACCTAAAAGAAGAAAACAAAATTGTTCAGCAACTTTGATAAACTAGTCAATAATATGAGCACAGCTAGACAATAAGGGGGGAAAGTCAGCTATAAACCTTTGGATATGGAAGCAAGTTCACTGTTTTTAGCCTCCAACCAACATAAAAAATGTTCTGAGAACAAGATGGCTCCATGACCATTTGCCTCAAAGTAAATTCCAATATCATAATCAGCAGCTTTCTCATGCAGGTATTTCACTCCAGTTGGAGTAAATACAACTTCCAAGCCCATCTGTTTAAGGTAGATGGTTGAAGCCCCATTGGCATATGCTGTCTGAACTACACCCAGCTGTACTGGGTGATCATTATTTGCATTTTCATTTTCCTTCTTGTTGAGAATACTTAATTGCTCCTTCATAAATAGGGCGAATAGAGATAATATCTTGTCTCCATCAACAAGATCAATCTTGTTGTTACTTTCTGATAGGACACGGAAATAGACAAGCCGATCAGCATCCCCATCCAAACTTGCACACCTGAAACACTAGAACCACCCATGCATTTAGCGACCATGAACTGAAACCAAACTCAACATCAAAAAGCTATCAGGCAAAAATATTTCAACTTGAATCCATGTCTAATGTCATAAGACATTTTACAAAGCAGGATTTGTTCTAATGGAAATTTTAATAATGTGATCAAACATGAGTAGAAAATCAGGTGTCAAAAGGTTTCAGAAGCCAAACTGGTCTTGTTAGTTTGACTTAGTAGAGCACTTGTGTGACTCAGCCAGTCCAATCCATGCTTTAATGAAAACGAATGCAGAGGTAGATGGCTAACCTTATCCCAACATCATTTGGACCAAACCCACATGGAACAATTTTCTCCTTCTGTACATAATCAGCACCAACTCTGTCATTAAGAAAACCTCCTTCCTTGCCAGAATTATGGACCTGAATCACCAAGCCCTTCAACAATTTCTTCAACTCTTCAAGCTTTTCTCCACCAACACCATTAGCTCCATCCACTTTCAACGTGTCATCCATTAGTTGCAGCATGGTCTTCTGAGGGATCAAATCAATTAAACACCTGCAGGAATAGCGTAAGCATGTTAAGCAACCAACAAAGAGTTCAAAAAGGAACAGTTCAACCAAATTAACATATACAGAAGGGTTTCCTGAAACTAACCCAAAAGAGTTGGAGAGTTGCTCAAAATAGTCAAGTTCAGAAACCCTCATGCCTTTGTTTGCACAGCGGACCATCCAATGGAGTTGTGGGGTCGTGAGCACCCCCTTATCGGCTGCAAATGATCCAACTATGGAATTGACTCCCTTTCGTCAAACATAAAGTAAAAATGTTAACTGATTATTATTTCAGGGTGAAGCAAGCTCAAAAGAGATGACACAAAGTTCGGAGGTGGGAAAAAAAAAGAAAGAAGCTTTACCTGTTTTGCAGCTTCAAGGAGAGATTCTCCGCTGGGCCTTGTATCTCTTCCCAATAGTACCTGTCCCGAGTGGTCTGCCCCAAATGAAATGTTCTCCTTCTTCGCAAAATCAGTTATCAACTGTTTGAAAATCCAAACAAAAAAAATGCACTTTATTCCCATTTGAAGGGCACCTCTGAAATCTATTCAGGAACCCACAAGATGCCCATCAGTTGAATTCTCCAAGTTTACCAAACATCAAGCAGAAAAGTATAATGAAAACCAAATATTTCAGGAATGAATCAACTTTACAGCCAAAAGCAATAAGTAATAATTTCTTCAAATCCAACAGTACAATTCTTAAAAACAAACATTATATAAATATCGAAGAGAGAAAATCAATTCCCAAGATCAGATAAAATCAGCTGAAACAACAGAAAACCGACCTGGACGAGATCTTCAGCATCAACGGCATTTGCCATGGCGTCGGCGAAGGGCTCCCACTCCTGCGTCAGCATGCCACCACTAGGGTCAGCGACTTTAACCCCATTATCGGAGACTTGATTATGGGAAGCTGTGATCATCAACCCAATAAAAGATTGGGTTTTCAGAGATCTCAGAGCTGCCAGGATCCCAACTCTGAAAACTGTAGACGACAGTATCGAAGCGTCAGCCCTAAACCCGGCTGTCCCATATGAAAGCTTCACTCCTGCAATTAAAATTATAGGCAATGTATATATCGTAAGCCAAGTAAGAACAGATGGAGGAAGTAAAATTTCAATAGAAAAGCAAAAGGTTTTCAGGTTTACAGACCCTGAGGTTTTGGGAAACGAGAAGCTGATTCGAGGAGGATCTTTCGTTGCTCTTCGTCCATGGCTAAGAAATCCAAAATGAAAGAAGAGAAGGCCTGACGATCTGTGTTACAGTTTCGGTATTCTTGATCGTCTCTGGTTATAATTCCTTTTGAAAGGGAGAAGGGCACAACAGACTTTTAAAAATCGGAAATCGGATCAGTGAATCGGCCGGTCCGGTTCGGAATCGGTTTGACCAATCCTGATTTCCGCCATGGCGATTCACACCCAAAAACCCTAGAAATTCCATGTTTTCGGATCTGAGGACCGATTCTAAGTTCATAAGCACCGATTCGGCCCGATTCCAATTTGGATTCCAATCTAATGACCAATTCCATTGCCAGTTCCGTGTTTTAATACCCTGAGTGTGACAGATACCAGGAGTGACTTCTCTACTGAAAACACAAACATCGTTTTGGGATGTAATATGAATTTTCTTTAACTTAAAGGGAAGTAGTTTCCGAGAGTGTGGCCTACACTAGCACTCTCATTTGGGGAGGAGAGAGCTAGACTCATGGAAGTGTTGGCGCAAACCACACTCCCGGATAGAGTTCTTTTCCCCTAATTGGGAAATAGAACGTTATCCGATCGTGCACCTTGCGTGGCTCCCACACCTAGGCACACAAACAGCCTTGATCGCTTGAGATTTTTGTCTTTGCATAGGGGTAAGGCGATTTATGTGTCTACACATGGGAGCCACGCAAGGCCCAGGACCGATTCTCCCATAAAATAAAGGGTTTTTTTAGGTCACCAAAGTAGTGATCTTAGAACTTGTGATATTTTTTGAACTTATTTTATTCTTCAAAGTTCTTTAAGTTGAGGGTAAAAAATATTTTTTATCGTAAATTTTATCGTTACGATATCATCATGAAATATCTTTATTTTACACATTTTTCAAGTTGATTTGTGAAATCACAAAAATTTACTCATTAAAAAAAATAATTGTGTTATATTACAAGTGTTTACTACAGGTCTATATAAAAGATATGTATTTAAGACTTCAAATGGTGATGCAATGTTTTAATAGTTAAAATATTTAAATTATACGGCCGGATGAAAAAGTCTTCATTAACAATCTACCTTAATTGTGCCACATGAAGAGATGATGTAGCAATTTCAACTGTTGGATAGAGAGGATATTGTGTAACTTGTCAAATTTTAGATTGTAATTTAATCGAATATCTTCCCATGTATTGGATTTTCAATATGAATTTTCAAGATAAATTACAATGCTTCAAGTCGCATGAAACATTTCCTTTCCCATGCATCACTTTATTCTACATGTAATAGCAAATTTTTTTTGCCAAGATATAAAAAAACAAAAGTAAACAAAAAAAACAAAAAGAGTTAAGCTACATCACCTTCTAAAACACAAAGATAATTTAGTTATCCTAGTCTTATGGGCTATCATCCTTAAGATCAAATATTACATTCATCTTAAAAGACAAAGAAGTGACTGTTAATAGAATCCGAAACAACTCCCAAGGCCAATCCGCCGATTCCCCTACTTAAGCTATGTAGCAAGATCAGCATTATCTATCCAAATCTCTACTCTATGGTATCCTTCTGCCATCGCCTGTTGTAGATCCTACAAAATGCCTCTGGCCTTCGGTACCAATAAGTCCTTGAACCCCCATGATTCATAGAAGCAAAAGCAAAATTGAGACACTACTAAAATAACTAGCAGTATTGGTTATTGAGTCAAAACAACCATCACAAATAATGACAAACTTTGATTATTTTGAAACTTATCATGTAATGAAGGGATCTTGAGGTTTACTTGTCCACAAAATTTCAACCCCACAACTATCACAAGGAAGACCTGAGTGGAGCCATGTACCAATTCCAAGTTTAGGCCACTGTCTACTGGAACAGCCATGGAAAGAATTCAACAAGCCAAATGATGGAAATCCACGTTGAAATAACGGCATGCAATTGTTGTTTTTAAACAAACTGATGGTCATTACCTTGTTATTACTGACATTAATGACAGCAGTTTTTTACAGACTACATAGGGGTCAAGTTGAGCATCCTGTCTCTTTCTCGATAACGATTGTAATTCTGTCTTATAAGATCATGATTTCTCAAGTTCAACAGCTGAAGCAGAAGGGAAAACAATCAAACA
The DNA here is from genome assembly GCF_018873765.1 of Telopea speciosissima. Lineage (NCBI taxonomy): Eukaryota > Viridiplantae > Streptophyta > Magnoliopsida > Proteales > Proteaceae > Telopea > Telopea speciosissima. The sequence goes on along the minus strand of NC_057921.1, from coordinate 53,731,647 downwards.
AGCTATCAAAGATGCAGCAGCCAAGAGCATCCAGCTTCTAGAAGTTTGGACGGACTCGGATCAAATGGCATCATGGCTCACTTCAGAAATTTCATCACTATGGCCTTGGTCTCTTTTTGCTATACTTTATGATATTACACAATTACTCAAGAACTTTTAGAAGCAATGGAGGTATAGAAGGTCCCTCGCGATCATGTTCATATGCCTCATGTTTTTGCTAAGTTTGCTACATGTCTAAAACTCTCAGCTAACTTTGTCAAGAGCAATGCTACTCTGTAATTTTTCTGTTTCACTTTAGTTTTATAAATAATTTCCTCCCACCAAAAATAAACTTCAAAACCATCGTAGATATACAGAAATTTAACCAACCAAAACAAAAATGAATACCTCAAAATTGGGGCTACCCTTGAACAACTCAACAAACACCAAGCCAACGAGTATTAACTCGTCTAATTCATAGTCTGCTCATCATAGGAGATGACCTCCTCTGTTACATTCAAAACTTCTTCTACTTCAACTTCCTCGGCCTCATACTTTTCTTCCTCATCACTTGCTTCCCCATCCCTTAATAACTGCCGTATCTCCATCTCTTCTTCATGAAACTTCTTCCATTCCTGGGACCAGCAGTCCCATTCCTCCTGTAGCATCTTCCGCTTTTCCCGATCCTGTTCACTAAGAAGCAATGAGACATCCTGGTCCTCTGCCTCATACTTCTTGCTGTACTTCTTCAGGTTCTTTCCTATCTCTTCCTCTTTCTCTGCACTTAAGAAGGATGGTGGCCTTGGTCGCCACAAAAACTGGGCAAAGGGAAAACAAGAACTTAGTATGTAGATCAGAGCAAAGAGAGAATTTCCAAAAATGTCCTACTGTAATTAATGAAATGTTACAGACTATACAGTAAGCAGATCCTTTAAAAAAAGGTATATCAGTTAGCCACCGCACTGCGGTTGGGGAGAGCTCATTGAAATTAAGCTCTAATGTGGATCAAATCTTCATACAACAGCCACACATGTACTGGTAATACCAAATTTTTTCCACTGGAATATAATAACCAAAATTTATACATCAATGGATCAAAGATGTTTGACTGGGACATTTATTGCTCTACCTGATAGAAATGGTCCCTTGGGATCTGATATAGCAGCTTGCCATTGAAGGACCAAATATTGAACCCATTCTCCATTTCATGAACTGAAGTCACCGATGTTGCAACATACCTATAGAAACCCCAAAAAAAGTGTCAAAAATTATCATACAAAATAAAGCAAGGAAAATATTCCAGAAAACTTTTAAGAGACTAGCAAAATATGACCAGTTTGTTTCTAAAAAGAACCTTCTGTGTAGTGCAGAAAATGAAATATATTATTCTTAAGCTTCACAATAAAACGAAAAAATCTAATTTTTTTATTCAGACAAACAAAATAAACATTGTGAGGCTAAAATTTGCAATGTTCCCAAGTGTATAAAAAGGGTGTACCCAGTGCACGAGCTCCCCACCACTGCGGGATCTGGAGAAGGTCATAATTTACGCAGCCTTACCCCCACTTCGTGGAGAGGCTGTATCCTGACCCCCAAGTATAATAACAAGGGAGAAGAATAGGCACACTGCCCGGGTGCAGCAAGCTAGCTGGCAGCACCAATGGGGGCGCAGGATGGTGCATCATACAGGAGGGGTGGGGATCATTTCAAAGGGGGAAGAGAGAGATAGACACAGCAGGCGCTAGCTTGCGGTATGTGGGCAGTGTGCCCAGCTTTTTCCCTAATAATAATGATAAGCCCTTGTAGTACCTTCCAGTTGGATCCCATTCTATGTCAGTTGCCATGAAATGCTCGCCTGTTCCCATTGTCTCAAGCTCGTCAACATTATAGAATTCCAACTGCCCGTTGAAACCCTTTAACCCTGCAAGGATAATGAAGCGTCCAGCAGGAGACCAATAAAGAGCATTAGCCTGTTTTCCTTTGAGAGTAGTGAGCTTTGAGACACGTCCTGAGTTGTGAGCACTCCACAGAGAATATATGCTTATGTCTGGCTTGGGACTGTCTCCGTGGATAATAGCAAACCTGTGACCTTTCGGTTCCCAGGAAAAGGCAACAATTTTGTCATTCTTATTCTCAAGCTCCAAAACCTCAATGGGCATATCCCTTTCCTTTATACGGAAAAGCTCAAAACCAGTATACGTGCTTTTTTTGGTTTTAGTGTACCGGTCAACCTTAACAGCAAGGTAGTCCCCATTGCTTTGCCAGTACATTTTGCAATCACTAACACTGAAAAGATTCTTCTGCCTCAGTTCTTCCTTGCTAGGAATTTGGACAAGGCTAACCTGTTAATAGAACACAGAAGAAGAAAATAAGTTACATGACAAAAAGAACCACCTCTCATAAAAAAACATCGTATACTCACCCTGGCAGGTTGGTTCCCACCACCTAGCTCCGGAACAAAGACTGCCAGTATGGGATCTGTGGGTGACCAACTGAAGTCCATCACATTTTCAACCTTCAAGGACTTCTTGTCAATAAGAGTGAATGTTTCTGTATCATAGACAGAGATCACATTCTTCCCAATTCTAGCAAAAAATTTGTCATCTCTCCCACCTCCCCACCTGAAGAGTAATAAAAAAGATTCAGAAGATAGATTCAACATCACAATGTTCACACATACGACTGACATATATAATAAATCACCTAAAGACTGGCCATGACACTCCAGACACACCCCCAGTGCCGCCAGTGGCAAACTCTTCAGCACTTCCCTTGAAATCTCTCATAACTTTTCCAGTCCTAACATCAAAGATGTTCAAGACAACCCTCTGCATTAACAGAACATGTTAAAATGCAAAAATGATCCTTCATAACAAACAAATAATCTGCATGATAACTAAGAATGAATGCTCACATGGGTGTCACGAGGATTGCTTGGTTCATGGCTACTATATGTAACCAAATATTTCTCCCCAGGAGAGAAATCAATGAGCTTAACCTACATTCAATTCCATTGAAGCAACACTATAAGTAAAAGAAAAGAAAGCTACACAGGGGACAAGTTGAAAAAATAAGAGACTGTAACCTGGGGATGAGCATAACGCGTTAGGCGGTTAAAGGTAGTGGCACCTCCCCAAACAGCAGCACCCTGCCTGTGCACTGTGGCCAAGTATGTCCCAAGAGGGGACCATTGAACAAAACTTTCGGTCCAATACTGCCAACAAAGCCAGACATAAATCAGTCATATAGCTGTTTAAAGCTATTAAGTACAAATAAATGGCATAATCTTGAAAAAAAAATTTGTAAAGGACAAAGTAGGGGACAAGTTATCAAACAGCCTAGAATCCAAATCATGCCCAAAATGCGGAAAAAGACAAAGAGAGTAAGGGGATTGCTAGGTACATCTAGACACAGGACAGACACTTCCATTGGCTTCAATGCTACCATCACTCAGGTATTTTCTGGGCAAGTAGAAAGACAGCAAAGAGGAGAATAATGTTGCCACTTCCTGCACTAACGGCCTCCCACCACTGTTGCTATGCAAAAAGGGAGAGGAGGGTCCAAACTGTGAATGAGTTTGAACGGGTTGTCTATGATGACAAGGTAATCAACTCTAATTGAACTTGACCAAAACCCCTCAGAAGATCGTGCATTGGATAAGTTTTAATGGGCTTTGGCATTTTTCACAGGCTGATGACACAAGAAGATAAAATTAAAAAGGTCTCCAAATAAATAAATAAAAAGTCAATCTTTCCACCGTCTTCCTCAGTTTTCAAAGAAGTCCAAACAGATAAGATAGGGGTAAAAGGACATCACTGGAAGTTTTATTCAATGAGAACAAGAGAATATTGTTAGGAGATTCACTTACACCCCGACGGTAAACAAGTTCAGGCTTTAGATGTCTGGAATCATTCCATAACACCTCAGTGTCTGATCCAGCACGGATTACAAACTGATCTCGGGCTTTCTCATCTGTAAGCCACTGTTGTAGATTTTCCTGCACCAAGAACATAATATAGGAAATATTCAGCAAACATGTCACAGTTTTCCATTAAAATACGATAAACATAAAAATAAAAAATAAAAACCAATAGAGAGAGAGAGACGAAAAGAAATTCAGAAAAAATAAAAGCTCAAGTCCAAAAACACAGTTTACAAATAAATATGAACATTTACGTGGGTACCCCCTCAGGCTGTAAATCAGCATTTCCATGCCAATGATATGAAATCTCTCTCCAGGCCGTATAACTCATCGAATACAGATTTCAACAGAATTCTCCATGTATCTATGAGATCGAGTATGGAATTTTAATGTGACTTAAGAAAAAAAGGGAGTACCCAGTGCACCAGGCTCCCGCCACTGTGGGGTCTGGGGAAGGTCATAATGTACGCAGCCTTACCCCTGCTTCGCAGAGAGCCTTACCCCTGCCTACTGGTCACAATGGAGCAATCTAACCATTGCACCAAGGTCCACTCTCTAATGTGACTTAAGAACCCTGAATAAATAAAGCAGACATTTTTGCAGTAGTTTAAGCTTAATTCAAAGTTCACCCGCTGAGTAGCAACTAAACTTAATACAAAGTTCATCCACTGAGTAGCAATCTCAATTTCAAATCTTAATGGAAATATGCTGCCTGAAAAATTGGGCAAGAAGCATAATAAAGAATAAACAGGAAAGAAATGATATTAAGAATCAGAAGATTCAAAGGTTACCCCAGGTGTATAAGGCTTGATCTCAGGAGGAACCCATTCATCAGGAACTTTCATGAACCTATCAAAGTCGTCAAATAAGTTCACAGAAAATATGTGTGCCTTGTCCAACTTGTATAAATGTGTCTTCTCCTTTGCAAGCTCGGCCTCCTACAACAACAAAAAAAGAAGAAATTTCCTTTGATGAATTTAAACATGAATACAGATATGGAATTCTACTTCACAGAGAAATCAGAAAATATTTGCCAAGGAGATGAGTAGAATTTTAATAATTGCAGAAACACATAATATCTATAGAATGGGGGAAAAAAAGAAGTGACAACAGTAACTACCCTAGCACTTCTACCCAAGAACTATCCCAAGGAGAGCTGAACTTATAACACCTTAATTCTGAGGTTTTGGTCCTTGCCAACTGATCTCTACCCCCTTCGGAACTATCATATTGAATCAAAAGAAGTCTTAAAGCTTCCTTTTAGCAATTCAAATCATACACTATTATATGATTCACCATCTCAACCCCTAGTTCCAAGTTCCAAGTCCCAAGTCCCAAGAGTCCAAGACCAGCTAGACATCCTGTTACCCCAAATTCCATCCATAGCAGTATCAATGTTGCTTAAATACATGCCTTTTTTTTTATAGTGTTGGTTCAGTATAAAATTTGCTTTCAATTCAATAAGAGGAAGTGCTTACTGAATTCATCTAGGTCCAGATGATGAAATAATGGGGGATAAAAGGGTTGGTATTATAATCATCAATCAACCAAAAGGGAAAAGATTTTTGTATTGCATGTGCAGATTAACAGCCAAGTGACAAGTAACAACTGCTATATGGTACATTTATTTAACCAACTTCCGGAGGAGGAAAAGCCACAACCCCATGAATAATTTCGCACAATTTTTTTTCAAATTTACAGTTAAATTAGTTCACTAATCTACAAGATTCTAGAATATTTGGATTTTTGTTACCTGAAGAGTATTGAACTCAATAAAACAATAACCAAGAGTCTTTTTGGTTTCACGGTTGACAGGCATCCAAAGCCCATCATCCTTTATAACACCAATTTGACTGTATATTTTCCGGATGACTACTTCGAGCTTTTCAAATTTCTCCGGTGGAACAACTGGAAGATTACCTACAACAATGACATTCCCAAAACCAGTTTCGAATTCTTGGGCATCCTCTTTGAAAATATCTTCATCATCGTCACTACAAAGAGAGAAAAATATACAATTAATCAAATCAAAACAAAATAATCGTATAAACCAGATTAGAAGCGATATAGCTATAACTAGGGTAAGGACCCGAGTTTAACACCTTTTTATACCAAAATCTTCCCCTGGAGGTAGCCGTATATAATCTAAATCCACTTTAGAGATATCAATTCCAAGGCCCATGGCCTTTGCATCAATGTCTGCCGTAGAAACTAGTGTCGCCATGGTTTCTGCGCAGAAAAGCAGTCAAATTTAAAATCAGTTAATTTCTGGGAAATAAAAAACTAGGTGCTTTTCCTTTTCTTCACCTACATTAGCTTAGAAACCGAAAAACGTTGGGTTTCAGGGTATAGAGAGAGAGAACTCACGTTCGGCATGAGCGTCACCACCCCTGGAGAAAGAAGAGAACCTGGAACTCTCTCTGAACGTGGAGTGAGAGAAAACAATGGAGGAAGAAGGAGAAGATGGATTTTCTAATACAGCGATTCTAAACTTCGTTGCGGCGCTTTATCCCGAGGATTCTATAGAAGTCTTTAACCAATGAACCCCAACCGTATTTGAGTAACTGAAAAGTTTGAGTTAGATTAGGTTTCATACGTTGGACGTGTAAGGGTCGAGTTAAAATAGGTTTTGGATTTCATTATTTGGAGTGTCTGAATGACACCAAAAAACTTTTAAAAAAAAAAGTGACACATATGAAATACCACTGGTACCCTCATTAGAAACAAACTGTATGTCATACTTAAAAGGGTAAAAAAGTAAGATTACAAATTAGGGTCGATGTTTGCTGTGCCATAGCGCAGGCTGCGCCCAGGCACACATGAGGACAATGTTTCCCCAATTCAAGGGGGATGAGGTGGTCTTTTCGCTCACCCCCATGTGTCTAGGCACAGCCTGCACCCTAGTATAGAGAACATTTTCCCTATTTAAAACTTTAAGGGGTGCAAAAGTGCCATTAAAAAAATCCCTTTTTTATTCTTATTTGTACATCTGCTACCAACACTGTTTTTATTATTTATTTATTATTTCTTTTTTGTTTTTTGAGAAAAAAAAAAACAAAAATAAGAAATTAACATTAATTCAAGATACATATAATATCCACAGAATCCCATAAGCTAAATAGGTTGACTTCTCCATCATAGCCTTATATGTCAAGAATATTTCCAAATAGACAAAAAAAAAATTCCAAAAACATTGAAATAGTTTCATGGCCACACTCTGGATTTTGGTTCTGGCACAACCTGAAATGCTCAAATCACTATTAACTGTGTCTGTGCGTATCAATATAGGATAATTCAAAGTGGGCAGCTCAGAAATATCAACCACAGAAGATACAAGCTCATTAGAAGAAGACATTAAGGGGGTGCGGGGAGACAAAAGTAAGTCAATGATCCAACTCTTAACAATTGTTTAAGACCAAAGAATGATTAGCTTTAACATTACTGGAAGATGTTAGGGTAATCGAATGGGGACTTTCCCTTGAAAGGGTAGATAGATTGGCTTATAATTGGAAGGAAGTTGAATGGGATAATTTAACCTACAACATTTGACAAATTAGACTTGAGTTAAGAAAACCACCTTTTGTCTTACATTCATGAAAGGTGGATGAATAGTTTCACCTTTGAATTCTTTGTGTTTGAGGCCTACCATGATACTATATAGGATCGATAACATTATAAATCTCTTCGGACACAAGGTACAAATTAAATTTACTGCTTTATGCCAGTTGTAGATTTAGAACAAATAATCACACTTTTTTTTAATTTAGGGAATTGCTTATGGATTAAAATCCTCTCCAATTCCCTAAAAAGTGCAGTGTGGTGCAGTTCGGGGCTGAGAACTCGATTGACCCTCTTTTTTTTTCGAGCTCGGCACCGTTGAATTTTAACATCTTCCATGTGTCGAGCTCTCAACCCCGCACTGCACATTCACCATTTTTCTTCTTTCTTTCTTTCATTTTTTTTGGGGGGGGGGGGATAATAGAGATGGAAGTACATATGACATAGTTCGAGACATAATTACAGGACTACGGTATTACACTACAAACTACAGTATCACAGGCCTGCATGGTTACAGAGGAATACAGGCTATAGAGAATTAGGGGATAATGGCGTGAGGAGGACAGCCAACTCCGATCAGAGTGCGAGAAGGGAACAGCCGACTCCGGTGCATCAACCACTGACAAGATTGTTCATCACTGTGCTGGAATTGGGACATTGATCATTCTTTTTTCGAGTTTGAGAAACAAATTTCAGGTCAGCACCCTCAAAAAAAAAACATCAGCAAAGCTGCGTCGCGTTGTTAGTATGCTGTTTCAATTGCTTGTACAGTGGAGAAAGCAAACAAGTTTTGACATTTGGGGTAGTTGTTATCAGCTTAGATCCTTCTTGAATAAACACAATTTTGAGTGTCTTATTCCACATTATTAAAGAAATTGAGCACAAAAAAAAATTCTTTAGAGAAAAATGATCTAATGTGCTGCAACTTCCAATTCCTTCGGGTCATTGAAAGAAAAGGAAAAGGATCACAAGAAAATGTGTTGTTTTGACTGCAACAATCGCACATTTTATACTAAGAAAACAAATTTCATTCAATCAGTAACATAATTTTCTCCTCCCTTTGTGGAGCACAAATGGTTACACAACAATGATACAAATCAGTGAAAGACACGACTTGTGTGATAGAATAGACAATGGCAACTCCATATATAAATAAGTTGGGGATCATAGTGCATCTCAGAACCTGCTGTAATCATCTTCATTGTTCATTTGAACGAAACAGCCTATGGCGATCAAGAAGACAAGAAAGGATGAGATCTCCATTGCAAGAGCTTCCCAACCAATAATATCAGCATGCTTTAATATAGATGGTATTGCAATGCTTCCAACTACAGAGGCCCCTGTCAAGAACTTAGAAGCATCCACCCAGCTGTGACATAGGCATTGAAAGCAAGAGCGAAGTGAAAAATATAATTTCTATTCCAAGCCTTAATAATTAGCACAAATTTTGATCAGTCAATTTATCTGAAAGAAAGGACTTACCTATTCTCACTCTCAGAAAAAAGAGAGGAGGTATCAGACCCAGCAAGAAACATCAAAGGCATGGGAAGAAGTATGTACATTAATACTGCAGGAAGACAATATGAAACATTAAAATCACAGTTTTAGTATGATTAAAGAGGAATCCTCCAGATATAATATCTCATTTTTCGTATTTTAATATCCCAGAATAGTTACCATTAAGACATCTTTTCTGCTATTTGTAATACACATGCAAACATGCAAGGTTTCCAGGACAGCATATCTGAGGAGATTCAGATAACCCTAGATTCTTGACCTCACAGTCAGGGAAGATGAGATTCACCTATTCATAACCCACCCCCCCCCCCCCCAACACACACACACACACAAAAATGCAAGTTTTAGCCTAATAAGCATGTGGAGAAACTCTTATTCAATTTTTCCTTTTTTCTCCTTCTCCCCCCTCTTTAAACAAAGAACACTTCATGGGGTGGTTTTTAAGGGGGAAATTTCAAATGAGATCAATAAACTGTAGATTTTGGCATGTCACAGATAGACAAACTTTAAAGATGCAAATCCAGAGGGTCTCCAATAACATAGGCCATTTGCCCTGGCAACATTATAAGCTCTTGCCACCTGGTTGTAAAATAAAGTTTGCCATCTCACATCTTCTAGCGCCAAAGGTGCCAGCTGGTTCAGCAGGTAGAAAGTCTTTGGCTTGTCACAAGGAGGTTGGGATTAAATCACACCTCCACTTTGCACCGAAGTGTGCTTTCCTCTGTGCATTATGTGTTCCCTCCTCCCTTTGTTATACAAGACTTGCAACAAGGTGCATCTGACAAGATTTTATTTTTATATTTCGGAATAAACTTATAGGAAGACGTTGAGCAATTTCTATTCAACAGTATCAAGCAGGCAAGGGTAAAAACCAAAGAGGTAGTTAACTGATAGGACCTAAAGAGGCTACCTTGTCCTTTTGGAAAAGTTTTTGAATAATTTATTCTTAATTGAGTACATTTTGGAACCATTTTGAATCAAAGGAATGAAAATATATTACATTGAAAATGTTTTTCTTTTGGGGCAACTACTTCAGAATTTTTGAACAGACACCTTGGTATGCTAATCTTGCAAAATATCTCCTAAATATGTTAAACTTTAAAATATTTCGAAATATTTTCAGAAATTCAAAAAGAAAAAATTCCTCTTGAAATCCTTGATAATTCAATGCCATTAATGGTTCAGTCACATCTGATTCCTTCGTAGGAGTTTTTTTACTGTTCAATAAATAAACTAGTTAATTATTTCAAAATTAACCAAGATATTTCAATTTTAGCCTAATTACTTCAAGAAATTAAATTTTCCATAAAAATTTCATTTGCTAAAAGATTCTCCAGGTGTCAACTTGTGAGTTGTGATTATGCAAATTACCTGTTAACATTGGCCACCAATTATTATACAAAGCACATGCCTGGACCATTACACAAGATGAATAAAAAATTATAAGAACTTTGAGAGAAAAAAAAAAAATTGAACTCATACAGAGACCAACATTGACCACACAATGAAAATAGTACCGACCAGAATTTGCAATACAATTCCTGCAGAGACCAAAATTGCTAAAAATGCAAGTTTCCCACTGTACAAGCAATGAACGACATGACGAGGTAAGTCTGCCATCATAAATTGGCTCACCACATAGAGAGTTCTGGAAGAGGAACAACTGATAGATCGGCAAGCTGATAGAGCTGCATAATGAAAACAGATACCTGTAAGCATCATACTTGAGATAAAGCCAATGGAAGGTAGAAATCAGGCAGATACACAGATTATTGTGGTATAGATAATAATTATCAAACAAAGAAATGCTCAATAGTTCATGGAAGCACCAAAGTTTCAGAAACAATGATAGCAAGGAAGCACGCTACCAGCGGCTATCAGCGAGAACTGGGCTTGGCTTGGTTAGCAGTGCCCGTCCATTCTGTCTCGCTCGCCTGCCTCCCTGCTCGAAAGAATTCATGGGCCAGAAGGCCGGACGGACTGGGACCGTTGAAGAAGTGCCTTGGTCAAGGTTTGAGGTTCATCTCGAGCGGGCCAAAAATTTTCATTTTCTATTTTTCCGTCCAATCTTCAAACTATCCCATTTACTCGCTTATTATCTCAAACGGATAAAGGTCTGTTTTTTCACATTAATTCAAACTAAAATTAACTGATTACTGTGACAGTGGCCAAAATTATAACAACAAAGTTGCATTCCCGATAAAGGCAAATACCAGAAGCAGCGGGATAACTCGCTTACTATCTCAAAGAGATAAAGGTCTGTTTTTCACACTAATTCAAAATTAAATTTAACTGATTACTGTGCAGTAGCCAAAATTATAACAACAAAGTTGCATGCCCAAGAAAGGCGAATACCAGAAGCAATGAGATGACTAATCCATAGCGAGTACAATGAAAACATTCAGTTGACAGGTCCACCTAAAATCTTTTCATTACCACACTCACAACTCATATCTATAGCCTTATCAATATTATTATCATGAAACAGAAAAATGTGGGAATAATCATAAGCATGAAGCTACATATGCACAACCAGAAGTTGGATTAGTGAAAAATAAAAAAATAAAAAAATATATAAAATGATTTAATTATATAATCTAGTAACAGCCATGACCATATCCATCCAACTCATCATAAGTTAAAGACAGTTTTCAATATTTTCCTGCCATACCACTTCATAAATTTAAAAAAAAAAAAAGAAAAAAGAATTAATTCCTAAAAGAAAGCGAGAGGGGAGGGGTTAGTGGCATCTAAATTAGAAACCAATCAGCATTTCATGATTAGGTTACTGCAGATGGACTTCAAGTAAGTTAGAAGTTATCTTAAATTTGTTTGATTCTGTCATTCGTTCACTTGGAGCAGGGATATAGACTTCATTGAGGTTGTATGGACCTTCTTGAATACATCCCTTTAATCACTTCGGGCTTTAATTCCTTTGACATCACCACTTCATGCATCTCCCTGAGTAACAAATGGAACTATTTCTTGTACTCCTCGCTACAAAGCTCCCTCTCATCTCATGCACCATATTTATATCACAATTTCAAATTAAGTTAAAGCTTCACTATAAATCCTTATCTGCTCTGCATCTTTTTCAGGGTTTTTGTTTTCCTGAAATCTTTTTCAGTTTTCCTTTTAAAAAGAACATATTCCCAGATCGAGGATGTCATTAAGGCTATTGCAAAATTCTTTATCTTAATCCGAAACAAAACAAGGAGAATTACAAATTAATAAACCATTAGAAAAGTTCACAGCTTCCAATTATCCTCTCAATTGACGTAATTTTGCGATCTATCACACCCGTTGTATCATAATTCAGGATCGAAAATGAACAGAAAAAAGTCAAAGGTCAGAAAAACAAATCCTGGACATTGAACTCGAAAGAAGGCCATGATCATCAACCCATTTACTATGTAATCGCAGCAAAGATATAAAAATGATCATCAAATGAAATAGATCAAAATCCACCAAAAATTATTCGATAAATCTCATCTGATACATGACAAATCGATCTCCAGCTCTGCTATGCAACCTCAAAGTCAAATTCGAGAAGGCAAAGGTGTTGATACGTACCAGAGATGCTCGTACAGCTTTGGATAACCTGCAACTTATTTTCTGATTTCTCCCTCCAAAAAATCAATTTTAGCGCTTTTCGATTGAGTACCGTCGTTTGCTACATTCGTGGAAACCAAACGCAACCGTTTTAAAAAATTAAAACTCTTCGTCAGTGAAAGACAACTAGACAAAAGAGTTGAAAAAGGGAATAAAATTGTGACGAAGCTGAGGTCTATCATCCTCAATAGATCTGCGAAACTGTTCTTTTCCAATGATACCCTTACAAGGCGGCCCATTAAGTCTATGGGCTCACTAGGCCCAACAAAAAGTCATCTAACTGAAAATGCCATAAAAGCACAGCATATCTATCCTTTTGAGTTTGATGAGATGGCCCCACTATTTAGGGGATGACATAGGAACAGGGTGCTGCCAGCCGCTGGGTGTCCCTTGGGCGAGCCCTAGGCATTGGGCTCCCTGAAGACGATCCTGATCCGAAAATTGATACCAAAAAGACCGTATAAGGTGACCAAAAAAAAAAAAATACAACCGAAGTCTAAATGATAAATTAGACGATGAATTTAAAACTCAAAAAAGAATGAGCTTTGGAAGTCATGAAAAGACACCTAAAACATTTTTCTAAAAGGTAACAACTATCATAGAATAGAGGGAGTCAGTGAGAGGTCAATATTGGAAAAGAATGTCTTTAATGCGTCAAGGATCAAGTTTCCCTCCACCAATGGTAAATGGGGTGTGGGAGCGGGTGGGAATGGGTATCGGGAGGAGGGTATGTTAGAAAATACTAAAACCCTAGGATGGTAGGTGAATCGTCCTCTCGAGAGGGAGTAAGTGAGATGCCAATATTGGAAAAGAATGTCTTTAATGCTTTAAGGATTGAGTTTTCCTCCACCAATGGTAAATGGGGTGTGAGAATGGACGGGAATGGGTATCGGTAGGGTATGTCAGAAAATACTAAAACCCTAGGATGGTAGGTGAACCGTCCTCTCGAGAGGGAGTAAGTGAGAGGCCAATATTGGAAAAGAATGTCTTTAATGTTTTATGGATTGAGTTTCCCCCTCCACCAATGGTTAATGGGGTGCGGGAGCGGGCGGGAATGGGTATCGGGTTTGCCCGCTCTTCATAATTTCCATGATTAAAATATAATTTTTTTAGACGTCTTATGAAAAAAAAAAAGGGAAATTTACACATACCCTCTTGAGGTTTGACGAAATGATATTTTTATCCCTCAGGTTTGGAAAATTCTACGTATCCCCCTGAGGTTTGCAAATGTCAATATATAGGTCCATTCTGTCAGTTCATGACTAACACTGTTAAAAAATAGACTTGAACTGACAGAATTGCCCTTACAAGAAAAAGAAAAAAAAAAAAACCCTTTAGTGAAATTAGGGAAAATTTTGAAATCCACTCCACCTGCAACTCATCTTCCTAAGAGGAATCTCATCAGGAATGAAGCGAAGACATGAAAAAAAGAGAGAATTTAACCTTTTGTCATCTTAGTCATCAAGTGGAATCCACTCCAACCCCCAACTCTGAACCCTTTGCTCACCTGCAACTCGTCTTGCTCCCCATTCCATTTCTGCTTCTGCCCTAAATTAGGGTTTCAAAGAGAGATGTTTAAAAACTCAACCCAAACAATTCGATCATGTAAGTAGAATATCTCAGCAAAATCAGAAATCTGAGACTAATAATTTGAGATATTGGAGAGTCCTACTCTAGTTAGGAAACCAAATGATGCAGATAGGCGTTGGACAAATTAGATTTGAGAGTTTTTGGAATGAAATTTTGTCAGGTTAACCAATGGTTGCCATGACCCTTGCGTGCATTTCTTCCCTCCTCTGATTTCTACTTCTCTTCTTCTTCTTCTACCCAGCTACTGTTTATGTTACTGTTGATAATACCAGGCAGAGAAGGAAGTGATTGAACTCCTTGCTGCTCTTTGGTTTTGACCTGAGATCCTAATTGGAGGCAGTATCCATATAGGTAATCATAATCCAAGGGTTCCACCATCCAAATCAACCCCTGTTTTGAAGATCAATCGTAACCTAAATGTTTGGTTAAACCCATGGTTTAGGTTTAGAAGGAAGAGAAAGAGAGGAATTTTCTTAAACTTCAGATCGAAGTAGATGCCAAAGACAAAGAATTTTCCTTTGAATAGAGCAGATGTGAGTCACTGAGAAGAGGTTCCATATCTGAAATCCACCGGCAATGGAGGGCAAAGCTCCCAAGTGTCAATCCTAGGGTCGTAGATCTCAACGGCCAAGTGGTCCTCGATGTCGACAAGACCACTAATGAATCTGACTCCATCGACGACGATGAACCGAGAGATACCAGACTCGTCATCAAAGACACCAACGAAACAAGCTCGGATATCATTTTCTTCCATTATTGACTACTGGAAGAGAATCAGAATAAAAAATCAAGAATCCATAATTTGTGATTAATAGATAAAAATGAAACAAAAACCCAAAAAACAAGAACAAGTTAAAACCAAAAAAGGAAGAGGTTGATAGTGTAACAGTTGATTCAACTAATCCATTACAGTTACCATCCAATTTGATTGGTTTCAGGGTAGGTTTGCTTGAGGATCGAGATATGTGAGTTGCAGATTTTTGTGGGGAAGATGAGTAGTTGCAGTTTTTTTTTTTTTTTTTTTGGTGCAAGGATAATTTTGTCATTTCATCCCATATTTTTAACACTATTAGTCATGAATTGACGGAATGGACTTATCTGTTACCGTTTGCAAACCTCAGGGGGATATGCAGAATTATTCAAACCTGAGGGATAAAAATATCCTTTCCGCAAACCTCAGGAAGGTATATGTAAATTTCCCAATAAAAAACAAGAACGCAGATTCCCTCCACCCACATTGAATTGAGAATCCCCTGTCAAGGAGTTTGGGTGTCTTGTAATTGGTACTGGAGCTGAGGGCAGGGCATTATTAACCTAGCATAGTAAAAAACAAAGTAATAATGACCCTAAAAGAGTGGGTGAACCCTACTCTATTAGTCCCTATTCCACTAGTGGAAGAAAACTTTATAGAGAATCTCTTGTCAGGGGAGCTTGGGTGTCTTGTGATGGGCATTGGAAATAGTACGGCATTATCAATTCAGTACATAAATAAGTAAAGATAATGACCCTAGTTGGGTGTCATGACCCCTACGGCCTACTCCACAGGTCTTATTCCATTTGTAGAGGAAATTTTCTCCAAAAAATATTTTACATTAATTTCTTTAGGTTTAGGTGTCTTGTGATGGATAGTGGGAACAATCAAGGTTCTAAAACTTTGGTTTCGATTAGGTTTCAACCCGCCAGAAACCAAGATGAATCATTTCGATTTCAATCATATCTTGGTTGAAATCTGAGATTTTCCAAACTAACACTCAAACTTTGGTTTCAAGGCCCAGAAGTTGTTTTTTTATCATGATTTTTATTGTGCTACATGTTTTTGATATTTCAAATCCAATCCATACATTATTTTCACATAGAGAACACTAAAAATATTACCTGTGATTTTGGTCAAAGTTTGATACTATATATTGTTCTTGGACATGACATCTAATAAAGTTTGACCGGAACATAACTCCTTCAATATAAATCAGATTTAAGTAATATTGGATTTGATAGAAAACCTTCTTTTGATAGCTTTCCAACAAGTCCAAGATTGCTTAATTCTGATTTATATTGAATGAGTTATGCACCGGTCAAACTTAATTTGGTGTGCGTGAATGCTGTCAAAATCACTCTGAATGAAAATACTTTTTTTGGACATCAAAACAAATGATATTTTACTGCATTTTTTACTTTTAGCAATGTTTTACCATACTAAGATTTATGAAATTTTTAGATTTGAAAAAAATCCAAACATTTGGGGGGTTGACCTTTTTTCCTTTTGAAATTTAATTTTTTAACTATTTTTATTGGATTCAAAGAGAGGGTTATTTGCTTATTTATGAATAATATCTTAAGTAAATGTTAAAACATTTACTTAAATGATATTAGACATAACTAAGTGTCTGGTCTGGTTTCTGACAGTTTCTGGCATAAATACCTGTCTGTTCTAGTTTCGAACCAAGTTTCGATGGACATAAGTGTTGAAACTATCGAAATATGGTCAAAACCCGATCAAATCCAGGGATTTTATAAAATCCACCTTCAACTCATCTCAGAAACCTACGAAACCGAGTTAACTCGGTGGTTTCGACAGGTTTCGGTCCAGTTTTTCTTCCATGGGAACAATATGGCATTTTCAAATTACTACAATAAAAATCAGAGTAATAATTACCCTAGATGATAAATGAACCTTACTCCACTAATCCTATTCTACAAGTAGAGGAAAACTTTCTCCAAAAAGTTTTACATTTCTTTAGGTTTAGTTTTCATTTGTAATACCCTGAAGCCGTTGTTCTCATCTTCCCACACCCTCACACCCCCTCATCTCTCACCTTTGTAAAGCTGCAACCTGCAAGTGTTTTCTCTCCCTGTGTCCATCTTTGGCAATCATTCTCAGGTATCTATTTTTCTCCCTTTATTTCTTGGACAAATACTACAGCCTTGATGACTTGATTCATGGAGAAATTTTCACCGAGCTAGCAAATTCACAAGTTGGATTCAATGGTTGTAGGTTTCAATTTTATCTCTTGCCAAAGGGTTTTATGGTTGGTTATATGGTTTAGTGTTAATATACAAGACTTCGTGGCTCGTTTTTTTTACTATCCCAAAAATGGGTACTAGGATTCTATCTGGAAGTGTGGCTTCTGCATCCAAACACAGAATGGGGTCAAATGACACCTGTGCCCATATGAAAGTCAGAAATTCCATTCCTATTGATACTTCCACGTGCGTTTCCATTGACGAATATAGATACCAGCAATACGTATTAGGGGACAGGATAATCATGACTCTTGAGTGTAATTACAAAAGATTTGTTCTTATCAACTTAAATATTTGGATGGAGTTTTCCTTGAGTTGGGCTCACGTTCATGTATGTGAGGTTGTGAGCGTATGAAAATGGCTTACATCTGTTCAGATGGAATCCATGTGGGTCCCATGGGGTGGATTCCGATGTTGTGAGCATATGAAAATGGCTTACATCTGTTCAGATGGAATCCACCCCATGTGGGTCCCATGGGATGGATTCCATCTGAACGGATGTGAACCATTCTCGCACATGAATGTGAACCTGCCTCGTTTTCCTTCAACACAGTAAGGAAGAGAATCTCTTAATCAAATTTTATTTTTTTTGGAGATATTGAGAACAGTGAAAGATGTTTGGACCTGAGCCTAAGAGGGGACAAAATAATCATGACTCTTGATTGTGGGTGAAAACACTGGAAGAAAAAAAATTTTGAGGAAGGGTTGCTGCCTCCGTTTCCGTCATAGATCGGTCATCTTAGACAAATTTGCCCTGATTTTTCCTTCAAAAAAAAAAAGGATTTGTGATTGTTTTACCCCTTGTCTGTATTGTCACTGATACGGTATCGACACAAAATCGCGATTGGCAACCAGCAAAATCATTACGTATCGCCTTATACGGGCAATATGATACCGATACCTCAAACCATGGTGGCTCCTGCACCAGCACAGGGGCAATTAGGGTTGTCAATTGGTCTGGTTATGGGCTATCGGTTCGATTCTTTAATGGTTCCAATCCTAAGGGATCAGGACCAGAACCGAACCAATAAGCTAATCAATTCCAAACCAGAGATCCAAGACCATTAAGTAATGGATGGATCGATTCAGGTTATCGGTTCCAATTAGTCATCAAAAAAAAAAATTTCCTAACACATGTTATATATATTCAATAATATTATAATAGAAAATTTTTTCAACGCCACCCCTTGAGGTTTGCTAATATTTTAAGGCACCCATACGAAATATGGAACTTATCAGTGGCTCCCTGATTTAGAAAAAAAAAGTATACACACACCCTATCGTTCGTTAGTCAAGGGCTGTTAAGTAATGATATCAGCAGGTTACTTTTTTTTAAAAATAATTTTGCCCCTTATTAGTGTATGAACTATCTATTCTACCCTTTCAAATAAAAGAACCAAACACATCCTTCTTCTTCCTCCCACCCCTCTCCCCCACACCCACCACTCTTTTGTACCTGACCCTCCCCAACTCCACCTCCATCATGTCCTCCCGCCTCTTTCTTCTCAAGCGGCTAGCGCCCACACTAGCAAGGAAGATAACTGAGCTAGTGTTTTGTCCTCTGCAAAAGAACCAACCTGAAGAACTTTGAAAACAAAAAAAGGAAGATTTCCTTCAGGTAGTGCAAATGGATGACACTTGAGGGGAGTGTAGAGGCAATAAGAGAGAGCATTGTTTATAAGGTAGTGTCAGATGTTCTCTTTAATTCTCATTCTTTCCAATGCACGGAGCCCTAATTCTTCAAACTCCGACTCTGGATCTGTGATCGGCCTAAGGTGTAATTCCATAAGGGAAACGAATGGCGAGGACTATGAGATGATCCAAAGCCCACCGCTGAACACTGGCAACGACAAATAAGATGGTGAGCCTTTTTCGAAAGAGCCATAAAGAGAAAATCTCCCACGCTTTGGAAAGGATGGCGGGAAAGATCTTCATGATTTTGGATAAGGGAGATTTATTTCGGAAAAGAAAACTGAGACCTGAGATCTCAACAATAAACCAAAATCTCAGTAAAATCTTTATGGCTCTCACGGTTTTTGAAAGGGGGAATGAACCTGGGTAGAAAATCCAGATTATAAAGGAACCAATAGATGCCAAGAGAACAAAAGTGGAAGAAGGCAGGAGATATCTGAATACTCTTCCCTGCAACTATATTCGTTATTCTTCTGGTTCTATTTCTAGAAAACGATTTGAAAAGAGAGACCATTCATCTGAGAAGTAACTCCCTGCAACTTTTCTCCTTCTCATGAGTCGAGTTCCACCTCCAAACCCTCTTTTTGTGTTTCTCCTTTTCGGGTATTTATAATTAGTTATTATTCTAGGTTTAGCTTTGTTTATTCAAACTTCGAGAATTCTGTTCATTGGTTGATTTGCCTGAATATTTTTACTCTTGAGAATCTAAAACGTTGCCGAAGAACATGGCAATTTGTTCTTTAAGCTTTAGATTATCACAATTGGTCAAATTCCCAAATGAGATTGATTCAAAAGGACCAAGCGTACAAAAATTGGACAGTTGACGCTAGAGCATTTGGATGGTTGAGAAGGCGTAACAGTGGTTTAAGCCCTTGACTAACTTATCAGGGTTGTTAAGTACTGATGTCAACAAATTATCACTTTTTTTTTTTTTTTTTTTTAGTGTAGAGAATAATTTAGTAAATTGCATTTCATAGGTTAACCCCATTAAAATATGGGTAACAATTGATATTTCTATACTTCATGTGGGTGCCTTACGATAATTCTCCTTTGTAAAATATTAATTTCATTCACATAAGATATGCAATTCATTATCATTTTTCTTCAAATTATGGAAGTAGTTCATATTACCTCTTGTTTTGTATTCAATTAATAGGTATGACACCATCACCCACTTAATTTAGGATTATTTTAGGTATGCTCTTAAGTTAAAATTCACAAATGGACCTTTAAATTAACAATCAAATCTTTGGTAAAATAGTATATGAGACAAGTGCTACTAGTTCCTAATTGCTGTTACTTGAATCAGAATCAAATCGTCCAAATCGATCGGTTTCAGATTCCTAGTCATTTTCTTTGTAATCTATCTTGAATCGAGCTGATTCTCGTTTTTTAACCGATTCAATTTTCACCATAAAATAGCTTAGAACCGGTTGGATCGAAATTGACTCTGAACAATTCTATGCCCGATTACGATTTTTAAAATCCTTGATGAAGAAGCCCAAGAAGAAGCTTCTGGAGTCTCTAGAATCTGGATTGCAGAATTACAGAGTTCTAGCCTTCCGGGCATGGCGGTAAATAGAGCTGTTGTTGTACAAAGTACAAACTACATGTATTTATTTTATCAGAAAAAAGACTGTACGGGAGTGTGGCTACACCAACACTCTCATGAGTCTATCTCTCCTCTCCTATCTCTACCTCATATCTTGAGAAAGAGAGAGATAGACACATGAGAGTGGTGACAGCATGGCATAGACTATACTCCGAGACAAAAACAAACGCCTTCCCTTTACATTGATTGCTTCTCAGCCTCAAAAAGAAGAAAACGTCATCCAGGTAAATTCGTAAATACATTCTGGTTTAATGTCATTCTTATGTCTTATCGTACCTCAGACGACAGAGATACGTGGTTCCGGCTCTGTTTTCTATAAATATTTCACTTTATTAGTTAATTAATTATAAGTGCATTGACACGTTAAATTAATTTTTTAATTTCTTAAGGCCCTGTTTGCTTGGTGGGGATGTTGGATGGAAAAGTTAAGATTTAAAGCTAAAATGCTATGATGTTATTGGTGGACCAAAAAAAAAAAAAGATCAAGTTTTCCTCTTTTTTTTTTTTGTTTTTTTGATAAGGGATCAAGCTTTTCTTGGGTAAAGGATCTTATCCTGCCGTGGCGGGAGTTGCACCTGTGCAGCATCACTAGACGACAAGAAAAATAGGGGTAAGGTAGTCATTTCATAGGTGGGTCTCACCTGAGCCCCACATGTGAAATGACCACCTCCCCCTTGTATTCAAGGTGGGTTTTGGTGCTACAGAGTGCAACTCCCGCCACAGCTGCACAAGATCCAAGTCCCTTTTCTTGAGCCACGATGAATAATGATTTGTTCACTAATGACATTAATAGTGTGGTATGGATGTCATTATATAAGGAGAAAGGTTTGGGATTCAGAGCCCAGCACCTAGGGAGTTCCTAGGGGGCATCCAAGGGTTGGGCTGAGTTGCACATATCTCGGTGTGCACCTAATCAGTCTTTGGGATATGTGCCATACAACCCAATGATTGGATGCCCCCTGACACTCCTTGGGCGCTGGACTCCCTAAAGAGGAGCTCAATCCAAGGATTTATTGCATAGTTGCGTGGCCCCTACATTAGTGTGGTAGCTAATGAGGGACACACCGGAGCATCCAATAGAGGGGCATGATGACCCTCTGTGGGTGCAAGAGCCCAACTAGGCAACGATAATTTGGTTCTTCAACTAATGGGAGAGAGAAAAGTAATAATGACCTTAGATTTGTAGGTAAATCTTCACAATGAAGTTTCTACCTTATCTCATAAATAAAAAATCTCATTCATATTGATACTCCTTCGTTCATTTTCATTCGTCATGCATTGGTGCAAGCCACACGACCATCTCTTACTCAAAATTTTATCCAAATAATTAAATAGGTTCTTAAAATGTTTAATTGATTTTTTGAGAGTGATACAGAGTAGAAACTTGGAATTCCCCTTGATTTTTTCCCCTTAAATTCTTATTCAATTTGCTCAAATTTTCAAGAAATTGGGGTGAGAGGGGAAAAGATTTTGATGAACACGGAGTTGGAGTTAAGGATGTCAATTGATATGGTTTCGATTTGGTACATTGCACATATGCCTGATACTAATACCGTATTAAATATTGTTTTGGTACAAATATCTCATATCGATACCGTATAGTATCAAGATTGTGTTGCCCAATACCGATACGAACTGCACCATACAACCGATTAATTCCCCATCACACAAACATGGCCTTAATAAATTTTACTCCGATCGTTCAAGACTTCAAGAAGAGTAGTAGTAGGATATGGACAAAATCCTAACCGTCGTGCCTCCACTCAATCGGTCCTCGCGACTAATGTAGTGTTGTTTAACAGTATTACTGAAAAAAATAAAAATAAAAAAAGAAAAAGAAAAAATAGTAATTAATTAAATAACTGTCACCCTGAAAAGCACCAATTACCATTTTTGGCTGCTCTGCTCCCGCCTCCACATTCCGCCATTACAGTAGACTCATAAGACCTTCACTAATTTACATTCGTTTTCCTCTTCTACCAGAAACGCGAGTAGAGCAAGCTCAGCTCGAGAGTGTCTCTCTCCAGTTCCAGAGGTGGAACTGCTTTCTTATTCAAGCTTCTGATTGTAGTTTTTGGTTCTTTCATGTTAATTACAAAGATTTTCACCTGCTAACCAAACCAGTAGAGCTCGTAAATTTGGAGGAATAATTAAATAGTTTTTTTTCTCTTTCTACTAGTAATGATTCGCTAGGGTCGTTATTTGTTGTGATCGGCTGTTTCTTGTTAGAGCTCAATGTTTGGAATAAGAAGTTTCTGTTGTTTCATGAGTATCTGTTTTTGGAAAACATTTTTTTTTTTTGGGTTTCGGTTTCTATTGAAAATGGTGGTAGTTGTATCTGGTATGGTTCGTTGTGGGCTGCTTTGGTTTTCTCTGCTCTGTTTGATCCTGCATTTGCATCTTTTACTTGTTTGTTGGTCTGATGCTTGTGTTGTTTTTTTTTTTTTAACGGGTTTAGCAGGTTTCTTGAACTTAATCCAAGAAGCGTGTTTATCGAGTGTATTGA
The DNA here is from genome assembly GCF_018873765.1 of Telopea speciosissima. Classification (NCBI taxonomy): domain Eukaryota; kingdom Viridiplantae; phylum Streptophyta; class Magnoliopsida; order Proteales; family Proteaceae; genus Telopea; species Telopea speciosissima. The sequence continues at coordinate 53,708,637 of NC_057921.1, read as the reverse complement.
GCGATTAATCTCTCATTGAGGTACAGGCAAGAAGTGGTGATTCTGTTCTTAAAACGTAATGTGCTTTAGGAGGTAAGAGCTTTAACTGCTATAGATTTTCTGTGAAACTAATTTCCTTGTCTATTTTTCAGTATTGTTACTCTTGTGTCGTTGTGTTTTCTTAAACAGCCTAAGGATCTCTTGCGAGAGAAATTAGGCTCTAAGACATGGTGAGATCTCTTTGTCCATTCTATTCTTTTACTTGTAAAGAAAAGAGATCTAGGTAAACAAAAAGTTATCACCATTTGAGTTTGTTTCTATACTTTAAATCTTTTGTTTAAATTTCTGTAGGAATGGAATGGCGGCAGTAAATCAAGTGACAGTCTCGAATGGATTGGTGAAGATGAAGATGAAGTCAACTCTAACACTGTTCTGTTCTCTTCAGGTTCACATTTTAGAACTCATGCTGGTCAAGAAGCTTCTGCTAGCCATAAGGAGGTGAACCTTATACACAACCAAGGATGTATTTGTTTGAATGGAAAATATTATCTCAGAAATCAACATTTATTTATTTATTTTAATCTTTCTTTGCTTTTACTTTAGGAGAAGTAGGGGCAGGCCTAAAATGACCATAGGAGAAGTTGTGAGGAAAGACATGCATAGTCTAGGTCTTGTATCAAGTATGATGTTAGAACAAACACCAAACAAAACACGAACAAAAAACGAAAATAGAGAAAGATGACACAAAGATTTAACGTGGTTCACACACCAATATGGTGTGCTACGTCCACGGGTAAAGGCGAAGATCTTTCACTATATAAATCAGAGAAAGTTACAATGGAGATCTCTCAAGAACACCAAAAAACGATGTTGCTGCTGTCTCACAGAAACCCTAAGTTGAAAACCCCAAATCTCACTGTCTTTACAACAAAGCGGGTAAAGAATATAAATACTCCTCTATCGGATGAGTATCGGCCCAAGCCGTCCGCTGCCATCACAGATATCTGAAAAAGTTCCATCCAGGTTGCCACCAAAAATGTCAGAGAGGGTCATTCTTCAAAGGTACAAGAATTCGAGACATACATAACATATGAGCTCAGATATAGCCTATTAGAGGGCAAGGATCCATGTAATAGATCCCATTTAGCTGAGATTCTCCTGACTTTCTGGGTTGTGCCTCCTTTCTCTTATTTTCATCTTTCATTTTTCTTTTGTCATCTTCATTCCCCTTTTGTTCAGACCTTAGTTTCCCTACTTTGTTTGTTGGATCCATGTAGCCGAACCCATTAAGTTGGGATAAGGCTGAGTTTGTTGTTGTTGTTGTTGCTTTTAGTCTTTTTTTATTATTATTGAGTGACTAGGAAGCATATCTAGGCACTGATTAAGTGAAGAAAGAGTCAAGCTATGTGCAGGGGTTGGTGTCCTCCATGGAGGCAATTGTATCATGGACCATGATATTATTCTTCTTGGAAAGCAACATCCAGAAATTTTTTCCAGGGACAGTGAGGATGGGCATCAAACCCTGGTTCTTGTGGATGATTTTTCTTATTGCCTTTTTATTAGAAATAGAAAAGACAAAGAGTAATGATTTGTCCAATCGATTTTCTGCTATGAAGAATGGTGAGTTTGAGGGGTGCCGTTGTCCTCTTGGTATGGACAGAGTATTTTTTACTCTTGTTTTGGTTACCTCTGGCTTTGTTTGTTTTGTCAGAAATATTTTCCTGGAAAATTGGTTTGTAATAATAAAATTTGTTTTGACTTTCTTTATCGTTTCTGCTTTTATGATTGTATATCGATATATTGATGAAGCATTTTCAGACATGTTTGATTTTGTAAATTCCAACTATTTGATGGGAAAATGTTCTTCAATAATGGAACTTGTATGAGTGACCAAGATACCATCACTAATTTCTAGAAAAAAAAAAAAAAAGAGAAATAAACTAGCAGTTGCTTTTCTAAATTTGTATTGCATTTTAGTAAAACAGTTTTTTTTTTTTGTGTATTCCTACTCACTACAGGCATTTTATAATTTAATAACTTGTATTGAATCATTAGGGAACAATTTTATGTAGATTTTCCTTTTTCTGCAATTTCTTTTATTCTTCATTTTCTACGTTTTATTAATTTATTATGACACCGTTGGCACCACAGTTGAACAGTTAAACGGTGGAAGACTAGCATGTCTCTGGATCAAATATTTCAACCAATATCTATGTCATGATAGGGTTTTGGGCAATTGGTCTCTTTTGACAAGAGGAAGCTAATGTGGAGTTTATGTTAACTTGCCTTTGTACCATTTGGGAGGAAAGAAGTAATAAACTGTTCAGATGGTGGATTAGAAGTCGTGGTGGTTTTGTCAATAAATTGGGAGAGCAAGATAGTCTATCACTGTTGACATATGTCATAGGATCCCTCTAGAGTTTTTCTTAAGAGGGTGGAGCCTAGTTGCCTGTTTGGGGCCTTTATCTATTGAAATTCTGTCCAACCTTCTTTTGGGACCATCAAATGGCGGCTCTGAAGGTTATCCTTGTCCAACTGGTCTTGATGGAGCAATTTTGGATCATGACAGTACAAAAGCTGCTAGTATATTTACTCTCAATTGGCACTTGTAACTAGAGGTCATCATTTTCATCATTTTGAGTTTGGAGGTATCAAGATCTAGGGGAGGGAGTGATTTGGTCATTAAAGGTGATGCTGACCTTTGTAATCAAGAGGATGAAGTCCAGTAAGTAAGTTATGTGGAGATACCTTTGAGGAGGAATGTACCAGCTGTCTTCTTAAGTGTCAGAGAGAGATCTTTGCTAGAATATATATAGTTTTTTATATAGAGACATTGACTCTCGCTGTTGTTGTATCATATTTTCTGTAGTTCTATTTTGTTTTTAATAAAGTTTTCTTATCTATCAAAAAGAAAAAGAAAAAAAAAAGGGAACTCTGTGAAACAAGCAAGCAACAGTTCCAAGGCCCCCCCCCCCCCCAAAAAAAAATCTAATCCTCCTACGCCTTGGCTGCCTATGCCATAGGCTGCAGTTTATAAAAATGTTTTGGCTAAAAATCAACATGAGATGTCAGTGTTTTGCATGCTGATGACAATATAGGTTCCTTGTTCATGGAGCTTATTGTGGGTTTCCTTTAACTGTTGCAGGCAAGTACATCTGCAGGTTCTAACTTCAGTTTGATCTCTCATTTTGTTGGAATGGGCTTCTCTGAAAACATGGTTGTCAAAGCTATCAAGGAGAATGGTTAGGTGAAACAATTGCTTTTATTCAACTTCAGAGCTTTTTACCATTGGAGGTCTCTAAGATCTACATTTTATTAAATGCAGAAGGAAACACAGAAGCTATACTGGAAACTCTTCTGACATACTCGGTGGGTTAATTTTACTTTGATATGTGATTTTCCTATATATTATATTGGTGTGACAAATCAGTTTGCTCTCTAATATTCATATTCCTAAATGAATGATGGAACAGAGGTATTTATATTATTTTCACTCTTTGCAGGTGGTTGAAAATTATCCTCCTGAATGTGAACTTATACCATCTGATACCAATTCTTCAGAAAGCAAAATGGATGATCTTGACCAACTATCAGATATCAGCAGCTGTCTTGGAGATGAGGTATCATCTTGTTATTTTTACCTATGTTATTAACAAATAAATACCATGGAAAGAGAATCTGCTTTCATTCTACTTTATCCAATTGAAAGTTTCTTATGTCATTCTAGAGGCACAGGTGCACATAGAACATGAATATCTGTGGATTATTTGGAGTATTTATCAAGTAACAAGTTCTGGATTATTTATTACTAAAACTAGCTCAGAAACTGATGTTGTCTTTTACTCTGTCACATGGACACTTAATGTACCCCCAGAGTAACCGTGTTGACTTGATGTGACATGACATAGGCATGGGTGTGGTACATGTGGTGGATGCTGAAACAAAATCATATACACGATGCAGAAAACAAACAGAAAGAGCAATCAAACAATCACACAACGTAAGGATTTACGTGGTTCGGCAAGGTGCCTACATCCACGGAGAGATGAGAGCAGTTTCACTAGCAGTGAAGCAAGGGTTACAAGCCCTCTTCCTCACACCTCTCTATGTTTACAAAGAATTCCCCATAACCAAGGATCAAGACCTCGGTTTTGGACTTGGTTTCTATCAGGCTCGAACAGAGACATGCCGGCTCTCATTTCGAGGATTTGACACTGGGTCAATGTTTGTCCTCCGACATAAGCGCATGCCTCTTCTTAGGCTATCTAGGCCGTCGAGTGGCTGCTCACAGAGTTCCCACCTCCACTGACGCCTAGACCGGAACTATATCTCTTCCTCTGGCTTGATTCTTTGCTCTCCAGCCCGAGACCGTTTCAACCCCTTCTTTAGGAAACAAGCCCTCATCCCTTTGAATTGGTTAACCCAATAGTCCAATGCTTACTCCTTCTATAACTGCCTTGAGTTATCTCCACCACAGAGTCGAGTAAGGGACCTTACTAGTCCTACGGTCCATTTAAGATGATTCTAAGGCACGAAGGCAACCCTAAACCTTAGGCCTCCCCGTGTTGAAACTCAGGATGGAAACTTGGGTTTCAACTGTGGGCTTTGTTTCGGCCAGGCCCGAAACCGAGACAACTCGGAGATTTCGGTTAGTTTCAACCGAAACCTACAACCATGCGAGTAACCCTAATAACCCCCATTGCAACAATGGGAAAGGAAACAAAGAGATACAAATTTTTGTAATTACCCCCATGTAATCCCTAAAAATTTTCCACAACCCAGTTAACATAATACAAGACATCAACCCTCGACAGCAGACACACACACACCCAATAATTCACCCAGAAAGATTAATCATGGGTCTTTCTAGCACATTTTACTGACCTTTCTAATATTGCTTTCTGCCCAGCTCTTCCTCATGCTTCTAATGTTTACAAAGAATTCCCAGTAACCATAATTACCCCCCACCCATAGCAACAATGCAAAGGGAAAAACAAAGAGATACAAATTTCCGTAATTAGCCCCATATGAACACTTTACCCCTGAGTCTTTCTAGCACACTTTACTGACCCTTCTAATATAGCTTTCTGCCCTGCTCTTCCTCATGCCTCGCTATGTTTACAAAGAATTCCCAGTAACTGTAATTACCCCCATCACAACAATGGAAAGGGAAACAAAAAGATACAAATTTCTGTAACTACCCTGTACTAACCCTAAAAGTTTTCTACAACCCAGTCCACAGAATAGAAGGCATCAACCCTCAACAGCGGACACACACACACACCCATCAATTAACCTAGAAAAATTATCCCCGGGTCTTTCTATCATAGTTTAGCCTAAATCCCCTCATCCATTATCTATTTTTGGGTCAATGTTTTGTGGCTTAAGTTTCTGGGTGGATCTCACTCCTTGATTCTTACCTATTGCAGACCCTTCTAATGTAGCTGTGTGTCCGGTTAAGACTTGTTTTCTTTTTTAGGAGCTTGCAATAGTTGCATGATCCCTTGCTAACTGTAAGATTTGAGTGGATGGATTTGATATAAACAAATCCAAACATACAAACAACAGGTTGCTGCAAAGATTTCACAAATTGGAGGATTAACGGGGCCAAGATTTCTCCTAGACTTTACAATGAAGACATAATATATTTGGGTAATGCCATGTAATAAATGTTCACCGTTCACTCTGTGAATGTGACTTTGGGCTAGAGTGAAATGTATTTCCAGCGTATGCCTTCTTCAATCTGTTATGCTTTTCACCTCTGCAGTTTTTTTTTACATTTGTTGAAACAATGAGTAATTACTCCTTTTTGTATTTGCTATGCAGCTGTGTGTTTTGTGGATAAACTAAACAACATTTTTTTATTCCTTTGTTTTTTTCTTCTTTCGTTGGGAGGGGGGGCAGGAAACCACAGATCATTTATCTGACAGGGAGAAGAAATTCCTGCAGTTAGTGGATATGGGCTTCCCAATAGATGATGCTTCATCAGCTTTGGAAAAATGTGGTTAGTATATATTGAAAATTTGATTATGATGATTTTAAAAGATCACTGAATGTTAAAGAGCGGTTATTCTTTATTTTGCAGTGGGATTCTGGTTTTAGAACTGTCACCACATTTTTATATTTCAAAACCTGTTACCACTTTGTCTCCTTACTGTAGAACTTTATGCTTGATTATCCTACAATATTTTTTGTTCAAAAGCTAGTGCACATTTTTATCAGTGTAGACTGATTATTAGTCTCCATCTAACAAAACAATAATTTATCTGAAGAAATACCTTTGAAAATAGAAAAAATTATAAAACTGACACTCCTGATGCCTTGCAACTAACATTTTGCTTCTTTTTTTTTTTTTTTTTTAAAAAAAAGTTTACATGTCCAAGACTCCAAGCTCAATATTTGATTAAGATTGAAGGAGCTAAAAGAGCCAGGGGTAGGCCTGAAATGACTCTAGGATAAGTGGTGAGGAAAGACATGCATACCTAAGGACTAGTAACGAGTATGGCTTTGAATAGAGTTGAAAGGAGTAAAAGGATCCATGTAACTGACCCCCTTTAGTTGGGATAAGGCTGAGTTGAGCTAAGTTGTTCTCAAGCAGTGAACTAAAGCTCTGCTTGAGCTGCCTCTTCACATGGTTTGGGCCTCTAATGCTTCCTTTAAAGGCAGACAAAGAAATGTAGGTGACCATAGAAGGGCTCCACATGTTCCGAATGTTACCTTTACCTTTCATTTTCTTCTTCTTGTTTTTTTAATTTTTTTTTTTTTTTGGGGGGGGGGGGGGGTAGGGGGTTTATATCAGTACAAGCAAGTGGTAAAAGACCTGACAGGGGCAAAGTTGGCTTAGTTGATATGGGCTCTAGCTTGGGCTACCAGTTTTGAAGACACTTTAAGTCTTGAAAATGGTCACTTTGTGCAAATCAATCAATCATGGGACCCTGTGAGAGTTAGACTTGCGCCAAATTACATCCCCTCCCCTCCCCTCTTTCTTGTTCACTTAGAAAACTAATAACTTCTAACAACTGATATTTTATTGGTACAAAAGTCCAATAGATGGTGGTTTCTTTTAATTTTATTTCTTCCATGCAATTGATAGTTCTATCCAGAGGTGAAATATATATATATGGACATACTGAGACCAAGCAAGCTTAGTAGACATTTTCTTTTCTAAATATTTTTCGGTAACCATGTATGGCCCTTTCTAAAATTACTGAAATGATATTCCTTGTCAGAACATATCCTCTTCATGACTTTTTGTCAATCACAGCTGGCTAATGCTTTCTATCTTCTCCTCTTTATCCGTTCTAATAATACCTCCATTCCTTGTTTTAAACTATTTTTCAGGTCCAGGTACCTCAATTATGGAACTAATGGACTTTATATCTGCTGCACAAATAGGAAAGATACCCGATCCTCAACGACATCCAATTTTGGATGAAAATGAGGTTCACCACTCAGTACCTTTCTTTGCATTGTTGTCTTGGAGTTTAAAGCTTTCTGAAAAACACGAAGCCAAGGTTTATTGCAATTCCTGTTAAAGTTATATGAAGAATATCTCAATTTAACATCAATTGTTCGTTTTTTTACAGGCAGGGTCAGGTCATTTCCACACTGCTCCTCCTCCAGACAAGAAGAGGAAGCTCTTTGAAGCAGAGGAGAGATGGCAAAAAAAAGTTGATTCATGGAGGCGGCGGCAAAAAGAATCATATAAAGAAAGAAAGAAATCTTTGCTGCATGAAGATGAAGAGACTGTTTGTATACCAAAAAATATGATAGGTTTTGGAGTCCCAAATACCCAAATGACTGTGTTCAACAGGAAAATTTCCTCAGAAGTCATTGGGCCTCCTTACTTTTACTTTGAAAATGTGGCCTTAACTCCTAAAGGTGTCTGGGATACCATTTCTCGTTTCTTATATGACATTAAGCCTGAGTTTGTTGACTCGATGCATTTCTGTGCCGCCGCAAGAAAAAGAGGCTACATTCACAATCTTCCCATTCAGAACAGATTTCCTCTCCAACCTATTCCACCACTCACAATTCAGGAAACATTTCCATTGAGCAAGAAGTGGTGGCCTCCATGGGACAAGAGAACTAAATTAAACTGTTTAAACACTTGCACTGCCAGTGCAAAACTGACAGAAAGGATAAAGAAGGCCCTTGAAAACTGGGATGGGGAGCCACATCCAAAGACCCAAAAATACGTTCTTTATGAATGTAAAAAGTGGAATTTAGTTTGGGTTGGCAAGAACAAAGCTGCCCCTCTTGAGCCAGAGGAGATAGAAATGCTCATGGGATACCCTAAGCACCATACAAGAGGGGGTGGAACCAGTAGGACTGAGAGGTTTAAATGTCTTGGAAATGCATTTCAGGTTAATATTCCTTCAACTTCTAGTCATACTCGTTTGAAGAATTTTCCGATATCTCATCAGAAGTGCATTGGTTTCAGGTAGACACCGTTGCTTTCCATCTCTCAGTGCTGAAGAAGATGTTTCCAAATGGTATTTCAGTACTTTCTCTCTTCTCTGGTATTGGGGGTGCCGAGGTAGCTTTGCATCGTCTTGGAATCCCTCTGAAGAACGTCGTGTCAGTGGAGATTTCAGAAGTTAGCAGGAACATTCTTCATAGTTGGTGGGAGCAAACAAATCAAAAAGGAAATCTAATCCATGTTGGAGATGTACAGAAGTTGACCCTTGATAGGTTGGAGGAGCTCATCAAATCACTTGGTGGGTTTGACCTTATAATTGGTGGGAGCCCATGTAACAATCTTACTGGCAGCAATAGGGTGAGCAGAGATGGGCTTAAGGGTGAGCACTCTATTTTGTTCTATGAGTATTTTCGCATTATAAATGATGTTAAGGTTTTGATGGGTAAAGTTTAACGACTGGGCTTATAGGAGCTAAAAAAATATTAAAGGGTTTTTTGTTAATAGATATGTAAGGATATTTGTCTCTTAAATAGATTCCCAGTTGTAGACAAGTTTTTATAGAATGATGTCTCTCTTAGTTTCTAAATTTCTTCAAATGTGGTTCCAACCCTGCTGATGACATTTATAACTGTAAACATGCAATTTCATTCAGGGTGATGGCAAGCATATCTGGAAATTATTGGCTGCTTTGGATTATTAGATATGAGGTGCCATTAAATTCTTAATTATCTTTTGTGGAAACTCCACTCTTGTTTCATGTTTTCTTCCATACTTCCTTGTGCTTCCTGCCTTATTTTGGTTGATCCAGAGTTTGATTTTTAATTCTAAGCCAGTGTAAATTGAGATTTCTGTTGGAAGTATATCCAGCATGGCTGTTGCCATAACATTATTTTTCCTCATCACTGTTTTACAACTATTTGATTAATGATATGGAAGAAAGTAGGCAGATGGACGAAATAGAGGACCAAGAACTTGAACTCTTGAAACACCTATAATATGTTGTTGAATGTTCTGAAACTTAGTCTCAGACCACCATTTATTAGATTCTCATATAAATGACCATCTGCTGTTGTAACTCCTACACATGCCCCATGTATATATATGCAGGAGTTTGATTATTTTTACTGTTCTAGCGGATTGTTGACTTCCCATTACATATTTATGGTGGAAGCCCAGCAGCAGTTTTGTTGGGGTTACAGCCAAAAGGTTTTGCTAACCTCGCAGAAATGATTGTGAGGGTGGCTTCTTGCCCTATGCGAACATGGGCATATATGGGCAATCAGGCTAAACCACTTTAGGTGAATTTTTGACTGGGTGGTTCGAGTATGACCTAAACTAGCTGCATAGTTTTTAAGACTAGACCGGACCAGGTTAAACAAGAACCAACCTCCAACATCCTTACTGATTCCCAGTTTCCAGTTAGATGTTAGGGGTTTATGAAAACCAGTAGTTGTACTGGAACAGATTAGCATTAAAAAAAAGGGTTTTTGACAAATGCCTCCTAAAAATGTCCATTTATCCAAATGCCTCCTTACAACTCTTCTAATTGCAAACTCCCCCTCATTTACAAAACAATGTAGCACTTTGGTCTCTGTCGTTAATTTGGAACGTTAGATGTTAGTTTTAGGGTATCTAATAATCAAAATGCCCTTCTAATAAAAATCCACCAAAATTTAAAAATAAAATGACCAAATTGCCCTCATCTTCTTCAAATAGTTTAGGACTTGAAACTGAAAATCAAACCCTAAACCATTTGGGGAAGATGAACCCTAAATTCAAACCTCCAAAATTGAAAGAGAGAGAGATCATTATTTCTAATGCTCGTGATGGAAGGAAATGGTTCCATGTGTATAGTGATGAAGTGGTTTTCCTTAAAATCAATTTTTATTTTTTGGTTATCATTAAAAGTTCTTTAAATGAAAATTGCAGGGCATCTTAATTTGCCTGGGTTGATTCTTTGATTTGAGCCATCTCAATTTTCAAAGGGTGATGAACCCTTCATGTTGTTCTTAGCTTCCTCATCATGTGCGACCGTTTCACCTTTTAGGCATTAATCAATTAGGAAGAGTTCATGTGTAACCCTTAGCCTATAAAGAATGTGGAAAAGCAGAAAAAAAAAATTAAATGGTCATACGAGCCCTTTTGTCTGGCACATGATAGTTGCCGGATTCACCTTTACTTGTTTAATTAAGTATTAGGAGCAGGTCGCACTCAAATGCAAAGGCGAAAGCAATGCTTTATGGGCTTCAGAAATTATTTAAAGGGGGCTCTGAAAGTTCCATTTGCAGGTTTACATACATTTAATGCCTCGTGATCTTAACAGCTTCATATGTTTATTATGACTTCGTTGGAATTTTTATTACTATTCATTTGCTTTCTTTCTATGTTTAGACGAACCCCATTTTAATTTTGAAGGTTTGATTTTAGGGTTCATCTTCTCCAAATGGTTTAGGGTTTGATAATGGTTTAGGGTTTGATTTTCAGTTTCAAACCCTAAACCATTTGAAGAAGATGAGGGCAATTTGATTATTTTATTTTTAAATTTTAGTGGCTTTTCATTAGAAGGGCAATTTGATCATTAGATACCTTGAAACTAACAGCTAACGTTCCAAATTAACAATAGAGACCAAGTGCTACATTATTTTGAAAGTGAGGGAGAATTTGCAATTAAAAAAGTTGTAGGGAGGCATTTGGACAAATGGGCATTTTTAGGGAGGTATTTATCAAAAATCATAAAAAAAAAAAAACAAAAAGCAAGCATAAATCTTTTCAGAAAGTCTGATTTTCAAAACTATGCTATATACATGAGCTAGCTTGAAAATGGAGCTGGAATACGTGTTTGAGTTGATGTTTCAATTTTGAAAAAAATGGAAGAGGTTTCTCAGCAAGTGGAATAGAGGAGCGAGTCGAGCAACACAGAGGTGCAAGTACCCCCTGCCCCGAAGGCTCAAGCAGGGTGGGATGTGCAAGAGAGAAGCACGGTGGTTTGTGATTTTGTATGCATGGGTGGAAAGGAGAGAGCGTCAGAGGTGCAAGAGATAGGAACCACTAGAGTATATTCAAATTCAAATTTATGATGTATAAACATATCCATACAAATGCATCTCGTAGAAGTACATCTTAATAAAAAGATATTCCTACATAAAAATAAGCCAAATTTTCTTTGTGCCGGGGGCACAGGCTGCTCCAGACACATGGGGAGTGGGTAAAATGACTGCCCCACCCGTTTGAATGGCACAAATACCCAACCCATGTGTCTGGGTGCAGCTTGCAGTGCTGCTGCATAGAGAACATCTGCCCATAAAAATATATTCTTGTTTTACGTACTAACATCAAATGTGTAACTATTCTTTCTTCGTTTTATCACAATGAATAAATAAATTAAAAAAAAAAACATGAGAGATTGAAGGTTGACAATTAACAAATAGATCTCATAGGTGGGTTATCTTTGAAACTATGGTTATAAATCATTAAATGTTTATTCTAATAGTATTGAGAGAATCAAACCTTGATCTAATCTCATACAAAATTAAGCAAATAATACTTAACATTTATTCAATTAGTGAATCTGATAAAATATGCAATACATTATATAGGCCATGTGCTAATTCCAATTTAACAAGATTTTTGGAGTCTTATCGAAAGAAAGCTCATGAGAATTGGCTTTGATCTCTACTCTTGCAGAGGTAAATCCATCAACAATGTTTCGTTTTACACTCTAAAATATCTATGATTTTGTTAAAAAAAAATTCCTAGCCTCTCATATAAATATATAAAAAAATAGATGCATTAACTCATTAGAATGAGATTTTGTTAGAAACAATTTCAACAGTTTCTATGGGCAAGTATCCACATAAAGGAGTATTTAGATAGATACCATGGAGGTCGGTCATTTGCCACACGAAAGTTGAATTGGTGTTCGAATTTTGAAAGAGATAGTGCGTGCTGAGTGTTGGGAGAATAGTCCCACATCGACTACCCTTGACACCTTTTGTCCCTTCATATAACCTGTGTGTCTCAATGGTAACCGACGTGGTGATTTTAACTGTTAGATTAATTGATTTGCGTCCCCCTCCCGTGTATTGCCACACATCTAACTTGGAGAAACTCGATCAAGTGGACCAATGATTTGATATATGGCGAAAGACCAATGGTAAAAATGGATGATCTATCATCTATATCTTTTTGTTTTCCAAGGGCTTTTTTTCAACCCTCTAAAATGACACGTGGATAATATTGGGGCCTTTTGCTATAGGGATTATAGATAATGATTAATGTTGCGCTAAACAAACTGAATAATTTGGAGCATTCACAGGCGCTTTGGGAGTTGATTAATGCAGGGATTTAGTTCATGGTATCGGTGTCTGTATTAGTAACCACCAAAATTGATATGGATCGGCTATATCAAGCCGAATCAAACGATTTTGACCTACAACATTCCGATATTTTATTTTTTTTACTATCCCTCGATATTTTTGCTCCAAATGGTTGGTTTCGATCGATCTATTTGTTTTCATCTCTTATGATTTATAAAAAAACAAACCAATACCGAATCAATATTTGATCTATTTGATATGCTAACATACATACAATCATTACTCAATTCGATGAAATTCTTTGAATATTTAAGGAGATCTTCTATAATCAATCAGGTTCGTTGAATGGGATCAATTTGATTTTTGACACCCTATAGCAGATGAATTCTTTGTTGATAAAGTAGAAATTCTACATTAAAGTTGTACATGAAAATAATGATATTTGGATAAATTACATGTCACCCCTTGATTTTCAAATGAAACTTAAATCACCCCTTGGTTTTTGAAAATACTCATCCGTCCCCTTATACAGTAACGGTGTTAGTATTCTATTAGTTATTGGTGTGAAAGGATTGTTTTACCCTTGTACTAAAACATTAGAGTTAAATTTACAATACAAGGGTAAAATCATAAATCAACTCTAATCAAGGGTAGTTTAGGAATTTACATTTATTTAACTGGTTGACATCATCACTTACCAGCATAAAACTAATGGTATGACAAATTTGGATAAATTTGTCATATTGGGGTCTGATGCATGATGCAGGGGTGATTTGAGTATTTTCAAAAACAAGGGGTGATATGAGTTTTGTTTAAAAATCAGGGAGTGACGTGTAATTTACCCATGATATTTTTAGAGTGTATTTGTGTATTTGTGTATTTGCATAAGTGGTGTAATTTAAACAATAATGTGATTATTATAATATTACGATTTTACCCTTTAAAAATATCTCCTAGGGCAAAAATAAACATGCATCACTAGTGATACTTTATTAGTATTTTTCTGTCTTCCCTCTTTATTAGTTTTGGATTCATTTGTTTGGGCGGGAAAGGAAAGCAGTGAAGGAACTGTACAAAATATGATATTCTCTCTCTCTCTCTCTCTGTCTATGGAGAAAACCATCAGGTCTGAGTAAATCCTAAAAAAAGCATCCATGGCTCCAAGGAAGAAATATGGTTCATCTTCATCATCAAAGAAATCAAACCAAAACCACCAGCAATCCCAACCTTCCAAGTTCGGAATCCAACATTTCTTCGATCGCCACACTCAAAATGTTGCTCTATCAGCCTCTCAAAATGCCAAAACTCCCCAACCTCTACAAACATCCGTTCCCAAAAACCCTTCTCAGAGTACACCTCCCTCGAGTCTCACGGCAATCCCCGCCGCAACCTTTGTTGAATTCGGAAATGAAGAAAATCCAATCGAGGTCTCGCCTCCACATGTCTCCAAGTCAGTTCCATTCAAACGCTTTAAATTCTCACCTGGAATGGTTAGTTGTTATTTTCCTCAACTTTCTTGAGAATTTTAATCTGTTTCGGCATTTAGGATTTTATAGTTCGTTTATTAATTTTTTTTCTGTGGTGTTGTTGTAATAGTTGATAAAGCAGAGTCAGGATGATGGAGGTGATGAGATCACGTGGAAGATCTCTCCGGTGAATGAGCGGCTTCAAGCTGTCTCCAAGCATTTGCCTGAGATGATGAGAGCTTTGGCTGATGCTTCAAAGCTGAATTCTTTGAATTTTCACAAATGCTCGCAGAAACAGGTGGGTTTTACTTGCATTATCTTTCTGTATGGCTAATCTTTGATTGCAGTATTGGTAAACATTTGATCACATTGGTGGTGGTACAGAGTCCTCCTGGTTCAGTGGGAAAGCTCGAGACTTGGCTTTCTTCACCAGCACCAAAAGCCCCTGAAAGATCCGTGATAGTCTCAAAAAAGATTTTTCCAAGAGCTCTTGAGCCAGAACAGGCAGTGGAGTTCCAGGGTAGCTGTGTAACCTCCAGTGATCGGAATAACACTGGTGCAGTTAAACATCGTCAGAGTCCGTTCAGTCCTTTCCGGACTCCCCCATCGATGTCATATGGCCCAGATGATGTAATTGAAGTACTATTCTATTTCTATGCTTGCCAAATTGCCTGGATGGATAGTACTCTAAATCATTTTTATTTGTATTGAAATGCAGCCTGTTAATGGCAGCATGTCTAAAGAAACAGGCGATCAGCCAGGTTTACGGCAACACAGAAAGGTTCCTAAATGCAACTTTAAGCTTTTCTCCTTGCTTGTTTGTGTGTGTATATTTTGATATTTTAAGGGCCACTTTATTTGTTTAGCCTTTTCTTATAGGTTTTGTATTATTATTACACCTTATTGACAATGTGCAAGTCAAAAGATTGTATCGCATAAATTTGTTCTGGCATTTCATCTAACTATCTTATTGTTTCTCATATTTGTAGGCATTGCTTGAACTCTTAGACCAAGTGGAAGATGTTATTGCAGTTGAAGAATCAGTAACTAATGACCTGGAGGCGAATTTATCAATAAGTCAAGGAGACAAAAATAATACGATTTCTGTGGAAGCTGATACTGCACCAAAGACACTGGCTAAGTTTCCGCCACAGAGGTTTAATAGGAGATCCTCTGAACATAATTTGCTTGTGTTGGAGGTTTGCCTTTTATTCCATTCTCTTATTTTTTTTATTAGGGGTGATTGATGAGATCTTCCAAGAGATTGATGCTATTTTTTCATGTCCCTACTGTAGGTTTATGAGAAGCATAAAACTGGTGATTCATCCAGTGATCTGTCCCCTTTTAAGGTTCTTCTTGGACTTCAATCCTGAAATCATTTCTCTTCTCTTTGTAGACTACCCATAACGTATTAAATGTCTAATGTTTTTTTTTTTAATTAGGTTATTCGTCTATTGAATGAGCAATGTGGGGAGGAGCAGACTTTGCATTTGCATGATGAGTGGTAAGCACTTGGATTTCTATGGTTGGTCCTCTTGAGCTTATCACATGTTGATTTTGTCATTATCATCTTTTCTTTTTTATTTTTTGTATAAAATCAAAATTTTTGCTAAGTGGTATGACGATATGTTTTGGTTTTTCAATTAGGGTGTCCTAAGAACCCTCTTCCCCTTGGTAAAAGAAAAAAGAAAAAGAAACTGTTCTGAATTGATACCTCATCTACTGCTGAAACTGAAAATTTCAATTAATTAAATTATTGATTAGTATCTTGGTTATATAGTTCCTTGCTTTACAATTGGATGATATTTTATCAACCAATTCAACTTCACTCTTTTCATCTTACCATTGGATATTTTGATAAAAAAGTAGGATGAAAAAGGGTGATGGTTTAAATAACAGAGAAGCTTATTTTCTAAATATTGCCATGTTGGATATTGCATTTGTGTCAGATGTTGATACCATGACAACTCTCTCCAATAAACCCTATATAATTTTGATGGCAGGTGTCCAGCAAACACTCTATTTGAGTCAGACACAGCAACTGTGCTGTGTCTGTGTTACCAGGGCTTACAGCCTTACACTACAAAAAACGTACTTATAGCTGGCCAGTTAAAAGAATAATGAAAGCCAGCTGATTTCACAGATAAAACTATCACTTCACCTGTCTCATATTATAGAGTCTGGTATTAATAAACACATCCAGGCTAATTGAGCTGGTCTGTGTTACTGGCCAGTTAAAAGAATAATGAAAGCCTGCTGATTTCACAGATAAAACTATCACTTCACCTGTCTCATATTATAGAGTCTGGTATTAATAAACACATCCAGGCTCATTGAGCTGGTAAATAGTCCATCCTAAATGTTTCTTCTTCTTGAACTTAAAGTAGTTATACAAGACTGATAGTTCTGCTTCCTATTTTTTCCCAACCTAAATACACTGGGGTCTTAAATATTTTTATCCAGTATTTCTATTTACCCTGATTGATTGTTTTATTGGGTAAATGGTTTGGTCCTCTAAATTTGATTTTTAACCAGTGTTCCTTGACTTTTAGGTTTAACAGCATCATTGGACCTGGTGATACCATACATGTGATTGGAGAATTTGATGAACAAGGAAAATGTGTTGTGGACCATGACAATAATCTTGTCATTGTTGTTCCAGATATATTGGTATCTGGCACGCGGGTAATTATTATCTCTTGCTCTGAATTCCTTGCTAAAACTTCATTCATGAACACTATACTGGTTTTCATAATATTAAATTCATAAATGCAATAAGTACTTCTAAGGTGCTTTGAGAACTAAATGTTGTCTGTCCTTTCCTGTGATGGATGCTAACAAATTCAAAGCTATAGGTTGCTGCTAGTTTCAGCTGCCCCAGGAGAACTGTGTTGGATGAGAGGCTAAAATGTAGTGAGCATTCAACTGCTGCGTTGATTGGAACCTTGCTTCATCAGATTTTTCAGGTTTTATGATCTCAAGAAGCCTAATATTTCTCAAAATACAAGATTATAGTTGCTGCAAACTAAATTTGGCATGACATGCACCTGCTTTTCATGTATAAATTCTTTCCTTCTGTAGGCTGGACTTCTTAAGGAGCTTCCCACGAAAGGTTTTTTAGAGGAATATGCCAGAATAGTGCTCCAGAAAAATGTTGAGAGCTTGTATGCATGTGGAGGTGGATATCTGTAAAGGATAATTTAAGATCTCATTTCCCCCCTTTTTGTTCTAGATGTTATAGGATTAATTAAATTGCACACCCTTTGAAGTATGTATTCAATAGTTTATCCTTGCTTTATTCCTATTAAGTGTTCTACTTTTGTTTTTTTTTTTCAGATGAAATAGTATTAAAACATCCCTAGATTCCCCTCCCCCTAATGGTCTTAACATCTCTTATGTGGATTGTGCAGTAAAGGAGAAGGATATGCTTATAATACTGATTGAGGCAATTCCAAGAATAATGAATTGGCTCATATCCTTTAGGCATTCAGAGGTACTACACTAGTGGTTAACTGAGGCTGTTAATTTTTTTCAATGACATAATATGCATCAATTTAGTCCAGCTGTTGCTCTGATTCAAATAAATCATTGTTTACAGTTGGCCAAGTCTAAAAAAAGTAGTAACCATCTACCCTCCTTTATGCTATGAACATTTCTCCCTTTCCCCTCCCTCCTTTCTCCCCTGCTGCCTACTTTCTTCTTATTCCTCATGCTAATGGTTTTGTCAAGATCATTGACAGAAAACAGGACTTCCTACTGTTGCTTTTGGATCCAATGGTGGAGAAAAAAAGGTCACCATAAGTGAGGTATGGTGTTCATTTGGTCTTGTTCAGGTGCATAGGCAAAGTTTTGAGTTTAATTTCATGCATCTTCATGTTTACGTGATGTGCCCATTTTTTTTTACAAATATGCTTATTTACTTGAGTGCATTATGCATTCAAGCACGGATGTGGTTTGCTCCAAAAACCAAAATTGTTGACTTGCATAAGAAATATATCAGTAACATCCCACAATTAGGAAAAAAACTATTGAACGTACCCGCACTTAAAGTTGAATTACAGATTTGACCATAAAAAACTCCCTCTTTAGATTATTTACATATATCTGCTTCTAGATTGTTTTGTACACTTCCTAAACAAGTGGCACAAATTTGCATCCCTATTCTAGAATTTTATGATTATCTATTTATTCTTTACACCCATTCATGCAGATGCCCCTCTTGTCCTCCTACCTCTCTTAATAATAATAATAATAATAATAATTATAATCATAATCATAATCATGATAGTAATAATAATAATAATAATATTAATAATATATATACTAGGGAGAAAGAACGCTACCTGGTCATGTGCGGCCCCTGCGCCCAGACACAGGGCAGCGCGAAATGACCACCGTGCTCCCATGAAAAGGAGGAGATCCCTGGGGGTGTGGCAGTCATTTTGTGCAGTCCTGTGTCTGGGGGTAGGGACTGCGCGCCGCACACGACCAGGTAGCATTCTCTTTTCCTATATAATAATAATAATAATAATAGTTATTATTATTACTGTTAGGTTATAGAATAGATTCAATTCTTCCAACTGTTCATTTGCTTATATGCAGACTCAATGTATCAGGCTTTTGAGAGGTTTATTTCAAAATGTAGATAATAGATATTGAGGAGATGGCATGGGCCCCAAGATATGGTTTGAAAGGAATGATTGATGCTTCTGTTCGAGTTAAAATAGATTCGGAGACCAGTGGGGCCGAGGAGAAAATAATGCCTTTGGAGTTTAAAACCGGTAAAGGAACCACTGGCCAGGTAACTTTACATCCACAACAGAACATGTTGAAAATGAAAAAATGGATGAGATTTGGATGTAACTCTTTTTTTCAGTCATTAATGTAATTTCCACTTTTCATTTTCATGATGGTAATGTAATTCATATTTATCTCTTGTACAGTCTGCTATGGAACATTGTGCCCAGGTGATCCTATACACTCTCCTAATGTCGGAAAGGTATGTCTAATTAAACCTTTGTTCCCTCAATTTGTGCGTTATATCTTACTTTGAGGATATATAATGAAGGTGAAGTCTTTTTGTTCACTTTCTACTTGTTCCTTCTTTTTTCAGATACTTGGAACATATTGATTCTGGCCTTCTTTATTATCTCCATACAGATCAGACACAGGTAAGTTTCATAGTTCCATTGCAGTTATTATTGATTCTGCATGTACGTGAATTAACCATTTAACAATATTTCCATATTATTTGGTCTAGGGAGTTTTAGTTCGAAGATCTGACTTGGTAGGGCTAATCATGCGCCGTAATGAACTTACAAAAGATATCCTAAAGGCATCAACAACACAGCAATTGCCTCCAATGTTACAGGTTTGCATTGCTGAGCTATTGATCTTCTATTTTCTACATATTAATTAGCAGGCTTGCTATTTGATTTTATGTTGCATCTTCACTTGCAGAATCCAAATATGTGCAAGAGTTGTCGCCACCTTAGTGCTTGTACCATTTATCATAAGGTAAAATTTTATCCTTATCAACGATTAGGCTGAACTAGTGGGTGAGCCTTGGCGCAATGGTTAAAGTTGTGCTATTGCAACATGTTGGTTGCGGGTTCAAAACTTGGAAACAGCCTCTCCTGTGAAACAGGGGGTAAGACTGCATACATTGGCCCCTCCCAGACCCTGTGCACTGGGATGCTCTTTAACGATTAGGCTGAACTGCAGTGTAACAAATACTTCTATTGAATATTGGATCCTTGGACTAATTCTCCCTACCATGATCAGGCACATGGTGGCAACACAGAGAGCAGTGGATTGGGTGATGTCTTTGACACACATGTCAAACACTTAAGTGGTACTCATTTTGGTTTCCTTAAAAAATGGGATCGGTTGATTGACTTAGAAGCCAAAGAGATGCAGGTCACTTTCACACTAAGTTTTTAGGGTACTAATACCCAATCAACCATCACTTAATTCTTTGTACTCATTGTACTTTGACTACTTCAGGCTGCAAATAGAAAGATCTGGCGTTCACTTGGTCTTAGGAGTGAACACTCCAGTGGCCTATCTTCTGTTATTCTTGATGCTTCAGACAAGCTCTTCCCCACTAATTGTCCCAAAGATGGCAGATATCTCTACCGGTTTGTACGTCAAGATTTGCCTAATTGTGACCAAGAAACAGATAATGGGCAGATTCTAAATGCTGTCTCTTCTCCAATAAAAAACCTGGATTGCACACTAAGAAGTGGGGACCATGTGGTATAAACTCTTCTCTCTCTCTTTAACATTTTTTAATTTAGCGGTGACACCTATCATGTGGACAGATGTGGGTGGGTCCATGTGATAGAGGACACAACACTATTTCACTGGCCAAGTTTCATCCTTAAAAAGTAAGGGAAGTGATTAAAAAGTGAGTGCAGACTGCAGAGTGACAAAAAAATTATAAAACTGCAGCTTAGATGACAAAATACCAATCTTATAGTTTTTCTAAACTTCAGTGGTTTTTTTTGACTCACTTCCCTAGCTCATTTAGGGTTGAAACTTGATTAACTACTCAATCACATGAATCCACTCGTGTCTATCTATGTTTTGCCATGTTACCGGTGTTTGTAATTGATTCTTTGTGATTTATATTCTATAGATCGTGTCTGACAGGAACTTGTGAGGTACTGTGCCATATGATGTTGGAAACCCCTTTTAAGATGTTATGTTTGCTACTGTTCAAGATGCATATTACTTATATATTGACGGACCTGTTTTGAATGATCTTTTGAAATCTTTTTACAGATGTGTGCTAAATATAATATTTTGTAAACTCTCATATGTCCTTGATTTCCCATGCTAACATTCATCTATACATATGTACTTAAAATTTCATGAGCTGCTGCATGTAATTAAGTCTTATTTCTTGCTTTGTATGTTCTTATCCTTTTTGTGTCTAGATACTCAGCACAGAAGCTGGCCATGTCGCAGTTGCCAATGGAGTTATAACTGACATCAGTCGCTTTCATGTTTCTGTAAGAACTATACTCTCCATGTTGTGATTTCTATTCTTTTTGTTTATTATGTGTACCATTTTGATAACTTTTAAGAAGAGAGGATAGGCACACCACCCGTGTGTGGTAAGCTAGTGGGCCGCACCAATGCGGAATGGGGCATCATACAGGAGGGGCAGGGGGGTCATTTCAAAGGGGGGAGTGAAAGATAGACACAGCGCCCGCTAGCTTGCGGCACATGGGCGTGGTGTGCCCAGTCTTTTCCCTAATTTTTAATACCGGTCAGCTGCTCAATATAGTTTCATGCCGTAATTAGCAGGGAATATTTGTAATTAATGCTTCATCATTACTATGTAATATTACATTAGTAAACATTCTTAGATGTCATGTGTTTTTTTTTCCTTTACAAAAATTCTCGTAGGTATCCTTTCCTCGACGCTTACGTCTTCCGGGGAACAAATCTTCTTTAGAGATGGGAGATCTCCTTCAGGAGGTGTGGCGGATTGACAAGGATGAATTTACCACCTCTTTTGCAATTATGAGGTTTTTCCTTCCCTGCAGCCTTCAATATTCTGAGAAAACTGTTGTAGCTAGGATGCTTCACTGTGGGGAAGGGGAAAAAAAATTGGATGCTAACTTTCTGTCTCGTTCTTGCTTGTGTTGATGAAGATTCAACCTTATACAACTGTTTGTTCAAAGTGCCGAAGCTTCTCGTCTTAGAAAGATGATAGTTGATATTGAGGTGAATATTTTACAAAAAGGCAATTTGCTCAATGCTCTGCTTGGTGTCACTATAAGTCACTAATACCTTTTGACTTTTCCAGGCACCCAGGTTTGACAGTGCAGGTATATTCAGCCAAGATCCAGCAATATCTTATGTCCGGTCAGAGAAGAATCTAAACAAGGACCAGCGCAAAGCCATCCAAAAGGTACTTATCTGTTCAGCTCTTTATGCTGTGTTTTCATGGTGTCCCATTTGTTTTCTGTTTTGCATGTCAATTAGTTATTTGTATTTAGTATCTGGTTGTTGACATATTATGTTTCTCAAACAAGTAGTGTCACTTACCAGACAATATTATCTGCAGATACTTACAGCAAAGGATTATGCTCTAATTCTAGGAATGCCTGGAACTGGCAAGACTTCCACTATGGTGCATGCTGTGAAGGCATTGCTGATGAGAGGTGCATCCATTTTGCTCACATCATACACAAACTCGGCTGTTGATAATTTACTTATCAAATTGAAAGCTCAGGTTGTCTCTGATTCAAATGTATTTTGTAATATATTCTAATGATGATAGCATGTTCAGCATTCATCTAAACTTATTTCTTTTTTATCTGCAACCATGATTAACAGTGCACACTCTGAAAGGGAGATGATTTTCTAAATCATCATGACTAGTATCCCCAAGTCGACCTAGAGTTGATCAGCATGGCTAATGGCTGAGGGAATTTCATTTATAAGTCTGGCCCTTCCAAGTTCTAGTAGTCGACTCGTGAAATCACACCCTTTCCTCAAATATTAAAAATTTGATTCATATTACTTGTCAGAACTATTAGACTTCTTGAAAGTGGGTAGAGAATTAATGTAAATTTTTTTAAAAATGTTATAGAATCAGAGCTTAAGAACCAAGATCGTGTAGAAGAAGAAAGAGAGAGAGAGAGAATAACTACAAGTTGCAGACAACTCTGACGGTAGACTTGTTAGATCCTCCTACTGTGGGTTAGTGATATATTTATAATAATAAGAATCAATAACTACAAGTTGCAGACAACTCTAACTTATGTTATTACACATAAGCTCTTACGAAGAATAGACAATGGACAATGACAAAAAAACAATAACTATAACTAATAAATAAAAACCACTAGTAATAAACAAGGACCATAGCTAACACCTAACAACTTTAACACTCTCCATCAAGGTGGAGCATATGTATGTGTGTGTGTGTATGTATAGATCATATTTTAGGGCTGATTTGGGAGTAGCTCCGATACATGAGAAATTACGAGAAAGTTGTTTGAGGTGGCATGGCCATGTTCAATGGAGGCCTTTGGATGCTCCAGTATGGAGGTGTGATTTGATTCAGATTGAAGGAACTAAAAGAGCCAGAGGCAGGCCTAAAATGTCCTTTGAAGAAGTGGTGAGGAAAGACATGCATAGCTTAGTCCTTGTATCAAATATGAACTTGAATAGAGCTGATTGGAGGGCAAGGCTATTGGAACAATTAGAACAGAAATAATCGTAAGTGCCAAACTTGAACTGACACAACCGTTGTAGAAGCCAGTGGACACCAAACAACAGAACCACAGGAGAAAAACTTCTTCCAGTCGCAGCGCCATGTAAACATATCAGCCACATGCAGCAGCAACGAAGAAATTTTTTCGTGAAGAAGAAATCCAGAAAACAATATAAGTGGTAGAAAATATCATCTGCAGGCTAGATAACAGTAGCAGCAACAGAAACAATAAAATCCCAGGAAATAGCAGCTACAGAAGATGAATAAATCATTGCTGTTGGCTAGAAATCTGAAATCTAGAAGATCTTCAGACAAGCAATAGGGAGTAATCTTCAACAGAAAGAACTCCAGGTAGAAGGAAATCTTCAACAGAAAGAACTCCAGCGAGAAGAAATCCACAATAACATATCTTCAATAAGAAGACAAATAACAAATCTTCAATAAGAAGAGAAACAAATAACCTCCAATAAGGAGACGGGCAAATAATCTCCTATAAGGAGACATAGGAAAATAATCTTCGATAAGAAGATAATGTTCAATAAGTAGACACCAACATGTTAGGAGTGGTCTTGATAATTCCCAGCATCACTATTCTTCCCCTCACGTGTAGCACTACACATGGACAAATAACACGGGAAGTACAATAAATAACCAAGAAAACCAACAATGGCCGGACAATATCATGCAAAATTATCAGCAGCAGTTAAGCACCACTGCAGGAGAAATCAGCAGCAATATCAGCAACAATATAATAAGAACAGATCAATATCAGTAGCAGCGCATGACAGATTAACAGCAGGTTCGTGGGAAGGGAAAATGTTGAGTCAATATAAAACCACAACTATAATAGCCACAAACAGTGAATAATCATAGCCATAACCCACTGGTGGCAATATCACTGCTGGATCAATCAAAGATCGGAACTTCCATAAAAGAATCTTGTAGAATATACCTGATCATTCCATCCTTTTTGGATTATTTTCCACATCACTAGAGGGGACTTCGATCCAAATTTCACATACTTTTGTGGTGATTACATCCTGCTATTACAATTTCTACAATTCTGGGTTGGTATTTCGGTTTGAGGGAACTTACTGCTGCGAATTACTGTTGGTCTCTCAGATCAATATTCTTACTCCCTACTTGAGTTATTACTACAATTGGTTGCCGTTTTACATGCTGCCCTTGATTCCTATATTGCCAATTTGTATGATGGCTGATCCCAAGGCTCCAGTTGACAGTATTCACATTTATATTATCAGTGAGAAGATGTTCAATTTCAAGCAAGACAAGAATATATCCCAAACCTATGATCTTTATGAGAAGGTGTTCAACTTCAAGCAAGGGGATAAGTCCCTCACTGAATATTTCAACAGCTATAAGGGCATTATAGAGGAACTCCAGATCCATCAACCACGTACTACTGATCTGGAGCAACCAAAGCTTCAACAAGCTGAGTTCCATGTTGCAAAATTTCTAGCTGGTCTCCATCCTGACTACCAGGCTGTCAAAAGTCAGCTCCTTCTTGGTGAGAAGGTACCTTCATTGAATGAAACATTCTTTCGTCTTCAACGTTTGGTAACTGCACCCAAAGTTGATCTTTCCCCCACTCTTCAGGAAGGTTTAGCCTTTATTGTTAACAGAGGACGAGGTAATTCCTTTCCTAGTAGAAGCTATGGTAAATGGAGAGGTCGTGGTTGTGGATGTAATGGTCATGGTTCTAGTGGACAACAATTTGATAGGTCTTCTCGATATTGTACCTTCTGCAACAAGCCAAATCATACTGTTGACACATGTTGGGCCAAACATGGTCGACACAACTGGGTAAATGAGTTAGCCAATTCAGCCAGTACTGATAGTACTATTGAGCGAATGATCACCAGTGACACCATACTTACATCTTCTTTTGGAGAATCTGCCACAGATCTACATCTATCTCTCATGATGATTATTAATCGGCTACTAAAATGGCTCCAACTACTTGAGCATTTGCTTCTATTTCCACTACTACTTTAGCACATACAAGAAAGTCAGCCTTCCTTACTACCACCCCTTGGATTATTGATTCTGGAGCATCTTCCCACATGACGGGTAAGTCTAACCTATATACTTCCTTATCTTCTATTCCACATTCAGCTCTTGTAATTCTTGCTGATGGTTCCTTTACTCATATTGTTGGTCATGGAACGGTATCCCCTATTGCGTCCATGACCTTATCATTTGTTCTTTATGTTTCCAAATTACCACTGAGTCTTTAATTTGTGAGTATATTATTTGGATGGCACTGGACCTTCTACTGCAGCTACTACATCTACTAGTGGACCCTCTCCTCTTCAGTGACATTTCGTTTGGGTCATCTATCCTTGTCTAAGCTTCAGTTGATGGTTTCAAGTTGCAAGTCCATCTCTCCTCTTGAGTGTGAAGTGTGTGAACTTAGCAAACATCATCGATCGTCGTTTCCTCCCCATAGTGATTCTAAGTGTCACACCCCGGCCAGGTTATTAAGGGCCAAGTGTGGCGGGATGTCTCTGACATCTAGCCAATCCCTAAGGATCACAAGTGCAGTACCCTATTCACAATCATTGCTGACAGATACAGTAATCAGAGGCAGCGGAAACAATTTAATTAATAGAGATAACATCATTAGTAAGAGAAGTCTAAATGATATTTCATTTATATAAATGATAAGGCTTGTGATACAACTATACAGTTCTCAAAGGTAGCACAGAGTAAAAGTATACAAGAAACTATACTATAACTATATAAAGCATTTATAAAGCATAAAAGAGTGGGGAGGTAGCCTGGACTATCAGGCCAAGATCAGGAGGTTGCGCAATCATCACGTGCGCACGAAGTATCGTGCATTTCAAACTCCAGCGCCGCAAAGCCAACATTAAAAGTAATTAAATCACCTGAAAAATAAGAATATCCACAGGGGTGAGCTCTCCACTGAGCCCAATAAGGGGGAGGGGAAGCACACATACACAGTAAATCATGATGCATGTCCTAACTAGTATGCTCCTAGCATAGTTCTAAGTCTCATGAGGTTTAAGTACTACGAGAAGTAGATGCTAGCCTCGAAGAGAACCCGCCAGGAAAGCATGGCACAAGGCAGCTCCAGACGTTGGTCACCCGAGCGAAACCATTCTACTACGGTGAGGACCTGCCAGATCGGCATGACACCAGGCAGCGGACCCGACAAACCCTCAATGACCAACCTTGTCTGTTTATTCCCACAGCGGAGCGGACACGTTAATATGGGACAGAAGATGGCACCCCGGCATGTCCCTTCTACGCACTCATGGGTCGTCCAACACCTTTCCCCTGTTAGTGGGCGTAGTACTGGGTTATAAATAACAACCTAACCCAGTGCAATCTAATTATGATGTTACAATCATGGATTGAGTTATAGAGTACTGATTTCCATCATCAATAGTTTCACATAAATAATATATCAGTGCAATGCAATGCAACATGCTCATATGCAGCCTAGTTCACAGTGCATTCTAATGCATTAAAAACAAGCTAGGAAACTATATGTCTCAGATACAGTTATAATGATGCATGGTATGACAATCAGCACAACATAGAAATTAAGATGATAAACACACAGAAATTAAGGTCAAGATCCCCTTACCTGTAGTTGTAGCTAGCCTAGGTGAATAAACTCCAATAGGCAGGCAAGAACAGACCAAGATAGTCCTAAATATGAGACAATACAATTATAGATTAGTTATAGAAGGAATCCTAGGTCAGTTACCCACCAACAATCCAACAAACCGACTAGAAACAGTAGAAACAACCCTAAACAACATACCAAACACCATGCAATAGGTTTTGGGATGGTCCAAGGTCAAGTCCCAAGGGGTCTAGGTCATAAGGGCACAAAAATGGGGGAGCCGGATGCAGACTTCCAGGGAGCCGGTCAACCGCCCTTGGGCCTGCAACAGCATCCGGGTCAGTATCCGAATTTGGGGGTTTTGCTTCAATTGGCCAGATCTTTGCATGCATGGCCCAAATTAGGAGTTTTAACATTAATTCAAGGTGGGTCAATCTATCTTGGGTTCCAATTTCATATTTGGCTTCCTAATTTAGGGATTTCATAATTTAAACATAAATTAGTTGACTTAGGGTTTATGGTTTGCCATTAGAAACAGCAACTGGGCTGATTAGAGGTACAACCATGAAGATTCAGGCATAGCTGAACCTAAACAGCACTAAACAGTAAGAAATTAGGTGGAACTTCCACTGTTTAAGCTTGGATTAAAAGCTTTAATGGCAGAAATCTATTTAGGCATAGTCTAGGCTGAAATTAGATCAAATTTAGAGGAGGAGGAGATGGAAACAGCAGGGATTCTCAGAGCTTACCTGAAATCAGCAGCAAGAAGGGACGATGGCAGCTTTGCCTTTATGCTCCAAGGTCTCTAATGGAGGTCTCTAAGCTTCCAACTCAAGTCTAAGATGAATTTCCAAGGTATGCTTCTCATTTCCCTTCTTCTTCTTCTCTTTTTCTTCTTTCTTTCTTATTCTCCAAGGCTGGAACGATTCTAGTTCCTCTTCTCTTTGTTGGTGAATAATGAATAGTGTAAAGAGGGTTATATTTATAGAAACTTAAGCACTAAGGGGTAAATTTGTCTTTTAGACAGAAATTAGATTTAAACTAATTTCTAAAATAGTTTATAAACCTGAATTTGTATTTATTGGTCTATTCTATCCATAACTTGATGCCTGCCGACATTAAAGGTCATCCGAACACGGGTAACTGTCTGGAACAACATTCCCCACTGGGGAACTGGGTCCCACAGTGACAATTTTACTAAAATACTCTTCTAACCCTATTTGGTCGTACAAAACGTTTTATAAATATATTTTAAATTATACTTACATTGAGTTTAATTAAGGGGGAGGTCCTGCAGCCTGTCCGGCCAGTAGACCAGACACAGGTAGCTTTGGTGCGGGGTCCCATAAGGTTAAAATTACTATTCTGCCCCTAATACACTAATTAATTAAAAATACAACATATATACATATAAAATGGGATTCTTACCTGGGATTCGGCCTAAGACAGAGAGAGGTTTCGCAGGCCATCAAACCAGCATGCCAAGCACAGGAAAAAGATGTGATGTTGCCCATAGCTTGAGGTTAGCATGGGAAATATTGAACCAAAATCTGAAATCACTCGGGTTCCAAAAGTTCAATTTTTTTTTTTTTTTTTTTGCGGGTTTCACACTAAGAGTCGGTCTTTATTTTTGTTAAACATCTGATATTTGGGGTCCTTGTTGTGTCAGTAATAGGTTGGGGTTCTCTTACTTTGTTACTTTTGTGGATGATTATTCCTGATTGACTTGCGTATATTTGTTGAAAGATCGTTCCGAATTTCTTAATGTTTTTAAGAATTTTTATCAAGAAATAAAGACTCAATTTGCTTCCATTAAGATTTTCAGATCTAATAATGTCCTTGAGTATATTCAGTGTGAAATTTCTAAGTTGTGTTTAGATAATGTTATGCTCCATCAAACGAGCTGTTTCGTATACCCCCCAACAGAATGGGGTGGCTGAACGTAAAAGCACACTTGCTAGAAATATCTTGCTCCATTATGATTCATATGAATGCACCTAAACAATATTGGTGTGATGCTGTCCTTACTGCCTGTTATTTGATCAACCGGATGCCATCTTTTGTCCTCGATAACCAAGTACCTTATTCTCTTTTATATCCTATCGTGTCTCTGTTTACTTTCCCTCCCCAAGTATTTGTTTGTGTGTGTTCTGTTCATATTTTACAACCTCATATCAATAAATTGTCTCCCCAGGCGGAAGTGAAATTTCTTAGTTATTCTCACACTTAGAAGGGTTACAAGTGTTTTGACCCTGTAACTTATTTGCAATTTCTTAGTGCTGATGTCACCTTCTTTGAAAGTACTCCTTTTTATTCTTTGCTTGTCTCATCTCTTGTTTCTACTGATAGTTGCCCTTCTATTCTTGCTATTGTACTATTTGGTGCTGCTCCTCCATTGCATGCTCTTCCTTTGCCAGTATATCAACGTCGTAAGAAGATTGTGCCTTCTACTTCAGCTCCTGCTCCTGTTCCACCGTCCATACAGTATGATCCTGTTCCAACTGTCCTACAGATCTCCCCGTTGCTCTTCACAAAGGTATTCGCTCTTGTGCTAAAATTTTTTTGACTGCTTAGACAGTTATATGTCTCTTTCTCATCGCCCATCGTTTATGAATAATTTTGTTTTCATTGTCTACTAACTCTATTCCCAAGAATCATTAGGAAGCTTTTTTTCATCCGAGGTGGAAAGTGACTATGGAAATGGACATGGATGCTCTTTTGGCTCGCCAATCATGGACTTTTGTAGAATTGTCCCCAAGTAAGGATTTTGTGTGTTGTCGTTGGGTCTACACAATTAAGTACAATCTTAATGGATCCGTTGAGCACCTCAAGGCTCGGTTAGTTGCAAAGGGGTACACTCAGACTTTTGGTGTCGATTACTTCGAAACCTTTTCTCCTGTTGCTCGTTTGAATTCTGTTCACGTTCTTATATCTTTCGCAGTGAAATTTGGACTGGACTTTATATCAAATGGACATAAAAAATGCATTTCTTTATGGTGATTTACAGGATGAGGTTTATATGGAGCAACCTTTTGGGTTGTTTCTTAGAGGGAGAATTCTGCCCGTGTATACAAGCTACACAAGGCTATTAACGGGTTGAAACAGTCAGCTAGAGCTTGGTTTAACAAATTCAGCTCTAGTGTTACTCGTTGTAGTTTTTTCCTATGCTATCTAACCACAAATTGTCCGGCGCCATGCCTTGAAAGTGGTTGTTATTGTTGTTTAAGTGGATGATATTATTATTTCTGGGAATGATGCTTCAAGTATTGTAAAAGTAAAGTCCTATCTTCATCAACATTTTCAGATGAAGGATTTAGGTCCTCTCAGTTTTCTTGGTATTGAAGTACCAAGGAGTAAGAAAGGAATTAATCTATCACAACGGAAGTATGTGCTAGACTTCTTAACTGAAACTGGTATGCTTGCATCCAAACCGGTTGATACTCCCATGGATCCACATTAGAAATTGGAAACTTCTAGCAATGAGGAATTTGAAGATAAACGGTATAGAAGACTTGTCAGGAAATTTATTTACCTTATTGTGACACGACCGGATATTTCTTTTGCTGTTAGCGTTATTAGTCAATTTATGCAATTGCCTCAGAAGGTTCAGTGGGAGGCAGCTTGTCGTATTCTGAGATATTTAAAGAGAGCTCCAAGTAAAGGACTCACTCATCGTCCTCATTAGACTATTGATCTGGTAGGATTTTCTTATGCTGGTTGGGCTGGATCAGCTGGTGATAGGCGGTTTATCACATGGTATTGCACATTCGTTGGTGCCAATTTGGTTACCTTGAGAAGTAAAAAAGCAGACAATTGTGGCTAGATCCAGTGTTGAGGTTGAGTATCGAGCTATGGTTCACACTACAACCGAATTGATGTGGTTGAAGTCATTACTTCAAGAGTTGGGGTTTCCAGTCACGTCACCGATGAATGTGTTTTGTGATAACTAGGCAACTATCTATATTGCTAATAATCCAATGTTGCATGAAAGAACTATGCACATTGAAGGTGACTATCACTTTGTACGGAATGCCATCATAAAACTAGCTGATTGTTACTCCATTTGTCTCTTTTGCAAATCAACTGGGTGATGCTTTTACCAAACCTCTGTTTTGCCCTGCATTCAGGAAAGTCTATTCCAAGCTAGCATGGGTGACTTGTATGCTCCAGCTTGAGGGGGAGTGTTAGCAGGATGCTATAATGTACCAAGGGGTATATTTGGAATATGCTACATAGGGGGGGTGTCCCTATCGTGGTTTGGTGTCTTTATTGTGTTGTTTTCCGAATTAGACTAAGACTTCTCTTCTTACATAGCTAAGTATCTAGAGTAGTTTTTCTTTTGTTATTGGGATTCCTACTTGTTCTCTAAGTTGGGATTCCTAGTTCTCTAAGTTGTAGTTCTTCTTCTTAGTATAAATACAATCAGTAGGGGGGCTGCTGTGTTCATTGAGCCTGTGTGCTATTCTCAGCAGTCTCACCTTCTTCTCTCTTTGTTTCTCTGTGGTTGCTGGCATTTAGTGAAAGGTATTGTTACATACATAAAATACAATGCAAATCCGTCTTCATCTTGACATTCTTTTTATGTCTGACCAAATTGTCTTTTTATCTTCCAAAATGTGGGATATCTTTTCTAATTTACCTGATTGTGACTGTTGCAGGGCATAGATTTTGTACGTATTGGAAGATATGAAGCTGTGCATGAGGAAGTTCGTGGCCACTGTTTTTCAGGTCGACAGATAACCCCATTTTTGGCAATTGTTTCCTCACCACTTTCCCTGATTTGGATCCTGTTTAACATGGTTTTATCTTAATTTTGTCTGATAGCGACGGGCACATGCAGTGTTGAAGAAATTAAGCTAAGATTAGACCAGGTCAACATTGTTGCAGTAACTTGTTTGGGGATAACTCATCCCCTGCTTGCCAACAGGAGGTTTGATGTTTGCATAATGGATGAAGCTGGACAGATTACACTGCCTGTATGTGTATTCTTCTTATTAATCGCAAATTGGTTTACCTATATCAACCTGCTAGTTGATTACCCCTGTTTGATATTGTAGATTACTTCAGTTTGGCAACTTTGAGAAACTAGAATTCTAGGACTTGATTATCGTCCAAGGAATGCCAAATCTTACTTTTACTGAGAATGGAATCATGTTTAATGTATTCGTCATATAAATAATCTCAGATGGCTACATTGTGTCCGTCAAGTTCCAAGATGGTAAACACAATTTCTATGGTAGAGCTCATAAGAGTCTGACTAGTAGCAAAGTTGGGAAAACTTCTTAATGGTTGAGGATTTTCTTTATATGCGTGTTGGGGTGGGGGTTAATTCTCAACCGGTGGACATGATGAAGATGGCATGTAGGTCTGTTCTATGTTTGAAAGGAAACTAGTGACTGGCCTGCTGTACATTTTGCATTTTATGATTATATGGATATTTTATCAAATGCACCCCCTATAATTTCTTATCTTATTTATCATTTTTGGTCAAAATCCCTCCTTGACCTCCCTCCTCTCTCTCTCTTGTACTTGTTTAATGGGATTCCTATAGTGCAATAATTTAAGTAAGCAAGTGATTGTACATCATTTCATCTTCAATGTAGTGATCAAGGCATTACTCTTTCAGTTTTGATGGTTGACTAGTTACCATAATAAATTAATAATAGTATTGACTTTCAGCTGCCATTATTCTACCTGATTTTATTTTTCCTGTTGGAAATCATCAGTTTTATCTTGCAAACTTTCATATGAAGCTATGCATGAACTGCATTTATTTTGGCTTATTAGTTTTTAGTTTATGGAAATATGAATCTCAAATAACTGTAGACTTCTTCATCACATCATATCAAAATTTTTAATGAGTGGATTACATTGCTGACTTTCACTTGATGCAATTCCTCATTAAAAAAAAACATTGTTGACAATATAGTAACCCGCAAGATAGTATGGTTTCTTTATCCAGCTTGTAGAGAATGGTATTGGGTTAAAATTTACTTTGATTTCTTGTACTGCATTCAATGTGATGTGTATTTTTAGTATACGTCAATCTGTTTGAACTTCTAAAAAGATCCTTTTACATGCTCTATATTTGGCATATGTAATGATTGGATTCTTCTATTCAGGTATCCTTGGGGCCCTTGATGTTTGCTTCAGTATTCGTGCTTGTTGGAGATCATTACCAGTTACCTCCACTCGTCCAGGTATAAATTGATGTAGTTAATGCTCAAAGCTTCTTCACTTAATTGACTTATCTGTAATTTATCTGTTTTATTCTGTTATTTATAGAGCACAGAGGCTCGGGAGAATGGGATGGGAATAAGTTTGTTCTGCAGACTCTCAGAAGCACATCCTCAAGCAATTTCAGCATTACAATGCCAGGTAATTCATGATTAAACCAGATTATTATGCTTGAAATTTTGTTATAATTATGTAAAAACTGACAGGACATGAATTTTAATACATGAAGTATCGAATGAATGCTGGCATCATGGAACTCTCAAATGCCTTAATATATGGGAACAGATTACGCTGTGGTTCCCCCAAAATAGCAAATGCAAAACTCCAGTTTCTATGTGCAAAGCCCAGTATACCATGGCTGAAGGAGGTAAGCTGAACAGTTTGCAGAGTGCTTTTTTTTTGTTTGAAATTATGTTTCTTTCATGCAATTCTACAGTCTGTGAAGTCTCTGCAACTTATACAGATGTAGTCTTAGTGGAATATAAAGCTTTTGTATGACAAATGAGTGAGAACCTTACATAAAAAACATTTTCAGATTGGTTTGTTTGCTGGGTTAGTAAATAAAATGATCTAAATATTAACCATGTAAGAAAAACATGGTTTAAATTGATGTTAATGGGGTTGGCAGCAATGGACCTTGAATGTTATTCTTTTGTTATAATATCAATTATCAGCTATTTATGGCATGTGTCTAATTTTAGTAATGCTAATCGTGAACTTTTAAATGAAACAATTACTGTACCATTATAATTCCCGCTGTAATGATATTGACTGATAACATATTATATATATATATATTAAATGATAATGACTGATGATGTATGTTGTGGCATCAACATTTACCATATATATAACAATGATTATTTGATTAGTCACAATATTTTTAGAAGCATTACCAAGTTAAAATGTTATTTATTATTTTTCTTGATGAGATGCAAGGATTCAATATCAAATAGTAGTGAGATTAAAAAAGGTAATACGAGATGGATATAACATATCATATTGCTTTTTAATGAATAATTAAATTTTTTTTTTAATAACAACCAGCAACGGTACAAGGAGGACAAGCCTTAGGGCTCTGAAGCATCCTTTTAAAAACATGTACCCGTTACAATCCTTAAGCATCTCTTGTTTAGTTAACTCATCTGCCAAGGCATTCATTGGTCATGGCATTGATATGAAAAAATGGTCAATGGCTTCAATAGCAAGGTAAGATGGTGCCCAAGATTGCCATGAGTGGATGAGAGCTGACCATAGTTAGTTAAAATGGGAACGGGAAAAAAAACTTTGTTAGGTACTGTACGTTTAAAACAGCTCAAAATTCAAACGGGACGGTGAAAAAGGTCAAATATTTTGAGAACGGGACAAAAACAAAAATGGATGGTACAGGTTTTAAACATTTAAATTTGAAAAATACTAAATCAATAAACGACAATATACACATAAATTGTGGGAACAACTCATGTCTTATTAATTAAATGTTAGTATTTGAGGTTTGGGCCAAGCATATATAAAAATAATTTAGTTTTTAAAAGTGCCATTTTATTCTCTCAAAAAAACGGCAAACATGTTTAAAACTTTTGCTGTTTTTTAACGTATCATTGAGATCAATTCAGAAAACAGCCAAAAAAGGGACGAGCAATAAAATGGTGTTTAAAACATGTTTTGAACAAACTATAGAGCTAACCATTGCCAATGAAAGTATCCACCCTCTACCCTCACACTTTAGCTCTTAACAGTAGAGGCTACTTGATACCCAAAAATGAGAGCTTTGCTCTTAGTTATGGTGGAGTGCCCTTCCCTTTTGGGACCTAAAAACACCTTAATAATTGCCTTTCTCTAAAATTCGCTCCAATGTTTGATCTCTATTGGTTCTGTGATGTGCTTCCTCAAAATTGAGCTTTCTGGAAGGAACCCTATGGAGGGGAGGCCATTAGAACTTTGATATTTTGAGAGCAGCAGGAGAGGAGGCATTGATCTCTCACAAGTCATGTATGACAGTGGCTGCAGATACACCCCAGATTGTACCACTAAGTTAGCCTTGAAAAGAGAAAAGGTTCTGTCCAGCCGTGGCGGGAGCTGGAGCGTCCAGCCCCGCTAAATGATGGCAAAAACAGGGGTGGTGTGGTCATTTCACAGGTGGGTCCCACCTGGGCCCCACATGTGAAATGACCCCCCCTGTTTTTGGGGTGGTTCCCAAGCGCTGGACCGTCCAGCTCCCGCCACCGCTGAACAGGAGCCAGGTCCCCTGAAAAGGCTCATTAATCATGGTGCTCAACTTTGGAATAGAGCTATTGTTTCCCTAGAATATCCTATTGTCCCCTTACGGGTGAAATACTACAGTCACTAAGAGAAATAAATACATAACAACTAAATGTGAATGCAAGATTGATATCTTAAATACTTTTTTATGACTATTGAATTTGTCTTAACTTCTATTGTAAATTTGTGCAGGTCTTGGATCCAAACAAACCGGTTATATTTATTAATACAGGTTCCAAAATTTCTTAATTATTTCTTTAGGATCCAATCAAGATTCTCAGTATATATTTTGAGCCCCTTCATGAATCTGTCTTTGCATCATAGATATGTTGCCTGCTTTGGAGGCAAAGGACCAAAAGACCGTAAACAACCCTAAAGAGGCTTACATTGTTGCAGAGGTATGGTCCTTGTGATTAATTCCTGCCAATAATTTTTAACTGCAATGTTTCTTCATTTTCTACTGGTCTTAAACTGGATTCTCCGAGCTTACTAAATTTGTTGTTCATCATTGTGGTGTTGGAGATGCTAGTATTTAAACTTATCCTGTAATGCAAACTTTGTTATTGTCTATAGATCACTGATGAATTAGTGAACAAAGGTATTGCTGAAGAAGACATTGGCATTATTACCCCCTACAACTCACAGGCAAATCTCATCCGGCGTGTTGTATGTGCAACCTCTGTGGAGATACATACCATTGATAAATATCAGGTTATATATGTTACATATTTTTTGATGTTGCTTGCCCTTCTTTTCTCTCCTTTAAGAACTAGCCAGGTTTTCAACATTCTTCAACTTGCTCATGTTTAGCCTTCTCACTATGTGCATTTTCCCATAATAAACATGTAAGAAATTTTGCATGCCATATTATTGTCAAAAGAGTTTTGCTTTGTAGTTATCCCCTTATTTGAACTGAGTTGAATTCTTCTGATTAATCACAAAATTTGTATTCCTGTTTTAAATTTTAAATGGTATCAGTGACTGGAAAATTAAGTTGGCACCTTTTTATTATAATAAATGAAGTATTTGAATGATCTGAGATTGAATATTGCATCAACTTAAGCTTTCTGTGATTTGTTATATGCATTTTGTATCAAATGAACAGGGCAGGGATAAGGACTGCATACTTGTATCTTTCGTAAGATCTAGTGATAACCCAAGGGCTTGCAAGTCTTCACTACTTGGAGATTGGCAGAGGATAAATGTTTCCCTGACACGTGCAAAGGTAGACAGCTCATCATGTCTTCATAATGCTTTTACAATCTATGCAAGATGAAAATGTCATAGGTTTTCGTTCTTTTTTAAATATAAGTACACATGCTTAGAACGAAATTCATATATTGTTAGAAAAATGCTTAAAATTTCTCTACCACCTATTTGAGTACATACAACATGCTCTAGGGTCTCCCCTGAGCTGGCCGGCAACTCAGTTGGCCTATCATGCAGCTCACAAACAGGTGTTGGTCTAGTCGCTTGTGACCTTATTAACTTAGTCAAGAAATGGGTACAGTTAGCCAACCAACTTCCTGTGATTGGGAACATTGGGAATCTTTTTATGTGCTCATAAATGGTAATAAGACTTAAATGATTCACTAATTCAACTTCCAACACCTGTATAGACATCTTAAGCTTCTCAAGTAGATTTCTATTGGACTAGAGAAGTATGGGCAAAATTGATGAATTCCCTCTTAAGCACAAGTAGAGCTTCCAAGTAATATTTGGTTGGTTTGGTCCTTTTGCAGAAGAAGTTGATCATGGTAGGGTCGTGCAAAACTGTTTCGAATGTTCCTCTTCTGAAACTTTTGATTGAAAAGGTTGATGAGCAATCTGGTATATTTTGCATCTCTCAGAAGGATTTCCACCAATCAGGAAAGCTGAAGAGATGCTCACAGCAGATGCATGTATTATAGTACCATGCTCCCATAATTTTTTGTTGCTCCTGTAACAAATTTTTTTGAAATGTAAATTAGTCCCAATGAGAGAAAATGAATACCCTCACCAATATTCTCGTCCCCTTTTCTTGTGGAAAATTCTTACTATTTTTCTTCAGTCTAGAAATGTAAATTACTCAGCAAAGAAAGTGGATTCATGTACCAGAAATCTGTTACTGTTCTGTTCAATCTAGAGATGTAAATGAACTCAATGTGGAAAGAAAGATTCTCTCTCTCTCTCTCTCACACACACAAAAGTAACAATAGATACTTTTTTAATTAGATTAGATTAGATGTGGATGCAACTTAAAAGTAAAATAGAAATTACAGAAGAGTTCTATTGCAAAAATAAGGAATCAAGTATAAGATAATAAGGGTTAGAGAGGACCATTTAACTCAATGGTCTTTTAGGGGTTCATTCACCCACGTGTGGGACTCACCCCTCACAAGAGTATCTCAAACTCACATTGGGGAATGGCATAGCAAGAGTACAAAGGTATTATAAATCATTCACTAACTCTTCTACAAGTCAAAATACGTATATATTATATTATATATAGTCCAGAAAAAGAGTTGTTTAAGTTGTTAGCCCAATACATATATATATATGTACGGTTGGCATCTTGAACTTGAGGATGAGTTCTTCAAGCTGGGAAGAATGATGATGTTGGTATGATATAAACATTTATTGCTCATGACCACTTTTCTCTCCCATTCCAATAGCTGTACTCTAATGGTTCTTTTCCAAAGGTTATTATATTCCAAAGATTTGTTTCCAACAATTCTTTTTAATTTTCCCATATATACGTATCTTTTGGCTTTGTAATTGAGTTTTCTAGAGGCTTCTCTACAAGTATTAAGACTTGTGCATTTTGATAGAAAATTCTAGATACTATGCCTTTCTTAGCCCAATGGCCCAAGTCCATGGGCTGGTGAGCTAGGCCTGTGGGCCTTTGATGGCAGGCCATGACAATGGGCTTTTCACCCTAGGGTTGCTATAAAATTATTCTCGTGTATACCCATTGCAGGTAGAGTTTCAGCTTTCAAGTTTAATCTTCTTTGATATGGCTAACAGTGCAGATTGGGTTGGGCCAATCTGATGTCAGTAGGCCAGTCCAATTTTGGCCCAATTCTGTAGGCCTAATGACTTTAAAGCACAACATAGTGGCCCAGGTTGGGTTTGGACAACCTGAACTTAAAAACACAAAAGTTGAGGGCTGAACCTTAAAGCCCACCAAGCAACCACATAATTGAGCTTATTAGGCCCAATATCTATCCTTCATATAAAGGCTCAATACCGGTCTCATTTATTACATATAGATCTTCAGAGTTTCAACTGGGACCAGTTTCCAACTCCAGCCCATTATTACAATGGGAGTGATGCAAAAACTAAGGGGTATTTTTGGACATTTAACTAGTGGTGGGGGGCAGTAATAATGATCCTAGGATACAATTTAGAAAAACTTTCTCCTTTCAACAGAAGCTCCAATTAAAGCAACTCTGGTTGATGATTATTAGCCCTCTGATTTGACCTTATACCATCTTAAACTTGCACGCAATGTCTCTCAGCCATGAGCTTTTTGACTGGTGGCATCATGTGGCCTCAAGAGTGCCACATTGCTTAAAATATATCACACATGGAGAAAACCTTTTTTCTGTAGCATAGATCACTTAATTTGGTCTATGTGGAAAATTGATCAAGTCATTCTCCTCATTCGATGCATAAGTGGACCCCCTTAATCTATCATATGCCGAATTTGATAGGATTCGAATCATCTCCAATAATGAGGGCATCACCCAATGAGTATTCAACAGCTGGGCTGCATAAGCGTGCACCGGGATGTGTGTCAGGCAGCCCAACTGTTGGATGCCTCATTGGACACTCATTGGGTGATCTCCTTATTGGAGAAGATCCCGATCATGTAATTTAATAAGCCAATTCTGATTTGAATTACACCGCTAAGTTGGTCTTTGTTGTTTTAAGTTTTATAGATGCCAAAAAGTTAAAACTTTCATTTTTGGGCAAGAGATCGTTGCCTGGATGCGTGACCCTTGCGCCAGCATGGATGTTAATGAGAGCACATGCAGGAATATCAATAAGGATGAGATTTTTTATTTCATGGGGGTGTTGCTGTAATTTTATGCGCTTTTATGTCTGGTACAGGATTCACGCGAATAAGAATTGTTTTTTTCCCTTCTTTGTTTTAGGAAAAAAAAAAATTCAGATGGTAAACCTTGGCGCTTGCACCCCAGTAGACTATCCTAAAAAGTTGAATTCAAATTGTGATAATTATCAATTAACATTGTTTCCTCTGTTGATTATGTGCTCAAAATAAATAAAAAATAAGAGTCATGATAATTTTAGTTTTCTTGCATCTTCCAAGGAAGCATATGGAGCATCATTTTTAAAAGGCAATAGTTTTCATGCATGACCTGCATTGAGTACGGTTGGATGAACATAAATGCACACCCGAAATGACCAAAGACCCTCACCCCCTTATAAGACAGACTCGATGAGGGGGAATCTCCCGTGCATGAGTCCTATACTACTGTCCCATTCTTAAATGCAATCAATGAGAAAAGATTGAATTGTTCTTGAACTCAAAAGAAACACATATGTTTGTTGAGATTTTTTGTTTTTGATGAAAATATATTTATTGAGATTGAAGATCTAATATTAATCATAACTCCAACTAGGACAAGCTTTGAATTGAATCTCCATCAACCAAAGATTTTATTATTGCGAGAAAGTGTTTTCATTAGTTCAATCCTTTATTTATTACTTGTTGACTCGTTTGATCAACTTTCCTTTGTTAGAAAGAAAAATGATGATCATAGTATTAAAAATAAAAATTATTTGACCCGAGAGTTTAATAAAACCCCTAATCAGGGTCTAATGGATCTTATTTAGACATTAATGTTTCATCCTTTCTTGAATCATTATATCTTTTTTGAATTAATTAGTGGTAAACCTCTTATAATTCATTAAATTTTCATAGTTTAGAAGCCAAATTGTATCATTTTGTTTACAAAAAAAACCTTATCTCTCACCTCAATTGACAAGGAAGGAAGGGGACTGCTACAAGTTCAAGTTCAATCAAAATGTTGACTGGAAATAGTACATCAGCACATGCAATCATTCCTAAAAAGAAATTATGGAAGCCCCACCCTGGCTTCAAGATCCAGTCTATGCATATAATTAAGTGCCAAAGACACAAAAAAAATCTCAGTATTCATTTATTATTACTATGTTTTTAATTTTTGACAAAGGATTAACACTCATTTAATCCATGTGATGTGAAATTATGCTCCCTAGAGAGTTTTCCTAGAGAGATAAAACTTTCAGCCTTCATGCTCCTTGAAGCAACACTTTTATTTTTTGGTTTTTTTTGATGATAAAAGAAAGCAAAGTACAACGAAAACCTAACCTGGCCTAAGAACCATGTGCATAAACTGCTAGGTCACGCACAACGTCCAAACAAACAGGATTCTTAAAGTGGGTAAATACTACATCCGACACACTATTACAAATATACATAAGGTTCTGGATATATAACCATGGCCACGTAGAGTTAGTAGGGGATGGAAGAACAGCCTTGAAGCAACACTTGGTTGTCAATGAATGGGCTCTGTTTGGTTAGAAGTGAAGATTGTAAAAAAAAAATAAAAAAAATTTAACTCTAATTCCAACCAAGTACTCTATTAAATAGTTTGTTTTTTTTTTTTTTTTTTTTTAAATTATTACTATTTCACTTCGCTTCTCTTCGAATCAAACTGGACAACTATACCAAACTAGAGAAATAGGCAAATTGATTAACAAAATACATCTGTGTCATCATTTTAATACATGTGAAGATGAAAAAATATAGGGTAAATTACATGTAACCCTTTGGTTTTCAGATGAAACTTAGATCATACCTCTGATTTTTGAAAAAACTCAAATCACCCCCTTCTATAGTAACGGTGTTAGTTTGCTGTTGGTTATTGGTGTGAAAAGACTTTTTTATCCTGGTACTAAAACATTAGAATTAAATTTACAATAATACCTTTCCTTCATCTTCAACATTGGTCAAGGGTAGTTTAAAGATTTAAATTTATTTAACTGACTGACATCATCACTTAACAGCATAAAACTAACGGTAGAGACTAATTTGTCATATTAAGATCTAAACCAAAGGATGATTTGAGTTTTTTAACAAACCAAAGGGTAACATGTAATTTACCCAAAAATATAATATTCTTACCAAACTAATCATGATTAGTTTTCAGACCACATATTTTTATGTACTCACTCAGCAACAAAACTTAGAACTGTTTGATGGATTTCTTCCAAGTATGGGTCCTAACCTTTAATGGGACTCCATGTTTGGCAGAAACCCATAAAAAAAATTCTCTGTATTGTGGAATTAGTACAGAGGGGGAACAAAGAACATGCAATGAACCATTCAGATATGTAGTTTTCTGCCCACCCACCAGTCACCACAACTACCTGGATGATAATGTTAATTAACCTAACTCCTTTATTTGGGGTAGACAACCAAAGAGCCAAAATCTATGGGCACCAAATCCAAAACCTGTGGGCAACAAGCTTTAAAACTTGTGGGTTTAATCTAGAATAGCCAGAAATTTTTTTGGGATTGAAAGGAATGAGAGGCTGGTGTATGAGCATTAGTCATTCATATTAAGGGATGGAAATTTTGGGTTTTTAGAGGAGAATATGAAAAGTTGTGATGACAGTGCAGTGTCCATTGAAAATGATTTAACACTTTTCAATCTTTGACATATAGTGAAATGGTTAGGGAAAGAGATCTAAACTAAGATATCAAAATGTTACTTTCATGTGGGCCTTTCATTATCACTAGAAAGAAAAAAGAGGGGATAAGGTACCATAACATTATCATCCTTTTGAATGTTATAAATGTATACATATATGGAAAAAAAAAATTGATTGCAATAGAGTGTTTCAATTCAAGATATCAATACAGTTTTCTTCATTTGTAAAGGAAATTAGATTGCCAATTTGACATACCTACCTTGCTTAAAAATCCAAAATAAAATTTCCTTTTCAATCTTTGTTCTATTTATTGCATAGTGAATCATTTTCAACTTCATTCGTAGACATAACACATCATATTGTTGTGTGCAACACGTAAAATTTGTGTCATCTTTGTTTGATTTTGTTTCTATTCATGTTTCATGGTGTTTGTTAAATTTTAACAAAATTTTCTTGTACCAGCCCACTGTATCTAATGTCATCCTTTATTCTTAAGTTGTTGCATGAAGTAACTAATTGTGAAATATTACATTAATTATTACATTCTGTATTTTAAAGTGCTTTGATTTTATCCAAAATTAAAAGATTTTTAAAAAAAATCACAAACTTGTGAAACTGACCATGACACAATGACCAAATTACAAGTAACAAAATTCACTATTAGCATATTTGTATCCAAATGATGGTAGCTCAACTGCTTGACTCAGTTTCCCGAGTTATCTAGTTCCATCAAGGATTTACCAAAAAAAAAAATCTAATTCCATCAAGGAGAGAGAGAGAGAGAGTTAGTCTTCCCCTCTGATAAGGAAAACAGGAAAAGGTGGTAGCCACATTAATTGTTGAAAATTATTTAGAGATGTGGTAGTTGGGAATGCAATGGGTTGATTTTGGGGAATTAATTAAAGTGAGTCTAAGGTTGTGGACTCCTTACTTTTGATATGATGGGTCATTTGGTCTCTCTCTCTAACTTACATTATTTTTCTCAAGTATATTATCATAGATGCCATGTAAAAAATGTGCTAAACATATGTACATCTAAATAGAAAAAGAAAAAGAAAGATTGTATGGGACAACAGGCTTAGGGGTTCTTTCTCTTTCTTTTGTAATTACCATTCAACTAAAAACTACATAAGAGATGACAATGAAGAATTAAGAAGTGAAATCAAATTTGTTTTCTTATCTTATGTTTCAACATCAAGGTAGATTATCGCATATCATTTCAAAACTTTGATGCAACAAAAAGTATATCATTTCTTTTAATAAAGTAGTTTAATGTAATTTTCCTTCTATCTCCTCCCATCCTTTTGGTAGTGAAATATAATAACATATATAGTTTCGTGTGTCTTTGGATTAGTGTTTAAAAATAGATTTAAGAAGCTTGACGTTTCTGTTTCACAAAATAACATTAATCGCTTTCAACCTCAAAAAGATTAATTAATTATTTTTTAAATAGAAAATAATTAGTTACTACAAAATTTTTATGATCTCAGTATTACTTTTGCTTTCTATTGACGAAGGTCGAAAATGTTTTTCCACTATTTCATGAGTCTCATTCAGACATCAAAACCTACAAGTGAAGAGATTTTCTTTTCACCATGGATGAAGAAAAATTATGTCTTGAATTTTATATAGTCTAAAATATAT
The DNA here is from genome assembly GCF_018873765.1 of Telopea speciosissima. Classification (NCBI taxonomy): domain Eukaryota; kingdom Viridiplantae; phylum Streptophyta; class Magnoliopsida; order Proteales; family Proteaceae; genus Telopea; species Telopea speciosissima. The sequence goes on along the minus strand of NC_057921.1, from coordinate 53,664,752 downwards.
AAAATGTAAGTGATTTACCAATTATATTCTTATAATCATTCTATTAAATGCATACTCACAATGCTGGCTTAAAGTCAATACGTTAAACTGATTGACCTCCTACTAAATAGAAAAGAGTGATCGAAATTTAATCTTCACTCTATCATAGTAAGTTAGACAAGTCATCTCATTTAAAGCATAGTTAAATTACAAAATAAGCAATGCAGAAAAAGTACAACATATGTACAAAGATTTTAGAAAATATAAGAAACATAAGAATAACATATATTTAATTTTCAGTTGGAACCATTCAACAAAATCATCATCATCATCATCTATTAAAGGATCAACCAACTCTTATAAATTAAGGAATAATCATCTTCTGGTTTATTCTTCCGACCTTTTGATGCATGGTTATACTTTAAATTCTTTGTATATCATAATGAAATGGAATATTAGAAGAGTTTATTTTTCGCAAGCAAGTTTACTTGTGCACTACGTTATGCACTCTATACAACTAGAGAAAATTTGCCTTTTAAGGCACTACATAAAGTATATAAGTAATCAATTATGTATTTACCTAGATGTCATGTTTACAAAATGTATCTCTCCTTTTTCGGGAGCTTCCCATGCATGATTGATTAAGGTCTCACAAGTAAATTGAAAAATAAAACTTTCGTTGTCTATATATAAGTGAACTAAAGTACACGCAATGCGAAAGAAAATAGTGAAATTTCCAATTAGTCTTTGCATGGCAGAAAATTTAAAAAAAAAAAAATTAACGTTATTTTAATTTGTCTATTTTCACTCACTTGTTATCAAACAAAACTCCAAGACTCCATCCACTTGCAAGGATACTAGACTAAGGAAAGGAAAAATCCCTCTAGTCGAGCGGGTCTAGGAACCTTTTCTAGTCTTGTGCACATATTTTTGCCACAAGGACAAATGGTGTGACAAATCTGTATATTGGATATTTAACGGATTTCGATATTTCTAATTTTGGGCCTAAATTAAATCATATACCACCATGTAATGACACACTTTACCATGAATGTACTTTTTTGTAGTTATAGATTTTTTAATACTATGTTTTGCTTCTTGGTTAACAAACTTCGTTTAAGTTGAAACTTGACAGTTGCGGACCCTGGGATCTACTTGTCCACAATATTTTACTTCATTCCTACTTATCACATAACAAAAACAGCTTTGCAGATCATGATTCTTTATTTAACCACCAATCTAGAAACTCAATGTCCTACAGAAAAAATTGCATTTCATAGTTATTTTGGCGGTATCTCTAATTACTTGGAAGCTTATATTAGTTTATAAATAGAATAATGATTTTTTAGGAGATAAAAAAGAATTTGTCATTTTGATTGTTAAAATTATTGTTTAGTTTTAACAAAAAAATTTATTTTTTATCTTTAAAAAGAAAATAAGATGCTATCTAATTTTTAAATGCACATTCTATCGATGGAGTTTCTCCCAATGGGAACGTGAATGTATATAAATTATATACACATGTACTTCATTTCTGTCACATAGAAGGTCAAATGAGCTGAAGTGATAGATGGACCTTAAGGCCCTCTACTCACATGTTAAGTTTTAGTTCAAACGAAATTTTCCAAGTGACAAACGAAACATTAAAAAAATCAAGAGAGATCCAATAGTTGTCGGAGTACAAATAGACATACATATACATACATGGGATGCATGTCAATACACGAATTATACTTGATTAAATTGAGTGAGAATTTTTCAGGTGGCCAATTTAGATCATTCCTAATATATCCAAATATTAGTATGGTTGGATCACCTTTCACATGGCACATTAGATGTGCCCATGGATAGAAGCTTTTGTTCATTCTATTTAAAAAATTTTATTTTTGATTAAGAAAGTATATAATTTTGTTTTCTTAAAGGTTTTTTAACCAACTGAATATTCCACTTCCTCGAAAAGAAAAGTAAAGAAAAACTCAATACCTCTAGTTTTGCTTCTTCTTTTTTGTAAGTAGACAAAATCATATTGAAAATGATTTGAAACAAAGTGTAGGGAATTATTGATTCTTCAATTGAAAAATCTAAAAGATTTGCTATGATTCAGATTGAATGATATCTATTCTATCATTATATTTCCTTTTTGTTGGGAGTATGATCCTATTGTCTTCGCTATCATTATCCATCCAATGGCATATTGGTTTTCTAATTTTTTAATTTATCTCGCAAATGATGTGGCAAATTTCAATCATTCAATAGGTAGGGTCTCTTTGGAGTTTATTATATTTGTGATTCATCTCAATTATATGGTTCACGTTGTATTGAATTTTCCTTCTTACATATTTTTAATAGTCAATATATAGAACTACTACATATTATTGATGATTCCAAACCCTAAATGGAAACCATTCAAAAATTAGACGTATAGAAACCATTTCCCAAAGAAAAAAGAAGATAAGGAAGAAAACAATTGATCATCGTTTAACAAAACAAAATGAAAATGTAATGATAGAAAAGTGTGGAGCGTTAAAGTCCATCCTAACACGAGAAATTATTGAGTCTGATATGGATTGAGATGTAAACGGATTGAATACGAATCAGATATAATACTATCGATCGTTTTTCAAATACGAATTTCCCTAAATGGATAGACACAAAAATCAGATTCGAGGTTGGTTGGAGGAGGAAAAGTGAATTCAAATCTCGTGATCTGTTTATATATATGTTTGACCTTACTATCTAACTTCCACTCGTGACAAGAGTTACCCCCAGCCCACATGTGACTCACCCCCTCCGACTTTTTGCCAGTTCTGCCAGAACATGACGTGTCATTCCGTACACCTATCTGCTCTTAGTCTCTTTAATAATTGAAGTTACTGTTTTGGTGCTTACTCACTCCCAAATCCCCCGATTAATTTAATTGCTTAACTAATAACTACCAGTTCCCATTCTTAATTACCATTAGAAGAAGCTAATCCTTTTCCTTCCTTAATTTGATTCTCTTAAACTCTTTTTAAATAATTATAAAGGAGCAGATCTAAATTACACAAAAACCCATGCACTTAAAACTTTGTGACACTTAGTGAGGCTAAAATCATGGCATCGGATCGACTACACACCCGAAATCGACATGGGATCTCGGATATGGATCTGTATATCAACATATTGTATTAGACGGTTTTACCCTTGATTTTATAAAAAAATTAATTTTTGACATTTTTACCCTTGCTCGGTATTGTTAGTTTGTTACATTGCTAGAGGAATAGGATTGGCCTCAGCTGGTACCAATAATAATCGATATGACCGATTCCAAACTGATGTCTAAAACCATGGGCCCACCAACTTCACATTTCCTTCAGCTTAGTAATTAATCATGTTGGGCTCAGGATTGAGATATCGGTATTGGTCTCTGTCGATACTGATCTAGATTGACCTGGATCAAACGGTTCTATCCCTAATTTTCACTAATTTTTTTTTATGATTTTACCCTTGATGACATATCAATACCCGATCCACTGATACGATACCGATACCGATACCTGGTCTATCTACAGTATTCCTATGTGGCAAACTTAGCGAAAGGGCATTCAAGTTGAGGAGGGGTATATAGATTTCAGCCTTTGACACTAGGGACTTGGGAGAGGGGTGTTGTCTTTTGGCTTCTCTTTGTGATAGTGAGAGTGTGTTTGACAATTCAAAGATGCTACCTTAGATTACCAGTTACCATTCCAATTGGTATAAATCCAAATGGGGCCAGTGATAGTGAGTGATGATGTATCCTGAAAAGCAAAGCAAAGCCAGCCCAGTCCATCCATAAATGGTAATAGTTGTACATGACTGACTCTGTTCAACCTAATTTTCTCTAATTCATCCCATCTATTGGTTGGGCCAGATCACTGAACCGGGTTTATTTTTAAACCTATAAGGCTATAATAGTAAAGCTGTTCTCATCCATGTTAAGATGGAAAAGTGAATCTTTCTTTGGTTTTTGCAGAAAGGTAATTCACTTTGGACCATTTCAAGAGGAGAATAAAGGGGTAGCAGAAAGAGAATACATGGGGATATCATTGTCATAATTAGAGTTTAGAATGGTAATTTGGCTATTTAAGGATCTAAAAAGGGCTCTTTATGTTAAAAAGAATTGAGATTTATGGTGAAAGAGTTACTACTATTTGTGACCTTTTTGGGGGATCCTTTGCATATTCTGTGGTTCATAGCTACCGACAGCAACTGGTACATACACACCGCAGGAACCGCACTAAAACCCTCTCTCTCTCTCACGTTCCATTTACGACTGAAGAAGAAGGTTTCACCATTGAAGAGCCTGTCTGTCCTTCCTCACACTGAAACTATGTATGTTGTTAGTATGTTTATAAATTTCTAATGGTTCTACTATGATTTAATCAGGATTTTATTTGTCTTCTTGAGCTTGATGGGTCATTGAATATAAATTTGAAATGTCTCTCCCTACCCAGTGATCTTTTCTTTCTTGTCTCACCCTTTATTATTTCTGGCTTTTTGCTCCTTATAAAGTGAATCAATAGTTGTTTTTTTGGAGTTGGGTTGTTAGCATTTGATTTCAGCTTTTTGCTTCTCTTCCATTTATGAACTCTGGAGGACTTTGTTTGACTGATGTATGAGTTTTCTCCTCAGTTTCTAAAATTTTGGATTTTTCATTTTTTCTCGCAAAATTCTGGCTCTTCTTCTTTTAACGGGTTCTTCATATGGATCCTGAAGAACAGTGAACACATGAACTGTCCACTTAGCATCACACTCTTAAGGGTTTTATTTAAAAAAAAAAAAAAATCTTCAGTAGATTATGAAGGTTATTTGTTTGTTAATGGGTTATCTCTAATTTATTGATTCTTATAAATTTTGATGTTTTCTTCATTTGGATCAAACAGGATTATATGATCTGGGTCCTGCAGTATTAGAACAGCATCCTGACGAGTAGTGATCTCCCACACTCCTGAGTAGACTGAAGGAATGCCAAGTCAACTATGGTTTGCACTGAAGATGATCAACTGGGCTGGAAGGATTTTCCTAAAGGCCTCAGGGTTCTTCTCCTTGACGAAGACAGTGAATCGGCTGCAGAGATAAAATCAAGACTTGAGAAAATGGAGTACATTGGTTAGTGACCTTCTAAATTCCCCTTCTGTTTATAGCTTCAGATGAACTATGATAATTGCCCAAGTTTGCAACTTGGAATTTATCCTTCTCCTTTTTCCTGTCTCACTCAACTTTTGGTCATCCTTGGTGCTTGCATTTGTAATTGAAGTTGTCATGTATTCCTCATAGCATTAGATATCCCATGTTTGATTCTTTGCAGATGTCACGGTTTTCAGTTTTGATAAATACTTTTGAATTAGAACAGAACGTATCTTTTTAACTTAATAGGAATATACTCCATGTTATGCCCCAAGTGTCCAAAAGTAGATTTCTAGATTAAAGGTTGAAAGTATAAACTTGTCAACTTTTTCTGAAAGACATTTCTTTTGTTGGCTATCAGGAATTTAAATCCTATTTTTGTGAGCAGGTAATTATAAATTGTCTAGTTCTCCCCCATCGTCGTCCCTGAGTTGACAGATAATTACTGCTTTTGATCTGTATTATGTTCATTTTGCTGAATCCAATAACTTTGAGTGATAAAATAGTGGATCAATTTTGATACACTCGTACTGTGAACAAAATCGACAGAACAATAATCATTTTAGAGTAAAATTCTGTCATCTATGTATCTAATTTCTTAGTTGTTTTCTGTAGTCTATTGTCATCTTAGTTTTATTTTCTTAGCTGTTGTCCTCTCTTAAAAGTTCTCAGAATGTTAGTCCCTTTTTCTTTTCATTTTCTTAATTGTTGGCCTCTTTTAAAGTTTCAGATTGTTAAGTCCTTTTTTCCCCTCTGAATAAATGCTGGATGTTTGTCCATTTCCACTATTATTTATATTTGTTTTAACCTTTGGAGGCATAGACCAAATGAAGCCAGATGATTGAGTTGGGAAGGGGGTGGAGGGAGGCTTCTATTACTACCTGATCTGTTTTCCTGTATTAATGCTGACATTATGCATGTTGTTTGCAGTTTCCACATTTTGCAACGAGAATGAAGCATTGACAGCTATTTCAAACAAAACCGAGTGCTTCCATGTTGCCATAGTGGAGGTAAGGAGATTTAATTTCAGAAAATTTTGCAAAACTTATCACTTGGCTAATTAAATGCATAACTACATTACGTTGCTCTATGGTGTACCCATCTTGAAATGCATCTGGGGTTACAGGTCAGCACAGGCAATAACCATGGGAGTTTCAGGTTTCTCGAGAGTGCCAAGGACCTACCTACCATCAGTAAGTGTGTTCATCTCTGACTCTCATAGCCATTCCAAGTTAGTTTCAATAAACTTTTAACTTCTCACCTTAATTTTAAGTCTTACTAGAATAATTGGTTTATTTTAGAGTTGACACCAGATTGTCTTCATAACTCTTAGCATTCAGTATCTTAATTCGCTCACAGCTGCTAATATGACATGAAATTTTCTGATGCAGTGACATCAAATATCCAGTGCTTAAGCACTATGATGAAGTGCATTGCAGTAAGTTTTCTAATCTGTCCTCTCAACTCACAGGCACACATGTGAAAGTGCAGTAGTTCCATTCACATATATAAACACGGAGGCTGTCCTCATGCAACTGTTCATATATGCATGTAAACGCACATGAAAATGGTGCCTTCTCTCATTTATATCTTGAATTTCAGCTTGGTGCGGCAGAGTTCCTTCAGAAGCCACTATCTGAAGACAAATTGAAGAACATTTGGCAGCATGTGGTTCAAAAGGTGTGCCATAATAACCACTGAACCATTTAATTCTTGGTTTGGGAATTTTGGATTTTACTGCTGTAGAAATATGATTTAATTCTAATGCTATCAACTGGGAATGGAAAATTTCTGAGACGATTAGTCCTGAACAGGCCTTAAATGCAGGAGGAACAGGCATCTCCAAATCATTGAAGCCCATCAAAGATACCATAGTTTCCAGGCTTCAGCTCCAAGTGGAAACGATGAACCCACAGAGTGAAAATATCTTGGAAATGGAAAGCGAACCCCAGGACTACAAGCATAACCATGAGCATTCAGCGGCTAGTGATAGGTTTCCAGCACCTTCAACCCCACAATTGAAACAGGGGGGAAGATTGTTAGACGATGGTGACTGTCAAGACCAACCTAACTCCGCAATGGAGAAAGAGTCTGGGGATCAAGAAGCAGAATCAAAATCTGTCGACATTACTTACAGCAATCCTGCTGAGGAAACTACTATTAAAGTTGATCTAGCACCAGGCACCAAAGGTGCTGGGATCAAAGAGGAGGATGACTCACATGATGGTTCTAAGACTGGAACCAATATATCTTCTCAACAAAATGATAAAGACAGGGTAGCGGATTCTGGAGTTGAGGAAAAGACATCAAACCTTCCTTCTTTTTGTGGGACCAGAGTAAACAAGAGGAAGATAAAGGTAGTTTAATTTAATTCCTAATGAAGGTTAAAATGGATTTATGAATTCAGAAGCATAAATCATTGCTCGACTTTGTTATCAACAGGTTATCTGACCAAGTTTTGCTGCTGTGGTCTTAAATTTAAACAGTGTTTGAGAAAGATAATTTTCATAATCTTTGTTTGAATTATTGGTGTTTTCAGATCGACTGGACTCCTGAACTGCACAAACGATTTGTGCAAGCAGTTGAGCAACTGGGGGTCGACCAAGCCATCCCTTCTCGAATTCTAGAATTAATGAAGATGGATGGTTTGACAAGACATAATGTAGCAAGCCACCTCCAGGTTAGTATTGAAAGCTTCGTAGTATTATCTCGGGATTACACGGAATGATTCAAAGAAGAGATAACGGGAAACAGCCCCATACCTGGATGGTTAAGCTCTGGGCTAAAGAACTTAAGAACCCTTTAAACCAGAAACATTTAACACCTTGAAACAGGTTTCTGTGAAGTGCCTGCTTGTGAGAAACAGGTTTCTGGGTTACTTTGTCTATAAAATGTGGATAAATACAAAGGGAGAGTATCAAAATTCAGAACACCCTTTTTTAATTGAAAGTGAAATAGATCAAGATGATAGCAGTATTTTGGAATGGTTGTCATGTCTTTTGAAAGTAGAAAATGGTCAGAGTTCCTTCATTTGGGGTTGAACCTCCATAGTTTTGTCAATCTGTAAAACTCTCTTTCTTTGCATTCAAAACTTTATTTCTTTTTCCCTATTTCTTTCTCAAACTGTGAAGTCTGACCAATGTTAGATATGGTTAATGCTTAACAGTTGGGCAAAAGGGTCTTCTCATCAGGGGAGTAAGATAACTGAACTTAATTAGGACTGGAGTAGTACATCAGGAAGTGATCCAACAATTTAAGGATGCAAGGATATGTACAGTTATTAGGACCACCATGTTTGTTTTACAGTACCTAAATGAGTGGTTTTTGTTGATGTTGCTGTTGTTGTTGTGCAGAAGTATCGAATGCATCGAAGACACATCATGCCAAAGGAAGATGATCGGAGATGGCATCATCCAAGGGACACTATGCAGAGGGTTTATGCACAAAACCCTGTCATGGCCTACCCTCCATACCATGCTAATCATGGTTTCACAACCAGCCAGATATACCCTGTATGGGGTCATCCTCCCAGCATCCAAATGTGGGGTCATCCAGGGTTCCCCTCGTGGCAGCCTTCAGAAATCTGGCCTTGGAAAACTTATGCAGGGGTAATGTTGGAACTCTTTAGTGCCAAAAAAATGGAGGATCATAACATCATAGTATATAGTAGCATTTAGCATATTTGATGTTTAAACTAATGAGCATTGCTGTGTTTTAGATGCATGCTGATGCATGGGGAAGCCCTGTGATGCCCACACCACAAGTTCCATCCTCGCCCTTTCCTCAAGTGAGTATCGTGATATGAAAAATTATATATTATGTTGATTAAATCTTGTATCGTTAAGTACCTCTGGATTTGGATTAGGTGCTCAATTACCCAGGCTGTCATGGTTCAGACACAGGTCAGGAGCCAGGAAACTTGCAGAAATTCCCACTTGAGTTTAATCCGGTAAATCCACTTTCTACTTGGAAAATGATCACCTCTCCCTATCAATTTCATGGGCATTGAAAGTATCTAGGGGTATATCAGTTGTTAACACTCACTCACCCATGTATTTTATACAAGTACCCCTGAATATCTTTTCCTGCTATTTGGTTTGTTTATACCCATGTGTGATCTGATCACTACCCTTCCTACCTCCATCTTGTTTAATTTCCTTTGATTAAGATTGAAGTAGAAGATTATGTAGTGCAAAGGCCATCTGCTTCCCCCTCCTTGCCATCCCTATAGTTATGAACTTGTCCAAAAGAAGAATCCCTATGGTTGTGATCAAGGCTTAAAAACTCGAAATTGGACATGGGATCAACCTCCATCAATTCCGGCCCCGGAATTGATTGAAACCCTAGAAATTAGAAATAGGAAGAAGCAAAGATTTCCACAGACATGTTTTGTTGGAGTTTCTGATTCAAAGGATTTGTGGACAGGGTTTTAGAATCAGGAATCAGATCATTGAATCGGTCGATTGGCCGGAATTGGTTGAAACCCTAGAAAATAGAAGCGGGAAGAAAAGCAAAGATTTTTACCACAGATATGTGTTTTTTTTTTAAAGTTTCTGATTCAAAAGGCTTGTAGACAGGGCTTTTAGAATTTCGGACTAATTCTATGTGGCTGATTCACACCCAAAAAGTCTAGAAATTCCCTGTTTTGGATCTGAGGACCGCTTACGACCTATTCTGATCTAATCCGATCCGAATTGGAATCAGCTTGTCTCTGATTCCACGTTTTAAAACCCTGTTTGTAGATCTTGTTACAAGAGCTAAGTTCCAAAAATTGCCGAAAATGAAGATCTGAGTGCATTAATGGTCGATTAAAAGAGGGATTTAGAAATCAGGCATAACCTAATTCTTCTGATTCCAGTCTCATTCTTTGAATCATGATGGTGATTAATAAGAATAGAAATATCCTTGGATTTGGAACTAAAATGAGCTTGTGTTTTAGTATTTGTGGTGTATGGGTAGAGCTGACTTTTGGGATTGATGAACAGGGAGAGGAGGAGATTGACAGGGTGGTGAAGGAGGCAATAAGCAAGCCGTGGCTGCCTCTACCATTGGGACTAAAGCCTCCTTCCACCGAAAGTGTACTCTCTGAACTTTACAGCCAAGGCATCTCCACCATTCCTCCTCACACCTCCACCACCACCACCAACATCAATTCATGGTATTAAAAAAAAAAAAAAAAAAGATAAAAAGAAGAAAACTACAAGGAAGGAGAAGGGTCTTATCCTATCCGACATGACAAGACAGAGGAGCTGAGGAAGGGCCACGTGTAGTGCTTCTAATTGGTGGCTGTAAATAGAAGGCCAGGTGGGACACCTGTCAGCTTGAGTTATCAAAGTCTACCCTTACAACCCAACAATGTCTTTTTCCATTTTTGTTTTTGTTTTTTTTTTGTTCTTTCATGTTCTGAAGGGTAAAGCATCAGCAGTAGCAGCAAAGATTGGAAAAAGAGAGTGGAGTGATCATGATAAGATAGGAATATGTTTTGGAGTGTTGGGTGGGGTCGGGGGAATCTCTCTTATTTTTGGATGAGGTGGGGCCGTACTTGTGTGATCTGGATTACATAGACAAATTAATTTTATCATCTTGCTGTCTTGATTGTCGTTGTCATTCTGGATGATCTCTCTGATTGGCATCTGATTTGTCCTTAAATAGGTGGGGTTGGGGTGGGTCCTCCAAGAAAAAATATGGGTTTATTTTGATGTTGGTGGAAACTGAAAAGCGTTTTCAGCTGTAGTAGTGGTTGTGTTAAGGTAGGCCTAAGATAACTATAGGAGAAGTGGTGAAGAAAGACGAGCGTGGATCGTGTCCTTGTACAAGTATTATTCAAGGCTCCACTCACATGGATATGGAGAAGTGGATTCCATGTGGGTGGGGTCTTGTATGATACTTGTACAAGGACATGATCTGATCTCAAGAAAAACATGCTTAGCTTAGGTCTTGTTCCCTCTATGATTTCAAATAGAAGTGATTAGAAAATAAAGATCTATGTGGTGGATCCTATTTAGTTGGGCTTTGATTGCTGTGACGATGTTGTTGTAGTTCTCACTCCTTTCTCGAGGTCTGCGGTTCATTGTTGAGCAGTTAAGATGTGTAATTAAGTGGGGTCAATGCCTATCCTCATATGAATAAAGTTTTGGTTGCTCTAAAAATGTATTTTGGATCAATAATTGGAGTTGATGTCTACCAGTATTTTTGGTATCTGTTTTGTTTTTGGTTTTTCTGAAAGGTAAAGTTTGGATCAATAATTGGAGTTGATGTCTACCAGTGTTTTTGGTATCTGTTTTGTCCATTACAGGACAAGTGGGTCCCATTACCCATAACTGAAACTGAATTGTTTATTAAATGGTTTTAGTTTGTGAAATCAAAACAATTTACTAAACGTTTTTTATTTCCTTGTTTTTAAATGGTTTCGGGCTCGATTTTGTTATTTGTTTAAACGTAATAGGTTCATTAATGATCCTTGAACGGTTTAATTAACGATTTAGTTGATGGTTAACTAACTAGATAGGTATACCATTATACCCTAGTACCCTACAAATGCAAGGAAGATACATCCCTTGTACAAAACAAATACATGGCCTTTTAAGCGCACATATTTGTATAAGACAAAAAGAGAATAAAGCCATGTTCAAGTCAAAAGACATCACTCTATCTAAAAAATAAAAAAAAGATCAAGTTTCTCTCCACCCATAGAGGATGGTTCACCTACTATCCTAGGGTTCACAAATCCCTCCTAGGAATTTAGTATGCTCCCAAAATACCCTCTTGATACCCTTTCCCATCTTCTCTTGCCCCACGATGAATGAAGTCCTACGATAAATGGAATCCTATTCACCGTGGTGGAGGAAAACTCGGTCCAAAATAAAATAGAATAAAAAAGCAACATTACACATACACAAAAGTAACGTCACTGAAAAATGGTATAATTGGTTTACAAACGGTTTAAAAGCGGCAATTAAATGGTTTAAAACCAAGGGAAATAGAACACTACCCGGTTGTGCGCCTTGTGTGGCTCCCTCGCTTAGACACAAACTGCCTTGATTGCTTCGGATTTCTACCTTTACATTGGGGCAAGGTGGTCATTTTCAGGTGGGCAAGGCGGCTTGTGTTTAGGCGTATGAGCCATGCAAAGCTCGGGTAGCGTTCTTTCTCCCTAAAACCAAATAGTTTGATAATTCATTGCACTTTTTCAAACCATTTATGAAAAAGTTTAATGGTTCTGATTTAAACAGCTTGGTTCGGTTTCAATAAACGATTTTGGTTTACATAGACACCCTTACAACACAACCTCTAGATTGGGTTGGGCTGGCTTTATAAGATCTTTGTGTTTGTTTCCAACAACCCAATATGGTGTGATAGTGAAGGAATGAAGGATAAAAATCCTCTGCAGTGCACCGATCTGGCGGTGCACTACGGTGCGGCTTTGCGAGCTCGACATGTGGACACAGCAACATCCAACTGTGTGAGCTCGATTGCACTTTTTTTTCTTCTCGAGCTTGGCGGTGCATTGCGGTGCACCCTGAGCCCGAACAGGGCTTGGGTTGAGATATCTTGGCCCTAAGGCCGGGTCAAGGTTGAAAATTTTTGGCCCTGAGTCAGGACCGGGCTGAGCCAGGCCTGGCCCAACCCGACCTTGTCTTTTTCTTCTTCTTCTTCTGAGCTTGGCCAGCTCATGCATCTCCCTTCCCTCCCATGGTCAGGGCCAATCAGGGTTAGACCAACCCACTCATTGTTGGATTTTTTTCTTGCCCTGAGTCATGACCGGGCTGGGCTTAGGCCCAACTAAGAGGACTTAGGGTTGGGCTAGGGTTTTAAAAGGCCCAGCCCAACGCAACCCTGTTGCAACCCTATTCCTAATGATAGACATTCGAAGAGATGGAGGGCAGAGAACATAGATCAAAGAGAAATCTCACTGATGTGGAAGGTCAAACCCATCAGTTAGCACCCTTCTACTAATGCAAGCCTATACAATGACTCTGTTAAGCCCATTACATGTAAAACCTTAGAATAAGAACTAAAATTCCTGTGTTTAATACATGGGTCCTATTTGGGTTGCCAAATTTGACAAAGGTGAGTGATGAACACAAGATAATTAAACACAACTAGATGACGACCTGTTCTCCGAGCTAGTAATGATAGTTTCAACCTACCTAGTAACCACTATCATTACATTCTAATTAAGACAAATCCCATAAGAAAACTAACTCTCTCTCTCTCTCTCTCTCATTCTAAAGAACTATAATGCAATGTTTGGTACACGAACATATGTCACCGATTCGACATCATTAAAGTACAAGCTTCCAAACTCCAAAACAATTATTTGTTGAGGGTTGATGTCTTGTATTTTATGATTTGGGTTGTAGATCGTCTTCAAAGGGTCGTTAAAAATTCATAGCTTTTTAGGGTTTACATAAGGGTAATTTCGGATATGACGTCTCTTTGTTTTCCCTGTAAATTGGTAGTCATGGGGGGTTATTAGGGTTCAAAGAATTCTTTGTTGATAGAGAGATAGAGGCATGAGGTAGAGAGCTTGTGACCCTTTCCTCTATTGTTAGCAGTGAAGACCCTCTCTCATCTCATTGTAGATGTAGGCATCTTACCGAACTACGTATATTAGTTCTTACGTTGTCTCTTCCTTTTGTTAAATCAATCTAAATTTCTAGACACTTGATGCGTTTCCCGGTTGCATCTTAGATTTTATTGTTTAATTGCTTCCCCTTTCAGCATCAATGCTGAACCTAGCAATCCATAATCAGATGATACAGAGATCTCTTCATTTCCCAAAAATAGGGAAGATTCCCTCATCTTGCTTTTTGGTCCACTCCAAAAAGCTACCATCAGTGATGATAAGGTTGTGACCACCTGATGGTTTTAATTGGACTGGTTGATCCTTACAAAAGGGAGTAGGAATAGATTCAATAAGTTGAGTAGAATGACAGGAAATCCACTGAAAAATGAGACTCATTAAATGTTGGGGGTTTGGTTTTTTAGAGTTAAATAAAACTGAATTTCTTTCTAACCAAATGAAAAAAAAAGGAGAAATGTTCTCTTTGTGGGATGCAGTGGAATGCAGGGGCCACGTCGCTCCTGTGCCCAGGCACATTGGGGAGGGGGTGGAATTTCCTCCATTCATGGGGGCACGCCAGTCATTTCTGCCCCCATGTGTCTGAGAGTGGCCCTTGCATCCCACGCAGAGAACGTTTCTCCAAGAAAACATAATTCTAAATCACTAAACCCAAATGACCCATACACCTTTTTCACTCCTTTTCATGCAAGGATACACTATGACAGTCATAGTGTAGTTCAGATAATGGTAAGCCTTTATCAATAAATAAATAAAGGTAAGCCAATAACAAATCCTCTCTCTCTATTGGATTCAAGTTGGTGACTCTGTGTGTGTGTGTGGTGTGCTCACGGAGTCAGTGCGCACCACACTAGTTAAAACTTTATGGACTCATCAGTGTGGGTTTTGTTTGCTTTCCACACTACATGATAGGAAACATCAAATGTGATACTGAACAATCATGTAAAATTGTAGAAAACAAAGTCTATAATGATGCAGAAAAGAATGAAAATCATAAACAATAATCACACAGTAAATATTTACATGATTCAATAAGATTATCTACATCCACAATGAGATGAGATCTACTACACCATCAATGAAAAATAGGGTTATAGTTGTTCATCCTCACGCCTCTCTCAGATTGATTACAAAGAAAGAACCCCGTTAGAAATTTATACTGGAATCCTATATAGGTAGAATAACGAAATATCTATATAGCCCTAAAAAATTATTCCTTTGGACTCTACAACCTCTTAACGGTCATTCGAAATCAGTCGATTAATGCAAGCGACAGAATACAAGACATCGTACTCAGGTCCTCAACACAAAATACCATTCTCAAAGAATTAAATCATTATGTGAAATCCTATTCCAACCCGGCTCTTCCCTACAAGACATGATCGACTTGCAAAAATGGTCCCTAATCTCCATTATGAAATATTCTTAGATCCATCCGAATCTGTCCGCTCCCTCCCTCCCTCTTTCTTACCCTTTGCAATCATAAAACCTGAATGAACTCTTTTTTGTTAGAAGACATTGGGAATCTTCTCTTTCGAATCTTTGCCTTATTAAAGCTTCACTGGGAAGAAGACTCTTGAGCCATTGACAAGCATCATTCTGCTTGGTTGTGGAACAAAGCATTGCATGCAAATATGTTTGGTTTAAACAATACTGCAACAAGTAAGCTCTCTCACTACTATTGGAACTGATGTAGATATATATGTTCATGGAATAAGCCAAGGAGAGAAACTTAGTTCTTCTAGGAATTCATAGGCAGCTTAGACTATATATGTATCTGTGACTTCTTTGGTTTGTGGGTCTTTTCAGGATGTTACATGCATATATATGCTGACAAAAAAATTGAAAATTGAGAAAGACCCATTTGGACATATAGCTTGAAGGTTCAATGAATACATTATATAAAGATAGAAGAAAGAGTAGTTTGGTCATTTTTTAGGCAATGGAGGGGGACTCGGTGGTGGAATTGGTAAAGGTGGAGGAGTTGGAGGTGGTGCTGGAGGTGGGGCTTCATAGTGGTGATGGTGTTAATGGTGGATGGCAGTGGTGGTGGTGGTGGTAGTATTGGGTATCTATATTGTAAAAGAAGATGATGATTTGATGAAGATGAGGGCATTTTGGTCTTTTCAAATTTTAGCAAATAGGTCAAGGCAATTAGGTCTTTTCAAATTTTAGAAAAGATAGAAGAAAGGGTAGTTTGATCATTTTTTAGTATTTAATGCCTGGCGTGCACTTAAATGACTTTAGGGGGGTAAAGTAGGAGTGGTACGTGAAATTTTAAGGGGTGGTACGTGGACTTGTCAGAACCTTAGGGGGGTATGAGGAATATTGGGTGCATTTTAGTGGGTACACGTATCTAACCCTTTTCTTTTCTAGTTACCCAATTTGTTTTATCCAACGCCAAGCAAAGATGAAGGGAATATTTAAAGTTGGAGAAAAATGTAGAGAAGTATGTACAACCAATTACTTGCCTTTCTTCATAGAGAAAATGTATAATTATTAAATTCTCTCTCTAAATTAATATGCCTTCATATTAGGAAAGAAATTTGAATTCCAAGTGCATTAGAAGAGCTGTGGAAGTTGTCAAGGAACAACCATCTCTGAGTATATAATAACTTCATTTACCCTGGACCCACAATACAATAAAACTTGATGTAAGAGATTGACAAAAGGAATTCTTTCATCTTTGATCTATAATCAAATAGAACCAAGTGGATGTATTTAGGCAATTAAATGGAATCAAAACCAGGCCAGTGATATTGAAAAGAAAGAACTCTTAAATTGATGGAGGTTGGAATTCTGGAGTACAGAGGTGAGAATTTCTCTGCCCCTGACTACCTACTCTGGTTTCACTGAAGCTCCATAAGAAATGCAGCAAAGATGACATCCTGAAAGAAAAAAAATATATATCTAAAACTTGTATTTTGCGGATTGATATAATTACTATTGGGTTGTGTTTTGAACTCATTACATGTACAGAGTAAAATTGTAATTTTGTGGGGATTAGGGTTTTTTAAGTTTTCTATATAGTTCTCTCAGATGAATGTAAGTATTTATGTCAGACCATGTTAAATTTCTCGTGTTATATGTAATTATTTATTGATTTATTCCTTGTGATTGCGCATTCATCCCCAACATAGGTACCTATTCTTTATTCAATATGCAAGATTAAAGATGAGATCCATCCAAAATTACTCCATATGGTTTGGAATCCCAAAAATTCTCAACCAGTAAACCCTAATGCAGCAAAGATGACATCCTGAAAGGAAAAAAAAATATATCTAAAACTTGTATTCTATGGATTGATATAATTACTATTGGGTCGTGTTTTGAATTCATTACATGTACAAAGTAAAATTGTAATTTTGTGGGGATTAGGGTTTTTTAAGTTTTCTATATAGTTCTCTCAGATGGTCGGACCACATTAAATTTCTCGTATCATATGTAATTATTTATTGATTTCTTCCTCATGGTTGCGCATTTGTCCCCAACATAGATTACCTATTCTTTATTCAATATGCAAGATAAAAGATGAGATCCATCCAGAAATATTCAATATGGTTTGGAATCTCAAAAATTCTCAACCAATAAACCCTAAAGGCCTATACACTTCACTCCTTTCCATGCTGGAGTAGCACACACTAACTGTGGGTTCAAATAAAAGTGAGCCAATAACAAACCCTTTCTCTGAGTCTCTCTCTCTCTCACTCAAGTGGTAGTGCGCACAGCACACTTGAAACTTTATGGAGTTATCTCTCTGGTGCTCACAGTGTTAGTGCGCAGCACACTTTTAAATCTTTATTGAATCATTCATTAGTTTTTGTTTGCTTCACACACTAAGGCTATAAAACGTGAAATCCTATTCCAACTTGGCTCTTCCCTCCATTACATGAACGACTTGCAAAGAAAAAAAAGATCCCTCTCCATTATCTTGAGCTATCAGAATCTGTCCTCCCTCTCTTCCACTTTCTTCCATTCTACTTCTCTTTGCAACCATAAAACCTGAAATGAACACTCTTTTGTTATAAGGTACTGGGAGGCTTCTCTTTCTTATCTTAGACCCATTAGAGCATCACTAAATGGAAGACTCTTGAGCCATTGACAAGCATTATTCCTGCTGCTTGTGGAGCAAAGTGTTGCACGCAAATATGTTTGGTTTAAACAGTACTGCAACAAGTAAGCTCTCTCCCTGTGTTATTGGAACTGATGTAAATGTATGTTTATGGAAGCAAAAGAGAAAAACCAAGTTCTTCTAGGAATTCATAGGCCTCTTAGACTGGTTATTTCCGTGGTTTCTTTGGTTTGTGGGTGCTTTCAGGAGGTTGCATCTATGCAGACATAAAAATGAATTATGAACTACAGGCACAATTTTCTGCATCAATAAACTTTAACTTCTGGTGGTGATTTGTTATTCTATAGTCTGTACATGCTATGGACATCTTGTTAAACATTTATCGACAGTTCTGTAGAAATACACAAGCCAAGCACTTGTTAACTGACTCTGTTTGCATGAGTAACTAGAAGTTTAAAGATTATTGTAATAGAAAGATCTTGTAGTAAACACTAGGATTCCAGGAAGGTTGTGTTTATGGACGAATTCCCATTTACAGACTAGTAGATGGCAATATGAAAACCTCCATGAAAATAGTTCCAGACCCTGAGTAAACTGGAGGCACTAATGCCTCAGAAGGTTACACCCAGAGTTTCTAAAACCATAAATTGACAAAGAAATTGTTCCAGGTAAAACAGAAACAATCTAACCCTGTTCTTCATAGGAGCTCCGGGTTGACTTACTGAAAAATGGTTTATCTCCTTGCAAGTGTGATATGAGTACCACTGTAGCTCAGATAGACTTTCTTCTTCTATATAACAAATACTATTTCCACTATCTACCTACTAGAATGGGTCTATGAACTAAGAGAAAGAACTAAAATTATTCTTCTCGTGCTTCATTTGACAAAACTAATCTTCTAGCATCAGCAAATCTAAATAGTAACCGAGTTTGTTTTATCCAAAGTCACCCTTCTGAGGAGAATACAGAGGTGCGAATTTCTCTGCCCCTGGCTACCTACTCTGGTTTCACAGTTGCTCCAAGGGATGTCAACCTGGGGATGCAGCAAAGATGGCATCCAAAACAGATACCTAGTCTTTATCCAATATGCCTAGAGGATGAGATCGCTATGGCAAGATCACTGAACTAGGACATCAAGTTTCTTGTCCAGGATGTGTCCATGTCCTCCCTTAACTTTAGCATCCCCCAAAATAGAACATTGCTTCTTTTTTTTTAGGGTCTTTTAATAAGTTACAAGCATGTATTAATTGACAATTAATCATGAACTCCATAAGAACTAACCACTATGGTACATTTAAGCAGATCAATCTTACTATGTCAGATATCCATCTCTTAGAGATCATTGACTACATATTACTGCATATGACCCTGAAATTTGACTTTAGGAAGCTACCATGACCAGTGATTGAATGGTTATAATAAAAATAATAATGGAAGCTGATATCTCCTCTCTCAAATGCTTTCCTGATCTAATATTGTTGCTTCATGTGCATCAGATTTGGAAATCCTTCAACATTGGGGAGCACAGGTAAAGTTAAGCTCACCTTGTTTCTGGGAGAAAGTCAGCATAGTTCTCCATGTTGGGATCCTTGGAAGCTTATTAGCCTATTTTGTACAAAAAATTATATGTCAGTCATGCATACGAAGATCAAATCCTACAGAGAAAAGCACAGAGACGTACCCCGTTATGGTCAAACATGGCCTCACGTACAAAGCCAATATAGGTTGCAATACTCTGCTACTGGGAAGCCATTTGCTCATTATCCTGATGTTGTTGAATGGTTGTGGGACCCATTGCAAATCTAAAAAGTCGGTTATTCTGGAAGAAATCATGCAAGTGTCATCATGGTTGATTTCACTAATTGCAGTTCTAAATACATGGAAAACAAGGTCAACAAAACTTCCATGGTTTCTAAGAGCTTGGTGGACATGCAGCTTCTCATTGTCCATTATTTTCACAGCTCTTGATATTCACTACATTCTTATCAAGAAGGGTTATCCTGAGGTAGCAGATTACATTGACTTCTTCAGTCTCGTTCCCTCCACCTATCTGTTTGGTATTTCACTAAGAGGGACCACAGGCATCAGCTTCTTCAAGAATGGCATCACTGACCCACTTCTTAATGGAAAAGCTGAAAATAAAGCAGAGGGAAAAAAGGATTCTCTATATGGACAGGCTGCTATTCTCCAACTCATTACCTTTTCTTGGCTTAACCCATTGTTTTCAGTTGGGATCAAGAAACCACTTGAACAGGATGATATCCCAGACGTTGATACAAAAGACTCTGCTAGGTTCGTCTCCCGTTCATTTGATGAATGTCTAAATCATGTCAAGGAGAGTAACGGCATTGCAAATCCATCCGTCTTTTACAAGGCTATCTTTCTGTTTATCAGGAAGAAAGCAGCAATTAATGCAGCATTTGCCATCATCAACACTGGAGCATCATATGTTGGACCGTACTTGATTGATGACTTTGTGAAGTTCTTAAGTGATAAGAGACAACAGAGATTAGAGAAGGGGTACTTTCTTGCAGTAGCATTTCTAAGTTCCAAAATGGTTGAGACTGTCGCAGAGAGGCAGTGGATCTTTGGGGCCCGACAACTCGGTCTTCGCCTTCAAGCAGCTCTCATGTCCCACATTTACAAAAAGGGCTTACATCTATCAAGCCAGTCACGCCAAAGCCATACTAGTGGAGAGATCATTAATTATATGAGTGTTGATATCCAACGTATTACAGACTTCATCTGGTATCTGAACATAATTTGGATGTTACCAATACAAATTTCCTTGGCGATCTACATTCTACATATGAATCTGGGTCTTGGATCCCTGACAGGATTATTGGCAACAGTGATGGTCATGGCCTGCAATATACCCCTTGCAAGAATACAGAGAAGGTTCCAGTCCAAGATCATGGAAACAAAGGATGAGCGGATGAAAGCTACATCAGAAGTTCTCCGCAACATGAAGACTCTGAAACTCCAAGCTTGGGATACTCGGTTTCTCCACAAAATAGAAAGCCTGAGAATAGTTGAGTATAACTCGTTATGGAAGTCATTACGGTTGGGAGCCATCTCAGCATTTATCTTCTGGGGATGCCCCACATTCATTTCGGTCGTGACATTTGGAACATGCATGCTTCTGAGAATCCCACTCACAGCTGGGAGAGTCATATCTGCATTAGCAACCTTCCGAATGTTGCAGGATCCAATCTTCAATCTACCTGATTTACTCTCAGTGATTGCACAGGCTAAAGTTTCAGTTGACCGAGTTGCATCATACCTGCAGGAAGATGAAATTCAACCAGATGCAGTTTTTCTTGCACCAAAAGATGAATCAGGATTTGAGATTGAGATTGATAATGGGAAATTCAGCTGGAATCCAGAATCAAGAAGCCCAACTCTTGACAGAATAGAGTTGAAAGTGAAGAGGGGGATGAAAGTGGCCATTTGTGGGACAGTAGGATCAGGAAAATCTAGTATGCTTTCTTGCGTACTTGGAGAAATACCAAAGCTGTCGGGAACGGTAAAGATTATGGGAACTAAAGCATATGTTCCCCAGTCCCCCTGGATATTGTCAGGAAATGTCAGAGAGAATATTCTCTTTGGAAATCCCTATGACAGTGCCAAGTATGAGACAACAATTAACGCTTGTGCCTTGGAATTGGATTTTGAGCTTTTCTCCTCTGGTGATCTAACAGAGATTGGAGAAAGGGGAATTAATATGAGTGGAGGCCAGAAGCAAAGAATACAAATTGCGCGTGCAGTCTATCAGGATGCTGATATATATCTTCTTGATGACCCTTTCAGTGCTGTTGATGCTCATACAGGCACCCAACTCTTTGAGGTTAGTTTTCTTCCTACTATCATAAATTCAGACTTAGGTTTGATGGCTCAGACAGGGTTTCAGTTGCTACAAGCCAACCATCCTCTACCAAGATTAGCAATGCCTCAGTCGAGAAAAAGTATAATATAGTTAAGGCTCAGAAGAACTGGGCTCCTCAGTGCTGCATCAGTAACAGCCTTGACCCATGGTGAGATAGAGAATAGCTACCAAATCATTGGACCCAGATCTTCTAAACTACCCTAGACTACCACTATTAACCTAGCATAAGTATGGCATGGGAACACTTATTTAGGAGCTCAGGCAAGTTCAGCACCTATGTGCATACCTGAATTCTTCTATAGTAACCCTGCCAGATTTGTTCTAGGTTCGTGAGTTGTAATCGACCAGGGAGTTGGGGGGGGGGGGGGGAGAGGGGTAAGTTTTTGAAAACTACCATCACAGACTGCCCAATAGTTTATATATCTTCATCATTTTCTTTGTATATTCTGTGCAGAACTGTCTAATGGGGATTCTTAAAGACAAAACTATACTTTATGTGACACATCAAGTTGAGTTTCTTCCAGCAGCAGACCTCATTCTGGTATACGAAATACACAAATAACTTAATCTTTTTTGTGTCTCATTTTATTAAGGCAACAAAATACCCATAGTTTCTAGTACTTTTAAAAAGGAACCAATGATGACAGACAATGATGTTTAACAGGTAATGCAAAATGGAAGAGTCAAACAGGCAGGAAGGTTTGAACAACTAATAAAACAGAACATTGGATTTGAAGTTTTAGTTGGTGCACACAGCCAAGCTCTAGAGTCGATTCTCACAGTCGAAAATTCAAGCAGAACATCTGAAAGACCAGTATCTGATGGAGAAGTTGATGCTGAACCAACCTCAACTACAGGGCTTTTGAATGGTCAGCATGACTCTGAACATAATCTTTCTCCAGAGAAAACAGAAAATGGAGGGAGATTAGTACAGGATGAAGAGAGAGAGAAAGGAAGCATTGGAAAAGAAGTCTACTGGTCTTACTTGACTGCAGTGAAAGGCGGAGCCTTGGGCCCTATCATAATCCTGGCACAGTCGCTCTTCCAAGTATTACAGATAGCAAGTAATTATTGGATGGCATGGGCTTCTCCTCCTTCAACAGAGGCTGAACCTCTAGTGGGGTTGAAAATTCTATTCCTTGTTTATATAATTCTATCTGTTGGAAGTTCACTTTGTGTGCTGGTCCGAGCCACGCTACTTGCAATAGCCGGCCTTCTAACCTCACAAAAGCTCTTCACGAAGATGCTGCATAGTGTATTTCGAGCTCCAATGGCTTTCTTTGATTCAACACCAACTGGAAGGATATTAAATCGGGTCAGTAACATACATTCATCCAATTTATGTTTGAATTCATAGGAATGCTTAAGAATTTCATATATCAGAGCCACTGTGTTCATGGATGGTTGGACTAGATGGTCCGACTATGCTGGGACCATTCAAAGTGTCACCCACAAGACAAAGACAATCCCTTCCAACCCTAGGACTGGAGGACCTCCAAGGACAGTTGACCGATCAACGTCCAATCTCATCTGAACAATCAGTCTATCCAACCTTTCGAACCAGATGGCAAATGTGATTCTTATTAAAAAAATAAGAACAGATACAAGCAGCATATGAGACTTGCTCGTGATGCCAAAATTATCAAACCCACCCTCTTACCATCACAGAAGGTGTTTTACTTGCTTCTCAGTTGTGAACGTTTAAACAATATACTATTACTCAGCAAACATTGCACTTCTCTATTTGGACTTTCTGTCATGCTTGACAGATGGTTGGACCACTGACTACCAGGCCAGAACAGTCTGACATCCAGTCCAATTTTAAAAACATTGATTGGAGCATTACTTACTGATTTCTAATATCAGTTCAGAGGAACTAATACAGTATGTCAGAGTATCTTAATTTTTTTTCCCCTGTGAAAATTAAAGAAAGCAAAATTCAGGAGACTGGAAATAAGTAAAGGAAAACAACGTAATAGGGGAGAAAATGGGGAAAAACAAAGCTGCATAATGAATTATACTAAAAAGTTCAAATATCATTTGGAGGCACTAATTATATTAAAAGCAGCCACATACCTAAAACAGAGGAATACCAGAAAGTGCTTCTGACTTCAGATCTCAATTTAACAAATCATAGTTTCTCACTTATATTTTCACTATTTGAGCTTTAAAGGAATACAGAAAACCCTTTTGAGCCATGAAGCTTGTTTCTTACCTAGACAATCACTGAAGGGATCTTCCTGAGACTCTTTGTTTTATGGTACCAACCATATGCTAATACAGATTGAGAATATATGTAAGGGCAATTCCCATATCATTATGAAGCAAACATGTGTATGCGTTTCTATACATATATATATATATACAAACTAAGGTATACATAACCCGGCTAACTTACTAATATCCTTTTTATGTAATTGCAGGCTTCTACAGATCAAAGTGTGCTAGACTTGGAAATAGCAGGCAAATTAGGTTGGTGCGCATTTTCAATAATACGGATTTTGGGGACTATCGCTGTGATGTCACAGGTAGCATGGCAAGTGTTTGCGGTCTTCATTCCAGTTACAGCAATCTGCATATGGTACCAAGTAAGCTGTTATTTCAACTGTAATTGTTATTCCATCAAACAACGATTACAAATGCTTTGATCTTAATCTTTGTAATTGAACTAGGAAGAATTTTGTAAGTGGGCATCTGCATATTTTTTGTTCTTGAAGTATTTCCCATTCACTATCCAATTCTTTCTTCTCAAAAATTTTCCCTTTAACCATTTTTTGGGGATCACTGCAGCAATACTATATACCAACTGCAAGAGAACTGGCCCGCCTTGCTGGGATTAAAAGAGCACCAATTCTCCACCACTTTGCAGAATCACTAACGGGAGCAGCAACAATCCGAGCTTTCGACCAAGAAGGCCGTTTCACTAATGCAAACCTCAGCCTTATTGATGACCACTCTAGGCCCTGGTTCCATAATGTGTCAGCAATGGAGTGGCTTTCCTTCAGACTAAACTTACTGTCCAATTTTGTCTTCGCATTCTCATTGGTTTTTCTTGTGAGCATCCCTGAAGGAATAATTAATGCAAGTAAGGATCATAATTATATTTCAGTAGAAATTTTCATTGATTAGTGAACCATATATACAATTTAAAAATGGTACACCAGTAGGCATCATAGAAATCAAATGTGTCAGACAAAAGAAATATCCCATGCACACACAGACACACAAACACACATACACAAAATACACACATACTAACACAAAAAGCAAAAAATAACTTACGAATTTTGCAGCATAAAGCTATAATTGGTCCCACCTTTTGCATCTTATGGTTAACCAAATGAGTTACTTTGAATTTTCTTTCTCAAATTACTGAGTTATATCATCAGTTCTAAATCAGAAGATACAGAGAATGCTTATCAGAACTGGATATATGCAGGCATTGCAGGTTTGGCGGTGACCTATGGATTGAATCTGAATTTTCAGCAAGCCTCAGTTATTTGGAACCTGTGCAACACAGAGAATAAAATGATCTCAGTAGAAAGAATTCTGCAATATTCCAAACTCGCTAGTGAAGCCCCTCTGGTGATTGATGAATGCAGACCACCAAACAACTGGCCACAAATTGGAAAAATATGCTTCAAAAAATTGCAGGTAAAGCATCAATAGAGTAATATTCCTCTCATGAACACTTTGGAGTCTATGTAACAAAGACATGCCTATTCTTCTTTTTCTAGACTAGTCATACATGTTGGACACTGAAACATGTGTCCATATCACCCAAACACTTCATCTTTTTCTCCTTTAGACAAGGCACCAAAAAATAAGGGGAATGAGAGAGGAAGAAAGTGAGCAAGGAAGAGAGAGCTCATCGGAAAAAGATGAAAGATAGTTATGGTTGCACCTAAGTGATTGTCTACAGGAAAGACATAATTATACACAGACACATCCGTGTGTCTGGATATTAGTCAGACAATGCATGTATCTGTGTCCTTGTTATGAAGCTTGGTGTTGGTCGAGCTTCCAAAGCGAGTATCCTATAGGATATAAGAATTAAAAATGAAGGAAGATAGAAATCATGTCATACATGTTGGATACTTAATGTTAAGTGGATCTGAATTAGAACTCTATGCTTGGATGATTAATTCATCCCAAGCACCTTCTTATTTATAAGAATAATAGAATAGTAAAATATGTACATGAGCAATGTGGGACTAAACCACATAATACAAAACTAATTAAATAAGAAAGAAAAGGTCCAGAATACCCCCACGGTATTCTGGCCATATATCTAACACTCCCCCTCAAATTGGAGCATATATATCATGCATGCCCAACTTGACTAAGATAGGATGAAACAGCTTGCTACTCAGTCCCTTAGTGAACACATCAGCCAGTTGATCAGTAGACTTCACAAAAGGAACACAAATGAGGCCAGCCTCAAGCTTCTCCTTGATGAAATGTCGGTCAACCTCCACGTGTTTAGTACGATCATGCTGGACAGGGTTATGGGCAATGCTAATGGCTGCTTTATTGTCACAATAAAGCATCATGGGAAGATGGATAGCAACACCGATATCCTGTAATAATCCTCTAAGCCACAGAAGTTCACACATTCCTTGGGCCATCGCACGAAACTCAGCTTCAGCACTAGACCTGGCCACAACATTCTGCTTCTTGCTACGCCATGTGACAAGGTTCCCACCAACAAAGGAACAGAACCAGAGATAGATTTCTGTCGGAGAACCAGCCCAATCGGCATCGATATAGGCTTCAATCTTAAGGTGACCCGTGGGAGATAGAAGGATTCCCTTTCTGGAGCAGACTTCAAATACCTCAAAAACGACGGACTGCATCCATATGAGAGGAATAGGGATCATGCATGAACTGGCTCACCAAACTCACAGCAACTGCAATGTCAGGTCGTGTGTGAGAAAGGTAGATTAACTTGCCCACTAACCGCTGATAAATACCCTTGTCAACAGGCTCACCCTCTTTCTCCCTAAGTTTTGTAGTAGCTTCCATAGGAGTATCTGAAGGATGACAGCCTAGCAACCCTGTGTCAGTCAATAGATCAAGGACATATTTTCTTTGAGAAAGAAAGATGCCCTTTGAAGAGCGAGCAACTTCTATCCCTAGAAAATATTTCAGAGGACCAAGATCTTTGACCTCAAACTCACGGCCAAGGAGGAGCTTCAAATCCCTGATAGCATCACCATCATTACCAGTGACCACAATATCATCCACATAGACTATGAGAAGAGTTACCTTGTCACCAACTCGTCTGATAAACAAAGTGTAATCAGCATTACTCTGCCTATAACCTGCTAAAATCATAGCCTTGTGAAATCTGCCAAACCATGCCCTAGGTGACTGTTTCAGCTCATAAAGTGCACGCTTCAGTCTACAGACCTTGCCCTTGGTCCTGTCATCAGAGAAGCCTGGTGGAATGTCCATATAGACCTCCTCCTCAAGCTCCCCATGGAGGAAGGCATTCTTGACATCTAACTGTTGAAGATCCCACCCAAGATTTATAGCACAAGATAATAGCACCCGGACAGTGTTGAGCTTCGCCACTGGTGCAAAGGTCTCCTGATAGTCAACTCCATAAGTTTGAGTGAACCCCTTTGCAACCAGACGTGCCTTATATCGATCCACAGAACCATCAGCCTTCTGTTTGACCACGAAGACCCATCTACATTCAACTGGTTTCTTTCCCGGAGGAAGAGTCACAAGCTCCCATGTATTAGTGCTATCATTTCTTCCAACATTGTTGCCTTCCACTTTCCATCTGTAAATGCTTCCTGCCAAGTTTTAGGAATCGAAACAGAAGAAAGAGAAGATACAAAAGCACGAAAAGATGGAGAAAGAGAGCTATAAGAAACAACACGAGATATGGGATGTAAAGTACAAGTCCTAGTACCTTTGCGGTGAGCAATAGGTAAGTCGGAAGAAGAGGGATTACCAGGAGATGGAGGATCTGGATCTGGAGCCGGCAATTGGATGGGTATTGGTGCCAAAGGGGATTGCAACTGCCCTCTGTTGGTTCTGCCCCTTGTGTAGGTGAGTATGTTGGAATTGTCAATTCTCTTCTGAAATGCACCAATAGTTCTCTGGACTGGAGTCAGCTCCCCCTGAATAGGAACATTAACAATACTATTTTCTATGGTCTCCCCGTAAAGGATTCCCATTAGGTGAGGGAGGAACAGTGGAGGAGGTTGGACATCATCCAAAGGAGGTTGGGCATCGATCAAAGGAGGTCGGGCAGCAGCCGTGGGTGCCGTCAAAGGAGGCTGGACAGCAGCCGAGGAAACTCTAGTGGAGGAATCTCAAAGGGCACATCTTCACTAGAACTCTCCCCTTGAAGAGGTGGTGAAGAATAATAAGAAAGGGCCTCGTGGAAAACAACATCCATACTCACCAAGGTACGACGGGAAGGGGGATGGTAACACTTATAACCTTTCTGGGTTGGAGAATAACCCAAGAAAATACAACGGAGCCCACGAGGCTCAAGCTTGCCTGGAGATCTGGTATCCCTAGCATAACACACACACCCAAATACTTTGGGAGGGACAATAAAGGAGGAATGGCCCAGTAAAATATCAGAGGGGGTACGGGAATTAAGAACCCAAGAAGGGAGCCTATTGATGAGATAGGCGGCAGTGAGAACCGCATCCCCCCAATATTGAGAAGGAACATTCCTCCCAAACATCAAAGCCCGGGCCATTTCCAACAAATGGCGGTTTTTCCTTTCTGCCACACCATTCGGCAGGGGTATCAACACAACTAATTTGGTGAATGATGCCATGATCAACCAAATATTTTTGAAATTGTGATTGATAAACTCGGTTCCATTATCACTTCTCAATATTTGGAGAGTAGCCTGGAACCGAGTTTGAATCATCTTATGAAAATGCTGAAAACATGAGAAAACCTGATTTTTAGTGTGCAAAAGATATACCCAAGTGTTCCGAGAATGACAATCAATAAAAGAGACAAACCAACGATGACCAGAAATAGAGGGCTTGCGACTAGGGCCCCAAACATCAGAATGTACCAAATTAAAACAAGAAGAACTCCTTTTATTTGAAATATGATAATTTGAACGTGTCTATTTGGCCAGAACACAAGCCTCACAAAAAAATTCATCCTTAGTATGTAGGGTGACCAAACGAGGAAATAAATGAGCTAAAATTCCTAAAGGGGGGTGACCTAACCGAGAGTGCCACTGGTAAAGTTCAGAAGAGACCAAGGAGTTCTGATGCGGCGGAGAAGGCAATGGTGGTGGAGAGAGCGACCGTCATCAAGCGTACAAGCCACCATGCACTTTACCCAATCCAATCGTCTTCCCGAGGCGATCCTAAAACACACAATAAGATGGAAAAAAGTGACTTTGCGATTCACGATCACGAGTAATACTACTAATGGAAAGAAGGTTAGTAGTAAAATTAGGAATATGTAAAAAGAAGACAAGGGAAGAGAGGAAGTGCGATTGATGAGTCCTTTTCCGATATTGAAGAAAGGGACCCATCACCCTTTGACCTTATCTTTCCCGAGTGGGAGAATATCGTGAAACAGACTAGAGGAACCGGTCATATGATCTGTAGCTCCAGAATCTATGATCCAAGGATGGGAAGCCACAGAGGCACAATGACCTACAAATGGAATACCTGACCGGACAAAGTGTGAACTGAAGGAGCGAGGAATTGGCGATGGCGATGTAGTAGAAGCGGCGTGGAAGTCCTGAGCATACGTAGGAGGGCCTGTAGATCATCCGGATAGACCAGTGTCGATGCAGGAGTTGCGATGATCTCGATCGATGGGCCTTGGTCTTTGTCTTTATCTTTGTCTTGGCACCCTTTTAGCTTCAAAATCAGCCGATTTCCCATGAAGTTTCAGCCTTCTCCTTGGTGTGGTAAGGTTTGTGACAGTACTCACAAACAACAGACCCTGTAGTAGAATCACCAAGAGAAGCAATGCCACTAGGTGTAGGAGTGGCGGGGCAGCAGCCTGGAGAGCGATCTGTCGAATAGGAGGGTGCAACATGGCAGCCCTATGGTTTTCTTCAGAGGAGACTAGGGCATATGACTGTTCAAGTGTGGGAAAAGGCTTGTGACCCAACACTTGAACCCGAATCTGATCATACTCCACATTTAATCCCGCGAGAAATCATAAACCCTGATCTTGTCCATGTGTTGCTTATAAGAAGTAATATCTGCATTTGTACTTGGGTGAAAATCGGAAAAATGGTCCAATTGCGCCAAAGGCTGCGCAAGGTAGCATAGTATTTGGAGACCGTCAATTCTCCCCGAGTAGTGTGAAGGACCTTCTTCGATTTCATATACGGCATCATTGCCAAGCTGTCCATAAGTCTCCTTGCAAGCGCCCAAATTTCCGAGGTTGTATCAAGGAGAAGAAAATTGTGTTGTAGATCTGTAACCATAGAACCAATCAAGTAGGACATAAGAACTCCATTGTTGGCAAGCCACTTGTCTTGAGCAGCCCCAACCTCGGTAGGCATAGGAGTGGATCCCCTAATATGACCGATAAGGCCACGGCCAGAATGGCAAAGGAGGCGAACCTAGACCAAAGTAGGTAATTGGTGCCATCCAACTTGATTGGATTTGGAGAGAAAGTATGATACTCGGTTTGCTGTTTCCATCACCAACATAAGTAGCGATCGAATCCACGAGTCACCCATGGAGACAGTGAAGAATCCCAAATCGGAGAAGAGGGCTGTTGTGAAGAGAAACCAAGAACACCTCCAAGTTAAGGGCTGAAACAAGGATGAAAGCCTTCTAATAATGAAGGAATAAGTGTCTCCAAGAATCAGCAACAGCAGCCGAGAAAACCTTGAGATCGATATTTTCGGGGTTTTGAAAAAACCACGAAATTGCTGAAATCGATAAGATGATGTGAGGCCTGAAAAATGACTGTATGAGGCTGAAATTGCAGGCGAAGGACACTTGAACAGATGTGAAGCACTCCTCAAAAAATCAGAATTAACTGATAAGTGGAACCCCAAGATCGACAATTGTCAGGGTTTTGAAAAAAACCCTGAAAGTGTGAAGAGATATCGATCTTGAGAACTTGATGTAGCTTGATGTAGGTGCTGGAATACTGATCTGCCGCAGGTCTGAAGCTCCAATATAGTGAACAAAATCCTTGTAATATAATGTGAATCTGTCCAATGAAGGCTGAAGTCTTCAATATTCGCAGCAAAGGAGGGCAGCACCTTATCGATCAATTCTTCATGTCATGAAGTGAGGTAACAAGGGAGGGCAGCAGCTGGATCAATAGATCACCTCATCAGTGCTGCCCTATGGGACAAAGAAGAACAATGCAAAACAGAGGAAAGAAGAGGAGAGAAGAGAACAGGAGAGAGATCGAGAATTAGAGAAGGGGAGGGAATCGTGGATGGTTCTAATTCATAACCAGCTCTGATACCATGTTAAGTGGATCTGAATTAGAACTCTATGCTTGGATGATTAATTCATCCCAAGCACCTTCTTATTTATAAGAATAATAGAATAGTAAAATATGTACATGAGCAATGTGGGACTAAACCACATAATACAAAACTAATTAAATAACAAAGAAAAGGTCCAGAATACCCCCACGGTATTCTGGCCATATATCTAACACTTAAATAACTGGAAGAAATTCTGTTAGACAAGAAACTACATGCTCAAGAAATGACAGTATTAGATTTCTAATTCTTGTGCCCTTTCTTTCCTGGGTGAAAGAAATAAAAAAGAAAATGGAAACTACAAAATATTAAAATAAGTTGGCATTGGGAGGGGGTGGGGGGAGGGATCCACCATAAAAATTTCCTACCATTAGAGAGAGACCTAGAAACCATAAAATAAACATGCATATTTAGAGACGTGGAAAGAGAATTTAAGATACTCAAAACAATTATCTATGTCCGAAATTTCAAGAAGAGTCTGATGTTCCTTCCCTCATCTGCACCACATTCTCCATGCTGCAAATAGTCTTCTTTGAATTAGAAAATATATGAAATCTCCAAAAAGAATTCTCAGTGACCTCCTTTAACTATTCAGGATCAAAACTGTCTTCCACTTTGGCTTCTCCTTGCATATTTCCTATTGATCTATACCACAAATAATATTTTCAACGGTATTTAGTAAATGCAAGGATGGGAAAATACAGTGCACAACGTATTCGGAATAATTCACTTTCAGGAGGAATAAAATATAAAATCTATGTATTATATGTAGAAATAAAATATATGAAAATATACATATTTATATAGAGTTCTTTATATTTAGGAATAAAATTTTCAGCATGTTTTGGATTCGAGATGAAAACGAAATTTGCATACAGGTATAATATGTACATCATGCGGGAATTTACTGTCTTCAACATAAATTGAAAAACCATAGGATGATTGCATATCTTTTCCGAAGGCATCATCTATATATATGGTGGTATCCAAAGACTCATTAGTCACCGTGAATTGGTTAGGAAATAAAGGATGATTAACGCACAAATTACCTTGGGTTCCAGGAATAGTCATAGATGCCACATGTAATTATTTAGTTTTCACCTAATTACTTTCAGTAAACAATATGCATGATAAGAATATGTTACTAAGTGCTTATTTATGCAATCTTTATGTTAAATAAGTGGTATGACGCCAATTCTCATAAAAAGAGATATTTTGGATATTCTTCATTCTTTTACTGTGCAAAATTATCACTTGTATGATTATTTCCAAGTTAATCCAATAAATTTGTGGAGTGAGGGTGCTCTATCTACTCATCCTAGACAACTGCTGATGTACAGATTTCATATCCAACCTTCACTCAACATACATGTTCCATGCAAATGATATGCATGTAAAGTGGTCAAGACATACCATGATGTTTCAATCAGGGAGATTTCTGAGTAAAAAGTTGACACCATGGACTGCTATTAAACATCTAGTCTAAAGAGTTTTTCAGTCCAATTGACACATCCTTTTCAACTGTCTAAAAGAATTTTATACATTGGAAGGTCAGCAAGTCTAATTCAGTCAATCATTGGTCTTATAGATCACCTAGGTAGAATCTGCGAATTATGGATTTTTGAAAGTTCAAAATTTTTGTCAATCATTATTGTTGCTGCTTTACAAGATAACTTCTTATTTCACAAATTCTGAGGAATTTTCAATCCAGTGTACTGACAACACCTGAATGGCTGAATACTCTGTTACTTGTCAGTCAGATAAATTAAGTATCTGTTCATTTTGTAGGGGTCTATACTTACAAGCAAGTTCATTCGTGTTACAGATCCGATATGCGGAACATCTTCCCTCTGTCTTAAAAGATATTAACTGCACCTTTCCTGGAAGGAAGAAAGTAGGAGTTGTAGGACGGACAGGGAGTGGAAAATCAACTCTTATACAGGCAATCTTCCGAATTGTAGAACCAAAAGAAGGAACCATTGAAATTGATGATGTGGATATTTGCAAGATAGGCCTTCATGACTTGAGATCCAGGCTTAGCATCATCCCACAAGACCCAACAATGTTTGAAGGAACAGTGAGAGGAAACCTTGATCCACTGGGACAATATTCGGACACCGAAATATGGGAGGTGATCACTTCTATCAATATTCATCATTTAACAAGATTCTTAAAACATGTAGCCAATCTGAGCCGTCACAATACTTATTTATAATATGTAAATTATTTTGTCTTTGCAAAGTAATGGAACAAACCCAAAAAAAAGTGTGCAAGATTTATATGTTTCTCATATTTTCATTCAAAATCAGGATATTTGAGATCTTGTTGAAATTTTCAGGCTCTAGATAAATGTCAACTTGGAGATCTCGTGCGTGCAAAGGAAGAGAAGTTGGATTCAACAGGTCAATAAAACATATGGACTGTAATCAATCTCAACTCTATGGCTTACAAATTTAATTTATTAATATATATATAGTTGTCACAGTGGTGGAGAATGGGGAGAACTGGAGTGTGGGACAGAGGCAGCTATTCTGTCTTGGAAGAGCCTTACTAAAGAGAAGCAGCATTCTTGTTTTAGATGAAGCCACAGCCTCTGTTGACACTGCAACTGATGGTGTGATACAGAAGATCATAAGCTGGGAGTTCAAAGATCGTACAGTTGTCACCATAGCTCACAGAATTCATACAGTTATAGACAGCGATCTTGTTCTAGTTCTCAGTGAAGGTAAGCTTTAATTTGACCAGGTAAAAAATTGAAATTGAACAAATGCAAAAGCAGACATTTAAATTAGTAATTGATTCCATTCTAGCTAACAAAAAGAATTAACTTATTCTTCTGTGAGCAGGAAGAGTAGTGGAATATGATACACCTGCTAAATTGCTAGAACGAGCGGATTCATTCTTCTCAAAGCTAATAAAGGAGTACTCTCTAAGATCACGAAGCTTCCTCAGCCAATCGAAAAATCAAAATGCAGGTCTGATTTCTTAGAATCTACAAATCTCAGAATCTGACTATCCAAAATGAGAGATCATGTATTGAGATGATATACCAGAAACAGGAAAATACAGACAACCGAATGATCACCTGCCTTCAGATGGAGTGATACATTTGTATTATCTTCCCCAATACCCAATCAACAAGAATAAAGTCATTTTTGTTTCTCCTTCAGCATTATGATGAAAACTAATAACAGTAATCATTATAAAAGAATATAAAACTAATAATGATAATCTTCTTCTTCATCTTTAAATCTAAACTGAATGAGAAATCAGAACATACCAATGAGACTTTGGGTGTCGCTAGACCACTTGACTTCTAATTTAGTACTGATAGAATTGACATTGAGACTAAAGAAAGCTTATTTGGCAGCTTTACCAACTTGAGAAGTGAAAATTTGAGTTATTCATTTTCCTCTTTTTTAAGGGTTTTTTTTTTTTTTTTTTTTTTTTTGGGGGGGTGGGGGGAGGATTTTAAACAAAAAAGGGAATGATATATGAAATTTGAATTTTGGTATGACATGCCTAAATAAATCCCCATAACATGAATTCCTCCATTTCCATCAAATCAAATTCTTCAAAATTCATCAATAACCCATGGATTTATAGCACCAAACCAAAAAAAAAATTACGGATGGAACAACAGATACTTCTTTTAATTGTTTAAGGAAACCCAATATAGAGAAGGAATAACATCTAGAAACTGTAGACAGTCTAAGAAGTGCCATCCAAATTAATAGGATCACAGACCCCGCTTACAACTCCTCTTCTGAGCTAAAACTGTATTCTCTTGCTCATCCCCCTCTCTAACACCTACCAAAAAAAAAATGTACTCTGGGACCAGATATGGTTTTCAAGGGGAAGGGGGGAAACCGATAATTCAGTGAAGATGGGCATCGTGATCTTATAGAACATACTAATCAGATCTGTAAAATTCACAAGTTTCCATATCTGGGCAGGAACCCCACCCCCCACAACCCCACGGGAGATGGATAATATATGGGCAGGATTGAAATGGAAGAACAGAGTGATATAAATTCATGATTGCGTACCTTGTCTTGCCAACGTTTGCTTAATTACTTCCTATTAATCAACTCAGCAACAGTTGAGATGAAAACATTGTTCTTCAAGGAAAAGAAGGGTGAGAACTGGGAAGGAAAAAAGGGAGAAACGGACCATGTGTTTTCCTCAGCAGAAAAGGAGTTGAAGAGTGGGCCTTGTTAGTGTTTTTTTTTTTTTTTTGGGAGGTTTGATGAGATACTGTTTCCTAACTTATTATTGGCAACAGATTACTGTCTAGTCGTGTAGCTTCTGCACCAGCATGAAGCCAATGAGAGTGTGCATTAGAGTACTGGATTTTTTTTTATTTCTCATGTGTTAGGATGATACTTTCGTGCGCTGTTGTGTTTGGGCGCAAGAGCCAT
This sequence comes from Telopea speciosissima, assembly GCF_018873765.1. NCBI lineage: Eukaryota > Viridiplantae > Streptophyta > Magnoliopsida > Proteales > Proteaceae > Telopea > Telopea speciosissima. The sequence goes on along the minus strand of NC_057921.1, from coordinate 53,629,196 downwards.
ACGACCATGTGGCATTTTTTTTCCCTTTATTTTATTGGGAAAAGAAGGCTACCAAAGCTGTGTGGAGCCTAAGCCCGAACATAGGAAGGGCCAAATGACTGCCCCAGCCGGGTGAAATGAAAATTCCACCCTTATTGGATGTCCCCTTGCATGCTTTCTCATTGGCCCCACAATGGTGCAAGGTCCAATGCCCTTCTTGAATCCCATCAACTGTCATATTTGTTAGGGTAAATGTCACTTAATGTACCTAATGTTCTGAGAAATTACAATTAAGATATCCAATGTTTCACATATTATGACTGGGTTATCTAAACTAACATAACATTAATCAGACTATTTAATTTTTAAAAAGGAAAAAGAATGCTACTTGGTCTCATGCATTGTGCGGCCCCTGCGCCTAGACATAGGGCCACACAAAATAATTGTTGTGTCCCCCAGAGATTTTTCCCCTTTCTATAGAATGCAACAATCATTTCGCACGGCCCTATGTCTGGGCATAGGGGCTGCACACTACACGCAACCAGGTAGCATTCTTTCTCCCTTTTTAAAATTCCAACTTTTCCTTTGTATGTCCTTACCATTCTTCTTCCCATCAACCAGTAAACCTACATAAAGAAAAAAAAAAACAGTAAACCTACAACACTATTCAACATATATCCTTACTATTCTTTTTCCTCTTTGCAATTTCTAAAGGGGGTTGGGATGGGGAAGGAGGCAGAAGGGGTGAGGTGGAGGTAGAGTTGGGGGTGGGGGTGGGGGGCCTGGAGCAGATGGGGATTGGAAGGGAGATCAAGGGTGGGCACGAGAAAGAATAGGAGATGGGAAGATAGAAATGATCACCCCGCCCTTAAGAAAGACATAAATCTCACATCGATTGATGCTTTCTCGTGCACTCCCATTGGCCTCCGTATTGATATAGAGACCACGCTCCTAGACAAAAAACTCTTTCTCTTATAACAATTCATACTTCCACATGGGATAGCATAATGTCCTACAAAGCATTGTTTCGAAACATGCTACCATCGACTTCCATTCTTATAAGAGGAATGCTAGCATCGTGAACAAGCAGGGCAGGTAAAATCTATGAACCATCTTCTTTGTTACATATGGGTTATAAAAGCGGGAAAAATAAAGGAAAATTTTCTTTTTAGTTCTTTAAACTCAACTTATCCAAACTCTAATATAGAATATTTCTTTTTTGATGCCCTAATAAGTTAAACTTCCTTATCATCTTCTCCCCTAGGTTTTTAAGATGCACATATTACCCTTAATGGCATGTTATCATTTTTTTTTCATATCATTGTTAAATCTTTCTCCTCAATTCATATTTTTTGATGAAAGACCTTTTCAATGCATATTGATATGACGTAGCTATGTATTGTGTAAATATTAATGATATCACTCCTTTGGTAGAGTGTCCTAGTGCCCAAGACTCCTGCTACTACAAGGTCTAGGAAGATCAAATGTATCCAGCTTTACCTCCTTTCACAAAGAGGCTATTTCCATGTTTTGAATCCACAACCTAATGGTTGCAATAGCGCAACTTAACTGTTGACCTTTAGTCTTTATATTTAATTAACGGTCATATAGACACCTTGAATCATATGGTAGACATTCGTCAAAATTTCTCATTGAATGAGTGTATTAATTACATCAAATTATTCTAATATGCACTTAGGCTAAATTAATACATAGATACAAATGTGCTATAAAATTAGTCAATATAGCTAGGGCTGCAACAAGGTCAGGTTAGAGTGTTAGACCGGACCTTTTGAAACCCCAACCTAATCTTGAGTCCCCTTAGCTAGGCCCAAGCCCAGACCCGCCCCAACCTTAATTCGAGGCCTGAAAAATCCAACCTTGAGACCCTCCACCCTCGGTGTTGGGCCAAACTAACCTTGATCATGGGGAGGGGGAAGGGAGATGCATGGGTTGGATTGAAGGTAGGGAGAGAAAATTATCAATTTTATATAAAATAATATTATAATAAAATATATTATATCATTTATTATCTTTATATATAATATATTAGACAACAAAATATGCGTGACATTTAAAATTTATAATATATATTTTATGGAAAACAGAACGCCATCCTGTATTCCACCCCCTAAAAATATGGAATGACTAAAGATGTGACGATCATTTTGTGCACCCCTATGTTTGGATGTAGGAATGACATTCTCTTTTCGATATTTTATAATATAATATAAAATAGAATTGAGCTAGTCAGATCGGGCTCACCCCAAGTCCGCCTCAATCCTGGCCTAACCCAACCCTTACTCAAGGCTAGAAATTTCTAACCATCACACGCCCTAATTTGTGCTAAAAGGTGGGTTAGGGCGGGTTCGACCGACAGGGCGAAACTTGCACCCGTTAGTTAGGTAGGACCTTTGGGACTTAAACTTCGAATCTTTGACAGGTAGCTGTTTGTTTTGCTCTTTCTGAAGGACAGGTGGGTGGGGTCTACCTCCAACCGTCCATACATGCAAAGGTCCATGCTCTTTCCGTCCGAGCAAATCGCCAAAATCTCCCGCCATTTCTACCGAAAAAAAAAAATCTCCCGCCATTTCCCTGCGTGGGTCCACTTCCTCTCCTCATCACCGTTAGTCTATCAATCAACGGTCTTGATAGAAAATTATTGCTTACGTCATCTTTTTAAGACACGTGAACTTCAGAAACTTGAAAGACTTCACATTTGAGCCACGTATATCTTTATGACCAAAACACCCCTTAGTATGGCCGTTATCACACCTTGGATTCTTAACCAAGGAGGGTATTTACGTAAATCAGTTATCCCCAAAGTTGTCTCTGGAACTAGCTGAACTGAACGTACGTGGTGTTGTAGCCTGTAGCCATGTATATACAGCTGGCCTTCCTAAGCACATTTAATTCGATCTCAGCCGCTTATTTGTCCATCAAACTTAAGTTTAACCACGTGTCACAAAACTGCGCCGTCGGCTAATTTAATTAATAAAGGTTTAAGGTAAGATAAATACCACCATTTTTGCCGCTTTTTGGAAGATTGCGTTGGCTCTCGTGTTTTCAGGTTCTCTAGATTCAGATTAAAAATACCTTCAAAGCTCAGGATCTAAAGCTCGGCTAATATTGCCTTCAAACTGTAAGTTAAATCTTATCTTTTTTTCTCTCAGATTTTAAAATGGTTTTTTGATTACTGAATTGGATTGTTCGATTTTCTCCCTTTTCTTGTGAAATATTTCATGAAGAATGATTCAGTGTTGGTTGTGATTTGATCTTCTTTTTTTTTTTTCCAAATTCATTCTTCGATCTTATTGTTTAAAAATATGGAAAAGTTTTGAGTCATTTCCCCCCCCCCTTCCCCTCTTCGTTGTAAATCGCATGCAATGTTTCCTCTTCCCCTGGAGTACATTGTTTGAATTTTTATCAAGAAAAAATCCTTTCTTTTTAATCTTATGGTCTGCATTTACTTTTAATTGTTTTAAGAAAGTACTTAATGGAATTCTGTAATTTCATGTTTAAGGTGGTGAATCCGTCATAAGTTTTGTTTTTTTTTTTTCTTTTTTTTTTTGGTTGGGAATTTGGAGTTTGTGGGTTTATCTTGAGGGGAACAAATGATGTCATGAAATAGAGAAGAATTCGTCGTTGGGGAGAGCAGAGAAAGCTTGAAAAGATGGCGTGCAGAGGGTTCTGGGAGTGTTTATTGAAGCTTCTGAATTTTTTGTTGACGCTTGTTGGTTTGGCCATGGTGGGTTCTGGGATTTACCTACTGATTGAATGGAAGAAAATGTCGGATGAATCGGCTTTATTGTCGAACAGCGACTCTCAGGAACTTGTACAGCTCGGTCGTCCTCTGATGTTGGCAGTGTCTCTATCGGCTAGTATTCTTGATAAATTACCTAAAGCCTGGTATCTTTACCTCCTCTTGCTCAATTTATTTTGCTTGTGTTAGTAAGTTTTATGCTAAGTACAATAAGAAATCATTGCTAATGTTGGTATTTCTGAACCCATAGTCAATTAGAGAAAAACTATTAAAGGGATCAAAATACTGGTTCAGATATCACTATTTCTGAGACAAAACCGTACCTGATCATTGGTTTGTTAACTCTTGTAGGATTCAATCTTTATCGAGCAAAATGTATTCTTGTCTCAAGTGTTAAAGCTGTATCTTTTATCTTCAGTAAATAGTCATAGAGAAAAAAATCAAATGAAAGGAAATCATCTTTTCTTTTCATAGTTATTCTAGTGGAGATTCCATTAATGAAATTGCTATAACTTTAGATATGTCGTGTCTTTGAAGGGTGAACTGTAATTTTTCTTTGTCAAAAATTTCACTTGTCCTGTTAGTTGTGGTGTCATGGTGCCTTCATCTTTTCTTTTGGATTATTTAGCTCATAATCGGTGTTTTCAAGGCATGGTGGCCTCCAGGCAGTCCAATGAAACTAGCTGGGTAGAAGATGGAAGCTTAGGTTCTTTATGTGTTTGAACCAGCTGGTTTTCCACATGTTCTCCTGGTTTTTGAATTGGGCTAGGTGGCAACCACCTTTTGATCCTGTGATTCAAACTTATTATAAGAATAAGAATTTTCTCCTGGCAGGAGGATTCAAAGTTAGAAAATAAGAAAGGGATGCATTTTTTGGAGGAGGGGTTGTTTGAATATTAAAAAGTAGAGCATATTGGAAGAAATTAATCAGCTATAGAGAAAGACCAACAAAATTGCAAACTTCCATTGAATATAGCTTAAAAATGGTAAAGATGAGAGGATTGAATTCTTGATATGGATTGGTGGTGAGGCTTCATGTTTTAGTGCAGTCAGACAGAAGATTGATTTTTTTTATTTTTTTTATTAAGAAATCAGTTGTCTGGAATGGTGTCTGTTGGAGATGAACGATTGATGATATACGAGAAATAGCTGCTTGAAAGTATAATATAATGCATGTATGATGAAGCCAATTGAAGAAGATGGATCTCTCCTCTCTGAAGGACTGATTTATGTTTGCTGGAATCACTTACATTTTTGGAAATGATATTAACAATGAAAATTGAAGAGTGTTAAAGGAAAAAGTAGTACCCTGAGGGAATGTTTGAAATCAGAGGAAATCCATTATTCATCCCTTACACCCTGATTCTACAGGCTGATTAAAATCGTTGTATTCTGTTGAAGCATAATGAGCATGGTAAATATCTGTCTATAAACTTGTTAATAGCCCACCCTTCTATTTACAACTAGGTACTCCAACTCATCCAAATGGCAAAAGCATATAAATAAATTGAAAAAATAAGTTAACAAGAATCAAAGTATCACCCCATAGAGAGTTATTTTAACAATTTTTTCTTATTCTAGGACTGCTACTAAGAGAAAGGAATTAACTACATACATCCTAAATTCGTAACCTGACCCAAAACCAAATCCTAACCCAGCTAGGACTGACCCAAAAAATATTAAATAACAAAAATAAAATAAGATAAATGTTCTCCTACATGTTTGTTGCTCTAGCCATTTTAGGTACTGGTGTAGAGGTGTCTTGAGTCTTATCTTACATAACCCTTTCAGGTCCATGACTGGGATCAAATTCTCTTTACATTCTTTTTGGGTTATTCTGGAGTATGTTTAATTTGATGACTTTCTTGCAAAGGATTTCTGGGGAAATGGGGAAGCTCCACTGGTAATTCCCAATAATGGTTGGTCTGTGAGATGTGGAAGGAGAGGAACTAAATTTTTTTGAGAAGAAGACCCCATTGGTTTGACAGAAAATACGCTTGAGCTCTACTTGTGTGGCTCAAGTGGTAGTAAGACAGGATTGCATGAGGGGCATAGGTTTGTACTAAACTGTACTTGTCGGTCAGACTGAGAGTGGAGGATGGGTCCTACATATGTGTAAAAGGGCATCAAAGTTTCTCCAAAATCCGTCAAATTATATCTCGACGGTCATACATAGGTGATAAGGATCTGAAAACATTGAGGGAGTTTCTGACAAAAGCTTAGGATCCATTCTGTTGACCTCCAGGGTCTTATTGGTGAGCAGATTCCATAGCTAAAGCATTGTATTTGGCTTAAGGTGATTTAAAACTTTTGGTCCTCAAAATTTATTGGCTGGTTGTTTGGATCTGCAAGGGTTCCTGGGTGGTTGTGTCATTCTCCACTTACATCTTATTCCAATGGAGTCATAGTCAACTAATCTAATGGCAGATGGGTTGGCATGCAAAGGTGTGGGTGAATTGAAATTTTCTGTATCTTCACTTAGTTGGGGAGGACTCGTGGGCTAAACATATTATAGTATAGTACTAGTCTGTATTATCTTCTCATAGGACTCTATTCAAGTAATCAAAATTTTGTTTCAATTCATGTTTTAGTCATGGCTGAAAATGAAATCATCAATGTCAAATAAAAAATGAAATTTCTATAAAACAGTCTATAGTAAGCTTCTAAACTCACTCAACTCAACTCATGCTAAGCCTTTTTTTTTTTCAACTAAATGGGCTTGCAACTTCTAACTGAACTTTATTGTGACGTATAACTTACAGCCTCCCATTGTGTTTTCAGACTTGTCTATGCATTCCCTCAATCCTTCTCCATTATTGTGAAAGAAGACACGAGAAAAGGTTAACAAAAAGAGAGAGCGTTCTCTGTGGGGGAGCGCAGGGGCCACGCGTGCTGGCATCTCAGGGGCAGAAATTCCACTTTTCATGGGGGCGGGGTGGTCATTTCCCCCCCCCCCCCACTGTCTGGGCGTGCCCCCCCCCCCCCCCACACACACACAAATATTTTCCCTAAAAAAATTTCCTGTTTCAATTGGGATTGAGAACCATGGTTAAGAGTAAAACCATGTTTTTATCTATAAATCTTATAATTTACTTGAAATTGGACAGTTCTATCTGACATACTACCGACTTCTGAAGCTTTGTTACACTTCGTAGTGACAGTGGTATGTGCTTCCTTATGATGAATCATTAATGTGGTATGGATGCCTGCTTGCTAAGTTTGTGAGTCTTTGTTGAGAATGGTTAAAAGTGTATTTGCTAGTATATATAATGGTATTCTGTCAATTTGTGTATCTCTGAATGTGAAGTTATCTGAAACTGACATGACATATATCATGAGGGAACTAACTAACTTAATAAATTTATCTGGCTGTGATACAATAGAGCTCATGTGCACCTTTTTCAGTGTGCTAGCTAATATGCCACAAGATTTTTTGCAGGTTTATATACTTATTCATTGCTATCGGAGTTATTCTCTTCGTCATATCTTGTTTTGGTTGCATTGGAGCAGTAACCAGGAACGGGTGCTGCCTGTCTTGTGTATCCTGGTTTCTCAAGTATTTTTTTTCCACCTTGATTGACATTAACTGACCATCTTTCTTTACCATTTCAGTATGGATGGCTTTTATTTTGCTGTAGAATTTTGAACTCCTTGGAGTTTTACTTAGTTCCTCTTTTTGTGACTAAAGTTGAATTTATTTTGTTACTTTTATTCTATTCCAGATCTATGTTTTGTATATTTTGTAGATATTTTGTCTTCCGAAATATTGACAATTAGTTTTGAATCATAATGTCATGTTTGTCGTATGAATGTATTCCAACATATTTCTTTTGAAATACTGATAGCACTTACAAGTTGTCTTGTAATAATGGATTCCTTAAACAAAGGTAGTATTCTGTGTTGGTGATCTTGTTGATCTTAGCAGAGCTGGGGTGTGCTGCTTTTATATTTTTTGACAAGAGCTGGAAAGATGTGAGTGTTGTCTCATTAAGTAATTTCTTATTTGCCTGGTTTTTATACTTAACTTTCTAGTAATAAAATACAACCCTCTTTCAGGCACTTCCAACCGACAAAACTGGAGACTTCGATATGATCTATGATTTCCTTAAAGATAACTGGAAAATTGCAAAATGGGTTGCTCTCGGAGCTGTTGTATTGGAGGTAAGAATTAACAATATATTTTGCCTTTGTTAAAACTTTGAAGTTACTATATTCTTCTGCTGAATTGGCCAGTTATATGGTGTGTGAGAGCTGCATTCGTACTTTCTGAAAAGGCACATCCCTCCTGTCCATTTATGTGGAAGAAAAGTTGTTTTCCCTTATGTCCGACTTTTCTACACTTAACATGGACAATAGGGGACATTGTGCAACAGTAGAGCGGACTGCATTCTTTTTTTTATTGGGGGGGGGGGGGGGGGCTGGCTATAGCTGCTGTTGTCTTTGAATACTAAAAGATTTAAGTCTCATTTTCTCCTACTACTAATTGACTATGCATCTTGAACAGGATATTTGTTTTTTGACATGTTGGATGAAGAATTGAAGTTATAAAAAGGAACTTACTTTGTTAGCCCTTTCCCATCTCCTCCTCCTACCATTCAATTTGATGGTTCTTGAATGGATCACAGCCAAATCAGAAGCATTTAGTATTGGGAAAAAGATTGCCATGCTGCCAGTGTACAGTTTCCCTCTCACATCATTTTTTTTTTTCTCACTTGTTCTGAAAATGTGGGCCCTATATAGATAATACCTTTCTCAGCAAACCCATTGATGCGGCGTGCAGATTCCTCCTCATACTGGGAGTGTGGGGAACCCTCTCCCATTACTGTTATATATTCTCTTGAAATCTAAAGCTGAACTCATGGGGCAAGGAGTGTAATCCTGGTGAAAGATAGATATTAAGGTTATGGTAGAAAGGAAAAACATAAGTCGGAGCAAAGGAACATGTAACAAGTCTAGTGAACATTTTTCCCCAATACTTTAAACTTTTGGTTCAATTAATCTATTTTTTTTTAAAATATGTTGAACAGTATGTTGCTTTGTGAGAAAGGACGGGAGATGCTCTATTTCACTCTGTTGTAGTTTCAATGTAATGAAGAGTTGAGAAGTTGTGTTGACTGGCTAATAGCCTGTTTTCAGAGTTTCGGTTGACTTTGTCATGGTTCAGATATCTGTGGTGACTCCATCCTCTAGCTGGCTCCAACTAATTCCATAAGCTTGTTTTTTCTGACCTGGGAGCTCCTAGACACGTCAGGAACAAGTGTTGCCAATTGCCAATGATCACTAGATAAAGATCTTTAATTGTGGTTTATGAATACGTATGCCCATGTGAGCACAAATTATTTGGCCATATATGAATTGTTTGGTCATATTGACTGAGCTCTATTCGTATCGACTAGGTTCGATCCCAGTTGACTCGGCGATCCTATTCCAAGAGTTGGATAAGTCTTGCAGTGACCAGCATGTGAGCCATTCTGATCCCCAAGTTCAGTTTCTAAATCCTTGGTTTGAACAGTATAAAGCAATAGTGCCATTGTGTTTTAGTTACATTGTAGATTTCAAGTATACAAGTGACACTGACATGTACGTGTGGGAATCTGCATCATCCAAGGGTTTCTCTCTTGGAGATCTCCTAGTCCAAAAGTTGATCTTACAAAAAATGTCTAGACTGAGTGAAAAAAAATTCCATGTGATTTGTAGGTATCTGGATTCTGGACCACCCAACCCAATCTCCTTCAAAGTATTTTGGCCAGACAAATGAATCCAACTAATTTTCTGGACCGTTGGTCTCAGTTATATTGATTATCTGGAAGAAAATGTAGTTCTATTTGAAAGATCATCGTGTTGGGTTGGTTACAAAGTCTCCTTGGTTCCTCATGCTCATTGGTCTATGTACAAGTACACGATCATGTACTTGCATATCTTCATAAGCATGATCAGAGGCTGATTTGGGAGAGACGGTTTAATCGACTCTTTCCTCATTTGACTCTGGCTATTAAAACACATACTGGGTGACTGTTGTCCAAGATTTGGCACCAAGTCAAGAATGTATCACCTCCATGATCATTATCTCTTTGTTTTGATTGTCATACTGTTCTTCTGATAATTTTCTTGAACTGGTTGAACTGCGTTTTCTTTTAATTTCAAGTGTCATGAGTTATGGTCATCTACGATGGATATAATTGGGATTAAATTATATTTATTTATATTATATATTCAGAGTGCCTGCTCCAATTCTGAAGTTAACGACTACCTTTGGAATTGCAGGCTCTGGTGTTCTTGTTAGCTCTAATTGTAAGGGCAGCAAACAGGCCGGCAGACTATGACAGTGATGACGAGTATCTTGGCCCTAGACCTGGAGTCTACCAACCATTGATAAACAGGCAAGGGGTTCCAGCAACAGGAGTACCTGTAGGTCCCACCCTCGATTCTCGTTCAAGTAGGAATGATGCCTGGAGCACACGGATGAGGGAAAAGGTGGGATCCTTTTTCAGTGAATTTTTTTCCTTTCAGAATTAGAACAATAATACAAAGGGTTTATGTCATGTTATGTCATTTAGGGCAGGATCCAAATTTTACTAGTAGATCAAAGTAGCCTAATTTGCTCATGATTACATCCACTTTATGGAGTTTCTATATGAAAATAAAATGAGGGCAGACCTCAGCGCAACGGTAAGGTTGCTCCATCACGACCTAGTGGTCGCGGGTTCGAGTCAGTAAACAGCCTCTCTGCGAAGCGACGTAAGGCTGAGTATATATTGTCCCTCCTTAGACATAATGTACCATAAGTGAGCACCCTATGTGTCAATCTCTCTCTTCCTTCCCCCCCCCCCTTTGAAATGACTCCCTCACCCCTCAAAGGGAGGAAGAGAGAGATAGACACGTGCTAGCTTACAGTATACCGCTAGCATACCCAGCCTATATATATATATATATATATATATATATATAAACAAATGTATGTGTAATTGTATATATTAAAATACGAAATGCCACACCTCTTGTATTGACTCCAAATGTATAGTTTGAAAGTCACATACAATCTCCCATACGGATGCTTCACTTTGGATATTTATTCTGGTTTCTTTGTCTCTCTTTAATCCATGTTTCTGTTTTTTTTCTGGTCCTCTCTTTGCCTATTGACCAGTATGGGCTTGATACGTCAGAGTTCACATACAACCCAAATGAGTCAAACAGGTACCAACAACCCACAGCCCAGCCAGCAGAGGAAAGGAGTCGTTGCACTATAATGTAATTTAGTGATACTGGAGTTGCTAGAATTTTAGGAGGCTGGTTCTCAGAGAGAAGATTTTGCTGGACATTGGTGTGTAGAACTTGAACATGAACTTGAACTTATGACCTTTTCCCCTTTTTTTTTGGCTTGTGTTGTACAAATATTTTTCAGAAGTTGAGTTTTTCCTATGGGATCTTTCATTATAAAAAAAATTCTCATTAGCTGTATCATCTGTCAATAAGTGACTGCATTATTCACACTATTCTGCCAGATTGCCACCACTGTGTACTATGTTGGTATCTCAGGAAGGTAGGAAAAATCTATCTTTTAACATAATTCTCAAGCTGGAATGCAGGATCACTGTGTCATCAACCATGGCAAGGCTAGGCTATGGGTGGATGTGTTGCGGCCGTTAGTCACCCATCTTGTTCTGGTAATGTATATTGGATTGAGAAGTGCTTCAAAGAAGCTCCCTTAAGCCTTTTGAATCAACCTGATTAACTAAAAATCTCGAATTAAGTATGACCTGGATGCCCAAGCTCAAACATAGTCTCCATTCTCCAAGGTAGTGCTAACATCAAAGGGATGTCTTTTTTCAGTCCGCAAAAGCAATGCTGTTATGCTGCCTGATCTTATTTTTCTGAAGCTTCCCGTTTGGCTTCTCATGGTTCAATTCTTTAAGATGGGAATGGTGGATGCTGTTAAAAACCTCTAATGAGCCGGAGGGCAAAAGCATATTCGAGCATTTTTTTTTCCGGTAAAATAATAACAGCGGAGTTGAAGGGGAAGACTAGGGGTGTCAATTGATCAGTTTGATCTGATTTTGGTTCAGTTTCACCGGTTTGGGTGTGAGAATGAGAGTCTAAAACATTATCCGATAAGGGTGCATTGGTTTTGGTTTTGTATCGGTGTCTCTTATTGAGTTACTATCGGTTTAAAAATTTTGTGTTGATATCAGTTTCTTATTGGATTATATCGATTACGGTCTAGTTCTTAAAGTTGAGTTTGGTGTCTTATCAGTTTTGGTACGGTCTGATTTGGTTTCAGTGTCACAAATTTGGAAAGAAAAAGGTAAAATTAATAATCAAAAGTTTGTAAAGAAAATAAGTTATCCGTAGTCCTATTGGTAATAGCTGTGAGAGCTATACTTTCTAAGCACCTGCCTAAAATGTCTTCAAAACATAAATTAAACTTCACTCCAGATAAATTAGATGTTGAGTCCGTTAATTCTAAACTACAAAAAAAGGCAGTTCCAAGGAATGTTGTTGTTGTTTAAGTTACCTTCCATCCTTTCACAACACCGATGACTTCCGTTTCTGTTCGATTTATGGTAGGGCAGTATCCTGTATCCGTTAGAATATTGTTCTCATCTAGCGAAAAGCAAAAGGGTCATCCTGATATACTTAAATCTGGGTTAGAAATGCCTACACATATTAAGACATGGCAATGTATATTACAATTAGCTAGTATATCAAATCGAAGATCACAGTAGATATAAAGGGGTGCGGGGGAATAAGTATTCAAGTCACATAACCACTTAGTTACAAACCGTATTACTAAAGAAGGATCAGCATTGGGAGATCCCTAGGGCAGACTATTGGTGTTTTATACCTTGCAAACTTTCTCGTTACCATGATATGATTTTGCTCCACCCTGCCCCCCTTTATGGCCCACCAAGGTCGATCTCACCAAACTGACCTGCACCGTTATGTTAGCAACATGTCAAAGACCGGATCGATTGAGTTATCTATTTTTATGGTTTTTTTTTTGTATAATCTAAATCATCTGTTTCTACTCAAAGATGGGAGAGTGCATAAAAATGTGTAGAGTACTAATACTACACATACATGGATCATACAAGATTTACACATGACATGTGTTAATATAAAAGAGGATATTTGATTGAATTAGATTTTGAAATTTAACATGTGACTAATCTAGATCATATCCTCTCTATCTAATGGTCGAAATGGACATATCATCTGTCCATGTAGCAAAATAATTGTCAATGTGACATTTGAAAAAATAATCTTTGTGATAAAAAATGCTAATCGGTCGATCTGTGCCTGCACTAGATACAGTCGCACACTCCCCTTAGAAAAGTATAGAGGACCAAGAGTGCGCCAGTCCTTTCGCGCTCGACTGTATCTTAGCACAGGTATACGCCCGCACCCACTTAGCGTTCCTTTTCTCTAACATTTTTCATCCTTTTTTTTTTTTTTGATAAGTTAACATTTTTTCATCTTGATGCATCAAATTTCGCCCCCCCTCCTCTTTCTGGGCGTGGCGGTACACTCTCCTAACACAGGGGGTCGATGGCTGGTCCGGTTGTCCAATCCATAAGGTCGTTAACTTTTGATACTCGCGGGAAATCAACATCAGTTTCCAACATTTTTCTCCTAACAAAAGCTGCTTTCGCTCCCTTTTCTTCTATTTCTCCTCTTCCCGACATAAAACATTTGAAGCAAACCCACGCCAAGCTGATCAGGAACTCTGGCATGCAAGACGTCTTAACCGTCGGCAAGCTCATCGCTGACATTGCAGTTTCAGATCCTTCCAACCTTGACTACGCTCGATCCGTTTTCACTACACTCGAATACCCACCAAACATTTTCATGTGGAATTCCATGATAAGGGGCTATTCACATAGCTCCAAACCTGATGAGGCAGTACTCTTATATCGAGAGATGCTTGAGAAAGGGTTTTCTCCTAATAATTATACTTACCCTTTTGTTTTCAAGGTGTGTACCCAACTGAAGGACCTCAATCTTGGGTTGGGTATTCATGGGTCCGTTGTTAGACGTGGGTTTGAAGATTGTGATGCATTTATCCAAACCTCGCTTCTAAATTTCTATGCCTCGTGTGGGTCTATAAATGTTGCACGCCTCTTGTTTGATCGGTGTCCTGAAAGAGATGTTACTTCTTGGAATGCTCTTATAAAGGGGTATGTTAGGTGTAACCAATATATGGGTGCAGTTAATGTGTTTCGGATGATGCAAGATACGGCGGATTGTCGGGCTGATGAGATTACTCTGCTTGGTGTAGTTTTGGCTTGTACACAGTTGGGAGCATTGGCTATGGGTGGATGGGTTCATGCCTACATTGACAAGCATCTAATGAAAATGAGTACAAACTTGGGTACAGCTCTTGTTGATATGTATGCAAGGTGTGGAAGTATTGACGCGGCGATGAATTTGTTCAAGGGAATGACGGAGAGGGACGTGAGGACATGGAGTGTGATGATTGGTGGGCTTGCTATTCATGGTCTTGCAAATGAAGCCCTTGATCTCTTCAGGGAAATGCAAAGGGATGGGATTCCTCCAGATTCTATTACTTTCACGAGTGCCCTCTGTGCCTGTAGTCATGCAGGCATGGTAGCAGAGGGGTTGTTAATTCTAGATAAAATGAGTAAGGTGTATAATATGGAGCCTACAATCGAGCATTACGGCTGTATTGTGGATCTTTTAGGTCGTGCTGGACTTCTAGAGGATGCTTTGGCCTTCATTAAGAGAATTCCATTGAAGCCCGATGTTGTTCTGTGGGGTTCTCTCCTTGTTGCTTGTAGGGCTCATAAGAATGTGGAGATGGGAGAAATGGTGGCTAAGGAAATGCTCAAGTTGGATGCTCACCATTGTGGAGCCCATGTTTTCTTGTCCAATGTATATGCCTCGACTGGAAGGTGGGCCCAAGTTGAAGAGGTGAGGAGCTTCATGAAAGAGCAGAGAATTAGGAAACAACCGGGGTCTAGTTTGATGGAGTTCAATGGTGATGTTCATGAATTTATAGCAGGAGATCGATCTCACCCACAGATAAGTCAAATACATATGATGTTGAATGAGATTGCCAGGCTTCTCAGTCTTGAAGGATATTTACCAGCTACCAGGGGAATTGCCTTGGATATAGATGAGGAGGAGAAAGAGCAGGCCTTGTCTCTACACAGTGAGAAGTTGGCTGTTGCTTTTGGATTGATTAACACTAAGCAAGGGGCTGTTCTTCGTATTGTAAAGAACCTAAGGGTTTGTGAAGATTGCCATTCTGCCATGAAATTGATATCAAAAGTTTTCAATAGGCTTATAATCATCAGGGATCGTAGCCGTTTTCACCACTTTGAGGATGGTTCTTGTTCTTGTAGAGATTACTGGTGATTGGTATCTTGAAACTGGGTTACGGTTGAAGACTTTGAAACTGCGCGCTTAGACAGTAAGGTTTTGAAAAAGTTCCTATACAATGCTATATAGTCTCAATTGTTAATATTGGTCTTTGTTCCAGAACATTAACACTCTCATAGTTTCTATATTTCTTGTCGAAATCAAATGTGGCAGAGGACAATTGAGTGATCCTGCTACTTGAAGTTCTCAATGACCTGTTTAACTTGACAACAAATTTTGTCATTTGTATTTGTTCTTACAGTGAATTTTCTATATTGGGCATTAGATAGTCCTTATGAGTGGGAATTCGGACACCAGGGTTTGCTCCATAATATGGGACAGTGTCTCTCTATTTTGTGGTTTCTGACATCTCAATCTGAAGTTGATGAGAACCAGAAGATGCAGCAAAGGTACGTGCATGTGCTCTGGTGCTTCATGATCCACTTCTTTTCTTTTTCCTCTCTGCTTCTGTAGTGTTCACTGATAGTTCTTTGGTCTCGAATGCAGTCCTTTTGGCCTTTTGATTAATTAATGGCTACATTTAAGTCAATGTGCATGGATTCTGTGATGATGAGGTTGACACTTACAGTGAAGGTGAGGACAATGGTATGATTTTAAAATTGTGACATGTGGAAATTAATTTGGTTGTTCTTTAATCTTTGTAGTTGATCTTATTTTCTTCAATTTACATCCTGGCTACCCTCTTAAAGTTGTGAAAGAATACATGGGATGGAGGTGGTTCTGCAGAACATTCACTTACCGGAGTTTATTTACCAAAAGTAAATATTGATCTTCATATTTTAATGAAAGGAGCCAATTCTGTTTCTCTCGATCATATTTGGTTGTATAAGCCACCTCCCAGAATCCATCACCTCTTCTCTCAACTTTGTAATCAAGTAAGTGTACTTAATCTTGATTCTTAATAAAATTCCGATTCATTCTTGAGCAATAAACATTAAGCTTTGCTACTAAAGACTGATACTTTACCTATTCTAATCGACTTTTGCCATAGCTTGACTGATGACTTCTTTTTCCAGTTTTTAATGAGGGACAGTTTATTTGTTGATTACAGTAAATAGAGGTACAATACCAAACAGGACCAGTGACCAATCACTCCCTAAATGGAACAAAACAATTATATGATGACTGCTACATCCTTCTAGCTTTCCCAAAAATAACACAGGTCTAACACTCCCTTGTTTAGACAACTCATCAACTTCTTTTTTCAACACTCTCAGTGCCCAAGTGAATGAGCAATTCAGTCAGGTCACTTTCCAATTTCAACTTTTTTCTGTTTGATCACATCTTTATTAGATTGCGAAATGCAAAGGGAGTGGAATAGATTTAGGGAAGCTTCTCTGCTCTGTTGTGTTAATGTTGATCCTAATGTCTTGAACCTTCACTTATGTTTCAAAATATTATCATAAATGTGTGGTCTCTCTGTGCTGTGGTCCATCAGAAAGCCCAGATAAAATACACAATAAAGCGAAATCCAATAAACACATTATGTGTTTCCTTCTATTGTTGTTTTCGAAGTAGACTGTTCTGTTACACTTGCTTGAGTAAGTGAGGTTTGGTAATGCCCCTGTTATCATTTCCATGGTTGAAGTTAAACACAGCCGCCGAATTCTGGTTGACAGTGATGGATGACATGGAAGTCGAGTGGAACTTACGAGTGTTTTTCTTTTCCAGAAGAAAAAAAAAAATCTGCGAGACACAGCGAGGATTTAACTGTCTTGATTTTCTTCCTTGATTATGATAGGTGTCAAGTGGAAATGCGGTGATGTATGCAGCTGAGGCATCGTAACCGGCTGACTATAGATCTAATAATAATGTTTTGATTACAAATTTTCAAGATTTGGGTGTCTGATTCAAGCGAAGGAAAAGTCAGTAACCCAATGGAGATATCAGAGGGAGTTTATTCTGTAATTCTGGTATTGGAGATTTGCCAGAGATATTGATATACATAAATATGTACTTATACAGGTGTCGATACCATTACAAAATATCACTGACACCGTATGTACTGTGGGTCCCTCACCATTAATACATCCTAAATATCATGTCTTCTACATTCTTCCTGGATGACTCAACACGACTGACTTAACCTAGTCAGTCGTAACAGCTCATCATCCACTCAGTCAAATCATAATACAAATCGACTCGAACTATATAAGGATCACGATACAGAGGTAGACGGACAGATGAATACTCTTATCGTCCCTCTCTCATATTTACAGTTGCCCGTTTCTAATTTAATCATCGGAGTTACCACGAGTTAACCTCGGGGTTATCCGATCATTCTCCATCTCTCTTACAGGTCGTCCACCTCAGTCTGGACAGAAAATAGCGGCAACAGATTGACGCCGTCTGTGGGAACGACAAGGATATTGACCGTCATACCTGCGATACCGAAAATGGTAAATCTGCATAAATATTATCAATAAGTTTTATTTACTCTTTTATTACTTGGAAATATAATTCTCTTTCTTTTATGAAATTTATAATTTATTTCACACCGATAAATCCACTCTACAAAGGTACTTAGTTCGGCACACATTTTCTATTAAATACACCATTATGCTCTCCATGTCACGGCAATGATGCTGGGCATTCCATACTGAGCATTATTCGCCGGGCATACAAACGCTCGGTGCCATTTTCTCTCACATGCTACGACATCGCAATCGAGCATTATTCGTCAGGCATACAAAAGCTCAGCGCCATTTTCTTTCACATGCTACGGCATCGTAGCCGAGCATTATTCGTCGGGCATACAAAAGCATGGCGCCATTTTCTTTCACATGCTACGGCATCGCAGCCGAGCATACAAAAGCTCGGCGCCATTTTCTTTCACATGCTACGGCATCGCAGTCGAGCATTATTCGTCGGGCATACAAACGCTCGGCTCCATTTTCTCTCACATGCTACGGCATCGCAGTCGAGCATTATTCGTCGGGCACGACATCGCAGCCGAGCATTATTCATCGGGCATACAAACGCTTGGCTCCATTTTCTCTCACATGCTACGGCATCGTAGCCGAGCATTATTTGTCAGGCATACAAACGCTCGGCGCCATTTTCTCTCACATGCTACGGCATCGCAGCCGAGCATTATTCGTCGGGCATATAAATGCTTGACACCATTTTCTATCACATGCTACTGCATCGCAGCCGAGCATTATTCGTCGGGCATGACATATATGTCCACACTTTCTTTTCTTATTTCTTACAAACATAGATATCTTCAAGCAAATCATATTTTTCTCTCTTTACCGTGCATTTCCAACTGGGCATATAAACGCTCGGCTTAACAAAATGCTCGGTCACTTTGTAAACCTCCCTTACTGAGTAACCAAATGCTCAATCCATCTTTTTGTTTGTGACACTTCGGCATCAACATCGAGCATTCTCTACTGAAAACTACAATGTTCGGATCACATTATTTCTGAGCGACAAGTCCCGTCGCGATGTATATACCAATCATTATACACCAAACAGAACAAATTCACGGACTACATGAGCATTGTATACCGAGACATGATATGCAAATTTTTTCAAGTACTCGGATACACCGAGCATTATGAGCCGAGAAGCCAAATGCTCGGATAACCTGGCGCTTGGTAAACCAAGCATTCCATTTATTCTTTTTGGCATTACATGCATTTATTTCTTTGAATAATATGGGCGTTTCATCTATTTAGCATTACATTGCATTTATTTCTTTTAAGTATTATATCATTTCTTTTTTCAATCTTAAATATTTTACATGCTCTAGCATTAAAGACGAGCATTAAGCGCCGGGCACACAGACGCTCGGCTTACATTTTTTACATGGTCTGGCATTAACGCCGCGCATTTTGCGTCGGGCACACAAACACTCGGCACACTTTCGCGTTCACGCTCCGCCATCATAGCCGCGCATAAAAACGCTCGACACACCTCCACTAGCTCACATCAATAGTGGCCTTAGTTCTGATATCCGAGCTAGCTCGGGCAGAATATTAAGGCAACAAATTGGTCATTTCTGCACGATCACTACACTCGACGCGTCAATTTCGTTGTCAGAAGTCTACTGCGAAATTAGGACCAGATAAGTGTTTCATCTCCTTCAAGGATTGTTGAAGCTCGTCTATAGAATCACCAATCATCTCTACATAGTCTGCAATAGCTGCTGCTTCCCTAGGATTTGTGTCATTCTCTTTTGATAAACTCACCACCCTGTGTGAACTCGGTCGATCGGTCCTTAGGCTGACCGTGAGTGCCACTTGAGCCATTTCACACATAAGCATGATCGGTGCACATCAGTTCTTTTGTTTTGAAACATAAAAACAAAAAAGAAAAAACAAACAAACAAAACATAAAACGCCATCCACGCCGAGCGTTTCCTACCGAGCACCAAAATGGTCGACGTACTTTGACATCAAGGCCGAGCGTTGTCGGCCGAGTATAAAAACCTTCGGCATTTCTTGGCATCACAGCTGGGCGTTACCCACCGGGCATCAAAACGCTCGGTATACGACTACATCAATGCATTCGATGTGTCACCACATTCGTATCGAACGTTATTTATTGAATAAATGACTGCTTACTGTGGGTTATACTCTAAACTTTCCCCTCTACTTAATTGAATAATTTGTCTCGATTCCCGAGTAAATATGACTTGAGGTTTCAATTACCCTCTTTTTCTTTTATATATATATATATATATATATATATATAGAAAAAGAAAGAAAGAGGAATTAAAAAGGAAATACAAACAAAGATTATTCCACGTGGCAGTAAAATTTAAGGTTTTTAAGATTCCCTATATCATAACTCTCTTTCTTTTATTATTTGAATATAAAAAAAGAGAGTAAGTGATTCGGGTCTCTAGTGATTTATCACCGAGCATTATCAGCCGAGCTCACAAATGCCGGGCACATTTCTCTCGGCAACTCCCCCGGTTATGTCATTGAGCATTATCCGTCGGGCACACGGGTGCTCGGTACATTTCTTCTCAAGTAAATACTACGATATTGTAGCCGTCCGTTACCCGCTGAGCACGCCACTACTCGACGCATTTTCTTTGTAAATACCTTGGCCCATAACTGGGCATTATCTGCAAGGCACATCAATATTCAGCATGTTTCCTTGGTAAGGCTGCGTCCCATGACCGTGCATTACCTATCGGGCACGGAAATGCTCGGCATACCCCACAATTACAAACCGCGCATGGCCTACCAGGCATCAAATCACTCGACATACTCCACCATCAAAAACCAAACGATTATCCGTCAAGTGAGCAGTTACCTATGTTATTTTCAACAAATCATTTTTATTTTACTTCATTTCTATATGTCATGAATAAACTCATCGTCTGTCCCATATGATATTCTTTATGGAATACCTTCTTGTGTTGCTCTGATAAGAATGGCATGCCATGGCCAAGTGTCATGCTGCCTATGCCCTTTGTATATAATGCCACCATGTGGCCTCAACCTTCAATAGTCGTGTGGCTTCATGAGCAATCCTACTACTCCCATCTTGATTAATGTCATGATTTCATGAATAAATAATTTATTTTCCCTTTTTCATCATTTCTTGTATTTTCCACTCTTTCTACTCCCTTATCCTTATAATAATAAGTCTAGGGAGTGGGGGACATCTGATATACATAAATATGTACTTATATAGGTGTCGATACCATTACAAAATATCACTGACACCGTATGTACTGTGGGTCCCTCACCATTAATACACCCTAAATATCATGTCTTTTACGTTCTTCTTGGATGACTCAACACGACCGACTTAACCTAGTCAGTCGTAACAACTCATCATCCACTCAGTCAGATCATAATACAAATCGATTCAAAATATATAAGGATCACGATACAGAGGTAGACAGACAGATGAATACTCTTATCGTCCCTCTCTCATATTTACAGTTGCCCGTTTCTAACTTAATCATCGGAGTTACCACGAGTTAACCTTGGGGTTATCCGATCATTCTCCATCTCTCTTACAGGTCGTCCACCTCAGCCTGGACAGAAAATAGGGGCAACAGATATCAAAGGAATTCCTTCTGGGATCATTGTTCCACGCCAAAAAGACAAATTGTCATTTTAATTAGTGACTCTGCCACAACCCTTTTGTTATAATACTTGAGCCATTAAATTGAAAACAGAAATAGGTACACCCAGAATACCTCAAGAATGATTTTTTGGGAGTAATTTTTCAGCAATAACTTAGCAATTGAAAGTTGTAAGGAGGCATAAGAATTGGGCTTTGTGAAGCTTCTTTTAATACTTTTGATCATGGATTTCAGGGATTCTCCCACAAATTTCCACAATTAAAGTGTTCTAATAATAGAATTCTCAACACACCTTTTTTTTTGTGTGAATAATTTCTCAACAATTAAAATGTTCCAAATAATATATTAATGTCTTGTATGGATTTAATGAATATAAAAAAGGGTCCTTCAAGGTGTCACTATGCGTATATGCCTAGTGAGGTACAATGTTTCACTATTTGTCACTTGGCAGTACATGGGTTAGGTCATGTGATAGGGGACCCCACATACATCTCAATGGCAAAATATTAGTCCCAAGTAAGTAAAGTTCTTGAAACTCTTATTCAAAGTTTTGGTAAAATTATCAAAATGCAATCAAATAGAGATAAATATAAAATACAAAATGGCATCAATTGTAATTTTAACTACTTTCTCTACTCATTTTAAGTGAAATTATACATTTTAAAGTGAAATTTCGTGGTAAATAGTGAAGCGTTATACTTCACTAAGCTTAGTGAAGTATAAATTACATCTTGCTTCCTCTCACATATTGAGTTGTAGGCCCTCGTTGACACTCTTATCTTGTTCTAACCAATGTAGTTTCTATGTTGATGATATTGTTCTTTGCATCGCCATTAGTATGACGTGTAGATTCCTCCCCTCTCTGATATCGTCAAGAACCCTCTCCCAAAAATTATATATTGGGCTTTTTGGATATCATTGTTTTATTGATGGGGTTTTAAGATGTTACCTCTCTTTTGTTTTTTCTTCCATTTCTTTCTTGATAAGACTTTGGAACCTGTGCTTGAGCTCCTCTTGGTACATTGAACCTATCAAGTGGGGCTCTTCCCAAAGTCTTTGATGGGCCTTCCCTCCTAATTGTAAGACATTGTCTATAAATTTATCCAAACAAAAGGACAAAAAATGTAAGATACATTCAAAGATAGAAAGATTGTGTCTTGCAATAAAAATGAGGGAAAAAGACTTCTTTCTGGGAGTGTGGCCTATGCCAACATTCCCATGAGTCTATCTCTCTCCTCCTTATGTAAAAAGACATCTTTGCCCCCTTGTTTTAAGAAGGAGAGAGAAAGACACATGAGAGTACTGGCGTAGGTCACACTCCTATACAGAAAACTGCTTCCCTAAAAATTGAGAAACAAGAGAGGCAAACAAGCGAAATTAATTAAGTTCCATCAAATAAAAAAACAAGCCAACCTAATCTGAGATTTTGCAATTTAATTAACTGTATTAAAGCAAATATTCATGATGATTCAAGTCCATGTTTCACAATCAATCAAAATAATTCTAAAGCTTATATATAAAATGCCAAAAGCCAACCATGCTTTTTGGATGCTCAATAACAACCCTAGAAAGTATTTTTAAATTGTTGACTTTTCATTAATAATCATATAAAATTATAGACCCACCATGTTTGCCAATTGGCAAATTGTGATGAAAGACAAAGTTTGCATTTCTTGACAGAAATTCCTATAGAGAAAACCCTTTTTATTGGTAAGCTATCAACTGAAAATTGTCACAATGCAGAAAAGTTGAGTTAAGTATTGAATAATTAGGCTCATCTTACTCATTTCAATGTATTAAAGCAAACATTTCAAGCTGATTGAAGCCCATAGTTTAAAGCTTACGAGAACAATTCTTCAACATATTTTTTCTATTTATTTTAGCGCAAAATTTACAATACTTACTATGTTTGTTATGCAATCTTAGAATACATTTTGAAGCAAGAAAATAGAGAATAATGATAATTTAGAATGCATTATAGATCCAGAATGTATTCTGAGAATGTATATGAAACACAACCTTAATCTGCTTCATCATAATTCGAAAATGAATTGAACTCGACATGCCTAGAGACTACCCCCTAAACATGCTTTTTGGATTGTTGAGTCTTATTTAAAAGTCACATGGATCCGTCCATATTTGCCATGTTGTGATGGAAGGCAAAGTTTATGATCCCTTTTGATTTTTCAGCCCCTTCAAAATTTTATTTTATTTTTCTTTTAAGAAGATTCTAGTTCAATTAAGGTGCCCTCACATTAGGTGTGACCTTTATAAGTTTCGGATTGATGTTTATCATTCTTTCTAACTATGCAACTGCTAACAAATACCATTGATTGCCGGTGTAATTTTGGTATTTAGCTTATAGTTTATATAAGAACATTGTAGTTGAATTTCATTGTTGGGAAAATAGGAGATATCAATAGAAAATTCCATCTCATTTTGTTGTTTTGTTTTTCAGAAGAAAAAAAAGGGTTTTTTACAAATACCCCTTCTGAAAATGCCTATTTATCTAAATGCACTCCTATAACTTTACAAATTGCAAACTCCTCCGACTTTCAAAACACTGTAATATTTTGGTCCAGTCCATTAGTCTGGAGCGTTAGACGTTAGTTTCAAAGAATCTAATGATCAAAATGCCCTTATGATAAAAACCCACAAAAAAAAACCTGTTTGATTGATAGAAAATAAAAGTTTGTTAAAATGACTAATGTTGTAATAAAGGGGGAAAGGGGAAGGGATGCATTCCATAGAGGAAAAATGTTAGAAATCAAAATGTGGTCGTCTTTTGTGGACTAAAATTTCATGATGAAACTTATTTGTATTTGTTTGTCACCATATGATAAGTGTATTGTCCTCCATGGGTGATAATTATTTGATTGACCAGACACTATCTTTTAAAAAAAATAAGAAAATTACACTCTCCTCCCTGTGATTTGTTTCAATGGCATTCCCTTCCCCTGTATATTGACTAATGACAACTATCTCCCCTAAAATTTAAAGATTCTATCAACCGTATCCATATTGGCTGACGGTATTAGAAATGCAATGAAAAAGACTATCAAAATCTACCTGAGCCTTGATTCCGTTTGTTTAAGATTTTGGAATGGGGGATATTCATGATGAATCGTTATCCCCTCTAATTCGCTGTCCGTTTCAATTCCTCCAATTCCTCACATAGAAGTGGAAATGACCACCCTACCCCCTGCCCGAACACACTGCCCAAGGTGGGATAGGGTGGTCATATCCACTTCTATGTGAAGAATTGGAAGAAATTGGAGCGGACAACGAATTGGAGGTGACAATTATTCTATTGGTGATACCAAGAAACTTCATGTGATTAGTTGTAACAAGGTGTGCTCTTCTAAAAATGTAGGTGGTTTGGGTTAGAGGGATTCCTCAACCCAAAATAAATCCCTTCTCCTTAAATTGGGTTGGCGTTTATTCATTGAAGAGGGGGCGTTGTGGGCCAAAATTTAAAAATTTAAATATTTTGTAATTGCTCTATTTTTTACAAGAAAACTCTTGCTCATTGGGATTCCTAGACTTGGAATAGTATTACTGGAATTCTCCCTAATCTTTAACAGATGGTTTACCGAAAAACAAGTACTGGTCGCTCTACCTTTTTTTTTCCGGTTCGATCCTTAGGTAGGACATTTACCAATGAGTAGCCTTCCTTCTACGGCCCCGAATAGATACTTCGGTCAAGATTTGTCATTTCATTTCTATGAATTCTTGGAATTTAAATTTACTCTCCTTGTACTTACCTTACTCTTTGGTGTATGAAATTCTTAAGATTTCTCTCTCAGAATCGGAGGACTGTTGGCGATGCCATCTATCTCAAATTGGTTGTTAGGTTTTTACATAAAAATAAATTTCTGACCCAGCCCCTTCTTCTGGAGAGGTTTTTGATTCTTCTTCTATTAGGAAGTGATGGTTTTTTTTTTTTTTTTCTGAAAACTTAATATTCATCCTAAATTTAAAAATGCATCTCTGGAGGGTCCTCAATGATGGAATACATGTGCACTTGATTTTGGGTAAGTGTCTCTCTTTGGATACTGCGTGCCCATTTTGTCATACTCAGTTTGAATCCATCTGGCATATTTTTTTATCTGGAGAATGTTTTCTGTGTTGGGGGCGTAGGTTGCGCCCAAACACATAAAGTGGGCGAAATGACCACCTTGCCCCCTGAATGGCAGGCCCATGTGTCTGGCCGTAGGCTGCGCTGCGACACAGAGAATATCAATCCTTTCCTATCTAATAAATTCTTTAAAGGAAAATGGGCTGCAGGGCTGTTGGGTGTAAGAGCTGGATTTTTTTTTGACCTTTGGATCCTTAGGTGTTATCTTTTTTTCTTTCGCTTTTTACCTCTCCATCTCTGATGCCCCGAGATCGTTCATGGTTCTTTAGTGTAATAGCTATAACTTTCTATTTTATTTGGAAACACAGAAATTAGGTGGTTCATTCCAATATAAAACCTAACTCCTTAATGGTTTTACATAACATTAACTGTTGGATTGGTGATCTCTGTTTGTCTCCTTTTTTGTCTACCTATTAATTCTAGTATGCATGATTTTTCTGATGCCTTTTCTAATATTTATGGTAACGTTTCTTTGCCAACCTTGAGCTATCCTATTTTGATATGCGCAAAGTTACTAATAGCATTCTGATCGATTCAGGTTGAGCCTATGGTCTCTTATATGAAGACTGTTTTATTTTCATAGATTTGGGTTGTGTGCAGACATGCCAACTTACTTCAGCAAAAGCTCAGGACATTCTCAAAGGCATTCTAGCAGCATGTCAGTTAGGATGGAATGTGAAACACATTTGGACCGACTCCAAGTATTTGAGGATATGGTGATAGAGCTGGACAAGTTTTGGTGGCCATGAAATTCTTTTGTTATTTTCTTGAATCTCTTTGTTGTCTAAATGGTTAGATGACTTGGTTTTTTGTCTTAAGAGGTCATTTTTTTTTTTTAATGTATTGTTCTTTTTGGTAAATAATAGATGCAAGTTTTATTTGGGGTGATGTTCTTTGCCTGAGAGCCCACGGGAGTGCACATTGCACCCAAACACATGGGTGGGATGGATGCGTCATTTCAATCATTTAGAGGGCGGAACGGTCATTTCTCTCACCCCATGTGTTTAAGTGTATCCTACACCTTAGTGTAGAGAACATATTCCTTTCTAAATATAAAGTAAAATTTAATAAACAAATATGAAATAATTATTTTTATGAAAGTGTAATCACACCAATCACACACTAATTCCAAAAGATTAGCCACAAACATGAAATAATTTGAAATTAATAATATAATCATGTAATTTAATCATCACAAAAGTTTTCTTTTTCAGGTGTGAATCACTTTTCTTTCTTTAATTTTCCTTGCAGTCAAAGGAAACTTCCACCATTCCACAAGGAAAAAAGGAAACTTCCACCACCACCACTACTAATGTTCTCTCTCTGAACCATCCCTGTGTCGTACAAAAGTATTTTTCTCTTATACCGAAAGGAGGCCTCAATTTTCCATAAAAAATAGAAAAGAAAAAAAAAAAGAAGAAGGGAAAAGAATCTGCAGAAAATCCTGCTTTGCCGACTTCCCTTTCAAGTTTCAATTTTGTTATTCCATTTCCATGGTTCTCATCGATGTCATATTCTCATCAATTCCACACAGAAGGGTTTCAGTGTTGGAACTTGGAACACATCACCTCCACTGATAGTGCGATTCAGGGTCCACTTGTTCTCACCTTGCTTTCAGCTGTGCTTTACTGTTCAACACAATCATTTATTAATAAGTCGTTTTACTTTTAATTTCGTTAAACCAGTATTCCTTTTGAATGCTACTTATCCACTGTTGTCTTCTTGTTGTGATTGATACTCTCTCTAATTGCAGAAACAAATACAGCTCTCTACCTTCTCATTCGTCACCCTCTCTGGAGTCTGGACCAGCTGTACTGCACATATTCAGTCTTTATTTAAGAACCCACCACCTATATGACCTGAATTCGAAACTGGTTTTTTTTAAATATAATATCAACTTTTCCTGGTTTTATTTATATGCCGGTGTGTCATTACAATCTTTGTAAAACGATGATAGCAGCAATGCCATAATTTGTATTAATAAAGGTACGTCTTTAGGACTTATTAGTTTCCAGTCTTAATCAATGTTTCGTTTGATCCATTTTAATATGTTTTTTTTTTCGGCTTTTAAGCTTGTGCCCTGCTTAGAAGGTACGTGGTTGCCTAAACATGGAGTTTAGGCACAATTGGGCACAATTGGGGACCAATTTGAGAAATTTATAGTAACCCAGTTCAGATTTCGTCCTACTGTAGAAGGGTTAGTTGGGAATTGTTTTTCTATCTCTAGAATACTTAAAAATGATCCATTAATGGGTTATCCCTCTTGTGTAGTCTGCATCATGGGCTGATTTTGATTTCTTAAAGATCTGTTAATGGGTTATCTTTTCCGTGGATTGCATTAGTTGCTGATGCATTTTAATTTCTTAATGGTCTTTAATCTTTTTCTTTTTACCCATTTCCACTCACTCACACACATTGCTTGGTTGAGGTAGTAGCTGCAGCATCAATGGTGTTGGTAGTCTGTGTATTGAAAGAGACTGCTAGACTTCTATAAAACGATTGAACATCCTCTGTTTTTCTTGAATTTAGTTTAATCTCGACGTTCCATATTTCGAGTTCTGAAGTAATGGGAGGACAAATGAGTGATTGTGCAACTTGAGGTTATGGATGTCGGCTCAAGTTGGCCACTGTTTTCTGTCCTTTCTATTTGGTCTTACTATGAATCTTTTGTCTGGGGCATTAGATTATCCCCATGGTCGGAAAGCCTCCTAATTACCCAATTTAATAATTAGAACAGTGGAAATTTTAGTACTTCAATTGAGAACTGTATCTTCTAGCTCTGTTCTGTTGGTTCAGTTTCTTTAAAATCCCTCTCTGAAGTTTGACAGAGGAAGAATGAGAACAAACAAATCAAAGCGTTCAGAGGTATGTACTGTGTGCTTTTGTAATTCTTGCTCACCTGTTTTTCGATATCCTGGTCAAATTTATGGTCACTAACTGTTTAATTGGGCATTTATGCAGGCCTTCTGGCCTTCCATTGTTATGAAGAAATGGCTAAATATTAAGCCCAAGGTGAATGAATTTAGTGAAGATGAGGTTGATACTGAGACTGAGAGTGAGGATGAGGGTATGCTTTTAAAATTGTGATAATTAGAAGTTAACTGGAGTATTCATAATGGTTGATATTGCTTTTTTTTTCTTCCTGATTTCCCTTCAGCATACTCTCCTAGAGTTGCAAAAGAGCACCTGGCTGGGCATCGGTTTTGCAGAACATCGGGGGATCAATCTGTACACCCAAGTCAAGCTTCAGGCAATAATTAATTTATATTTCAGTAATTTGTTCATCATATGATCCCAATTTTTCTCTATTTAAAACTGAAGCTTTACCTGCTTGAGCTTGCCTTTGCTACAGCTTGAACCTTTGCTTTTCACCTTCCTTGTTTAATTGTACCTAAAGCAATTTTGTTGTTTGTTTATGAAATCTCTGATTAATGGACACTCTTTCTGTCTGTTTACCTTGTTCTCTTGTTTGTGATAATTCAATCACAACACCTCTGTTAGAAATTTATTATTGTTCTGTATCTGTTCTACACCAAAGAAAAAAAGGTGGGAGGGGGAGGGGGAGGGGGAGGGGGGGGGGGAGAGGATAGAAACAATATTGTCCAAATATGGATAATGTATCCATGGTCTAGTTATGGACACTGATCTTCAAAAGTTTAAAATTTTCCATTAATTGGCTCATACATGGAACCACTTATGGTTGTCAATGTCATTCCCCCCCCCCCCTCCTCTCTGATAACTTATATATCTAAATTTTTTATTTATGTTGTTTTGATTTTTGATCTGTATAGGGACACCATCCAAGGGTTATCTTTTAAGACATAGGAGAGGAAAATCAGAAACTCTACGCGTTCAATATATTAATAGAAAGGATGTGAGGTTTGGCTGTTGGCTACTATTATTTTCATTCATGGAAACTGGAACAAAGCCTATTAAAATATTTGCCCTTTCCTTGGTCCCCCCCCCCCCCCATCCAAAAAAAAAAAAAAAAGGAAAAAGAAAGAACCAAATGCTCTCAAGAACCATTTGGGAATGCCGCTCTGTGGGGGCTCCCCAGTGAGGACGTTTCCTTAGGAAAATGATTCCCATAGGGGGAAGAAAAAGTGGCATAGTTTCGAAAACTAGGTTGGACTGAGCAGGTTCGACTGGAAACAAGATTTTCCATGGTTTAGATACCCTTCCCATAAAACTGGGTGGGAGAAAACAGCGTCTAATGGGCACAGTTTTCTTCTAAACCATGTAAACTATTTGTTTCCTTTTGTTTTTTCCTGGTACATAAATTGTTTTGTTATTTTTTGCAGGCATGTTTGACTGGTCAAAACCAGGTCAAACTGGGTCAAGCCAGAAACTGTCTCCTTGGCAGTGCATGGCCAACTGGTCCTGTTCTTAAAACAATAAATTTTTGCCCTAATTCTCTCATAACATTTGTGCTTCTTTAGGGTAACGATAGGCACATGGAATGTTGGTGGAAGACTTCCATATGAGGATCTTGATATTGAAATTGAAGAGTGGCTTGGTATGGAAGAACCATCAGACATGTACGTTATTGGGTCAGTATTTCCTCAGGTTGATGAATCCCTTTGTATTTCTTTGAATTTCATGAATAGCTGCTTAACATAGGACAAAATCCAATTAAAAAGTTGATATGCATACATCTATCTGAAACATACAATCTTATTATTAAGATGATATTTTTATATTTGATTATTTGCATTTCTTGTTCCAACCTATTACTTGTACCCATGTAAGTTAGGAGCCAGATTATTTTAGCTTTTCCCTACTTCCACTCTTAGAACTTATTGGGGATGGAAATAAAATCGTTCCTTGAGTTATAAATTATTTTCCATAAATTAATAGAAAGCTCAAATGTACTCTGGCACTGCTGGACTCAGGATCCTGCATGAAACACAATCAGAAACGGATACTTATTGCTCATTCTACTAGTCTACCTGCATTAGCCTAGTCGAAGGTTTCCAACCATATCTGGTATAAGAAGCTGCTATTCACTTTGACAATTGGATGTAAAAGTAGCATGTTTTTTTTATATCGATCTCTTTGATGAGATTTCAATGTCAAGGCTTTGAGCATCCTTCCTGACCACAAGCAAGAAGTTCACAAGGACAAGGTTACATGGTTCCAGACTTGAGTTTTCAGGATTAATCTTTTTTTTCATTCTTTTTTTTTGTGGAAGACCTCCCATGTTTTTTTTGCATTATCATTCTAGTGCAATGATTCTTGTAGAGTCTGTTGATGTTATTCTTGGTTCTGCTCACCTTGTAATTTCGTTGGCGTTTTTATCCATGCCACATGCATTTATGATCTCAGACTCTGTCATTGTCTGGGAATTGTCTCTATGCATTTCCTATTTATTTCTGATGCTGATGCTTTTATTCTCTCCTCAAATCATTTTTGAATGCCATCAGCATGCCATTTTTCTGTGTAGTCATGTAATACCCATTTTTTGTTTATTTATTTAGTCCAACAAATGCCATGGGTTGTCATCTCTTATAGCACTTCATGAATTTTTTATCGTCCAGTGTAATTCTGTTTACTACAATATGTTGCTCTGTTTTATAAATTCCAGTCTTGCGCTTATTCTTATGTTTGGGATGATGGAAATGTTGAATCTTTTGCTAGACATTGACATTGTATATCTATTCTCTTATCTACAGTTTCCAAGAGGTGGTCCCTTTAAATGCTGGGAATGTACTGGGGGCAGAGGATAACAAGCCAATTCCAAAATGGGAAGCAATCATTCGTAGAACCCTGAATAAGTCTTCACAACCTGAAACAAAATTTGCAAGTTACAGTGCCCCATCCTCACCAGTATGGAGGACATATTCTGCTGATGATATCTTTGCAGATGAGATAGCTGCTCCTGAAGTAGAGGTGATGAGCAAGGAGCCTGTGGGGCTCAATGATGTTAGTGATTTTGGATTACAAGGTGTAGAAGAAATAATCAGTACTCCGAAGAAGTTCCAGTTAAGGAGACCATATGGGATTGACATTGATGGTAGACTAGATTGGCCTGAACGCCCATTAGATATGAAGACACGAGTTAATTCTTCTAACAAAGGATTGCGGAAAGTGTTAAGCAGTTCAGCCAGAATTGGCTTTGATTGGATGGAGAAGCCTCTAGTTTTCACTAATCAAGATTTAGAATTGGACGGTGGATTGAAACGAGTGCACAGTAGCTCAGGAAGCCTAGGTTTGATGTGGACAGTGCAGCAAGATCAGTCTGAAGTGCTCTCTTTTTCTGATGATTCTGAAAGTTCGTGTGAAGAAGACGAAGATTCTCACTTAGAAGCAGAAAGGGGGAATTGCAAAAATGGAGTCAAAAGAGCTAATTTGAAGACCCGTGCTAAATATGTGCGTATTGTTAGCAAACAGATGGTGGGGATTTATGTATCAGTTTGGGTTCGTAGAAGGTTGAGGAGGCACATAAATAATTTGAAGGTTTCTCCAGTGGGAGTTGGTCTCATGGGCTACATGGGAAACAAGGTTTCTGATATCTTGAAGTCTAAATGCAGACATCAATTAATTAACCCTTTTTCTGAATATCTAATGTGAATGTTACTTGATATCTATTTGATGCAGGGATCTGTTTCTATCAGTATGTCTCTTTTTCAAACACGGCTGTGTTTTGTTTGTTCACATCTAACATCTGGTCAAAAGGAGGGGGATCAACAAAGACGTAACTCTGACGTTTATGAAATCTTACAACGTACGCAATTCTCTTCTGTTTTTGATGCAGATCAGCCACAGACTATTCCATCTCACGAGTAAGCATTTACTTACCAATATCTTCAAGTTCACATAGCCAGTACCTGATGATCATATAAAACTGATTATGCCTGTTTAGAAATTTTATTGGCCTTAGCAGATGATCTTTTGCACTTTCTGAGGTGTCCATGTATCTATGATCTCATCAACATCAAGCCATGGATTACTGACTCCCACTTTTAGTCCTATACTCCTGTGGTCGACTCCAGTCAAAGCATGGGGGTCAATTCATGGTGATGAATCCAGATATGAATGACTCTTCTTAATGAGTTAATTTACTCCACTCCTTTGCTTCCTACTAAGTAATTTGAATAAACTAAGTCTTGTGCGCTTTATCAAAAGCAGGCAAAAAGAGAATTTAAATAGATCCACCTCTCTTTTATTTATTTATTTATTTTTCAATATAACTCTTCACGTAAGGTTTCTAACCTAAATCCACTGGGAATCAAGGTTTCCTATTAAGTTCATGTTATGTAACCCAAAAGATAGTTCAAGAAGGTAGCAATGGTTTTCCAGTTTTCTTTTCTTTCCTTCACCCACTGTTTCTTTTCCTTTGCGTTGAAGCAATGGAATGTACATATCCCAAGTAATTAATAGAAAATGCAAGTTTTTTCATTTCATGGATGAATTGGGTCATTGATTCCAAAACTTCAACCTCATTTTCCTATTCAAAATATGCTGTGTTCAAAGGCTTGTTCAGTACTGGAAATTCAATTATCGAACTTTTCAGTATTAATTGGAAATTGGAATACATGATTTTGGAACCCAAAAAGGAGTTGGTAAAAAGAGTTGCAAATTATGGACTCAGTTAAGTTTTCTACTGTCTCTTCCACAGAATACTCAAGTAAATTTATAATGATTTAGATTTTGAAATATATCTTACTTGATCAAGTAGATCAATGATGATTTGGATGTTAGAAACATATACTTGCTATGTATTGGTAGATTACTAAATACTAATTATTAAGCTTGGATTAAAAATTATGATTGTAGAACTTGTCCTACCTAGTCTTAGAATGTGAAAATTAAATTTTCTTAATTATTATTATGATATCTCTAGGTTAAAATAATTAAAATGATTAATGATATAAAAAATTATTTACATTAGCATGAGTACAAAACTGTGTACAGAGTCAAACTTCTAAGTAGTTGAGCAATTAGTCGAACTATTTGTGCTTATATGGGGATTTGACAACTCCTGAAATATATTATAGAGTTGTAAAAGTAGTATTATTGAAATTTAAGATGATTTTTTTTGGGGAGAATGCGGATTGTTTGCATTTCTTTGTTTGCCGACATGAAATTTTCAGGAGTTTCTATTCACAGGCGCACACACACACACACACACTAGTTTGGCCTGGTCAAATACTAACAGTTGATTTATCACAATTGAGTCAAGGTATCTATCTATTATCATTTAATGTACACATCTGATGTGTTTGATTAATGTTTGACTGAGTTTTTTGAATGGTGAACAGCCAGATTTTCTGGTTTGGGGATTTGAATTATCGTCTTAATATGTTGGATGCTGAGGTAAGAAAGCTTGTGGCTAAGAAACAGTGGAATGAGCTTATCAATAGTGACCAGGTAAAGACTCTTGATATTTTAAATTTTATTTATATAACAAACTTTAATCCCATAAGCCAATGTGCCTATTCATTTGAACTTGTCCAATCTGAAATAGCTTGGTTGATCTGGTCACTTTTTATTTTCTTCCTAACTCTTTGGGACTTGGTAAATCTTAGATGATTCTTTTTCAAATTGAATGTGTCCAAAAATCACATGGTTGCAGAGTACTCTATGCTTTCTTACTTTGGGAATTAGACACAGTAATTATGTAAAAAATAGGTCAGAGATGTGTTTTTCTCGGGATATCAGATCTGCTAGTAATATTTAATGGCACTTGGAAACATGAAAGGATGTAGGATCCAACCCATCTAACTATTGTATAAATCCTGCATCACCTCATTAGTACTTATCTATCAAACTACAACTTCTGATTTCATCTGCTTGCATCATTACTAGTCATAACTTACTATAATTTAAAAAATTGATAGAAACTTTGGTTAATGTGGCAGCTGAGCAAAGAACTTCGGAGTGGGCATGTCTTTGACGGATGGAAGGAGGGTGTAATAAACTTCCCACCCACATACAAATATGAACTCAACTCAGATAGATATGTTGGAGAAAATACAAAAGAAGGGGAGAAAAAGAGATCCCCAGCATGGTAAGGCAGATTTGTGGCAACAAGCGTGATTTTTGGAGGTTTTTAGTAATTACACATGTTTTTGAGGAAATTAAAGATCAATATTTCAGAGAAGAGGTGCTCTGTAGAGCATTTGAATAGGCAGGCCACCTCTTCAATGGGACCACACAAATTCCTTTAACTTGTCCGCCTGGTGCTCTTTTATAGAATTCTAATTTTAGATTTGATTGGACGATTAAGAATATATGGTTATTATTTGGATTTTCACATATGCAAGAGGCAACCACCTGCCAGATGTTAGTTGACAGGTTTTTGATCCTGAATAATATATGAATGTAGGCTGCACTATATGTGTTGCAGACTGCTGCTTCATATATCATTAAAAAAATCCATAGTTTATATAAGAATCTTAGTTTATGAAATATAAAAATTATTCATCTACAAAACAACAACTTAGCCTCATCCCAACTAAATGGGGCTGGCTACATGTATTCTTGCTCTCCAGTCAACTCTATTCGAAGTTATATATGATACAAGTCCTAAGCTATGTATGTCTCTCCTCATCACTTCTCCTATGGTTAATTTAGACTTGCGCTTGACCCTTTTAGTTCCTACTATCTAAATCAAATCACTCCTCTATACTAGGGCATCCAAAGGCCTCTGTTGAACATGGCCATGCCACCTCAAACAATTTTCTTGTAGCTTATTATGTATCGTAGCTACTCCCAAATCAGCTCCAATATGATCATGCCTTACTTTATCCTTCCTAGTTTTTCCACTCATCCATCTCAACATCCTCATCTTTGCTACATTGAGTTTATCCAAATGATGCTTCTTAACTGCCAATCATTCAGCACCATATATCATAGCTGGTCGTATGACTGTCCTATGAAATCTTCTTTTGAGTTTTAAAGGAATACACTGATTACACAACACTCTGGATGCACCTCTCCACTTCATCCATCCTATTTTAATTTTTGTGAAACATCATCCTCTATATCACCTTTTTTATTTATGATTGAGCCTAGATATCTAAAATAATCACTTTGTGGAATATCCCTCTCATCAATTTTTACCACCTCATTATATATCCTAGTGTAACCAAAGTTAAACATCTTATACTCCATCTTCGTTCCACTTATCTTAAAACCTTTTGATTCCAATGTTGATCTCCAAAACTCCAACTTGGCGTTAATCTCTGCTTTTGTCTCATCAACTAAAACAATATCATAAACAAAAAGCATACACCAAGGAACCTCATCCTAAATGTCTTTGGTTAAATCATCCATGATAAGCACAAACAAGTAAGGGCTTAAAGCTGATCCTTGATGTAACCCAATTGTAATTGGGAATTCACTACTTTGATCCCCCACAGTTCTTACACTTGTCACTACACCATCATATATATCTTTAATTTTGTCCACATATTTATTTGAAACACTTCTCTTTTCTAGTACTTGCCAGATTAACTCTCTAGGGACTTTGTCATAAGCTTTTTCTAGGTCAATAAAGACCATATGGAGATCCTTCTTGTAATATCTAAATCTTTCCATGAGTCTCTTAAGTCAGTAAATAGCTTCTGTCATGGCTCTTCCTGGCATAGAACAAACTTGGTTCTCTGTAATAGTAATTTCTTTTCTCAGGTGGGTTTCAATAACCATCTCCCATAATTTCATAGTATGACTTATTAGTTTTATGCCTCTATAGTTATTGTAGCTCTGAAAATCAACTTTATTATTATAAATCAGAACTACAATGCTTCTCCTCCATTCATCTAACATTTTTCCTTGTGCTCATAATCTTATTAAACAGCTTGGTGAGCCAAGATAAACTATAGATTCCTAAGATTTTCCACACTTCTATTGGGATCTCATCTAGGCTTTGTGCCTTGCATATTTTCATTTTAAAAATTATTCGTCTGTCATAAATTAAACAAAGAGTACCTTCTGTCTGTTGGACAGTAACTGCTTCATGCATAAAATCTAAACTTCATCTCTAGCGTTCTTTTGTTGAACATTACAGGACTGCAATTTTCTGATGTACTGCTACTGCTTAAGATGAAATCTAAGGTAGCCTTTAAGTAAACCATGAGGAAGGTCAACAAACTTCTCCTAGAAATATCCATGCCGTGGCCACTAGCCAGTACTTGTATCACAGTATCAGGGCAGGATGCTATCCATATATGTTTTTTTTTTTTTCTGGGAATATCAGTGCATGTTTAATCATAATCATCCTTGCATCATAGCCCCACAGCCACCCCCCCCCCCCCCCCCAAAAAAAAAAGAAAAGAAAAGAAAAGAAAGTAAAGGGTTGTATCATTGCAATTATCTGAACAATTGGTTTCTCAACTTCAGAACCTGCTGATTTAGACCTGTACTAGGTTGGCCCCTCTCACTGTACTTCTGTTGTGTACTGCTATATGTTTGATTGAACCTTTATTATTATTATTTTTTTGTTTTTCTTTTTTCTCTTTTCTTTTTTCCTTTCTTGTTTTTCTTTTTTAAACCCAGAATGCTTTAGTTCCCCACCCATGCTGGATTGGAGTTTGTTGGTTATAGCAAAAGTTAAAACTTAAATGGGGTGGACTAGGCCTTCCTACCTTTGATTTACTAGAATACGACGATGATATAAAGTTAAATGGATTTTTATGTACATTATATTGAATTTTTCTTTTTCATCATGTCAGGTGTGATCGCATTCTATGGTTAGGGAAGGGCATCAGACAGCTTGCCTACAAGCACACTGAAATAAGGCTTTCAGATCATCGCCCAGTTAGCTCAATCTTCTTAATTGATATTGAAGTCTTTGACCATCGAAAGCTCCAGAAAGTTCTGAATATAAAAAATGCTGCAGTGCATCCTGAAGTGTTTCTTGATGAATGGGGGGAGTGAAAAAGTTTGACAGAAATCAGGTAGCCAAGTGATCCGTTGTCACGTACTCGATCTTAGAACACCTTTGCACCTATAAGTTGCTGGTATATTTAATTTTAAGGACAGGTTTACCTAGTTACATGTTAGTTTTGACATTTTCTTCGTGATGTTTGTTTCTGGGTTTGGGCCAGATCATATTGCTCATGTTGACCTTTTGACCTGCATCCCTAATGATCCCTGTGTACAATCACAATAAGTAAGGGTGGGGGTGGGGAACTACCATGAAAGGCTTGATTAAGTAACCACTTTTCTTATGTCTTCAACCTCGATGTATCAACCATTTAATGCTTAGTCCAAGCTTTCCCATGACAAAGTTGCATCATTATGTAATGCTTTCAATATTACTGTAGAGGACTAAAGATGTCAACCTACAATTCAATGAACTTGACCCATGGGATCTTCACTATGACCCAATCAGATATCCAGAACCAATTTTTAGTTTTATTTTCTACATCATTCCTCATTTTGTTCTAAATTTCTTGATGGTCCAAAGTAATGCAACTGCTCTGATGGTTCTGCTTGTACTCCTTTAATAATTCTTGACATAGAACATCTTCTAAGCTTGGTTTGTTCAATGCATGTTGAATGGTATGCTTTGGTAAATCATTTCAGTCTTGCATTTTTTAAATATTTTCTCATGGATAAGTGGCAAGTTGACAAGATAGGAAAATTAAAAATGGAAAAGCCATGGGAATTTTCCAGTCTCACGATGTTGGATTCAGTGCCTGTATGAAAGTTTTCCTTGGTTTATAATCCATCTTTTGTTACTGCT
Source organism: Telopea speciosissima (assembly GCF_018873765.1). Classification (NCBI taxonomy): domain Eukaryota; kingdom Viridiplantae; phylum Streptophyta; class Magnoliopsida; order Proteales; family Proteaceae; genus Telopea; species Telopea speciosissima. The sequence continues at coordinate 53,591,170 of NC_057921.1, read as the reverse complement.
TCTGTTTTCGATTTTGTTGGGTGCATTTAAATGCAACTTGAGATATAAGTTAGGTCTCAGACAAATATATCATAGCGTATCTTCTAAAAGAATACTGTAGATATAAGCATTCCTATGGTTAGGCTATAGTCTGATCTGGCAAAACAAGCTAAACGTTTAGGAGAGAAATGTCCTTATAAAGTTTACAGTGTTGTGTACTATTCCTTTCATCTTCTTGGTCACTGGTTGATCAGGTTCAGATTGTCTTATTGCTGCTAATGACACCAATTGGATTAGGGAGTAGCTGTTGTTTGCATAACTCTGGAAACTCACCTCCTTGTACTGTAGGACTCCACATTCTTTACACTGTTCATGCAAAGTTTATGTATGCCTATGACAACTAAGTTGGCTTTAAACAGAGTTGAATAGCGAAACAGGATCCATGTAGCTAACTGCTAAGTGCATATCTAAAGTAAAACAGAACATATATTGCAAATGTTGGGTCTGGTATTCACCGACCAATGAGTCTCGCCTAGATGATCTAGTTGGAAGTCAACCTAATCAAGTTATTTCAACCATATAATGTAAATTACTGCTTCTGGACTATTTGCCAGATTTTTATAGTGGACCTTGGTGCAACGGTAAGGTTGCTCCATCGTGACCAAGTGCTCATGGGTTCAAGTCTCTGGAAACAGCCTCTCCTCGAAGCGGGGGTAAGGCTGCGTACATTATGATCTTCCCCAGACTGTGCAGTGGTGGGAGCCTTTTGCACTGGGTACGCCCTTTTTTTTTATAGCTTGCTAGATCTCCTAGGATGGAATCAACTGCAAATGTCCTTGTTTCCTGAATTAGACGCTAACTGCAATTGCCATATATGGAATTTTGACCAAAGATTCAGCTACAGAATTGTAAATAATAAATATACTAATTTAACATTTGATTTATCTTTGACACAGGGATGGTTCAGAGAGATGATTGGAAGTCTTGATGAGATCTGTTTAGAAGTTGTCTCAAATTCAACCGGATTCCTTGCATGAGTTCTGGTGATGAGGCTAGATGACATGCTAATTTATAACTCTGAAAGCAAGCAGTACATATGTGTCAAGACACATCTAAGATGCTGCTATATGAGATTCAACCAGTGGTAGGAGCTGATCTCTGGTTTATATAGTTTAGTATGCCCAGTTTACTGATAAACAGAACTGGTTTTTACATGAAGTGATGAACGTGTGGAGTAGAAGTCGGAGAAAAAAAAAACTCCATAGATCCATGTACCATTGTTTCTAGTTGTACATTCTGGGGGCAGAGATGGATGAAAAATGTTGGGTTTGGGTTTAATTATTGAAAATTTTGTACAGGAGTCCTTTTTTTTTTTTTTTTTTTTTGAGGGGGGGGGGGGGATTAGAAGGAATTAGGTAATGCATTATCATTCACCAAAATTTATGATTATGATTTCTTGGTGGTTCTTACATCTTTGATATCATAAATGTATTTTAACAATCTTTTCTAATATAATTTTCATTCTCATACTTGATTCTTTCTCATTGGTATTACTATCACCCACAAAGAAATCTGCACTGCATTTCAGAATTCCAATTGCCAACCGCAACCCTCTCCAAAGGGAGCAAAAAAGGGCCAACAAAATAAAAGGACCAAAGAATTAGTCCTCTTCCTGAGCTAACTAACATATAATAATGAAAAAAATGAGGATTTTATTAAGGTTTGTTTAATGCCAAAGGAAGAAAGTTTAGGTAGAGTAGTCAAACAATTCTAGATGATTGAGGAAAGCACAAATGGAGAAAGTGAATAATAGCACAGGCCCCACTAAATTTTGAAGAAAAACAGAGACAGATGCTCCTGTGCTGGTAAGGGGAGCCTGCTTGATTGAAAATTAACAGAATATGGCAGTTGAAGTAACAGCCCATTTGCCGGATTGATCAATTCTGATAACTTATTCAAATGGATTTGGATTGCTTGGAGTAAGCCATTGCAAAATTATATACTTCATTATAGAAGGCTTCTTGGGTTTTGGACAAGATGGGTCCATGGTTTTAGTTATCAGTATCGATGCCGTATTTGTCTCAGCTGCCGATATCGATATGGATATTGTTACGTATTGGTTGAATTGATCCAATTCTAGACCAAAAATCATTTTTCAACTAAAAAATGCTACTTTTTGGCCGAAACGGTGTCATATTCATATCAGGCTCTGGCGATATTGATACATATTGGCCGATACGGTACAATACCAAATCAGCAAGATCAGAATCTCCTAAGAAAGAGAGGATGATCTCTTGGCTGCCCGTTTGATAGTTTATAGTTTAGAATGTCTCAAGTGTGACAAGTGAGGAAATTTGAATGAGAAGAACAGGTTTTTGTAAAGCAGTAAATTTGCCAATTTGCAACCGTAAATGAGTCAGTTACATATATACCCTTAAGTTATTTTGAGCATTGAGTAAAGAGGTTAGGTCTTTTTGGGAAAGAAAAGTGGCAAAGCGTGAACCATTTGGGTTAATTCTAAAGACTGAAGTCATTAGTTTTGGTGAATTAGGTCAGAAGTTCCTCCAAGCAAACTATTTGCTTTTACGAATAAAAAATGATAAAGCTCTGCTTTATCATAAACTTCTATTTATTTGCTTTTTCTTTTATTTTTTTTTTGAGAAAACTAGTTTCAAGATCAAAATATTTGGTCCTTTGTTTCCTTATCAAGATCAAGTTACATGGGACCCACTGCGGGACCCACCGGCGTCTGCCTTCCTTATCCCTTGGGAGACTTCAAGTGATTCTAAATAGCAAAGCATTAGGTTGTGTTAGTTGTATCAACCTTGATCAGAATCAAATACATAATACATAAAGAATGAAGGAAACTTGATTTTACAGAAGTTGGTTTTAACTAACAAGAAGGAATGACAGAATAGAGACAATCAATATAAATATATAAGTTTCAATGTAAGCTACACATCTTTGTGTAGTCACTCAATTTCATAAAGCTTCTTGTGTTTCTTCCATTAATATGGAGCTTATTAGGGGGATATCTTTAATGATATTAGCTTTGTTCTTCCTACATGGTACCGAGGCGGATTCGAGTAACAACAGCGGGCTTCTTTATTCCGATTATTACAAAGAATCATGCCCTCTTGCAGAGGAGATTATTAGACATAACGTCGAAATCGCGGTGCTTAAGGAACCTCGGATGGCGGCTTCCCTCCTTCGCTTGCATTTCCATGATTGCTTTGTCATGGTTTAGCAATTTCTATAACACTTAAACTGATCTTAACCAATTAAATTTTATTTTATTTTTTTTTTCAATTTCTATGCATTTATTTTCATGCAAATGGTATTTTGGATATGAAACATAACTGTCCAAAAATGCTCACAAGGTTGGTTTTGTTCTTATAATCTATGGTGTTATCAGGGTTGTGATGCATCAGTTCTCTTGGATAACTATGGAGACATAGTAAGTGAGAAACAAGCAGGACCTAACAACAATTCCATAAGAGGATTTGGGGTCATTGATAAGATTAAGGCCATCTTGGAAGATGCATGTCCCTATACTGTTTCTTGTGCTGATATTCTTGCTATCATAGCTCGCGATGCCGTTGAATTGGTATCTCTCTCTCTCTCTCTCTTTTTCATGAGACTCATGAGCAACTAGTGTTTTGTATGAGTTGCTTTAGTTGTGGTTTAAGATGCTTAATCTTCCTTGTAAATGTTTATTTAATTTGTTCTTTCTTTCTCCAAAGAGAGGTGGCCCAAGGTGGGAAGTACAGTTAGGGAGAAAGGATTCTTTGAAAGCAAGCTTTAATGGTGCCAACCAGTTCATCCCAGCCCCTAATTCTTCCTTAGAGACTCTCATTAAAAATTTTCAAGCACAAGGTCTTGACATCTTGGACTTGGTTGCTCTTTCAGGTAATGCCATAGACTAAACTCTTAGTTACTCAATCCAAATTTTTAAGTATGATAATGGATCAATAACTGAAATCTTTCAACCAAATGAGATGAAAATGGAAAACCCATTTCAATCAACCCTACCTTGTTAATGGGCTGACCTGAAATACATGGGCCTATCGGCCTAGAGCCCAAGCCCAGCATTTCAGCCAGCCTCAATTCCTTGGTTTTACCCATGGAACTACCTTGATCATATTTCGGTAGTTTTGACCAGTTTCAACCAGCCCATGACATTTTGGGTTTGGCTCATAAAAATACCAAGTTTTGACTAGATTTTGCTTGAAACCTAGGAAATCTAAGTTTTGGCCAAGGTCAAAACTGACGTCGAAACCGAGATTTAGAACCTTGATTTTACGAAATTGCCATCATATATTACCTCCTTCCTACTACTTTTAGATATCTGATGATGGTTAATTTGTTTGAGTAGGAAGTCATACATTTGGAAAATCACGATGTTCAAGTTTCCGGCAGAGGATCTATAACAACATGGATGAAGAGTTTGATTATTACAAAAGATATAAGATCTTCAATGGAATGTTACGATCATTTTGTCCGAGATCAGGGAGAGACAATGCAGTAATCCCACTTGATTTCATTACTCCGGCGAGATTTGACAACAAATACTACATTAATCTTCTTCAAGGAAAGGGGTTGTTAATAAGTGATAATGTACTAGTAACTCAAGACCATGAAGGTACCATAGTGAAGAGAGTGTGGGCTTATGCCTCTGATCAACAACTATTCTTCAACTCATTTGCTAAATCAATGATTAAGATGGGAAACATCAATGTACTCACCGGAGAGCAGGGAGAGATACGCCGGAATTGCCGGTTTGTGAACCCTGCAACTCCCTCCAAATAGGGAGACTCATTAGGAGGTTATATTAAAACCTACTAAACCATAAAGGTATTAAGCTAATCTTGATGTATTTACATTTGTTATCTTTGTAGAAAACCAATCTAATCCCACAATACTCCTTACTATTATCATAGGATTTGAATTAGTGAATTGAATTGGTTAAAAGGTCATGTTTGCTGTCATTTCCAAATTTTTTTTTTTCTGATTTTATGAACAAGAGAAGTGATTTTTTAGTTTTCTCTATTCCATCCAAACTAGGCGTGAATTCTAGACCTGACCAAGCCCGACTGGGAAAACCCGAAACTGGTCTGGCCAACTATTATACATGTCGGATTCAAACCCGGCCCGACTAACATCCGATTGTTCCCAGTGCAAGGGTGTCCAACCGGGACCGACCAATTACTAGCCCAACTCAGCCTGACATGATTAAAGCCCGCTTAGAGATCATTTAGAACCCATATACTCATCCCGACACATTTAAAGCCCGTTTAGAGATAAGTGTTTCTTTAGACCGATTATTGGTAACCTGATTAAAGACTGATACCCAACCGACCGTTTATTAATGGGACCATGTCTAACTTATAAGGACTGATTACTTAAGTTAGCTGGTCACAGTGCGAGGTCCTAAAGTGGGAAAGATCGATTAGGCCCGACAAAAATCGGCCCGACCGATTGACACCCTTAAATTATTCCAAACATCATACCTGGATAATTAAAGGGAAAACCCAAAGGAATAACTAATTGGGTAAGGTTAATTTGGCTATTTCACATGTTGAGGAAAGCTGGGAGTGAGTTTATAAATTCCACTCATTTCTCACTTCGCTGTAGCCAAACGGCCAAATCTGAATTTGGTGGCGGAGTTGAAAATCCAAGTGGGTCAATGGTTAATTCTCCGGCGAATTCTGATGGTGGAGTTTGTTTGAGTAAAAAGAATGGTTGATTTGATGGAAGCCGGAACAGGAAGATCAAGCCTGGTAATGGCAGCCAAGTTCGAAACTATTTCATTCGATGGGTTTCACAGAAATCCGAATCTCTTGCAGCGTCTCTCTTCTTCCAAGGCCTCCTGTGTCGTCAGAACCGAGGTATACTAAACTTCCTTGCGTAAGTTAGTATATAGACCCTCAAGGTTTCTGGGCCATTGAAGCTCAGAATGCTTGAAACAAACCCTGCCCAGTTCTCTTTCAGACTTTCAGTTGAGGCCTTGAACGCTTGAAGGTTCTCTATCTAAAGACATACACACACACACACAACACAATGTTTCCTTATGAGCACACAGCACTTCGATTGAGAAGAGTCATTTTGACCTGCTTACCTCTACACTGTGTTGCTATATTAATTGGGTTTTGGCCTTTGGCCACTTCTTGAGCAATTCAGATGTTGAATACCCAAAATTATGACAATTATATTTGTTAATTACCTACTTTCTTTACTATTTTCATTCCTTAGTTTTTGGATTGTGAACCATCTATAATCAAAATTTGGGTGGCACAGAGTCACACTGTGATGTAGGATTTCAGATACTGTGTGCAGTTATGGCCACCCTAAAGGCCCCAAACCAGGATTGAGCCCTGGTACCACACGAGTATATTTGTGTTGAAGTGAGATGAATAAATGATTCAGTTCAAGATCCTCCATGGCCATGTCATGGTGTCCTATTTAGGTCAATCTTACTGATGTTTTATTTCCATTTGGGCAGAAACCCCCCCCCTCCCCAACATTTTTAAGGTCAATTGGGGGGTATCTGCTAATTTTACATCAACCAACCCAAATGGTCACCAAAACAAAGGAATTGCACATTAATGGTGGAATGCAAACTAATATTCCAGTGGTGCCCTTTGGAAGTAAGAGATACTTCCTGAAGCTTATTAAGTCTCCTCAGTAGCTATCCATGCACAAACAGGGCTCAACCAGAAAGAATCTCAACCTGATTAGTTGCAAGCGATTTAACCCATATGGTACTGCTTTCTTGAACAACCTACTCAATTTTAATCACACGGCATTATCATCGAGGGTCAGGCGAACTGAAACCAAACTTCTGTACCCCTTTGATTAAACAATGTTGGTGAATTGAACCTCAAGCACCCTCAGTCAAGTGAGAAGATAATTCCCTTCTATCTTATTGTCTATTTTATTCATATACATATAGTTCCATCCTACATGAATAACCAGAAACAGAAAGACAAGAGAAATAAATTATTGAACAGATCAATCAAAATGAATTAGATAGGAACACAGTTCAAGATGTAAAGACACCTATAATAAAGTCCAATAAAAACCATAGACACTGTCATGCAAATTTATCATGCCTTTCCTATGTGGGAAGTGCAGAGCTATTAACTACAAAAGTACATGAGTCAGGACTCCGGACCAGAAGGAGATCTACTATCAGTAATCAAGTTGACATATAATGTTAATGAATGGTCATAAAACTCTCTATAGCAATCTAACATAATAGAATTAAGTCTTAGTTTAACCCAAAACCTTAGATACTTATTTCAACCACAGGGCTGCTAGATGTTAAATATGTTTTAGATTTTACTTTTTCCATACTCACCACTTGGGGAATAACTCAAGTAAAACCTCAGAAACATAGTTTAATGTAGAAGTAATCTTAATTTAAACATTTACACATAGCCCCAAGAATTTCATCATAAAGATTATCTATAACAGGGAGTATTACTTATTAGCCTAAAAAAAAAAAATCAGTATTGCTTAATATAACTGTTATTATGACAACTTAAAAAATATTTCCCCTCTTCTATTCAATGTGACTGGCAAACATAGAATCAGCTAATCAATTGTTTATCCATTGTGCCTTGAAGCCTTAATATTGTCTCGGTTGTTTATCATCTTTGTGTATATTGGGTTCACATAATTGAAACCCCAGGAGGTGGGGGAGCTTTATAAGATGTTTCACGTGCACCTTTAAGCAGGGAAACAGTTAATGTTGAAAGTGGAAGTGTTCAGAGCTGAGTTGTGAATTGTGTTGACCATTCAATGGAAGCTTCTCAGACCTTCATTCATGCTTTCTGTTGACTGAATGGCCATGCCTTAAGCTTTAGCCATTGGTACTTTGATAATGGAAATCTAAACCAATGTGGAACATTCAGTCAAGAGAAAATATCTTGTTAAGATGGCTAAGGGAGATGGAATATCAGTCTCAAGGGGGTAGCTCGGTTGGCAAAGACCAACACCTCATAATTAAGAGGTCATGAGTTCAAATCTCCTTGGGGCCTATCTATAAAAAAAAAAAAAAGAGATGGAATATCAGAAGGATACAGAACCAGCAAACCAAAAGATTACTGAGACAGTGACCATCCATTAGTTGAAAACCAACTGTGACCTTTATGTTAACTTAGCAGGATACAGGTTTGCTGTGACTGTGAAACAGGGCTCAGTGGCCTTGGTTACTAAACGATTGTGTAGAAAGGGTTCACCATCAGAATTCTGTGGACAGTATTCTCAACAGATGAACTGGAAATTCAATAAAAAAATTCATTTTGAAGGGATGAGAACTTAACAAGTCCTTAGGCTAATATATGTTATTGACAAAAAATTGTCTTGTTTATTTATTTGCTATTTTTGGAAGCTTTTCTGATCTACTGCCTTTTGCAGTCAAATGTTTGGAAAGAACGACATAAGAAGCCAGACCCACCTTGTATTGTCTGTGAAGGAAGTGGAAGAGTTAAGTGTCACCATTGTCAGGGAAGAGGTCTCTCTCTATCTCTCTTTCTCTCTGCTAGTTTTAGTGATCGCACTTGGACAAACTACAAGAAGTATTTAAATTTCATGATGGAGAATCCGTCACCTGCATCTAATTCTTGTCATGTATATGGTAGGCAGGACGAACTGTGTACATCTAGCAATGCTTCCAAAAGGGGAGTGGCCAAAATGGTGAGGCACCAAATTCTGATTGATTCTCTACACAATTTTGCTAACATGATAATTTCACTTCTTAGTCTCCTTTGTGTTAAATTTCTTAACCAATCTGCAGGTGCAATACTTGTGGAGGAAGTGGCCTTGGTTATTGCTCCCGTTGTCTAGGGACTGGGGAATACAGGGATATCATGGGCTTCCATTTCATGAAAATGGATAACAATCGGATGCAAGATTCCCAGCAGGGCCTTAAGTAACAGGAAAGAAGACTATGGTGCAGCAAGCACTTTCATGCCTTCACGGGGACCATATAGAGGTGGGTTAGTGTGTATTTTGTTAATTAATTGTTTGTGTATGTATTTGGGGATTATCTATGCCTGCAGGGATTGGTAGTGATATGAAAAACACAATGTCTGGACTCTGGACTTGCATCTCATGCAGAGAGGTTTTGAACCCAACAATGAATGGATTCAGCCAAGAAATTTTCAGGCGCAAAATCTGTTTTATCTGATATCTTTTAACCAATCTATAGTGTAATTGAGTTTTTGCAGTTCCCTCACCATGAAAATAGAGACTTACAAGGTTGAAATCATCTCTCATGTTACCTTTTGGCCGAAATTAGCTCATTGAGGACAGAACCTTTTAGTGGGTCCTTCAAAAACAGGCAAACAAGCTTTCAGGTCAGGGCCCTGATTTTCCCGTGGCATGTGTTTGCACTTTGAGGCTGTAGGACCAGTCCTCGGGAACACATTGCTCTCATAGGAAGTGTCATGCAGGATTAGCCATAAAAAAAATGCAGGAGCAATTTGAATTCATGGTGGTTAGAAATGGAAGGGTCAAACAAGGAAAGTGGGACTTTGAAGGAGACACTAATACGATGTGGTACGAGATGATAACTTGTATTAAGAAGGTTGCTAAAGTGGTTCTAGGGGAAATGAAAAGAAATCGTCATGCCCCTAGGGAGACTTGGTAATGGGATGATGAGGTTCAAGCAGCCATTAAAACTAAGAAAACTAAGAAAGCTAGTTTTAAAACATGGCAAAGGACTAAGGAATGAGAGGATCTAAAAAGTTATAAATCTCTCAGGAATGAAGCTAAGAAGATTGTGGGGAAAGCAAAGGCGAAGAAATTGGAAAATCTTTATTATAATTTAAACACAAAACAAGGGGAAATATCTATCTATAAGATAGCTAGAATGAGAGAAAGACAGAGTAGAGAATTCGATTATGTTAAATGTATTAAAAGTGATGATGGTAGAATACTGATAAGAGACAAAGATATTGTGGAGAGATGGAAAACTGTGGAGAGATGGAAAACTACTTCCATAGACTACTAAATGAAAGCATTTTGAGTAATAGTGACCCAGAAGACAACATTACTCATCCAAACACCACATGTCATAGATATGTATGCAAAATTAGGGTGTTTAAAGCAAAAGAAATTTTAAGAAAGATAAAAGTAGATAGGGTCTCAATAGAAGTGTGGAAGAGTTTAGGTATCTGTGGTTTACCTTAGCTAACCAAGCTATTTAATAAGATTATGAGCATAAGGAAAATGTCAGATGGATGGAATAGGAACATTGTGGTCTCGATTTACAAAAATAAAGATGATTCATAGCTGCATAATTATAGAGGCATAAAACTAATGAGTTACTGAAACCCATCGGAGAAAAAAAACTATTATTTTGAATAATCAATTTGGTTTTATGCTAGGAAGATCCACAATGGAAGCTATTTTCTTAATTAGGAGGCTCATGGAAATATTTAGAGAGGATAGGAATGATCTCCATATGGTTTTTATTGATCTAGAAAAAGCATACGACAAAGTCCCTAGAGAGTTAATTTAGCATATACTAGAGAAGAGAAGGGTTTCAAGTAAATACTTGGACATAATTAAATATATGTATGATAGTGTGGTGGCTAGCGTAAGAACTGTGGGGGGTCAAGGTAGTGAATTCCCAATTACTATTGGGTTACATCAAGGATCAACTTTAACCCTTCTCTGTTTACACTTATCATAGATGATTTAACCAGAGACATATAAGATGAGGTTCCTTGGTGTATGCTTTTTGTTGATGATATTATCTTGGTGGATGAGACAAGAGTAGAGATTAATGCCAAATTGGAGTTATGGAGATCAACTTTGCAATCAAAAGGTCTTAGGATAAGCAGAATAAAGGCGAGGTATATGGTGCGTAACTTTAGTTACAGTAGGACGGTTAATGAGGTGGAGACTATTGATGAGAGAGAGATTCCACAAAGTGATTATTTTATGTATCTAGGATCAATCACAAATAAAAAAGGTGACATGGAGGATGATGTTGCTCATAGAATTAAAATAGGATGGATAAAGTGAAGAGATGTGTCCAGAGTGTTGTGTGATCGACGTATTTCTTTAAAGCTTAAAGGATAATTTTGTAGGACTATCATACGACCACCTATGATGTATGATGTATGGTGTATGGAGTAGAATGTTGGGCACTTAAGAAGCGTCAAATATATAAGCTAAGTGTAGTAGAGAAGAGAATGTTGAGATGGATGTATGGCAAAGCTAGGAAGGATGAGGTAAGGAATGACCATATTAGAGCTGTTTTGAGAGTAGTTCCGATTCAGGATAAGCTACAAGAAAGTTGTTTGAGGTGGCATGACCATGTGCAACGGAGTCCTTGGGATGCTCTAGTATGTAGGAACTAAAAGGGCCAAGGGCAGGTCTAAATTAACCATAGGAAAAGTGATGAGGATAGACATGCATAGCTTAGGACTTGTATCATAAATAATTTCGAATAGAGTTGACTGGAGAGCAAGGATCCATGTAGCCGACCCCATTTAGTTGGGATGAGGCTATGTTGTTGTTGTAGAAATGGAAGGGGATCAGGGAAGGTAGAAGAAGGTAGACGCTAATAAGTTGCAAGATTATTCTATTGTGAATGCCCTATTTTCTGTTAGCTAGTTAGGCTTATAACTTGTAAGTTAGGGAAGTTGGCAATGGCCAAATGGATGTGAAAATTTATCTTTATACCCTTTTGTCATTTGTTTAATTTTTTTATATTATATTATTCATAATTCATTGTAGTATTATAATATATATTATTATATATAGTATAATATAATATAGGGGAGAGGGATAGGCACATCGCCCGTGTGCGGTAAGCTAACAGGCGATACCAATGGGGGTGCAGGACGGAGGATCATATACGAGGGGTTGAGGAATCATTTCAAAGGGGGGGGGGAGAGAGAGAGAGATAGACACATGGGCATTAGCTATGATATACCGACAGTGTGCCCAGCCTTTTCCCTTATATTATATTAGCATATTGAGTTATACTAATATAATACAAAACGCTTCCATTTATGTTTTGTGTCAGATAAACATAAAGATAAGTTATACCAAAGAGAGCCTTAATTGATATAAAAGGGGAGGGACGATTCAACTTGTTGAATATAACGGTGTGGGGAATAAACACATTCCAATGGTTATATTCAACATCTATACACATGAGTCTATAAGTAGCAGACTTTGAGAATTGATCAAAACAATTGATTGATGAGGAGCCTTCTACTTTGATATAGACACTATACTTAGCACATGCAACTTGCAATCCCAAAATATTTGGTTACAAAATAAAAAAAATAAAAACCCCTCTCTCGGTTTAACATATGGATTAATGAGTTGAACACAAATCTCTAACTCTCGAGCAGGCTATACCAATATAGGAACACCCCTCAACTATGGCTTGTTTTCAAGTACACCCCCTCATTTATTGAAAACATGTAAATCAGTTCGTAAAATTAAGTGCGGTTTAGTTTTAAACATCACTACTCAACCAACCATTTTTTAAGGATCAGATTACCCAAATTAAAAGTTTGAAGACGAAAGTACCCTTTTAGGAGTAAATACAACTCATGCCTCTTTTGTTTTTTTGGAAAAATTACAAGTTAATTACATGTCTTTCAATTTACAAAAACTAACAACCCAATTTTTACTTTTAACTAATTTACCCAAAAGTAACATGGGTATTACAAAATTAACCAAAACAATATCCATTATACGTTTACTTGGTATGCCTATGAATTGGAAAATGAATCCCCAACATTTTCTCTCTGTCTCTCCAACCACTTCACATCTCACACCCTTCTCCAGCGAGCCGAACCGGCATTATGAAGAACACCTGACCCAACATTCAATACTTTAGAATGTAATATCTTTTTTTATTAATATACTCCTTTTCCATTTCCCAAAAAAAAACATGGATAGGATTTGTACTTGAAAAATAATCCAATAACATAAAGGTGAGAGATTTTCAAATGTCACATCAGTATACAAAACATTTAATGATATTACATGAACTTAAAAATTCACGATCCTCAAGTTTAAACAAGGTTTGACGGGTTATTAAGGAAACGTTTGATTGCATAAATCAACAAAATCTAATTACATTAAATCATGGTTCTAAATATTTGAGGAAGCGTTTGACTACTTAAATCTGTAGAATCAGGTTCTACAAAACTATGAATCGTAGTTCCAAAAATTGTTTGATTAATTTTGAATAAGATTCTACAAAATCTATGTATGGGTAAATTCCAACCCTAATTTCCCAAAATCCTTAATTCAAAAAACTTGATATTGCAATAAAAAAAACACGGGCAAATTTCACGGACACCCTTTGTAACTATTCAAAATGGCAAGTACACCCTAAATTTTGTCAAAAAGACAACCTTCCCCCTGACGTTAAGCAAGGTTACCCCTAAAGATAAAATGATAATTTTGCCCTTGTTTTTATTTAATACTTTTTTTTATTCTTTTTCTCCCCTTCTTCTCCTTATGTTGTTTCTTCCGCCACGCCACCCCACCCTCTCCACCCCTTCTCTTGCTCCCACCACCACCACCCTCTCCGCCTCCCTCACCAACCATGCTCTCAGCAATCCAACCCCATAAAAACCCTAACTCTACAAATTAAAACCCTAACCGTATTTGGTGCGGTTGCTCTGCACAGTTTCATCACAAGAATCTGTCTTATAAAGTTGCAGCAACTCTGCAATTATGTGTTGGTCGCCAGTGCCTCATCTTCCAAATCATACACGCAAAAAACATTCCTCAAATTCTAAGGAGTTTCCTCTCCGATCCTTTTACTACTTTTGTTGGGGTCAAGAATTATGATGATTCTGATATGCTTAAGAACAATTACAACCTGAATGTGACTCGTATCGTGGAACTTGGTTCGATGACCAAGAGTAGGGGTGCTTCAAGGAGACGATGGCGAGCGAAATTCTGGGTTTCATGGAATCAAGAAGCCTGAGTTTATTGGTAGGAGCCGCTAGGACGATCGGAGTCTTACAAAGGATCAGTTGCAATATGCTTCTGTGGATTCTTATCTTTCTTTAGAAATTGGAAAGAAACTGAAAGCTTGGATTCTTGATGGGATGGATGATCAAGGGGATTCTGAATCTACTCAATCTTAAACTAGTCCAAAGGATTCTTGTTTCGTTGGACTTTTTGTATTTTGAATGACTATTCCAAGGATTCGAAATGATGAACCCTACCTTGCATAGTTTTAGAATGTGAGATCTGTAATCTGAATCATACTCATGGAATGCCCAGTTTTAGAGATTTTTCTGAGTTTTCAGTTTCTATTGTAGAAAGTTTATCTTGTTTTGATGATTGAAGATGGATAATTAATTAATCTATCTCGACTTTCATATCCAAGAACTTGATTCACCATGAGCGAAACTTATAAATGGTTCCGTCCCTTCACATCAACTTCTACTTCTTTTCTTCTTCTTTCTCGTATCTCTCCCATTAACCACTGATTAGTGATTACAGCCACCACCACCTACCACAAAACCCGACGCACACGAAAGGAGGAAGAAAAAAAAGGAGTCAATGTAGCATCGCAAGGCCGTTCAGTGCACAAAAACGTTGTAAGAGAGAGAGAAGTCAGGGAGAAAGAAAAACAAAGTGAGACAGTCTGGGATGAAAAGTCTGTTCGCTGCCCAGACTAGTTCAAATTTATCCAAGACGATCTTCGGCCATGGACGGATACAAGGATCACAAGGGAGATGGTGGAAAATACAGAGACTAGAGCAAATTTCCGATTGGTTATAGTGAAATTCTTGCCACGATATCTCTCTACGAACAAATCAATCACGTAAATGTTTGTAATTTCTGGGATTTGTTATGGATTTCACCGATCCTCAAGCTTGAATGTCTAAAATTTCAACATATTCAAAACCCTAGATAATGCACAGTGTTCCAACGTCTTCCCCATTCAACCCAGGGACAGCCTCAAGAGGTGAAAACAATGACTATACTTTCTTCTTTTTGATTAAGTTGGGGGTTTTACCCTTGAGGGTATTATGGTACGTTTCTCACTCCTTAACGGCAATTTGCCCATTATCAAAAAACTATCAACAACTTAACTAGAAAAGCCTAAGAGACTTGACTAAATTGATAAATATTTATAAAATAAGGATAATCTTTGACAATTTTACAAAATTTAGGGTGTACTTGCCATTTAGAATAGTTACAAGGGGTGTCCATGAAATTTGCCCAAAAAACACTAAAAGGAAAAGGAAGGAGAAGAACCATCACAGCTGAAAGGGATCATCAACGAGGTATCTAGCTATCATCTCCGGCTCTAACCTATGGTTTTCTCAAAACCAATGAATTTTTTAATTATCTACAAACTAATGAATAAAAATTCCAATAAATCATAAATATGTGAAATCTTTATTTCTTTCTCTCAATTCAACTTTTTCCAAGGTTTTCAGTTTATTCCATCAATTTTTTCCAAGGACAAAGCCGCTGATCTATGTAGGATTCTGGGTTTTCTCAAAACTTTAAGAGACTTAAAAAAATATAATAATAATAATCTACTCCTACAATAGATTGGTTGCAATTTTTTTTTCTTAAGACTGTACCATTACCAATACTAAAAAATAGATCCAAAATAATAAGAATTTTTGATAAATACCCTCACTTGAAAATGCATATTTATCCAAATACCCTCTTACAACTTTTTTAATTACAAACTCTCCTCTCCTTTCAAAATATTATAGCAATTTTGTCTCTGCCGTTAATTTAAGACATTAAATAATAATTTCAAGAAATTTAATAACTAAAATACCATTCTAATAATAAAACACCAAAATTAAAAAATAAAATAACCAAAATACCCTCATCTTCACCCAAATCGATTAGGGTTGAAACTGAAAAACAAAAAATTTCTCAAATGGATTAGGGTTAAACACATCAGGAAAGCAAGAGATGAGATGGGAGACGATGGCTCCAGAGACTAAGTTCGATGAAAGGAGGCAGGCCTTCAGGGCGCTTCATCTGATCTTTTGCTTTCCAAATAGGTTCAAACCCTAGCCATGATCTTTTGCTTTCCAAATGGGTTCAAACCCTAACCATTTTTGGGGAAAAATTTTCAGTTTCAATCTCGATTTGGGGAAGAGGAGAAATTTTGATCATTCTATTCTTTAATTTTGATGGATTATTATCCCAAAAATTAGATTCCTTAGATCATTAGATTCCTTAAAACTAACATCTTAACATCTCAAACTAACGATCAGGACCAAAATGTTACAATGTTTTGAAAATAAAGGGGAGTGAGAGAGGCTAAGCATCAGTTTTAAAAAGCTCGATAATTGAAGCTTCATGGAACATAATCAGTGACAGAATAATCTCTTTCATCACCTGCTCAGAAAAAATGAAAATGGGGAATTAATCATCTACTGAAATCTCATTCTTTCTCCTTAAATTGTTGGTAAACCTAGAGAGATCCTATTTAAATCATGAACGTTGAAAAAAAGAAAACAAAAACAAGAGATTCAAAAAACCATGGAAAACCTAAAAATCTTTCAATAAAAAAAATAAACTCGGAGGGGGATCAGAAAGGTCGGATATGGGATTACGATCAGAACCTGTCGGGATTCATGAGTTAACATCACAAATATTCAGTGGATTGACAGACATGAATTTCATCTTCACCTCGCTTTCTCCCCTCTCCAAGTCTCCTCCACCCAAACCCCATTACTTAGAAATCCAAGAGACAATCAAACCGTAAATAGCAAAGAGGTAACGCGCAGAACAAAATTTTCTCAACAGAATAAAACCCTAAAAAATAGATGAAAACAGAAGACGCAGAGAGAAACGCTCAGAACTTCTTAGAGGTTTGTGTTGCCGTCACCGATTTGACTCCGAAAAGCCTCGTCTTTGGCACAAAAATATTCATCACAGCGTAAACATAATAAAGGAGAAAACTCGAAGAATCAGACATCGGAAAAACAAAAACTACTTGAAAACCAACGAAGTAAGAAATTGAGACGAGATAAGAACTCATAAGAGAAGAAATAATTTGTTGTGAGTAAGAGATTGCTAACATTTATATATATAAAGATGGTGAGTGATCTCGACCGAGAAACCCCCTAAACCCTAAACCCTAAATCATGATGACTTTGAGATCTAGGGTTTCTCTCTCTCTCTTCTTGTTTGCTTTTGTTTTAGAGATCTATATTAAATATAGACCGTCCAAAATGGATCACGTCATACCATGTTTAGAAGGCGTTGATAAGGCATCTGCTAAGAATGGCACTCAAGATCCCATGACTTTTCCAAGCTTATACCTAGAAGACATGGATGAAGATTATCTGTCACGAGACAAAATTCAATAAGACTGACACTTGCTGAAGTTGATGAACAAAGGACCAAAGGGTCTACCTGCCGACAATATTTTAGACTCATCAAATTTGTAACATAGAAAACTTCAAGAAGGCCGACACTTAATATTTGGATGTCAAGTAAACATTCTACTACCCACATGGTTTTAGTGCACGGTATCGAAAAGGTATCGGTAGCACGCAAAATCAATATGATATCGATACAATATCAGTCAGGATCGGTTGTATCGGATAAAATTATCATTAAAATTCTTTTAAAAATTAAAATTTTTGATCATTTTATCCTTTATTCATACTGTGCTATCGATATAGTATCGATATCAATGACTAGCAAAACCATATGTATCGATCGATATGAGCAATACGATATCGATACTTAGAACCATGACTACCCACAAGCAGGTAGGGACTAAGAGTGTCAATTGGGTACGGAACTAGGTATTCGGTTTGGATCCGGTTCGGTTCCAAGTAGTGGCAGCGGGATCTAGATTCGGATCAAGTTCTGGAACAGTTCTAGAATTGAATACTCTATCCGTTCGTGGACAGTTTGGTTCGAATCTAGTTACAATCAGGTTCTTGTATTCGGTTCTTATCTTGTTATTACATCTCGTTATTATATTCAATTTAAATTTGGTCATGCGGTTCTCATTTGGTTCTAATATTCATGAGACAAAGCAAAGCAAAAGTTTGACATCAAAATATATGGCTTGCTTAAGTAAAAGAAATATTGATAGAATATTTTAATTGAAAGGTTAAATTAATCACATAACCGTCAATTAGAGTCTTTTAAACGTAATAAAATGTTAGGGTTTTCTGTTACTTTTCAAGGCGGCTATTCGGTCTGGATCTGGATAAATCCATCGGGATAGGTGGGTAGATCCGAATCCGATCCGAACCGAATTATAAAGATATTTTTACATCCATGACTTAACCAAATTAAATTTGGTCCGAATCGAAACTGGGTATTCGGTCCGGATTCGAATTCGGTACTTGATTACTAGTTACTCATTGACACCCTTAGTACGGACCAAGGTTTTCAAAATCAGCATTGAGATCGGTATCGACCAATATCGATAAGATATCAATCCAGATTGATCAGTATCGGTCTGGATTAGACAATTTTAACCCTAATTTTAATTAATATTGTTTTTATTTTCATTTTTACCCTTAGTTAGTACCCTAGATCAGCCAGGAATCAATATCAACCTCTACCTATCGATACGTATCGGCTGATCCCGATACCAATTCCTTGAACTATGGTAGGGACAGGCACCCTATTTATTATTTGGGGGAGGTTTCCATAAAAAAATATAATAGCATACCATAAGGCCCACACATAAACAACACCCCCTCCTCCAAATGAGGAGGTCAAAAGTCAAAAGAACAGTCGACAACACTGATTAGACGAACAAATTAAATATTCCAAATCCCAATTGAATTAGAATTAAAGAAGAAACTGATCTTAAACGAACAAATTAAATCCACTCCCAAATCCCAATTGGATTAGAATTAAAGAAGAAAGTGATCTCATCACCTACTCCCCTCCCCTATATATGTCCCTCCACACTAATCTCCCTCTTTCGTCTGAACTTTTTGAATATTTTTCTTTGCAAGTTATTGGCAAATTGCTTCTAGTGTTCTCTACTCTCTACTCTCTCTCTCTCTCTACCAGGTACAAGTCATGTTCCTTCAAAGAGGGTTTGGTTTTCTCAAGAAGAAACTCAATCTCTGCCATAAAAAAGAATCCTATGAGCGCCTATCTGAAAAACTTGAGGAGAAAGAAGAAAGTCATCACCAGCAGCAGCAGCAGCAGCAGCAGCAGAATCCACCGGCGGTTAAAGTCCCAAAAGGGTTTGTGCCCATAATCGTTGGAGAGTGTGAAGGCAATAAGGAAGGGAAGAAATATATGATTCAAGTTAAGTATCTCTCTTCTCCAACCTTCAAAGCTATGATCAACAAGTTATGGGAAGAACAACATATGGAGTTGGATTTAGAGAACAACAATAACGAAGGACCCATGAAGCTTCCTTGCACACCATCAGCTTTCGAGAAGGTTTTAGATGCTTGTGATCATGAAGAGAAGAAGGAGAACTGTAAAAAAGATCGTCGGAGGAGGAGAAGCCATTATTTCCGCAAGTTTTGTGCCACCACCATCAGTCACCAATGACAAATGTGTTTCTTCCTAATTTCTTTTTATTTTTGATCTCTTTTTGCAAGAAAATTAAGAATTCTTTGGTTTTTTTGACATAATTTACAATTCACAGATTGATTTGATTAAATCTTGCATGAAATTCAAGAACATCAACAATAATTGCTTCACCCTTACACAACAAAAATTGGATTTGTTTCCAACAAAACCATGTTTGGAAAAAGGGAAAAGGTTCTTAATTAGTACACTTTGTTGGTGAAATTCTTCTAAATAGATTATCTAAGTTGTGCCACATGAAAAAGTGATGTAGTATTCTGATTATTGCATATATATAATTAGAGGTCTTTTTAGATATCACTATACTTAGTGAAGTATAATGTTTTGCTATTTGGTACTTGGCAGTACATAGGTAGTGCATAGGTTAGTCCATGTGATAGAGGATCAGTCAAACATTTCATTTGTATAATTTAAGCTTCAAATGCATAGAGAAAGTAATTGAAATTACAAAAGATGCCATGTGATGGTATTTTGGTAATTTTACTAAAACTTTGAATAAGGGAGTTTGGGCAACTTTTCTTGAATTTTTTTCCTGTCCTGTCTGGTTGTCCGATTCCTCTCATAGGGGGTGGAAATAACAACTTTACCACACCCGGGCAGTGTGTTCGGGCAAGGGATTAGATCGTCATTTCCCCCCCCCCCCCATGAGAGGAACCGGACAACTATACCGGGTAGGGAAGGGAACCTGAGAGGATAATGATCCATTTTCCTTACTTTGGACTAAAATCAAGCAATGTCATTGGTATAATTTCAGTTTGAAATGAATAAAGAAAAGTAGTTAAAATTATAAAAAGTGTCATTTTGTATTTTATATTCATCTCCATTTGATGAAATCTTGGTAATTTTACTAAAACTTTGAATCAGAGTTTGAGCAACTTTCCTTTTGCTTATTTTAGACTAAAATCGAGCATCTCATTGGTCAATTTCAGCTTAAAATGAATAGAGAAAGTAGCAAAAATTACAAAAGATGTTACTTTTGTAATTTATATTCTTCTCCATTTGATGGCATTTAGATAATTTTACTAAAAACTTTGAATCAGAGTATGAGCAACTTTCCTTACTTGCCCAATAGGAGGATGACTGGATGACCTTAGCCCAAAGTTGTAGATCCTTTTAATATTTGTGTTGAATGTTGAGTTGGGTTTCTCATGACGTCAATGTAAAAAGGAATCTACCCGCTACACCAAGATATGGGATCCATGTGATTAAAATAGACGAGAGAAAGTGTCAGTGTGACCTCCACTATTTATTATGAGAAAAATGAATGATAAAATCTGAACAATAGCGGCCCATGCTTCCTTTTTCCTTTTGTTTATCAAGAAAAGTGGTTCCTTGCACGCATGTGGTAAGAATCTCATCCATCCCTCTATTTTAAATATTGTCATGTGAACAAATTATCCTGAATTAATCATGTGCCAAATTTTAGAGCCTAGTTTAATCAATTATCCTCCCACGTATTGGCATACATCTCTACATATGTGTCCACTCCAACCACTATTTTGCATTCTCTCAGAGTCCTGGATTTTCAATGTTTTTTTGTTACATGACAAAATTCATAAAGACTGACACTTGACCTGTGAACAAGGGATTTGGGGTTTTACCTGCCCCCCAACATTTGCGTCTCATCCAACTTGTCGTGTGGCAAATTTTAGGGAATGAGAACGTAATTTGGCCAAGTGCAACACACGGCCCTTGCACCCAGACATAAAACCGCACAAAATTACCACGACACCCTCAAGGATTTCTCCATAGGGACACGATAGTTATTTCACATGGCCCTATGTCTGAGCACAGAATCGCATACCGCACGTGACCATGTAGCATTCTTTCTCCCTAAAAATTTGGAGGTAAAAATTCCTACCACCAAGCATGTATGGATGGGAGACCCTATTCACCATTTGAAATGAGTTTCTTACAATAGTAGTATAAGAAGAAATATGCATGATATACCAATGAGAGTCAAGAAAATAATATCACCCATATGAGATCCATATAAGAGTTTGAGACTCACATGGTTAGAATATGAGAAAATATTAATGTGGATCCCATTCATTATTATGTGATAAGGTTATATTATTATCTGCACAAGTCACAACCGGGCTCATGCTTCCTGTTTTTTCTTATTGTATTTTTGTACACGATAAGGCCAACACGCTTAAGAGGTCAAAAGTCAAAAGGGCAGTTGACATCACTGATGGGACGAACAAAATCCTCTCCCAGTTAGGATTGGAATTAAAGAAGAACAAGAAGAAGGTGATCCCCCCCCCCCCCCCCCTCCCCCTCCCCTATATATATGTCCCTCCCCACTGATCTCCCTCTTGTTTCTAAACATTCCCAACAGATTCCTTTGCAACTTATTGACAATTACTTCTCTCTCTCTCTCTCTCTCCACCAATCATGTTCCTTCAACGAGGGTTTTGTTGTCTAAAGAAGAAGCTGTGTCTCTACCATAAAAAAGAATCCTACGAGCGCCTATCTGAGGAGAAAGAAGAACAGCTTCCACCAGTTACAGTCCCAAAAGGGTTTGTGCCCATAATCGTTGGACAATCGAATGAAGGGAATAAGGAAGCAGGAGGGAAGAAATACATGATTCAAGTTGAGTATCTCTCTACTCAGACCTTCAAAGCTATGATCCAAAAGCTATGGCAAGAACAACATATGGAATTGGATTTAGAGGACCACAACAACGATGGACCCATGAAACTTCCTTGCACACCTTCAGCTTTCGAACAGGTTTTGGATGCCTGTGATCATGAAGAGAAGAAGATCTGTAAACAAGATCCTAGTAAGAGTACGAGTAGGATGAGATGCCATTTTTTGGGCAAGTTTTGTGCCGCCAACATCGGTTGTCACCAATGACAAGATTTGTTAATTTCTATCTAATTTCTTTTGATCTCTCTAGCTTCTTGCAAGAAAAGAATTCTTTTGTTAATTTGGTAGCTTCTGGGTTGTTGCATTTTAGTAAGTAAAGGAGCTTTGTTTAGTTAATGAAGCCCACAAATAAGGGAAGGTTTCTTTTAGGTTTTTATGTGATTTGATGAAAAAGAAAAAAGAATCCAAGAGATAAGGTTGAGTAGTATCCAACCCAACCCTGATTGGTTTCAATTTGATAGACGACTTGTATTTTGTAACAGTTAAGAGTTGGAGTTGGTGTAGCATTTGAGGTTTTCAAGAAGAGCGTGGTAGAATAAGAGAAAGGGTGAGAGTTTCCATAAGGCAGTTTAAGAAGGAAATCTGCACACTACAATCAATGTAGGATTGCAAAATGATATCATCCAAATGGACTGTGGCTCTAGTCCTCGTACGAGGATGGTCCTTGAGACTTGGAACACCACCCATACACCACCCATATGGAATCCATGTGGGTGGTGGATTTCATGTGGGTGGTGCTCAGATCTCAAGGACCGTCATCGTACGAGGACTTGAGCCGAACTCATCCATATGAGACTTACATAGACTCACATGGTCAGAATAGGAGAGAGATATGTCAATATAGGTCCCATTGTTTATTGTGTGAAGAGGGTATAAAGACTGCGGTGCTTTCTCCTTTAGGATTTTCGGTTAAACAAATCATACCAAAATTTTTCCTCCCCTAGTAACCATCTACTAATCCCAATTGCCTCATGAAATTTTGATTAATAAATTTAGGGAAAAAGAACCTTGAAAGACAACTTATCCCCTACACTCATAGCCAGGCTGGTCAAAGGGCTTCCCTCAATGAAAGGAATTGTAATAAAGATTCGTTTGGGAGACGAGCAGTAGCAGATAGGGATAGTAGCAATACCATACCAGACTAGTTAGATGAGTCCTTACTCCTACTTGGGTCCCTTGCTCTAATCCTACCAATCACTTTCTAGCGAGACTGGGACGGACTTGCTGAAACACAAGTCAAATGAGATTGCCCCATCCCATGAATAGTAAAAATTCCACCCCTATTGATGCTTCTGCGCACGCTCTCTTTGGCCCCTGCACTAACATAGGGCTATCCTTCCCATAACTTTAATTAAAAATACTAAAAGGGCCTTTAATATTTTAAAACCAAACGGGTCATCAGAGATTGACGACTTGAGGGTACATCTAGGAATGACCATAGAATGGATTGCTGGGTATCCCATAGCTGAATCTGACCCTTCCAAAATTGTTCAGCTCATCTAACCTATCTCATCCGATGAGGGAAGACACAATATTACAAAGATGAGCCATGGTTTGAGTTGCCCTGTTGCCACTCCTAAGAGCACCCTCTAAGACCAAGGTGGCAAGGTGCAAAGAATAATGCGACTGGATCAACCATGTAACACACAAACAGGTTTTCAATTTGCTTACACACACACACACAAATACGTTTGCTGCCCTTACATGTTTTGTGCAACTTTACAGATATGTGTCTTCAATTGCATATATCCGCACCCCAACACATCTTTGTTTGCAAAGGGGAAAATACATCTCTAAACTGAACCTCCATAAGAGATGCAATATTGAATAAAAATCAATTCAATTAGACGATTTGTGATAGGTATTTGATCTATCACATTCTCTTGGTTATTAGTATTAATAGATATAGGTACATATCCGATCAGAATTAAATCAAAAATAAATAAAATAAAGAAATTGCATTGCACGACCTCATATAAGAGTTACATCTTCTGGCAAAGTACAATTCAAGACTACAGAAATTTCCATTAATCAACATTACACATCAATCATCATTAAAAACGGTGTGTAACTCTTCACACCATTATCCATTATAGCTTTGGGGAAATGGGAATTTTGAGAATAGAGAAGGATGTCTAATGTCCCTAACAATAAGAAAGCTCCCCACTAAACCCCAAGTTTTACAGGCTTTGAGAAAGAAGAACAAAGAAAATCATCGCGCAGAAATTTGATAACCTATTGACAATCCTGTTTCCGAAAAAAGTAATTTACTGGTAGCAGTGAGAGCTGGGAGGGAAGTATACACCACCATTGAGATTTTGTTTCAATCAATGCCCAGGCTTGTAAAGGGTTCATAGGTACCCTGACAATCAGTTAAAAAAAAATTCCAACATGAAGCTATTCCCACAGACACTGATTTACAAAATGTTTGATTAAAATCAAGTAAAGAAGAGCTTGACCACCCTGATAAGATTCTAACTGAAAAGAAACAAATAGAAGCCAAATTTTCGAGCAGGAGCAGTTGGATTGGCGATAAATCCTAAGTTCTATAAATGGATTGGATTAAGGGAACAGAACCAGAAAAGAAACAAATAGAAGCCAAATTTTCAAGCAGGAGCAGTTGGATTGGCGGTAAATCCTAAGTTCTATAAATGGATTGGATTAGGGGAACAGAACCAAGTTCAGTGATTCAAGTATTTTTCTCTATGATACATAGAACCAAGTTGGATACTATTGGAAGAAAGTACTGTTTGAGAGAAAGAGGAGATGAAGAAAGGAGAAAACCAGCAAAAAGGTTTGGGGGAGGGGGGGACGGATGGACAGAAGGAACATGAAAAGTAAACAACAATCCATGTCTGGATTAAAAGGAGCTAGTGCTATTATCTTAATAACCCAATTTACTGAAAAATGCTACTCACAGAGCAGTCATCATGAACACGCCAAATGGTCTCGCCCAATAGGTTTGCTACAGATAGAACTGTGAGCTGTGGGAAGTAATTCTTCTCCATCACTGGAATGGTATTTGTAATGATCACCTCTTGAAACAGGCCACTTGACAACCTCTCGATAGCAGGAGGGCTGCCAATGGAAAAATCACAAGAAAACAGTAAATTGATGTGAGGACATTATATTAAATTGCATTAAAACTTGACTATAAAATAATTGCATTAAAATCGCAGCATCTCAAGAAATGTTAATCAGTTTCAAGGCACTCCTCTGTAGCCTGACATTATGGATTTAAAAAAAAAATTAATTAACCCTCCCATTTATATGTACATGCAGGGGATTCAGGGGAAGATAATTGAACATTAGCTCCCATTGAAGAGGGTGAGTAGATTGAGACTCAAAGGCTCAGCATATTTCATGGATATCTAAAGGAATATGGAGATTGGATTCACAGTGATTTACTAAACCCATCTCATCCATCAAATGGTAGATCTCCAATCTTGAAGGACTACATTTAACATTTCTAGTCAGGCACCTAACCAAAAGAAAAGGCAGCCTTTCTTTTGTTCTTTTATTATTTAATTTTATGGGAGCTGGGGGTGGTTGGAGTCAGGAGGGAGTAGGTCAGAGTTGAACCGGGAACTTTACGTGGCTGAAATCCACCTAAGATCAAGTTTTCTGAAGTTAAAATAAAATGATGGTGGTCCTATGGTTCACAACAAGAAAGGCGAGTTTAGCAACTTTACAGCCTCAAAACCACCTATTTATAAGCCAATAAATAGAAAACCAAAATTTTATGAAGAGAAAATAGAAGCATATTCATTCTGAATTCTCTAGAAACTTACATTATCCATTCCTAAAGTAGTCTTTGCCTTCAGGAAGAAGCAAGAATATTTTGGAGATCAATAAGAGGCATGTAAATTGAAAGAGATGATACCTGAAAACAGCATGGGTGCTACATGCATAGACTTCCCTGGCCCCCTCTTGGTGTAACAGCTCTGCACCTTTTGTAATAGTCCCTGGAAATTTCAAACAAATCACCAATTAAGAAAATTATAAATAAAAAAATGAGAAAACCATTAAAGGAAAAATGAATACACAATGTAGTAAAACTACAAAGCAAACTGTATGGAATGATTCAACCAAGAAGCCCCTTAGGACAATATGGTTCTAAAATCTGTAGTTCAATTGATAGCTTATTGGTGGATAGGAACACGTTGCAGAATCATCCAGTCGTTACATAGTGAAAAAGGATTTCATGTTTAAAAAAGTTGTAGAACTCTAATGGATCTAGTTCACTACCATACCAAGTAAGGTCAGCAGATCTTTAGATGCACTTGAAAGAAACCTCATTTAGAGAGCCATATAGATAACTTGAACTTGAATTGGTAAGACTAGACTCACCAGCAGTGTCAATCATATCATCCACCATAACTGCTACTTTACCTCTGACATCACCAATCAGATTCATCACCTGCAAAGAAGTATTTAACATATATTTCAAGGTTTAGACAAAATAGCACAATCTTTTCATCCACTCGCTTACAAGTCAAAATGTTTTTCTTGTTGGGGAAGACTGATAACAACAACAACAAAATCAAGCCTTATCCCAACTTAATGGGGTCGGCTACATGGATCCAAACAAAACAAGGTAGGGATGGGAAAAGAAGTCTTACAAAAATGAGATGAGAAATGATAAATGAAAAATACCAAATGAGATATGGGAAATAAAAAAGAAAAATGAAAGATGAGAGATGAAAGTAAGAGGAAAGAGTCACAGTCCAGCAAGTCAAGAAAATCTCAGCTAAGTGGGGCCTGCTACATGGATCACTGCCCTCCAATAGGCTCTATCTGAGGTCATACTTGGAACAAGACCTAGACTATGCATGTCCTTCCTCACTACTTCTCCTATGGGGAAGACTGATAAGTGCCTGCAAATTAGGCAGCAGCACCTCTGAAAGTTCAAATTTTTTGCAATTCAATTGTTCATTTTGTCAGACCTAGTTCCTGTTTCTTCTTCCTCAGTCCTCCTTCTAGTCTGCAGTTGTAGGACCTTGAAGGCAGTCCTAGTGAACAAACCCTGAAACCCAATCTAGTGGACCAATCTCAACAAGACTAAATTGGCCCAAACTGTCAGTCAAATCCATTCGCCCATGTTCAGTTCAGAGCACCCATAAACAGCTGGGGTCCAATAGCCCTTGTCCTAGCCTAACCCATTCAATATAAGGCAACACCAACAGGCTTTCTCTATATATAACAAAGTATATAGCAAGGTACGTCATACACTACTAATCTAGGTTATGAAATCAAACTAGCATTTTGGGTGTGTTTTTTTAACAATCTATCCATTATGTTTAGAGATGCTTAATTAGAGTTTTCCTAAAGTTTCGGACCAAAATATGGTCATTTGACCACCAAAATGGTCAAACAAATCCAACCACCGAATCATGGACGGTTTCGGCCAGGTCTCGGTCGAAACCCGAAATATTTTGGTCTCAACCAAGGTTGAAACCGAAAATTCAAACCTTGGTGTGTGGTAACTAGATCAATAGTGATCCATTTATTTTGAGAATTTGAGACCTAATGCAATCAGCTGGTCGTTACCAACCTGGCTAGCATCAGCCTCTTCAAAAACCAAGAAAAATAATGGAGCCAAAGTATCTATTTTCAATTTTTCTTTTGTTCAATAGACTCAAGGGTTAAAGTTATAAAAAGTCCGCAGACCTCATTGAAAAATTACCTTGTTATGGCCACTGTTGCATGGACAAAAAAGATTGAAGTCAGAATCTGATAAATGTCAAGGAGTCTAGACTTGGCAAGGTGCAAAAAGGAAAGAAAAAAAATCAAGGACCCCGGGTTCCAAACCCTAGATTTGGATCACTGTGGGCCCACTCAGATGAAAAACTTCTCTAATATGAAAGTGAGTGGCAATTCTGTAATTATTCTGAAGTTCAGAATCATTTTTTTTAACGAAGGAATAAACAAATTCAAGTATAAGATGGGTAATAAATTTAGAGGGTAAGGTTGTTTTGGAACTATAGAGAAGTATGGGAATAAAACAGAATGAAACTTCGTAAAGGACTTTGCCTAATAACCAAACAATATGACCTTGTGGAAATCTAAAAACCTAGCCACCTAAGTCTGATTCGAAAGAGAGATCTCTCTCAAATGACCCTGGATCAACTTGAGAATTTTGGTGATGGATCACACATCATACGCTATTGATTCCAGTCGAAAAGCATTTAAAACAACTAACAGAAAATGCTTTGTTTATGCCTGAAACTGAATCTGGCAGTGCCATAAAAACCAAGGTATGGGTATAATTCGGTCTCACAGCAAGGGGGTTCTTTTAGGGATGAAATTTTAGGGATCAAGTCGCCTAGGGCAGAAAATCCTTCTATCAAAGTTTCAGACCAAATAGATGAGGATTCAAGGAGTTCTATCAATTTATGCTCAACCCAGATATACTGCAGGTAGCACAAACAAAGGGAAATCAACAACCGAAAGCAAGAAGAATAGAAAATAACAAAGGAGAAGAAATATAAGAAGAGTAATAAAGGAGTAAGACAGACCTGGGAAGAAGAACCGGAATCAAATCAAGCAAAGAAGAGAAAGAGAAAGATAACACTCAGCCAAGGCTTGCGCAACAGCAGCACTCAATGTAAGTAAACTATTCCAATCAATTCTCTTTCTTTTTCTCCAACAACTGGTTACATATCTAGACTCTTAGAATAAAAAATGATCCAACAAGAAAACTTAAAGTAGAGGTAAACAAGGAAACTAACTCAATCTCCTAATAGATAGCAGCTTATTCTAATAAAATTAATTGTACATTACAAAATTATCCATAAAAGAAAATCCCTGTCAACAACATCTCAACCATAGTTCACAGAACGGATCTTATTAGGACACTTGCTGCTGAAGTGACAGTTCTCGCCACAATTGCGATACAATGTTTTTCAACCACTTGTTACCCTTGGAAAACTCTGGTTTCTTTTCTTTAACCATACGAAGCTCAATTTTCTTTTCTTCAGTCCTGAATGTAGACCTGTAGGCTGGAGAGAAGTAATGATTATTTCCTTCAATGACTGCAATTTTCTTTGGCCATCTTGGCATATGCAGCTACCACATTAACTGATCTAAAACCCATTAGCAATCTCTAATTGGATCTCTGTTTTCAGCTCACTAATGTACCATAATACCCGTCGTTGATCTATCTCCTAGAGTCTATATCTAGAAGATAATTTGTGGAATTCCATGGTATAGGTATCTACATCTTACTGCCTTGATAGAAGTTGACCATCTTGTGGAAGAGCATCTTCTTAAAATTAGGAGGAACAAATTTCTACTTCAATTTACTGACGGATCCAAGTTGCCTGATGAACCTCAACTATAGCATGTCATCCTACCACAAACATGCATACTCAGTGATTTTGTGAGGATAAGCTCGCACTCCTTGTCAACTGGAAATGACTTGCATGACAAAATCCTCTCGACTTTAGTCAACCAGTCAAGAAAACCTGTCCCTTCTCGTCATCGAACTCAGGAACTTTGACCATGATGCCGTAATCCCTATTCGAGAACTGTCATGTGACATCCTGGGGCATAACTGGCTCAGGTTGCTGTCTCGAGGGTGTATCTGCAATCCATAAGGGAATTGGTGTAGATGGCCCAGCATCATTTCGCCTATAAAATCTCTTTACAAAGGCAAGAATCTTAGAGAGTCTTGTGAGTTTGTTCCCGCTCAGCAGAAGTCTCTGCCATGAACTTGCCAAGTTTAGCTTCATTCCTCTACTGGTTTTCTGTAATTCCATGTAGAGATTGAGAAGCTCATGTGAGAGGGGGTCCCGCCATGTTTAGATTTGGTTCTGATACCAATTGATGCAACCTGTGTTCCAAATCCCTAGTTTTGGGTCGTTGTGGGCCTACTCAAATGAAAAAAAAAATCCCAAATATGAAAGCACAATTCTGTAATTATTCTGAAGTTCAGAATCTTTTATAATGGAATAAGCAGATTTAACCCCAAGGGAGAAAGTTCAGTTGTCAAGGACCAGACCGCACAAGTAAGAGGTCATAAGTCCAACTCTCCTTGGGGCCTACCTATCAAAAAGAAAAACAGATTCGGGAATGAGAAGGGCAATAAATTTAGAGGGGAATGTCATTTTGGACCTATAGAGAAGTCGGGGGATAAAACAGAATGCACCTTTGTAAAGAAGGGATTTGTTTATTAACCAAACAATATGACCTTAAGCAGAAATTTTAACCTGGTTACCATCATCCTCATGACACCACAGTAATGACAGTAAACCTGAGTCCGATTCGAAAGAGAGATCCCCCTCAAACGACCACAGATCAACCTGAGATTTTTTATGATGGATGGCAACTCATAGTTCTATTGATTCTAGTCAACGAGCATTCAAAACAAAACAAAAAAAAAAAATTGCTTTGTTTGCACCTGAAACTGAATTTGGAGGTACCATAAGAACCTCGGTGTGGGTATGAATTCAATCTCACTGCAAGAGTCTTTGGGGATGAAATTCTAGGGATCAAGTCGCCTAGGGCAGAGTATCCTTCGATCAAAGTTCCATACCAAACAGATTAGTATTCAAGGAGTTCTATCACTTTGTGCTCAACCTAGATATACCGCAGGTAGCAGGAACAAACGGGAATCAACAATCAAAAGTAGGAGAAACAGAAGGAATAGTAGAAAATAATAAAGGAGAACACATATAAGAAGAGTAATATAGGAGTAAGACAGACTTGGGAAGAAGAACTGGAATCGAATCAAGCAGAGAAGTTCAGAGAGAGAACACTAAGCCAAGGCTTGCAACCACAGCACTCAATGTAAGTAAATTATTCCAATAAATTATCTTTCTTTTTCACCAACAACTGGTTACACCCCAAGGTTGGAGCTCAGTTGGTAAGGAACAACATCTCACAAGTAAGAGGTCATGAGTTCAACTCCCCTTGGGACCTACCTATCTCAACCCCCCCCCCCCCACCCCAAAAAAAAAAAAAAAAAAAAACTAGTTACATATATAGACTCATAGAATCAAAATCGTTTCCAAAAAGGAAACTTAAAAAAGACTTAAACAAGGAAACTAAATCAATCTCCAAATCGACGAAAGCTTATTATAATAAAATTAGTTGCAAATTACGAAATAACCTATAAAATAAAATATCCCCTGTTGAACCGACAACCAGGTTTAACCTAGTCCTTCTTGGGTCGTGTTGATCCAGCCTTGTAACTGCATCAGCATAGGGCATAAATAAATGTTTCTTTTTTGCCATCTTGAAAACTTTTTATTGGAGAAGATGTAGTTCAAAGAGAATGTGCTATATATCCTTTTATGCCTACTACAAATAATGCAAAAATCGACCTTGAACTAGAGACCCACGGGAGATCGATTGCAGCAGGATACAACAACAACAACAGACTCGGTCTTATCCCAATTTAATGGGGTCGGCTACATGGATCCAAACACAACAAGGAAAACTAAGAGGGATGCAATATGAAAGATGAAATGGAAAATGAGGAAAGAGAAGAGAAATGGAAAATGGAAAATGACAAATGAAAGATGCAATATGAAAGACGAAAGATAGTAAGAGGAAAGAAGCCCAACCTAGAATGACACGAGAATACAATAAAAGGAACAAAATTAAATAACTGAAACTCTTTTTTTTTATTGCTGTTTTCTATTACATATGAATGGAGAACATAAAGGATAAAGAAAGAAGAACAAAGGGATATAGAAGGGGGATAGGATCAGCTATCTCAGCCAGGCTCTCACCAGCCCATCATCCTCTCACCCAGGGCCTCTCACGCACGGTCTCTCACCAGACGGTCCAGAACATCACTGCGTCGTCACAGCTTCAACCATAACTCTTTTCTCCTCAATCTCTCTCTTCTTCTGCTCAGCCACTTATATGTATTTATAATAAAGCAACCCAATCCTAATCTAAGTAAGAAACTAATTAATATTAATAAAGCCTATAAAATAAAAACTAATTTTAAAATAATAAATCCCATGCAAGACCCATAATTTCCCTAAATTATAGGGGTGATTGCAAGTTGCGGAAATCCCCTAAAGTCAGCTCCACGCAAGGGCTAGATAAGCACCACAATTAGTTTCCTAAATTATAGGAAACCAATACATCGCCAATCAGCTGGGCTCCACCAGAAAATCCTCTCATGCAATATGGCTTCTTGGCGGCATTCTTTTCTAATACGAACTGGCATGGGTCCTACAGAAACCTAAAAAATCTCCATCGATCTCCTATTTTATTTCCTCCATGCGAGCTGGCCTTGGGGCCCACCAAATCTGAGGAATATTCTTCTATGCTCTTCCCCACGTATTGGCCATGGGGTCCACTCGAAATCTGGAAAAACTTCCTCTCGCATGGCATCTTCAACTTGATCTCCAAGCTAGCTGGCTGTGGGCCCACATGATCTGTCCTCTTAGATATCTCCATGAAACCAGCAGATCGATAGCTATATTCTCCCCCAAATCAGGCTGGCCGATAGTTATCCTTGGGCAGAATATAGGCTGGATTGGAATTAAACAATCCCATAAATATGGGCCAGGTATGGACCCAGTCGATATACCAATTCTGCATCAAAAAAAATGAAAGAAGAAAAGAAAATCTAGACATGTTGCCCAAGAATCAGAGGTGTGGATCAATACAATGTGCAACCACTTGAACACATTATCCATTTATAAGATCAAGCAATACTGGATTAAGATACAAAGAAATCTATTTGCAGCTAACATATAGCTTTGTTTAAAATCTGCTACTCATCCTAGACCAATGAACTCTATTTTCAAAGAGTTCTGAAGAATATCATCTATGCTAGTATCAAGGTCACTCTATTTCCCTTCGAGGGAATCTTCACTAGAAAACACAATGTTGTTGTAATAAACCCTAAAAGCCTTGTACTAAAAACAACGGGACATAATGCATAATACCATGATGATACGCAGCAAGTAGTCAGGTAAAATGTAGGTCGGCTCGAGCTGATCAGATCAGTCCTTCAGTCCACCCATATTTACTGGTCAAATATTTTTTGACTTCCTAAAACAGTCACCATGAGTACTCTCTCCAAACAGTCTACCTGATTGATATCCTAGAATTATAGTATGATACCAACAAAAGTTAATAGCCATCAGCACAACCATCCAACAAAATCAATACCTCTGCAACGTTGTGGCCATGACGTCGTTTATCCACTATGGCAAGAGGGGCATCAGATAGCTTCTTGGCAAAAGCACGGGCTCTAGCAACACCTCCAACGTCCGGTGAGACCACTACCAGATCATCAGAGCATATAGTCTTGCTCGCTAGATAATCAAGAATCACAGGCTACAAGAAACAAACAGTAACTTGCATATCGGTGAAAGCAGAACCTCATTAAGACAAAAGAATCTCAGTCCAATAATGAAGCAAAAAATCAATGACAATGTAGCAAATACTAAATAACAATGGGATAATTACCTGACCATATACATGATCTACAGGAATATCAAAATAACCCATGGACTGCCCAGAATGAAGATCACAAGCAAGAACACGGTTTGCACCTGCTTCTGTAATCAAGTTTGCTACAAGTTTAGCTGCAATAGACTCACGACCTTGAGTCTGAAGAAAGAAAATCACAGAAGACAACTATTAGGACCAAAATTCTGAGAACCAATTGGGAAAAACAATATTTAAGTTAAGAGAGACCTGAAAATTTACTATCACTTTAGCTGTATTCATACATCAATAAGACAAGGCAAAAGGTCATCGCATGAGCACATAGGAAGGCTTCCTATATAACTCACCTACTTTTTGCCACATGGAAGGCTACTGTTGGACAGATAGGGCATGGTCCAGATTGGTGACATGTCAATTTTCAGAACCTATTTCAATCGTATGCCCTCCCATGAATTTCCATTCATCCTTGTACTAGCATGCACCCATTTGGTAGTCCATGCAGCCTCTTTGTATTCCTGAGTTTCCAAAGCGTTGTTTTCCTTTGGGTGGATTCCAAAGTGGGCTGAAACTTGACATGTGAGCAAGGGATCATGGTCTACCAGTCCACAAAATTTGGGCCCCATCCAACCTGCTACATGGTAAATAGTTGGGCCACAAAGGAAGGCCTTCCTAGATCAACATAGAGTGGATCATCCATGCCTTTAAGATTTCTAAATTTCAAAAGAAGTACTATCAAGAAGAAACATAATGAGATTCCCCAGGCTCAGCATTGGAAGGATCAACACAGCCACACGACATTTTTGCACTTAGGATGAGAGTTCTCCATGAATTGAATGTTTCACCCGTCTGATCATGTTTATCTTTTGACCAAGTATATACAAGTGGTAGTGCATCAATGATCAGGCAAACTCCATGCATGTTCACCATCATTTTTTTCAATTTTGTTTGCAGACAGTAAAAAACATTAGTGCTACTCAAACTATAGATTATCCAAGGCCAGGTTCATCCCACATTCACACTAAGAGAAGGGAGTTACCTTTCTATCTGCTCTAGCATATCCAAAATATGGTATCACAGCGGTAATGTTCTTGGCAGATGCTCTCCGACAAGCATCCACCATTATTAAAAGCTCCATGAGATTCTCATTCGCTGGAGGGCTGGTGGGTTGTATGAGAAAAACATCACATCCTCTAACGCTCTCTTGCAACTGAACATAAATCTCACCATCAGCAAATCGCTTTATTTTGATCTTTCCAAGTTCCAGGCCCATATTGCATGCAATTTCCTGAGAAAATTATAATGCATCAGGAGAAAAGAGAAAAGATTTCACTGAGGTCTAAAGTATCCTAAGGCATTCGCCCCCTGGTAAAAACAATAGTGACATTTTATTTTTATTTTTAAAAAAAAAGAAGCTAAAGGTAATGCCGCTTGTTTCCTTGTAAACCATCAAAATATATACTTAATCTCTGCACCAATGTCAGATGTTATTGTCATGTTTTATAGTAGAATGAGTGGTTTCCTAACATCCCTGATGAGGTAAGGTAGGCTGAAACAAATTAACACCAACAAACCTACAAAAAGCAGAATCACAGTAATCCAAAACACAGCAGAAACTTTGGCTAATAAGAACTCAAAAACAAAGAACCCGAACAAGGTGAAATTAATATATCAAGAGAACCTATGGCTATGGGGGTGTTTAAGTGGTAAAAATATCAAGAGAAGTTAATGGCTGGCTGGTGAGAAACTGACATGGGCAGAAAATAAAAAGTCACAAAAACAGCAAAATATAAATAGGAAAAACTAACATATCTCACAAACCAGCCATACACAAGGTTTAGGTCGAATGGAGTAGGGATGGAGAAGAGTAACATAGGTTAACATCAGCCCAAACTGATGGTCAGATTCTTACAATCTATCGGCTGAAGCTTAAGCTATGTTATTGTCCAACAGCAGATAACAGAAATAAACAGTGCTGAAAAGAAACTGACGAAATATGAAAGAACTTAATAACAGTGTTAGAAATTAAGTAAGAACAAAGAAGAAGGTTAGAAGTCACCTAGGATGCCCACGGTAGGAATTTGGTCGCTAGAATGCTACTGGAACAGTACATGACAGAGAAGAAAACACAAAAGAGAACGGAAGAAAGAAGAAAAGGATATGACCAATAGGCATCACCACCTATGGCCTGCGGTTGGCAATCACCACTGTCCCTCCAAGGCTTCACCACCTTGGTTCCTACTTGCTTCACCACAAGGGCTGTGACTGATTCACCACAGTGCACACACCAAAGATTTAAGTATCAGGTATTGTATCAGAGGGTTATTTTAAGAAACGTATTGTATCGTATCGTAGAGACACGAGATACGCTAAAGATACAAATGGAAATGGTCAAGAAATGCATTGATGTACTTATGATACATATAAAATACAATTTTGAAGCATAAAACACCTCAATATGCAATATGTAAATGTATATCAGCTTGATGCAAGGATTTGAATCGTTTTTACCTAACTAGTGATACATAAGGAAAAAAGAGATTTGAGTACCAAAATAAAAAGAGATCTGCAACTTTACCACTTTTTCACCCAAATCTGTTTTGATCCCTGATTTGAACACCATAATTCCCCAAAACTTGTTGAAATGGTAAAGATTAGAATCGTTGTTTATGTTAGATGATTTCCTCCAACTCATATCGAAGAGAAAAACAAGTTTTCAAGGCCTTTGGTTGCTCTCAATTTCATACCTCACTCACAGTTTCTGTTTTGCAGGTTTAAAGGAGGCGTATCTTACCTGTATTGAACGGTATCAAACTGTATCAGTCCAGTATCAGGCTGTATCGGTCAATTCAATTTTTTTTTTAAACCAAGTATCACATCGATACTCACCGATATGATACAATACCTACCGAAACTTAAAACCCTGGCACACACTCGCATAGAGCAAAGTTTTTCTCAAACATCAAATCTGAGGGCTAGCTGCACTTCGCTTTTTATTTATAAAAACCAATGAACTGATTACAAAAATAGAAACTCTCTTTGCTACTTGGCTGCCTAGCAAACACTAAAAAGGAATCTTTTTAGAAAGGATCTTTAGCTAATTACAAGGAAAATAGAAATCAAATACAATGAAAACTAGGATGGAATCCTTCTAGAGGATCCATTGCTATTACATGCAAAAAATAGAAAGTAACAAAATTCGAAACTTCTATTTAATATCTATCTTAACCACTAAGTAACTTATTATATGGAATTAAAAACTAAGAAAATAGAAACTAACTACTCAATCATGTATAGGCCTTAAATCCCTAATATTTGGGCTTATAGAATGGGCCAGTAACAATAGAAACTCAAAATTACTTGGTTCATGACCCATATAACCCATTGTGGACTTAAATCTGGGCCTAACTTATTGAACTGTGGGTTCAATTTGACCCAAAAATTTGAACCAAACCCAAATCCAAAAATTCTTCTTCGTCCAAGGGATGTGATTTGAATCAACCCCCCCCCCCCTCGGGCCCAAATAAATTGAAATGGAAACAAAATTGGAGTATAAGATCAGGGCAACCAAAGGTAGAGGCTGGTTAGGATCCTGGTAAGAGATGCAAAGTAGATTTTTTGCACTAATCCAGTAAGTGCATCATGAATGGAAACAAGAAATGATAAAGTATCATCTGTTTTTTGGGATGCATTTTTAGGTGGGTCTTCGTTGGAGTGTTTGATGTTCCATTGATTTCCCCCCCACAAGAAGTTTGCATATCATGGCCCAATATTACCTTTGAAAACAAAGAGAGAATTCTATCAAAACTGGTCCAGTTTGCAATCTGTCATAGTACATGTTTGCAGGAAGAAATAAAAGCTCCCAGCCCCATGCACAAATATGCGAGCTTCCTTATGACAGATTGTTTTACACTCCCAGCAGTGAACTTAGTGAGTTGCCAAGAGAAGATTCCCGAAACAACCAACCATCCCTATTCCCTACTATGGCACTGATTTTTGCATCTTTCTTCTCTATAATACATCAACCACAGATAGTAAACCTACAGAGAAAACCTACACCGTATAGTTTTCTTGAAACTTGGAAGAAATTTACTTTATTTCACCCAATAAAAAGAGATGTAGTCAGCTTATCTAGACCAACAATTCCACGAAAGCCCATAATTAGTAGGATAAAACAACAAGAACGAGATCTAGCAGATTATGGCAGGGTTCTACAGAGTTGGAACCATGAGGTACCTTTCCTGGGTTTGGTAGATTAGTAACTAAGTAGCTTCATGGCGATACAAATATCAACTTTTAACTCGACATCAAGGATGAGATAGTAAATTGAGATAAAGAGGCAATCAGATTATCACGCTTTAAACAAAAATACATATACAAATAAAAAATCTTCACCAACAAAACAAAAACTGTCTGCATGGTATTCTGTTGCTTCCTAACCCATAAAGAACCCATCCTCAAGTCTCGTTGATAAGCGTACAATTCTACTTTAATCTGCATTACCCCCCCCCCTCCCCTCCCGCCCCCAAACCAAAAAAAAAAAAAAAACAATTATTTACCTGAGAAAGCGAAGGGTTTGCTGTGCCAGAGAAAATACGCAGCCTGGTATCACTCCTGTTAATTGTACTTTCAGGCTGAATTGAAGACAAGAAACTCGGCACTGACTGTCCATTATGGACCGGAATGCCTGGCTTACCGTTAAAATACTTTAACGGCTCCACCAAATCGCACCTCTTTACAAAGCAGACAATCATAAATCAGAAACTAACAAAATCCATGCAGCAATAAGGAACATTCAAAGTTATAAGAAATCATTGAAACTGTCCACTTCCGAAAAACTACAAATTACAGTTGAAATTGCTTTACGAGCATGCTCAAATTTACATGATTTTGGGTTCAAACAAAACCATTTTGTTCGAGTGAAAATGATTATGAAGATAGAAGAAAAAACTAACCACGACATTCGGAAAAGAGATTCGAAGGCGAGACTCGTTAGAAACGAAGAAGCATCCACGGCTCCGAGAAGAACGGGAAACCAAAACCGAAGAAGACGATGATGGAGAGAAAACGAGAGAAGCCATCTTCTTCGCCTCTGAACCTATATATCAAAGTAGCAGATTTAAGTTAGGGTTTCAAACTTTCATCTCCTTTCGTCCCGTTTCAGCAAATTCGTTAAGAGCTTCTTCCATGGCAGTTTTTTATTTTGCCTATTTATAGTAGACTAGTAGTGCAGTGAAGGAGGACATCAATATCATAGATTCATAGAACACGGGGCGGGCTCGGGTCAGTTAGTTTACAAGACATTCCAGATGAAAAGACGAAAAGACCATATACCTTTATTCAAAATGACAGAGAAAGACACGAGCCAGTTGGCTTTTGGTTTGGTTTGTACCTTTGGAATCTTCTTATATATATCGTGTGGAACTCATTGATGTTGTGCGCTTGTCTCAATCTTTAAGTACCTTTTTGACCTTTCATATATTTGTTCAAATTGCCTACTCCCACCAATTCTGATTCGATTATGTATTGATCATGTCTTTGGTTGTTTCAAGAAACGTTTTTTTTTTAATTGATTTTCTGGTACCTTATGTTTCATAAATTTAATGTTTCTTAAATGTTATGTTTGGGCCTTTTAGGGTACTTATTTGTTTCATATTTCTAATTTTATCTATAGATATAAGGTTTCAGTTGGAGATGGGATTACACGTGTTTATGGATTGATCGAGATTCAAGTTGGGAACGGTCGAATGAGTATGTAAGTATTGTTGTCTTTGGAAGTGATACCGTTATTAAAGAAGGAGATCTTGTCAAACACGAGATATCACTGGCTAATAACTGTTCCGATATTGTGAAATCATTGAAGACGTGATAGAGATGAAGGGTATGACAAAAGGAAAAATTCCTAAAGAACGTAAAATCCATTCAGCCCATTATAATTTCCTTGAAACCAGGTTTGAGTGCTTTCTTAGATTCCTTTACCCCCAATGCACCCACTGGGTACCTCAGAATCTACCCATATATTAAGACCAATGTGACAAGATCCAACAAAACAATCTCAACCGAATGGAACCCGGACCAATCAACATAAGAGAGCTCATGAATTGAAGGACCTTGAAGAAGAAGAAAAGGAGATAGAGTTGGGCGAAGAAATCTATCACAATGGCGCATTACATAGAATTGTATTGTACAAATCAGGATAGATTTAATTACCTATATATTGAAGAGACAACGAATTGTGTCCAACCATGCTCTACACTTTCCCATCTCAAGACTCTACCATCAGACACTCCAGCATAAGGTCCACAACTTTCACAATCGAAGGCAAGGCTTTTAGGACCTAAAGCTATACCAATTAGAATAAAAAGGGCAGCTGAAGAACTAATGAACAATGTTGTGAAGAGAAAAAGAACAAAAAATGAAAATCTAATAACCACATCCTTTCAAGTTTCAACCAAAGTATTAGCCACCTTGTTGCCTCGGAACACTGTGTAGTAAGTGGTCAGATCCCACTAAGGTTGGGCGATGGGAAAGGGGCCCTCCTCTTCTAGTCGATCAATAGGTGGGGACGAGGATGACCCCCAACCAATAGATTCACTTGCCCCACCCCAAGTAGGAGAAAACGTTGCCATTGCTCTGCACCCCTGTTGGGGGAGGGTGACCTAGCAAGCTACGCACCCCGACTGACAGGGCCCACATCAGGCTGATCAGATCGAATGCCAACTACAAGGGCACTGACATCCACCACTTCCACATCTGAGTCATCACCACTCGGTTGGTCGGCCGTCAATTCGTTTGGGCGAGCAGCTGGAGGAGTTGTACCTCAATGGCAGCCTAGAGCATGTTTTTGTCAAACGACACTACAGAAAAACTAAGCAAATTAGAATCAGGTACAAAGCCAAAATAATTGTGAGACAAAAGGGAAAGTTGCTCACCCAGACTAAGCCCTGCCGAGCAAGAAATCCCTCATCACCCAGGATGGAGGTGCCAAAGGGAAGGCTAACTCCTGCAACTTCTTCAAAGTAACCTTGTCTTGGCCACTCAGCTTGGGCCTAACATTCATTCATTTGATGTCTGACTCATGCTAGGCATTTTCGAGCAGCATACCCTCTACCCCAAAAATAAAAATTACCCGGTGTTTCCAACTCTTAATTGAGGAGGGGTGTCCAATAATGAACTTGATGCTCGAGCATTGGTTTAAATAGTACCAGCCTCGAGAACCATGAAGGGAGCTAAAAATGAAAGAGGTAATGAAAAGGTTAAGGGAAACTGGCCGATCGAGGCCCACCACAAGGTCAAGGAAGCCTATCATGTTCCGCCAGGAGTTAGGAACAAGCTGAGGGGGAGAATTGCGAAAGTGATAAAAAATCTCAGTCAGGAGCTCCTTGACCAAGAACCAAAGTCCCCCGGCCAGGTACTCCTCATAGAGGCAAATTTTCTCCTCGAGCGAGTCGAACACAAAGTTGTCCTTCCCAGGAGCCCTAAAGATAGTGGAGTCGGGGAT
The DNA here is from genome assembly GCF_018873765.1 of Telopea speciosissima. Classification (NCBI taxonomy): domain Eukaryota; kingdom Viridiplantae; phylum Streptophyta; class Magnoliopsida; order Proteales; family Proteaceae; genus Telopea; species Telopea speciosissima. The sequence continues at coordinate 53,550,054 of NC_057921.1, read as the reverse complement.
GTGGTACTTTTCCCTAAACTGCCCTAATTCTTTGGGAGTTACTATGCTTATACACTTCACGGCTTCTCAGCCAACATTTGCCAGTCGGTTGGGGAAGGAAAGACCAATCCCTCGAGTGGCCTCGGAGACAGCAAGGTCAGGCACCCCCACAGGATGCAAAAGTTCTCCCACGGGAGCCAATGGTGGAACAGGGAGACCATCGACCGGTTCAACAGCATGGGAAAAAATCATTCCTCTAGAGGGATACAATTGCCTCAGGGTAGCAACGACGGCTGCAACCTCCACCACTTTATTTTGGCCGAAAAACGCAATAAGGGGCGGTGGAAAAGTAGAAAAAGAGAGAAGAACGAAGAGGAAGATAGAAAAAAGAAAACAAAAATAGAAGGAGTAAACAAAGAAGAAAGGAGCCTTATTGGTTGCAGAAGACTCACAGAGACAGGGGCACGATGACACCAGAGATGACAGGAGCATAGGGACGACGCCTGGAGGTCAAGCCACCGTTAGAAGAGAAAATCCGACGTTAGCACAGGAGATTCGTTGTCGCAGAGGAAGAAGAAAACGAAGAGAAGAAGAAGATGAAAGGCGCGTCTGAAAACGAAAAGACGCGGATTTAAAACGATTGGACACATTTTTGTCTACCCTACGCACCGGGTAGCGCACACAGTAGCATGGCGTCAGCCTATTCGTTCATCTAACTGACCGAGTCTTGTCATAGAAGCGACAGTCTATCCACGTATTGCCATGTGGCCTGTGACTGGTACACTATCATTTTGACACGCACACCAAAAATGATGAAGTCCACCCCTACTTGGTCGCGTATGGGGGGTCGAAAATGCGAAGTAGTCATGCTGCAACCCACGTTCTCACTCGGTCAAGGGTATTGAACCAACTACCGCTTGGGCATGTGCATGCAGCTAACCACCACTCCGTCGATAGTATGGAGGACCTATCACATGGAAGGCCCTACTAAAGCACAAAACTCACCACCCAGTCGAGAATAACTAGCCTGCCATTGCTCGAAAAAGATCGAAAATCCAATCAAAGCATGGCGAAAGGATAGCCAAGACAAGAAAAGGTTGGCATAAGAAATCCAACATTCGTCGATCTACTCAACTCCACCGAACCCTCACGACTCCGATGGAGTGGAAGGCCTTATGATACACCTAAATATATATAATCCACCAATATTAACACGACATGTGGTGATTATATGGGTCGACCCCTCGCACAAACCCATCGGGTCACACCCGCAAGACACCCAATCAACTCGTACGTGACCCGATCAACATTTGGTTGATCCCGCCGACCAAGATCAGGAAAGGTAATCATATAAGGAGACTACCTTCCCCCCCCCCCGCGCAAAAAAAAAAAAGAGGGTAAAAAGCAAATCCAAATCCTGATATATCGCAGCCAACTAGCGTTACAATCCTACAAGGAGACCATATCTTCTGTTGCGTGACATTATGGAAACTCCCATCATTAATGGACTCTTACCAAACAAGGAAGCACTTTCCCAAAGGGACTCTGCAATGAGATCCCCTACTAAGAATGAAAGACTTATACTACTTTGGGATTCTACATCGCCGCTTCACTCTTCACCCCCACACTATAAATACCCCGGTATAGATGATAGTGAGATCATCTTGAATTCTATTAATTTGTCGACTGCTAAAAAGGCTTGATTTTGGCATCAGAGAGTTCCTCATCGGAAAAAATTGACTCTCCTTGCTTATTTGATCTGTTGTGCAGGTTCAATCTTTGAAGAATCCATCGATAGTTTCTTGACACAACAATAGAAAACAAATTTATTCATACACCTCTAATTCATAAAATAAAATAAAATCACAATATCGTACACGTCACCGATAAGGCCTTCCTCGCTATCATAATAAGTTTCGAAGAAATTTTTATGAACCTACGCCCAGCCCAATAGACCTTTCTTATAAGGAGAGGGGGGGGGGGGAGGAAGGGAGAAATTCCAATAGTTTCCACCGACGCATAGAAAGCAAGTCAAGTCCACGCGGAGTGTACTAAGAACTAGGAAGTAGGCACCGAGATCCCACCGAGATCCCATTATTCCAAGTAATTTAACAAAAAAGGTCGGTTACCTCGTCACACTCCACTGGCCCGCCATTCTTTACCCAAGAAGAAAGGCCATAAAAGAAAGATGGGCAGGGAACCTTCAGTAGGCCAGAGCGAGAGCCAGAGCGGGAGCATGAGGGACCTCCCTTATGAAATTTTCACTAACATTTTCTCAAGGTTATCCATCAAGTCGCTCTTTCAATTCAGGTGCGTATGCAAAACCTGGCGAGATTTACTTACAGATCCTCATTTCATTAAACAACAACTGAATCGATCGTCTGAAACCAATATTTCCAACCCTAATCTCATCCTCAACTGTGGATCCAATCTATGCCATGTCCTCTATTCAATTCATAATGGCACCTGGGATGATAAGCCTGTAAAGCTCGATTTACCCTTCAAGCTTTCCAATATTGGAATTGTTGGTTCTTGTAATGGCTTGGTTTGCCTTTTGGGTTTCTCACGTGTCTATGATGTCATCGTTTGGAACCCATTTACCAGAGACTTCAATAAATTGCCTTACGCACCATTGAAGTTTCCGGGTCGTACAGTTTCTCGTTTCCCTGTGATGGGTTTTGGTTACAGTCCATCAAAGGATGTGTACAAGGTGATAAGAGTTATTTACTTTCATGTTGATCGTACGTGGAGCAGTTCTTGTAGTTCCCTGGTCCAGGTTCACACCCTTGGATCGGATTCATGGCGAAGGATCGGCGAAATTCCCTTTGAAATTCGTGATTGGTTGTCTGGGGTTTTCGTTAATGGAGCTCTTCATTGGATTGCAATTCGCAGTTCCAGACCAGACACTATTGTTTCTTTTGATGTTGGAAATGAGAAGTTTAGAAAAATGCCACAACCCTACTTTGGGGATGATGGTTTTCAAAGCAAATTGGAGGTTTTGGGAGGATTCCTTTGTATGATTTGTACATACTATGATAATCGCGTCAAGATATGGGTGATGAAGGATTATGGAGTGAAAGAGTCTTGGATTAAACAGTTCTCCATCAGCCAACCCATGGTTATTGGCAATTTTAAATGCTTGAAGCCACTTGGGTTTACAAAGAGTGGGGAAATTCTTCTAGAGATGCATGATAGAAAGCTAGTTTTGTATGATCCAGAAAGAAAAATATTTAGAAATTTTACAATTCGAGGTGTTCCAGATTGGTCTGAGGCTGGTGCTTTTATTGGGACTCTTATTTCTCCCGAGGCTTGCAGTTGAAATGAGTAGCAGCATGTGTGAAGATATAATTTATTAAATGATGGCATCATTCGAGGTATTCTATATGGCTTGATGCTCTTTTATTTTATTTTTCTATGTTGATGAATGTGGCTTGATGTTCTTTTTGTTGTATATGTATTTGCAAAGAGTTCCAACTGCCAATATAATTGCAGTTCTAGGCATGGTTTATAGAATTGGTTTCTTTGTTTTGGTTTACTTGCAATATTCACTGTTTCAAGTTGATTACATTAACCATGGTAGTTTTGGTCTCTTCTACTCCATAAACAGGGCTGGAGTTGAGTGATCTATTGATATCATTTTATAATGGAGTTGGGTATTACTGTTTATCTTAACTGGTTACTTAGGTGCTAGCCCACAGATTATGTGATGGAGTTTGGCAGCTAATCATCCTAACCTTTCACGTGTTAGTGACTGTCAATGTCTCATTTCTTTGAGCCTCATTTTCTTAGGCCAGATGGTAGAATGAAAGGGGAAGAGTTAGTACAGGACAAATAGGAAATGCAAGATGTAATTAACACTGTTTTGGGGATCTTAGTATCTTACTACCTTAGTAGAAACGAGAGAGAGAGAGAGAGATGTGGGCAACTCATTAAGAGGAAACTGTATTGACACTGAAGATTCCTACTGGCACTGCAACTTAGATCTTTGTTGTGCAGTTGATAAAAATACTGGCTATGGATAGAGCCTCGGAGGATTTCTTATCCTAAAAGGTGAGGCTCTGGCTCAATTGGCTTCTCAAACTAGAGTTAACATGTTATAAATCTTCCTGATAACAGAATTCATACCAGGATGAGGATGGTGTGCAACACACTTGCCAAAGCGTTGATGGTTAATGTTCAAAACCTGATTAGGGGAGTTATGCAGTTGATCTGTAAGGATCCAGCATATATCTGATAGTGTGGTAGCTCGTCGGGTGAAGGATATTACAGAGAGACTTACCTACTTTCATCATGGAAAAATGTTAATTCTTAGAATGTAGTAGTGGTGAAAAACAACTGGTGCTAGGAAATTGAGTTTTGCAGTCTCTTCTCTCTCATGGGCTTTGATGCTTGGATGGGACTCCGGGATCAGTGTCTTTGGACATTCATCATATAGGAGGATTAATTATGAGATTGCAGTGGTGGGTTTCTTTTCACTCACTATGGAAGAAAACTCTCCTACCTTGTCTGTTCATTTCTAGAGGGAAAGTAGCAATTATGGTGATAGATGAGAGTAGAAAAGATTGTTAATCCTATTTTTTATTCATTACCAGTGAGCTGTTTTGAATGGAGTGCTTACAACTAGGAAGTTTCACAATGACAGTGAGCTTTACCAACCTTCAGCTCTTCTCATCATTTATCATCCTGCTCCAAATGATATTTTCCATTATGATTATGGCAGTGATGGTGCCCCTGAGATTTTGTGTTCCTTTTCGCACTTGTCTTGGCTCCAACAAGTTATTCTATAGAGGAAAGCAAGCCAACATGTGGGAAACAATAGGTCATATTCTTGTGTCTTGAAGTAGAATGTCACCAATAACAACTCACTTCAAATCATTGCAGTGATCAAGTTTCAAATCTGGATATTGTTCAGGTAAAACATTAAACACACATTAATTGATTTTAAGAAATCAGATCGGAATCGGTGAAATCACCCTGATTCTGATTAATGTTGATTCCTGCAACCTTTTATGCTCTTTGATCTTCATTTTGGACTATTTTTCTTTCTTTTAGTTAGTAAAATAGCAGAAAATCAATGGAAACTTATCTCATGTAGCAATAGCACATGTATTTTGAATCAAAAGCCCTAAAAAAAATACCATTAAAAAAAAAAAAGCTCTAAAAAAAAATCATAGGTTTGGAAATCTTTGCTTCTTCCTGATTCCAATTTCTAGAGTCTCGGTTGATTCCAATCAATTTCGATCTGATTCAATCGGAATCAATGGAGGCTTATCTCATATCCAATTCCTGGTTTTTAATCCTTGTCATAAATCAAACTGAAGTTTGTTCCATTGCATTGTATCAGTAGACACACAGCTGTCAAACAAAATCCTATTCATAAGAATATCTGAATTTCACTGTGATTTGTGGGGTCCCTGTTTCTCCTCACTCTACTGTAAACAACCATTTGTGATAATCGAACCTTTAATGCTTAAATTGCCAACTTCGAGCAAAGTGCCTCTATATCTCATTCTGCTGGTTCCAGTTCCTGAGACGGGAGAGGGAGCCAGGGAGGTACCAAAGAAATTTCGTCAGAGAAGTTGGGCAACTCCATAGGAGTGATTTAAAGAATCTCAAAAACTATAAGGATTCTGTTGAAAAAAAAAAAAAAAAAAAGGAATCAAATTATAGGATGTAGCAGAGGCTTTTAAATATAAATCCAAAAAAAAAAGAATCAAATTTTGGTAGCTTTCCATTTTAGAAAGCAACTGGATTTCAGTCTTCAGAATGCAAGAATCATAAGTTTTCTATAAAACAATTAAGATAAAGAAAGGGGGAGGGGTTTATTCCGTTAAATGAGTATAAATTTGGCAAAAAGAAGTGTGTGTGTGTGTGTGTGTGTGTGTGAGAGAGAGAGAGAGTTTGTAAGTGATCAATTGATTAGATTGAGTCTTAATCTAAAGAGAAAAAGAAGGGACGGTGTGTGTGTTGGGGGGGGGGGGGATCTGCCCGACACCAATCATGGTGCAGGAAATGGTTTTTGACTTTTTTGCAGTAGGGTTCATATATGATTAGGGAGGAGAGAGAATTGCAATATAGGACCCACATGATCAAGATGTGAGAGGGCGTGGAAAAACATCCTCACACGATCAATGGTGATTCAGAAAAAATCGTCTCTAGTTTCCTAATCGCCGAGTGCGGTGCAGTTCGGGGCTGAGAGCTCGACATGTGAAAGATGCGACATCCAACGGTGCCAAGCTCGAGAAAAAAGAAAGAAAGAAAAAAAAAAACAGGGTCAATCGAACTTGCATTGTTGAATGATGCATCTTTCACGTGTTGAGCTCTTAGCCCCGAACTACACTGCACTTGGGGATTAGGGAATGGGAGATGATTTTGGATTGCTCCCCCCCCTCCCCAAAAAAAAAGTGATTAGCTGATCCCAATGAATTTTGTGCTTTTCATTTCGCATCTTTGAAAAAAGTTGGACTTTTTAGTAATTCTTTTGGATTCCATGTTTATTACCAAAAAAAAAAATCGTTTGGGTTTGTCTACGACTAAACACTTTAAAACTATCGTGATCACAATTGAAAGGAATATAGTTTCTACGAAAATGGTTATTGGCCATTGCATAATAAAAGAATTTTGTACTTATACGGTTCTATCCATAGTTGGAAAATGGGGTTTTGATTGGGGTGAGTCACCCGAGTCGAGTCAATATTTTGGAAAATCTGATCAAGAGTCGTGTAGACCAAGTCACATTAAAAAATACAATATTAGGTCATAATCATCTGAGTCAAATAAGACTTGGTAATTTTACTCAAGTCATGATAAACTCGATGAACCTAGTCATTTTTTAAAAAATCATAAAGTTGGTTCATTTAGAAACTGAGTTCAGTAAAGTAATAAATATGCATTCTAAAACAGTAAAAAACCCTCAATCCTTCAACTCCCTTCTCGTTTTATTGGTATAAACTCAAAATGCATTGATAAGTGATTCTTTATTTTATTTGATTTTTCACATATTTTTTTATTTTTTATTAATTTACATATATTTATTGTATTAAAAAACTAAAAAACGTGACTCACCTTGATCGGATTTGACAAGATTGAGTCATCATGATTTTTGAGAGACGAGTTGAATTAGAAAATCGTGGTTTTCCAACTATGTTTCTACCCTGTTTTTTGTTTTTTGTATATAATTAATGGGAGAGGGTTTTCCATGACGTCCGAGTACTAATGATGTATGCTAATTGCGAAAGTCCTAATTACAAATACTAAATAAAGGATTTTGGAGGAGAGAGAAAGTGTAGACCCCCACTTTTGTGTGTTGTGTGCAAGAAATCCCCACACCAACATCATACAGATCCTTTTTCCATAATTAATTATAGATTTTTGTAACCAAAATATCTGTTTAGTCTTCGCCCAAGCACCAACCAAGTCAAGTTATTACAAATATCCTTCACATGGGATAAAATTTGATGATTGGGATCCATATAGATTCTAAATAATTATAATGATAAAAAAATTCCCTAAAATTTTGTCTTTTATTTATTATGGGATAAAATTCTCTGTGGGACTCGTGCAGGGTACGCCCAGACTCATGGGATGAGCGAAATAACCGGTCCATCCCCCTTAACCGGTCCATCCCCCTAGTGACCCAAATTCCATCTCTGTCCCACCCCGCCCCATGTATCTGGTCGTAGCGTACGTCCACATGCACTCCCCAACAGAAAATGTGCGTCCATTTATTATTTATTATTTTTTAATAAGAGACAAAAAAAAAGTGGGCTACTTCGTTGTCGATGCGTCTGATTCAAGAAAGGCCAGAAAAGAAAGGAGTTTCAGATTTTCAGGTGGAGGGAGAGACACAGAGAGGGGGAGAGAGAGAGAGAGAGAGAGAGAGAGAGGGAGAGCATGAGGGACCTCCCATGCGAATTCCCATACGAAATTTTCTTGAACATCCTCTCAAGGTTACCCATCAAGTCCCTCTTTCGATTCAGGTGTGTATGCAAGGCCTGGCGAGAGTTACTTACAGATCCTCATTTCATCAAACAACAACTGAATCATGCAGCAGAAACCAATATTTCCAATCCTAATCTCATTCTCAACTGTGGATCCAATCTATACAACATCTTCTATTCCATCCACAATGATACCTGGAAGGATGAGCCCTTAAAGCTCGATTTGCCCTTCAAGCTTTCCACTATTGAAATTGTTGGTTCTTGCAATGGCTTGGTTTGCCTTTGGGGTTACTTGAATCGTGTCTACAATGTCATTGTTTGGAACCCATTCACCAGAGACTACAAGATATTGCCTGACGAACCTTTTCAGTTTCTGGGTCGTACCGTTTCTCGTTTCCCTGTTCTGGGTTTTGGTTACAGTCCATCAAAGGATGTTTATAAGGTGTTAAGGATTGTTTACTTTCATGTTGATGGTAGAATGTTCAGTTCTTGTTGTTCCCTGGTAGATGTTCATACACTTGGATCGAATTCATGGCGAAGGATTGGAGAAATCCCCTTTGATATTCGTGATTGCTTGTCAGGGGTTTTCGTTAATGGATCTCTTCATTGGATTGCTATTCGCAGTTCCAGACCAGACACTATTGTTTCTTTTGATGTTGAAGATGAGGTGTTTAGAGAAATGCCACAACCTTACTTTGGGGATCATAGTTTTCAAAGCAAATTGGGGGTTTTGGGAGGATTCCTTTGTATGATTTGTACACTCTATGATAATAATGTTAAGATATGGATGATGAAGGATTATGGAGTTAAAGAATCTTGGATTAAACAGTTCTCCATCAGCCAACCCATGGTTGTTGGTCATTTTAATCACTTGAAGCCACTTGGATTTACAAAAAGTGGAGAAATTGTGCTGGAGATGCATGATAGAAAGCTAGTTTTGTATGATCCGAAAACAAAAAAGCTTAGAAATCTTACAATTCAAGGTGTTCCAGATTGGTATGAGGTTGGTGTTTCTATTGGGACTCTTATTTCACCCAAGCCTTGCAGTTGAGATGGGTTGCAGCATGTGTGAAGATATGTTCTATAAAATGATGGCATAATTCAAGGTATTCTATAAGGCTTTGTTGTTCTTTGTATTTTATTTTTCTATGTACATCATGTGGCTTGGTGCTCTTTTCTGTGTGTACTGTATATGTTTGTAAAGACTGTTGACATAATTGCAGTGTTCTACTCATGATTTATAAGATTGATTTCTTTATCTTGCCTTTACTTGCAATATTCACTGTTTCAAGTTGATAAAATTATCAACTTGGGTGGTTTTGGTCTCTTCTACCTTAAATCATATGTATGTTTTCTATAGAACTTTCCCCTTCTCTTTCTCTACATAGCTTTTGGACAAGGTAGATCTTTTCTTGGATGAAGTGCCTTTAAAAACAATTTGTTTAAGGTTTAAGTTGCTAGATAAAGATTGTCCTGGAGATGGAGAGTCATGTGCTGAATGACATTGGACTTCGGAGATAATTTGTTACAAATTTGCATTTCAATTCTTTAGATCTATTACATTTCTAATGGCTTATACAAAAATGCCTAAGGTTAGGATTGTTTCCAATCCACCCCTCCTTTGAACCTGTGAAAGTGGAATTTGCAGTGGGTTTTGGATTTTTAAGAAAAGGTTTGTCATTTTTGCATTGCAAATACGAAGGCACAACAAATTGCTATTGCCTTCCTCCACAAAGAAAGGTTTATTCCAAGTCACAAGATAAAAATCACTTATTTGTCAATATCTGTCCGTGGAGGATCAAGTTGGGTGATCTATTTAATGGGAAACCTTTCCGCCCTCATCTCATCTTCTTCTATTGCTCCTAACTTGTGCACTGATAATTGTACTTCTGGATAAATAAAAGGAATTAAAGAAATCGACAAATCATAATTCCTTGTGTTCATTTCTTTGAACCTGCTTTGCTCAAATAAAATAAAAATATAAAAAAAAACTGTGGGTATTTACTATTTCCTCATAAATAGAGAGAGAGAGAGAAGAATAGAAGAGGGGTTAGTTAAGTGTATCAATGAGGACGACAAACGATTTTGTATAAAAAATGTGGGATACAGTTTTCTGTATGGGAGTGTGGCCTACACCAATACTCCCATGTGTCTATCACTCTCCTCCTTAAAATAAAAGGGTAGAGATGTCTTTTCACATGGGAAGGAGAGAGATAGACTCATGGGAGTGCTGGCGTAGGCCACACTCCCGGACAGAGAACTTTTTCCCAAAAAAACGTTCAAAAAACAGAAACACATTTACAATGGAAAAGGGGGTCAATTGCCCTTTTTCGTCGGATATATGGGGAATAAACAGGATACACATTTAAAATGGTAAAATATGACTAACATTTTTAATGCGTTTTTGCTAAGTAAGTTTTGGACATTTGAAAATAGGTGAGGTGGGATGGGGGAGAGTAATGATTGGTTGATAACTGGGGTACAAAAAGACTCCTTAGCTTATGATCCTTATCTTGTATAACTAACATTTTTAATGCGTTTTTGCTAAGTAAGTTTTGGACATTTGAAAATAGGTGAGGTGGGATGGGGGAGAGTAATGATTGGTTGATAACTGGGGTACAAAAAGACTCCTTAGCTTATGATCCTTATCTTGTATAATAATGTATGGGTAACGGATGAAGAATTATCTCCTCCAGTTCGCTGTTCAGCCCAATTCCCCAATGTCTCTAATAAAAGGGGTGTACCCCATCCTCATAGAGTGTTCAAGCAGGGGTAGAGTGAACATCCGTAAACTATTCCTCCCATTTGCTCGAATTAGCACTCAGGCATCATGGCGAACCCTCCTCCTGAATATATATACTCATACATATATTTTGGGGAAAATTTCTTGGACACCCCCTTATTTTTTTCCCATATTATAATCATAATATGGCCGGGAAATCTCGCTGCCAGGTCGCATGACCCTACACCTGGACATAGGCAGAGGATGAAATTACCTTCCATTCCCATGAGCCCGTCCCTGATGAATGCCTATGTGTGCACTCTCATTGGCCCCTCATTGGCACAATGGTCATGCAATCTAGCAACCCTTTTACAGAGATTTTCTTGAGAAACGTGCAAGAGAATAATAGCTTTTATCAATTACATTATTGTAAGTACATTTCTTAATATATTCTGAAAATCCTTTTTTTACCCTGGGCTTAAAGAATATTTGGGAATAAGATAAAGGGCAATCAAAAGAATGTTGCATGCTTTAAATACACCTATCGAAGGTCATTATAAAACAACTTTGCCCATCAACTGGGGGCACCCTTGGAATTCAATTGAGAGCTTTGGAGTGCCAAGCTCCAGGCCATATCAAACGTCGAAGTTCCCAACTCAGATCATGGGTTCCAATCAACCTCTAAAAGACAATAGAAGCAGCAGATACATATGGCCTCATAAATTTACTAAGCTAAAAATCGGTGATTGGCTGTTTCAATTCCACAATAGAACACACACACACACACACACCATCTTTGCAGCAAAAATTCATCTATGGCAATACCCAGGTTTGGGATTTTCACCTATTAAATATGCTAAATGGCATACATAAAACACAAATCACTGTTGGTTCAAATCTTAGAAGGAAAAATTCCATTTGTTCTCAGATGATTTTAATGAAAGTTAGGGTTCCAAATCCCTAGAATTGCATAAGCAGATCTCGCTATGATTCACTTTGCATCACCATATGTTATTCTGAAAAAGAATTAATAAACAAAGCTATGTTCACAAGAAACCAGGGATTTTATGCAAATTTGGTTGGCTATTTTACTCAACTGGGAGGCTTTGATATCCTCAATAGTTTCATGGCTTCCCTACAAAGGGAACTGAGATGCAGTTAGTGATTGAGTCAACTGAAAGGAGATAGAATAACAATACCAACTGCTTACACATCGAGTCCTTGAGGTCTCATGAAGAAACTCCATATGGAAGAAGGGCAGCAGCCACAACCCTCCCCTCTTCATTCAAAATATTGTAGGTTGATGCAGCATTCCTCTGTAAACAAGCAAAATTAGACCGTAGTTTCCATAGTCGGTAAAGAACTGAATTGTGTGTATAAGGAAAATGAAACCATCTAGCTAGGGAGCCGGGGGTCTAAACCATACATCAGAGGTGGTTTCTGAGACCTTCAGAAACTTGATTAGGAGTAAGCTGCCACCTCAGAGGTTTCATGGCTGTTTTGACAATTTCCTTATCAATGAGAATTTCCTATCACTTGCTAATATCTCTATACTTTCCAAACTCATTACAAATGCTCTGTAGCTTCAACAAATATAATTAACATACACCAAAACCAACATGTATTTGATCAAGAAAAACAACACCAACATCATGTAAAACCTTGGGTATTGGTTGTGGGCAATACATTTATGTATACATTTTTTTTTCAACCGAACCATTAACAAGTCAATGATAATTAGAGGAAAGAAATGGATTGAGAAATTGGGGCCGCAGTTAAAAAATAATTAGGGAAGAAAATAATGAATACCGAATCAACGGATTCCAATTTCATGCCAGTAGACTTGATGAAGCGTCGAAGTTCAGGATCCACTGGTTGAATGTGCCTTCCACAGCCAAGAATCAAAATCTCTGGAAACAATCAGAAAATGTAAACTACTGGACAATGAAATAAATAGATAAAATGCAATTCAGTAGCTATGGGTGTTTATTTAAAACAAAAATCGATTGCCCCTGAAAATGAGGGAACTTTCCACAAAATAAGTAGACTTTCAACAAGGGAAAACGAGGTAGATGAGAAAAAAGGCAATTAACAAATAGTATACTTATCTGTTACGAAAATGATGTGTCTTGAGTCCCTGACAGACCATAAAAAAAACATATATTGCTTCCTACATGGTGGCCCATCTACTCATCCCTTTGGAGTTTGGACTGTTCAATTAGTGGGCAATTATTTGGATGGGGTATTGGAGAAAAACATCACTAGATGACCCTAACTATCCAATTGAGATGATCTCAAACTGGTAAAAAGAAATAAGAATTGGTGGAAAGGTCAGTTGTGCTATTGCAACCTGTTGGTTGCGGGTTCACAACTTGGAAACAGCCTCTCCTGCAAAGCAGGGGGTAAGGCTGCATACATTTATTTGCCCCTCCCAGACCTGCAGTAGCGGGAGCCTCGTGCACTGGGATGCTCTTTTTTGTTGGAAGGTACATAAAATCAGGCAGTTAATGGGTGTGGCTAATCTGGTTTCTATCCTACTTCCAACCAAAGAGATGGCCCATTAAATTGCCTGTAACAATGAATCAGAAGGTCATATATGCATGGTTGTTGGAGGTATCATCTTCAATGCTCATATGGAATGATAACATTCTTGATGCAACCCCAGGTTCTAAACCCCTAATTTTGGGTCGCTATGGGCCCACTGGAATGGAAAAACTCAAAATAATGTGGTCAATGGGAGTATTGTAATTTTCTGGCATTTTAGGACCCTTAAGAATAAAGTAAACAGGATCAGGACGTTACAGTAATTAAGATTATGAAGAAAAATGACAAATCTGGTATTAAAATTCAGTCTGGAGACAACAAATTTCAAAAAAGCAGAAGGGGGGGGGAGGTTTGTGTAATTTCAGAGGTCTGTCCTTAAAAGCAAATAAGAAGACTGGATGTCTTCTTCTTCCTCACGATTCCAACGTTAATGGCAGTATAACCGACCTTAACAGATCAACTGAAAAAGGGCATACCCAGTGCACATTGCACAAGGCTCCCAGCATTGCAGGATCTGGGGAGGGTCATAACATGAAACTTAAGGATAAAATTCGTAATCCCCTACCCTCTTAATCCTGATTGATATCTCACCAAAACAAAGGTAATATATTCAGGAAAATTCAGAAAACAGAACTGATGGTAGTTGCATGTTCAGAAATAGTCCGAGTTCTGGTTCTTGCAGGACAGGAAATTTTAGGAAATGAGATGCATGTGGATTAATCGCCCCCAGTATGTGAACTGATTCCCAAAATTTCAGACCAAAAGGGTTAGTTACAAGAGAGACCGATCAAACCCTTACAATCCATTAAGGAAACAGTAGCAGGAAAAGAAGAAAACAGAAGATAACAAAAAAAAAGAATAGACAAAGATAGCAATAAAAGAACAGGAATACCTGGGCGGAGGAATAGGAACTGAATCGATCAAGGAGAGGAGAAAAAGGAGAAAGGAACTCAGTCATGTACCAGCACACAGCACCATACAAACTCCCATAAATTTCATTCAAATCTTCAAAAACTGCCCAATGATGGGATTACATGGCTGTTTAAAGACTTGTAACAGAAACAAACATATTCAAACTCAACGACTGAAGTAGAGTTTGAATCAAACTCCACACTCTATCCTACGACTCTATCAACATGAATAAAGTACTAAAAGGAAATTACAAAGCAATCCCTAATAACCCTGCATGTAACTGCACCGGCTCTCCTGCTCTTAAGAGAACTTGACTCCGTTGAGTTAGGTTGTAAACCCAAGATTCCCTTGTAATGAACTCGATGATGAGGTGGCACAAATCTCGGGGAAAGTGGTTGAACTGCAACTCCATGAATGAGGATAGACTGACGCATAGCAGGAGGAGAGAAATGTCGTCATCGAGGCATATCCGTCAATGCATGAAGCAACATCAGAAACGTTCACTTTCTTTGCTTAACCTTGATGGGGTTCCGTACACAGAATTTTAGATATCAGATCGGCTGATCCTGATTGGCATTGGCCATGACCGATACCAATACGTATCACTAGTATTACCAACAAGGTGCTCTTTTTGAATTTTTGGCCCATACAGCCAATACTGCACTAATTGATACCAGCCGGTACTTATCAATATTGTATTGAGTTCGAAATTGGTCAGTACACATTCTGATACTGTGCACTAAATCCCTATTCGTGCACTATTGTAGAGAATAACAACCTTTCGTTGCCAGGGTCACCCTAAGAGAACATCACAATTCAATAAGGAGCTGAGTAGCTGACTAGGCAAGGGACCTGGTAGTGAAGCAGCCCTAACTGTAGGTCAACTCGTACGATTGCACCAACCTCTTCTCTTGCATTAGGCCCAAAACCTCACAAATAAATTTTGTTGAAAAACTTCTTCTGCGAGAGGTTAAGTGCTAAACCTAAGTCAGTTGGCTTATGCTCCTGTATCGACAATTGTATGCACTGCCGTCAAATCCTAACCATGTAGTAGATTACCCTTCTGTCGGAAAAGGAGAGCCTTCACTACTAGTCCATTGGAGAAGGAAGTAAGTTTAGTTGAATTGGCTTGAACCTCATTATCATGAACATAATCAGTGTCATCATCTGGAGTATGAGGACAACCCTTATAAACCTCCATGTCATCCTTGTCGTCCATATTTTTCAACAATGTCTCAACCATGGTTAGAGGATTGGTTTTGTTGAGACACAATCAAAGTGACATTTCTCGCCACAATTGTGGCATACAATGCTCTTCACCCACTCATTACCTTTGGAGACCTCTGGTTTCTTTTCATCAATCTTACGAGGCTCAATCTTTCTTTCCTCAGATTGGGTGTAGACCTGTAGGCTGAAGAAGTCTTGATCATTTCCTTCAGATGACTGTACTTTTCTACAACGGTCTTGGCATACGCAGTTGCCACATTGGCTGATCTGAAGCCCTTGTTGTTAAGCTGTAAACCAGATCTCTGCAGCCCACCCGTTGATGATTCATTTCCTAGAGTCTGCATCTGGAGGACAATTTGTGATACTCCATGGTGTAGGTATCCACACTTTTATTGCCTTAATGTAAATTGACCATCTTGTGGAAAAGCACCTTCTCAAAATTAGGAGGAACAAATTTTCCAGTTCAATATCTACTTTATGGCCTCCCAATTTGTGATGGGTCCAAGTCACCTGATAAGCCTCGATTGTAAGACATCATCCCACCTTGAAAATGTATATCCAATGAGTTTGGTGAGGATAAGCCACTTTTTGTCATCTGGAAAGGACTTGTAGACGAAAATCCTCTTGATTTTAGTCAACCAGTCAAGAAAATCCTCAGGTACCTTCTCCTTGTCGAACTTTGGAACCTCAACCTTGATGCCATCTTAGTCTGGGAATTACC
Source organism: Telopea speciosissima (assembly GCF_018873765.1). Classification (NCBI taxonomy): domain Eukaryota; kingdom Viridiplantae; phylum Streptophyta; class Magnoliopsida; order Proteales; family Proteaceae; genus Telopea; species Telopea speciosissima. The sequence goes on along the minus strand of NC_057921.1, from coordinate 53,534,009 downwards.
ATGTGACATTCTAGGGAATAACTGGCTCAAGTTGCTGTCTCAGGCGTATATGTAAATCGTAGAGTACCAAATTGTGGACCGGTGTAGACAGCCTTGCAAAATCTTGCCTGTCAAATCTCCTCACGAAGGCAAGAATGTTAGCAAAGGTTTTGTGAGTTTTTTCCAGCTTAGCCAACATCTTTGCTAGGAACTTGTCAAGTTTCATTTCAATCCCTTGCTAGTTTTCTAATAATTCCTTGTACGGTGTGTGGACACCAGAGTTCATGATGTGAGAGAGTCCTATCATGGTTAGAAGACGGCAAGATATTCGACTTTGATACAAATTGATGCAACCCTAGGTTCCAAAACCCTAAATTTGGACCAGAATAAAAAAAGCCAAATAATGTGGAATGCCAATTTCGTAATTTTCTGTTAGGATCCTTAAGAATAAAGTAAACAGGACAAGGGACGTGACAATAATTAAAATTATGAAGAAAAAGGAAGAATCTGGTATTAAAATCCAGACTAGGATAACTTAAAACAAGATTCAAAAAAACAGAGGGGATTTATGTAATTTCAGAGGTCTGACCACAGGAAGTTGTGAGGAAGGGCATGCATAGTCTAGGTCTTGTACCAAGTATGCCCTCGGATAGAGCCTATTGGAGGGCAAGGATCCATGTAGCAGACCCCATCTAGCTGAGATTCTCCTGACGTGCTGGGTGTACCTCTTTCCTCTTACTTTAATCTTTAATCTTTCATTTTCCTTTTTATTTTCCATCTTTCATCTGTCATTTTCCTTTTTCTTTTCTCATCTCATTTACCATCCTTTTCTCCATCTATTCAGTTCCCTTTTTTTCCCTCAGTTTTCCCTACTTTGTTGGGATAAGGCTGAGTTGTTGTTGTTGTTGTTGTTGACTGGATGTTTTCTTCTTCCTCACGAACAGATCAACTCAGCAACCACAAATGAAGTCCAAATAACATGAAACTTAAGGATAAGATTCGCAATCCCCTAAACTCTTAATCCTGTGAAATCTGACCAGAAAACAGGTAATATATTCAAGAAATTCTGAAATCAGAACTGGCAGTAGTTGCAGGTGCAGAAATAGTCCGAGGTCTGGTTCTTGCAGGCGAGGAAGTTTTAGGAGACGAAATGCAAATGGATTAGTCACCCCAAATAGATGAACTGATTCCCAAAATTTCAGACCAAAATGGTCAGTTACACGAGAGATCAATTAAGCCCTTTACAATCCGGTAATGAAACAGTAGCAGGAAAAGAAGGAAACCGAAGATAATAAACATAGAAAGAAAAGACAAAGAACTCCCACAAAATTGCGTTCAAATCTTTGAAAAACTGCCCAACAATGGGAATAGCCATTGTTGGGCTAAACTTATTCAAACTCAATAACTGAAATATAGTTTGAATCAAACTCCACACTCTATCCTACTACTCAATCAACATGAATAAAATAATAAAAGGAAATTACAAAGCAGCCCCTAATTAACCCAGCGTGTAACTGCATCAATTCTTCTCTATAGAAAAACTACCATTTGAATCCTCACCTGGTGTGGGCTTCATGACTTGGAAGATTGATAAGCTGCAATTGTACGGGAAAAAGAAATGAAATATTAGTTACACGAGCATATTGATGGCATTATTGCACTTTTTTCAAAAGAAACTTTGCAAAGATAATGCCTTTCTTTGTTCTACTGATGAATACCGTATAAAGTTCAATTATGCCATAGAACCAACACATGTAAGGGAGCCAGACTAAAAAGGATAAAAAAAAAACACAAATTCAAGGAATCAGAAATTACCACTATACAGTAGATATCATGTGAATTGTATCATTCATATACCAGTAGAAAAGAGCATATAGAAATGTAAATAATTACAACTGCAGCCTCGAAGCAAGATGGAACAGGAACAAAAAAGAATCAGCAATCTAAAACCATCACCCAAGAATATGGAAAGTATCAGAATCTGAGTTGTGTTGGACAGAGATATTTCATCCATCTAAAGGAGTCCATGCAACACTAACCATGCATTCTGGCACAAACGACAGTATGACACCAGGGAAACCACTCCAAAAGCTATTTCTTCAGATAACCTTTTAAAAAAAAGCATTAATGTTAAAATAGTTTCTCCATTTTTCTCAAAAACTACTTACAACCAGTATAACCTTGAGTTTACACATCACCACCCAGAAAATTAGGACTTGCCAGAGCATTCAAGCACACTCTTTTACCAACCATGGAGAACCCAAAATACAGTTAACACAAAACCCAAAGGTAGCATATTCTACTTCATTCTTCTAGAGTTGAATCATAAACTCTCATGATATTCTAGTTCTTCAAACAATTGTTCAAACGATAGATTTGATAAAACACAGCTTAATATGATTTGTTGTTACAGTAAAATAAAGTAGTGTCATCAAATAGAGAGGAAATGTTAATGAAACAACAGATACATATCAGTGGTCAGGTCTCATTCAAAACAGCTTATGTTTTCTTTGGTGATATCAACAGAAAAAACATTCAGCCACGGTGGATGAGACAAAAGTAGGGATTAACGCCAAGTTGGAGTTATGGAGATCAACCTTGAAATCAAAAGGTTTTAAGATAAGTGGAACAAAGATGGAGCATATGATGTATAACTTTGGTTACACTACGATAAATAATGAGGTGGTAACAATTGATAAGACGGAGATTCCACAAAGTGATTATTTTAGATATCTAGGCTCAATCATAAATAAAAAAAGGTGATAATGATATAGAGGATTATGTTTCACAAAAATTAAAAAAATGATGTATGAAGTGGAGAGGTGCGTTTGGAGTGTTGTGTGATTGGCGTAAACTTAAAGGAAAATTTTCTAGGACAGTCATACGACCAACTATGATGTATGGTGCTGAATGTTGGCAATTAAGAAGCATCATATAGATAAACTAAGTGTAGCGGAGATGAGGATGCTGAAATGGATGAGTGGCAAAACTAGGGAGGATAAAGTAAGGAATGATCATATTAGTGTTGATTTGGGAGTAACTCTGATGCATGATAAATTACGAGAAAGTCGTTTGAGGTGGCATGACCATGTTCAACAGAGGCCTTTGGATGCTTCAGTACAGAGGAGTGATTTGATTCAGATTGAAGGAACTAAAAGAGCCAGGGGCAGACCTAAAATGACCTTAGGAGAAGTGAGGAAAGACATGCATAGCTTAGGCCTTGTATCAAGTATGACCTCAAATAGAGCTGATTAGAGGGCAAGGATTCATGTAGCCAACCACATTTAGTTGGGAAAAGATTGAGTTGTTGTTGACGTCTTGTTGTTGATTCGATTCTTCAACCATTCAAATTAAAAGAGTTTTGTATGTTCACTTCTATTTTTTTTTTTTTCGCCCAGTTTGATAAGTGGAGATCGGTATGTTGTTCAGAATTTCAACGTAGACAAACAATAAAAGGAATTTAAAAAAGCCCTCACTCACTACATTACAACTAACATATAGAACCAGCTCAAGAAGAGATTACCTATCTGCAGTAATCTCCGAGAGTTTTTTGGGGCTCCAAGATAAGAGCAAGTTTCCAACACAAAGCAAGCTACCTTCATAGTTAACACCATTTACCACAAAACCTGTATCAGCAACGCTACAGAAAAAAAGGAAAAAAAGAGAGTCACACACACATAAACAATTGCACAAACAAAATTCCTGAATGTAAAAAAGATAAAAGAAAATTAAAAGAAAAAACGAAGCCATCCAGTGAAATGGATTGCTAAAAAGATTTAAACTTGTTCAGCATGAAATCGAAACAGAGAACTCAAGGCCCAATGGAAGGGGAGAGACGGAGGAGCAAAAATCTGACGCAACTTAAATCAAAGAGAAAAAACTGGAGATTTTCTGACAATAGGGTATTAACATTTAAATAAGTATATGTGAGGAATTGTAACGATGAACCCTGATTTACCTTTGGAAAACCAATTGATCATCCGGGATTTGATCGATGAGATTAATCTGATCGTAGAGGGAAAAGGCGCGCTTCAGAGAAGGTAGATTTTGGTTTGCAGGTTTCGGGGATTCCTTGCGAAGGGCACGTATAAGAGATGGCAGCGTTGTTGCTGCTCTCTGTCTAGCAGCCATTTCACCTCTCTGTCTCTCTCTCTCTCTGAACCTCTCCGAAGCTGACGAGATAGTTAACAGAGACGAGCCAGACTTTGAACCGTGTTTTTCTCTGGGGTTCTGGTTCATTTGGTTCCATCATTGATCATCCGGTTGAACCCAATTCTTTATTTTGTCTCTTAGGCCATGCCCATCCATGGCAACCAAAATTGCCATTCATCAAATAGTGCAGGAAAATTTTGGAGGGTTCACCCATCCATCTATGGTCCTTATTATTTTCTCTTATTAGACGACGTTGAAACTATTTTTCCCCCATAATAATGCATATGTTGTTGCCGTAATTAATGATTTCATCCAAATGTATGTTCCAAATACAAAATACTAAAAAATCACTTACTATCCCCTATGGAATCAAAGTCATTAAGGAGAAATTTAAATGAGCCAAAAATGGAGTCATTAGACCAATACTCCATTTGAATAACAAGAACTTTAGCAACCCAAATTCTTTTAGAGAACTCACAAGTCAAGAACAAATGCCAATTTGATTCAATAGTATTCTATTGATTGACTAATTCGACAGAGAAGGCTCTAATGTTCCTTCCAATAATAATTTAGGGCAAACTCTAGGGTATATCGCCCTTGGTGAGGCTTGGTCTCTTATTTGGCAAACGATACTTAATCAACAAGGCCTATACCCAAAAATTCAAAAGATACTTAATCAACAAGGCCGCACTATATTATATGAAATTTCATTTTAAATCACATTAAATCTCTTTTTGGATTAATTAGCATGCCATTTATTTTAGGGGTGCTGTTTTCTGGGTGGGACATAGGGGGCCATGCTGCGCGTGCCAATCAATGAGATCGCACGAGGTAGCACAAAAGGGGATGAAATTTTTGCAATACATAGGGGGCATGGTGGTTATTCCAACCCTTGTTGTGCGTGGGCATGGTCCCTACGTCCCATACAGAAACATTCTCCCTTTACTTTATGTTTCCTTTCAGGTAAAATGACCATCACTCTTTTTGTAAGTTTCGGTTAATAGCTATTCAGTTTTGGACTAACAGTTAAATTACGGGGAAAAGAAGGCTACCTGGTGGCATGGTCCCTGTGCCAGGACACAAGGAAGTGCGAAAGAACCGACCCATCCCCATTAAAAGGCAGAAATCCAACCCACTATGAGTCTATGATGCTGTACGAATACTCCCATTGGCCACGGGCCGGCACAGAAGCCACACGACCAGGTAACGTTCTCTTGCCCTTTATTTAAATTGACGAAGTTGTTTTCCATCCCTACTGTTATATTTCTTCCAGGTAGGATGGCTGAGATTTATTCCTTTTTCTTTGACAAGTATGTATGGGGTGGATGTCAATTTCTCTGGTTTTGAATGAAAATTAAAGTCAGTTCCGTATCTGACTTCTTCTTCAGGCCTAGAAGAGCTTGAACCCCTTGTGCCTGGAAGAGCACAAGTTTTATTATTTTCCCTCATAGCTTTGGGTTCTCTATTATCAGATATGATGTTGGATTTAGGAGAAGCCAAGGCAAAGCCATGCAACAAGCAAATAAGCATAATAATCACCATAAAATTGATCAGATCAACAAGGCCAATTTAGTTCAATCCTTGTTCAATCCCCTCTAGGTCCAATTCACTGTGGGGGGGAGGTTCCTGAGTTAGCTAGATCAATCTGTGACAATCAGAAAATCAAAGACATCAAATCCACAGGTGTTTATAGATATCCTAATCAGGTCATATGCAACATAAGGAGGATTGATCAGGCAACACATTACAACCTCTGACTCCAGTTGCAATTCCTTGTTACAACTTACCAGACAGAGAGATAGATCCCAATGCTCCTAACCATGGCATCAATAGTCATGTTGATTGTGCCTTGACTAGCTCACTCGTCCTGAACCTCAATCTCAAATTGACACATTTCTGCTACCTTGGATCTGGCCACCAGGTCTTCATCAAGATATCCAACAGTGTTGGTCATCTCTTGCAAGCATACCGGGGTATTGGCAAGAGATCTTCACCTCCTGCTTAATACTCCAAATGTCCCTTGGGCCCAAATGCTGCAATGCCATCAATCAGCTATATGAGAACTGTTTGTTAACAAGATCTTCCATGTGCGATTCTTAAATCCTTTCTTTCCTTGTCAAGGGCTAACGGCAATCTGCATGGAGCTGCAGATGCCCCTGCTCAGGCAGATCACTCCCAACCAACCCCTGATAAACAACTATCACCACCTCCTAATGAAGATGATGTACCATCTCCGGTAAAGGGATTGCACAATTCCCCCCAAAGGAGGAGATGCACTGATACTTGATCAAGAAATATCCCCATCTCCTACAGAAGAAGATGAACCAAATCCTGATCAAGGAGAGGAACTAGATGCATCATCACCTGGTGAAGAGAATGCAGGAATTTCAGATTCCACAGAAGAAGTGAACGGACTAACCCCTAATCAAGGACCACTTGCTGGTGAAGCAGATGTGCCAACTTCTGACAAATCAGATGCACCAGATAGAATCTAATCAAAGATTTACACCATCCCCTAGCGAAGAAAATGTATGCTAAAACCCAGTCAAGGAAGTGCCAAATCTCCTACTCAAGAAGTTGCATCACAAATTAATCACATAACCACATCATCACCAACAGAACTGCACCATAAACTGATCATGGTGTTGCAAAGTCCCCCAAGGGAAAGCAGTGAGGAAAGCTGATCAAGACATTTAACCATCCTCCAGCCAGAGAGTGCCAAAGCTAAGTCCAGGAGTACCAGTTTACCACTATCTTCTTAGATCTTAGTGAAGGAAATATGCCAAACCCTGACTAAGGCATTTCAACACTCCCCATTGTAGGAGATGCACCCAATCCGCTGTACTCTAGCATGGATTTATTTATTATTATTATATTTTTTTTTGGGGGTGGGGGAATAAACAAATTTGTTGCATAAAAAAGAAGGCCTGCAGCATTTACAAAAATTACAAAACAGCACAAGCAAAAAACAAACAGTAAACAAAACAATACACCAACCCCTCCATAATCTGAATGACCACACTCATACCATGCTATCAGTAATCGTGGCCCATGTACAATGGGCGGCTTCCACACAGTTTCCCTAACTAAATGATGTGCATGAAAAAGACCTCTGGACAAAGGAGCTGCACCAGAATCAGATCACAAAGTTCCAGCATCAACTATTGAAGAAAATGTGCCAAACCTTGACAGAGGAGTTTCAGCTAACCCTTAGTGTAGATGATGTACCAAACTATATTGATCCTATGCCACAATCTGGCAACGTACTATGGACATAAAAAACTGATTAAGGAGTAGAACAGTACCCATTGTGCAGTCTGCTAAGTGCACCATTTCTGACCAAGAAATGGTGTTCTCAATTGAAAAAAGAAGTGTATCTTGAAAGGGGCAGGATTATCTGAGAAATAAAAAGACCCAGACCCTGACCAAGTGAATATGTCATTTCTACAATAAACCTAGGAAAAGAAAATGCAGTGTTTCATCTTAAAAGGAGCTAGACCATCTGAGAAATGGATAGACCCAGATCCTGATCAAGTGACAATGCCATTTTCCACAACAAACCTAGAAAAAGAAAATTCTGCACACATGAGAGATTCTTTTTGCAGATCATTCAAGTGTCTTAGTGACTTAAAACAAGAACTTTCTTAGTATGCTCTTGAGGCCAATACTACACCTAGAAAAGAAAAATAGTACAAGAGATAAGAAGAAGTGTTTTAGTGTGTTATTTGCATTATGTCTGGCTCCCAATGGAACTGTGGGATCAATGACAAACTTCAATGAACATCCATACAAAAATCCCACTAACACACCTCATGTAGCATGGTTGGATCTTAGAATCTCAGCCAAAAAAAAAGAAAGAAAGAAAATTAGACAGAATTCCGAATTTTACATTACTTACACCGGCAGATAGAGAAAGGAAACAAAAAATTAAAAGAAGAAAATGGAAAGTGGAAACCTTGAAACTGTGATACTTGATAGAATTCAAACCATTAAGAAAACACTAAGAGGATGCAGCCTTGATTGCCCTCTTCAATTCCTCCCCAACGTCATTGGCTACAGGACTTTCTGAACCACTGGATTTCTTCATTTCTCTCCGACCATTTTCTTCTCCATTGCCGTTCCTCTTATTCCTCCACCTCTCAAACTCGTTAGAACTTTCAACTGGAGACGTCAAATGATTCTTCTTCCCAGGACGATCACTTTCCCTGTGATAATTCCTCAAAGAAACCCCTGATCTCCTAATCTCTTCGAAGATGTCCCTCATCTCTCTATTCTCCTTCTGCAAAACCTCCACTTCTCTACCCATCCACAAACACATACCCTTCAACATCTCCAAATCACCCAAATCACTACTAACACTGCTCTTGGACTTTACTTCCTGCTCCTGCTCAACCCTCTCAATCCCAACCTTATCAAAGGTCAAAAAGGGCCACTTCTTCCCGCCAAAATCAGAGGGAAAATTCACACCCCACCGGAATCTAACCACAGCCCGTTTGGTCACCGGCAAAACCGTCTTCGCCATCACTGCAACCCCAGACAAAAACCCATCTGGGCGGGCATGAAATTCACTCAAGTCTCTCCAAGCCAATCCATTGATATGGGTTCCCCCATTCTCCTTAGAATTATCGTTGGTGTTAATAGATGTAGAACTAGAAGCAGAGAGAGTTGTTTTCTTGAGAGAAAAATCGCCGAATTGAGGGTTGATTTGGAGGGAGAAAGTAGGGTTAGGGTTTCCGAGGAGATTAAAATGGGCGGACATGATGAGAGGGGAGTTGTTGGGAGAACCGAAAAGGCCGACACCAGACTTGAGGGTGAGGGAGAAAGGGTTGGTGGTGGTGGTGTTGGGGTTGTAGAAGAGCCTGAGAGAAGGACCAGAAGAGGAGCTGGTGCGAAGGCTGAAGCTGAGGTCTGATGGGTCTCCAGCAGTGACGGCGGAGGTGAAGGGTAGACCGAAGATGCTTATTGGGATCTTTGCTCGGAGGAATGGGTTCTGGTGATGCTGCTCGTCGCGGATCTTCACTGAAGCCTTCATCTCTCTCTCTCTCTCTCTCTCTCTTCTTCAAACTTTGCGATCGTTAGAGCTGCTCGACTTCTTGAGGTGAGACCAGTTCGCCGCAAAGGGTTTCACTGTTTCAGGCTCTGATGGTGGATGAATTGTTTTCACAACACCTGCACTGTGGACTATTTCCAATGGCTATTGATTGTTTTGACCGTTGGATTTGATTACAATAGACAGGTTAGATTGGGGACCTGATGAGAATATTTCTGCGGAAAAATTACAATATTAATCACAAATGGGTTTTTCTTTTCAAAACTGACCAATCAATCTTTATTTCGAGTATAAAACCAAAGAAAGCACCATCCTAAGGTTGGCAAACTCAAAATACCCTTGATACCCCTTGCGTGCATCTAAACCTGATTTGGTAAATAGATTCTCATTTACCGTCGTTGAAGGAAACTTAGGCACCGTTTGATAACATTATGTGTGTTTCTATTCATTTCTCAACAAAAACGTATTTTAATAAAATAATTATTATTAGAGGAGCCATACAAGATGAAGATACAAAATATTGATGGAGAATACTCGCAAATTTAGAAAACATAAAGGGAGACAGAAAGGGGGGAGGTCGGAGGGACCAAAAAACAAAATACTAATGATGCACATTGAAGCCAACAAGGGCATCTGCAATTGAGTTGCATTGTCTATATACATGATGAAACAAAAGAACCTAGAACTGATCCATCAACTAACCCAACAAAAGTTAAAGCCAGTGAAGTGTCAAGGAATATGATACTAAAGACAGAAAACCCTATAAAAGACTATAATATGATTTATTAATATCCCATTTAATCACAGTTGATTACTTGAATCTGCTTTGTTGAAGGCCAGTGAAAGTTATATTAGTTAAAAATATAATTAGGCCTACCAAGGTTACAAAGTTTAAACTAGAAAATGAATTAAGGAACAACATTTGCACCATAGTAATACATTTCCCTCCCACCCACCCCACCCCCTCAAAAAAAAAAAAACTATACCATGTTCCATTTATCCAAATTACTAACATTTAAAGCATAATTAACTCAAAACAAAAGAAAAAAGTTTTCAGCATCATTAAGTACAACAAACTCATTTTTCAAAGGAAATGATGAATTTCCATTGTTCATAGCTCTTATTATTGTTCATCTTCTTCGGTGAGTGTCAACTCCAAAATAAATGTTCCTAATCAGATGTAGCTCTTTGACCACAACAATTATGCTCATTCGATCCCTTGGTGATTCAATTGAGCAGGCAACTCCAATTCTAATAATGGAATTGAGGCACTCTAGTACTCTATCCTTCATGCATCTTTGAAATCTAGTGATTTGAGTTACAGTTGTTGCTGCCTCTTCATCATCTTCTTCCAGGAAGAGAAGTGATGGATCGACAACAACCATCACTCCATCATGTAAAGCCATCTCAGCCCAGCAGTGAAGATTAAAGTTATCTTTGAACATTTCATCAGTAGGCCGCTTCCTTGTGAACATCTCTCACAAGAGAATCCCAAAACTATAGACATCACCATGCGTTGAAACATCAGTACCTGCGCCATACTCTATAATTTATGTAGCTTAGGTTAGTAATTTTATAACTACTGAGAATAGGAGAAAAGTTGACTGGTATCAGTTGAAAGAATAACTAGTGAGAATATGAGTAAAATCTATGGGTCTCAACTGGAAGAATAACATAACATGACATGAGTATCAAGAAATTAGGGTATCTTCAAATTTGTTCTTATAGTGCTCTTACAAGGAACATAGGCTCCTCTAACGTCTATATTTGTGAATCTAAGTCTAACAGATCATCTGATGATATGCTCTCCAACTAATTTGATTTCATGACTTTAATGTGCCATGACTATATTAATCTATATACTAAAAAACTACCAACCTCTACACAAACTAAATGCATAATTCTTTAGAAAAATACAGCTTGCATTCTTTAGAAAATTACAGCTTGAAGCCTATTGGATTCAAGGTATGATTAGGTTATAGTAAGGAATGCAGTCAAAACTTTAGTGTATAAATAGAGAGACTAAAAATATCATCTAAGCATACATACTTTTTTAGTATTTTTTGTATTATTACTTTTCCATTGTTTGAGATGTTAAACTTACGTATTTACCAAAAAAAAAAAAAAAAAGATGTTAAACTTACGTTTATTCAGGAAGGGGATAAAGATGTTACATAATGTATATGTGGTGGAAGAGGTAAGACAAATATTAGATTAATCTTATTAAGGTAAGCTCAATCACAATTTTTGAAACAAGGAGGAAAAAATTATACTAGATCAATAAAAGAGGTAAATTACCTGGTGCAATGTATCCAATAGATCCATTTATTCCGATTGAGCTCGTGTGATTTTGAGATCTACTTGTGGCTTCTGAAAGAATTCTTGATATCCCAAAATCACTCAAATGTGCAGTTAAGTCATCATCAAGAAGAGTACTGTTTGGCTTTATATCACAATGAATAATCTGCATATGACAATGGTGATGAAGATAATCCAATGCTATTGCTATATCAATGGCAATATTTAATCGTTGCACAAGGTTTAAATGCCTTTGTTCATCTTGTATGTCATTTGCATGTGGATGTAACCACATCTCCAAATTTCCATTGGGCATGAACTCATATATTAAAGCCTTAAAATCATTGCCTTCAAAATCTATACTTGAGCAAAATGTTAAGATCTTTACAAGATTACGATGCCGGATGTTTCTAAGGGATTCACATTCAACCATGAAACTCTTGGAAGCACCTCTTTGTCTAATGTTGAGAACCTTACAGCAACAATAGTTTCTCCATGATTGAGAACTCCTTTGTACATAGAATCAAAACTCCTCATTCCAATCAAATTTGTAGAAGAAAATTCATCAGTAGCTTTAAGTAGTTGGGCATAAGAGATCACAAAATGACGACCCTCTATAAAAAAATGAAGTGGATTCTTTCCTTTTTTTTCCTTATCTGGTAGATAATAATAAAAAAATATCATAAAAATGAAACATAGAGAGCCCCCACAACCACATATGATGACTATTAGCTTGAAAACATGAGGCATACCATTTTCTTTTGATTTTTGAGTTTGGCAAGCTGGCAAATGAAGTTCTGGTATACCTCCACAAAGCTTATTGTTTCCAATGACTGAAATTGCACTCAAATTTTCAAAGACTCCATCTGTTGGTAGCTCACTGTCCAAATGATTAAATGATAAATTTAAGTTGTGTAACAACTTAAATGTATCCAAATATTTTGGGATAAAACCAGAAAAGTTGTTGTGTGAAAGATCTAAATCTTGAAGACCTTTTAGAGAACTCAGAGACGACGGTATAGATCCTTGAAATAAGTTAGCCTCCATAAAAATGTGATCTAAGCTTGTACAAGAACCAAGAGTGGTAGGATTTCCCCACACAACATGTTGTTGGAAACATCTAGGATTCCAAGATTGGTCAATTGACCCACTTCCAAAGGTAGAGAACCAAAGAAAGAATTCATACTCATGTTTGGCTCTCTATTAACATGGAAAGATCAAATAGCTCTCTAGGGATGATACCTTTGAAACTATTTCCGAAAAGTCTTAAGCGTAACAAGTTTTGGCATTGTTCAAGAGTTGAAGGTATTTTTCCTTGCAAGAGATTATCACCTAAAAAGAGTTCAATCAAGAGTGTCAAGTTTCCAAGAGAAGAAGGGATTAGCCCTGTGAATCTGTTCTCATGTAAATAGAGTTTATGAAGCATTTGAAGTCTCCCAATTGAAGTTGGAATACTTCCTTCTAATAAGTTATTAGATAGGTCCAAGAATTGTAAGCTTACAAGTTTCTCAATCCTCACTGGGATGTCTCCAGATATTTGATTGTATGACAAAAAGAATAGTGTGAGTTGGGTCGATAAGTTTGCTATGGAGTTGGGGAGCACTCCACCAAACTGATTACCATCAAGCTCCAAAAGTGTTAAACCAGTACAGTTGGTCAATGTGTTGACAATTGTTAGAGAATAGTATTTCAAGTAACCGGTATAAGACTTGACAGAATCTGCTTGTATATAAATATATATATACCCGAATGAAATAATAAAACAAATACAGAAATAAAATAACTTACAGTACAACGAGGGTGTGGAACGCCCCCTATTAGTGCAGATCCGGGTTGACCTTGGCGTTCTACCTCATGTGCATGTATGTGGGTGCATGTACTTCACCAAAAAGAATACATCATATGAACCCACACCCACACCCACACCGCCCCGCCCCGCCCCGCCCCGCCTTGGGCCGGCTCGGCTCGGGGTGCGCGCTTGTGTGAAAAGCACCCCGGACCCCAACCTCACACATGGGATAAGGGAGACTTCCCTTAGAACCCTCTATCCCTTGTAAGCTACATAAGTTCATATTAGCTCACTTTTCTAGTTGTCCCTAACCAATGTGGGACTAAACTTGAAGAGGTTCTCATGCCTTTTCAAGTTTTCTTACAAGTTTATCCAAGAGGTCTTTGGTTCAAATCACCATGCACACACATATACAAGTGTTTCCAACAAAATCAAAATAAAGTGGAGGGAAAGGGTTTTTCATATTTGAAACTTATATTTCAAAAAGAACATTTCAAAAAGAAAAGTTTTGAAATTACTTTTTGAAAAACACAAAATCCAACAATCCCCCACAAGTTTCAAAATAGTGATAAAACAGAACAGACTACTGAGTAAAATTTAGACATAGTAGGACACATCGTTGGAGGTGTCTTTCGGACTTGAACCTACACTAGGTCTGATGAACTATGCTACAGAGTACGGGTGAAGTCAGACTTCTTGAACCTTTCCTCTTCTGTGTAGCTGGCTAGCTCACCACCCATATCCTACCAGTCGACGTTCGGACCTCATCTTAAATATAAAATTGGACATTATATGGCCTTGTCCCCTATCTTGGTCTCATGAATGTTTAAAGAGTTCGCCTTTTAAAAACTCTTATCGGTAGGCGACTCCACCCCCTACATTTATTTAGGTTAGCCAATGTGCACCACAGTTAACACACCCCCACATTTCGTAGGATTCGGCTAATTAAAAGTCTTATAACTCAACCTCTTCTCATTGTGGTGGTACTACTTTACCATCTAACCAGAATGAGCAAATACATAGTAGTACTATACAGGTCTCCTAGTGACTTCGTTTGTACCCTTTGAACCTAATTCAGGATTAGTCATCTTCACATAGGTTGGGTTTCCATCACATGACCTATGACACAGGCCTCAAGCTCATTCCTTTAGATGCTTCATTAAGAAGTACTGTAGGCATAGGTTTTGTGAACACATCCGTAAGATTCCTTTCGAATTTCACATAGTCGATAGCTATCGTCCCTTCACTTATATATTGCCTACTAAAATTATGATGTAGACGTATATGTCTCATTTTTCCATTGTACACCCTATTCTTTGCTTTTGCAATAGCTGCTATACAATCATAGTGAAGTGAGATAGAAGGCACTGGTTTCGGCTATAATGGAATATCCGTCACAACATTCCTGAGCCATTCGACTTCAGTTCCTGTCTTTTCTAAGGCAATAAATTCAGCTTCCATGGTGGAACCTATACTACACGACTGTTTTACATATTTTCAAGAAATTGCTCCACTACCTAGCGTGAATACATACCCGCTAGTTGCTAAGGATTCATTCGTATCTGAGATTCAATTAGCATCACAATAACTTTCTAGTACAGCCAGTATTCCGCTATAATGAAGACCATAATTCATCGTACCTTTTAGGTACCTCATTAACCTGTTAATAGCATGCCAATGCTCTTCTCCAGGGTTATGAGTGAATTGACTCAATTTTCCAACGGCTAAAGCAATATCTGGCCTTGTGCTATTCATCAAATACGAAACGGAACTAATAATTTGAGAATATCTCTTTTGATTAACTGGTTCACCCAAATTCTTTCGTAAATGGCATCCCTGATCAAAAGATGTCTTTATAGCCTTTGAATCAAAATAACCATACTTCTTAAGCATGTTCTCAACATAGTGAGCTTGAGATAAGATAATTTCTTTATCCTTTCTGATGATTTTTATTCCAAGAATCACATCAGCTTCACCCATGTCTTTTGTATCAAAGTTAGACACCAAAAGACTTTTGGTTTGTTTCACTATATCCATACTAGTTTTCATTATCAACATGTCATCGACATAAACTAGTATAAACACACTCTTTCCTTGATGAAATTTACTATACAAACATCTTTCTGCATCATTGACCAGAAAGTCATTTGATAGTAGTACAACATCAAACTTTTTGTGCCATTATTTTGGTGCTTGTTTAAGTCCATATAAAGACTTCACCAATTTACACACTTTGTATTCGTGTCCAAGAATACTACAACCTTCTGATTGTTTGATATAAATCTCTTCCTCCAAGTCACCATTTAAAAATGCTGTCTTGACATCCATTTGGTGTATCACCAAATTGTATATAGACGCTATAGCCATCATAACTCTTATAGTAGTAATTCTGGCTACAGGAGCAAAAGTGTCAAAATAGTTAATATTTTTCATTTGTCTAAAGCCTTTGACTACTAGTCTTGCTTTAAACTTGTCAAGTGATCCATCCGCTTTCAATTTTTTACGGAATATCTACTTAGTATCTAACACCTTAGATCCTTGTGGCAAGTCAATAAGTTCCCAAGTATGATTGGATATGATTGAATCCAACTCACTTTTTATTACTTCCTTCTATAATACAGCATCTTGAGATGTTACTGCTTCTCTATAGGTAACAGGATCCTTATCTATTAGATAGACAAGCCAGTGAGGTTCATTGTTTATTAAATAAACGATCCAATCATGTCTGTAATACTTAGATTTCTTTTGTCTTTTACTTCTTCGTAGTTGACTTGTATTGTCATCACTTAACTCATGACCATCATCAATTGCATGATCATCATTTGACACTTCTTTTTCTAACATCGAATCATTATAATATTTGTTATTAGCCAACTGATTTGACTTATAAGGAAAGATATTTTCAAAAAATTCAGCATCTCTGGACTCAACAATGTCATATTCTTCACATACACCTTCTATGGTCTTTAGTACCATAAACCTGTATGCATTACTGTGCATCGCGTATCCTATAAATACGCTATCAAAAGTTCTAGAACCAAGTTTCTTTTTCTTTGGTTCAGGTATTGCTACCTTTGCCAAACAGCCCCAAACTCTTAAGTGTTTAATACTAGGCTTTCGATTGTGTCATAACTCGAAAGGCAACATACCTGTCTTTTTGTGGGGTACTCTATTGAGTATATAACTAGCCGTTAAAATAGCTTCCCCCCACATTTCAAGAGGTAATCCCGAACTTACTAGTAATGAATTCATCATTTCTTTTAAGGTCCGATTTTTTCTTTCGGCTATGCCATTCGATTCTGGTTGATAAGGAGCGGTAGTTTCATGTATGATGCCATTACTTTCAAAAAAATTATAGAGATTAAAATATTCTGAACCTCTGTCAGTTCTAAGTCTTTTAATTCTCTTCCCAAGTTGATTTTCAACTTCCGCCTTATACGAGATAAATGCATTACACACTTCATCCTTTAAAGCAAACAAATAAATCATAGTATACCTTGAATAGTCATCAATAAACGTTACCATGTATTTCTTACCACCTTTTGATTCTAGTGACTTAAAATCGCATAAGTCACTATGAACAAGATCAAGAAGATTACTTTGTCTAGTTACAGATTTATGTGGCCTCTTGGTGAATTTGGCATCAATACAGGTAGGACACTTGTCCAAGAAGGGTTTGATGTTCCCATCAATTAATCCCAACTTGTAAATCTTGTTAATATAAGCAACACTACAATGTCCTAATCTAGCATGCCACATATCATAAGAACCAACAAATTAAACAGAACTAGATACTTCATTCATAACATCAGAAACACTTAATACGAAGAGCCCATCATTTAGGTAACTCTTTCCTACAAATACATCATTCTTAACCAATATCATCTTGTCAGACTCAAAAGATAATTTAAACCCTGCCTTGTTCAAGAGTGGCCCTGACACCAAATTCCTCCTTATTTCGGGAACATGAAGAACATTGTCCAAAATTAATATCTTTTTCGAGGTTAATTTTAAAGTGACTTGTCCCTTGCCGACAATAATCGAAGTATTAGAATTTCCCATAAATATCCTTTCACCTGTGATAACCGGTGAATACTTGGAAAACATACTTCGATCCCCACTGATATGTCGAGTAGCACCGGTGTCGATAACCCAATCTTTGGGTTTATCAATCATATTCACCTCGGTTACCATAGCAGTGAAAATCTCGCTTTCAATGAGATTGATTTTCTTCTCATTCTTTTTCTTGTTTTGACAATTCTTTTTAAAATGACCTGCTTTGCCACAGATGAAGCAATTACCCTTTTTCTTCTTGAAGCTCTTATCCTTCTTAGTTTGAAGGCTCTTATTAGATGGTGATTGCTTCCCGGTTTTCACAAGATTCGCTTTGAGTTTAGTCAACCCAGTTACCTTGTCAACCTTATCCTTTGCTCTGTTCCTTTCCTCAATTTTAATTCGGATCACAACTTGCTCAAAGGTCCATTTCTTCCTCTTATGCTTCATAGCCACTTTGAATTCATTCAAGAGGAAGGTAATTTTTCAATCAAGGAACTGGTAACAAAAACTTCAGGTAAGACAATATTCTCTTTGGCCAATCGTCCAACAAGTACTTGGAACCTGTCAACCTAAGGAGATATTTCTTCTCCATCATTCATTTCAAAATTGAGAAAATTTGCCGTCACATATTTGCTGCTTCCCGCATCTTCAAGAGTATACTTCTTGGTGAACGCTTCCCAAATCATATAACCAAACTCAAGTGAATTGTAAACATTGTACAATTCAAGAAAAAGAGCGTTCAATATACGATTTTTGCACTGGAAGTCTGCCTCCACCCATGCAAGCCTCTTTGCCTCAAGTGCAGCATTATCACTTTGGCTCGGTTAGGGTTTTGTTAAAGCAAACGCCACCCCAATTTGAGTCAAAGCGAACAGCATCATTTGTTTCCAACGTTTGAAATTTTGACCATTGAACTGGTCAATTTTGTCAAACTCTGAAACAATCCTCATTTTCTCCATCGACGGTTGAAGAGCACTCATGGAGGGCACAACATTAGTCAGATGAGAAAACATGGTAGGCAACACTGGATCGGCAACAACATTTGGATCTGCCCCATTGGTTGGATTGACATTAAGTGCATCTGAACCAGAATCATTAGCCATGTCTTATACCTATTCCACACCTTAAGCTTGTTAGAGAATAGTATTCCAGGCAACTGGTATAAGACTTGACAGAATCTGCTTGTATATAAATATATATATACCCGAATGAAATAACAAAACAAATACAGAAATAAAACAACTTACAGTACAACGATGACTGTCTTCTTGTTTGTTCCAAAACAGCAAGCAGGAACACAAGTGGAGTCGTACAGAGAGTACTTTCCTTAAGGTGTGGAACGCCCCCTATTAGTGCAGATCCGGGTTGACCTTGGCGTTCTACCTCCAAGATAAAACCACTTCAATCACAATTGGCAGCACCCAAGAGTGATTACAATACGGAGTACCCAAAGGTAATTACTCAGTAATCAGAAAAGAAAAAGAAGAAGATAAGGAGCAAACAGAATGCAGAGAGCACTGGAAACACTTACACGAATTATTCTAGGTCCCTACGTATGGGTGCATGTGCCTATACGTACTACAATGCATGTGCATGATGCCATCTCGGATAATGGGTGGATGTGCATCATGTATGTGGGTGCATGTACTTCACCAAAAAGAATACATCATATGAACCCACACCCGCCCCGCCCCGCCTTGACCACGGCCCAGCCCAGCTTGGCCCACGCGCGTGTGTGAAAAGCACCCTGGACCCCAACCTCACACATGGGACAAGGGAGACTTCCCTTAGAACCCTCTATCCCTTGTAAGCTACATGAGCTCATATTAGTCATTTTTCTAGTTGTCCCTAACCAATGTGGGACTAAACTTGAAGAGGTTCTCATGCCTTTTCAAGTTTCCTTACAAGTTTATACAAGAGGTCATTGGTTCAAATCACCATGCACACACATATACAAGTGTTTCCAACAAAATCAAAACAAAGTGGAGAGAAAGGGTTTTTCATATTTGAAACTTATATTTCTAAAAAGAAAATTTTGAAATTAATTTTTGAAAAACACAAAATCCAACAAAATTCAGGTCCTCTGTCTCTCCACTTCCCAAATAATTTGAGCCCAATACAAGCCGAGTGAGTTTTGATAGGCCTCCAAAATCAATAGCTATTTTCCCAGTAAGATTGTTTGTGTCAATCATAAGTTGTTCGAGTTTCGAAAAATTGGACACAGAAATTGGAATTTGGTCCATGAAACTGGTTTTCTTCAGCTAAAAACCCCCCATAGATTAGGAAGATTGAAACCTAAATTTGGTGGAAAACTCCCTTGAAGTTGATTAAATCCCACATCAACAACATCGAGTGAGGAAAGATTATATATAGTGGGAGGGATAGTGCCAGACAAATTATTTCCACCAAGCCCGAGAAGAGTTAAGCTTGTGAATTGACCAAGGGAATCTAGAATACTTCCACTTAAATAATTGTCTGCTGCGGAAATGGAGTAAAGGGATGAAAGATTCCCAATAGAAGGTGGGATCTGTCCTGTCAATCTGTTGATATGGATTGAAAGTTTTTGAAGCTTAGACAAGGTGCCAAGTTGTATTGGAATTTTCCCCACAATATTGTTGAAACCTAAACGGAGTTCAATAAGGTTGCAGCAACGTAATACGTTGGGTGGGATTGCCCCATCAAATGAATTATTGAATAGAAGCAAATAGCGAAGTTTGGACAGAAAACTTCCTTCACTAGGGATTCACCATAGAAGCTGGCTGTTGTTGTAAAGAGAAATCTCTTGAAGGAAAGAAAGGTTTCCTATTTCTGGAGCCAGGGAACCCACCAACCCATTGGACTGTAAACGCAAGGCTCTAACCTTGTTTAGATGCCGGAGACCACCACCACCACATATAACACCTGCCCACTCGCAATAAGGAACAGAGTCATTCCAAGAGCTCACAACATGAAAAGGGTCATCAATTATACGAACCTTCAAGCCAGCAAGGCTAGCCGATCCGTTTCATTTGATCCTCTTGATTGTGAATGCACCAAACTCATGCAGCTGTTGCACCAGAGAAGAAGAAGAAGAAGAAGAAGAAGAATTGCATTAAAACCCATCAATCAAATGTTAGTTTTCTGTTGCAGCTGAATGAATGGAGCTCGATCTATAGTATGGACTGAAAATTTGGAGATGGTGAAGTAGGAGTTGGAGGCAAAACTCTGAAGACTTAAAAAGAGATAAGGATCGATGATTGATGGTTATTTTACTCTGTTTTTGACGGATCCTGTAATCCATCTTGAATGTGTTTTCAGGTCAATGAATAAAAATCATCCTTTATAAAAATAAAATATGAAAATTTAAAGTCATCACAACTGTTAAGGTTTCTTTGCTTTCCTCGGAAGTTCCTCCGGCATTTTTCCAAGAGGATCCAGACTTGTTTGCTCTTGCTCTATTATTAATCCCCTTAACATCTTTTAATCATCCACTTTCATCTACTTAGGTTTATTTATTCCCACTAATCAGCACTTTCTTCGAAGAATCTCTCTTTGTTTTAATATTCTTTTGTTGTGGATCCTGGTCCTCTGCAAGGCGCTCGGACAGGGGTAAGGCAGTAATTTACCGCCTTATTGTGTCTTGGCAGTAGGGTCCTATCAGGCAACTCGACACTAGAGAATCCAAATTGATATTTTTGAGGGTCTTTCTATAGTTTTTTTAGGCAAGTTCCCTAATCTTTTGTGTTTCTTTTTGCTTTGTTTGGCAATGTTTTCAGATGTAGGAGTATACCCTAGACCGTAGCATTAATCATTAGAAGAAGGGAGCAAAACATTTGAATATTCTTGATGGTGCTTGTCTAATCACATACCCGGGAAATACCTCATTCGCTTTGAGCATGTTGAGCACAGTCATGTTATGGCTATTCAGATGCCCAAATGGTACTCAATTGCTTTGTCCTCAGCTTCCACATTAGCTAGGATGTTCATGAATTCAAGATTCGCCATGATTAATCTACAGGGGATGAGGGTCATACATTGAAAGTGAATAAAAGAAATAACAACTTAGCGTGTGTGTGATCACCATCTAAAGAGATGGGAGCATACATCTCTAAAGATACAAAATAAGTATGAGAGTGGTAAAATCGGCGAAGAATATGTAAAAGAGAAAGGAATTCTTACCTAGTTGGTAGATGTTCTAATAATAAGAAGTAGAGGCTTCCCTTTGTGGGGTATCAGTGCAAAATTTTTTTTTAGGTAAAACCAAAACCAAACTATTTAATAAACGGTTTCACATATTGAAACCGAAACCATTTATAAACAGTTTTAATTTAATCGTTTTTATAAGGTTGATTAGCTTTTCTTATTCAAACGGCTATTTTCTATTACATGTCTTTTACTCTTTTTTTTGTTTTGAAATGGAAGTATGATTGAATTGAATGGCTAATTATTGCATTACATATTACTAATAATTATCTTAGTTTTAACGGTTTCGTTCGATTTAAACCAGTTAACTAAACGGCCTTAATTTTAAAACCAAACCATTTTTATTAAATGGTTCACGGTTTCGGTGTAAACAGTTTGATTCGGTTCAATATATGGTTTCGGTTTCATTTTGACACCCTTAGACTGCTGACCATGGTGTGCGCCCTTTCCCTCTAAAGAAAGAAGAGAATTTGGGTCATGTTTCCCGAGAGAGGCCGCCTTCAGTCAAGCCATCAGTCTTCTACTTCTAATCGATTGCATATTAGCAGAAAAAAAGTGAGTGAACAGCCAGCCCCATGCAAGTTTCTCAATCGGTTTCCTTTATCCTGTTGCATATTTCTGCAACTCAAGAAAAGAAAGGCTTCTACTCTTGTGAATTAGAAAGAACTGAGAAAAGTTGTAACCGTAGACCTTCTTGGTAAAACATATCAAACTGATTATTATCGAAATGCTTCGAACTGTTTCAAAGACCCAACATGATTTTTTGCATTAAAATTTTTCATCAATTGATATAAATTTCAGTTAGTCTGCCATATTTTTCTTGACAGAATAATAACAAGACGGCTCCATGTGTTCTGATTCATTATTTCAATTCATCTTCTTCTTCATTAATTATGCATTGTTGACATAATGCATCTCTGAATTCATATTGCTGACATAAGCAACTGATGACCGCATTTCCAGTCCCTCCCTCGTCGTGCTGCGGAACTGAGGCACTATTTAATTGAGTCATACAAGAAGTAACTATGAAATACCATTATTGCTGCTGCTACGGTTATATATTTAAGACTTCTATTGAATGCACACACAGACGTCCAAATTTGTCAACTGGATCTGTTGACAAGTGATGCCAGAAAAGGTTTTTCTGATGAAAGTGTAATCACACAAACCACACATCAATCCCAAAAGGTTAATTGAATGTTAGGACCGTGGAATGGCAAATATACACATAACACACTCGATGTGGGACTAAACCCACACACCTCTTTTTCTTTTTTTTGATGAAAGTGTAATCACACAAACCACACACCAATCCCAAAAAGTTAACTAACTTTTAGGACCATGGAATAGCGAATATACACAACATACACCACACTCACACACCCGATGGAAGACTAAACCCACACACCTCTTTTTCTGTTTTTTTGTTTTTATGAAAGTGTAATCACACAAACCACACACCAATCCCAAAAGGTTGGCAATTAACATAAATTGAATATTCCACAACCTAAACATGTAATGTCCATCATTATCACATCAAATTAAAAATAAGCCCACCATTGAAAGTTCTTTGGTCCTCATAGCCCCATGCTGGGGCTGGGGACTAAAATACTCTCTTATTTTTTTTTCAACAAGTCAAACACTCTAGATGACTTGACTGACCCTTATTGAGAAACACAAAACCCATCCCATGCCAGACAGGCAGATATATGAAGAGAACTGTAAATAACACCAAATACAATAAACAAGCAAGCAAGAGAGAAACAAACTAACCAGCAACACCACCATCCATGGCTTCTGAGATCCAAAATCTGATGAAGGTATGTTTTTCACTTCTCTCATCTCTCTCCTTCTGTTACTTTGTAGTTAGAAAGATCCCAAAAGGCTTCTTCAGGCTTCTCATCCTCCTTCCCTTCCTCTACCTCTTCACTTTCCAACCATTGAACTTCACATCTCCTACTCTCCGATCAACCTCAGCTTTCCTCATCACTTGGCTTGCTAACTTTAACCTCCTCCTCTTCTCCTTTGACAAAGGCCCTTTATCATCTCACCCACCACCAAAATCACTCCTACGTTTCATCTGTGAAGCTTTCCTTCCAATCAAGGTCAAACAAGGTTGCCCATCTGAACCCAACTCAACTCCAACCATTATAGCCTTTGCAACAAATTGCTTTCTTTCAGCTCTAGTGTTATATATCTATTTATACCACAAATCTCAGTTACACCCACAGATCATGATGGCCATATATGGCTGCTATATATACCTGTCTCTGGAATTGCTTTTTGCTGCTGGTGCAACTACTGCTAGACTCCTGCTTGGTATTGATCTTGAACCACAGTCAAACAAACCATACTTGGCAACATCACTGCAGGATTTCTGGGGAAGGAGATGGAACCTTGTGGTATCAAGCATTCTAAGACCCACCATATACAACCCTGTCAAGCAGATCTCTATGTGTGTGTTGGATCAGAAGTGGGCTGCAGTTCCGGCCATACTAGCCACATTCATTGTGTCTGGCCTCATGCATGAGCTTGTGTTCTATTATTTCACAAGTTGTAATCCCACATGGGAGGTCACATGGTTCTTCATTCTGCATGGGATCTGTACAGCTGTGGAGGTTGCAGCAAAGAAAGCTTTGAGTTGGCGATTACATCCGGCTATTTCGTGCCCCTTGACTGTTGGGTTTGTGGCAGTTACTACTGTATGGCTCTTTCTGCCACCCATCGTTCGAAGTGGCACAGATGTGAGGAGCTTCAACGAGCTTCTTGCTTTGCTTGAGTTTCTGAGAGAGAAAATTAGGCACATTCCAATGCTATTGTCCATGAACACTTACAAACAGTGAGTGGTTTCAATCGGTTTCTCCATTTCATGGCAGAAATAATGTATTTGTAGGAGGCTGCAACTTGGTTCTGAATCAATGGAACTGAAATGACAGAACCTCAGTCCCTAAACCTCCTAGTTTCCTACCGATGTAATAAATGAATTAAGATTCTCTCTTCCCCATGGGTGAAGAACAACTCGATCATAAAGTTTTAACAGCAAAAGAAAGGATGTCACTCTGTTTTAACAAAGATTGTGGTTGTGAATTAAAAGTATCGAATCATCGATGGAAAAAGCAACCAAGTTGCTGGTGTAATGCTCGATCATGCTTTAACGCTGCCCGTTGTGCACTTGAATTAATAGTTTTGTGTCAATTCAGCTATAATCTGGAGAATTTGATTTGTCTAAAAAATATTTTAAGGCTTAGAAGAGGTGAGGATTCAAATCTTGCTCCTCTATTTTGGAGAACCACCCCTCACCATACCAAAGACCAACAGCGAAGATAGAAAAAATTTGTATGCAGTGCCATAGGGAGACTGAACAGGTGACCCATTCCTATACCAAAACCTGTTTACAAGGAAACTCAATCCTCTACTAAATGAGAATAAAGAATAAGTAAAGGTTCATCGTTTCTTTCTTTTGCACTGAAACTGATTTTCATAAACAAGTAAAAAGAATATTCATATGGTAACCAAAAAATTACTCAATCCTGCCCAATAAAGGAAGAGAAAAAGAAAAAAGCCTCAAATAAGATGTTCAACAACTCCTGGGGAAAACATTACCGGCAATTCGCAATTCTGCCGTTATTGGAGATGTTTTTGCACCCAAGAAGGCAAATTAATCCTGGTAGACTCATGAATCGGGGGTAGCATACAGAGGTGCTGGCAGGCAAGGAAAAGGAGCAACAGAAGCAAATACTACAGGGGGCCATGGTTGGACCCCAATAGAGGACTCCCTTCTTGGCTTGTTCCGGGAATCATCTTTCTCAGTTTCCTGTGCCCAAGTTCCTGACAATGTCGGTTCAACAAGCCGACCACAAGTGGTCTCCACAAAGTCCTGTTTGTCATCAGCTATATGGTGAAATAGCATCCCAGACATAAATACAGGAAGATAGAGGAGGCTGGCATGGAACATCTTCCTGGCATTTTTTGTGGTGCGCTCTCGGTAAAATGAAAATGCTGCAGCACTCATAGTAAGAGTAAGAAGTGATGACTCGAGACAAAAGCATCCAGAAGTGACACCCCCTGCAGACAGATTAATAACTGAAAATGTTACCTGGAAAGATTAATGTACAAAATTGCTCTGACAATTACTAAATACAGTGATACAGAAGTTGCAATAATACTAAGAATCAGATCAATAGTGTCATCTTAGGACTAATTTGTCCACATCCAGAGTTCATTCATTGACAGTCCAAAGCTCAGGTAAAGGTTGCATCAGGTGGGCAGCCAATATATTATATTTTGTCTGATAATGTAAACATGCAGACTGAAAATTCAGTGTCTCAAGAGTGGGAATGTGGATCTGATTGTCCAAATGGACATAAGAACCAACCATTTCTTGAGGTCATGACGATTCAGCTAAAATGCAAAATACTGAAAGAAAGAAATGAAATAAATATTAAAAGAAGTCTAAAGCAGAAAAAAGCTTATGTTTGGCACTATAACTTACAGTCATAAGCTAAAAAACCCAAAGGAAGCAGATATAAGCAGTTCCTCAAAGCCACCAAGGCAGTTCTCTGACCAGAAGCATCACCAAGAGAGAACATTCTAAACCTGAATATGTAAAAGAAAGCAGAATAAGAGAACAAGCCATATCAATCAAATAGATGAATATGGATGAGAAAGTTCCCCCTTTGACTTCCACCTGGACCAAAACATGCAGAAATTACACCATTGCAAC
The DNA here is from genome assembly GCF_018873765.1 of Telopea speciosissima. Lineage (NCBI taxonomy): Eukaryota > Viridiplantae > Streptophyta > Magnoliopsida > Proteales > Proteaceae > Telopea > Telopea speciosissima. The sequence goes on along the minus strand of NC_057921.1, from coordinate 53,507,780 downwards.
TTGTTCAGGACCTTTCTGATGCTCTTCAGCACACTTGCCATTATTATCATTATTCATAAAAGGGAGACCACAAAGATTCTAACGGTCATGTCATCATGCCAACAATCAACCTGCCTTGACAATCCTAATAATTGGTCTACCCTTTGGATCCACTTCACTACATTTTCCACTATCATCATGGTACCAGCACAAGTATAGCAGAGTCCAGCATAATCAATTGCACTGCCACTCCCGAGAACAAAGCCAGCTCCAGAAGTTGCAACTACTAGCATGCTGGAAAGAAATCAAAGAAGAGGGAGGTAAGTTACCACATACCCCCAGACCAAGAATCCATGCATTAAAGGGGAAAATCAGGGAAATCAAAACAATAGAAGATGAGGATTAAGAAGGGGGGGGGGGGGGAGTCCGACCACAAGAAAGAGAGAGGAGAAGAGGAAGAAAATAGATGATAAGCATGCCTGTCACTGAAAGTAGAAATTAGAGAAGGAAGAAAGTGCTCCGGCAAAACTTTTGGTGTATTCAGGCCACACATGTTAAGCCATAAGATTGGCTAAATGCGCCATTGATACCCAATGTGATTATATTTTTAGAAATAAATAGATCAGTATCAATAGCACTTTCTTAATGATTAACAAATCCTTTGTAAATGGAGTTCCTCACTTTTGCCTTTCGATGGTGCCTCTTTAAGAGTCCAAATCCATCTATATTTTCAAGATGCACACCAACAAGCTCCAAAGCCAAAACAGCTCACCCAATAACTCAAGCCGTTGCCTTGTCTTGTTACAGCATAGAAAAGCTACAAAAGACATCTCACTTTTTGTTAGAAAGGGATTCGGTAATGGAAGTTTACAGCTCTTACTGTGGCCTTAAAGTGGCTTCGACCTTGGCTTTGAGCACTTTATAGCAAAAATGTATTGAACAATAGATAAATATCAGATGAGATAAGTAAAATCTAGAGGCTTCCTCACTGGACTAGGTGGATTAATCTAGCTAATTCGGGGCTCTATCCTGCCATATATGGTATTCAAAATAGTTACAGTGATGCGTTGCTATCCTCTTGCACTCTAGCTCCTGTTTCCCTCTTCTTCTAATAAGTACATCATTCATTCAAAAAGGAAATCTCTGACTAGATTCACTATAAATTGAATATAGGAAGATATGTTTTCTAAGCCAATACAACTAAAAAAATTCATATCTTACATGACACAGAAGGAACACAATGCTTGAAAGTGTATGATCAAGACTACCACAAATTCCATTAACATATACTTTAAGAGTAAACTAAGTAATATGATAGCAGCATCCCACATCTCCATAATAGACAATGCCCGGCACCAAGAAAAGGGATGATTTTCTTCTCTATGATCCTCATGTATTTACAAAACCTCACAAGTCACAACTAAATAAACTAAACCAAAAACCCACGTTAATTGCAAGCTAGCTAATGAACCAAGTAGCAAATACTAAAGATTCCAATAATGTGATATGAAATACAAAAAGGTACAAATTTAACTCATCAGAACAATGTATTATGGTTATGTATGTCTTAGTTCATCATTTTGACATTTATGCATTGAAGTCAGAGAGAAACTCCAATCCAATAACAGAGGAAACCGATCTGAACGAACACTCTCAAGAAAGTGTTTAACGACTCCTTCCCCCCCCCCCCCTCCCTCCGCTCTCCCATTTCCTATCGATATCATGCAGATCAAATTCAAAATCCAACCAATCTGAATTCCACCACATAGATTCAGAAGTGTTAAAATCCAACCAAAAGCTAAATTTGTAAAATCTAACCTCAGCCGTGCCTTGGATAACTCCCAATAACACCAACCGTAGTTCCGTATCGACTCGGCCAAATTTCTAGCCTTCGACACCGGTACAGACGCCAATTTTGAAGTATTAAAGACCGTTGCCGAAGAAGCAGACCCGAAAGATCTTCCTGCATCAGATTTCTCCAGTCCTAACTTCAACGAATCCACGGAAGAAGGTATTCCCGCGCTCGAAGAGCTAAGGAGAGTCTGAAAAAGTCCTGTTCGGACGCCATGGACTGAGAAAGTGTCAACAGAACGAAGCTGGATTGAGGAGACGGGAACGGTTGGAGTAGGATTTTAAACATTGAAGAGCTTAGAAGATAAACTCGCTGAGCTCCTCAACATGTCTAGTCTCTGTTGGGATCGAAGCGGATTTGGCTCGTGTCCTGCAGTGGCGGCAGCTGGAGCGTCCAGCCCTTAGCAAATTCGAGAACGGCAATTGATCGGGAATGGATACGTATGGGAATTAAATGGATTAGACGGTAATAATACTTTTCAAAACTCCGGCTTCATAAAACACATATGATAATAATATAGTACGTAATTAATATGGGTATAATACTGCATAGACGGCAATAATACTTTTAAAAAAATGGACATATATTCATTATATAATATGCAGTCACCACCTAATAAACAAAATAATATCATGATTTTATGAACTAAAATAAACCCAATAATATAATATGTTGTATAACATCTCTAAGATTATCATTTAATTTACCAAAATATCAATAATCTACAAGAAATGAATGTAGATTGTCTGAAAATGAGATGAGCAAATTGATTATCTTATCATTAAATCATTCTTCCAACATTACATTTCTTTCTATCTATAATGAGATAACCATATATTTTTAACCAGATATGTTCTTGTGAAGGGGGATGAGTTCCCACTAATTAACTAACACAAGACAAGAGGGAGAGTTCCAAATATGGATCTCCACTGTACACATTAGCTACAAGAGACAGAAAAACAAGAATAAAATAGAATAGAGATTGAGCCGTTCTCGTCAATATCACACCAGATTCATTTGCTTCACTGCCACCATCAAAGTTCAAAGACCAGAGAAACAAGAGGAGAGTACAAGACTTAAGTGCAACATTGTGGGTCCCAAAGAAATAACCAAATCCATCTCTATCGTCAATAAAAGCTTGCGCATATGACATGCTAAAGTAGAAAAAGATCCAAAAACACAAAAAGTGTCTGAACACACACTCTCTCTCTCCCTCTCTCTTTCTTTATTTTCCCAAAAATTAAATCTCTTCTCCACCGACCTTTCTGCAATCTTCACAGAACTGAGGATTAGAGATCTTGAGCTGCCCAAAGCATTGCAGAGTTTCAGTTCTTGGTCTTTGAACTTTGTGATTTTTGGTTTGATTAGCAAACAATAGGAACTAAAGAAAGGGATACTAACCGAACAACAGTGGAAAAAGGAGAAACGTCGCCGTTGCCATCGCAGTCGCAGCTGCCATTGCCGACGAAGCTTTGTTGAACGGAGATGGGGAGGATGATTGGAGATGGAGGGCGGCTACTGTTGGCTGCTACGGTTGGATGTTCAACGCAAATCGAAAGAGACGAAAGGGAAAGTGAAATCGTTTCCATAAATTCTAATTTTTTGGGTTTTTTTTTTTATTTTAAAAAAAACGTATAAATCGTATAATACGCGTAAAAATGCATTTTTTTAATAAAAATATGAGAAAATATGGGGATGGGAGTATTATACGTTCAAAAATTTGGATACACATAGTATACGCGTATTTACTCCAGCCTAGCAAACCTCCCCCAAAAAAAAAATAGGAGGTGGGGTGATCATTTCACATGTGGGGCCCAGGTGGGACCCACTTGTGAAATGATCAACCTACTCTTGTTTTTGTTGTGGTTTTGCTGGGCTGGACGCTCCAGCTCCCGCCACTGTAGGACAAGAGCCTTTTCGGATTGGAGCTGGGCATAGAATAGAGGGAATTTTTATCCTCTCCTGTTACAGCACGGTGCTGTAATGCGTCGTGCGGCGGTTGCAGAGGCCATATGTACCATGTGGGACCCGCTGTGCCACATGGCCTCTGTAGCGCCGCACGATGCAATACAACACCGTGCTATAACAGGAGAAGATAACGATTCGTTTTTGAGAGGAAAAGATGGATTAAAATCCTCGGTGCGGACATCTTACAGTGCATTGTAGTGCGGGCCTTAGAACTTGACACTTGGAAGATGCTAAATCCATCTGTAGATGTCTCTAGTGTGATCCCACACAACTAAAATGGAATCTTCTCATGGTTAAGGGAAAAATAAGCTCATTTTCATATTAAATTTTAGTATGATAAATAATGTACAATTTGGACATTTGGTGGACTTTGAGTTAATGAACCTTCATTTACCTTTCATGGGTTTTTTGGTCATATTACCTAGATGATCTCCAACGTTGTTGATATTGTGCAGAATCCTCTAGGCCAAAAGATAGAACCTTCCCATAGTCCTGAAAAAACATTCATCATTTTTGGGATACCTTCCGGAGCAACAAAAATACAAAATGAGGCATTTACACCTACTCCTTGAATGGGATTTCCCCTGCATTGAACAAAATCTATCACAAATCATAATTCTCAGGGATGGGGGTTGATGTACAATGGGCCTTATTTTGATGTTGAACATCCCCGAGTTGACGCCGAGTGCGTCCTCTTTGACTCACATTCGACATCAAAGTTCATGCATTTGATGTCGAATCGAGCCTATTAAATGTTGAATTCTGGGTTCCTGAATTTTGGACTCTACTTTTTCGCAGATTCCATCATTACACTTCGTTGTGGGAAACCCTCTGGAGCTTAGAACCTGTCTTGGTTCATTCATTACCTCCCAAGAAGAACTTAATATGTGATAAAACAATGGGTTTTACCATTTTTTGAGTTATTAGTTGATCTTCAACAACCCAATCCTCACCCAAAAAATCAAACCAAACAGCAAGTAAATAAAGCCAAGAATAATTAAATAGACTATCCCTTCACGTTTTATATAAGTATAGATTGTGGTGAAGTCCTTGAAGAGTGCTATGGTAAACCCTACTTTGCAACTTGAGTTTGGGTGCTTAGAGAAGCAAATCTAGCCTTCTTCCTAAGTTGTAGACACCCTCCACCCCTTCATTTTTGGGTCTATACTTTGCAAGGTAAATCATTATCTTCTCCTTCCATTGTTTTTGTTGCGTTTTGTTCTTATTCTCTTCCCCTTTTGCATGGTCAAAGTTGTGCAACCACTACCTCTCTATGTGTTACGAGTTTTAATACCCAAAATTTTTTGTTGTTTTCCATTCAAATTTCATTTTATTATAAGGGTTAGTTAATGTTAGTTGCGTGAACTTGGGGGTCAAGGTATTCAGGCTTATGTGTCAAATGTCTCCAACAAGAGTCATGCATGCTTACTTTTTTGTCTTGCTAAACTCAGGTCAGTATTTGAATATCTACAAAATTAAAGCCTTTTTTATATAAAAAGAGAAAGAAAGAATGCTAGCTTATGTTGTGTTTTGACGTGTATTTGTTCTTGGACACAGCCCAACTCGAAAAGATTGAGGCACCCCTCTAGATATATGAATTATGACACATTTTCTGTCATTTGGCCATTGCCTTTGGGATTTAGCATGGGAGATGCTAATACACACGGCTTGCATGCAAATCCCTCTCATTCTTTTAAAAGAAGAAGATCGCTGTCGGACTGGCCAATGAGAATACGGGCAAAACCATCAACATGGGTGAGATTTTTTCATTTTAAGAGAATAGAATCGTCATTTTACTGATCCTGTGTCTAAGGACAAAATCGTCTTTTCGTCATAGAATTGTCATCACGAGGTCAAGACAATTCACGTTCCGTATGACTTGGATTGGTTCCGAGGCGCTGAGACCCTTGAGGAGTGAGAAAGTCTCTAAGGACGGGTCTCGTCTCGAGTCTCTAGTTTCTCTGTCCGCTTGAAGCGCCTGCCGCCATCTTCATTCTTTACGCAGACAAACCAAACAGCACGTCAACATCTGCTCTTGTAACGAAGCTTTCGATCCTATTCCCTCTCTCTCTCTCTCTCGCTCTTTCTCTCTTTTTCTCTTTCGTTGCAGAAACTTTAGAAGCTAGGAACGCAGAGACAGAGAAGTCTCAAATCTCAAGCCGCCATCTCTTCTGTTTTCTCATTTTCCTTCTCTGTTTATGTCGTTAATGGTGATGGCGGGAGCGTCAGCAGCAGCAGCTACTACGGAGATTAATCTCCGCTTTGGAATGCCGTTCTTGAACGGTTCGGATCATCTGTCTTCGTTGAGAAGTGTCAGTTCATCATTCTCTATTCAAATGAGGAGGAGTAGTGAAAGAGGATGTTATGGTGGGAAGAACGATTTCTTCCCTGGCTTATCGATGAAGACGACGGAGGAGGACCATATTGTTGATTTGGGGTCAGTCAACGTTGCTTTGGATCTTGTAAGTGTTCGTTTTGATCGAAAGCTTTGTATTTGTTTCTTTTTCAGTATTTATGTGTTTGGTTTGAGCGGATGGAAATTGGTTAAACCAAAGGTGGCAAGGTGCGAACTTGTTCTTAATTAAAAGAGTTTTCAAAGTTCGCTGGTTAAAAAATACCGAATTGCGCTGTTAGAAGGGCTAATTTTACATTTTTTATTTTTTTTTTAAGAAAGAATAATCTATTTCCGTATTGCTGGAAAGATTATATGGGAGCTGAGATCAACTCCTAGCCTCATTCACCTGGTTTCTCTCTAGTTGTGGACACTGGGCTCTGGGGCGGAGTTTCGTGATGGAGCTGAACTTGGTTATATTTATTTTTCACTTCGTGATTAGTTTAGTTCGGCTAGACAGTTCTCATAAGTGCATGCAATATAATATTCTATGTGTAGCTAGCCCTTTGCTCCTGCAGTGACTAGCAGATTTGGTGATCCCAAATTATTGTCCTTGTTATGTTGAATACAAGCCATATAGGAATATTCAGTTGAAATGGAAGATCATGAAATGTGAAGTTGAGTGGGCATCCCTGTATGAGATCAATGAGAAGTGGCATACTTTGTGAACGTGTTTGACTTAGTTAAAATGGTGATAGAACTCTTCTCCACATAGTTGTCAAGGCGTTGCCTAAGCATTCAGGTGCCTTGGTCGCCTTGCGTCTAGGCCCCCCTCCAACGCCTTGGGTTGCCTAGGTGTGTTCCTACAAATAAACTCTCATATGATGGACCAAAGTGGGAGTGGATTCTTTTTATTGTCTGTAGCATTACAGTTCAAGGATGACATCTACTATTTCCAGTTTACCGACTGAAACTTCACAACAGATTTTAGAGGCAATCAATCTCAAGATATTTTTAACAGAAAACAGGGGATGAGGGTTGGGCCTACTCAACTTAATATACATGCTGTTATTTGATTTTTATCTGGATACTACAAATAAAGGATGCAACTACTCAAGGAAGATGTAAAACTGTTTTTCAAGGTTCATGGATTGGATCCCTTTGGTATTATGATCGCATTGAGAAGTTCTTGAATAGTAATAAAGAGGCTCATAATATCTGACTTCTAATGGTCCACATTTAGTGGTGCAGGCTAGTAAAGCTTAAAGGTCCTGGGTTGAATTGACCCTCGTCAGTTTCAGACAACATTCTGTTTCCTCTAAACAAGCTTTATTTGGGCTTTGATTGTCCATAGCCTATATATTCCACTCCATTTTTCTATGTTCTTACTCAACTTTATCTTGTTTGGCAGCAGTTATGGCAATGGTTTGAATAAAATTGGGATATGTCCCTGTTTCTTTGCTGTAGGGCCGTAGGGGGTATCAATCGGCTGGTTCGGTCTGGTTTCGGTCAGGCTGAATCCTTTCTCGTCCTTAAGCTGGCATTCGACATCCCCATTCACCCCTGGTCGTTCACTGGTTGTGTTTCCCATTCCTATTGGATGGCATCTATAAATGCTTCTGAATATTTCTATGGATTCCTAAAGTATTTTTGTTCAAGTATCAGAATAGTATTTGTGACTTTTAGTTGCATTATGAAATTGATGATGTAGGCCATTAGTTGTATTCATTATGCTCTGAATTGTCATGCTATTCTGATTTATTTGTTTTAGCATTCAATATATAACCTTTGTTATTTTTAAGTTGTTTAGAATAAGGTGAACTCTTCTTTTGGCCTTCAGTCGAGCAATAATAATTCGGGGGGAACAAGTATATGTAAAAATGCTCAGAGAAAAACGAAGATAGTTTGTACGATCGGTCCTTCTACGTGCACACGTGAAATGATATGGAAATTGGCAGAAGCTGGAATGAACGTGGCGCGGTTAAATATGTCCCATGGAGATCATGCTTCACACCAGAAAACTATTGATCTGGTTAAAGAATACAATGAACAATTTGAAGACAAGGTTATTGCCATAATGCTTGATACCAAGGTATGTTGAGTGCTTACAACTTTTACATTATTGTTTTCTGATTCTGCAACTCAACTCGACTAAACCTTATCGCAATTTAATGGGGTCAGCTTCATGGGTCCTGTTTTCTGAATATCTCCCCTGAAATAATTATCTCAAGCTCTAGTCATAAAATTGGAATGATGACTTGCAAACATGTAGACTTGCTTGAAATACCAGCTTGGCTCCCTCCCCATTCCACCTTGGATATGCAAGATCTTTCTGCTTTTAGTTTGGTTCTTGCCATGTTCGGCCAATACTTCACCTTTGGTGGATATGACAATACATAGAGAGAGAGAGATGTCTCATGTTTTTCTTGTGAACAATCCAAATAATGTAGTGAAATGGTCAGAGCGATTGGGCGAGAATTTGATCTTTGTCAAAGTATAGACCTCTTGGAATGAATATTTACTTCCTAAGAAGGTTTTAATGGGAGAACCGAAGAAAGCATACTTTAATACTTTAGGAAATGTCCTTGCATCTTTAATCCCTGTCTTACAATGCCTCTCTTGCATGAATTTGTCATATTTTGTGTTACTTGTTACAGAAGCATTGGATATAGCATACTACCTTACCTGCTCATTACATAAACTCTTGGAGAACCATAATGCAGTATCTAAATATTGCATTAAATGTTGCATGACTATTACTGTCTTATACACACCTTCTGATGTTTTTTGCCTACTTAACTGTTATGTGTCTAGTGGGGCCCACTCTAGTGTGTGGGCGCTAGATTGGGCCAGCCTAGTAAGGGATAGGTTAAAGGACTTGATTTAACGCGTTCCATCAGCTTCGGAGCTTTTGGCGTATCGGTCAAGTACCTAACATTTGGTATCAAAGCTGGGCACCACATCACGGGTTCGAGTCATAGAAAGGGCTACCTGGAGTAGAGTGAAAGCCGTCAAGAAAGGGCTACCTGCCGCCAGACAAAAACCTTGGAGCAGAGTGGAGCCGCTTGGAAAGGGCTACCTACCGCCAGAGTGAAAGCTGCCTAGAGTGAGAGCCGCCAAGGATGACGGCTGTGGAAGCTTGGTGGTCTGTTATGTGCTTAGTGGGGCCCACTCTAGTGTATGGGTGCTAGATTGGGCCAGCCTAGTATGTGATAGATTAAAAGGCTTGATTTAATACGTTCCATCAGCTTCGAAGCTTTTGGCATATCGGTCAAGTACCTAACAATAACTGTGCATGATGTTAGTAAATATGTCATCCTATACATAAATATCGTTTTTTTTTCTTAAAATAAAAACTTCTTTTTAATGAGCTATGAAATTTTATCTTGTCTAATACACATTTAATATTGTAAGTGTATTAAAAGATTAGGTCACATTCCTCAGAGGGAAAAAAGAAAAGAAAAAGAACACACACATGAAGGAGAAAGGAAGGAGAAAAAAAAGTTTCTTTCCCTGAGTCAGTTTTTTTTTTTACTGCTGCTGGTTGTAAGTTTGTTGTAATATCAGAAAGGGGTTCACTTATTTTGATATATTTATATATATATCATGTAGCTCAGATAACTGGCAAGTAGATGCTTCCAGATATGATGGCCATTCTGCCAATCATGGGATTCAAGATAATGAAGAAAAAAATGGGTCTGAAGTGTTCACAAATGCCCAAATTGATAGATGATGTTCTTTACGTATGTGGTTCGCAGAGTAAAGATTTTTATTTTCCTTAGTATCTGTGGCTCTTTGAAGTTTGTGTCTGGCTTGCAGCATGTTGTTGCTTAATGGCTCTACACTAAAGCCCCTAGCAAAAGAAGGGATGCCTTGGATCTGCAGCTTCTTGTTGAATTTTCTTTCTAAACCTTTTTTGTTGTATAGAAGTAAGATATTCTGTGGGAGAGGAGAAAACAATAGAGCAAGTTTATTTTCCTCTTTGCATCTTTGCATGTCCATTTCCTGTGTATAAACTCTGGTTGTAGCTCTTTATGTAAAGGAATACTTCATTTGGTCTGGGAAAATGCTGTGTATTGTATTACCACTTTTGGCTGAACGGTTGGAACATTTTAAAAAGGTACAAAAAAATAGTCATACAAAGACAGCTTGCAAGAATTGAGTTTACAACCTGTCACACTTCATTGCCAGGACAGTGCATCCAGACCAAATGGATTAATTGAAAATTGAACTACTTTATAGTAAAGTTTCTTACAATTTATACAATGAAGTTGTGAGGCAAACACAAATCTTGACGTCATAGTTGTCATCGCGACAAGGCGATCCAAGGTGGTGACAGAGGCAAAAAAAACCAAGGCGCCTGTCTAAGCGTCTCCTAGGCGACCTACGAGGAAAGGGCCTCTGGATGGCTAGGTGGAGACTAGGCGATGGCTTGACAACTATGGCTGACATTAATAATAAATACCGAATGGTAGATGAAAGTCACCAGATTTGCAGTGATTAATCCAATTCCCGTCAAAAAATGGAAGAAGAATTTGGCTAATCATGTCGAATTTATAATGAATTCGATGTTGGTCTATCAAGGTAAGAGAGAGGAATTTTTTAATTTCATTTGAAGATCTTATTCTCGGTATTCATATTTTCTCTTGAATTGAACATGTTATTTATAATGGCTTGGGGAAAAAGAACGAAAAAAGATATCACAAACCATGATAGATAGTTGACAAGAACATCATGAACCGTAGTGCTCATCAATTACCCTACGTTTGGAAGGCATCTCTGGACCATCTTCTTTCCAGTTTGTCTTCCCCTTCATATGAGAACTTTTACTTGTAATGGCTAAAAACAGTAATATCCCATAAATACCGTACTAAATATTACTCTATTATTTAATACATGATATGAATTTAAATAGTGAACGCAATATAAATAAGTGAGGGTAGAGGCAGGGAGAGACTATTGAGATGGATCTGAATAGAAACAGTTATATAATTGTGGAGTTTTTTTTTTTTTTTGGGGGGGGGGGGGGGTGTGGTGGGTTGTTGAATTTATGTAATACATATTTACAGCTACCTCATTGAGAGGCCAGAGAGGGTGACAGAAAGAGGAAGTGCTCATAGATAGTTTCTTGCCTAAAATTGAGAATGGGAGAGGAAGAGAAACATGACAGAGTGTAAAGAGTATAGGTGTCAAAATTATTTTATGACTGAATTAAGGGGGATAGAGATGGAGAGAGAAGATGGTTTTTGATCCTATTCTCTGTTATACTGATTTTGGAAGATTCTTTCTATCTCCTCCAATATAAAAAAATGCAGGCCAGGTGTTGTACATTTATGGAGTTACCATATATATATATATATATCTGTGTGTGTGTATTTTGTTTGAGAGCATAGTTATGGTTTCTACTATTTCAATATGTTGAGGAAATAATAAATTGAGTGCAAATTAATTTATTTAAAGGCAGCAGCTGTTGGCCTGACCAAGCCTGAGACTCCCCCCTTCTTTTCTTTTCATGGTGGGTGGGATTACTTTTAATATGGATAGGGTTGCATTTGGACGTTCTTATGAGTTATGACCTAACTGCACTGATCCTGCCTGAGATCTGATGTCAGCCTTTTCTATTTTCTCCTTTCCAGCTTATGAATTTACTAACCCAATAATCTGAAGCCCACTTCAACCTGGGGCTGGTACTTAGAGGTTGTTATCCTTAGTGTTCAACTAGAAACAACCCTGGCACACCTCTACATACATTTTGTTGTATATTCTTTGACTATGAACTGTAAGTGGAACTGTGATTAGATTATGCATAAATCTTGTGGTGCTCACTGGTCAGACTGTCTTGATTTAGGATGGTTAAGTTAAATCGGTTTCATCAGCTGCCGAACAAATTTTTTTTCTATTTTAAATAAGGGTGAGAATTTTTTTTTTTTTTTTTAGGGGGGTGGGAAGAACTAATAAGGTTGGGAGTTTTTACCAAACAAGAAAACAGTGATGCGAGTACGATATCTTGGAGATTTAATAACCTCATTCATCTAAACCTACTAATCTACTTTACTCTTTTGATATATTTGTATTCCACCTGAAGAGATTTAATAGAGGGTGGGCCTTGGTGCAACGGTAAAGGTTGCTCTATTGTGACCAAGTGGTCACGGGTTCGAGTCTGGAAACAGCCTCTCTGAGAAAGCAGGGGTAAGGCTGTGTACATTATGACCCTCCCCAGACCCTGCAGTGGCGGGAGCCACTTGCACTGGGAACACCCTTTTTCTGAAGAGATTTAACGACTTCATGAATTTATACCTTCTCATGGCCATCATTAAGTGTGATGGTGGGAGCTCAGCCTGCAAGCCTGAAGACACAGGTTTGAGTCTGAGGGCGGCCGATTCGTGCAAAATATGCCGAATGTTAGGACCTCCCCCAATCCACTGCCCCTGGGATCCCGTGAAATCAGGACATGCACCAGGTTGCTGCTACTTTTTTTATACTTTTATTTTTCTTTGTAATGTGTATGAACCAAATTATTTGGATTAGAATATTGCCACAAGTGTTCTGTTACGTTCTTTGCAAGTTACAATCAGATATATTACTTATTTTTTCACTTTTTTCCATAAAAGAATTGCTGTGTCATGCTAGAATCTTCTTCATGTAGGGCCCTGAGGTTAGAAGTGGAGACGTGCCACAACCAATTTTGCTCAAGGAGGGACAGGAATTCAATTTTACCATTAAAAGAGGAGTCAGCACCGAGACCTCTGTTAGTGTAAACTATGATGACTTTGTGAATGATGTTGAGGTTGGGGACATACTACTGGTTGATGGTAAGTGTTGTCACTGTTAACAAAACATGGTGCAACCCCCAAAAAAAATGTTACCAGGGAAATTCAGTTATATTTCCAACTAATTAAATCTTTTATGCTGTGTCTGATTGGATGTAAACGTTGCAAAGTAAAATGAAGTAAAAAGAAAAACAAATGGAAAATTCTGACTAAAATAGAAAACTATTGTGTGACTAACTTAAATGTTTACTAAATAAAGGAACTAAAATTTTCAACTAGATTCTTTAGATTTTTCTAGAAAAAATATATCAAAAGAAATATTTTACATCACTTTTAAACTACAATATGAAATATCACTACTTTTAGATCATGATTTTTATATTTCCCTTGAAGTTAGAAAATTTTACCTCCAATTACATTGAGGTCAAAGGAAAAACATTTTTTGGCCAGACCTTACATGACTATGCTTCTAATTCTACTTCTTTTTGTACCATCCATGTTGAAAATAATATTACACTTTCTCTCACATGAAGCTTGTCTAACTTCTATTTTGGATGCCCATTTAATCTCTCAATGGGCTACGGATAACTGAACTTGTAGTGGTCCAAGCCTACATTGCATGGGTTTGGCTTGTTAAGTTAAATTAGGTTAATCTCATGCTCAGGGAAAAGCACAGTGGATGGCATAAGTGATTTACTGTCTCCTCTCTAACCATGCACTTGAGATAAGGTCCATATCTGTATCCTTTTCTGCATCATATCTCCTATTAATGGGGCTAGAACGCACTAAACAGAAAGTATTATACCCAACCCACAATTAGGACCGTTGACCAAGTATTACAATAGTATAAGTAGCTTGATAACTACAGTAACCAGGGTTTGGATTGATCTTAAGTGCAGGCCTCGTATAGTGATATGATAACAGTGTCCTCAAATAATATGGTAATCCAATGGTTGGATTAGTAATTACAGCAGGGGAAACAGAGTAGAACCTATAGAACTCAAATTTAGCAACTATTGAGATCTCACAACCTGCTGGACAAATCAGCAACTACTTTGGAACTAATGTAGGGTCTGGTTAAATGGAGTAAACCTCCAAATTTCACAGCCAACTGATGGCTAGATTGATAGATATGATCAAAGGTCTGAAATTAGAAGGTGAGAACAGATTCAATAACTTACCAACTTTTAGCAGAACCAACCATTAGATGAGGCTGAGATTTGGGTCGATGGAAGGTCTCCAATAATGGAATCTGCTAAAGACAAGGGATCACTGCAGCAGCAGAAAACTCCAGATATCATCAATTGAAGGGCTTGAACCAGGCAATGGATAATCCTACGCTTTTGGACTAGCTTCTTAACCCGCACTTGTCCACGGTGCGAGAACCATTGCCTACTTGTCACTGCATCCAGGCACTGATGCGGCGCGTTGCTTAGAGGGGATGCCGTAGGCAACCATCTTTTTTTCATAACACCAAAAGATGTATGGCTAAACGTTGATGCCAAAGCATCACAGAATCAGCAGTGTTATTGTCACTACGCCCACACACATATGATTGAGCTGTGGTAAAAAAAAGATGGCCTGCGTTCAAGAAGATAGAGCCCTGTCTCCTCACGCCCACTTCCAATAATCCTCTTTGTCACCAAATCTTGAAAAAGACAATGAGAAGGAAAGAAGGTGACACAACAATTAAAGGATTGGGTTAAGTGACTTGCAGATAGGAGGTTAGTGGCAAAGTTTGAAACATGAGGAACATAGTCAAGATATATAGAAGAGGTAACCTGTACACTACCCTTACCAGAGATAGAGGAAAGAGAACCATCAACGACTCTAACCTTATTCCTACTAGAGCAAACAGAGTATGAGTCATAACATTGCCAATCATGTGATCGGTGGCTCCAGAATCAATGACCCAAGAAATGGAAGTAACTGAGGTAGAGGCCTGCAAGGCTGGAGCCGAAGAAAGTGGCTGATCTGAAACTGGGGTTGTGAAGAAGAGCTACCCAACTCTGACATAACCCATCAAAAAGTTGCAAGATCTTCCCTTGTGAGGGAACTGTGGTCTGCCTGTAGTCCATATAGATACCCCTGGGTTCAGTTTCAGCCATCATGAAGTGTGCTCTAGCTTCCCCTCTCCTGCCACCATGCATACCAGTAAGTGCAAGTCTAGGGGGACAGCCATGAAGTATCCAACAAGTCTCCCTAGTGTGCCTGGGTTTGCCACAATGGTCACATCTTAGCCTATCTCTATCATCCCCACGGTTTGGCCCTTGGCCTCTTCCTCCACCATATCAATCACAGTACTAAAAAAAAATTCCACCAAGTAAACAAACCATAAACCTTTAAGAAATTTGAATCAAATGCACACTTCAAAGTGTGGGTTCATCCCATTACAACTCATAGGACCCAATTAGGGTAACTCACCAACAACCAACCATAGTTTTTTTTGGTAAATAAGTATATTACCGAACCCCGAGAGGGGGCAAGGAAGAGAGAACAAAAATAACAAGAAACGGGAAGGGAGAGAACAAGAAGGAAAAAAAAGGGGGGGGCAATCAACCAGCCTACGCAGAGGAGGAAGACCGCAAAAGGGTAATATCAAGGCCCCAAAAAGTCAAAATATGCCTGTTCCTAGGGTTATCCGTGGAATGCTCTGACGGATACAGCTGAGCTTGGAAGATACATCGAAGGAGATGGCTTTCCAAATCACATCAAACGATCTAGATTTGGAAGTCCATCTCCTGAGGTTCCTTTCCATCCAGATATGGTGAATAGCAGCGCTAAAAACTAGCTTCCCGATAGTGTCGCAAATGGAGTTCCCAGGAAAAGACTTGAGCAACCAGAGCCATTGGCGGTCAAAACTCCGGATCCTTCTACTACGCGGGCAGATAGAGGACAAAGCCTTTTTCCAAATGGTGGAGGTGAAGGGGCAGTCAAAGAAGAGATGAGAGATATCTTCACGGCCAATCCAACAAAGGTTGCAAGAGGGGGGGGGCGGGGATAGTGCGGTGTATGAGGAAGGCTTGGGTAGGCAGGCAAAGTCTGAGGGGTCTCCAAACGGTTTGGCTATGGCGGGGGATGTGGCCTTTGAACCAGACTAAGTTGTGCCAGGGGACAGAAGGGCTAGGGTCTCTGGAAAGTTTCCAAGCAGAAGAGGAGGAGAAGAGACCATTGGGGGAGGGAAGCCAGATGACCATATCCGCGCGAGGGGGGTTAGAGTGCTGCAACGGGGGAAGGGTTGCCCAGATCTGAGAGATGATGCCGGGGTTGAGGAAGGGGTGAGGTTCAAGAACCAGAGGAGATGAGGGAGGAGACAGGGGCAGCCTTGGGGAGGCCAGAGGAATAGATGGCTCTGGGACCAAGAAGGTTATAGAGGATCCCTAAAGGATGCCAAAGGTCAAGCTAGAGAGAGGTGGAGATGCCGTCAGCAATGGAAGAGGAGATTCCACGAAGGGCAAGGGGGCGAAGGGAGAGGCTCTTACGCCAAATCCAAGAGGAGTCAGCAGGGATGGAGATAGTCCAGATGGAGTCAGATTTAAGGAGATGAGAATGGACCCAGGAAACCCAGATAGAATCCTAACGGGAAGAGATTCTCCAGAGGAGCTTAAGGATGCTCGCCGTGTTGGAGTCACGGATGCGGTGGAGGCCCAGACCACCCTCGGATTTTGGGAGGCAGATGGACTTCCAACTGACAGGGTGGAGAAATCTGGGGGTATCAGTCTCCTTCCAAAGGAAGGTGCAGAGGATGCGCTCAATGGCCTTGATGGTGGAGTTAGGGATGTTAAAGATACTTGTCCAGTAGAGGTAGGAAGCTTGGAGGACCGAGCGGATACATTCCAGTCTTCCAGGCTCCTTGTTCGCCTTGGGCGCCCATGACGGTGTCGCCTTGCTTTTTGATCCTCTAAAACGCCATGGTTGCCTTCCCGCCTTGATAACTATGCAACCAACACTAGATTGCGGTCAAACATAGCATTTTAGATGAAAGAATGAACAAATAACTGAATTTGGCGGTACCTGTCAATCCATGGGGAAACAAGTTGTACTCCAACCACTCAAACCTTCAGCAACCGAGGCAATGGTGGGTTGAAAGGGACCCTTTGGGCGATTCTAACAAGCCTGGTTCCACCTTCAAGCGATGTTTGATAAGAGAGAAAGAGGGTCTGAACTCTGAACCAAAAGTCTGGCAGTACCCCCTGTTTTTTTCCCTTGTTCTTCAATCTGTCTTCACAGCTTCAAATCTTCTCCATTAAGTCTTCTAGTTGATGAGGGAACACCTTAAGAAGGTCATCTTACATTCTTACATAGTACAGCCTATATTGGAGCCCTCTACTCTTCTAGGGTTCCAAAAAAGAGGCACAATGGAGATACAAGCTGCTGGTTGACTCTCAAACCAGCTCTGATACCAAGTTCAAAGTAATGGAAGAGATTAAAGTGAGAGAAGAGAAGAGGAGAGGAGAGGATGAGAAGAAGAAGAAATCGATTTATGTAATTCCTCATATTATAAGCAACAACAACAACAACACAGCCTTATCCCAACTAAATGGGGTCGGCTACATGGATCCTTTCAAAAACAAAGGGGGAGAGAAATCGATTCTCTCCCCAAGACATTGCATGCACTCTTTCTCTCCTTCCCTTTGGTTTTTCTTGGTGACTTTTCTTGAGCTGTTGTGAAGGGTATTTTATAATTTTTTTCACCACTGAGGTAAAAGGAAATTATTTATGTTCACATTATGCATTCTGATGGTTTGTGAAATTTGTTCCCATTGGACCCAAAAAAAAATTTTTAATTTGTTCCCAATGTTATGATTGCTGCAAAGTGCATTCATGTTTTGACAGAATTTGAATGTGTGCTTGATATGTCAACTTTGTGAATCCCTTTTAATGAGTTATTTTATTCGCTGTGATAGGAGGAATGATGTCATTTACAGTAAAGTCAAAAACAAAGGATTTGGTTAAATGTGAAGTTATTGATGGTGGGGAACTCAAATCAAGGCGTCATTTAAATGTCCGCGGAAAAAGTGCAAGTCTCCCTTCAATAACAGGTCACCTTTGGTTTCTGCTTTGGGAGAATGTTTATGTACATATTTATTCTTCACTCATCTATTATTTCCTTTTGTGCTTATAATGAAATATCTACTCTAGTATAAATGCTTGTGCTGTGACTTCTATTTGTACAGAAAAAGATTGGGAAGATATCAAGTTTGGGGTGGACAACAGAGTTGATTTCTATGCTGTGTCTTTTGTAAAGGATGCTAAAGTAGTCCATGAATTGAAAGACTATCTCAAAAGTAAAATTTCTCTATCTATGTTATTTCCCCCCCAATTTTATGTGTATTTCCACTGTTCTTGGGAAGATTCATAAAATAAATTTTCTGTTGTAGGCTGCAACGCGGATATTCATGTCATTGTTAAAATAGAAAGTGCAGATTCCATACCAAATCTTGATTCGATAATTTCAGCATCTGATGGGGTAAGATGTCTTTGAGGTTGACACTACCACTCCTATTCTCTTCTCATGCGGTCAAGTGTCCATGAGAGTCTATGAATGAATTATTTATAATAAATTTATATCTTATGTTGAAATGAAAACTGAGTCTTCAACATGCGAAAGAACTATACAGTGATTGGAATAATACTGCTTCTCAAGTGGTTTTCATCTTCTCTTACTGATAGGCAATGGTCGCTCGAGGAGACCTTGGAGCTGAACTTCCAATCGAAGATGTTCCTTTGTTGCAGGTATTATTATTTTATTCTTTTTGGATAGTAAATCATATCTCATTTATTGTCCAAGATGTTTTCAGTTTCTTTGCTTTCGCTTTTTTCTAAAATCAGCTGTAGTAGTATAGTGATTGTGTGCTAGCAGTCAGTTGTAAAACATATGGAACATGGTCTGATAAATATTCTAGTGTGAGTTTTGTGGAGTATAACCAACCAGTTTTTTCCAGAGTCTGATTAAGTTTCATGACACACTCACATGATTTTGTTGATAAATAAGTTCATTGATAAAGTTGATTTGAAAGTAGTTGTAGATTATGAAGAATGAACAAGATCATAGCTAAAATAGGTGCTTTTCTATTGGAAAGAGTGAGAGGAAGCCAATGCCGGGAGACCTAGGTTGAAAGAGGATTCGAATTAGAGTATGAAACATTGTAAATGCGATTTTAAATTATGGTTGTTCGACTCCTAGGCATGACCTAGGCGATCAGGGGGTCTAGGTAATACTTGCATACACAATGGCTAAGTTAGCACATTGCCCCATTGGCAATCAGATTGCACATAGGTTGCCTTTTAGCTTGGTGTCTACTCAGCTAATAAAATGTTGTATATAGGGAGTTGGGGACTGTCTGAATGACACCTCTATAGGTGTATTTAGAACATGTAACCTTATTTTGATTGCCCCTTGTCTTATTTCCAAAATTTATTTAAATTAGGAGTAAAAAAGGGTTTTCAAAATAATTTGAAAGTGACTTACCATTATGTCATTATCAAAAGCTGTTATTGTGTTTCATGTTTTTCGAGTAGACATGTGAAACGATACGATTTTACCCTCAGTGAAAGAAAAAGTGTGTCATACTAAGAGCCTAAGAGGGCAACAAAATAAGGTTACAAATTATTTGACATCTTTAGGGGTGTCAACAAGAAAATCCTATTATATATAGAGAAAGGCTCTTTCAGCCTACGGCGTACACTACGCCTCCTCACATGAGTTATTATATTGAATTTTTTTAAAACAATAATGATTAAAAATTCAGTGTGAGGGTGTAGAGAACCCTCTCCCCCCCCCCCCCCCAAACACACACACACACACACACACACACATATATATATAATTTTATTTATTTATTTATTTATTTGTTTATATATATATATTTTTTTTTGGGGGGGGGGGGGGAGGAGGTGGTACATACCATCATTTTCACATGTGGAAAAAATAAGGAACTAAGCAAAATCGATTTTGATTCTCTTCCCAAAGTTTTTAGGTACTCAGCAAACACATATTGTATAATAATATAATGGCTTGAAAGTTTCTCATGACATGAAATTGATCAAACAGGAGGAGATCATTAGAAAGTGTCATAGCGTGCTGAAACCCGTCATAGTAGCGACGAACATGTTGGAAAGCATGATAAATCATCCAACTCCAACAAGGGCAGAAGTATCTGACATTGCAATAGCAGTAAGAGAAAGAGCTGATGCAATCATGCTCTCTGGTGAAACCGCACATGGGAAGTAAGTTATCATGGTAACATGTAATGGATGTAAACCTTTGTCCCCCCCCCCCCCCCCCCTTCCCCCTCTTTTTAAATCAATAAACTTTCCTGGGACTTGCATTTCCTTTATTGTTGATTCAATTTTTCATTTCCTGTGAATCAAGGAAGTCAATTTCATTCAGAGTCCAAAATAAATAATTTCATAAACTTAACAGATTGTCATTTGAGTTAGTTTGATCAAAATTGTCAGCTTAAGCTGTCTGTTTGCAACAGAAATGTTTTAGGCTTTCTTAAAAAACAGTCCAACCTTGCTGCCACCCCAGAGAAAGACAAAGAAAAAACATACAATACTTGAAAAGTTCACCCTGGAACATTCAAGCTTACATTCTGATTTCTTCCACTGAAAACAAAGAAATCATTTTAAATTCTGCTCATATTTTGTAGGCTATGCTTATATTTTGTATACTCATCTAAGACAAGAAAGAAATCTAAAAACAGAAAAGTCATATCTAAGTTAACTGCACTCTGCATCTAAACCAGATGTAACAGCTAGGCTTGTGCAGGGTCAGCCAAGATTCGAAGATCTGCCTGTCCAAATAGGCGAATATAACACAGTGGATCTTCCAATCCACTAACAAGATTGGATCTGATCCAAAGTGGGTTCTCTGATCCTGGTAGTGGATCGGCGATCTCTTATGGATTGGGTTGGGTTCAGTTGGGACCAATCGAAACCCCTATCCCTTAATCTTTTGGGTCAACTACAGTCTTTGACAACAGAAGGCCTGCCCAGGGCCTGGCCTGGTCCAGAAAACAACAAACCCAGCCTTATCCCAACTTAATGGGGTCGGCTACTGGCCTGGTCCAGAAAATGTGATATAAATATCAAAATAATGGTATTGATATTTTTATATGGCATATATGTAATTGCTTTTTTCTTCAAAAGAAAATGTAATTAACATGTCTTCTCTATTTCATACTTTGCTTATTAATGTATGTTTGGGAAAGTTAATTGTTATATTCAATTTCTTATATATGCATATGCTTAAGCCTGTTTTTAGTTTTAGTTCAGCTTGGTCTTAATTTACTTGGGCCTGCAATTATCATGCCAATCCAGCAGTGGGCCTCTCGGCCTGGGCCAGATTCTGTCCAATAACAGTTTGGGGCATGTTATGGTGGGTGGATGCCACTTATTGCCACTCCATTATCTTTTACTTGTTTGTACTATTTTTTTTTCTTGAATGACTCAAAAGTATTGTTTTCCCCCTATTTTTGATTTTCCATTATTATTCCACCTTCTGCAAGTTCAGACAATTTTCCTGTTGAACTGCTTTGGCCAGTTAGATACTTGAAACATGACTTCATTATTCTCCGTTCATACCTTTACTTATGTGAGGATATGAATTGTCAGTAAAGAATGTAGTATGTTTTTGTGTGTGGTTTGTGTGATTACACTTTCATAAAAAAAAGTATGTTTTTGTGTGTGTACTATACCTTCTCCTTGAGCTTACTTAGGCGTTTTTTTATGAACTTCAGGTATCCATTGAAAGCAGTTAAAGTAATGCACACGGTGGCATTGAGGACTGAATCAAGTCTGCTGAACAGCAATACTGCTCCGACTCATTCTGTTGCCTTTAAGGTATGAGAAATGACATGGAGTGGCTTGCTGCTTCCATGTTCTGCAATATACTCTAGGATGAGCATTTCAGTATATAATTTGTTGTAATTGAAAATTATCATTCTGGCTTCAATGGATTTGGAACTTGAACGAGGACTACTGCAAATTAACTAGTTGTGATGGTCCTCACTACTATTTATGCTAAATTATTTCTTAAATAAAATATCTTTAATGACCTTCTTTGAATGTTCTCACAGAGCCATACAAGTACCATGTTTGCTTTCCATGCAACCACAATGGCAAAAACCCTTGGTACTCCTATCATTGTCTTCACAAGAACAGGATCCATGGCTGCACTTTTAAGCCATTACCGGCCATCTGCAACGATCTTTGCCTTCACAAATGTGTAAGTTCCTTTAGAAATCAGTATCATCCCGTTTCATTTTTTATTTGGAGTGGATTTTGATGACCTGGATGCTATATAGATGGCTCCATCTGGTTGCAAGGGGAATCAAGGGAAGGGAAGTGAAATTAAGTCAAAAAATATAAAAGATCTTTTGTAATCATTACCTAACATGATTGTCTAACTTCAAATCATTCTAAATTTGATTATTAAATTTTACTTTGCGATCCATTCCCTTCAATTTGAAAAGTAAAATAAATATTACATCTGAAAGGTCAAATTACTAAGTATGGTAAGAATTTTAAGTTAACTACACAATCATGGTAGGTAATGATGACAAAAGTTTCCTTTCTCTTTTTCAAAATAATTCTCCTTCCCCTTCCCCTTCCCCTTCCCCTCCCATTACTTGCAACCAGACGGAGCCATAGGACATAGATGTGTGGAAAAAATGCATGTATTCAAACACAGGACCCCAGAAAGTTTGATTTGTTAAACAGCCATGCCCTTATGATGTTTATGTTGTCTAACGTTGTCAAAGTTATGTTTATAAAGTATTTCAAATCTGGCTTGGGAAAGTTTTAAAAAACTTTTTTTCAGATTAAATACTTGAGGAGTATGATCATCAATTGTTAATGCCAAAAGACTGGAATTATTTAAAAAGAAATTGCATTAACATCCTTGCTGATGGATGCCCACTCAGGAAAATGTTGAAAACTGGACGTGTTGTCTTGGCTTCTATTTTAAACCACTAGGAAAAATGATGTAGCATTTTAAAGGCTCATATGCCTCTCCTTTTTTTTCCCCTCTCCATGTTGTGGGGTTGATTTGGCACTGTTCTTGGTTTCATCTTCCTCTTTTCTTTCATGAAATGATTTTGCATAGTAATTGCTCAAATGGTGTTTCCTATTGGGCAGGGAACGGGTAAAGCAACGACTGGCACTCTATCATGGTGTAATGTCCATACATATGCAGTTCTCAGATGACGCCGAGGAGACCTTCTCTCGGGCACTAAATCTTTTGCAGGTATTATACTTGTTCCTTGATTTTCTTCTGAACTTCTTTTTTATGTTTTCTCCATATAGTTGAGATTCTCTTGAAATTTCCGTTCACCAGAGTAAGAAACTGCTGGAGGAGGGAGAGCATGTTACCATTGTCCAAAGTGGATTGCAACCAATATGGCGTAAACAATCTACACATCATATTCAAGTCCGTAATGTCAAAGGGTGAGCCATGTGCTTAGGAGGAGCCAGTTAACCTGAATCAAGATTACTTCTTGATTATTTGTGGTCAAATTAAACATTTTGTGTGTAACTTGCACTTTTGCTTGACATCAAAATGCTTTATGTCACCAAATAGGAAGGAAAACATGGGAAAGATCATGAAATAGAAAGAAAAAAAAACAGAAAATTTTAGGCAGTTGTGCAAATTCATTTTTAAAAAAGAAATGAAATGGCTGATAGAAGTTCTTGGTGTTTCAAAGGACCCCATGAAATTTCTTTAGGGAATGGAAGAAATCTCAAAATTCACTCTTGACTAATTCCTCAATTCATTTGGGTTACTATGCTAAAATACACATATAAGAGAGGTATACTAAAGTAAAATGCATCACAATCTTTTTGAGATTCTTCCTATATGTGTTAAATAAATTTTCTGTTTTAATGCAAGGGGAATGACTGGGAAGGGAACTGAAATTTCCAAACGTAATTTATTATTATAATTTTTTTTGTAGTTATTACCCTACGTGTTTAGGTCATTAACTTCAGATTAGTCCTTGTGTAGTTATTAAATTTCCCTTTACTTTGCATTGAAATCCCTTGAATTTAAAAAGTAAAATAAAAAACAAAAGTTATCATTACATAATATAATTTGAAATTTAAGCAATTTATACAACCATATTAGGTATTGATTGCAAAAACTCTTGTTTGAAAAACTTCACTTCCATTCTCTGTCATTCCCCTTGCAATCAAATGGGGATTCTGATCCTCTACGGCCGGGCAGGTAGTGGCCCACACCTAGACAAGGGCAAAATGACCGCCCTACCCACTGTTTGAGCATCCTGCCCGGGTGGGGGTCCATGTCCGTATCTTGGTGTGGGCAGCACCAAGGCCGCTATCTGCCTGACCGTAAAAGATCCAAATTGACCAGATGGAGCTAGAGAGATTTTGTTTTTATTTTGTTTTTCTTAATTTAATCTCCTTGGAACTGTCTATGGGCTGTTATTATAATTTTTCTCAATGAAAATTCAGTTCGTATATTGAGAACAATTGGTTTTTGCTATGTTGGTAATGTAGTTATCTGCATCGACATTCAATTCGCTTGAAAAAAAAGGTTGTTTAGGGAGTGCCAGGCATGAGCCACTGGCGAGCTTGGCCTCCTATTTTTTTTTTATTGTTCTTTCATATTCAATTATGTAATTTCGAGAGCACAACAGGCATAGCAACGGCTTTGGTATTGCTTTGATCACAAATAACGAATCATAGTAGGGAAATACATAACGTTCACCATGGACTCACATTTGTGAGCCATGACTGACAATCACGTACAGTATAGATTGTGGAAGTTAAAGGTTTCTTTCTCTTCCTCCCCTTCAGTGTGTCTCAAGAGTGGGAATCATGGTTCGTAATCTTGGATCGGATCGGCCGATAACAATCGGATAGGTATTGGTTAAGGCTGATCTTGAGATTAGACCGATACAAGAAGGTTTGTTTGGATTGTTCGTTGGATCGGTCGATCTGATCCGATCCTTGATCGAAATCCAATTGAATATTTTTGAATTGTTTCAAAGTTTTTAAGTTTTTTATTTTATATTTTATATTATCTTGACCGATGCCAACCGATATTGTCCGATCCGATCCGATCCAATCCGATCCTCAAAACACCCACCAATTTTGGCCGATACATGACCCGATTCATAAAAAAAGGATTTTGGGGGGTTTTTGACCGATCCTGGTTGATTTGTACTGATTCGTTCCCGATCCAAAAAGGTTTCGATCATGACCGATACCGAGCCCGATACCTGGATTTTGAACCTTGATGGGAACCGTCAAGCAACAGCCGTTTAGTTATTGACAACCAATGCAATGCTCCCATCAAGAATGGTAATTAGAATTAGGACACTCTAGCTAATTTCCTTAACTAGTTAGTAAATAAAACGAAATGAAAGCTATTTATGATATATTTGGTACGTCACTATTAGTTAATTGGTGATGTGGACCACACACTACACATTCTGTAAGGGAAGACATGTAGCAACGGTGTCATTTATGTGCATCAAACATATTGGGTTGATGAGGCCCCATGGAAACTCTACTAAGTTCTCACTCATGTGGCAAGGTTCAATCCAAAAGCAATTCAGATATGTCATGAGAAGGGTTTCTTTGTTTTTTTTTAATTCTTTTTTAAGGCTATTTTTTCACTTGAAAGAATCAGACAAAGCTTTGGCTGGACGATGCAATAAAGCAGCTGCCATTGTAGGGACAACAAAAAGTAATGAATTAATGTGCTACCCGGAGAGCCCTTTCAATTAAAAAGATGCAGAGGAAAACCCCGGTTTTGAAATGCTCCAAGTAGCAGTTACACTGCAAGAAGCGAAGATCAACATTCTTATTTTTAGAAGCCTTTTGTATCCAAAGTCATCCTTTCATTTCCTTTGTGTTTTTTCCCTTTGAGCTTTGATACAATCAATAGTCGAATGGGTGCAACCGGGCACCGGACTGGGCCATTTTTTTTAAAACCCCAGCTCAATCATATGTCTCCCCTTAAGTAGGCCAGCCCAGCACGAGGTCAGCTGGGATATCTCAGCCCAGGTTATCAAGGCCGAGCTCGTCCTGATTGACCCTAGCAGACCCAATGTATTCTTTGTGTCTGGGCAGCCTATGCAAGGGGGCAGGGTGGACATTGAGCCCACCCCCATGTGCCTGGGCGTAGGCTGCGCTGTGGCACAGAGAACAGCGCCCCTATATTTATACATGAATTAGAGAGAGAGGGTTCTATGAGCAAACAGCATAAAGGAATGCACCAATAAATTTTGATGGAATGGTTTCATACATAGGAGGGTAGAGAGGTCATTTCATGAGAGAGAGAGAGAGAGAGAGATGATGCAAGCAGACCCTCTTATGGCAGCTCAAAGAACCTTTTCCCATATATTTACACATATATAGGATCAGGCTGAGCCAGTCTAGGCTCAAACAGAGGCCTCAGCCTAGGCCCCGCCTGGACATTTTATCCATCGCCCACCCGGGCCTTGTTGGGCTCAGGGCGGGCTGGATCAAACTTGCACCCTAATCATGTCTGTCAAGATCACCATTTACGATATTCAATTATGGGAAAGAGATCGCCACTCGATTGCGCAATGCATGCCACACCTGTGCCCGACACAGGAACACACGAAATGACCGTCACATTCCCTGGAACCCCAGAAATGACCATGGTTGTGACGGTCACTTCGCACGCCCACAGGGGTGCGTCTTTGGCCCAACCAGGTGGTGTTCTATCTCCCTTCAGTTATAATCAAAAAAAAAAAAAAACTTTTGACTGGGACTAAATTCTCCCACCTCACTTAAGTCCCCTCTAAACAAATGGGGCCTTAATACATTTTCACATAATTCGTCCATGATACAGTAGGACATAAGAGTTCAAAACCAGATTATTGCAAAATGTCCATCCTGTGTCCCAAATGTCTTAGGATTTGGATCCTCTCCAATGAACATCCCACCGAATGAGTGCTCAATGAGGCATTCAAAGGCTGGGCTGGTATGCACACATCCTGATGCACCATGCATGCTGACTTGGCATGCATCGGGATGTGTGCCCGGTATCCCAACTGTTGGATTCCTCATTGGGCGATCCCTTCATTGGAGAAGATCCGGATATCACTAGTGCCATGAAAGCAGGGCGTAGATCAAGTACAACTTACTTGGAATAACTTTGTTAACTATCGAAATTCATAAAGATCGAAAAGGTCAGTTATGATATCATTTTGGTGCAACCCACCTTCGTAGGCCCAAACCCATGGCCCAATAACTTTTTGAACTCTTTGATTGTTTGGAAGCATTGCAAGAAACTTATTGAAATTCTTCTTGGCAATGGCTAGCTCCTCCAAGGGCTCCTAAGTCCTATCTCTCTCCCTCTCTCTCTCTCTCTCTTTTTCTTTCTTACTTCCTCTTTATATCTGGTTAGTTATTCCATGTGAAGGTAGCTTTTGAACTCTATTATTATGTGTGAACTTAAAGTTCCTTTGGAGAGTTGAGTGAATATTCTTGTTGAATTAACGAGTACTAAGTCTCCAAGTTATCTATTCATCTTGTATACTATTGCTGGTAGTGAAATACTTTTAATCACATTCTTTTATTTTAATTTTCTTTACCTTCTGAGCTTGCTCTACTTCAACTTGGTATTGGAGTAGGCTCCGATCTTGGAACTTGTCCATTTTTACAATGTGAAGACGAAAGAGAAACCAATGCACAACCACATTACAAGAAGCTGCATTGCGAGATGAAGTGAACCAATTGCAAGATGCAAATGACAACCTCCAACAAATTATGCAAGAGGTTTTGCGATGGTTTTAAAGCTTTCTATTCGATCAAGATGAGATTGTTTTACACTACTTGAACACGTACCCTAGAAGAAGCACACCAATTAATTGGCCATCAAGACTGAAGAAAAATTGAAAAGAAATTCCCTTAGACAGGTTGACAAGGTTTCTAGTGGGACTTCATCAAAAGACAAAAAGATTTTGAGAGTTGAGTGAGTGACCAAATTATTTATCCATCTTGGAATATATGTTATTGCTTATTAATGAAATACTTCCAATCACCTTATTCTATTTTAATTTTCTTTGCCTTCTGATGAGCTTGGTTTACATCACATTTAGGGAACATTAAGTGAGCAATTCATGTGGACAAAAAAAAATACACACAAAATACTAACTCTCTAAAATTACATACAACATTAATATGTCCATTCTATGCCTAGATTATAATGAACAAATGAGATCAGTGGCAATAAGGACCTTGGTGAACACACCTTCCACCTCTTAAAACCCTCTTTACTCAGCCTTTGCTCTAACCTTTCTTTACCTTACAAATTTGGGTCAGGGACAGTAAGTAGGACAGTAAAATATGAGAAAAGGGGTGAAAGAGAGTGAGGGAGAGAAAGCAATGGGAGGGATTTCCTGTCATAGGCTACTCCTTGTTCTTCTAAGATACAATTCTTAACTGATCAATGTCATCACAATCCCCACCTCCCTTCCTCTTTTATTTCTGTAACATGTTGTAGAAGCTAGCTAGAAGAAGACATTGAAAGCTACTAGACACTCAACTTGTCATTCTCATCATCGTCATCGTCGTCGTCGTTGTCATTGTCCATGTCTTGAGATTTTCCTTCCAACTTGATACTCTTGTACCATTGTGCACATATTACATAAAGCACAAGATCAACAATTGTCAAAACTGCTAAGAGGAAGTAAAACCTGTCTAGGTGACCCCTATTAAGATTTCCAGGGATCCATCCTGGCATATTATCTTTAGTAGAGATCTTCATGACAATTGATACAAGTAAGCTGCTCACATAGTTCCCCAATGACATTGAAGTCATGCAAAGAGCACTACCAAAGCTCTTCAATCCATCTGGTGTTTGGTCATTGAAGAACTCCAATTGACCCACATACATGAACACCTCAGAAGCTCCTATGAATGCATATTGAGGTATTTGCCAAAAGATACTCAAAGAACTTGCACCATCACAATTCACACATTCACCTTGAGCATATTTTAGTCTACAACACTCCACAATTCCGGCCGAAACCATCGCCATTATTGCTATTATGAGTCCAATTCCCATCCTTTGAAGCTCAGTAAGTCCTCTACCATTTGTTTTTCGTATTTTACCAACAAGAGGATCGACAATTCGCCTGTAAATGAAAATGAAAGCTGCTACACTAAGTATGTCAAAGCTAGACATACTTGCAGCAGGAATTCGAAAATTTCCAATGGTAGTTTTCATGGCAGCCCCTTGTTCAACAAAAAGAGAGGCCATTTGAGTGAAGACCACTGAGTAGATTATGGTGCATAGCCAAATGGGAAGAAGTCTAAGTATGCATTTTACTTCTTCAACTTGTGTTATTGTGCACAAACGCCATGGACTATGAAGGCCCTGATCTTGTAAGGATATGTCCTTTGAAGTGATATATGCTGCTCTATCCAAGAACCTGTACACATTACACAAGTAGACTATTTTCAGTTAGGAATTCACACAAACATTACAAATACGTAATTTACAATGAAATTTTCTTAGTTAAATGGATTCTTTTGGATTAGCCAGGGCCTCTTTTTCTTTCCCATACAAAAACTCTTAATTTTAACTTAAATTAGATTGGTTTACCTAACCTAAACAAGGGAAAAACCAAAGATAGTTTGGTTGGGTTAGTCTGTGGGGTCAAGGTTAGCCAAAGCCAAATCACAAATATTGGGTACTACAGACCTTCCAAAAAGTTTTGATGGTGCTTTCCAACAGGATTCTGCACTTTCAATAGGATCAATAGTGATGTCAGGACCACAAAGTGGTGGTGGTACATCAATTTGATTAGTTGGTATTGGATATGCTTTCCCCCTTATGAAAGGAACCTATTTGCAGATATCCTTCATTTTTCTCTTTAAACACTTGATACCAAATTAAACCTTTCTTAGGAAAAATATAGACAAAATGAAATAATGTAGATGAAGCTCTAACTCTTGAGACTTACTTGAATTCATGGGTGTGGAGTATCTTTCTACCCATACAATCTTTTCCATCCATTTCATATAGATCCTCTTTTCCTGCTGACATCTCTACCCTCCATTTCTTAAATGCAGCCACAATCACCTGGCAGAATCTGGAGAGAGGGTTGCCAGTTGGCATGAAGTGCCTGTACCTTGGGGTCCCAATAAGAAATAAGACCAAGGCCACAAAGGCAGAGCCACTAGATACCCAAAAGCCTAGAGCCCACATCCCTTCATCCTCAAAATACACCAGAATGGTATTTGAGAAGAGGGAGCCAAGGTTCAAAGCCAAGTAGAAGTAGCTAAAGAAAGACACCTTGGAATGCCCTTCCTTGCTGTCCTCTTCATCAAACTGATCTGCCCCAAATGTAGCTATGGTAGGTTGGTACCCTCCATTTCCTAGGGCAACGAGATAGATAGATATGTAAAAGAAGGATATATGGATAGGTGAGTGGGGCCCACATAGAGTTTGTCCATCCCCGCAGCCATTAGGTTTAACCAAGAAAAAGTATGATGATATTGATAATAAAACCAAGCCCTGTCATAAAAACACCAAAAAAATTAGAAAATAAGAAATGATAGGCTAAAGATAACCCAATTAATCTTACAATAATTGGATCATAATACACTTAGACAAATATTTCTTAGGTTCAGTTGAGTCAACTCACCTCATCTTTGGCTCAGTACTAGACCAAAGAAATGAGTCAACTCAACCGTGTCAATGGATTGATCACTATCCGATTCCTCAACAAATTAAGATTGTAGTGTGCAGAACAAGAGAACTGTGAAAAATGGTGAGCACTTACAATTACAAAGATGACCTGAAAAATGGCACAAGTCTTGTATCTTCCCCAGTAGGAATCACTGAGCAATGCGCCGACAAGCGAGAAGATGTAGACGGTTCCGGTCCATTTGCTAACATTATTTGCAGCATCGGCATTGTTTTGGCCTATGACTCTTGTAAGGAACAAAACCAGGTTCACTCCAACTCCAAAGAATGCCAATGTAGCCAGACCTTGATTCACTGATTACCAAAAGCATATAACACAAGTTAAGAGCTTAATTTAGAACATTCTAGGTAACTAAACTCATGATTTTTATCTTTAATTACTTGATAGTTCCTTGAGATCAGGAGATCTAATATGACTATGGTGCACATGCATGAAGGAAAAATAAACATTGTCACTTCTCTAAATTAAGTATCTTAAGGTCACGTTTGGATGAGAGTCCTTTTCTTCTTAATTAATTGCATGTCATCACCTAATAGGTTAGAAAGACAAACAATCTGTTAAGAAACTGAAATTGAGCCTTGAAGTACCCTTTTTGAATGATTTCAGAAGAACCCACATTATGAAATTGAGGGAGAATGACCCGGGGGAGGGGGTTTACAATGCTTGTATTAGTTAAAGCAAATGAGACAAAGAAACCATAATTTGATCATGACCACACACTCTTTAATATAATATGATTCCAATGTACTTTTTACAAAAGAAACCCTAATTTGATCATGTGTAATGAATGTTACTTTCGGCTTTGCGAGCTCGACACATGGATGATGCGACCTTCAACGGTGCCAAACTCGAGAAGAAAAAAATAACATGTAATCGAACTCACACCGTTGGATGTTGCATCATCTATGTGTCGAACTCGCAAGACGGCGCCGCAGTATACCACCAAATTGATGCACTACAGAGGATTTTTTTTTTCCGAACATACATAGTATATATATTAGCTCGCATATATGCTATAATAATATCATCATCACCTCCATGTTTAGGGGAAAGAAAAAAGTGATTTGATAGAGGAATTAATACTAATGTGGTGGAGGGGCTTTGTGGCTTTACAAGGTGATGAGCTCCCTAACATGGACCACCTATATTAACTTCCAAAATTAGCCGATAAGTTCAAGGAAAGAGAGATATATATAGCTAGCTAGAGATCATCTCTCTCTCTCTCTCTCTCTCTCTCTCTCTTATATTGAATGGAGAGTTGTGGACCAACACCTAAGCTTTTCATTACAGAAAAGGACACAAATTTATAAACTAGACCAAAGTCTTTTCTTTCTCTCTCTTGTCACCTGATCTTGCATGTCATCAAGCTGGTTAAAGAGTAGGTAGCACAAGAAAGAGGTTTAACACATGGTGGTATATCAAACAAACCCTTTATTTTTATTGTCTTTTTGACACATAAAACTAGACATAGGAGAAGGTCTGGTTATGAGAAAGAAAGCTTTAGCTTTAATAACCTTAAAAGAAGATGCCTTAAGGTTATAAGCACAATTCTCACACATGCATGAACCCTATTAACTAACTAATAATAGGGTTTATAATGAGAAAGGAAAAAAAATAAATTTATTACTATTAAGATAATGATACTATTTACTATAGTAATGGAGATAATTAATTACCAAGTAATAGAATTCCGGAAACCCATCCTCCGGTTCGTTGTCGGATTGCTGGACGACCATATCGATCGACGGTGCCATCAAGAGTGCACTCTTCTTGTTCTTCTTTGATCTTCTTACCTTCTATTTCTCCTCCTAACTCCATAATTTTAGACTAAAAAAATTAAGATAAAAAAGAAGATTAGTTTTTGATAATTATAGTAATGCAAGTGATAAACTTAAGTGTATTAGTAAACAAATGAAAGATTTAGAACCATGCATGAAGACTTATGATCTTTATATGAAAAAGATGAATAGGAAACAAAAGAGAAGAAAGATATCAGAGAGGGAGGGGGATGGTCTATTTAGAAGCATGCAAGAGAACTGATGATCTTTATATGATAAGATGAAGAGGAAACAAAAGAGAAGAAAGAGATCAGAGAGAGGGAGGGGGGAGGAGAAAGGCTATGTTGTTAGGCTATGAGAATCATCACTCACCTTCTTAAAGACCTCAAAGCAGGCCATTGTTGATGGTGAGAATAAGGGGAATACTAAGAGATGCAAAGAGAGAAGATGAGAGAAGAGGAGATGGTTCTTGTTGTGGACAAAGCTAGAAGATCGAAGAGAACTGATGAGTTGGAGAATGATGAAAAGTTGGTATATATAGAGGATGAGGGGACTAAGTGGACGGTGGAAATTAGACAAGAGGAATAGAAGGGGAGACCCACATGTGAAAAATTAATTTTTCCAATATAATTGTTAGTTGCAAATTCTTTGGAAATTTAATTGGGGAAAGTTTAAATGGGTTCTCTTTTAAATATCTCCAAATTGCCTCTCATTGGGTTGGTTAGATTTTTTACTAGTCTTTCTGACCCAAAAAAGAGATACCCTTAATGGTCAAAAGCTAAAAGGGAAGGAATGTAGAAATATTTATTAATTAAAAAAAAAAAAAAAAAAAAAGATTAATTACATCATTTTTTGTGATAATATGATCTTTAGAAGAGACACATTCCCAATAATGGTGAAAGCATTTGATGCACTCCATGTTTGCAACAATGATCTCACTCCCAAAAGTTTAATGCTAATAAAAAAAAAAAACTTATCTTTAAGAATAAACAAAACTAATTAAATTTTAATTCTGATCTAAAAAAAACTTCTATCTTTTTTCTTTAATTAAGCATATGATTCTATGGTTATATCCATTGGGTTTATGATCACATCTCTCTTATCTTTCTGATCAGATTAGAGATTTGATATCCTCTTTTATGTTCTGTCTTTGACATTTGAAATAAGAGAACCAATTACATATTTAGTTTTAGAACTTTTTACTTCAACTTGCTAAGACATAACACATCTCTCATATATTCTTGTTGTATTCTAAACCTTTACTGTCCACAAATTGGTAAACCTATAATGTTTTTAAATCACTAAATTATGTAATTAATATAGTTTAATTCTTCCATAAAATTGATATTTACCGCGGTAATCTAATCATGTAGAATAAAGATTTCTCTGCACATATTCTCTGTTGAAGGCTCCATGCATTTCAAGAACAGCATGGGACAAAAGCCAAAAGATTGCTATGGTACTAGATTCCTAAATGAGATCTAATAGCTAATTTTCTCTTCTAACAATAATTAATTTTTTATTTTTATTTTTTAAATTAGGATATCAAGTTGTAAAGAAATTTCTAATTTATATATATCTGATCAGCTAATGGTCCCAAAATTAGTTAAACTTTTTATATGAAAAAGAGATGATAGGAATATCACTGCATCAGTTGTTAACACTAATGGTCTAGGTATACTTATGCTTTCATGTTACAGTCTAAAAGAAAATGAAATTTCCAATTGTGGGGAGCAAGGCAGGTGTGCTTAGGGTTCTCTGTTTATATTTGCTTCCAACCATAAATGATGATATGGACAGAATTAAGAATCAGAATAACAAATGAACCAGTCTTTATGTCCTAACTATTTTCACATGAGGATGGGATTAAAGAAGAATATGTGTGATAAGGTGAATCCTTAAATGTCTTCAAGGATACTCATATTCGATGTGAGATTTTGGTTGTTTTTGCATGGAATCCTAACATCACCCCCTCCGCAAGGGAGTACACGTGGGAACTAAAATCTTCCTCAAGAGACCGCCTTCTCTATCCTCAAAGACACACTGGAGTTGTCACGCCCTAGCTCTGATATCACTTGTTGAAAACTCTGGTAGAACCATAGAATTAACTCACGCTTAAAGACTAGCTTTTAAGGGTGAGTTCTACTGGCGAAGGAATCATTTTCATTTTCTTAGTTCATAAAATCTTAACTAAAAACTGAGGTAATCAGAATCTGAGTAAACAATATGAATTCATTTGGAGAAATCTGAAAAAAAAAAACCTTAAGATGACTTCATTTTGACATGAGGTGTGTGCATCTTGAGGCATCATCTCACTTGTTCAATTCTTATGGGATACTAAAATAAAGTGATTTCTGTTGCGTATGGCAAACAAACACAGCCTAGCTAAGAAATTGCCTTAGATTGAGGTTTGTGTCTTTTGCTTCCACTAAACTTCATTAACCATAATTTGCATATATTCTTGCAAGTTATATAACACAACTAGTCCTCCAAGCCTGCAGCTTTCAATAGGACAGCCTGTAATCACAACCTTAAAAGTCATGGTCATGGGGGTCAAATCCTAGATTAGAAACCAATCTTTAAAAGGCCAAAAAACAGAGGTCATCATCACAGTATTATCACCATTACTTGGTGGCTATTTTCTTCAATCTTCTTGATCATTCTAATGGCTATAGGTATAAGGAACAAAATACAAACTAGTATTAGCTAGGTGAGATTTCAAAACCAAATTTCTATTTTGCTATCAAAGTGATGGGTATTGAGTGAAAAGCAATTGCACTTATCCAAATTTATGTTTGGCTTATCAATAGCAGCCTATGCAATTGTCATATTTCCCATGTGAAATAAGTAGATAAGAAGATCTTGATTTTGAATCTAGAAGGCTTACCATGATCAGCCATGTTTCCATCTTTCTTACTTTTTTTTTGTCAAATTTTTTATTAGTCAAAATGTCACGTCACATCAACGTGTCAGATTCCACTTGACTGACAAAAAACAAAGTTGTCAGATACTGATGAACTGGGGGAGGATCATTTGGAAAAACAGTCTTAGGTTTCCTTAGAACGTGATGCATCATGAAATTGATTGAAGACAATGATATTCTTTGTCTTCCATGCCTCTCTTGAGTGAAATTTCTTTGTTAGATGGCCATGGCCCTTCTCATTCTAATGGGAATCCATTCATTGTAGGGTTTCAGATGGACACGAGAGGGTATTTTAGGAAATATATTAAAAATCTTATAAGGATTTGTGAACCCTAGGATGATGTGGTGAACTTTTGCCGCGTGATGAAGGAAACTTTCTACTAGGTTTAATATATCTAATATGTTTAGAGTTCACAAATCCTTATAGGAATGTATGTATCATATCTTTGAAAGATTATTTAATAGAAATAGCACCACCACTTCATTCTGTCTACCATTTATATATGTTTGTTTTCCCTTGTAATCAGTAATTAAAGTTAGCAATTTAGAGATCATCAGGAGAACCACAGCTTATGTATGTGCTTTGGTTATGGTTTAGTGCTTCAATGTATATCCACCATCATTTATTGTATTATCTGTTAATGGTGGATTGTATTAAGATAATAGTGATAATTGCCATTACCTTTAAGCCTATATTAATTATAACTTAAAAGGGCCTACAAGACCAGAATTATGTCTAATCACAATTCCAAACTAAAATGAAAAATGAACCACAAGTTTGTGGAGGAGTGCTACCAAATTGGGTAATGTCCTCTAAAGTTCCTTGTGTTAACCATTTTTTTTTTCCAACTGTGATCAAATAGAGTGACTCAAAATGGAATATTAAAGCACTAATGGGTATGGGTGCTTAGTGCTCATACTTATCTCTGGTACACAAATCTTTTTGGATATGCAATTTGAAGCATGAAGGAGTTAAGCTTCATGAAATTAATTTTGGCTTTCTCAAATCATTAATTATGACTATTGTAATCTTCAGCTTCTTATATTGGATATATAAGCACTGTCCATTTTAAAAAGTTAGTAGCCTTCGCTACCTTTTTTATTTCACCTCCCCCATTTGTGACTTTCAATAATGCTAGTTTAAGTTTAATATAAGAGATGATTTGTTGTTCATTTTATAGCTTAATTATTTTAGTTCTGCAATGGTATTGGGTTTTGATCATAGCTGACCAAACCCACCAGAAGAAAAGGTGGAAAAAGAGAGACATGGGTTAAGTTTATCAATTCCACCTTAGATATAAAAAGATGTAGTTTTTCAAGTATAGTTTTAATTAAAACTTGATATACACAGAATCAGATCTCTGATAATATGACGACACGTAACGAGTCAAGACGGAGATACGATTCACAAGATATGAATCAAACAACCTGGTTGGACCCTCAATTGTAACCTCACGCCAGAATCATGCATGAGGAACTTTATACATGACCTATAGAAAACACAATCACTGACAATGCCAACTCAACCACTGACAAATTTGGTTAACGATTCCCGCTCTGATCTCCAGTAGACTTAAGGAACATGCAACTTTGAGGATAGGATATTTTGAGATGATATCATATATATATATATATATAAGGAGACCACTATCTGAGCAAGGTAAGGTTAGAGAACTCAACCTAATTCTTCTACTGTTACTCGATTGGATTTCTTCTTTTAGCTCTGATATCAGTTTTTCGTCAATTTCGACCCATTAACTATTGTTTTACTCTGAGATTTAACTTAGGCTTCAGAGAATCCTCCCCCCACCCCCACCAGCTTCGGGCCACTTATCCGCTCTGATTCTCTTATGTGCATACCTGAACCAGACCACTTGAGAAAGATCTCAACAGCAACAAAACCAATTCTACAAGGGTTCTTTTTTCTTGATCCACTTTAGTTGTGGCTTTATGATCATGTGTGTGGGAAAGAAAGTGATCATGTGTGGCCGTGTGGGGAAGAAAGTGATGTCAAGCTGTCAAAAATTTCTCCTCCCCCCCCCCCCCCCAACCACTTTTTTGTCTCTTTCTGATGTAATTGCCATTAAAAGTGGAATATAACTCATAAAGTAACAGGAATCCAATTCAAGTGATTGATTCAAGATAAATTGTCACTCTTGTGGTTTAGTTGATGCTTTAGTTTGTTCTCTTCCCAAATCATCAATTAAAAAGAAGCCTTTGAATTCATATGAAATTGACCATCTTCATTGATCAAGTTGACTATTCAACGATAATAGATTTGGATGGTGGAAATTACCTTGAATGTTGGGATCTCATGTGAGCCATATTTTTGGTCTGCTAATTAGACTCCCATTATCTTTCAGTGTTTCCTACTATAAATCCTTAGCAGAGACCAACACAATTTACTTCTAACATGTAATCATTAAGTTCAATAAAAGGGAAAGAGAAGTCCTACACGTTTCAAATTCTTCCAAATTTAGTCCAAGGGGCTTTTTGCAGATTTCAAAAGTTTATTCGATTTTTATCAAAATTAGGTAAACAATACCTTTCTTTACAGAACCAAGATAACTAAACTCCAAATTAATGTCAATTCTACAAATAATGAAAATAATGCAATGATAATGGAGTTCATGTTGTATTCTTATTTACCATTAGAATTGGTGTCACAATGTAAGAGAATAGATTGTATAGCATGTTTCAGATTTGAATTGAAGCAAAATAAATATTTAACTTGTAGTACTTCTACTTGTTGGGGTACGATGTCTTGTTTTTCGTCGTTTACATAAGTAGACTGATTCCAAAGGGCCATTAAGAGGCCATAGGCCTCGAGGCCCGGAGGAATCAGTCTATTCTGCACATTATCTTTGTTACTGAAGGGTTCTCGACGAACTGGCGTGTCCTAGTAAGGGTTCAGGGGCGATAAGCCCTGATAAAAAAAAATTGGACTATATGGGTATTTTGGTAAATTATCCATACAGGATTTTGTTATAAATTTGTAGCGAGGGTTCTTTCTCTGTAATCAATTTGAGAGAGGTGTGAAGACGAGTGGTTGTAATCCTACTCTACTTTGATAGTAAAACAGATCTAATCTCACCGAGGACGTAGGGAATCTTACCGAACCATGTAAATTCTTGTGCGCATTGTGTGATTATTGTTTGTGATTGCCATTCGTTTTCTACATCGTTTTAGGTTCACGTTTTACCACCACTACCATCTATCATTTGGACCTGTACTACATCAAAAATCACTCCAATCTCATTGTCCTATTCATCCAAATATAAGAAATATCAACCAACTGGACAAGATCCTTTGAGGAATTAACAAAAGTGAGTATATTTGTATGTGTCCTCTAGGTGATCACAGGCTTCTTATCTACCTAATGATGGTTCATATACATTGGCCACAAGCATCTTATCTATCTAATGGTTCATTAGTGTTATTGTCTTGTCCCTTTCTTGAACTTTCAATCATATTCTAAATTTTTTATTTTCTCACATGATAAATTACATTTGGTTTGAAATTTAGAAGGAGAATAAAGAAGAGGGGGCTTAATTTACATCATATTTGGGTTTTAAGATAGATGAATAAAAAATGTTAAGAACATTCTAAAGAAACTCCTTAAGAAAAACTACAAATTAATACTTATTTGGTGGAATTGGGGAATATGTGAATTAACTTCTAAATCTGATTCTTCTCCTTACATAATTGCTCTGAAGGAGGCAACTTTTTATCCCTAAACTTATCATTCCTACCACCATTTGCAATGGCTTCTCAATTATGGAAGCATTGGATACCTCAATTGGTCACACTTTCTTCTTCCTCTCCTTTCACTTTTAGAGGAATAAAACCTAATCCTTGAATCAAACCTCATCTTTTAATTAGATTAGTTTTCCTATCTTAAGGGAATATAAGATATGTAGAAAAGAGTATCAATTGGAGAAATTTTAGAAGTTAGAATATACTTAGACATTCATAATGCATTTTCTTCCAACAAATATTAATTTGGAGCATAATTCTTCTCTTGTCTTAATGGAATCAAACCTCATCTCTTAATTAGATTAGTTTTTCTATCTTAAGAGAATATAATAAATGTATAAAAGAGAAGATACCCATTTGACAAACCTTAGAATATACTTAAACATTCTTTATGGTATTTTTTTTCCCACAAATTTTAGAACATCTCTCAAGAACCCTGGATCCCCTCCCCTGTGGGTAACCTCCCCACTTCATCTCACATTATCCATGGAGTGTGAGGACCACACCCATGAATGGTGTGAGATGGGGCGGGGTGGTTACCCCTCTTTGAGGCACGCATGTGTACAAGCACACATTCACCCCTTCACCATGCTTCCCCTACCGGTAACCCCCCCATCTCATCTCACACCGTCCATGATGTATGGGGACCACACCCCATGAATGGTGTAAGATGGGGTGGGGTGGTTACCAAGAGAGGAACCTAATTCCTCTCTGAGGCACGCACGTGTACAAGCACACACACACTCACACACCCCTCCACCGCCCTTCCCCTGCGGAGAACCTCTCCATGTCATCTCACAGATTGCATGAGGTATGGAGACCACACCCCATGAATGGTGTGAGATGGAGTGGGATGGTTACTGGGAGAGGAACCTGATTCCTCTCTGAGGTACGCACGTGCACAAGCACACACACCCTCCAACCCCCCCCCCCCCAACATGAATCTTTTTCCTCTCCTGTCCGCTATCCGGACAGGACCATGCTGTCCCCTCACATGGGGGTGCGAAATGATGACTTAACCTTGCCCGGGCAGTGTGTTCAGGTAGGGGATTAGGTTGTCATTTCGCACCCCCATGTGAGGGGACAACACGATCCTGTCTGGGCAGCGGACAAGAGAGGATAATGATTCCCCCCAATATACACACACACAAACACACAAAGCTTGTAATTAGTTTCAACCATTCTTTTTCCTAAACATGAAAGTGAAACATCAAGGGTCCTAAGCCTCATTTCACCAAGAAAAAAAGAAGACAAAAAGGGGTGGCCCTGAGACTCATGGCATGCCAATTAGGAGCAGGACAGTTTAGGATTGCACAGAGTTGAGACTTAAAGACACATAAGAATTGCTTTGGTGAGGATGCTTAGACCCCTCTACTGTATCATGGATTTGACATTTATTAAAGTAGATTATATTCGGGCCATATGTCTTCTTGAAATGATTGGCTTGCAAAAGAAAGAAAGAGAGAGATTTCACTTGGTGAGATAATGGTAAGTATTCCATAGATGGACGGTTGGGAGCATTCCCAGCAGAGAGAAAGAGAGAGAGATTCCTTGGTTGGGCATCTTATTGTTGCTGACCAGCTTAGATGGTGGGTTTTTGTCACATGTAATGTAAATTGAAAGAGAACAAAAACGTACGCAATTTGCAAGACATTGCCAGATTATGTGTTAGGCCAAGTTCACCACACTGTATGGGCTGGGTTGGACCTAGAATTTCATCTCTCTAAATTGACCCAACTTTAAGAATTTGTACAACTCATGACTCCTATACGGATGAGCCCATTGGCCCATCACAATTCTTCCAAGAAAAACAATTATCATATTACTTAAAAATGGTTTCGAATTATCAAATTATTCATTCAATATTTTTCTATCTTGGTGTGTAGCCCCTGCACCATGCGGGGCCAATGAGAGCATGCACACGGACAACAACATAGATGGGTTCTAGAGGATGAAACGGTAACTTCACGCGCTCTTGAGTTTAGGTGTAGGAGCTACATGACCAAGAAAGACATGAAAAGCAAGTGAATCAACATATGTACAATTATCCCAAATTTTCATAACGTGGGGCTAATATAATCGGATCAAATGGTGAGCATGAGATAAACTAGCTGGCCGGCCAGCACCCCTACTATTCCACAAGAGAACTCTCATAGGGAAGAAAACATGTTGGAACTGAAATACAGCCCGTAGCAAAAAGTTCCTACAACTTGGGTAGTAGCAAATTTTTTTTCCTGTAAATAGGGTTCTATCCCCATTTGAAAAATACATTTCAAAACAGTCTATAATTCAAAGAGAGAAAATCCAAAGAGAAAACATATTTTTTGCAAGGCCTTTTTTGCCAAAAACATATTTTTTCTCCTCCTCATTTAATTCAATTATTTAATTAAATATATATATAATTAGGGTTTTATCCTAATTAAGGGTTCTTTTAAGGTTTTTAAATTATGCATATCATCATAATATTAGAATAATCAAATACAAATTATCCACATGATCATAATGTTAGAATAATATAACACACACACATACATTTCAAATCCCCTAGTATGTCACTGCATTGTCGGACTTTTTCGAAAATATTGTCAAATATGCTATTATACTTCCCGTCTTTTTCCCCAAAAAAAATTCCCTAGACATACATATTACATTCAATATTGTAGATGTCTACCTGAGCTACGTTTGACCTGATCCCTAATAATGGTACATAGGTAACTTGGCAAAATTATGTTCGAGTTCAGCCTCCCCAATGTATATATAATTTTTTGTTTTTCCATATTCTCATATATTATGTGTGTATTAGTTCTTCATGTTTTATCTACTTTTCAACAACTTGGCAAAATTATTCTGCAATGGATGCTAGTATACACCACTAGTTAATAATACTAGTAAGATTAAACAGTGTAATTTATGGTGTTGATCCCACATCCAACACAGTGGACTCCATGGTGACAAGGAGTAGGTCTCTTATTGAGTAGCAGACCTGAGTCCTCCCAAATCACAATCCATCTAATATGTGCAAGGGAAAAATAACTTTGTCCAAGAGTGTGGTCTATGCCAACATTCTCATGAGTCCCATGAGTCTATCTCTCTCCTCCCCATATGAAAAGACACTTCTACCTCTTGTTTTGAGGAGGAGAGCAGAGATAGACACATGGGAGGGAGTGCTGGCGTAGGCCACACTTCTGGACAGAAAACTGCTTCTCTATTTGCAAACATTAATAAAAGTAAATTTTTATTTTGGGTGGAAGTAAATTGTTGTTCTTTCGAATCAAGCACTTACCGCTAATCTAAAACCAATTGATGGTAGAGAAGACACGATTTTATTTCCTTATGCAGGGCAGACAATTAATCACAGAGTCGCAAGGAGACGCTGACCTTCTAAGCCCAACAATTCCCCCTTAGCATTTGTTGAGTGACTCAAACCTACGACTATGGTAATGCACCATTACTTTACACTTACCCATAGTTTTGGATTTCCAAATTCCAAATATGCCATTTTAGAAACTTTATTTAGACTAAGTTCTACATGTGAATAGGACCCTGAGGGTTCTGAGCTCTCAACCTGAGCATTAAGGTCCAAGCCTAACCGACACAAGTCCACCCAAGTCTACCAAGCACCAAGGAGTAGAGAGATAGGAAGCCTTTGATGGGTTGGAGGTGGAAAGAAGAAATGTAGACCAAAATCAGTATTTGGTCTGTAATCCACCATAACATGCTAGGTGAGCACGGGTTGTGAGGAATTTTGGGCCAGTAAGCCCAATACTAGCCCAACTAGGCCATTTTTTGCCAGGCGAAGGATGGACTTTGGTCCTTGTTGGGCTGGGCCTAATTGGCCATGTAATATAATCAATATATACCGTAGGGTTCACTTCATGTAATAGTATCTATCATCTTACATCGATCAAATAGGAAGATTGATTTTATCGGGCGGACATGAGTGCGTTAAACCTTTCCTAGACCGTAATCTGATATCAATCCAACTTTCGTGGTTAGACCAATCCCCATTTGAGTTATATTTAAAATCATATTAATAGGTTGTAAATCCTAATCTAGGTTGCGACTCTGTTTTATAAGAAAATGATGTTTTCTTTTGAGAAATATAGCATGTTCTCACAAGACGCAAATATTGAAACCCATGGTTCAAAATAACAAATGAATTAAACATATGTATTCAAATACATGAAACTTTACCTAAAACCAAATGAAGCATTAATGGGGACACAAAATAATTAGAGAATACAATAGATATAACATGAGGAAAGGTATTAAATCTAGTCCATAAAACTTTGCCATGAAAGCCCTCTTATTATTATTACCCGAAGAAGAAAAAAAAAAACCCTATTATTCAAATGGTTGAATAAATAAGATATCATTTTCAGCAATTAAATCAACTTGCTATAGGATTTAAGGGAGAAAGAACTCTACTTGATCTTGTAGGGGGTGTGTTTTCCATGCAAGCATCCTTCTAACCGTTGGATTAGGACAACTCATTTAAGACCTTTGATTTAATTAAGAGAATAAAAAAAAACTAATTCAATTAAAACATTAATCATTTTGGAAATAAAAAAAAACTTTTATAGATAACCAATATTAAGGTTTACAAATAAAACTGATTTAATTAAGGGAAGAAGAGAGAGAGAGAGAGAGAAAGAAAGGTAATAATAGATAAGGTAGTAGACACACACTCCATGGTTCTTATTTGTTTTTTCAAAATGACTCAAACAATTTCCATGATTCTTGCTCTTTAATTAAGGTAGACAATTATTTTTTGATTTTTTTTCCTTAAAAATTTCCTTAATTAAATCTTAAACG
Organism: Telopea speciosissima; assembly: GCF_018873765.1. NCBI lineage: Eukaryota > Viridiplantae > Streptophyta > Magnoliopsida > Proteales > Proteaceae > Telopea > Telopea speciosissima. Next base: position 53,463,890 of record NC_057921.1, on the reverse strand, counting down.
ATCTCTCTCTCTCAAAAAAAAAAAAAAAAAGGAGCTGTGGAGTGTGTGTCTACTACCTTATCTGTTACTACCCTTCTTTCTCTCTCCCTCTCTCTCTTCTTCCCTTAATGAAATCAGTTTTATTTGTACTCCTTAATATCAGTTACCTATAAAAGTATTTTTCATTCTCAAATTGATTAATGTTTTAATTGAATTAGTTTTTTTTATTTCCTTAATTAAATCAAAGGTCTTAAATGAATTGTCCTAATCCAATGGTTAGAAGGATGCTTGTGTGAAAAACACACCCCCTACAAGACCAAGTAGAGTTCTTTCTCCCAAGATGTAATTTCACTTGTTTCCAATGTTTGATACAATAACATGGTGAATTTAAGAGTGAAGTGACAACACCATGTGATGTTGGCATACCCTTAAAACATGGGATCGGGCTCCTCTCTGCGAGCACCCCGTCCAGTGGGTACCAAGTGAGGCAACATGAGATCAGGCACACATCCTGATGCGCTGCAACCAACCCCGCTTTTACATGCCTCCGTGGGCACTCACCGGATGGGGTGCTCAAAGGAGAGGAACCGAATCCTAAAACTTGAGTGCCAATGGAAATAAGATTTGATATGCATGAGGGCCACTAAATGGTTTTATTTTATGTCTCCTACAAATCACCATCATTAATTAAAGATTTTTGTATCACCATGAGGTCACATTCCAATGCCCTGTGGTTGACAGTAAGGTCCATAGTATATATCATCTTATAACCATTCATTGGTCAAATTTCAGCATGAAACCAACAAGTGAAGTGGTTAAGAAGTGCTTTCAACTATTGAAAAAAAATAAAATCATAATGATGTCTTGGTGAAATAATAGAACGGTCTTGCTTGGTGTAATCATGATTGGTTTATTCATTTACGTAAGATAGTTCTAGCCTTTAGGTAAAGCTGTTGATTCGAACTTAAGTACAATAACGAGTATTTTGTGTAATAAAAAAAATTAATCTCATTACGATATTTTGTCTCATATGAAAAGGGTTTTTTTTTCTTGTGTACCACATAGAATGGTGGTAATTTATTTTTTATTTTTGGACCACTACCTACTCTAGAAAAGTGAGAGGAAAGGTAAGGGCTAGGAGGATCAAACTCGAGATCTCCTAACGAGCATGAGTTTAGTACACCACAACTTCACCATCTGCACTGAGCAGTTGTCCTTTGGTGACCTAGCTTTACCCATAATAGAATATATTGGAATTTCTATACTTTCAAACTTGCTAACATAGATTTAAGGGCAACACAGAATGCTTTCAGGACATAAGCTTAGATGAGCTTTGAGAGAGGCAAACTATCCATTTCCAAGCCTCTTCTTAGGCCCATTTCGTTGTAAAAGAAAGTTGAAGGCCGGGCCAACCACCCATAGCTCTTGTGATTGTCAATGGGCCATGCAAACTCATTTAATTGCCATTTGATGTTACTAATCACAAACCTAATAATCAAAATATAGCTGATTCCATTAAAGAAAAATGGCATTCTTTAATGAGCTATTGTGCAGGACATGTGGAAAATAAAACTAACTTAATAAATAAATAATTCTAATTAAACATCATTCATAAGAGAGACAAATAAGAATCTTTATCCTCTCTCAAGTGCAGTGCACTGCCCGATGCACCTTAAAGTGCATCCGACGGTGGCAGTATACCTATTTACCTTTAAAATCCACCAAAATTCACTTTTGTCCAGTGTCGAATGGATTTATGTGGAGTACTAGGTAGTGCACCTTACTTGAGAGGATAAAAATTCGAACAAATAACTATTCCACTCTTGCCTTTGAAGCTCATTTGTAGTTAACATATACTATCATCTACATATCTTTTTTAACAATCCACACAAAACTAAAGTTTTTCATTAACATAAAAATGTCATAGAGTAATGAGAAATTCTCCCAAGGCCATCCCTTACTTGTACCCTACATAAGCTAATCTACAGCTTCTTGACAATCCGTCCAGACTTCTACATGCCCCCACCTTGCTCCTATGCTCCCTTAGTATAGTCCCCGAAGCTCTGATTCTTGAGAGTTCCCTGCAAAACAACAACACCCCCCCCCCAAAACTTTGATTGACATTACAACATGGCTGCTTAACCAACTGCACCTCCAGTAGATTTAAAGCTATCATCATAGATAACAATATTGACATTCCCACTGGACAACCATTGGTAGTCATCTTAGGCTAAGACTACATCACAAGGACAAGTCGACAGTGAGGTAGAGGAGGAGGTCAGTAGATTAAGGTCATAAGTCCACTTATAAATGACCCTTAACAACATTTCAAGGTTGATTTTAGACTTTTAAACACAACAAACGTATGATTAAACCGTAAGAAATAGAAAGTTATGGCCATGATAGAGATAATTCAATGTTTTTTCTGATTAGGACAGAGATGGACTAATGATAATATATTTAATTAACTCAAATATCAATCCAAGGTGACCAATTGTCAAAATTCTTTTTGAGACATCACATGACAAGAACAAATGCCAATCAATTTCACGTTCTTTTTTACACACACAACAATTAGAGGATGGGATTTGTTTAGTGAAACATGCTAAACATATTCTTCGATGATCGATTCCATTTGGTTGTTTCAAGAACATCAATTCCAAATGCCACAATCAAAATATTGTGAATATAATGAAGGTCAAATGTCATAGAGATTTGTTTACCAAAAAAAAATGCTATATAGATTCCAATATGTTGGTCTATGGAATATAACTCACTATATATATTCCTACTATCTTCTATGGTGGAACCTTCATAATGCTTACAATACCAATATGAGGGTGTATAAGTGAAAGCATAATTTATGTCCAATACAAAATTCCATCATATTTATTGTTGTATTGCACTAGGTCAACAAAGAGATGGAAAAGCAGTGGAGAGGATCTCATTCTCATTAAATAGATTATAACTTATTATAATTATCAAGGATTGTGTGATGTAATGCTTTTGTGGATTGAATGAATCTAGTTCTTCATCCCCTTTCACCCATGAAAAAATATTTTAAAAAATCCCTTTATGGAAAGAACTTTATGAAGAAAACCCATTGTTTAATTTACATTAAAGTGTCAAGACAAGTATTAGTTATAGAAGTGGTATGAAGAAGATATTATGCCTCTCCAAAGGTTCAACCAGCACCTCAATTTTCTTTAAGGGTTGAAAACAAGGTTTAAAATTTTGGAATCAGCTATAACATTGGTCTCCAACAATTTCAATCAGATTCTAATTCAAATTGTCCTGAAATTGGCTAGACTATGCATGATTCGATCGAACTCAATACACGTAAAATTGAGATTAATCATAATCTGTTTCAATCCATCGATTCTGATCTAAGTTTTAAAATCATGGTTGGAAATCTATGGGGCATTAAAGCATCATTGAAAAAAAAAATAAAAAAAATTTATGGAAATATTGTCCTAACTCAGTGGTTATTAGTGTAAGTGCATTGTTACCAAAAAAAGACAAATGTAAGTGCAGCGAAAACATTCCAAAACAATGGAATATTGTTTCAAAGCAGAAGTGTTCAGTTTTCATGCACTGGAGGTATGCACTCCAATCGGTAAGCCATCAACCAATTGACCAAGCAATTGTTTGCCAAACCATAAGTTCAATATACCTTTAAAATGAGATATTTTATGCACTATAGGCATTTATAGGTTACAAAGTTTGAGCAATTTTAAAAAGGCACGAAACCTCGTCTTGTAAAGAGATTTATAGCATTTTGATTGTAATTTCAAAAGGGTAATTTTGTACTTTTATAAATTTTAAATCAATTGTTATAAGGACTTAAGAGATAGATTTTTGTTGTTGATATAAAACCGACCCCTTCCAATAATTGCCTAGCACAGTTGGTGAAGCTGGAGTGCACCAAGCCCACACTCACCAGGAGGTCTCTAATTTGAACCTTCGAGTTGTTACCTCGCCACCCCCTTCTGTGGAGTAGGTATTTAGCAAAAAAATTAAAAAAACACCTCCCACATAAAAATACTTCTAAACTAATTTTTTAAATATTCTTAGCATTTATATGGTCCGAATAAAAAACTAAAAAAAAAATTGTGGATGATTGTGGAGTGTAGTGGATGTGAAAATTCTTAGCATTTAAAGCTAGACTTTTACGGTCAAGACACTTCAATAATGATCTTTAAGAATACATTTGTCCTTTTCAAAATTTAACAACATAAGTGCTTTAGTGAGTGAGTGAGTGAGTGAGTGAGTGAGTGAGATGCTTGTGGAGTTTAGTGGAAGTGAAAATTAAGGGAGAAAGTTATGTTGGGGAATGTGGCCTATGCCAGCACTCCTATAACTTTATCTTATTTTTTCCCATTTGAAAAGACACCGATGCCCCCTTACTTTGAGGATGAGAGAGATAGATACATGGGAGTACTGGTGTCACACTCCTGGATAGAAAACTACTTCCCAAAAATTAAATACTGAATCTTTTTTTATATGATTCTTCTTATGAGTAGTGTTGATTTAGGCTGTGTTAGGTATGTATTATTGGAATAGATTATCGACATAGAACGTATTTTGAATCAAGAAAATAGAGAAGAATTGGGTTTCAGATTGCATTCTAGATATTCGAAAAAATGCATACCAAACACAACCAAAATTTTGACATACAAAAAAAAAAAAAAAAAAAACCCATAATCTATGCTTTTGAAGTGTAATAAACATAAAAAATAATAATAATACATGTGCAACCAATGGAGGATTTGGTTTCCTACTGGACCACCTCAGCCAAACCATGTAATGTCTAATCCCAATCTTCACTCCAAAAATGGGCCGACCAGACAATATTTTCCCATTACCACCACTAAACACACAACACCCAAATCAATGAAAATGGGTCCCCCATTAGGTAACCATTAACAAAGAAATAAAGAACATAGACCCAACCCTTTTACTTCCACAAAAGATGAATTCACACAAACTTAAAATAGCCCAAATCAATCACATATCATTTACAATGGCACAAAAGAGTTAAAAAAATAACCTAAAAAGAACCAGCCAAACAGATCTCCCATTGTTTCATTTGACCTAATTTCTTTCTTAAAAAGCCTTCAAGCAAATCTCCCTTTCGTTTCCCATATTCCATGCACTTTGTCTTATTGCTTAATTAGTTATTAATTCCACCCGATTAAATTATCTTAACCTTTTCCTTTCTAACACTATCTTTCATTATCATTTCAATATATTCATTATTAAATGACCATTAATTTTGTCATCATTATAATAAGGGGAAAATATAAGGACACCCCCTCAACTATGGCCTGTTTTCATGTGCACCCACTCATCTTTAAAACTTTTCAAACACACCCCCTCATCTATTGAAACTTGAAAGTAACTAAATTAGTCCATCAAACTAACTCCCGTTAATTTTAAACATTAATACTCATCCAACCATTTTTTTAAGGACCAAATTGCCCAAATTAAAAGTTTGAAGAAGAAAACATCCTCTATACTTTAATACATTAAAAATCAAAAAGACTAAACTACCCTAAATCCTCACACCCTTCCAATCCTATTTCCCAATTCTCTCATGAAACCTCCTCACCGTTGCTATCTCCTCAACCCCCATCGTCGTCTACCTTGCATCTTCAGGTGCCGCTGCTACTCTTCAAGTTAGCTCTCTCTCTTTCTCTTGAGGGGAGTGATGGGGTGAGGAAGATAGTAGAAATGGGAGGTGGAGGTGGTACATGAGAGATGTGCCCAACCCTATGGCAGACTAGGGGAAAAAAAGCATGATTTGTATTTAGTATTTACCCCTAAAGGGTATTTTCATCGTCAAATTTTTAATTTAGGCAATTTGGTCCTAAAAAAATGGTTGGGTGAGTATTAACGTTTAAAACTAACGGTCGTTAGTTTGATGGACTAATTTACTTACTTTCAATACATGAAGGGATGTGTTTGAAAGATTTTAAAGATGAGAAGGTGTACATGAAAACAAGCCATAGTTGAGGGGGTGTCCCTATATTTTCCCCTTATAATAATGGCTATGAAGCAAGAGTTGAGCTCTACTTCTCTTTCATCTTTTCTTAATGATGTATACCACTTTTATATCTAGTCGATTTTGAATCAATTGGGGTTGATTTTGATTAAACTTGATTCTACGGATTTTGAGTTCCATATAATCATGGCAAGTGTGGTCGATTAATCTCACTAAATCCAACCAGTTTTGATCGATCTAGAGACAAATCGACTTGAAATCAAGGGAGACAATAGATCTTGTAACCAACCAGTTTCGAGTTCTAAAACCTTTTCAATGGATGCTTGTGGGGTAAGGCATAAAATGAGCAATGAAAAGGTGTTATATATAGGATAACTACTAGCACAGTTGGCTTGAGGCTAATGCAGTAGAGCCTAGCTAGCCTCTAGGAGGTTTCGAGTGTGAAACCTCATGTCCCTCATCTAAGTCTAGGATCTCCCCCCCCCCTTACCACGCTACCCAACAAAAGAAAAAAGAAGGATGTTCTATAGCTACCCAATATATGGTAGGATTGATCATATCAACTCTTCAAGAATGGAAAAGGAATCATTCATAAATATTTACCCCTAGATATGCTTGTCTAGAAAAGAGTAAACTTAAGCCATTGATTTCATATGTTGGGAAAGAGTTCCTGCACCCTCAATGTTAATTTCTTTATCAATAAATTTTGTGATTTTTCTTATGGAGAAATGTTCTTTGCATGGGACGCAGGGGCACACCTAGACACATGGGTGGTAGAAATGATCGACGCATCCCCCATGAATGGTAAAAATTCCACCCCCCAATGTGTCAGTGCGTGAGTTCTCATTGGTTGCCATGTGCGACGTGGCCCCTACGTCCCACGGAGAGAACACTCCTGTTTTTCTTATTATGTGAAAGGGTGATAATATAGTAGGAATTTTTTTTTTTTTCACTTGACTTGTCCTTTTCAAAATCTGGTGAGTGGAGCCAGTCAAACATGGTGGTGATTCATGTTATTTTTTCTTCTAATTCTTTAATATCTTCCATCTTTCCCCTCTCTTAGTGAGGAAGGAATGAGACTATGGTGAGTTGCACATGACTCGGACAAAAACACCAAGTTAATAAAAGCTCGAACTCGAACCTGGTCTGATAATTTCTTAAACCTTCTCGAGTCTTCAGGACTCCTAACAAAGTTCCATGTTTTTTTTTTACTCGACTCAAACTTGGTTTTCCAAATATAGTCTAGGTCATGTGTTAAATTTCATATAAAAACTCAATGGGAAGAAGAATGTTGCCCGATCGCTAGCCCCTGCACCAGTGCAAAGGCCAATGAGAAGATGCACTGTGGCATCAACCTGGGGCTTTTTCATTCTGTAGAAGGTGGAGTGGTCATTTTAGGGGGTTGTGTCTGGACGTAAGCAGCACACGATCAGGCAACGTTATTTTCCCCAAATTCACTATATCCTTTCATATGCAAGCATATTTAATATATTCTCACATATGCAAGCAGACCCTCTCGCATATGTCCACACACTCATTCGGTAGTCTCATGCACCCTTTTGTAATTCCATAGTTTTTGCAGTTGTGGTAAAATTTCATTGATTTCAAATTTAACATGCTTGTAGAGGGCCATGAGGGAAAATTATCTCCTGCAATTCTTTGTCCGGTACAGTTCCCTAGTGCCTCTAATAAGAGGTGGTGGACCCCATCCAGAGAGTGTGTTCGATCAAAGGGTAAGGTGATCATTTCCACCTCTTATGAGAGGAATTGCAGAAACTGTACCAGATAAGGAACCGCAGGGAATAAAGATCCGGGCCTCCTATTCACATTTTTTAAGCCCGGGCCCCGGACATCCTAGATCACCTATCATGAACCCTTTGGACCTACACTTCACTATTAGTACAGAAGAAGCTAGACTAAATTGATGAAACCTACCTCTACAACAAAAGGGAATTCTCAGCCATCAGATTCGAATCAAATACAGTAAATCCAACTGCTGGTGAACTCCTACCCATCACTTTCCATCCATCGTTGCAACTTGCATATCATTATCGGTACCCGAGAGTCCGGAGTCCGGACAATGAAAGGAGATCAATGATCAAACAGTAAGGATTCAGTGCATCGCGGGGCCCAACTATGCATGTCCGTCACGTATCAGAACAATCAATTAATTTCACTAATTATCAACATTTATTATTTTTTTTCCCCAAATGCAAACATTACAGTAAAAGCTGCAGCAGCTGCATGGCGTGTTGCAGAGATTGGAAGCCAAGAAAACAAAAAACAAAAAAGAAGTAAGAAACCATTTCTCTCACTTTTCGAATTCTGTGAAAAAAAAATAAATTAAAATCTATACTAAAAATAACCTGAAAGCTTCTCCTGATCTCCTCCGTTCTCGTCGATCACGTGCGCTTCTCCTCTCTCTCATCATCGTGTTATCATGTGACTTCTCTGGTACTTCTTTCTTCCTCTGTCCCACTTTGTCTCTTTAAACTTTTTACTCTCACTTCACTTACCTTTTCGCCATCTCTGTTTCTCTCAATCTCGCCTTTTCTTTTCACACGCACACGCTCTCACTCTCTCTCACTCTCTCTCTCTCTACTCTTTGCTTTCATTGCTTGCCTGAGCTGAGCTGCTGTTAGTAGAGGAAGCTAAGTAGAGAAGTTCAAGCTTAAGTGAATCGGATCTTAGTTTCGTTTTTGTTACAGAGAGTTTGTGAATCGATAAGTGTGAATGGAAGTTTAGGGTTTCAGAGTGTTTTTTTAGTTTCTATGTAGCTAAACATGGGCTGCTTTCAGTCCAAGACCACTAATGTTCAATCTCCAGATGAAGAGTCTTTACAAGCTGAGAAGCCAGATCTAGGTTTTTCCTTTTGTTTTTCGTTAGTTCGTTTCATTGTTAAGATTCATTTGTTCTGATTAGAGTTTTGTGGTTGATTTTTGTTTGAAGCTAATGGAGATCAGTTGGACCAAGATCAAGTTCCGGCATTTAAGGAGTATGGCTTGGCCGAGCTTCGGAAGGCAACGAATGGTTTCAGCAGCGATTTTATCGTGTCGGAGAGTGGAGAGAAAGCTCCCAATGTTGTTTACAAAGGCAAGCTTGAGAACAATAGCTTAGTCGCTGTTAAACGCTTCTCTAAAGTTTCTTGGCCCGATGCGCAGCAGTTCGTGGTAAGTTGCCTCTATTTCCTTTCGTTTTACCTCTCTGTTTCATTCCCGGTTGTGTTTTCGATGTTAAATTAGTTATTCTAATCTGATCGTTTCGTAGGCGGAAGCAGCAGGACTTGGGAAGGTTCGACATAAGAGAATGGTGAACCTGATCGGGTGCTGTGCTGAGGGAGACGAACGTCTCTTGGTAGCTGAATACATGCCCAATGATACTTTGTCTAAGCATCTGTTTCATTGTAAGCTTTTTTACTTTGTTTTACTGTCTGTGTATCAAATGATTCATTTTGGGTATCCGCTCCCTGTTGGAGTTTTTGTTTTCTTTCCTCCATCCTTTTTTTCCTTTTTAGAGAAAGAGAGGGGGTGGGGGGTGGGGGTAGGTAATTAGGTATAAGTTAAAAAAACTTCAGGTGAAAGTCGCCTTTCTTTTTCTCTTCTTTTCCTTGGTTGTGGAATTTGTTAACTCCTTTTTGCGTAACAAAAGCAAAAAGCATGGAACTTTCTTTCTTTGCTTGGTGCGCTGTGGGTACCAACATTTCTTTTTCTTGGGCTTGTTTTAGTGTAATAATTGACTGTGTTTTGACTTTTGAGGTTTGACTGAACTCTGGATGGGTCTACAGTCACTCCGTTTCTGGAGACTGGAGTGGCTTGGCTGGATTAATGCCAAGTCATACTGGATTATGTTTTTGCAGTTTGGGAAAAACCTGTGTCTATATTCTTGATAGATGATGGGTTCAAGTGCTAGCATTGGCATTGTCGGTTGGTTTCCATGAAATGAAACTTGATGTTGCTATTTTTCTGAGTTTTTAATTTTAACTAAGACTAAATCCAAGGTTAACTGGTTTTAATGTGATGCTATTTAATTATTTATGTGAGGTTGGAAAAAGCTTGGCACTGAATAAACCATGTCACCATGGTTATAACATTTGTATCAAGTTTAGTGTGATAGCTATTATGATTTGTTCCAAGTATTTTTTGGGTTTCCTAGAATTTTTAACAGAAAAGAATGAGGTGGAAAAGGGTTTTCATTTTGTTGGGATTAATGCTAGTTTCTTGGCCAAAATTTGAGAAGCCTTCTGTTTCTGGTACTTGACTGCTTAACCCTCTCTCTGTGTTGTTGCTCCCGTTCATGATTGCTGGAGAATGGTTTTATGGTATTGCCAACCTTCTTCATCTATTTACGTTGACTATAATGATTTCAGGTTCTTTTGTTTCAGTAATGTGATAGATGGTGATGGCTCCATATCATGTCTTTCCAGATATATAATGGGTTCATTGTAGTCTATTAAAAAATGCTGAGAGGTTGGCTCTTGGATTAGATTTCTTAGACTATGTTTGGATGGCAAGAAAAGAAAAGAAAAACATAATAAGACAAAAGTATTGATTAAATCAATGATGAGTTTGTGTCTTCTTTCTCCTCTTTTTCTTTACTTGCCTTCAAGACATAGCCGTATTGAATTAGTAAAGCTCTTCAAAATATTCAAATTGTGAATTTTGGAATGAATGTTTAATTCATCTTATAAATGCGTTTTTGTGTATAAATACCTCCATCTCCTTATAGGTGTTATATATTTGTTTGCAAGAGGGCTAACCCCATTTTGTGACCCAATTCAATTTGTCACCAGTCAAGTAGAGGATATTAGGGGTGCAACTGGACTGGGCTGGGCTGGGCTTGGTTTAGTTTTTGAAAACCCAGGCCCAAGTCCAGCCTGGCCTGAGATCACGCGTGGCCCGCTAGGCTCGGGATGGACCGGGCTTAGCCCAAAATTTGTCATTTTCATGTTTAAATACCCAAAATAAAAAGTAATTTTGACCTAAATATGTATCTGTTTAATATATTAAGTCAATGGTGTATAGTAAATGCCAATTATGAGACTTAATCCAGGATCACTTATCTATCACATATTTGCTTATATAATACATAGTCTTGCACACACACACACAAATTTCCTTGTGTGGCAGAATAATTTTACTTGTCTCTTCATCTTGCATGCCTAAATGTGTGTTCCCATCCACTTAAATTTCCTCAGGTCGTTCATCTTAGTTATTTTATGCATTTTAGAACTAGAAATGTGTTAACCCCCCCTCCCCCCCACCTTAAAAAGAAAGGAAGTAATCAGTCATTGTTGAGTCAACACTGACGGCATGAGTGCTCTGGTAGCTTATATTCTGTTCACCGTCTGTTCTGGTGCCATCTGAACTTTGATTTATAATGAGAAATCAATTTGAATGACATGTTTAAATTCTATCTTCTTGTGTTGCTTTACCCTGCCTCTGGCTATTGTATTCTCATGTTCAAATGGGTCTTGATACTTTGTTATAGGGGATAAGCAACCATTGCCATGGGAAATGCGTTTGAGAGTTGCCTACTACATTGCACAGGCACTTGACCATTGCAATTTGGAAAACCGGAAGATATATCATGATTTGAATGCCTACAGAGTTCTATTTGATGAGGTAAAAAATAGTCAATTTTATGAAAAAAAATTCTGTATTTTGGTATATTTGATACATTTTACTTCAATGTACTGGATTGGAGGATACTATGCCTTTCTGGTTGGCTGGACATTGTTTCTTGCTCATTACAGTTTTCACTATGTATATGTAAATTTTCTCTCTATCCAATTCTTTTAGTAAAAATAGATTGTTACAAAGTGAAATGTTTTTCATGTGGCATATAAATAGCCAAGGTTCTGAACTTCAACTCTGGGAAGAACTTTGGTCCCAGTGGGAGTGGATGTACTTGTGAAGTTTATGGAGGTCCATGAAGAATTCTGCAAAAATAGATAAAATTAAAGGAAAAGTAATATTAATAATGGTACTTTAGACTAAACTTCAAGCATTGCTGGATTGAGCACCAATATGCACCAAGGAACTGTTAGAGAAGCAAGACACTGTCTATAATGGTTTAAGAAGTTAAATAGCTATAGTGACACACTAATATCCATGTTTGGAACCATAAAGTTGGTTGACACTTGAAAGAATACACTACATAAAACTGTAATTCATTGCATATACTAATTAGATCCCATTTTGACCTTGATTGCAAGATGAAGAATATTAAGGGTATTTCTGTAAATCTATTGGGGTGACAGAGGACCACACTTTGTTGTTGGGCTGTCGGCAAACTTTTTTATATATCTTGCGGGAGTCTGGGGGTTGGGGTGTTAGTGGAAGAACAGATCTGATTTGACAATAGCTGTCAATTTTGGATATTTAATGTTGCTTCCAAGGAATTTTGGCTGAAATTCCATAGTTTTGTAAAAGTGACTCTTTTTATCCTGTGTTGATTTGTTCTCTTCTCTACAAATGCTTTGATTGATGACAAAGCTGGGTTGGGTAAGTTCCCCTCCTGCAGTTGTTGCTAACCCCCCCCCCCACCTTGTGTTATGGACAAGACTGAATAGTGGTGCAACTTGGGGCATCCCATGTTAAATTCAGCTGAAATTTAAACAAAATCATGCTGGGCCTTGATCTTAGGTTTATTGAAAACTCATTAATTATCAGATGAACACAGCCCTTGCTGCTCTCATTTTGCATTGCTGTCTATTTTTAACCTGCTTCTAGAGTCTAGGCCTCACATATGTCTGTGTATTGACCGTGCAGAAAATGCTTTGCCTACATAGTTCTGCTGTGTGCATATTAAGACTAAACTGACCTTGATGCACTTGTTTAGGATGGTGATCCTCATCTTTCCAGTTTTGGCCTTATGAAAAATAGCCGAGATGGTAAAAGCTATAGCACAAACTTGGCTTATACTCCACCAGAGTTCTTGAGAACAGGTAATTCCTGTGTTCTTATTTGTCAATTAAGGATTCTTGATGAACTTCAATGTAATTACAGGATGTTCTTTTTACTGCATCTGTTTCCAATAATTTCATCTCAAATCGTAATTCAATTAGTTTTTGATTGCTTCGACCCAGTTACTAGTTTGAGTGTGCTGGTATAATTTTCGTACCATAGAAAGTTTCAAATGTAGTCTCACTTCAATTTGATTGTAGTTTTCATTTAGATGAGTTTGAATTTTGGTATATGAACTTTATCGATGTTAGGTTGGCATGGAGGAGCTCTAGTCTAAGACCTAGAAATTGGGTTTTAGGGCTCTGGTAAGACAGCTTCTATATTGATTAAATGAATGGTTTAGGGTACAGTTACATTTGATTTGGGCCAACCCAAAGAAAGTGATTGGGAATAAGATTAGGTTCAGTTCAAACTAGATTGGGTATAGGTGTTAAGGTCGAGTTGGGATTTGAGTTAAGATTCCAAGCTAGGATTTGGAATTGGCAAATAAAGTGTTGATGACAGATACAATGAATTGGAGAATAGAAAGGGGAATTCATAGAAAACAACAGTCACACCTATGGGGATGACATCCTGATTCTCTACAATTTTTAATTGACACTGCCCACCGTTGATTTGAACAGGCATCTGTTGCTAAAATTTGGCGTAAGTAATATAATGCCACAATACTACAAGTATGGAATCAGACGTGTCATTGTATCGAGTATAAAGTGTTTATGATCCTAGGCCATTGTATACAAAATATAATGTTGTCAATTTGTCGTAAGACGTAACTGTTGAGAAATTTTATATGATATTATATATCTAAGAGAGAAGTGGTTCAAATAAATATGTGGACATAATTAATGATATGTATGATGGTGAGGTGACAAGTGTAAGAACTGTGGGGGGCCAAGGTAGTGAATTCCCAATTGCAATTGGGTTACATCAAGGATCAAATTTAAGCCCTTATTTGTTTGCGCTTATCATGGATGATTTAACCAGAGACATTCAGGATGATGTTCCTTGGTGTATGTTTTTTGTTGATGATATTATTTTGGTGAATGAGACAAAAGCAGGGATTAATGCCAAGTTGGAGTTATTTAGATCAACCTTGGAATCAAAAGGTTTTAAGACAAGTAGAACGTAGACAGAGTATATGGTGTGTAACTTTGGTTACACTAGGACGGATAATGAGGTGGTGAAAATTGATGAGAGGGAGAGTCTGCAAAGTGATTATTTTAGGTATCTGGGCTCAATCATACATAAAGAAGGTGATATAGTGGATGATGTTTCACAAAGAATTAAAATAGGATGGATGAAGTGGAGAGGTGCATTCGGAGTGTTGTATGATCGGCGTATTCCTTTAAAACTTGAAAGGAAAATTTTATAGGAAGTCATACGACTGGCTATGATGTATGGTGCGGAATGTTGGGTAGTTAAGAAGCATCATATAGATAAACTCAGTGTACCGGAGATGAGGATGTTGAGATGGATGAGTGGTAAAACTAGGAAGGATAAAGTAAGGTATGATCATATTAGAGCTGATTTGGAAGTAGCTCTGATGCATGATAAGCTACAAGAAAGTCGTTTGAGGTGGCATGATCATGTTTAACAGAGACCTTTGGATGTTCCAGTACAGAGGATTGATTTGATTCAGATTGAAAGAACTAAAAGAGCCAGGGGTAGACCTAAAATGACCTTAGGAGAAGTGAGGAAAGACATGCATAGCTTAGGCCTTGTATCAAGTATGACCTCAAATAGAGCTGATTGGAGGGCAGGGATCCATGTAGCGGACCCCATTTAGTTGGGATAAGACTGAGTTGTTGTGTTATATATTTAAGTATTTGCATCAGAAGTGGTCATATGCTGTGAATAATTTTCTACAGTAAACTAGCCACTTTTCTGATTTGTTGTCCAAACCTTAAGCATTAGTTAACTGGCTTCAGCATTTGGTATATTCTCTTGATATTAAGCAGTAGGAATCAGAATTCCATATATGTAAGCGGTGAAAGGTAATTTTATCTGGAAATCTTATGGGCGTGATATATATATATATATGGTAAGAAGCGTGATAAATATTAGATGTCAGGAAAACAAGCTTTTATAATTTTATCATGGCGAAGCTGGAAAGAGAGGAGTATTTATTCTGCTAGCAGTAAAGTGATGTGAAAAAATAGGCAAGCTATGGAGATGAGAAAAAGATGTATTGAATGTATACTTTATAGGGATATGTTGTCTTCAGGTTTGAGATCTGTATGGTTGGGCCTCATAGGGACGGCTTTATAAGGATATGTTGTCTTCAGGTTTGAGATCTGTATGGTTGGGCTTCATAGGGATGGCTTTATAAGGATATGTTGTCTTCAGGGTTGAGATCTGTATGGTTGGGCTTCTGGGTATTTTAGCAATTACATTCTGCATTATTCTAGGATACATTGGGTTTTTGCTCTACTATTGTAACTTCTTGAGCAGTAGCTTATCATGGTTAACAAGTTTTCTGCATTGAATTTGATTTGGATGCCCAATTCTGCAGGCAGGGTTATCCCAGAGAGTGTAATATACAGCTATGGGACAGTTCTGTTGGACCTTTTGAGTGGCAAGCATATTCCTCCTAGCCATGTATGTTACTCTTTGCTCTATATTCTACTTGTTCTTCATTTTCTTAGGTGCTTCTGAAGATTTGCAAGACTCTTGTTGCATTTACTTGCCTTTTGCATTAATGTCTTCAAACTGAGCTGCCACATTTTACACCAAGGCCATTAACTTTAAAGAAATTCGGCAAACAGTTGTTGAGGCAAATAAACTGTGCATGTAAGCAAAAAACTGATTGCATACTATACTACATATAATTAGGTTCTATTCTATTCAACTCCATATGAATTTCATTTTTCCTTAGTTCATCTATGGAACTCTGGAAATGTTTTCAGTTGCTACTATAAAGCTTATTAAAACTAAGAGTTTATTCTGACAAAATTAGATGTGAATGTATAGATATGCCTCTAAGTGCTTGTACAGAGATACACTACATTTTTTGTGTGTATCACCTTGTCCAGGCATGGTCTCTGTTGTTAAGATGTGCAGCAACTATTGAACTAATTTGTTAAGGATCACTATTTAGAAACTGTGAAACTACAGTGTTATTTGTTGGGGAGAGTTTTTGCTTCTGATTTTGGTAACTGAAATAAGAAGGAAGCTGTATTGGCTTACAACAGGCCCTAGAAGTGTCGATGGTAATTTGAAAATTCAATTGAAATATTTTGGTTTTAATGGGATCCTGAGATGTATGAATAGTGTTAGTGCAACAAAATGATACAAGGTAGCTACTAGGTCCCTCTACAAATAGGAACTCACCATGACTCATGTCAAATGGATTAGATTCACTGCTGATTTGATGTCAGCATATTAATCACAATACATATGAATACATAAATAGGTTTCTAAGATAACAAGCTAACTATAACCATTTTATCTTGTATGTATATGATATGTATGTGGAACGAGATGTCTGTGTATTAAGAAGGTTGCTAAAGAAGTCCTAGGGGAATAGAAAGGAAAAATGTCAAGCCCCTAGGGAGACTTGGTGGTGGGATGATGAGGTCCAAGCGATCATTAAGACTAAGAAAGCTAGTTTTAAGGCATGGCAAAGGACAAGGGATGTAGAGGATCAAAAAATTCATAAATCTACCAAAAATGAAGCTAAGAAGATAGTAGGGAAAGCAAGGGCGAAGAAATATGAAGATCTCTACAACAATCGGAGCACAAAGGAAGGTGGAAAAGCTACCTCTATAAGATAGCTAGAATAAGGGAAAGGATGAGTAGAGATTTTGACCATGTCAGATGTATTAAAAATGAAGATGGCAAAGTCCTAAAAAGGGATGAGGACATCAAGAAGAGATGGAAAGGTTACTTATACAGCCTACTTAATGAAGACACTTTGAGTTATAGTGGACCAAAAGAAGGCATTATGCACTAAGACACCATCTGACGTAGATATATACGTAAAATTAGGGTTTTGAAGTAAAAGAAGCCCTAAGAAGGATGAAAATATCTAAGGCTCCTTGTCCAGATGAGGTCCCAATAGAAGTGTGGAAGAGCCTAGGAATCTTTGGCTTATCTTGGTTAACCAAGCTGTTTAACATGATTATGAGCACTAAGAAAATTTAGGTGAATGGAGGACAAGCATTGTGGTCCCGATTTACAAAAACAAAGGTGATATCTAGAGCTGCAATAACTATAGAGCCATAAAACTAATGAGTCGTACTATGAAATTATGGGAGAGGGTTATTGAAACTCACCTGAGAAAATAAACTATTGTTCGGAGAACAAATTTGGTTTTATGCCAAGAAGATCCTTAGCAGAAGCTATCTACCTTGGGAGGCTCATGGAAAGATAGAGAGAGAGCAAGAAAGATCTACATATGGTCTTTATTGACCTAGAAAAAGCTTACGACAGAGTCCCTAGAGATTTAATCTAGCATGTGCTAGGGAAGAGAAGTGTTTCATGTAAGCATGTGGACATAATTAAAGATATGTATGATGGTGTGGTGACTAGTGTAAGAATCGTAGGGGGTCAAAGTAGTGAGTTTCCAATTACAATTGGATCACATCAAGGATCAACTTTAAGCCCTTTTTTTGTTTGCGCTAATCATGGATGATTTAACCAGGGACATCCAAGATAAGGTTTATTGGTGCATGTTTTTTGCTGATGATATTGTTTTGGTGGATGAGACATAAGCAGGAATTAACACCAAGTTGAGTTATGGAGATCAACTTCGGAATCAAAAGGTTTTAAGATAAGTAGAACAAAGACAGTATATTTTGTGTAAATTAGTAACCATCGGGATGGAAATTGAGGAGGTGAAGATTGAATTAGAGGGAGTATTCAGCAAAGTGATTGCTTTAGGTATTTGGGATCGATCATGAGTAAAGAAGGTGTTATAGAGGATGATGTTTCACAGAGAAATAAAGTAGGATGGATGAAGTGGAGAGGTTCATCCTGAGTGTTGTGTGATTGATGGATTCCATTAAAGCATAAAGGAAAATTTTATAAGACAGTCATACGACTGGCTATGATGTATGGTGCGAAATGCTGGGCAGTTAAGAAATGTCATGTGCATAAGCTAAGTGTAGCGGAGATGAGGATGTGTGGCAAAACTAGGATAGATAAAATAAGGAATGATCATATTAGAGCTGATTTTGGAGTAGTCACGATTCAAGATAAGCTAAGAGAATGTCGATTGAGATGGCATGGCCATGTTCAATGAAGGCCTTGGGATGCCCCAGTTCAAAGGAGTGACTTGGTTCTGATTGAATGTACTAAAAGAGCTAGGGGCAGGCTTAAAATGACCCTTGGAGAAGCGAGGAAAGACATGCATAGTTTAGGTCTTGTTTTAACTTTCAAGTATGTTCTCTTATAGAGCTGATTGGACGGCGAGGATCCATGTAGCCAACTCCATTTAGTTGGGATAAGGCTGATGTTGTTGTTGTATTTATATGATATGTATGTGAGAGGGTGTCATTTCTACAAGTACAGAATTTGTGGCACTGTGCCCCGCCTGCCATGGACCGCTCTTTCCCACCATAGAACTACCATGGGGGTGGAGAAAAACTGTCAAGGGAGGGATTATGAAATTATGAGAGCCCCTAGGCCCTAGCCCCTGCTCTGCCCCTTTTTTCTGTCACCATAAAGTGGTGTAGAAAAAGCTCTGCTCCTAGACAACAAGCATTTGGGTGGGAAGCTGCCACAAGAAATTGAACAGTTGTAACATGCTCCATGTGAGGTGGAAAAACTAGGTCATTCTCAACATGTTTCTGTTCTGTGAGAGGAAGCAGGGTAACAGTCAACTACTTCTTTGTGCATTCTGACTTTGCGGTAGCGATTACAATTAATCAAGTTATGATTAGCGAACCCATGCCAGAATGCCCTTATTGGTTGGGAATTCTGGTCCAGAATTGCCATTTTTACTCTGATTGTCATGTGGACTTGCTGGCTTTACAAACCTGATTTGTCAAGCTATATATTTCCAAATGACTTGGTGACTTGCATTACCTTATTCATTGTTCATTCCTCCCTTTAAGCAGGTGTCTTTATTCTATTTTCTGTTAGGGAATTAGTTTAGCTGTTTATTGTTCAACCCCTCAAAAAATGAAAATCTAGGCTGGGACATCGTACTTCTTACGGAGTTGTTGATGGTACGATGGAATTCTTAACAATTTTTAGTATAATATATTCTTCCATATTTGGGGAGTATTTTTCTAATCAGTCATTATACATCATGTTTTGGCTGGTTTTAAATTTTTAGTATTACCATGCAGGCCTTGGACTTAATAAGGGGAAAAAATTTATTGTTGCTGATGGATTCATCCTTGGAAGGGCAATATGCTAATGAAGATGCAACCATGTTGGTTGAACTTGCTTCAAAATGTCTTCAGTCTGAGGCTAGAGACCGACCAAATACTAAGTTTCTCCTTACAGCGGTAACACCTCTTCAAAAGCAAGAGGAGGTACAATTTGCATCTCTTTTGCTGTTGTAATACTGTTATGCATTTGTTTGTGTCCCCATAATATTTTCATACCGGGGTATGTAGGTGGCATCACATGTTCTAATGGGTCTGCCAAAAACTACAGTGGTGCTTCCAACCATGCTTTCTCCACTTGGAAAGGCCTGTGCAAGAATGGATCTTACTGCTGTGCATGACATCTTACTTAAAACAGGCTATAAAGATGAAGAAGGTGCAGAAAACGAGGTACGAGTAATGTCTTTTCAAGTTTGTAATATGTAGTCTAATTTCCTTGAAATTAAGTTAGCCTTCATGGCCCTAATAAATAGAGAGATCTCTCACAAGGAAAACAAAATAAAATTCTTTTTCTTTTCTTTTTGTGTTTGGTGGGGGGGGGGGGGGAGATTATCCTGACAGCTTCTCTTATTTCTCTTTTTTAAAGTTCCTGGTGAAATGTCGGGATAAAAGGGTGATTTCTACTTAGACTACTTTCTTCTGCCAAATATTAGTGTATTTCATATGGAGTTGTCATGTATTCTGTGGTGTCAATAAACTCTTGTACTGTTGCTTCTTATGGTAGTACTATACGTATTCAAGTCGGCTCAGCATCGTATTCGTTTCCTATTTTTCTTTTTGAGCATTCAAGCTGTTAATAATCTCACGTCTGTGTTTTCTTGTTACAATGCGCTATTAATATGAAGCTATCATTTCAAGAATGGACTCAACAAGTGCAAGAAATGCTGAATACAAAGAAATTTGGGGATATTGCATTTAGGGACAAGGATTTCAAGAGTGCTATTGATTATTACTCAAAGGTACCCTTTCTTTTTAACTTCATGTTGTGGACTCAATGCTATATATAAATAATTTTTTTCTAATACTTGGAAGGCATCTTTCATCATATTTTACAGTCATAGCACTTTTATACCTTAAAATGTTTGAGGTAAGAGTGGGGATTGTTGACGATGTCAGTAGATAAGCATATGTATTTAGGGTCACTCGTGATTTAGTACTGAAAAACAAAGAAGAAATAGTAAGTTAACCCGAAAGGCTGACACAAGGGTTTCAGATTTGAATTGAGTACTTTCAAGTGGCATGAGGGGTTGGATTTAAATTAATGTAAACAATCAGTTAATAATTAGAACTTTTAATTTCCTGCTTAGCTGTGACTGAAATGCATCTCTCTTATTGAAAGCTTCCCATATTTAATGGTACGACTACCAAATGACATTATGTTGCCAGTCTGAAAGGGCATATACAGCAGCCTTTTTCTTGTCCTCGCTGAATTACCTCTCTTCTTTCCTCCTTTTCACATGGAGGGTTATCTGCATATGTTTTAGTATTTTTCATTCATTTATATTACTAGACGAAATTGGCATCTTTTGTAGCAGTCATGTCTTGCCCCTAGATTTCCATTACTTATTGGAGCTTACTTAATGCTATGTTACAAAACACAGTTGGTGGTTATGATGTCTGTTCCTTCGGCTACCGTCTTTGCAAGGCGGGCCCTCTCCTACTTGATGAATGGTCAACCAGAGCTTGCCTTGCGAGATGCAATGCAGGCTCAGGTGTGCATGCCTGAGTGGCCCACTGCCTTCTACTTGCAGGCCCTTGCCCTGTCTAAGCTTGGAATGGAAACAGACGCTCAGGACATGCTCAATGATGGAGCTACATTTGAAGCAAAGAAGCAAAACACTTGGCGTGGCTAAGTTTCGGATCTCATATTTAAGGTCTTAATATCTCTCAACGGTCTTTATCCGTTGCCATTATGATGCTGGTGGTGGTGGAGGCGGTGGCTGCCTGCACTGAATGTTGGAATAGAAGAGTGAAGTGACAAGGAGAGGTTTAATTGCTATCAAGAATTAATTTACCTACCACATTGTTAGCCAATGAAATTTGAGAGAGAAAAAAAAAGAGAGCAATATGCATTCCTGCTGAAAGTTAAAAATAACTACTTTTAACATAATCAGTTAATTGCATCCTTGTGCTTGACTTCTCATTCTACCAACATATCTTGTCTTTACGAAGTGATTCTAGCCCTGGGAGCTTGGCCGTGGGACAAGTACATTTTGAGGAGGTTTTGTATATTTGCAGATGGAACTTAAGAACTGTTTAAGTATTAAAACAAGTGTGTTACACAGATGAACCCCGTCTGGGCTTGGAAGCCAATTTCTTTGAGTATATATCTTGTTGATCGACTGGAACAGGTCTCAGATGTCTGGTTTTCTGAATATATTTCTGTAAACCTTTAAGTTTTATTTATCTAATTACCCAAAAAGCTCATATAATACGAAAAAGTTACTGAAGAATGGATGATGATGTAATGACTTTGTTATGCCTTCTGCAGTGACTCTTCCTTACTGTACCATAAGCTCTATAAACCAAACTAATATTAAAGGAACAAAGCTCCCACGGCCAAATCTCTATTGTCTGTAATCCCATCTGCAAAGTCCCATGTAGACTGTAGTCCCTTGAGTAGTCCTATGAACTGTGCTTCTCAGAGGGAATTGGTATCGGATTGACCGTATCCGTAGACCAGTACGGGCATGGGTAAAAATGTAAAAAACATATTTAAAAATATTTTTTTTAAAGAAAACAAGGGTAAACTTTTCGGTCCAGAGTCCAGACTGAGAAGGACCAATACCAATTACTAAAACCATGCTTTGGATACTTGAAAGAACATGCGAGGGATTGGGGTGTATCTATATCCTCTCAGGTTCCCTGTCTGGTATAGTTTGTCCAGTTCTCCTCATAGGGGGCTGAAATGATCACCTTATCCCTTGTCCGAACACACTCTCGGGTGGGGTCCATTCCCCTCTTATTAAAGGCACTAGGGAAGTGTACTGGGCAGAGAACCTGAAAGGATAATTTTCCATTGGGAGACTATCATCAACAAGAAAGGACAAACTTAGTTGAAAGTTTGAAACTAGGGGTGTCAACTGGAAGGGCTCGATAAGGCCTCACTTGAAACTAGGGGTGAGTGCCCACCATTGAGGCTTGACTGATCCCGTCAAGTTGATACCCCTAGTTTCTCCATTCTTTCGTATGCTTGTTGAGGCCTGTCCATGCTAGGCCCTATCGAGCTTGAGCTTGCACTCACTTGACATGAGCTTGCATCATAGTTGAAATTAGGGGTGTCAATTGGACGGGCTCGGTCGTCGAGCCTTCATATGGAAGGCCTAGTCCCATTTATAAAAGGTCAGTCCGGTACTGGTCTTTATTTGGGCTATCAAGAATCGGGCTAAATGGGTTACTTAGCCATTTATTTCCAAAAGGACTTTAAACGTGTTGGGCTGTGTAAAGGGGCTCTAAATGAGCTCTAAGTTGTCTCTAAAGGGCTTTAAACGTGTTGGGCTAAGTTGGGCTCTAAATCGGTCGATCCTGATCAGACGACCATTGGGCTGGACGTTCAAACCAGGAATCATCAAAACGTATTTGATTCCCGCTTGAGCCCGACACATCAAAAAAAGGGGTCAAACTGGTTTTAGTTTTCTCCGATTGGACCCGGCCAGGTCTAGAATTGACACCTAAGAGTGTCAATTGGTCCGGTTGCTTAACGGTTCTGATCCTAAGGGCTCAAGACTCAAGACCAAAACCAAACCAATATGCTAATTAGTTCCAAACCTAGGATCCAAGACCATAAACTAATGGATGGGTCGATTCTGGTTCCTAATCGATTCCTAAAAAAATCCCTAACACATGCTACATAAATTCAATAACATTATAATAGGACAATAATTTCAATCACATGGGATATGTAATTTACCATCTTTTTTTTCTTTTCTCAAATCAATATTTTATATTCAATTAATAAGTAGGAACACCACCATCTTCATAAATTAGGACTATTTTAAGGCACATTCTTAAGTTAGAATTTTCAAAAGAAACTTTTTGTAAAGAATTGAAGAGGACTTTTTAATTAGGGGGAAGTTTTCATACACGGGTGTGTAAGCCGTGCATGTGAGAGGGTGGGAGTTTCGAGGCATTTAAAATGGGTGGGGGGTTTATGACTTTTCCTACTTTTTGTGAGAGGGACACGACCATGCATGCTTGCACAACCGTGTATGAAATCTTTGGCATTTTAATTAACAACCAAATCTTTGATAAAATAATACATGAGATAAGAGACACCACTTAAAATAAAAAAAAAAAGAAAAAGAAAAAGAGAAAAGATTTGATCTTAACTCTCATGACCTTAAGTCTTAAGAATTATATAATAGGGGAGAAAGAACGATACTTGGGCGCATGTGGTGCGCTGCCCATGTGTCTGGGCAGGCAAAATGGCTACAACGCCCCAATGGAAAGGTAGAATTTCCCAGGGCGTGGCGATCATTTTGCCCGCCTTTGTATCTGGTCATAGGGGCAATATATCGCATGCGCCCAGGTAGCATTCTCTTTCCCATATAATTTATAGGATTAGGATGTGGATTTGTTCCGATTCCACCATTTTCGATTTTGATTCCATCGGTTCCTAGTTGGACTTAACTCCTCTCAGGTTCCCTACCCGATCAGGTTCGTAGGTTTCTCTCATAGGGGATCGGAAATGAAGACCTCACCCCCTACCCAAACACACTACCCATGTGGGGTGAGGTCATCATTTTTGCCCTCCCTATGAGAGGAACCTACGAACCTGAGCGGACAAGAAACCTAAGAGGAGAGAAATTCTTCCTAATTGGCCTATTGGTTCTGAAATCTTTAAGAGATCAATAACTTGATCGATAGATCTAGAATAGACCCAATAAGGTATTTATTTTTTGGGGGAAGCCGATTCTGGTGCTGAATTGACACCCTTATTGACAGCCCTTTTTAATTATGCTTTAGTTGGAACTAGGCTCACTTTTACCCTAATAAGAAAGCATGGTTAAAATGCACACTTAACCACAAAGGATAAGGCGGCTTAAGGCTAAGCCAAACCTTGACTGCTTGTTTACCTTTAAGTAAGCTATTGGACATTTTACGATTCGAACCAACACCAAACTAACCGTAGAGTACCATCTGATGATGGAATCAGACGGTTTAAAATACCGCGATACTACCAGAAAGATGATGTAGTAGTTCACACCAGATCACTTCTTTAGTCAAATGACAGGGTGTGCTCCAGCGTATCTTATTTGTACTGCGCCCCTATAAAAAGGGTTGGATGGATTGGATTTCATAGTCAAAACTAATTCTCGCAAGTCACAGAAGGTACGATCCATTCTCTTTTCTCTCTCTGTCTCTGTCTGTCTTTTTTTTTTTTTATCTTCTTCTCCTTCTTTTGAAGCTGCTCTTGGTTTATCTGCTTTGATTTCTGTAGGAATTAGAACTTATATTCGATCTGTTATCTTCTTTTTTTTTTTTTTCTTTTTTTTGATCAACCTTCTATTGTTTAGGGTTTCTGTTGTTAAGCTTGTATGCTTCTCTGCTTGTTTTCGATCCTTAACTCTCTTTTCTCTTCCTCCCTTTGCTTTTTCTGTTTCATTTGATGTGTCTGTGCATGTATTTGTGTTTGTATCTGTCTATGTATGCAAGAATGTGTATATATATTGGTGATGTGATGTGATGGTGACAAGTGAAAAAAATGTAAAAACTTGAGCTAAATTGAATAGGTATACGAGCTTCACATGATTTGGTTTTCTTTTCTCTGAAAAGTACAATTTTTTTTTTGGTTGGTGAAAATTTTAGGCTGCTAAAGTTTTCATGTAATAAGTTGTATATATATTGGTGATGTCATACTAGGAACATAAACATTCAGGAAGACACATCCTAACTAATTTTGTACCTAGCCCTATTAAACATGCTCTTGAAACAACCACTCAAGATGTTTCTTTTGAGAGGTGAGAAGTCAAGCCATGCTATTACCATCAACATCAAATGATATTGACAAAACTATTCAGCACAAATGTATAGTAAAAAACATTTGCGCTGCTCAGAAGGGGGGTTAAGGCAAGGTGATCCATTATCATCCTATTTGTTTGTATTATGCTCAGAAGTCTTATCTACCCAACTTGCTATTGCTCAACAAGAAAACAAGATTAAAGGACTCCAAATCAGCAGAGGGGGAGACAGATCATCCCACATGGCATTCGCTGACGGTCTCATTCTGTTTGGGGAAGCATCTGTGACAGAAGCCAGAGCCCTCAATGAGATCTTGTCTACTTATTGCACCTTCTCAGGTCAAGCCCTCAACATAAACAAGACTAGAGCTCAATTTAGCCCCACCGTCACTTCTACTGTCAAAAGGCAACTAAGAGAGTTCTTCCAAATCTCACCAACCTCTTCATTGGACACCTACCTGGGCATCTCATACATTAGTGGAAAGCTTTCCTGACAACATTGCTCTGAACTTCTAGCACGGGTTTCAAAGAAGCTGCTCCACTGGAAAACCCAATTCCTAAGTCCTGCGGGTAAGCTTATACTTATCCAATCTACCCTGTCAGCGATGCCCCTCTGCACAATGTCCTGCTTTAAAGTTCCAGCATCCATCCATCACTCCCTGGACTCTATTAGCAGGCGCTTCTTCTGGTCAAATGGCCCGAATTCTTTGGTCCCCACCATCTCTTGGAGGACCATCTGTCTTCCAAAGAGACTTGGCGGTCTCAGTGTCAAACAATCTACCCTCATGAATCAAGCCTTACTGACCAAGAAAGGTTGGGAACTTATCACTCACTCTCCCTCTCTTTGGGCGAGGTTAATGAAAGCCAAATATTTCCCTACTTCAAATTTCTTTCAAGCCAAATGTCCCTCAACTTCATCTTGGGGTTGGAAGTCGATATGTTCCTCCAGGGATCTTCTTAAGCTAGGCACCTTCATCCAAATTGGCAAGGAAGATCCACCAATCCGTGGCTTGACAACTGGATCCCAAATTCCCCTCCCCCCCAATTCGTCCCCTATCCACTCCCACCCAATGCCCCCCTTCTGGTAGAGGATCTAATTGATCCCTCCACCAACTCCTGGAAAAGAGATCTAGTATACCACCGGTGGCCATCGGATACAGCATATGCAATCTTATCAATCCCCCTTCCCATTTTCCATTCAGCTGATCGGTTGATTTGGTTAGGCACTTCATCGGGTAATTTCTCTATAGCATCAGCCTATCACTTAGCCATTTCTGGCTATCACCCTTCTCCTGCATCCCCCTGGCTTCGAATATGGCACCTGCCAACCTCCCCCAAAATCCAGCATCTTATTTGGAAGGCTTTTCACTGCAAACTCCCACTACCTGATCTCCTTAATCATCGAGGCTTTAACCTCAACCCACAGTGTCTCATCTGTCACAACCATCCCCAATCCTCCTCTCACCTTTTCTTTAACTGCCCAGTTGTTCAAAACATCTGGCGCCAAGTAGGACTGACACATCTATTCACATATCATGATCTCATATCGGGAATTATCAATGTCACCTATATCAACAGGCCCAACAATAGGGATATTGGGATGAAGATCTCTCTTTTCTGTGGCATTTTATGGTTTATTTGGACCGGATACTGGGATGTAGTCTTTAGACAAGCCAGGTTCAATCCAAGGGATATCCTTCTTAAAGCTCTCTCCAACACAAATGACCAGCTTCAAATCCAGCACTTCACCACCCCAAGGTGCTGCAGACTAGTTCGATGGATTTCACCTACCCACCCCTTCGTAAAATTCAATGTCGATGGAGCAAGCAAAGGTAACCCAGGAAGAGTAGGAACTGGTGGCGTTTGCAGATCCCACAGTGCTTCATTTATTTGTGGATTCTCAAGCGGTATCGGATCAACATACGCACTGGTCGCAGAAGCTTTAGCAGTTACTCAAGCAATGAATATGGCCATCTCCATGGGCATCTGAAAGCTAGCTATTGAAAGTGACAATTTGCTCGTGATCAACATCGTCAACGGCCGCACCCAAAACATCCCTTGGAGAATAAAGTCTATCATCGATGACTGCAGAGTTCTTTCCCTTTCATTCGATCAGATTGAATTTCTTCACACCCTTCGAGAAGCCAATGCTGTTGCAGACTGCTTGGCATCACTACCAGCAGACTCCCAAACCAATGGCTTCTGGATGTACCACCCCCCCCCCCCCAATCTTGTATCCTCCTTCAGTTGTATGCTGACTTATCCAAAACTTTGTTCCCTCGATAATAAAATTTCTCACCAAAAAAAAAAAAAAACCTGTATTCAGTCCTTTGTGGAACTTAACTAGTTTAGGAGAGGCTCATGTTTGAAACCTGAGATTTTGAATTGAAACTTGACTTAAAAGAGTTAGTCTTACTGAGCATACGGAAATCGAGATTCAATTTCCTTTTCATTTGTCCAAAAAATTTATATTATACAATGGGATCCTCTGGACAGAAAATGAGTGTGAGGCTTCTTGGTTCTTAATTGAATGTCTACTGTGGTTTTTGAGATGAGTTGAGTTGAGTGATTTAACTGATAACTCCACCACATCCAGAATTTAATTACTGGAAATTCTGAATTTAATTCTGAATTTGTTCATCATTAAATTAACTTAGTCCTGATTCCATGAAATCTACATTCTACAGAGCACATCATGTTCTTCTGTTTACATGAAATCTACCTATACTAATTGTGTACATCATGTGTGTTTTTTTAAGATAAATGCTTGGCATCATGCCTCTGCATTTAACCAATTGTCAAATGGAATAATGGCATTGAAAAATTTGCAGGAGAAAATCAAAATTTTATGGATACCACAGTACCTGGCAACAAGGTTTCTCAGGAGCTGGCCCGTGAGTTGCTTATTGCTATCTCACAGTGCATACCAGATACGGTTCTTGCTTCAAAACTTTCATCTGAATCAAAAGGCACAAATGCAGTTGAACTGAAAGAGAGTGACACAGCTGAAAAGTATAGGTCTAAGCTGATCTCTATTTCATACGCAGATACTAAAACCTCTCCAGCTGCATTGGGGAACACTGAGGTTTAGCTGGGATTAGTGTTCTCTTTGATGGGAACTACTTGTAATTTTAGATTTTTGTCATTTTTTGTTTCCTAGAACTATTACTGTTGAGTGTATGTTTCTAGTGTCAATTTCTGCTTGATGCTGTGTATACTTCTAATGTCAACATAATCAGAGAAATAAAAGTTAATTAATCTTGTATACTGTATACAGATGGTTGTTCTTGTTATGCTGAGAAATCTTTTTGTGGTTAATGAATGAATTGGACCTCAATTTCTGTATGCTATCTGGTTCCTGCTTCCTTCATTTTACATGGGTGAAGTTTAACTTTTTAATTTCTATGGGTGTTGTTGAATATGATCCATCTTGCATGTGCTAGATTCTGATAGCCATGCTCTAGTTCTGTTTCCTTGTGTAGTGGCATTTCCCCTTTTATAAATTGACAATAACTTTGTTTATGATTTGTTATAAATGCTCACTTTGTGTGTGCTATTTATTTGACATGTTGATTTTGTAAGCACAACAGGTTGATTTAGCAGATAGACACTGTCAAGCATTATATTCTGATTTGATGCTAAAGTTTCATAACTTTAGATTATTCATTGTAATTCTGCTTGCTTAGTGGGTGAGGACAAATATTTAAGTATCGGCTGATACTGATACTGATGCGTTTCTAGAAGCCTAAGGGATTAGGTTTAGAAACTCAATTGAAAACCAGAAGCGCAGTGAGAAATCAATCTGATGGTCTGATCTGGATATATGGGAGTATCCTACTGAAGATAGGAATTCAGATTTAGGGTTTTCAGAACATGAATGGAATCAGATTCTTAAAGAACTAAACTGATATTAAACAGATTATCAGAACGTCAATAATTCTCGGTAACAATAATGGAATACAACCTGAAGTTGAGTTCAGATTAGAGACCAGAATAAGAAGATTTCAAAAATTCGATCAGCAATAGGACTCTGAGGAATCAATGCCAAAATCAGATTTTGAAACCATGAACAGATTAAGAACTTTATCTGGTTGACAGATCTGAAACCACAATTGAAAACCAATTTAAAAAATCTGAAGATTTTAGAAAAATCCTACTATGAAAAGGATTCTTTGAAATCAAGGTAAAACTAGGGTTTGAAATGCTGATCTTGAAAACATATGCTATCACTGAGTAACTGAACTTAGATCTGAAGTTTCAGTACTAAGGTTCTCTTTGGTATAGTTTAAATTTCTGTTTATCTGACGCATAAACATAAATAGATGTCTTTGGTATGATTTATGACCCTTATTTCTCATTAAAATAAATGAATATAAGCATAAATTCATAAACAGCTCGAGAGTTTATGATTTATCACCATAAACTGTTAATATTTGTTTATGCGGGTACCATTAATGAACATGTGCAGAATTGGTGCTTAAGTGGGGTTAAAATGGTAAAATTAGCGAAAATTAGGACAAAACCTCTCTTTTGCCTCTCTCTCTCATGGTTTAGTGCACGGTATTAGATCGGGTATCAGTCACCTGCAAAACCGATATGATACCGTATGGGATCGACCATATCAGACAGATTTGCCCCTGATTTCCCTTTAGAAAAAGGGGATTTTTTGTTGTTTTACCCCTTGTCTGTTCTGTGTCATCGATCCAGTATCGGCATGGTATCGGGATAGGCAACTATTAAAACCGTTACGTATCGCCCGATACAGGTGATACAATACCGATACCTCAAACCACCCCCACCTTCTCTCTTAACATATATCATATATCTTACCAAAAAAAATATAATATAATATAATATAAATAATAATTATTATATTATATATTTGATATATCATATTTTATGTTCTATATAATATAGTATCTTATAATATAATATACACTACTATATATATTATAATATTATATAATATAATGTAATATAAATGCTTTTGTTATATATATATATGTATATCTATATATATATAATATAATACATAATATATTCTTCACTTAAGCATACCAAACCTATTTTTCATTATATAATCTATTTTGTCTAGTAGTAACCAAACGATTATTGTTTATAGCTCATAACTTATTATCATAATTGATTATTCATAAATAGGTCATAAATATAAATATGAACTATGCCAAAGAGATCCTAAAGAACACATCCAGCAGTATATTAAGAAGGGGGAAAAAAAAAACAGAAATAGAAGTATGTGCATGAAAAGGAATAGAATTCTGTGTACTAACCTGAACCCCATAACCCCTTTTACTAATACCCAATACCTATCTCCCACACATGTCCCACTTAACCACTACTCACACCCTTTTGTACCATCTCACGCCATTTCACCTTCTGACCCGATCCATCAACCCGCAACCCTACCCCACCCAAACCACCAAGTCCACTTAACTTTTGACACGACTCCTTTTTCCCCATGGCCGAACCACTTCAAACCGGTTCCTAGTCCTCCAGCCCTTCTTTCGGATTCGAACTTAGTCTGTTTTCCCCCTTTGAAA
Organism: Telopea speciosissima; assembly: GCF_018873765.1. Lineage (NCBI taxonomy): Eukaryota > Viridiplantae > Streptophyta > Magnoliopsida > Proteales > Proteaceae > Telopea > Telopea speciosissima. The sequence goes on along the minus strand of NC_057921.1, from coordinate 53,433,086 downwards.
GATTACCGCCTCAGGCCCCATAGTGTTCCACCGGGGTCCAGAGTTACCTCCACCTCTGGTTGGCTGCCACCCCCCCTCCCCTCTTATGATCCCTTGGACTATTTGGAATGTCCGCAGGCTAAACGCCTTGGCCAAACAAGTCGAGATTTGTGCCTGGCTCAAATCCACCAAATCCCCCCTTTGTTGCCTCCTTGAAACCAAGGTGCTCGAGCCCAATTCCTCCAGGATAGCCCATTCCCTCGCTCCCTCTTGGTCCTTCCTCTCCAACTATGATCATTCTCCTTCCGGCCGGATTTGGATTCTTTGGGATCCCTCCAAATTCCATATCACGGTCTCTTCTTCCTCTTCCCAATTCGTCCACCTCAGCATTTCCGACCACCTCCACAACCACCTTTTCTTCTTCACCATGGTTTACGCCCTCAACCGTTCCCTTGATAGAATCCCGTTATGGGAGGATATCCGGTCCATTTCCCTGTCTGTTGGCTTGTCTCCTTGGGGTATTGGTGGTGATTTCAATGTGGTCCGCTTCAGTCATGAAAAGCTAGGAGGCTCCCCTATCGACCTCCAAGCCGTCACAGCCTTCAATTCCTGTCTTGATGACTCTGGGCTAAACGACCTTAGGTGGTCGGGTGTTGATCTCTCCTGGCACAACAATCGCTCTGGCATTGACAGAGTTGCCTGCAAGCTTGATAGAGTCCTAGTTAATGATCCTTAGCTCTCCTCTTTTCCTTCCTCCTATGCCTTTTTTGACCTTCCTGGTCTTTCGGATCACTCCCCCATATCTCTTTTCGTCCTCCCCTTCTTATCCTTTGGGCCAAAAGCCTTCAAGTTCTTTGATATGTGGACCTCCCACCCCGACTTCCTTCCTGCTGTCCAAGCTGCTTGGAGTATCCCTGTCTTCTCCTTCTCCTCCCCTCTTTTAGCCTCCTCTAAAAAGCTCAAAAATGTCAAGATGGCTCTCAAGTCTTGGAATTCTTCCACCTTCGGCAACATCTCATCTCGTGTCTCCTCTTGTCGGGACAACCTCTCCTCCATCCAGCTCCGTCTTCAGTCTGACCCCCTTAATCCTTCCCTTGTTGAGGAAGAAGTCCTTGCCACCTCTGAGCTTTCCTCCTCTCTTTCCCTTGAGGAAAGTTTCCTTAAGCAGAAATCTCGAATCAAGTGGCTTGAGCTTGGAGATTCGAACACCGCCTTCTTTCACCACTCCCTAAAAGCCCGATCCAACTCCAACTCCATTCTCTCTCTTACCTCCTCTGATGGCTCGGTCCTCTCCTCTGTCGATACCATCAAAGCTGAAGCTGTGAACTACTTTACTGGTATCTTTTGCCCCCTTCCTCCTCCCATCCCCCCTTTCCTGACGACCTCCTCAACAAATTCATCCCCCCTCACCTCCTCAGCTCCCTCAGTTCCATCCCCTCTGACTCGGAAATCTCCTCCGCTGTTCGCTCCCATAAGGCTAGCAAAGCTCCGGGCCCTGATGGGTTTAGCATGGGGTTCTTCATCACTTGCTGGGACATCATAGGCACCGATCTTATCGCTGCCATTAAGAGCTTCTTCTTCAATCCTAATCACATTCATGGCATCAACCAGTCCTTCCTCTGCCTCATTCCCAAGTTCTTCGGAGCCTCGACCATGTCTGATTTGAGACCCATCTCCCTCTGTAATCTCCTGTACAAGTTCATCACTAAAATTCTTGCCAACCGGCTCAACCTTGTCATCGACTCCCTTGTTAATTCCAACCAATCCGCTTTCATAGCCGGCTGAAGTATCTTGGATAACATCATCCTTTGCTAGGAAATCATCCAAGGATTCGACCGCAAATCCCTCCCCCCGTCAGCTCTTTTGAAAATCGACATTCATAAGTCTTTTGATTCCATCCGATGGGACGTCATCTCCCAAGTCCTCCTCAAGATGTCCTTCCCCCCTATCTTTGTTAACTGGATCTATCTCTGCATCTCCACCCCTCGTTTCTCTGTGCTTCTCAATGGTAGACCGGCTGGTTTTTTCCCCTCCTCTGTTGGTATTCATCAAGGTTGTCCCCTCTCCCCTTTTCTCTTTTGCCTTTCCCTTGAAGTCCTCTCCCGTAGCATCCAAACCAAAATTGACCTCCACCTCATCACCCCCATTCCTAAATGCAAGCCTACTAACTTGACTCACCTTGCCTTCGCTGATGATCTCATGATCTTCTCCAAGGCTGACCCTCTCTCCATTGAGTCCATCTTGTCCTCCCTTCAACTTTTTCATGGCCTTTCTAGGCTTCGCATAAACCTCCACAAGTCCCAAATTTTCCTTGCCGGTGTTCCTGATACCACCAAAGCCTTCCTTTCCTCCCTCTCTGGCTTCACCATTGGCACTTTACCTGTCTGCTACCTTGGCCTCCCCCTCATCCCTGCCAGACTTTCAGCCCACCACTGCTCCCCCATCTTGGATCTCCTTCGCAAGAGGCTTCAGCTTTGGAAAGCCAAGCTCTTATCCTATGCAGGGCGGCTCGAGCTGATTAGATCGGTGCTCCAGTCTTGTTACATCTATTGGAGTGGTGTTTTTGGCCTCCCAAAGGCGACTGTCAAGGCGGCTGAATCTATTATGTGTGCTTTCCTTTGGAAAGGAGTGGACTCTGCCAGGTTCCTTCATCCCATGAGCTGGGCCTCTCTCTGTGTCCCTAAATCTGAAGGAGGCCTTGGGCTCAAGAGAATTAAAGATGTCAACATTGCTGGATCCATCAAGCTTATCTGGAAGCTTCTCACCAACAAAACCAGCATTTGGACTTCTTGGGTTTATGCAGGTCCCCTCCGTAGGGACTCCATTTGGTCTATTAGCCCAGGGGCTAACTCCTCCTGGGTTTGCGCAGGATTCTCCAGGTGAGGCATTTGGCCAGGGACGCCATGACTTGTAGGGTCGATGATGGCTCGACCACCTTGCTTTGGCTTGATAAGTGGCACCCTTCCGGTGTCCTCTCTTCCATTGTGAGCCCCAGGGAGATCTACTCCTCCGGCCTGGACAGATCTGCCCTTGTTGCCTCTATCATCTCCAATGGCTCCTGGTCCCCCCCCCCATCTCCCCTCCCCCCCTTGCTGACCTCTGGAGTTCCCTCCCCCCCCCCATCCCCCCTGGGCACCGTGGTAGAGGTGACCCCACGCTTTGACTCCACTCCCGCTCAGGTAGATTCTCCTCTCACTCCTCTTGGGACTTGGTTAGACATAGAGGGACCCCCTGTCCTTGGCAAAGAGTTGTCTGGTTTAGAGGCCACATCCCCCGCCATAGTCTCACCACCTAGCGCGCCCTTGCAAATTGCCTTCCCACCCAAGGCTTCCTTATCTATCGACACATTCAGGTTCACCCCAGTTGCTGTCTTTGTTGGAATGGGGCTGAGGATGCAGATCACCTGTTTTTCACCTGTCCCTTTGCTTCTTCCATCTGGTCCCATGTTCTTCGTCACTGTTGGCCAAGTCGGCGCACCCCCCTCTCCCTCAGCAAGGAATGGATATGGATTGACATGACGTTTGGTGGGAAGACGATTTGTGATTCGGTTGGCAAGATTCCCTTTTGCGCCACTATCTCCCATATCTGGATGGAACACAACCTCAGAAGATGGACGTCCAAATCCCGCTCCTTCGACTCGATTTGGAAGGCCATCTTCTTTGATGTTTCTTCTAAGATCAGATCCCTCCCCCCCTCGGATGTGAATGACACCCCAAGGAACAGGCTCATTGGTGTCTCCTGGGGTCTCCCTCTTTCCATTTTGCGCCCTAGCTAGTTCCTAGCTTTGGCTTGCCTTTGGGCTTGTATATTCCTTCTTTTTTCTTCGTAATTTAATATTTATTCATCCAAAAAAAAAAAAACCTGAATTCTGGATTGATAATGAAGAAAGAAGAATAGAAGGATATGGACCAAGCATCTCACCTGAAACTAGACTGAAATCCCATCAGCTCTACTTTAGCATCTTATCAAGGGTTGCTACTGCATCTGACAGAAGCTATTCTGAATCACACAGAACATAGGAGCAAAGCCAAGCTTTATTCAACATTAAAAACAACACAGAGCTCGAGGGATTGTACCATTCGAGAATATTTTTTTGTATGGCTCTAATTACATCAATAGGTAGAAACTAAAAGTGTACTTACAATAGGAAAGGAAAGTGTAACAGAAATAGGAAAGAAAGAAATAAGAAACTCTTCTATCCATATAGGAATAAATGTCCCTTGTCCCTAAAACTCAATCTCAACTAATTAGAATAAGTGTCTCACATGATTAAAACTCTATCTAAAATAGGAATAGGAGTTCTATTCCGAAAAGACTGTATCCTATCCTTAACAACCAAGGAAATAACAACTACTTGATGAAATAAAACAACTCAAACTAACCTAATAAAGTAAATCTTGTATTCCTATCTTCTACCCATACTTTAGGCTCATTAAAATGGTCTATTACAAAGAAAACCCATTAGACTAATGGACTAACACATATATAACCCAACCCAAGGATACGTATATTCTGTCTGTGGCTCTCTATGTACAACATCATCTTGGTTGCACCTTTACCTGAGACCACTTCCAACTTTGAGTTTGAACCAACTCGTAGCTTTAAGAAACCTTATCCTTTATACATAATCAATTGGATGCAATTATCTCAACGTACTTTGTTCTTTTTTTTTAATACATTATATATTTTATATATTGCTTGTTTATAGTGTTTGATGCTTCAAAATTGTATTTTGCATGTGTCCTTAACATTTCCATTTGTATCTTTAGCGTATCTTGAGTTTCTCCGATACAATACAATCTCTTAAAATCACACTTAAACCTTGGGTGAGAGTCTGGTGGGTTGGGATGATCTACGGTTACTTCCACCGTGGTGTTTGTGTTTCAGGTCTATGATGCATGAAAAACTTTTGGTGGTTTCTACTTGATGATTTTTTGGCATTTTTTGATTGGGAAGGCATTCAACTAACTAGAGACAAGTTCTGCCAATATCAACCTGCAGATCAATGTGAGGAAATAATAAAGGTCACTATTCACATCCAACTATGGAAGGTTAATTTTTCTATAAGCCCATGTAGTTTTTCATCAGGTTCTATGTCAGATGCTAGCATCCATATCCATGTTTTTGTTATCTAGTGCATGACGTAGGTGTAGTGTTGTGCCCTGTATTCTCAAATCATAAGATGTGGTATTGTTCCTTGTGGCTATGGATTTATGTCTAAGCAAGTTAGAGAATTCACATAGCCGTTGCTTGGTGGGGGAGGCATTACTAAAGACATGAACCCACTATATAAGGATTGGAAAAAGCATCTATCATTTGCATACGAAATATGTCCAAATAGGATTCTAATGATCCTGAAAGAATCTGTGTCAGGTTTTGGTGTAGGAGCTGAAGTGAGGGACGTATCAGATTGTGGATCTTATTCTTATGGTAACTTCTGATATTACTCTACTGTTGAAACAGCGTTATCTTCTCCACTTAATTTCTTTGATAATTCATGTGGTCAGGCCCTTGAAATTTGTCAATAGATTTGGATGATGATGTTGATTTTCTTGTTTTATTACTTTTTTATACTACTATTTCAAAAGGTGTTGGGGCCTTCCATCTTGAAGATTGCTTAGGTAGGGGTGTGAGGTGTACACCGTAGAATGTTAGGATTCGAATGCTCCTGGGTCACGGGTTCGAGTCTGGAAACAACCTCTCTGTGAAAGTAGGGGTAAGGCTGCGTACATTATGATCTTCCCCAGACCCCGCAGTGGCTAGAGCCTCGTGCACTGGGTACACTTTTTTCTTGATCATTTAGTGCCCCACTTTTCTTCTACTATGTTGTGTTAGGTAGTCTATGCTTAAGGTTCTTATAAGAATCAGTCAGAACTAAAAAGGGGCAGTTGGTTAATTCATGAGTTGGAGACTGCATAAAAATTCAAAGAAAATATTTATTCATATTATAGTATGCATAATTAGAAATTAAATAAATCGTTGAAGAGCATATGAACTACTGTGAACTGTCATAATTTTTTCTTTATACTGCAACATAAGACTCAAACATGTTGTATGTTGTATTTGCGACTATCATTGTTTTGTGACCTTAGAGGGTGTCTGGATTATGTTGGCTTATGACGACTGATTGGAGATCGAGTGGAGCTGTGGATCTTGAGCTTAACTGAAGCAAATTCAGTTGGACTGCTTGCCTAAAGAAGCAATTCAGAACTTACTTGTGCAGCTAGGTTTGTTGGATCCACAGATCTCTCAAGTTGATGTGCTGGCTTTGCTTGTGTGGAAGTGATTAATCCCAAAATATCTGAGCTGATGAACTTTTCAATATCTGAACAATTAGGCAAATCTCTAATCCACTTCTAACTGTTTTACACTAGTTTTACTTTGACTTCGAATTCTATCCATGAGTTTTTGTATAGATGTCCTCTGCCTCTGGCCTTGTGTCAAATCGTTATTAAAGACACAAATTGCCACTTTTATACTTGGATGTAAATGGACTCAGCCTCAATATTTTACATGATAGTGTCTTCTTCCTCTTTCCTGCCTGTGAAATGACCAAAATACCTCTGTTTTTGTTGGGTGGGAGCGGGATGCTGGAGGAGAGCCAAATAAGGGTGGGGGGTGGGGAGGAGGTTGTGTGTTTGTGTCAATAATAATAAGGGGTGCAAGCGGGCTGGGCTGGGCTGGGCTGGGCCTGGCCCAGATTTTTGAAATCCCAAAAACCGGCATGAGGTTAGGCTGGAATAATTAAATCAAATAAAAAAACGTCTCATTGGAGAGGGAAATTGGGACTTAGAGATGTTGTCACTTGGGATAAAAAGTGATAATGGAAATGTGTCCTTAACTATCAAATCATGGGAACATTTAGATTCTTAAAGCAAGTGAATGTCGAGGAAAACTTCCATCTTATTCTAAAGTGATAATTCCATGTTGGCCTAGTTTTGGTCCATGACGCAAAATTACACAATCAGTTCCCATTTTTTTTGTTTTTAGGTTTCAAGAATGGAGATGGAATTTATTCATAGACAGGGATGGACATGCTACCTACTGGTGTGGCCGTGTGGAATAAAATGTCTCACGCCAAACCAATGGAATGCATGGTAGGACACTTTGCCTCGTGACGATACGTATATAGAGGGACTCATTAATTACCCATATGTCAAGAGGGGAAGTATGATATGACACTCTGGAGATCTTGTAGTTAAGGATTCTGGACTCAGTTATGTTATAAATCGACCCCTAAGAACAGGAACACACGGGATTTTCTGATAATAAAAAAAACAGAACACAGGGGATTTGTTGCAAACATCTATATGATATTGGGGCTCAATTGAACAAATGTGCTTAGTTATTAGCAGTTCAAAGATCAAATAATCAGTTTTTTAAACTTTTGGAAGATGCTATAGAAGACCATTTTGATTTAAGAGAAAAAGATTTGTACAATGTCAGTTCAAAAATGAAATTGCATGTCCCCTCATGTATCACTGTTTATGTAAAGGAGTGATATGTTATAAATGTCCTTCCCCCATTGTCAGATTCAATTCTCCCAAAATTGTACTCGAGCAGTGTAGGGAACCCGCTCCCATTATTTAAATATAATTTAATTACAGAAAAGATACTAATTGTTGCTGGCATGTCCCCTCATGTATCACTGTTTATGTAAGGGAGTGATATGTTATAAATGTCCTTCCCCCATTGTCAGATTCAATTCTCCCAAAATTGTACTCGAGCAGTGTCGGGAACCCTCTCCCATTATCGTTCCTATAATTCTGAAGTGCTGAGATAAACAGATATACGACACAAAAATGAGAGATCTAATTGATGTTGTTGCTTTAGGGAACATGAGCAAATGTGACTTTGACAAAAAGGCCTTTGTGGACTTTTGAGATGTATCTCTTTTCAACACTGAAAAGTGTAAACATATCTTCCCCCCCTCCCCCTCCACGATAGATGATCATCTCATTCTCCATCGCTTTTCTATTTAGCTTCTTTTGTTTGTCGGGGAAACTCTTCATTCACTTACAGAGTCAGAATTGATTGATTAGATGTTGGTGTTTGTCTGTCGTTAGTAGGTGTGGCATTCACCTATGGGCTCTGGATCCACCATTCTTGTATTGTTCAGTGTCACTACGGTACATGATTGTAACTGTTAAAGAAATATTAGATTTCAGATTTCTTATTTCTTTTGGACTTTGGTGGAAAGGTCAAATGGAGATGAGGTTGAAAAAATGTCCTAACTTATACTGTTTTGTTTGGAAAGTTTTTACTTCTTAGCCCAAGCTAAGAGTTTTTTCTTCTATCATTTTATAGAGCTCATTGATCTTTCATACTATTGAGGAGGATGCAGGGGGAGATGTAAATATAATAGATTGTAAATTCTTTTTTGCACTATATAAAATTTTGGCTCCTTCTAGGCGTCACTATACCTAGTGAACTATAAAAAAAGAGCGTGTCAATGCACAAATCCCCCGTTGGCTGCTACTACAGGGACGGAGGGCAAATGTACGCAACCTTACTCCTTTGCTTTGCAAGAGAAGTGGTTTTCAAGTTTTGAACCGACAACCAACAGGTTGCACCGTTGCAATAGCGCAACTTGTTTGCACTGTATAAAATTTTGGGTCTTTCTGGGCGTCACTATATCTAGTGAAGTACAATGTTTCACTATTTTTTTCACTTGCAGTAATGGGTTAGTCCATGTGATAGAGGATTCCACATACATGTCAATGGCCAAATTTTAGTCCAAAGTAAGCAAAAAAAGTTGCTCAAACTCTTATTCAAAGTTTTAGTAAAATTACAAAAATGACATCAACTAGAGATGACTATAAAATACAAAAATGACATCTTTTGTAATTTTAGCTACTTCCTCTACTCATTTTAAGCTAAAAATTGTACCAATGAGATATTTATCACATGAATTAACCCATGACTACCATGTGTCAAATAGTGAAATGTTATACTTCACCAGGCATAGTGACAAAAAAGAAAACCCCAATTTTTTTTGTTTAGAAAAAACAATGATATTTTGTATGGATCACTCGAATATGGAGAAGGGATTTACCTATCCCTACTAGATGTGGTTGCAAATGTGCTCTGCAGTATTCTTAGGGGTAGAACAGTGATACCACTTAGCTCAATCATATGGTCTGTACTCCTCATCACTCTACTCCTCATGCATGGGGTTCACTTCGATCGGTTCTAGCTCTCGGATGGAGATCCCATGGTTTAGGCCTCTTTGGTGTGAGATCCCTCTCAACCAGAGGATGTTTCGCCTTGAGCCATGATTGTCACTAAAGCAAAAAAAAATCAAATTTTAGAGTTCCTAGGGTTTTGGAAGAGTGAAAATGAAGATGGAGAAGAAATGGAATAGAGGTTTTATAGCCTCCAAGCTTGTCTAAAACGTGTTCAATTGAAAATCCTACGAGTTTTGGAATTCCAAAAGCTCAGAAGACTTGAAGCATGAAGAGCTACAGAGAAAGATGCCCCAAAACCTTTTAGTTTTTGGGTTTTAAGCTTGGAGAAGAAAAGGAGTTTTGCACAGGTTGACACGAAATGGCCCCTAAATGGTCAAAATGCCGTTTTGCCAGAGTCGGTCGTGTGACGTCTGATATATCATCGATGTCAGCAACCTTTCATTGCGAGACGACCTAAAATGTTGCTTGTCGGCCCTCACTAAAAGGTAGTACCTAGTGCACAAGGCTCCCAAGTTAAGCAGGGTCTGAGGAGGGTCAAATGTACGCGGCCTTACCCCTATTTCCAGATAGGCTATTCCAGCCCTTGAACCCGTGACCAAGCGTTCAACAAGTGAGCACTTGACCTACGCGCCAAGCACGACTTTTTGTTGGCCCTCACTCTATGAGGAATTTTTTTCTAAGAAAAGAGGAAAATAAACAAAAATTGTGATCCAAAAGGCTGAACAGGGCTCTTTACTCACTGAAAGCTCAGAGAGTAAAAAAATCAAATTATGAGAAATATAGCCCCAAACGAAAAGGAGTGAGTTTCTCCAATGAGGGCCCTCCATTTGGAATCCTTGCAAAGAGCCCAAATCATAGGGCCTAATGAGAAGTCATCAAGAACGAAAATGAAACTGATAATGGCCTACTAAAAAGAGTACTAGGGTCATTCCCTTTGAATTCCTTTCATCCCCAGTGGATTGACAACATTAAGTCAATCACCAATACATCCCTAATGGAGCGGCGACATGGATCCAACATCGTCAAGTTCCCTAGTGAAGCAGTGGCCTAAGCTGACCTCACCAATCACCCTTAGTGGAGCTAAGAGGGTTCCTTAGGTAAGTATTCCCACACAATAATTCCCCTGTGGAGTTGCCGATGTTTTCTTCCCTTGTGGAATGTGGATTCTTAGGTCCAACCCCTTTCATATACCCTAGAAGTTTTATCAATGTTTTGTTCCCTAGTGAGTCAAGAAGACTAGGTAAAAGGTCCCAAAAAGTCAAGGAGAATTTTCCCCTGATTTCAATAATTTTAATATTTTAAAAAACTTCGAGTAGTCAAGTGGACTTCTCCAATAGGCCTTTGGGCCATTTTGCAAAAGGTTTAGTAGACAAGGAGTCTTCTTTTCATCCCCATCCCCATTTTACTCGATGTCAACAACCTTTATTTGAGGAGCGCGTGTTTTCATTTTCCAGTTTCGTTAAATGATTTCAACAATGTTTAGCCGACGAGTGCATATTTTTGATATTATTATACCTCATTTTTACATTGGTACCCCTGAGCAAAGTGCTGGGGAGTTTTTGCTCACCCCGACGACTTGAGCGTTTGAGGATCACTTCTTTGACTTATAACTGTTCCACACTCTTAGTCAAAGAGGAGTATTTTGTAAACGGCTCATTTTTCACCCTAGAGCAGACTAGACAATGATGAAACTGATATGTCCCGAAGTAACATGGGGGCCATTATTTTAAGGGTGTCATATTGGAACTGGAATTGGATCCAAACCAAATAACCAGAATCCAACGGAATAGAATTTGGTTACAATCCTAAACTAGGGAACAAAATTGAGGCGGGACTCAGTCTAATTCTAGATCCAACATAAGAACCGATGTTAGAGTTGAAACCATATTTGGGTACAAATATATTATAGTATATTAATACATTATAATACTAATATATTATATGGACAAGAGATCGCTATTTGGTTGTGTAGCCCCTACACCAACATGGGGGACCAATGAGAGCACGTGCAGGCATATATATGGATGGGATATTTTATTTCACAAGGGATGGGCCCTTCACCGTTGCTTCAGGAAAACTCGATCTTAGAAAAAATGACAACTTCGATCAATTGGAGTTCTAGATCCTTCTAAAGAGCCATTAGACTTGATATAACTTGGTCAATATATTTAGTTGGCCTTCTTCCCAAAGGGTAAACTAAAATAAAATGAAGAACTTTTTCTAATATGGCAAGTCTAGAAGTTTCATGTAGACCAACTTAAATATTTGTCATATGGTAAATAAAATAAAGTTGAAATTTTGTGACTAGGTAGACTGTAAGATTCTTTTCTTATATATTAAGGTTGCATTTGGTAACGTTTTGCAGAACATAAAGATGGGCAAATGCCGTTAGAAAGTTTGTTCATTTTTTTGTTCCCAAAAACGAACCGGATGCCTTTTTGGTCTGTAGAACAACCTGGACGAAACACCTCAGACTTGTTTTGTTGTTCCGTAGAACAACTTAAGGCACATAATTGCGATCAAAAGGCTCGAGGCTTGATAGGTTGAACTATATGAAAGAACCATCACCATAGGAGAGGTCTTCACCGGAGGTCTTCCTGCAACTTTTTAGGGCACAAAAATTGGATGAGTTCCCACATTTCACATTCCTCCAAGATCGTCTTCCTCGACAGCCGCCATCATCCCCAACTCTCACTACCTCACGAAGCTTGACCATAACGAAAGAAGTCCTCTGCATCTTGACTCTATCGCCAAACACCACCACCGTCCTCCTGGTTCTGCTACAATTCGTCAAGATAGTCTTCGTCCTCCAACCATATAGGTACCTTCTCTTCCTCCTTCCTTCTATTTCCCTATCTTCCTCTATCATTCTTCTCCTCTGCCTCCAACAAAGACGAGGTTTTACAAACCCCTTCACTGGTCTAGATCCTATCATCTTAGATGAACTAACGTCAATCCGTGATTTTGTCGAAGCAACCGAGTTTCTCGTCGATTAGCTTTTGGGTAGCCTTCTATTTCCATTTCCCATTGTTTTTTTTTTCTTTTTCTTTTGCTCTGACGTTTGAATGGACCTGGAGACCTGTATGGCAATAACTCAAAAAACGTTAGTTTGTGCTCTCTTCCTCCCCCCCCCCCCCCTTTCTCTGACCTTCTGGTCAATCTTTGTCTTCTGATTCTGTTATCATGTATTTTTATGGTTTGATTATATTCTCTGATAATCTGTTGTTTCTTTTCCTTGATGCGGTTTTCTTTTCTTTCTATAATAGACAAATATACATGTTAATCTAGCGATAAGCGAATAAGATATTCCACAAGTTTTCTTTTGATGTCTCTTCCATTTTTTATTATTTTGTTAGATTTTTCTTTGCAAAATAGCTAATTTTATGCTTGGCTGCTATTGAATGATTCCTAACTAAAAGTGTGTTCTGTATTTTTACCAAGTTTCTTCCAGTTCTATTGCTCAGAAATTGGACTTAGGATTATTATTTGTTTGTTGACAAAACTCAATTTTGTAAGGATTATTAACTTCCTATTATGAATCTGATTTCAAGATCACTATACAGATTTGGCCTTTATTAGTAAAGGTTCAAGTTTTAAAGATAAGTAATCTTCGCACCGTTGGGGATGGATAGGAAGAGATTGAAGGGTAAGAACAGTTTTTACCAAATGCCATGGTTGTTCCAGAACTGTTCTAGAACGGATTTACCAAATGGTCAATTACATACAAAAAATATTATTCCAAGCCATGAACAGCAAAAAAACGTTTCTGGTAAAAAATACATGTTTTTGACGAAGAACGTTACCAAACGCAGCCTAAGTTTCAACTAATGTCATGTGGTTAGACAGTTGAGTCTAGTATAAGTCTAGGAAAAATCGAGAGTTCAACCCTCCTACCCCCCATATTTCTTGAAATAGTAGTCATAGTATAGTAGTGTAGTAATAAGTGTGGCCTAGTTAGTCTCTTGGTGTCCCTTTGTGGATCCTTATCTAGCCTCTTGTGGGTCTCTACCTGGCCCCCACTGTCTCCTTGTCTGTCCCCATGTGATGCCTAGCACCAAAAACAAAAAGTTTCAACTAAAAAACTAATAAAAAAAATTTTTTTTTTTTTTTAAGGGACAATTGAAAATACAAGATGTATACCAAACATAGGAAGGTATTTAATTAAATCTGAATTTGAAATTTTGCATGTGCTAATTTAGACTATTCTGGAAATCCATATGATCAAAATTGCCAAATGGCCTTTCCGTGTAACAAAAAGTGGGGCTAGTCCAGACATATTCTCTAGATTTGCCAATCTAAAAATTCTTGGTGAAAATCTTGCGGGAAAAAAGGAAATCTTGATGGACTCTTACTTGCTATAACTTCGGCTACCAAATTAAATCAATGTTTTACACGGAATAAAATTTGCAAAAGGAAGTTTCTGTTAAATTCTTAACTAATATAACTTTTTTTTGGTAACATTTAACTAATATAACTCATACCGATAGATTCATAAAAGGGAAGTGCAGAGTTTTAATAGAGTCGTATGAACACCTTAATCTTCTACTAAATAAAAAGAAAGAAAAAAAGAAAAAGAACAGCTTAACCTCTTACTAATCAAACCAAGACATACCCAAAATAGAGTTCCAAATTCCAAAGTATGAACTGGCCTTTTCTTTTACAAAAAAAAAAAAAAAAAAACTGGTCTTTTTCATTAGTGTTTCCTTATTAAGTTATCATTATGGAATATTTATTTTTCATATCCTTAATGAGATCAAATCATTGACACATCTTTGGAAACTCAAGCTAGCTCACTTTCCTTTCTTCTTGTATTCTTTATGCTTCAATTTGTATGATGTGTTGTCATTACCAAAATAAATTAAATTGTATGACTGTTTTTGATAGAAAAATTCATTATCATTCCTTTGAAAAGAAACGCCAAATTCTTCCAATGTGTTACCATAAATATTTCATACCGCGTGAGAAGGGTTCAACCACCATCCTAGATTCCTAAAACATCTAGCTTCCTATTGGATGAAGTCGATAACACCCTCTCTCGTCCATCCAAAAACTGCGGTCAAGGAATTTTTGTTCACGCATTAGGTAGCCCTTGTACTATCTATTCATTCATTCATTCATTGAGTTTATGTACTATCACCATACAAAATGTGCCAACCCTTGAAAAACTTGTTCATTGGATTATCGTAACCATATAACCTATAGGATCTCTTCAAAATGTCAGAAATATGCTGAAACTTGTCATTGGCATATTAAAAATAAAAGGGTTTTGCTTGGTATAACCACGGTTGTTACACCGAGATTAGCACCAAAGGCAAAGTTGTTTGCGTATAAACCATAAAACTTGGGATATTTGGGATAGTGATAAAGTTAAGAGTGTGGCTCGAGGAAGGTCCTTGGGGCCCCACTAGGGACACTACCCACCCACCTGGAATCCAAAGGACCCATAGGGGGTCCTCAGGATTCTAGGTGGGTGGGCGTGGATCCGAAGGACCGTCCTCGTATCCAGACTCATAAAGTTAACCTCAATAATGGATTTTGTTTGATCTAAGATGAATTTGTCTCTTGTGTGCCACATAGGATGGAACAACTTATTCTCACTTTTATCCAAAAAAAAAAAAAAAAACTTATTATTACCAGCCTTGCTTGATTGGATGGGACGGTATTGGATGGAGATTTATTGAAAATAAAATGCAAAAAATTTTGGAAAAAAAAATGATGTCTGATTGCACCAAGACATAGGAGCACATATAATTACTATCCCACTTGATCCTATGAAATAAAAAAAATCCCACATGCCCTTATAAGTGCTCTCATTGATCCCGCACTAGTGCAGGGGTTAAACAACCAAAGCGATCTCTTGCCGAAATTTTTTTTATACTCAAATCTATTAATCAAATGATATGAAACCAAGAATCGTCATATTAAAACTGATTTTTATCCAAGAAAGCTCAGTTGTTGCATAGTTTCCAAATTGAGATCTCTTTCCCAAATTATTTTTCACCAACATTATGTTGTACATTGCACCTGAACGTTTTTGGCTTTTTTTTTTATTTATGATATACATGAAAACATCACCGGAGAGAGAGAGAATATAAGGTTTTAATTTCAGCTGGTAAGAAGAGAGTATAGGGAAGGTTTTTGTTTTTTTGGTAAGAAGAGAGACAGCTTAGGTTTTTCCTTTATTATTATTAATTATTATTATTCTCCACATTAGGGAATAAAAGGCTTTTTAAGAAAAGGACAAGCCTACTAAAATTACTAGGTCGGCCAGCTTTTTACCCAATAAAAGTAATTTAAAAAAAGCTGATTAAAATAGCTTATTATCCTTCAACCGTCAGATTAGAAGTAATTAGATTCCCCTTACCCTATTTAATTACATAAAATGCCATTCAGATTCTTATCCAACCGTTAACAGTTCAATTGTAACTACACAAGTGAGTTGTGGATCATTTCCCTCCACTCCTAATTAGAAATTACCACAACCTCACTATCCCTGAAATATGTTTCCATTTCAGATTTTTTTAACAACTAAGCAAAGATTCAAATCTCCAGATTTCACCTCTGTCTCTCCTTCTCTCTCTCTCTCTCTTTCTCTTTCTCTCTCTCTCTGACTCTAACTATAAATATAGCTGCAGGCAGGGGGAAGTAAGCAAGAAGCCTGTGAGCAGCTAAGTTCTGAAATTTGCAAACTTGAGAAGCCAAAGGAGAGAAAAGATGGAGAGTGGGTTACTTTGGGTGGGTTTGACAGTTCTGTTTGGTGGGTTAGTTGGGTTTTGTGGGTTGCTCAAGAATGTAAATGCCTGGTTATATGAATCCAAATTGGGTGAGAAAAGGTTTAATCTCCCTCCAGGTGATCTGGGTTGGCCTTTGATTGGCAATATGTGGACTTTCCTCAGAGCTTTCAAGTCCAGTGATCCTGATTCCTTCTTCTCAAGCTATTACCAGAAGTCAGTAATCTCTTCCTGTCTCTCATCTTTCTTAACTTTATAGTTCTGTGTGTCACTGTGGTATCTACTGTTTTCTTTGATATAATTCTTCATTGTGTTTACTGTTTCCTTTTGAAATTATTGAGAAGTTTGAGATAAGTATGAATGTGGAAGACATCTAGATAAAGATAAGTCCAAGGAATGATATATCTATCAGAACAGTGTTTATGGATTATAGTTTTTTTGAGGAATTACTTTGCCAAAGGTAGAGTTCCAAGGTTAGAGTTACAAAAGAAGCAGAGACACAGTTCTTTTGTCATTTTCAATGCCATTTTTTATTCCTTTTCCCCTGTTTTTTTTTTGTGGTTTGTGCCTTACCTTTGAATTGCTTCATAGACTGTCTGTAAGCATGATCCCTTCCTATTGGAAGAGTGTAACTCTCTCTCTCTCTCTCTCTCTCTCTCTCTCCAAATAGCAAGTAGATTAGTAGATGGCTCCTCTATTCCATTGCATGTATGCTACGTGTCTCATTATTTTATTGATCTATGAAGACTATTTTGTAGTACCTAAGAATGTTTTTTTGTATTACCCTGTGTTGTGGGTTTTCCACTAATCTTAAAGTGAAGGCACAATCCATCAATAATGAAGGGGGAAGAAAGAAAAACAAATCATTCTGTAGTTTATATCCAACAATGATTTATTAGTGTTGGAATTGTTAAATCCATAAAGTGATGGGTTTGATTCAACCCAGTTCGATTGGTTCAGTTGAATTGATTTGATTAGATTTGACCCACTTTGGGTTGGGTCCTTTTCTTTTGTGCTTGTTTGTTTAACTTAATTAAATCATGGTTGGCCATAACTCCGGTTTATTTTTTTACTCCGATTCTAACCATTAGTCCTATCTGGTTCGCCCGTCCTCTTTTTCTTTTGGTCTGGTATGGGTGAAATCGGACCTTTATCTGCTTCATTTCCTGGGCAGGTCCATTTCCCCAAGTTTCTCTAATAGAGGAGGCAGAAATGACCATCCTACCCCTGCAAGAACACACTACCCAGGTGGGGTCCAATGGTATACCCCCCCCCCTCCCCCCTTCCCTCTATTAGAGGAACTTAAGGAAATGGAGCAGATAAAAATATGGGTGAAATCCCCCCCCCCCCCCCTTCTCCTTTTGGCTTTGATTTTGATTTTGGGTTGGGCCCATGCAAATAGATGGCTATCATCCAGAAGCCCAATAAGACCCAACACTGTATCCAGCCTAATGTTTCAACTTTCAACCTTCAATCCTAGGAAGAGAGAGCTCTTAGAGCTCAACAACCGCACTTCATATTGATTCATATTGATATTGGGAGATTTTCATTCTGATCAAAACTTTGATGGTTTCCCATTGAAAAATGCAGATTTGGTCGATCACGCGGAGTTTACAAAGCATACATGTTTGGAAGCCCATGTATCCTGGTTACAGCACCTGAACCTGCAAAGCAGGTGCTGATGGATGATGAAAATTTTGGGGCTGGTTGGCCTAAATCCACTATGGAACTGATTGGGAAGAAATCCTTCATTGGCATATCTGACGAAGAGCATAGGCGTCTCCGGAAACTAACTGCAGCTCCGGTCAATGGCCATGAAGCATTAACAGTTTACATGAAGTTTATCGAAGAAACTGCGATATCCACACTGGATAAATGGTCTGGTATGGGTGAAATTGAGTTCTTGACAGAGCTCAGGAGGTTCACTTTCAGGATCATCATGTACATTTTCCTCAGTACTGAGGATGAACAAGTACTGAAAGCTCTGGAGAAGGAATATACAACTCTCAACTATGGAGTCAGAGCCATGGCCATCAACTTACCCGGATTCGCATTTCATAGAGCATTCAAGGTGAGGCCTTACAAGCTTCTTTACTAGTGGTGACAATATTCTGATTTCACACAGTTCAATTTATTGTTTATGTTGTTGGATTGATAAGGGTTCTCTTGTTCTCAGGCCCGGAAAAATCTGGTAGCTGCTTTCCAGGCTGCTGTGACTGAAAGAAGGACGAGGAGAGCTGCTGGTATTGCTACACCTGCCAAGAGGAAAGACATGATGGATAATCTTCTGGACGTGAAAGATGAAAAGGGTAGAGAATTGAGTGATGAGGAGATCATTGATGTTCTTCTCATGTACTTGAATGCTGGCCATGAATCTTCCGGTCACATCACGATGTGGGCGACTCTCTTCCTACAACAAAACCCAGAAATCTTCAAAAAAGCCAAGGTAAAATTTATAGTTCTTGGTATAGTAACTCTGGAGAGTCGATCCCCTCTGTTGCTGGTCAACTGAACTTTCTGAAATGTTTCAGGCAGAGCAAGACGAGGTCAAAAAGAATAGACCACCTGGCCAGGATGGATTGACACTTAGGGAACTTAGACAGATGGATTATCTTTCAAAGGTAGGTACTCTGTGGAAGGCTTCAATTTTCTGATCTTCACAAGTTGATTTAATATTTTAAATTTAAACAATAACAATGAGGTTTGGTTTTTCAGGTGGTCGATGAAACTCTGCGTATCATTAATATCTCACTAATGGTTTTCCGAGAGGCCAGAAAGGATCTCAATCTGAGTGGTTAGTTTCTGTTCTATATTCAGTTTCTATTTGATCATTACTTTTCATGATAGCTGGTAGTTCATTGAAAAAGAACTGTCTGCTTTTCAGGTTACCATATACCCAAGGGATGGAAAGTTTTGGTCTGGTTCAGAACTGTTAATCTCGATCCTGAAATTTACCCAAATCCGAAGGACTTCAATCCATCCAGATGGGATGTAAGTGATATGTATTTGTTTTTGTTTCTGTTAATCTCAATATGAATCAAAGATGTATGCAGGTGGCCATGCCTATGAACTGTTTTGTCTGATATGTAATATGCTACTCCACAGAATTACATTCCAAAGCCAGGAACTTTCCTTCCCTTTGGAGCAGGAGCCAGGCTGTGCCCTGGAAATGATCTTGCCAAACTAGAGATAATGATTTTTCTCCACCATTTTCTCCTCAACTATCAGTGAGTGAACTTCCCTTTCTGTTTCTTCTTTAACTGTATCTACCATTTAATTATTACTTTAAATAAACCTATTGGAGCAATATTGAGATTGTTTTTTTATCAAGGAAAAAAGGATTTTTTTTAAAAAAAAGCATTTATCTACACACATTCTAAGGCTATATACAAATCCATCACCACAAAAACATAAATAACTATTTAACCTAAATTGTCCATGTGCAGGCTTGAACAGAAAAACCCAGGATGTTCACTGAGGTACTTACCTCATACAAGGCCCGTGGACAATTGCCTAGCAAGAATCAAGAAGGTCTCATCACCAGCCAGCTAAAGCGAGAGACATTACACCAGCACATCAATATAGTTTTACTTTTTTCCATAAATAAATAAGCTGTAGACATTTTATTATTATTATCATCATCATCATCAAATGTCTGCAATAACATAGTCTATGTAATGGAAAGAAGGAATAAAGTAGTGATGGGCTGGTTATCTGAAATCTCATTTTGAATTTGTCCAAGTTTAGTCTTAGTTTATATTTCTTCCCATTCCTGATGCTATCATATCCAAAATATTCACATTCTCCCCTACATGATCCCACACATCCATATGGAAATCCATGGCCTTTTTGGACCACCTTGTACATGTGCACGTGTGATTGTTTGAGCTGCAAGACTTCTTCTTGAGAAGTCTACACAATATGGGGTCCCAAGAGATCTATGGTTTTTAGAACAAACAGTAACAACTGTACCAGATTGTACATGACCACATGGTAGATCTGGAATTGTTAATAGCACAAATTGAGGACCCAGAGTGTACTATCTATTATGACTAGGCTTAACAGATGATTTACAACTCTGTTCAAATGGAAAGAGTGTCTGAATTGAACAGTGGGAGGATCACTTGAGAGTTTCTAGTTCACATGCTTTGAGTATCTGTATTAAACTTCCCATCTATCCTTTGATGTCAAAAACTTAAAAGAAGAGAACAAATTAGACAAATCAAATAACAGAATGAAATATGAAATCCGCTGACGGGAAGATGGAAGTAAGTTTAGGAAGGAGGAAATGGTTTTTAATTACATGAAGATGCACAACTATAACAACAACAAAAAAAAAGGAAGAACAGAAAATACAAGACATACACTGTTGAATGGATTTTTTCGCTGGTTCTCCAATATCCAAGAGGGAGATTCTCAGAAATAGTAATCTTAACAGTATCAAGAGGCTGATATATTTTTCATTATAAGAAGGCCCAGAAATAGTCAGTCCAACAACCTGAAAACATAATCAAATTCTAGTGGGAGGCATCTTCTTCCTCACAGAATTTTGTGTATTCCTTTGGACCCATCAAGGAATCCAGTTCTGATGGACTACTGGGTTTCACTTTGATCATCCATCCTTCTTCGTATGGGTTTGAGTTGATCTGCATTACAGAATGCAATGAGTCTATATTAGTGAAACAATGGAAATAATTTGACACATTAAGCTGGGATCAGAGTAGTGAAGTTACCAAACCAGGTGCTTCAGTGAGCTTCGAGTTCACCTCAATGATCTCGCCTGAAATTGGAGAGTTGACGTCACTGGTGGCTTTCACACTTTCTACAGCACCAAAGCTACCAGCCTTAGAAACTTTACCTCCTGGTTCCGGCAACTCAACAAACACCACCTCTCCAAGATGATCCTGTAACCCATTGTGCAAAAAGCTTGAAAGTCACAGGCATAAATGATTTGGACAAAGCAAATCATCAAAATGAAGACCCAGGAACTGATCTCTTTCCTTGAAAAGAAAAGGGCAGTTCAAGCTGGTTAAATAGATTATAATATTGCCGTGACGCTCTGACCATAGCTTCTATGATAGTATGATATGCTTAGCCTATGCCATTCTTATTTAGATGGTCCTGAGCTCCATCATGCTCAATGGCCCCCATTCTCATTCCTCTCATGTGCCAAAACTTCTCGTTTGAAGTGGTTCAATTGGACTCCACACCTTGCATGGAGCAAAGCACAAAGTCTCAACCATTTTATGATCTTGGACCAAAACTCAACTCACCCTTATCCCAACTAAATGGGGTCGGCAACATGGTTCTTATTTCTCCAATCAGCTCTATTCAAAGCCATACAAGATTCCAGTTCTAAGCTATACATGTCTTTCCTCACCACTTCTTCTATGGTTATTTTAGGCCTACCTCTAGCTCTTTTAGCTCCTTCCATTTGAAATAAATCACTTCTCCGTACTGGAGCATTCAAAGGCCTCCATTTCACATGACCATGCCAACTCAAACGAGTTTCTCGCAACTTATCATGAATAGAGGCAATGCCCAGGTTTGCTCTAATTTGTTCATTCTGTATTTTAGCTTTTCTAGTTTTACCACTCGTCTACCGCACCATCCTCATTTCAGACACATTATATTTGTTTAAATGTTTTTTCTTTACTGAACAACATTCAGCTCCATTCGCCATTCCTTCCCATATAACCATCCAACTAAATGGCAATCAGGTCCATCTCACCTATTCCATCTCCATAATAATCATGTATAATTTGTCAAGAGTACGCTTTGAACAGGATCATTCCACAGATAACCTTTTTTTTTTTTTGGTAAAATGGGTACTGCTACAAGTATAATTCAAGAAAAACATTTTCTAAAAACAAATTACAATGAGAAGAAATGGAACTCATATAGCATGCACGCGTTAAGATTCGAGGTTACTGCAAAAGGGTATAATGGATATCAAACAGACCCATAAGGGTCATAATGTGGTGGGGGGGGGGGTGTAGAGAAAATAATAACCTGAGCATGATCAGTGATGCCAATTGTAGCCACTGGACCTTCATGCTTCACCCATTCATGTGAGGTGGCATATTTCAATCCATCCAAAACTGCCAAGATGTCAAACTTAAAATAAATTCATTATCATTACATTTCTCAGCATATCTTCCAACTTTATCTTTTGCCTTTGCTAAGGTCGAAAATTGAAACAAAGAAAATAACCCAAAAAGCAGAGGAAAGAAAGAATTGAAGAAACTCATAACATCTTAGAAAACCCATATGACGAAAACAAAGAAGCAGAGGTCCTTACTGAAGTTTGCTCTGCTAGTCTGAAAACACACACACATAGAGAGAACTAAAGAGTTCAAAGAAAGGGTAAAGTACCAGAAGAAAAGCATCGAGAGAGAGAGGCCTTGGCGCCACAGGAGATTCGAAGTGAATTGGCTGTTGAAGAAGCCCACATTCTGAGAGCCATATTATCTTGTTTCTCTGAACTCTAGAGTTTGGTTGGCTCAAAGCCTCCCAACTGAAGTAAAAAATCGCTAAGGAGAGAGAGAGAGAGAGAGAATATATATTCCGGATTTGTCGTGAATGGGATGGATGGGTTGGATCCATAGGTGGACGACATTGAGAGCCTCATCCTACAAAGGATTTGTCGTGAATGGAATGGGATGGATGGGTTGGATTCATTGGTGGACGACATTGAGAGCCTCATCCTAAAACGGTACTTAACTCAACCAAGGCCCTCTGTTATGCTTTATCATCATTTATGACCGGGGAAAGGATCCTCTCCAGTCCCTGGAAGGTCCAGTGAGCGAAAACAAATAGGGATCCTGCAGTCCTCCAGCAGTTTGCTATACTAAATGGTATATATCGTGTCCATTGGGTACACCCTCTGAATGGAGGCCTCTATTAGGTTAGACACTAACAAATCCTTTAATGGGCTACAAGATATATTGAACCGGATTTGAATCCTCTTCAATGAGCATCTCGCCCAATATATGAGTGCCCAATGAGGCATCGGATGGCTGGGATGTGTGTGGCACAGTTCAGCCGTCAGATGCCTCATTGGGTTCTCCACTCAGTGGAGAGGATCTCAGTGGGTATTGAAGCTTGGTGATAAAAGGACAAAGTTTTCCTTCACCGTATGATCAAGATAGTATTTTTTCACTCAATTTTTCAGTATCCGTCGTATCAAAGTGTTATTAAATCTAGACCAATGAATATGAACTCATGTGTTAAATTATACAATATCCATCATCTAAATATATAGTACTGGCCATAGATAAATACACATGCAAAACTATTATATAAATCATAATATGAGCATACAGTACAACACAAGGAAAAATCCAAATCTAATATGTACGTATTTGAGCAGGATCGTTTGGAAATGCGATTGAGCTTCTTGCCGAAAAGCTATATTGTTGCCAAAAAAGAAATAAAAATTGTAGCTAGAGAGGGAGATCATTGATGGAGTTGCCAAAGCAGAAGAGTATTGCCAGAGATTCAGAGAAATCTTCTTCTTCTCTTGAGTAACCCTAGGTAAATGGCTGGCAAAGAAGACAGTCATAACTTTAGACAAAGAAGGAGATCCTTGACAAAGAGGGATATTGTTGCCAAAGTGGAAGATTCTTGTCACTCTTCTTCCAGTTTTCTCAAGTAACCCAAGGTTTTGGCCTTCTACAATGGTGGATTTATCTAGGGATATCAAATGTTCGGTTCAGCCTGGTTTCAAGCAGGCTGAATTGGTTTCAGTTTGAGAATGAGTGAGACTAAAACCAAACTGTTAATGAACTTCAGTTTCGATTTCAGTTTATTTCGGTTTTGCAGTATCATGTTAATACTAATTTAGATCGGTTTGTTTCTGAACTTAAACCACAATGAAATCTTACATTCATAACCTGCAATAAGGAAAGATTTGGTAGAAACACTTTTAATCATCTTCCTCAAACAAGTGAACAACCAAGAACAGGGACAGAGGAAGATTTGATGTTTTCATGTTGTAATCGAAACAAAGAGGAATACATTGTGCAACGGTAAGGTTGCTCCATTGTGACCAAGTAGTCACGGGTTCGAGTCTGGCAACAGCCTCTCTGCAAAAGCCGGGGTAAGGTTGCGTGCATTATGACCCTCCCCAAACCCCGTAGTGGCTGGAGCCTCGTGCACTAAGTACACCTTTTAATCGGAACAAAGAGAAATACATTGTAGGAATCTCCAAGAGAGTGGAAGGGATGGAGTCTTCAAGAGAGTGGAAGTGTCTTCCAAAGAGGTGGAGTCTTCAAAGAAGTGAAGTCTACAAGAAAGTGGAGTGTATTAGGTTTTCTTTTTGGTGGACTGGCATAGTCCTCATATTTGTTTTGTAAAACTAGATCAATAAGTGTTGACTATTGGTGGAGTGAGTCAACAAAGTCGATAGTGGTTAGTGATCATATATTGGGATATTGGACTTAATTTGGCACACCTAATTGGTATGAAAATATTGCTTATGTGTGGACCTAATTATAATATCCTTTAATAGGAAATGAGATTCTCTTTCTTTTTGTAGGAATGGTCTCTGCCCTCACTCTATATATTGTCAACATTGGCTCATTAAATATACGACATAAGAAACCCTAAAGTTGAATATAGAAAAGAGGGTAGACAAGATCGACGACCGTCACAAACAGAAGGGCATTCATGTAGACAATCTTCTCCTACCATGGATCCAAATATACATAAACACTAATCTTTGTATCAGTTTGCATGCTCGTGTGTATTCTCCATATTGTATTGTATGTATGTTTCTATCAATGATATTATTAGAGTTTGATCATGGAGATTGATTCTTACCAAAAAAAAAATCATGGAGCCTGATGGACTGCAATATTTTTTAGTTTGGGTTTGTATGGCTGAATCATGAATTAATAATAATAATAATAAATAAATAAATAAAATTTGGTAATGGTCAGAGCTGCAACCACTGGCAGACCCACACCATGAAGAACTGGAGCCTTAAAAACTGGAATGATTGACTTTTATTTTTGTTCGATCATTGAGCAACCAATTTGTGACCATTTTTCAAGCATCATACGTCTACTAAAAGAAGCGCTACGGTGCATCGGTGCTACTGTTATGTGCTTAATGGGGCCCACTCTAGTGTATGGGCACTAAATTGGGCCAGCCTAGTATGGGATAGGTTAAAAGGCTTGTTTTAACACGTTCCATCAGCTTCGGAGCTTTTGGCGTATAGGTCAAGTACCTAACAGCTACCAATTAAAAAAAGAGTTTTTTATAATTACCACCCCAAAATCTTTTATATTTACTATTACCCGTCCCCCAAAAACTTTGAAACAACTGTTACCCTCCCCTGTTGTATACTAATAAGTAACTGGCCCCCACCGTTACAGACCCGTAACGACGGGGGTTAGTCGTGACAGTGTGCCGTTGTCACGGATTTTTTAAGACCAAAATGCCCTTTTTGGGGTGATAATTGTAAAAAACTCCCACCCCATCACCACCGTCCCTTCTCCTCCTCCTCCTTCTCCTTCTTCTTCTCTTCTTCTTTGAGTTGCAGAGGCACCAAGCCAGCATCAACGCCATCGCCTAGGCTCCGCACAGTTCTTGCCACATCTGCAAGACGAAGAAGACGTAAGATCCAATCGATAATATTATTTGAAGGAAATATGTAGTCCAGACTCTCTCTCTCCTATCATCTCTGCTTCGGATTTTGCTTGTTTTCCTTTTGGCAAATGGCAAATTCGTGTTGCTACACTTATGCCCTTTTTTCGTATTTCTAACTATTTTCCAACACTTTGTTTTTCCCTTCTCCTTAAAACATTAAAAAACAATGGGAGTAGAAGAAGAAGCAAAATGAAGGAAGGAAGGCGGAGACTAAAACAGAGAAGAAGAATAGCAAGCGACTGACATTTAGAAAAAAAAAAAAAAAAAAAAGAAACAGAAGCAATATCATCAGCTGCATTGCAAAGACCTGAAGCTTTCAAATGGGTCTAATGCCCACGACCAGACACCCGAAGGGCGGCGGTGATGGAGTCTCTACCAAATGGTCGATCTTAGGGATATTTCAAGTCCCAATTTTTCCCATCCCCAAAGACAACCAAGGAACCCCCACCTGCAACTAAAAACCATCTCCTTGAAGCAATCCCCTGTAAATCTCTTTCTCCTCCTGTATGTAAACCCACAGATAATCAATTTACAAAAATAAATAAATAAAGAACCACCCCTACAACCCAAAACCCATCTCCTTGAAGCACTCCCCTGTAAACTGATTCCCTCTGTTAAGATTTTTTTTTTTTTTTCTTTCTCAAAACCCTCTTTTTTTAAGAAAGCTATTGTCTCCTCCCACCTCGGGCCTCCCTGTGTATTGTCGGTGGGAAGATGGAGTTTTTTGTATTTTTTTTTTTTTGTTTTTTGAAAAGAAAAATGGAGCTTTTTGCATTTCTGTTCGATTCCAAATCGGAAGAACCCAGAAAGCTGTTGTTCCAGATCCCAAAGATTCAAGGGTCTTCAGGTCGAGACAAATGGTTGTAGAAAGAACTTAGAAGACAGTTGTTCCAGATCTTAGAGATTCAAGAAGAAACCTCAAAGAAGAACTGTGCGGAGCCCAGGCGATGGCGTTGACGCTGGTTTGGTGCCTCTGCAACTCAAAGAAGAAGAAGGAGGAGGAGGAGGAGGGACGATGGTGATGGGGTGGGAGTTTTTTACAATTATCACCCCAAAAAGGACATTTTGGTCCTAAAAAATCCGTGACAACGGTACACTGTCCCGACTAAACCCCGCCGTTACGGGTCTGTAACGGTGGGAGTCAGTTAGTTATTAGTATGCAACAGGGGAGGGTAACAATTGTTTCAAAGTTTTTTGGAGGGTAATAATAAATATGAAAGATTTTGGGATGGTAATTGTAAAAAATCCTTAAAAAAATTCAAAACCTGAGATTTGGGCAGGGTTGTCGATTTAGTTTTTTTTACTCAAGGATCATCAACCCGATTTTCAACTATCAATATGACAGGATCATCGACTCTATTTTCGAACCTGGAGACTCGTTGTCCATTTGGCTTTTGACTAGTTTTGGTCTTTTTGGTTTAGGCCAAATTTGAACCAAGTTAACTTTTTTTGTTAAAGGTCAGCAAAATTGTATTAAAAAAAAATAAAGGAACATTTACAAAGAATGGCTGAAAGAACAACCAAAAAGAAACTCTCAGAGAAACTATCTATTTATGTTTGGCCTTGCCAATGATAAAAGATAGGAAATGAAAGGAGGAGGGGCATTCCAAAAGCTTGTGCCTTTTGTTTTGGCTGCATGATTTGCAAGAGCATTTGCAGCAGAATTAGCTTCTCGAAAACAATGAGTGATTTGCCACTGAATGGAGTCTGGGTAGTTGTTGAGCGACCACTAAATCTGCATAAAGCACCAAGGGATTTTGCGAGAAAGGATGGATGAAACAACAACTGTCGAGTCGCTCTCAATCCAAAGCTTTCCAATATGTAAATCCCGAGCTTGCTTTACTCCTTCAAAGAACGCTCCCATCTCCGCCATGAAATTGGTTCCCAATCCCTGGTACACCCCAAAACATTTAGAAACTGCTCCCAAGTGATCATGCAATATCCCACAAGCTCCTAATGATCCGGGGTTACCCAAAGAAGACCCATTTGTATTGAGCTTCCACCAACCTGCAGGGGGATGCCTCCATCGAACCTCCTAAATGTTCGTGGCTGGAGATCTTGATATTGATAAATTTAATTTCCTAGCCAACATCCGTTCTTGAACTGATTTGGTATTAACCCCATTGATGCGAGAACAATCCGTGACTTCTCTTAAGGCATAATTTCATCACTTGCAATGGGTTTCTTCTCAAATTGTCACACCGACGCCTGTTGAGCTCCATCCAAATTTGCTGGCATATGATTATGAATGAACCAAGTTAACTCAGTCAAAAGAACCGATTCTGAATCTTATATGAGGTTTTCTTATGATGTCACCATGGGAAGACATAATTATGTCCTACTATTGATGATGGATATGTTACACATTGATTTAAAGTAACCTGTGACTGAGAACCAAACCACAACCCTCCCTGCGGGTGCTGCTGGTCAGGCTGGCGGTGAGAACCTTATGCTTTGTTTTTAACTGTTGCTACTGGCCTTGTGTGACATTGGGCCCCTCTCCAATGAGGCATCCGACAGCTGGGCTGGCTGGCACACATCCCAGCCCAGCCATCAGATGCTCATTGGGCACTCTGTGGGCTTCGAGCTCATTGGAGAGGAACCGGATCCCCCTATGGATGGTTGTGGCTGCAGCCTTGTGCATGACTGCAGCTGCACCAATGTGTAGCAGCCTTGTGCACGGCTATGGCCTTGTACATGGCTGCATCCTTGTCACCTCCAAACATGGACAGACACAGGTTGTCTTGCTCTAATACCACCTGTTAGGTCCTGAACAAATTCCAATTTACTTGATGTGGAAATAACCAAAGAAGGGAGATGAGTTACCTCCATTAGGGCCTAGCATGCCCTGTGAAGAACCAATACGACCTGCCATATTCTTCACAACGTCCTTCTTGTATTACTCCTGCGACGACGACTTGAAACAGGGACAACACTTCTGGTTTCTCAATTCTACTCAGGCAAAGCTACTACACTGATGGTGTGTCAATAGCGTTTATGAATCGAAACAGTGGCCATCTCCTAAAGACTAAATACTAATTACAGTAACCACCTACCATCAAGGTGGTTACACAGTAGTTGTCCAACCCCATCCATAACTAACACTAGTAGTTACTACTGATGTGGCAATGAAGACCACACCAGCTTACAAGAAATGCTATTTGAGCTGCACGCCATGGCTATGTGCCCATTAGAATTGAAGACCTCTGTGCATCTCTTGCTTTTTTAGCAAAATAAGTTCTTTTTAGAACTCGTAGACATTAATTACTTTTTTCCCTATGACTGACATCCATAATATATGAATCTAAGATGGATATGACGTGATTTACTTTTATCATGAAATATGAATTTATAAAATAATCAATATTAAACTTTATAATGTGAAAAATGTCTACAAATACCATGTTTTAAAAATTATGGAATTCGATTTTATGTTAGAATTATGAAGGCCAAGAGCGAGAGATATAAGGATACCAAACTTCCATACCAAAATTAATGGAAATTACACTGCTGCAACATCGGATGCGAGTAATCAACATACTTCTCCCACAAAGGCTTGTATTTTTCCATCCCAATCTTCAACCATGGCTTTGAGTTCCCATTGAAATGCAGCACTGCCCCCTTTTCTATCAAGTTTGGATTAACATTCGTATAGCCTAACCCCAAAACATGCCAATTGGGATCCAAGGGCTCAGTTAAACCATAGAAAGTAAGCAGTCCGGGTGGCAGAGTCCCAAGCTTCCACAATGTCCTGTCCACATTCCGCTCCTGCCAATAGTGGTAGATACCAGTCACATTCCTTTTTCTCCACTCAACCAATTCAAATATGTTCATCCCAAATGCCCACCCACAGGCATCTGGATCGAAATGTGCACGAATTAGAGGGTGAGAATAGTTCAAGTACTTGTGGTATCTGTGGAATGTCTCCATGCAAGTCTCAACAGCTCCATTCACATTCCCATTCAGATCGATAGAGAACAGCTCCGACAAATCTTTCTGAACCACAACATCATCATCCAGAAATACTACTTTCTCCAATGAGGGGAAAACCTCTGGAATGTAGAACCGGAGGTGGTTAAGCATGGATAAATATTTTGGATTCCGGTATTTGATTGGAGTCCTGCCATCATCAGTGTTTCCAGAGAAGTAATAATTCTTAGTGTCCGAGTCTTGGAGCTGCTTTAGGACAGGGACATAAGAAGCATTGAGCCAGCTAAAGTCCTCAAATTTCTGAACCTCTACTGTCACTCCTCGGAAACTGTTCATGGAGAACCAGGCCTTCATTGGAGCGTAGTTGACTTCATCGGTTACAAGGTGAAAGATGACCTTATCTGGATGATTGGAACTCATAGCTGTTGAGTTGACAACAACTGAAGTTGCAAGGATGTTGTCTGAGAAGACACAGAAATGATAGAGATTGTTGTCTGAGAGTTTTTCGGCACTTCGCCTTCCATCTGTAAGTCTCCTTTGAAAACTTGGATTCTTGAACCATTCAACCGTCAACCTGACACCCAAACAGTATAAACTTTTTGGGACTTCCTCAGCAGCTATTTGCCCATACTTTGAGCTCTTCTCGTTCACAGAGTTTGCTTGCTCTTCGAGAGACTGGATCTTGGCTTTCAACCTCATAATCATGGTTGCACTGTCATAATGGAGTTGTTGTGCTTGGTAGAGCAAAAGTGCCATATCACGGATTGCAGTTTCAGAATCTCTTGTTGCCAATGGAGTTCTCCTTGTTGCAGCATCCGACAAAAGTAATTGAGATTGGCGAATTTGGGCACTTAACTCCCATGCAAATTGGAGATTATTGCTTTCTTTTGCAATCACAATAAAAGCTTTTGCAAGAGAAATCTGATCACCTAACTGCCTTGTGACTGAGTCAGGGCTCATCATTTCTTCAGTAATGTTAAGACCTTCTGTGATTCTGTGGCGCTTGGAAGATATCTGCAAAATATTATAGACAATTTAGATTTTCTTGGACGTAGCGAATGTTTTTGTTGGAAAACAGCAAAAGATAGCAGGTTGTAACAATCTCAATGCATATAGCCAAAACAAACAGATAAATCTCATCTTGCGTTGGTCCTCAAGTCAAACATTAGGCATCCAGACAGCCCTATACAGAAGAGGGCCTCAGTATCATAGACCTATCTTCTCTTTAGAAGAGAATAATGAAACACAGTTCAAAGCCCAGTCAATAGCACAATTTGCTTATTT
This sequence comes from Telopea speciosissima, assembly GCF_018873765.1. Taxonomy (NCBI): domain Eukaryota; kingdom Viridiplantae; phylum Streptophyta; class Magnoliopsida; order Proteales; family Proteaceae; genus Telopea; species Telopea speciosissima. The sequence continues at coordinate 53,402,320 of NC_057921.1, read as the reverse complement.
GGATGGTTCTAGACATGGAAAAATGAGGTTATGAATTTCCCTCTTAAGTCGCCAAAGAGAAATGTTAGCATCCATTCAAGATGATCCAGATTTTCATGTAGCTCCCAAACATTCCTAGGCAGCCAATACACAATGAGAAACACAACTTGTTATGCATCAGGGTTCTTTGGTTTCAAACCGACTTCCATTTACCCTTTACCTCCCTATGATGAGTGCAAGGTACCATGATGTAGATAAATCACAGATGGGGGCTTAATTTAGTTGGATTAAGCCTTGAGTTAGGTTATATATGTGTTGGGATGATGCAATTGCCCCAACCTGGCTGAACCGGAATGACCCTCTTTGGAGGCCTAAGCCGAGACGCAACCGGCCCAACCCAGTTTTCTGGTCTAAAGGGGGCAGGTAGACTACCTAGGAGTAATCTTCTTTTACTGTAATCTTTAGTTTACTTCATCATATTGGGTGGGTAGATTAAGTAGGAGTTCTTTTGGTAGTTTCTATATTTGATATAGATTCTTTAGTTTCCATTTTCAGCTGGGTTTCTATTATCATGTAAGGGAATTTTTCTTAATATTGCATATGTAATACATTGAAGAGCAGAATGAGAATGAATGAAATTGAATGAGTTAGAGATTAGCAGAGTTGTTGTTTCGTGTGAGCTTGTTGTTGGCGTACATCCTTCCCCCTCCCTCTCTTCTATTCTCTCTCTCCCCTATTTTCCCTGCAAGACCTTCCCTTCCTTTCTTCTTCTCCTTCTTTTCTGTTTTCTTGTTTTCCATACCCTGTTCTAGTGGTAACTTGGGTTGGGACAAAACTGTAGCAACTCCCTGGTTGTCATTCAGAACTTATAAAAGGTGAGTAACAAATGGTGGCAGTACCATAAATAAATAGAAGTTCAAAGCACAAGTGAGTGAGTGTATCGTATTCTTGAGTTGTTCAACTGTTTGGGTGGGCCCCAAAACAATCCGAACCGGGTTTTGGAACGCTGGATTGCACCATGGGCCTTTAGTCCAATAGGTTTTCTTTGCAATAGGCCATTTTAATGGGCCTAAAATATGGGTAAAAGGTAGGAGTACAGGATTTACTTTATTAGTTTAGTTTGACTGTTTTATTTCATTAAGTAATTGTTATTTACTTGGTTGTTAAGGATAGGATCAAGTCTTGTATGAATAGAACTCCTATTCATACTTTGGATAGAGTTTTAATAATGTGGGAAACCTATTCTAACTAGTTAAGATAGAGTTTTAGTTATGGATAGAGTTTCTTATGTTTTCCTTCCTATTTAAGTACACTTTCCTTTCCTATTTTTAGTACACTTTTAGTTTCTATTTAAAGGATGTAAGGCCATAGAGCCCCCCATGTTTTTAATATTGAATAAAGCTTGGCTTTGGTCCAATGTTCTTTGAGATTCAGAACGGTCCAATATTCATTCCATTCTTCTTCATCTTATCCACCATCAAACCAGGTTAGTATTTTAAATTTCTATTTTGTTCTTACGCATACCTACAGGCTGGAATTTTAGTTCCCTATAGTTTACATCTGAGAATTTAGATGCAACAAGAAGATCTTATTTGTAATAAGTAGTTTTGTTGGTTGGTTAATTGGTCACATTTTATTCATGAAATGGGTTGGATTGGTATTATTCTGGATAGGCCATATTTCAAATCTGATTTCATATTTGCCGATCGGATTCCATTCAGAACACACCCACGGTTTCAAAATTTGATCTTTGTGTTGTTTTTCGAGAATACTACTTCTAGTTGGATTTCTAACTGTACTCTATTTAAAGATCAGGTTTGATTTTCCATTGCAGAATAGTGTCCATATATTATTGCTGAAATTTGTTGGTCGTTTGAGGAACTATTGGTTACTATTATGAGCCATTGAAATCTGCTATCAGTTTTCAATTCTGGAACTCTGAAGCCTAAGATTACTAGGTTCAGAAATCCAATGAAACGAGAATTGCAGTGACAGGTTTGGAAACCAGATTTGACAATCAAGGTCAAAAGTATGGCCAAGAATAACTCATCAAAAGATGAGCCTGATCCAATGGTCTAATCTGTTTAAAGGATAGTATCTCTATAGTGACTTTGTTGGAACTCAGAACGCCTTCTGTTCATGTGTAATATGGTTTTAGATGAATAAAGTTATATTGGCATGTCCAAAAAATAACTCAGCAGCCAAAAAGTTTTTCTCAAGAAAGAATCCATAATAAATAGTTTGTCACTATATGAAAATTAACTGTCTCTGACCTTCAGAGAATAATATTTCACCATTCCTCGCCACATATATATTAAGCATCTCCCAGTTAAAATCTCAAAGGAAAACAATAATTTCTTGATCAAACCAAGTACAGGCATGAACCAAAATTTCATGCATCCATGTAAACAACTTTAGAACACTAAATAAATAAGTGCTTTATGAAGTGAATAAACATTAGTTATCATAATAAGAAAGAAATCTTACCTGAACAAATTCGGATCTAGATAATGGCTGCTTGTCCTGGCTCAAAAACACAATGAAAAACAGAATGACCAAGCCGCATAATGTCAACCAGAACACCTTCGAAAATCTCCTTCTCATAGGCCGTCGGAAATCCATCGGTCTTCGCCTCATTTTCCGTGATTCAGAATCACAAACAATCTAGTACTAAAACATTTCACTCCTATCAGGGGGGAGGGGGGAAGAATACATGAGTAGAAGCTCATAATTAAAACAAAGAAAGAAAAACAAAGCTAAAAAGGATCGAAACACAACATAACTTGAGAGTAACAGCTAAAACAACAACAATGCAGAGACAAGAAAATTTGGAGGTAAAAATTAATTGAGAATGCAAAACCAATTAGAAAATCGACATTAATGATTTAAGGGAAACGAGAAGAAGAGATTGTCGACGAAGAACTCACCATCGTTGGGTTTGAAGATACGCTGCGGGAGTAAAGCTTCGGCTTCGAATTCCGTATTGAATAGAGAGTTGGAATCTTCGAATTCATCTGGTTTCAGCGTTTCGCTTTTTGCTCCTGAATCCTGATGATGATCAGCTACTGCTCAGTGCTCTTAAATAGTTCTGTGATCCACCGATTTTTTTTCCTTTATTTTCTTAAAGGTATTTTTTTATTCACACCCAGTGATGTGTCAAATAATTTGAAATTTTACTTATATTTTTTCAATCATGGTAAATATTATCATTTCACACCCAATGATGTGTCAAATATTGTGAATTATTGTTAAGGGAAGCAGTTTTCTGTACAGCCCATGAGTCTATCTCTCTCTCTTTCTCATGTGAAAAGACATCTTTGCCACCTTATTTTAAGGAGGAGAGAGATAGACTCATGGGAGTGTTGGTGAACTTGGCGTAGGCCACACTCTCCAATAGAGATTTTTATTTATTTTTTTAATTAAGGTAAATATAAAAATCTTGTTCTTTGAAGCTCATCCTCTTTATGAAAAATAATCTATTTATCGTATAATGACTCATATGGAAAATCACAATTCAATTTTTTTTTTTTTGATACAATCACCCAATTGTATAATATCCTTTCATATCATGTTAATATTAATTGTACATGCTTTATCTGTTTTCCCGACGAACAACCTAGATTAGGGTTGGATTGTTATTTATTATACATGATGTTTTTATTTTTTTTCTATAAATATTAGTATATTAGACTTAGTTAGTAGGACTAGTCAACCTAGTAATGGACTAAACAAAAAGAGAACGGGCTTTGGCCAGGCGAACTCGGTGCTTAAAACCTTTCTAATACATAATATTGAATTTACCTAGAGATATGCTTTCTAGCAGCCAAAGGCCGGAGAATTGTAGCAGTGACAGAGAAGCAGTAGAGATTACCCTCAAAAGTCAAAACCATGAGACATAACCTGTAAATTATGCAAATGGTCATGGCAGGTACCCTGAGTTATTGTAAGTGCTATACCGACCCTTAAGGCTTAACCTGTAAAGGTCTTTCCATACCCGAACAACCATTAGCGGCTGTTCTGGGCTGTTACTTGCTGTAACCGGCATGATTGCCATCATAGATACTCAGGTGGATGCACTTCGTCGAATGATCTACAGTGCATCATTGGCTATCAAAGATGCCCTGATAAGGTGCAAAAAATCTTATGCATTTTGTTCTCCAAAATGCTCCCGGCCCTCTCCCCCATTCCATTTGGTTTTTCTTCTTCTCCAAATGGAGCACCACTTATAAAAAAAAAAGGAACCGGAGGCAAACCTCCTGGTAAAACCAAACTGTACAAGAAAGGGTGGAGGAGTAACCCTACAAACCCGTGAGATGCCCAATCGAAAAGCCCCCTTAGCTAAGAAGTGGGCCTCTCTGTTAGGAGAGTGAGGAACAAATAAAGAAATAAGGTTGGAATAAAATTGAGGGGAAAAAGAATGCTAACCGGTCACGTGGTTACTGCTCCTAGACATAAGAGGGCACGAAAAGACCGTTCAGCTCTCAGTGACATCGAAAATTCCACCAAGCCAATGGCTCTGTGCACTCTCATTTGCCCCACGTTAGTGTAGGGGCTACACGTCCGATTAGCGTTCTCTTGCCCAAAATTGAGATATAGAACTTACCTTACAACACTTAACCATCTTGAATGAAGCAACCACAAACAGTAGGAGATGATACATGGACAGGATCACAAACAGAATTTGGTGGGGCTGAGTCATGGCACTGGTCATTTTCCTTAAGATCGTAGTCCTCCCCTATGGTGCGATACAAGTACTTGTGAATCGACCTCTAAGATGAAATAGTCCCTAGCTAAGGCTTTCTCGTGGTTGTTACACTCACTTATTGGGCTAAGTTGGGACATTTTCAAGTGTTTTTTTTTTAAGATAGGTACCTATCCTATGGGGGAGGGAGTGAATATGAGAACTAGGATACTAGAACCCAACACCTCTTGGTAGGGTAGGCATTTACTCTCCACACTAGTACCAGCTGCGTTAGGCGGTTGTTCTCGAGCATTTTCAGGTGTTGCTCAATCACCAAAAAGGAAAAACTAAAAAACTCTCAAAACGATATGCAATTAAGGCAAAACAAAAGAACAAGTAAGGAGAGAGAGAGAGAGAGAGAGAGTATTTTAGAACTAATAATTAATTAAAAGAGAGCCAGGGACGTCCTCTATTTATAAAGGAAAGAGACCCCTTGAAAACACCTCTACGAAATGAGGTGGCTTTCAGGAAGAAAAAAGACATGTCGTTATAGGCACCGAATGAGAAGTCATCGACATCAGATACAACCCAGCCGATTAAGGATCTAATAAACCCCCACATTGAGCATGTCGGATGATCATCCGACGTTAGCCTGAGAGTCACACTAATCTCTAACGGCGGCTAAAAAGAATTCAGATACAAGTCCGGCTCGAGGCAAAAGGTAACCTCAATGTGTGAAAGGAATCTTTGACCAACCTTGGCAATGAGGGAGGAGAGATACTTCTCTTGAAGGAATCCTACACTTTTGATTCCCGTTCCCATATATTAACCACTCTTCCATCTCATCCACTTCCAATGTGAGAGTAAAGTTCTCATGCAAGAAATGACTAACTAAAAAGCAACTCCCAAGAAACAAACCTTGTGGAGAGAAAAACATTAAAACCAAATTATAAAAAATAAAAAACAAGTTATGTTTTTTGAAACATCACTTCAATAAATTTAAGAAAAAAGAACAATGCATGGTTGCATGGCCCCTATGCCTAGATACAAGAGTATGTGAATTACCACCCACCTCCGTCAACTAAAAAATCTCCTTCATTTTGTTGCCCTTGCATGCGCTCTCATTGGCCCCTAGGGGTTACACGACCAAACAGTGGTCCCTTGCCCAAAAAATTATTTTGGGTTGGGAAAAGGCTCTCTAAGCCTAAGGCATACCCTATGCCTCCTCACATTCATTATTATAATAATTGTTTCAAAGAGAGAGAAACAATGATTTAAAAAAACTGTGAGTGGGTGTAGTGTACCCTACCTGCTCAGAAATTCCTCTCCCATTTATTTTATAACAAATTATGTCTTCGGTTAGTAGTAACTTTTGAAAGTGTTGCCGCTAGAATCTGAACTATCACACCTGGCAGAGACCTGCACACCAAAGACCAAAGAACTGAGTAGCAAAAGAGATCGGGATGGATTCCGAGGAGGATTATCCGATGCTTAAATCACTACTCTGAGCAAAAGTAGTATGAGTTGGGAACTAAATGAGCAGTTATGATGATTAAATGAGAATACTTGGTAGTCACTAGTTAATGACTAACTGAAACCTCTTACCTCGTATTGGGTCCTCTTATATATAGGATGGACAATGGCGACAGAAGAAAGCCCACCCCTTTATGGCGGTGAAGAGGTCGAGGTATCAGGTACCATGATGGCAGATGTCCTCCACCAATTTCGACTTGACCACATGTCGACCACCCATAGGCAATGGACTATATGCATATCAGAAAATTATGGGGACTTGGGATGTCTTTCAAAAAGCTAGAGAGGGTTTTTCCAAAAGAAAAAAAAAAGGGGGGGGGGGGAGGAAGGGATTGAGCAGTTATGGGAGGTGCCAACCTTACTAGTGAGATGACGAAAAGTTGACTCAGATAAATTTTACATGTGCAATGAACACCAGTGAATGCAACAGTGAGTAGTGATGTGTTATGGTCCAATTTAAAGGTGCTACAGCTTACAATGACAAGGGGGGTTGGGAAGCGGAAAATGACTTGGGTCATGAATGCTGCTTAAATAACCGGCAGATATGTCTCATAAAACACACACAAACACACATTTCAAACAGAGCAAATAAGGCCTGAAGTAGAATGGTATGGAGGAAATAATAGGGTTCATGTCGGGAATCCCAAGTGACTGGGAAGTTTGGTGAGACAAGGTTTAGTGAGTTAAGATACCAACCAGATCTGCCATTGTATATTGGGTAATTGTGTTATAATGTTGCCGTCCCAAAGGAACCTTTCTAATTAATGGATTGGTGTGGTGTATGATAACAACTAATTCAATTACTGCTGCAAGATTTTAAGAATCTTCAACTGCCCCCATTTTGATTGGAATTGGCAGAATGATTTTCAAATCTCTCTTTTGAATTTTTTTCCCCCCGTTTCTTTTAATCACTAATCTTTGTTTCTTCTTTCTGATTCTCAGAATAATCACATGTCAAATTCCGTATTTTTAAACTTTCGATGTAGTTTTATTGATTGATGACTTAATGGAAAGTTGGGCTCTGCAAAATCCTTCTACCTAAAGATTAGTTGGAACTTTTTGACCGATTACTAGTCCAATTCGTGACAAACTTTTGAGAAATCTTCTATTGCTTTGTGATTGTTGTTGGCACTGACAAACGATCGTTTTATCTAACTGTCAGGTTAGGGTCATAATGTACATAGCTTTATCCCTATCAAAAATTTAAATCTATTACTACTTAGTCAGAATGGAACAATTTTACCGTTGCACTAAGGTCCACCCTCTCAGGTTTTTTTACCTTCTGTGACATAAATAATTCCCCCACTCCCCCTTAATGGAATTTAGGGGGTTTTGGGCCTTCGGCAACCCAAGAGAGAGTGGGGGGAAAAAGTCAAATTCTTCCACCTAGGCCCCTCAATGGGCATTCAGGAAGAACTTTCTATTGGGATATTCGGACACGCAAACCCTTTTTTAGAATAAAATTACCTTTTTAACTCTGTTGGGAATTTTTGATTCACCAACGTGAGATTCTGTGTGTAGTGTGGACCGTGCTGTCTACTTTGGACCAGTATGAGTATGATTAACGAGGTGGTCCCACAAATATATACATACAAGTGCTCAATATTTTGGATTTATTAGTGCTAGCTACCTGCCAAAAATGGTTGACCTCGTCAGATTTCTCGAGAGCATTCTCGTATCATTTACCTCAATTCTATTGCAGATGTTGACAGTGGTCGGACCGCTAATCGGCTTACAAAATGCTCAACCCTACTTGGTTCGACCAGCTCAATATTTTATCTGGTTTCACTTTGCAACGGCTCAACCAGTTATAGAACTGCTTTTTGCCCTTTGCATATTTTGAGTTAATAAACCAACCAGTCAGGTTTGGGTTGGGTACTCATCGGGTTAATCACATTGGCCAACCTAACACTGGACCGGCCGGACCGGGTTAATTGCCCCTCTGGTACAATCCCTTTCAGGAAGAGAAGTCTCAACGGGGGACTCTTGTCGATCTGTGGGCTGGCCGGAAATAAGGACAAGATGTGGGCCCCATAAGGAGACTACCTTAGTGACGTGTTTGATACATTTCCTCTCGAAATATTCTTATTTTATTCTGTTTTTTTGAAAAATGGGAATTTTCTTTATTTATTTTTGCATGGGGGGTATGTTGGTAGATGGCAGTTGCTTTGCCTTGCTTTGAAGGCAAGTCATTTCTAAATTCTAACATGTGGCAGTTAAATAGATTCCCTATCACTCTCCATTTAGAAAAAGAAGAAAATTATTACATTTAATTGTTTTTTTATTAAATCTTTAAGCTCCAAAAGCCACGTGTCATTAGTAAGTTTTGTGGGTGCATGCCCATGCAGCCATACTTGTATAACAATAAATTTGTAGGGATGAACAAAATTTAGCTATGGGTATTATGACTTACGTGATTCAATAAAATGCCTACGTCCATTGAGAGATGAAAGTAAATTTCCCTAATAATAAAGAAAGAGTTACATGTCTTCCTTCTCATGTTTTTCTGTGTTTATGAAGAATTCCGTGTAATCCCTTATTGCAACAACTTACAAAGTAGAAAAGATATACAAATTTCCCAAACTACCTCCATATAAACCCTAAAAATCTTCCACCCTACGAGATCTTAACGGTCCTTCAAAGGCAGCCTATAATCTAATCTATAGAGTATAAGACATCAACCCTCAACACCAACCACTAGGACCATGGGTCCAAGGTGAAGGAAAACTTGTTCCTTTTTATGTTTCAAGTAAAGTAAGTACATAATAGTGCCACATGGACTAGGAGCAAGGCATAAACTCTAGGACAAAGTCCTTTTCTTCTTTTTTATATATATTTTTTAAAGAGTTTTCATACACGGCTTACAAAGTCGTGTATACGAGAGAGTGGGAGTTTCAAGGCATTAATTAATGAGTAGGGATTTATGATTTTTCCAACTCTTTGTGATAAGGGATACGACCGTGCATGCTTACACGACCGTGTATGAAAACTTCCCCCATATTTTTTTGTTTAAACCCCTTTTGTTGCTCAATAGTGCAACGAAAATATGTAAGGAATCATATATAGAGGTAAATTTATAGAAGCGTATTCAAAAGTATGTTTTATTCATATGCTTTGCATAGGCATCTACTAGGAATTGAATGGAGGCTATATTTAAAAAACAAAAAAAAAAAAGGGAAAATGTTCTATGCATTGGGGGTATAGGATGCACTCAAACACATAGGGGTGGGCCGAAATGACCGCTCCACCTTACACTGGGGCGTAGGATGCGAACAGACACATGAGGATTGAGCGAAATGACCACCCCACCCCCTAATGACCAAAATGGTCACCCCATCATGCCCTATGTGTCTAAGTGCAACCTGCGCCCCCATGCACTCCAAGACAGAGAACGTCACCCCTAAAAAAAAATTAACTACTAAGACAACCACACTTATCCCTTGATTGCCCCTGTGTCCTAGCTCATAGAGCAAACCTATGACTACCATAGAGTGTTGAAAGGTTTGTTGTGATTTTTAATCCAATATTGTCAATGAATAGTTACCATTAGCAACGGGTCTTAATAGAACAGTCATTTTCAATTTTAGCAATTTTATTTGTCAAAAGAAAAAAGAAAAATTAGTAACTTTGAAATAACTTTATTACAACCATTGAGATTACAAGAATAAATATCCTTCTTCATATAGATAAGAAAAAACTTAAAACTTGACATGTTGTTAATCCAATAAAAAATATTTACGTCAAACAGTTGGTTTGACTGACAAAAAATGAATTCCATGTATTAAAATTTTATATGAATTAAAATATATGATTTCAAATATTAAAGGGTTTTATCGTTACTTAATAGATTTTTAAATGACCAATGGATATACCTATACATGCTTTGGGGATGAATTATTTCCAACACAACATGACTCAAAAAAAATCAACACGTGTTAAGTGATGTATGCTGATAGAAACACGGAAAGTGTATAGAAGTCATCTTTCCGTTCCTAAAAGTATTGATGCAAATGTATATAACTCAAGGAAATCAATGTAAAACCAACAAGGTAGAGGAGGCAAAATGCCAAAAATAAAATATAAAAAAAAAGTCCATTATAACGGCTAAATGCAAAATGACAAAACAGCAACGCAGCTTCTAATTCTACATTATGGGTGGAATGCGATTCAGCCACGATGGTTACTGGCATTCTATCTTCTAACTTTCTTTGGGACTTTACTCAGCACTGGTGGACAGCAAATGCTTACCTCAGATCAATTGAATGGCGCATTACTCATTGCTATAGAGAAAGAAATGTCCCCGCAGACGCTCTAGCAACCCGGGCAGCAAAGCTAAACACCTCGAAAAGATGGAATGACACACCAAGCTTCTTTGTTCACTTAGTTAGTTGGAAAGCTTTGGGCAGACCATACTATCGCTCCACTTAACGATTTGTGAGGCTAGGGCCTATTGTATCAGTACCTATGCTTGAGTAATCTCTTGTACTGTTTTTCCTTCAATTAATACATATTTGCTGACCTTCTAACAAAAAATGAATCAACTAATCAAACAAAGAAAGTTGGCAAGGTAGAGCAGACTGTGTTGTCCCTAATTTTCTCCCTCCTCAAAGCCTCAATATTTTTTTGTTTCAAAATGTTATACACACAGCCGTGTATATATATGGGGTCATTTCAACCGTTGGATGGAGATGTATAATTACACTCTTGCTCCTCACATTTTATCCAACAATTTGTAAAGCCTGATTATGTACATTGTCGTACATGTAATCTTGGTCTTTTTTAGAATTGTTTTACTCTGGGTGTGTGTGAGAGAGAGATGATCGAAGTTTCAAAAGTACATACCTAATGAAGCCATTGAGAGCAACATTTTAAAATCGAATTGGCCGCGAATCGATCCCATCCCAATGATCTTAGAATCAGCTCTTGAATCTAAGAGCTCACCTATTCTAGGGTTTCTTGACAAGAATGGACTTATTGGCTTGAATAGAGTGAGGATCGATCATGATCAATTTCAATCCAAATTGACTGATTCGCTGATCTGATTCCCAATTTTTTAAACTGTGAATTGAAAGTCAAGTGATACCTCCTACTCGCCATGGAGACGGACTTCCTAGCTAAAGTGTCAATAACAACATTGTCTGGTCTTTTACACTTCATATGCTGCTGTACGTTATCATCGATTGGGCCCACTAAGATGCCAAAGCCACCATTGGGGATCTAAGGATTACGATCATCCGTTTTAGATATCTACATGGGACTAATTGATTGATCGGATGGTGAGAAAGTACTTAAAAGCTACAAGTGTTTTGTAGCATAACATCAATTCGTCTCACTTATTAGATGCCAAAAGCTACAGCCGAGATGCAAAGTGTTGGGAAGTGGGACCCACTTTTGAAATTCTGTATGATGTGATGGCCTTTTTTGTACGTAGGCTGTCCATCGGAACGCAGGAAATTATCTAAAACCGTGGTGTGTGGAAACACGGCACCATTGACTAATTTAATGGGAAACAAAAAAATAGAGCGAGAGAATTCCAACATTGATGTTGACAGTATATATCCTAATAGTCGTCGTATTCACATTTTTTAGTGGGGGCCATATCTGGATTCTCATCCGTCCGTTGACTGCTGATGCAGTCTGGACCCCACTCATCCTCATCCACTCTGTCTTTCCCACTAAAAACGACAAAGTTCATTAGAATTAGAATTGCATCGAGATTCCAATCAAAAATCAAATCAAGTGATAATAATGGTGGATTGATAAATGATTGATTAATATCAAAGGAGGGGGTTTAAATGAGAAAAATAACTATCACATTCTCTATTCTCTTGACACTCTTCATTCATGATTTACGAGGATTCTTTTATTGAGGAAACATGTAAAATGTCTCTTGAGCCCCCTCTTAATTTGGTGTGGGGATTTAATTGAATGTAAATCTTCTTTTAAAAATTAAATTAAAACAATAGAACCTCATTCAGGTAGTGTGAGATGCTTTCTCATGTTCTTTTATAATATGACCATGTGAGTTATACATTGACATTCTCTCTAATCTCGAATCATATGAACCTTCTATTGATGAAATCATTTTTCACATCATAATTGGTGTGACATGGTGGATTCCTTCAATACGAAAGACATAAAAAACCCTTATTTTGAGGACTCATGTTCTAGATGGGGGAAGCACATCAATTACAGATATGGATTGAATTAAGGGTGAAATAGAGCCAGGTTTTTTAAAACCCCAGTCAACCCAGAGTCCTGTTAGCTTAGTCCAAGCCCAACTCGGCCTTGAGGTCGAGCTGAGATATCTCAGCCATCCTAGCCCAGTTTGACCTTGATTTACCCTGATCAGGTCGAGTTGGGCTGAGTTGGCCCTAATTGATCTTTTTTTTCTTTCACCATTTGCGTCTTTATTTGCATTAAAAAAAAAAAAAACAAAACAAAAACAATGACATATCATAAATATTAATCAACAACAATAATTCAAGCCTTATCTCAAGTTAATGGGGTCGACTACATGGATCCTAACAAAGACAAAATAATAAAGATAATAAAAAAGAAAATGAGTCTTATCCCAAATTAATGGGGTTAGTTACATGGATTCTAGTGAAGAAAGAATAATAAAGATAAAAGAAAAGAAAAGGAACAACAATAACAAATCAGATTTAAACAAACTAATTGAGGTCGGCTACGTGGATCCTTACCCTCCAATATGTTCTATTTGATGTTATACTTGAAACAAGACATAAACTATGCATGCCGTGCCTCAGCACTTCTCCTAAGGCCGTTTTAGGCCAGCCCCTAACAGTTTTAGAATCTTCAATTCGAATCAGATCACTCATTCGAATTGGAGCATCTAAAGGCCTCTATTGAACATGGTCATGCCACTTCAAACGATTTTCTTGTAGCTTATCTTGAATCGGGGCACCTCTCAAACCAATTTTAATATTATCATTCCTGATTTTGACACTCATCCATTTCAACATCATCATCTCCACTACATTTAGCTTATCTATATGATGCTTTTTAACAGCCTAACATTTTGCGTCATACATCATAGCCATCTTATAACTCTCTTATAAATTTTTCCTCAAGTTTTAAAGGGATTCGTTGATCACATAATACTTCAGATGCACCTCTCCACTTCATATATCATAAATATTAATTATTTTTTAAAATAATGCTAAAGACTTAAAACCTTAATCGGAACATGTAGTAATTAATAAGATACAATAGAAAGGTGACAAGGAAAAAAAGAAAAAGAGATTAGTGTCGTATAAAGCAGGAAAAGCTTAGAGATATGTTTTTTTCCTTTTTTGATTAATAAAATTTTAGGTTAGGAGTGGGACATCCTCACACGTATTGCATTGCATGTGACACCTCAGAGTTTCACCATTGGCAAATACATACTTTTGTCGTTTTGCTCCGAGAATTCGCGCCACCAACAACTCTTTGACTTACAGTCCTCTTGCTGTCTCTCCCCAAATTCTTCCTTTCTAATTACTTATTTTTTTCCCTTATTTAATTATTAATAATTAAAGGTGGATTACTGTTTGACCTGAGTGGGAAAAGTGTTCAAGAAAACCAAATTTTTTGTTTTTGTTTTTCTATTTTTCTCTTTGGGCGCAGCAACCACGCGATCAAACAGAGTTTTTTTTTTGGAGACAGGATGGGTATCCGACTTTAGGTCGACCAAATCCCCCCTAGGCTCGTACATGACTCCCGTACCACGCATGAACCTGGAGCTTTTGGATCCTAGTGAACCTCAAACAGGTGGCCCCAAAAAATTATGCAGCAATGAAGGTTTGATCACGAGACCTCGCTTCCTCAGAATTCATTTTTTTACAATAATAATTGGTCAAAACTTACTACCCAAAAGGAATGGTGATAAGAACAAAAGGAATGGCGTGCCTTTTAAATTTTTACAGTTTGACTGCTCAGCTACGTACAAGTCGTCCTTTATGTTCTGATTTGCCCTAGCTACACCGCCCGAGTATCCTTCCCCTGAATTCGCTTCGATCTTGTCGTCACACGTAGGATTTCGTATCCTATTGTAGCGGTTGGACTAGGGCCGTCATTCCTGACAGCCACTCAGGCTTTTCTCCAAATTACGAGAAAATCCATTCCTTGTCTTGCTAGTTGCCACCAATTGTTGACGTCTCAGGCTTTTCTTTCCTTTTATTGGCTTTCAAACATAAAAGGTTATGTTTGGAAGCCAAGAAAAGAAAAATCTTTGTTAAAGATGAAATTGCACCTGATTTGGTTGTAAGAAAATCAAATATCATAATGAAATCTAGAAAAGGTTTGGGAAACGATTGGGAGAGAGACAAAACCAAGGGGGAAAATAACTCTGTCCGGAAGTGTGGCCTATCAGCCTACGTCAGTACTTTCATGAGTCTATCTCTCTCCTTCTCATATGAAAAAAATAGTTTTGCCCCCTTGTTTTAAGGAGGAGAGAGATGGACATATAGGAATGCTGGTGTAGGCCACACTTCCGGACAAAAAAACTGCTTCCCTAAAAAACAAAAAAAAATAAAATTTCATTAAGCCATCGTGAATAGGATTCCATTCACCGTAGGGCTTCAGATGTGTGTAAGAGGGTTTTGGGAAAAAGCTAAAACGCTATAAGGGTTTGTGAATCATAGGATGACGTGGTAAAGAAAAACTTTCTCCTAAAAAAGATAGAGAAGGACCAACATAGAAAAATAGTGAACTAGATTGTGATTCGAGTGTTGCATGGCGTACGCTATGCTTCAGGACAAATAACTCAATCCCAATATTAAATAAGAAAAATCTTGTTGTAACTAAGGTTGATGATTTAAAAAAGAAAAAGAAAATAACCTTGTTTTTTTTTGTCCTTTTAATATAACATATTTTTTAATGAGGGTAAATATTGTCATTTCACATGTCTAATAAAAAAAAAGGAAGCAGATTTCTGTCCGGGAGTGTGGCCTACGTCAGCACTCCCATGTGTCTATCTCTCTCCTCTTTAAAACAAGGGGGCAGATGTGTCTTTTCACATGGGGAGGAAAGAGATAGACTCATGGGAGTGATGGCGTAGGCCACACTCCTAGACAGAGATCTTTTTCCCTAAAAAAAATATATAATCTTTTTTAATCGAAAAAGAAATCATGCATTAAATAATTTTTAGGAATACGACAAGAAGCAATACAAAAAGGGTTGCAACTTCTCATTTCACCATTTTAGTGGGACAAGATAAACCCATTAAATAAAGTGGTATGTTTGTACCATATTAAATTGCATGGTCGTGATTCAAAGTGTTTGGCATGAAGGTTTTTGTATTTAAACTTTTGCCTCATTTGAAAGCAAATTCAATGAATTGAATAAAGTGATTGTGTGTTGTGATATATGATTAAAGACATTGGACCGAATTTAACATTTATGTTTCAATTGTGCTAATTCCAATTCATTTCCTATTATGCTACACATGCATTGAACTTTTACCCCAAGTAGAAAATATTTCAATGGTTGAACAAGGTGAGAATGTGGATGTTTATGTTTCAAGGTTTTGCACTAGTTCCAACTTAGTTATTTTGAAGCATTTTAATAAATTGAATAAAGTGATTTTGTTGGTTCAAATGGTTGAAAAAACATTGAGGCAAATTGAATAGTTGTGATTGTAGATTAGGGATTTCGATTCCATTAATTTGAATTGAACTTTGAAGCATAATTAGGCACAGATTTGAAGTCGCCAGTAGACTTACCTGATGTTTTCTCCTTTTTTTGAGGGGAGAATTTAGGGTATTGAACAGCCCAACACAAGTCTTTTGTTGCCTATGAGAGAAAAAGCTGAATTATGGTTAGTTTTATTTTCATCATATATAATCTCAATTAGTTCTTAGAAGTTACATCATGTGGACATGTTGCTAATTATGTAACTTAATTTTCATTTGTTGGTCAATTACATGCTGAAAATAGTTGGGAAATCAATTTTTTATTTTATTAAAAAAACAATAAATATGCATAAATTAGTAAATAAATAAATCAGAAAAATATGGGAAAAACCAGATAAAACAAAGAATCACATATCAATGCATTATGAGTTTATACCATTGAACAAGAGATGGGAGTCGAAGAATTTAGGGTTTCTTACTGTTTTGGAATACATATTTAGTATTTTAGTCAACTTTAATTTCCAAGTGAACCAGCTTTATGAATTTTTTTTTTTTAAATGACTAAACTTGTCGAGCTTGTCATGACTCTGGTAAAAACATTGAGTCTTATTTGACTTGGACGATTTATAACCCAACCTTATCATTTTTTACCCTGACTTAGTCTACACGATTTTTGACCATGTTTTCAAAAAATTTGACTCAACTCGGACGACTTGCCAAAGCCAAAACCCAATTTTCCAACTACAGCCAAAAGTATCTAATAATATTTTTTTGAATGGACAAAAATGGTTAGCATGATTTACAACAAAAAAAAAAAAAAAAAACAAAAAACCACCAATAGACTTCTTAATAATACAAGAGGGAAAATAAAACAGAGGCACATGCTGTTTCAAATCCATCACACCTAAAAATGGAAAAAATAAAAGATCAAAAAAATAATCCTCAAAAAGTCAAAAAATACCATTAAAAACTAGTATTGTGAAGGAAGGCAACATACGCGTTTGTGATTTAGCCACATGGAGGGTCCATACGACCACTATGAACTTTTGTTTTGATAGATCACCCTTAATTGCTCACATGTCAAATTTCATGGTTGAATTCAATCATCTTATATTATATTCCGTGATTTGTAATACTCATTTTCAATCATATTTTGATTTTTATATCAAAATTCGTATGTCTGAAATTTTTTATATAGAAAGAGATTGATGGATATTTTAACACTAAATATAAATAGGGAAGAATATTACTACAATGCCTTTTAGAAACCCTTTCCCAAATAAATATGCAACTACGACAATAGGTAAGGGTATCAATTTTGTACCAGAATCGAGAACCAGATCGAAGCCGGGCCACTAGGAATCGAAATTGACTCACCCAATAGTTTATTGGTCAGGTTCCAGGTCTACCAATTAGGAACCATTGGAATCAAAACAAATTCACATCCTAACCTTATATATTATATAATTCTTACAACTCAAGGTCACGAGAGCTAAGGTCAAACCGTTTATTTTTTAAATATTTCAATTTTGACTGGTATCGCTTGTCTTATATACTATTTTACCAAAGATTTGATTGTAAATTTAAAGGTCTATTTGGGAATGCTTACTTAAGACACATACCTTAAAATAATCTTAACTTATGAGGATGATGATGTTCCTAATTATTAATATTTTTTTTTGATAAAGAAGAAATTTATTGAATTGAAACATGTGTACAACCAGTGGCATCAGTCCTGCACAAGTTTTGAAGTCACGGAGTGAAATACGGTCAATCTGTCAAACACATACTAGACACGACCTTTTTAATTATTAATTAATACAAAAGAAGAGGTAACATAGACTAGTTATGTGATTTGAGAAAAAAAATGAAGCACATCTCCCGTGATTAAAATTAGTGTCTTATTATAGTATAATATTAGTAAATAGATGTAGCATGTTTTATGAAATTTTTTAAAAAAAATTTCGGATTGCTTGGAACCGTTTAGGAATCGAAACCGGCCCACCCATTAATTAATGGTCTTGAATATCAAATTGAAAACCGATTATCTTATTGATCCGATTCTGGTTCTGACCCCTGGGGGCTGGAACCGGACCAATTGACACCCCTGAGTCAACAGGGCAGTGGTAGCCTACGTGTGATGTATAGGGTCTATCAGTGCACCACCCTGTCCTTCCAATTTCCTTTAGAAAGTAAAAGAAAAGAAAAAGAAAAGGACTCCGAATGTTTGTTTTCCACGTTATCCGAGAAGAAAAAGCGTTTACTCAGGACATATTCGTCAATTCGAGAATCAAGAAGGGTCAGAAAAACACATGAAAGATAAAAAGGTAGAATTTTCTTTCATTTATGACGTGGACAACTAACGTGGCACAAGCAGTCAAAGCCTGGAACATAAACAAATCCCTTTTCCCTTTCTGACCTCGGCATCTGAATCTGTTTCTTTCTCACCCTCTCTCTTCAGAATCTCGATGGATTTTACTTTACCATTTTAACCCTCCACCTCATATTTTTGGCGCCATTTCTTAATTTACACAAACTGACAATTCTCTCCATCAATTTCAAACAACCAATTACCCATTGGTCAACACGATGGACATTCTCTATCCAGCAACAAGTACAACCATCACTACAGTCGGTGACATTTAACAAAATCCGCCATTAAAATAAAATAAAAAAACACGAGGAGATATAAAATCAAACCAAACCAAAACTACTACACACTCTCTCTCTCTCTTTTTCTGTTTGTATTTTTTTTCTAATAATTTGTCGTAGGTAGTACTTAGTAGTAGGAATAGGAATAGTTGCCGGGAAACAGAGCTTTTCCGATCTCTCCGCTTATAACGCCACGGAGGGGAAAAACCAGGAACGGAATCAAATGTGATGGGAGGCGGTTTTTCGTGTCTCTTCCCGTGTCTCAATCCGGTCGACCAAACCCACCAAGCGGATTTGTTATTCACAGAGCCCCTCGACGAAACCCTAGGCCATAGTTTCTGCTACGTTCCTTCCTCTGCTCGTTTCCTCTCACCTTCACACTCAGACCGTCTCTCACCTTCTTCCTCTCTCCGCCTCTCTCCTTCTCACGACCCTAAGACCACCTTGTTCAAGTCCATCTCCGGCGCTTCCGTCAGTGCCAACACCTCCGCTCCTAGAACTGTTCTCCAACACGATCATATTTATGAAGATGCCACTGACTTTTCTGCTGGTTCTGCTTCAAGGTCCAGCACCGTCGTCAATGGCTTTGAGAGTACATCTTCATTCACTGCTCTTCCTCTTCAGCCAGTTCCTCGCGGTGGTGGTGACGCTTCCGGTCCGATCGACAGGGGGTTTTTCATGTCCGGTCCGATTGAGCGAGGTGCGCTTTCCGGTCCGCTCGATGTGAACTCCGCCTCCGACGGCGGCGGGGTTCACTTTTCAGCTCCGCTTGGTGGCCTTTACGTAAAAAGGAGGAGAAAGAAGGGTATTTCGGATATCCGGAAGGCTTTCTACCGGAACTTTTCGGACAAGAAGAGACCCTGGGTCGTACCCGTTCTGAATTTCGTCGGACGGAAAGAGGCACAATCGGCTGCGGCAGCGACGACAGCTGCTTACGGTGGTGGTGATGGTGAGTTGGAGGGGAAGAATGATAGTGTACAGTGGGCCCATGGGAAGGCCGGGGAGGATCGGGTTCACGTGGTGGTGTCTGAAGAACACGGGTGGCTCTTCGTCGGAATCTATGATGGCTTCAATGGCCCAGATGCGCCGGAATTCTTGATGGGTAATCTCTATCGTGCTGTCTTTACTGAGCTCCATGGATTGTTTTGGAAGAATGATGACGACCAGGATCGCTCGATAGTTACAGCTCGGCAAGAACAACACGATCAAGAAGACGAGGGCAAAGTTGGTATTTCACTGACTGAACCGGTACCGGAACAGCAACCGTCGTCGCTGGGGGTGAACGATCCGCAGGTGTCGGTGAAGCGAGTGACGTTTCAGCAGGAGCAGAAGAGCGGAGCTGTGAGGAAACCTCTTTGGGAGTTTCTTGCAGAAGATAGCGCCGATGATGGGCTTGACCTTTCTGGATCGAACCGATTTGCGTTCTCCGTTGATGATGCCCTACGGGTTAGTAATGCCGGTACAGGCAGGAGAAGAAGGTCACTGTTGTTGTCGAAGCTGAGATATGGTTTCTCCAAGAGCAGCAGGGAAGGTGGTCAGAGCAGAGAGTTGTTCCCTTGGAGATACGATTTGGAAGAGAAAGAGAAGATTGAGGTTGAGAATAGAGCAGATGAGAGAACTTGCAGGAGTTTCAGGAAACGTACGGTCGGCCCCATTGATCATGAATCTGTTTTGAGGGCTATATCAAAAGCTCTTGAGGTCACTGAGTCTGCATACTTGGAGATGACAGATAAGGTTCTTGATCGATACCCGGAGTTGGCTTTAATGGGTTCATGTTTGTTGGTTGTATTGATGAGAGATGAGGATGTGTATGTGATGAATGTGGGTGATAGTCGTGCAATTGTGGCCCAGTATCAGCCACATGCGATTGATAGTAGTAGTAGTCAAAGGGGAGGGAATGATGGGGCAGAGACGGAGGGTATTGTGGAAGAGTCCAGTGGTGGTGGTGGTGGTTATCAGGTGGGTAGGTTGGCAAACGAGGCTCATGCTGAAAGAATGAGATTGACTGCGTTGCAGCTGTCCACTGATCACAGCACAAGCATCGAAGAAGTAAGATTTAATTTGAAAGAACTGAAGTTTAGTTTCATTCTTTTTGGTCTGTTTTCGTTATTGGAAATTCTTAGACTTTAGGAATGCAACCTCATTTAGGTGGAAATGATATCAACTGGTTACTGTCAAATTTTGGTCTCGGACTTATGTTAAGAAAAACAACATCTAACATTGGTCATTTTGTTAGTATAGTGTAGGTTTCTAAACCACTCATTGGCATTGATATCCTTGAAAATTTCTTCATACAAGGAAGAATAATATGAATGGTCCTTGAGGACCTCGAGTGTTCAACTTGGGCAGTTGTTCTAGAGTCTCTAGTTCTTTTATTGCATAGCCTTTGGTTGGTACCAACTCAACTAATTAGCTTTGAGGCTACTGTTAAAAACTAAAAACGGGTTAATGTGGTCTATCAGTTGCATGAGGCTTTTGGAATAATAAATGTGGCAGAGAAGGAGCACATTGCATAAATAAGATTTGTATAACCGAAGGTCATTCCTTGCATGCATGGTCTATTGGTCTTATCGTTCAACATTAACTTGGGGACAGAAAAGGAAAAAGTACCAACTATAGAATTCCAATGGAATTAAGCTGCCATTTGTGAAGTGGACAAACCTTGGCTGTTCAAGGATTTTATGGCATTGTAAGCCTCCTGATTAATGTTGAGGAAATCTCAATCTGAGAAATATCATGGTTCTGATCTCTCAAGTTGGCTATGACAGGTGCAACTCCTAGTCTCCCATCTGATTGCCTTTTGGCTTCGAATTCAAGAATTCAAGTTGCAGAGACCAATAAACAGGGCATACTTGAAAAGACTTTGGAACCGAATATATAGAGTCCCTCTAGATGTTCCCAGGGTACTATGCGAATGGGAATGTTTATCTTGTGAAAGAGAGGCATATTAGGCCTGTGCCAACTCATATGGTCAAGGGTGCAAATTAGTTGTAGTCCCAACTTATTACTTATCTACAGCCTAGTTGCATGCTGCACGCATGCCCTTAGTGGTATGAATATTGAGGTTACTAAGTTTTTCCTTGCAGTTGTGTTGTTTGAAAGACCTTTGAGCTAGCCTATCTTCATTCATTTGGCAGTGTCATAACTTTCATAAGCCAATAATTATGTCCAGATCAAGTGGTTAGGCATCATGGTCAATGTACTTGATTTTCTGTCCTTGCTTCTGTGTCTGATACTCATTATTGTGTTTGATTGTTTTGTTCAAGCGAAACACTGAATAGCCTGTTTCATCCTCATTTGTAGTGACCCTTTAGGATTTTCCAGGACACTAAGGCT
Organism: Telopea speciosissima; assembly: GCF_018873765.1. Lineage (NCBI taxonomy): Eukaryota > Viridiplantae > Streptophyta > Magnoliopsida > Proteales > Proteaceae > Telopea > Telopea speciosissima. The sequence goes on along the minus strand of NC_057921.1, from coordinate 53,380,504 downwards.
CCTCTTTGCTCCTGAAATGTTTGAAGTTCAAAATTCACTTGGAGCGATTACTAGCTTTCAATTGATTTCTTTCTGTGCCTTCCCAGGTTCACTCACTTTTCCTGGTTGGGTATTACCATCCTTCTTCTTTTGCTTCTACTTGATCTGTAGGGCAGTGTGATGTGGTTATTCTAATTGAATACCTTAGCAATTTTATATTGTCTCAGGTATGTTGTTTAAGTTTGGCATTCTAGTATGTGTAATGCGGTTCTGATATGTATAACCAGTACCAACCAAAATAGGATCGAAAATAAAGACCAAATTTCCGTATTTAAGAAAAATTGCATAAAACAAAATTAACTACTTAGATGGCCAGATAATGCAGGTCTAGTTCTCTTCTAATGGCCTAGAATAGCTACTGAAAGTTTCAGCCTGATCCAATGGTCAGATTTGGTGGAATGGTGAATTCCTAGTTGGAGTAGGAGAACTCAAGTTTGAGCAGTCAACTGATCTTTTTGACGACCAGGTTTCAGATTCAAAACACCCAAATAGTAGATCAATATATGCTATTGATATGAGACTCAACAACTCAGCCTTATTCCAACTAAATGGGGTTGGCTACATGGATCCTTGGTTCTTTGCTCTCCAATCAGCTCTATTTGAGGTCATACTTGATACAAGGCCTCTATGTATGCCTTTCCTCACCACTTCTCCTAGAGTCATTCTTGGTCTGCCTCTGACTCTTTTTGTTCCTTCAATCTGAATCAAATCAATCCTCCGTACTGAAGCATCCAAAGGCCTCCGTTGAACATGGCCAGTCCACCTCAAATGACTTTCTCATAGTTTAGCATCTATCGGAGCTACTCCCAAATCAGCTCTAACATGATCATTCCTTACTTTATCCTTTCTAGTTTTGCAACTCATCCATCTCAACATCCTCATCTCCGCTACAGTGACTTTATCTATATGATGCTTCTTAACTACCCAACATTTCGCACCATACAGCATAGCTGGTCGTATGACTGTCATATAAAATTTTTCTTTTAAGTTGTAAAGGAATACATTGATCACCTATTTTAATTCTCTGTGAAATATCATTCTCTATATCACCTTTATTTATGATTGAGCCCAGATACCTAAAATAATCACTTTGCGGAATCTCCCTTTCATCAATTTTCACTACTTCATTATCCGTCCTAGCGTATCTAAAGTTGCACAGCATATGCTTCATTTTCGTTCTACTTATCTGAAAACCTTTTGATTCCCTCCATAACTCCAACTTGGCGTTAATCTTTGCTTTTGTCTCATCCACCAAAACAATATCATCAGGAAAAAGCAAACACCAAGGAATCTCATCTTGAAATACAACAACAACTCAGCCTTATCCTACCTAAATGGGGTCGGTTTGGAACCTTATCTCATCTTGAATGTCCTTGGTTAAATCATTCATGATAAGCGCACACAAATAAGGGCTTAAAGCGGATCCTTGATGTAACCCAATTGTAATTTGGAATTCACTACCTTGACCCCCCACAGTTCTTACACTAGTCCATAGTTGTCACGGCGGCATGGCGGTGGAGGCCTGTCTAAGCGCTTAAGCGGTAAAGCGGCCGCCTAAGCGGCACCTAAGCGTTAAAGGCGGTCTAGTGTTAGTTTCCCCCCCCCTAAACACTCAATGCATGATGGCATGATGCATCATAGTATCATATCTTATATCTTTAAAAATTAAATTTAAGCCACCTCAAGTCATCAAAATGAAACAGGGAAGGTAATCTGTCTCTAATATTCTAATATCTAGTTTAGCGATTCAGGTATTCACCATTACAAAAAAAACATCAAAACAGAGAAGAAGCAGCAGCAGCAGCAGGTGTTAGTACTTAGTACTACAGAGAAGAAGAAGAAGCAGCAGTTAACCAATAAAAAAAAGAACAGAGAAGAAGCAGCAACAGCAGGTGTTAGTACCACAGAGAAGAAGAAGAAGCAGCAGTTAACCAAAAAAAACAGAGAAGAAGCAGCAGGAGTTAGTGCATTACAGAGAAGAAGCAGGCAGCAGTTGACCAAGTTACCAAGCCAAAAAAGAAAAAAGCAGCTGAGTAGAAGAAGCAGAAGAAGCATAGAAGAAGTAGCAAAAGAAGCATAGAAGTTACAGACTTAAAAAAAGAAGAAGCAGCAGCAGTAGGCATTACAGGCTACAGAGAAGAAGAAGCAGAAGAAGCGTAGAAGTTACCAAGCAAAAAAAAAAAAAAAAAAAAAAGAGAGTTACTGTTACAGACTACAGAGAAGAAGCATAGATAGAAGTTACCAAGCAAAAAAAAAAACAGAGAAGAAGTTACCGTTACAGACTACACTCTACAGAGAAGAAGAAGCATAGAAGTAGAACTATAGAAGTTGCCGAGCAAAAAAAAAGATAGAAGAAGTTACCGTTACAGACTACAGAGAAGAAGAAGCATAGAACTATAGAAGTAACCAAGCAAAAAAAAAAAGAAGAGAAGATCAGAAGAAGTTACCGTTACAGAGTACAGACTACAGAGAAGAAGAAGCATAGGGAGTAGAAGACTTACCTTGCTGTAAAGGTAGGAGGAGGAGGAAGCTTTGCCTTTTGCGCAGAGGACTCGAGAGGTAGGAGGAAGCTTCGCCTTCGCCTGAGTCGAGTTGCTGTTGCCGGAGCCGGAAAGGTAGGAGGAAGGTCGTACAACCTTTTGCTAAGAGGAGTCTAGGGTTTTAATTTCTGAGAGAAGAAGTTTTAGGCTTCTAGCCTTTTACGTTTTAACTTTTAGGGATTTTAGATTTTTAGTTGTAAAGGTTATTTATCACATGTAGCAGCATACATGAGATAAATATACACCAACCAATAACAATTAAACAAAAAGAATAAAATATAATTGCATGAAAAAAATAAAAAAACAAATACACTCCATATTGGCGTCCAACTTGCCCTCATGGCGTACCAAGGCATCGCTTTAACCGTCTTGGCGACGGCTAGATGGTCAAGTCGGTTGCCATTCATGAGTCTTGTTAAGCATAGGCTCGCTCACTACATGTATTTCTGCTTGGACGCCAAGGCGGCTCCTAGGCGACGCCTTGACAACTATGCCCTAGTCACCACACCATCATACATATCTTTAATTATTTCCACACATTTACTTGAAACACTTCTCTTCTCTAGTACTTGCCAAATTAACTCTCTAGGGACTCTGTCATGAGATTTTTCTAGGTCAATAAAGATCATATGAAGATTTGTCTTGCAATCTCTAAATTTTTCCATGGGTCTCCGAAGATAGTAAATAGCTTCTGTCGTTGATCTTCTTGGCATGAAGCCAAATTGGTTCTCCGTGATAGTTGTTTCTTGTCTTGGATGGCTGCTAATAGCCCTCTCCTCGTAGTATGACTAATTAGTTTTATGCCTCTAGAATTATTGCTGCTATGAATATAACCTTTATTTTTGTACATTGGAACAACAATGCTTCTCCATTCATCTGGCATTTTCCTTGTGCTCATAATCTTATTAAACAGCTTGGTTAGCCAAGATAAACCACAAAGTCCTAAGCACTTCCACACTAATATTGGGACTTCATTTGGGCCTCGTGCCTTGCTAATGTAGTACTGGTTTGAGTGTTCAAATCAGACGCCAAAACAAGATCTTTAATCAAAGGAAAGGTTCAGGTTAGGGTGATTTAAGATAACACAAAATTAAATGGATGAATGGGACTGGAAGTGAGGTCGAGTGTAGGGGATATGGAGGGGAGGGAATGATTGCTGAAAGTTTCAATCCAATTGGGTGGTTAGATTCGGAGTTAAGTACTTAAGTGTAATTCCTAGTAGCAATAGAATTAAGGTTAAAATAGTAATTTAACTACTGCATTTAGGGTTCAGAGGTTGACGGTGAAGTGCAGGTTTCAGACATGAACATAACCTATAAACAACAGCTTAATAGGTTCAGCAAATAAGAACATATTCAAATCTGAAAATACAGGGTTTAACAAGGTTAGGAGTAAAACAGAGATTTCACTCCAGCAGCCAATCAGCTGGTCAGAAAGGGGTGAAATTTGGATCAAGTTCTCTGTTTAGGGTTCTCAACCTTTGATCAAAATATCAGCCCAATCCAAGGACTGGTTTGCTTATTCTAAAAAAGATTCTTGTATATGAATATCTTGAAACCAGGGTTCTAGTGGCAGAAAATTAAGACCACACACTTGTTAATGGCTATGATCAGAAAATTTGAATAAGAACTAGTAACCAGCAGTAGTAGGAGAGCGAGAACACAAGATAGATCCACCAGGCTTCACACTGCAAGGTGTTGATCGGTTCAGACACCAATCCCTTCACCTTGATCACACACAAGGAATCTTCACTATTGAAGACAAGTTGCAGCAGCAAACTTCAGAAATTTTAATCGTGGGTGAATGGAGCTCCCCAAGCAAGGTCTTATTTATAAAGTCAAAAACAAAGTTTGAGTTGGAGTGGGAAATCCCCCCTTAGCCGACTTAATTGCAAATCCGTTCACGTAGTCAACATCGACTTAAGTGATGTGGACCCAATTAACTAGTTGCTTACTTAAAAACTTCAAATTAAAACAATTAAATTGAACCAACAATTGAACCAGGTTCAATTAAACTAAACCAAAACAAAAGACATGAAAAATAAACTAAGTATTAAAGCAATAAAAACAGCAACACATTAGGCCAAACCGTGGCCTCCTCCCTTGGATTTCTTCCAACAGGAGTAGATTTCCAGATCTACATCAGCTCTCCCTGGCTTGAAAACATTTGTCGCCGACGAATGGGTGAAGGACATGTAACGTTGATAAAATCGAGATCGAGCTTATTGAAGTCATCAACATGAATCCAAGTATTGTCATGTCATGGATGACCTTTCCAGTTGACAAGAAATGCATGGTATCTGGTGCCATTGCGAGTGGTTTTATAGGTGTCATCCAAAACCTCCTCAATAGTGTCATCAATTGGTGGCTTGAGTTGGGGCAGTCTCAGCATCTGTTCCGTATCACCATCATTTGAGTGATGGTCTGATACGCTTCAACACTTTGTAGGGATCCATCTTCTTTGGGTAGAGCTTCGTGTTGACACTAGGTTGGAACCACTCGGGATTGATACGAACCATCACCATGTCTCCCGATTTAAACTCCTCATAACGTTGGTGACGATCGGTTGTAGCCTTGTAAACATCATTGCTTAGAGCGATATGTCGTCGAACATTAGCATGTACCTCTGTGATGTAGTGCAAGAATTCATCAACTTCAAGACTGATTTGAGCATGGGGTGGAAGTGGAACAAGATCAATAGGTCGCCTTGACTGAATTCCAAGTAATATCTCAGAAGGAAATACGGCTTGTTGTCCTGTTCACTGAACTATTGTAAGCAAACTCAGCAATGCCGAGGATAGATGACCGTGTCTTCTCATAATCTCTGACTAAGCACCTCAACAAATTCCCAAACTTCTTGATGCAGATAAGGGGCTTATTTTATTGGAAATAAGCCTTGGGTTGGGTTATGTAGGTGTTGGGCCTTTTATTTCATAGGTTCTCTTTGTAATGGGCCACTTTAATGGGCCTAAAATAGGGGTAGAAAGTAGGAAAACGGGATTTACTTCATTAGTTCAGTTAGAGTCATGTTTTGAGCCAGTTTCATTATTAGTTAAGCGTTGGATTATGCTTTCCCTTTTTAGTGTTTGAGTATGTTTTTGAGTCTTCTATGTAAGTTTGTAAGGGGCTATAGCCTTGTACACAAATTTGAATTAATGAGATTGTGATAAAAAACATAGCATTGTGTTGTGCTTTGTGGGAGAGTGTATGGTGAGATGCCATTGGTAAGAGACCAAAATACGGTGAGTGGCCGTGGGTGAGAGACCTAAGTTAGAGAGAGACTACCCTATCTTCTTCCCTTCTTCAATTTCTTGTTTTTATGTTATTTTTCTGAAATTTCCTGCAAATCTGAGAACCGATCGAAGTATTTATTGTTGCTGGACCTGAAGTTGCGATCCTCTTGTGGATTGGTTATCACTTGTGACTGGTCTCCATTACTTTTGTGCACTATCTCTGCCCATCAGTATGTGGATGAAATGTAGTTGAAAACTGTAGCTTTGTATTAGTTTTTAGGCACAATGTCTTCCAGAAGTAACTCAATGGTATTTGGCAGCCCATGTAGTTGCACTATCTCCTTGAAGAATAATTTGCAATATGAGATGCATCAAAGGTCTTTTGATATGGGCAGAAAGTGAGCCATCTTAGAGAAACGATCTACTACAACCATGATGAAATCGAATCGTTCTCTGGTAGGACTTAGGAGGCAGGCCAAGCACGAAGTCCATACTTGTATCTAACCAGGGTGCGTGAGGGACTGATAGTGGTGAGTATAGACATGTATCCTGCTTCGTTCCCTTAGCAGGCTGGCAAACTCGGCATCTCTTGATTACTCGATCAGCATCCTTTGCAGTATGTAGCCAATATTACCAGTTTGTAACTTGTATAATAGTCTTATCCCTGCCGAAATGACCTCCAAAACCTCCTCTGTGTAACTTCCGCCTGTGATGCCGTAGGGAAGAGTTTGGAATGCATAACCACGTCCCCAAGAACAAATATCCATCATGAACTGAGTACTTATGGTGCTATCCGCATCGCTGTAACCCCTCATATGATACACTGAAATCTTTGTCAGATATGTAGTCATCACGTATCTGAAAAATGCTAAGTGCATGTGCTGAAAAAGTATTAAGAGTTAGCATTTTTAGCTCAATGCATCAACCACTGTATTCTCCTTTCCAGCCTTGTACTTCATTGCGAACACAAACTCTTGTAGGTAAGCTACCTACTTGGCATGCCTATTAGTAATCTACTTTTGAGAATGGAGGTGCTTGAGTGCCTTAAGATCAGTGTAGAGAATGAACTCTTTACCTATAGGTTAATGTCTCCAGTGGCTTAACACTTGGACGATGGCATAGAGCTCAAGATCATATGTCGAATAGCTTCGGTTTTCGCTATAGAAAGTGATAGGGTGCCCACCTTGCATTAGTACACCTCCTAGACCAATGTGTGAAGCATCTGTAGCAACCTTTAATATATGGTCAAAATCTGGTAGGCATAGTACCGGAGCCTCTGTCATCTTCTTCTTGATAAGATGAAAGGCTTTGTCGCTGCGGCTGTCCATTTAAACTTGCCCTTACTTTGCTTCATACATTCGATGATGGGTGCCATGACTGCACTAAAGTTCCGAATGAATCTCTTGAAAAATGAGGCTAGGCAATGGAAGCTGCAGACCTCAATGATTGTCTTCGGGGTTGGCCAGTCAGTGATGCTCTTGATCTTCTTCTGATCAGCTTCAACACCCTTCGATGAGACAATAGAGCCAAGGAATATAACCTTGGGCAGCATGAAAGAACATTTCTTGAGATTGATATATAACTTCTTTGTGCGGAGCATTCTCAAGACTTGGAGATGATCAACAAGGTCATCTGGATGCTTGCTGTAGATCAAGATATCGTCAATGTACACAACCAAAAATTGACCAATAAAAGGACAAAGTACCTGTGTTATAATTCACATGAAAGTGGTGGGTGCATTCGTCTGGCTGAAAGGCATGATTTCCACTCAAACTTCCCATCCTTGGTTTTGAAGGCGGTCTTCCATTCGTCTCTTGTCCGTATACAAATCTGATGATAGTCACTCCTCAGGTCCTATTTGGAGAAAACCTTAGATCCGGATAGCATGTCTAACATGTCATCAAGCCGTGGTGTGGGGTACCTATACTTGACTGTTATCTTGTTGATAGCCCTGCTGTCCATACACATACACCATGAACCATCCTTCTTCGGAGTAAGCAATGCTGGTATGACACACAGACTTAAGCTCTCCTCGATAAACCCATTTTGTAGTTGCTCATCAACCTGAAGTATGCTCTATATATGACTGAAATGGTAAGGTGGGAGATTCGGAAGCACTGAACCGGGTACCAAATCAATAGCATGCTGAATGTCTCGCATAGGATGTATTTCATCTGGTACTAGATTAGAAATATTGGAAAGTAGCTCCTTGATAGGCTGTGCGAGCTTGACTTCCGGTTGAGGAGTGACTTCTCTAGTAACAAGAGCTAATATCATGCCAGTATCGTGACAGGTGTGAATGAACTCCTCCTGTGGAATGGCTAAAAGCTTCTTCTCAGAGTCAGTACTCTTCTGGTTAATCTTCAAGGACCGTTGCTTGTGCATTTCAGCTGGTACATTAACAGGATTAAAGATGGTATGCTGTCCCTTATATGTGAATACACATTGGTTCTTCCTACCCCTGACCATAACATCATTATCATACATCCATGGTCTCCCAAGTAGGACATCAGTGAGCTTCATAGGGATTATATCACACCACACATCCTCTGAATAATGATGAAACTATAAAGGTACAGAACAACTCCGATTTACCTCTGAAGTGTTACCATTCAGCAGTGAGACTTTGTATGGTTGTGGATGCTTCTCAGTCTTCAACTTTGCCTTCTTCCCAAAAGCCTCCGAGGTAACATTGACATAGCTGCCATTGTCAATTATCACCTGTATAGTGTAATCATCTGAATGCATACGGCTGTAGAAGATGCAGTTACATCGCCAATCCTCCTCTTCGGTTTCAGCCACCAAAATACGAGTAACCCCATGAATACCATAGGTTGCATCTTCATTCTCGTCAACCTCATCATACTCATCAGCATCAAAATCCCCATCTTGCAATGGATATGAGTATAATTCAGGATCATCATCATCAAGAATATCCTCCTTTTCAACAAGAAGTCAACAACATTTATTTTCCGACGATTTAGACAATATTTGACATAGTGTCCAATCTCCTAACAGTGATAGCACTGCACCTTATCGTTACTGATCATAGGTGCCTTACCCTTATTGTCAAACCATGTAGGAGCTGTGGTTTGTGAAGGGCCGGCTGTAGGCTTAGGTGTTATAAGAATTTTCTTGTTTTCCCCAGCTTGAAACCCAAATCTTCTACCTGTAGGTGCCAATAACTCCTTTACACGAATGGCTTTCTCAAAGCAATCTTGAACATTCGACACATCTGTAACACCAAGAGCTCTATTTATGTCAGCTCTCAATCCTAGTCTGAATCGAGATAATACCTGTATGTCGTTCTCTCTAATGCCAGTATGAGAAGAGAGGAAGTCAAACTGCTCCATGTACTCTGCCGCAGTTAAATTCCCTTGTGATGTATATCTGAAGATCTACATCTGTAGGAAGAAGGACAAGTGAGGGCAAGTTGTGGCCTAACTTGTTGCTAATTTATTGCTTTCTATACTTAGTTTTTTATTCCATGTTTTGTCTTTGTTTTCGACTAATTGAACCAGGTCCAATTCTGGTCCAAGTTGTTCAATTTTAGTGACTTTTTATCTTAAGTTTTAAGCAATAGAATTGTGTCCACCACTCACGCATGTAGTGGTTGTGCTATGTTATGAAGTTGACTAGGGACTGTCCTAGGCTAACTCTAAGTTGATGAATTTCCTATAAATTAAACCATGCGTGTGCGGGGCTCATAACTCACACATTAATTCAGAATTTGAAACTGCTACTCTACGACTTGTCTTCTCCATTGAAGATTGGTCTTGTGTTTTATCAAGGTTGAAGGAGTTGGTGTTTGATCCAACTGACACCTTGCGGTGGGAAGCCCGGGTGGATCGTTCTTGTGATCTTGTTCATCTACTGCTGCTGGTTCCATTGTTCTTGTTTCTATTTTCAGTCATAGCCATTAACAATTAAGTAAGATCTTCAATTTTTGCTACTAGAACCAATCCCCTTCGAGAAGATCACATACTAGGTGTTATTCTAGCTTAAGCAAACTAGCCACTCGATTGGCCTAAGATTTTACCATACCTTCATCATCCCTACAAAGGAGATCGATTCAATTTTGACCTAATTCCTGTGGTATGATTTGAAGAAGTCTCCCTTATTCCCATTCTGCCCCCCCCCCAGTTAACACATTTCATTCCTTTAAACCTTAATCGATTCTGGTTTCACCCTCTAATTATCTACTGTTTTAGAGTACCATTATACCTGAGATCAGTAGATTGGTGTCACCTTCTGAACCCTAATTTCAGTACCTTCATCCAATTTTGTTCAAACTTTCAGCAGACCATCCCCTTAATAGCTACCCACTCGACCTCCATCACAGCCCCATCCTGTTATTTGTAAGATTGCTATCTTAGTGTATCCTAACCCAAGGATTTAAGTCTCGGACCGTATCGTATCGTCTCAGTATCGGTCGTGGTCGATACGATATAGGCCAAGACGTATCTTTTTTTAAAAAAAATGCAAATGTCTCGCCTGTATCAAGACGTATCGACCGAGACGTACTGATACGATACAATCCGATCGATACGTATCGATGCAGCCGAGAGTTTTTAAAAATGTTATTTTATTATATTTAAAAAACGATACATATTGAGACGTATCGAGTTGTCTCTATATGTATCGATATGTATCGACCGATACATAACGATACATATCGAGACGACTCGATACGTCTCGATACGTATCGTTACTTAAAACCCACATGTCCATTTCATTTCTAAAAACCAGAAAGTCGAACTTTGAGCAGGCTGGCGGAAAAAACCTCTTTCCAGCTTTGAGAAACCCTTCAAAAAACACATTTAAACTTGGTTTTTGGGTAAGATTTGTTGAGGGCTTTCAATCCTTTGCCAAAAGCGACCCTAAAGCTGGTGAAATCACATCATTTGGTGCATCTAACAACCCACATTTGAAATCAAAAGCTGTTCTTGAATGGAAAGGTAAGTTTTTTGAAAAAAACTTGATTCTTTTGCTTAAATCTTTGATTTTTGGTATGAATCAAAGGGAATATGTTAAACTAACATAGAAATTGCATTCTTTGTATACATTTACAAAGATTTGACTTCAAATCCATGTTTCTTTGGCATTTTTTACCCAAAACCGAAAATTCCTTCTTTAAAATGATTTTAAAAAAAAATTTTCTTCTTAAATTTAAAACAAATGCTAATGTATATAGTATATGTAGTACATTATGTATAGATCTATGACATCTCAACAAGATTATACATTTACCCTAAAATCTGTATTTTATTTTTATTTTTTGGGTATTTTCTGAATTTATAAAATATTTAAAAAAATGTAAAAAATCTGATTTTTCCATCTATACTCTTTCATTATAGTTTGATAAAATATATAATTGGCTGAAATAGAATTAAAGACTTAGATTCATATGTAGTACATTATGTCATTTTTTTTTATTATTTAAAAAATTAAATAATGTGTAACTAGTTGTAGAAAATATAAAAATATTTAAATATTGTCTAGGGCAACTTTGCTAGGTAGTAAATACATGAAAATGATGCAATGCATGACATGCATCATAATGTCAGTCTATACTTGTATAAATAAGAAATTATTGATGTGTGGATTTGAATATTGTTTGATATATATCTTATATAGTTTTCTACTTTTGTTTTTTGTGTCCAAAAGTGTATTTTCATGTGTATTTTGATCATTTTCATGCTTTTTTGCACCGATCGATACGTATCTCCGATATGATATGATACGATACGATACGTCTCTTAAAATCGCCTGACCGATACGATACCCGATACCGACACTTAAATCCTTGTCCTAACTTGAACCTATCATTTGAAGAAAGATCTTGTTATTGGCTACTGATTTGAGCATTCAAATTAGTACTATATTAAGTGATATCAGAGCATTGCAGAGGAGGGTTCCTCAAATATTCCACCTCCTCCTGACTATGACTAAGGTAATGGGGATGTTCCAACATTTACCTTGGAGAATGCATGAACGTCACAAGAGCATTAATGAGAGGTTGATTGCAATGGAGAATAGGATGACTACACCCACACATGATACTCACATTTCACTTGAGAGTGAAACAAGGAATCATTCTACAACTCCATTTAATAATTGGAGGTTTTCAGGTATAGGTCCATAGGGAGTTCTTACAATGAACCTACTTTTGAAGATCACTTAAGGACCTATTTTAATGGTGATCATTCTACTCGACACACTGGTAATTCACAGAAGGTCAAGTTTGAACTTGGAGTTCACTGGTAAGCATTATCCCTAGGTGTTTTATGACTGGTTGACAACATTGGATGCTTACTTTGATTGGTTTGAACTATTTGAGACATGTAAGATGAAATTAGCACGTATTAAGCTAGTTGGTTCAGCATGTGAATGGTGGAGATCTCATGAGAGGGATCTTGAAGATTGTGGTAGGACACTCGTTACTTGGGAAGAGATAGAAAGATGAACGGAGGGACATGTATTTTTCATCTACTTTCAGAGTTCAGTAATCGTGATTTGAAATGTCATGGTATATATTTGTCACTTAGTTGTTCTTTCATTTCCTCCCAAGTAATTGGTGCTCTATCTCGGTCTTTAAAATCCCTTTCATAAGTTCTCCACCTTTCATGGGCTGATCTAACTAGTTTAGTTCGAGCTAGATTCATCTTCCTTGACTCAGATAACTCAAACCAATCAAAATAATCTTCTAGACATGCCAATCAGTCTTGAAATACCTGTGGATCATGTTTGCCATTGTACTCCTTCAATTCGAGTTTGATTTTTTATGTGTCGTCAGAGCATCAATGGGGTACACCATTTTTCAGCATTGAAATTTGATCTCATATGATCCTCAAAAGTAGACTGTACCGTAGGAACCCTTGGTTGTTCCCTTCCTGTGTTTCTCCAGTTATGGTGATGTACTGTAGACTGTACTTGATATCTGTTCTCAACTTCAGGTGGTAAGTTACTGTCTTGTGTAGGTGTAGATCTGTGATTCTCAAGTTGTTGTAACCTTTCTCTTATAGTCTTTTGTTCAACAGAGAGTTGCTGGAACATCTCAATTACCTTTGTCATCGGATCAAGAGGAATTGATAGTCTTGGTGAATCATCTTCTGTCATGCTTTGATACCACTTAATGTATTACTGGTTGAGTGTTCAAATCTGTAACCAAAACAAGATTTTTTCAATTAAAGGAAAGGTTCTGGTTAGGGTGATTTAAGATAACTCAAAATTAGATGGATGAATGGGACTGGAAGTGAGGTCGAGTGTAGGGGATATGGAGGGGAATGATTGCTGAAAGTTTCAGTCCAATTGGGTGGTTATATTGGGAGTTAAGTACTTAAGTGTGATTCCTAGTAGCAACATAATTAAGGGTAAAATAGTTCTTTAGGTACTGCAATTAGGGTTCAGAGGTTGAAGATGAAGTGCAGGTTTCAGACATGAACGTAACCTATAAACAGTAGTAGCATAATAAGTTCAGCAAATCAAAACTAGAATCAAATCTAAAAACAGGGTTTAACAACGTTAGGGGTAAAATAGGGAGTTCACTCCAGCAGCCAATCGGCTGGTCAGAAAGGGGTGAAATTTTGGATCGAGTTCTCTGTTTAGGGTTCTCAACCTTTGATAAAAATTTCAGCCTAATCTAACGGCTGGTTTGCTTAATCTAAAAAAATCCTTGCCTATGCATGTCTTGACACTAGGGTTCTAGTTGCAAAAAATTAAGAATATACTTGTTAATGTCTATGATCAGAAAATATGAATAAGAACTAGTAACCGGCAGTAGTAGAGAGCAAGAATATAAGATAGATCCACCCGGGCTTCACACCGCAAGGTTGATTGGATTAGATACCAATCCCTTCACCTTGATCACATACAAGGCATCTCCACTGTTGAAGATTAGTCGCAGCAGCAAACTTCAGAAATTTTAAATTGCGGGTGATGGAGCTTCCCACACAAGGTCTTATTTATAAAGCCAAAAACAAAGTTTTGAGTTGAGTGGGAAATCCCCCCTAGCCGACTCAATTACAAATCCATTCATTTAGTCAATATCGACTTAAGTGATGTGGGCCCAATTAACTAGTTGCCAACTTAAAAACTTAAAATGAAAACAACATAAATTGAACCAACAATTGGACCAGGTTCAATTAAAATAGACCAAAACAATAGACATGAAAAATAAACTAAGTAAAGCAATAAAAACAGCAACACATCAGGCCAAATCGTGAGCCTCCTCCCTTGGATTTCTTTCTACGTGAGTAGGTTTTCATATCTGCATCACTTGCTTAGTTTCATCCTCCTTAAAGCTTCTTTTACTTCAAACATGTGATGTCCTGATGGGTAATGCAGTCTTCTGGGTCATTATTATTCGAAATGTCCTCATTTTGTAGGCTGTAGAAGTAATCTTTTCATCTCTACTTAAGGTTGTTATCCTTTTTTAGTACTTCACTATCTTCACTTTTAATACATCAAACATGATCGAGATCTGTACTGTTCCTTTCCGTCATTTTAGCTGTCTTATAGATAGCTTTTTCCCCTTCCTTAGTTCTTAGATTGTTATATAGATCTTCATATTTATTCGCCCTTGTTTTTCCCACAATCTTTTTAGTTTCATTCTTGGCAGATTTGTACATTTTAAATCCTCTACATCCTTAGTCCTTTGCCATGTCTTAAAACTAGTTTTCTTAGTTTTAATAGCGGCTTAAACCTCATCATGCCACCAGCAAGTCTGCCTAGTGGAATGATTTTTTCCTTTTGATTCTCCTAGGACATCTTTAGCAACCTTCTTATTTCAAGTAGTAATCTCGTTCCACATTGTATTAGTGTCTCCCTTAAAATCCCACTTTCCATGTTTGACCACTTTATCAGTTAATGGATTTCAAGGTATTTATTTTTAAGCTCCACCACTTTTTCCTAGAGCAAATAAGCTCACCTTTCTTATGAATTTGCATGGTGAGGCATATATCCATGACTGTTAATCTGTGCTGTGTTGTTAGCTCTCCCTTGGTATAACCTTACAGTCCTTACATAACAATCTATCAGACCTTCTAGTTACGAAGAAACCTATTTGGCTAGTATGATGCCCAATTTTGAAGGTAACTGAATGGTCCTCTCTCTGTTCAAAGTAAGTGTTTACAATGGATAAATCATAAGCCACAACAAAATCTAAAACTGAGATTTTGTCCTCATTCCTCTCTCCAAAACCATATCCTCCATGTACATTTTCATAGCCTCTATGATCTCGCCCAACATGTCCATTCAAATCACTCCCTATAATAATCGTTTCTTCTTGACTAAAACCTTGCACTAATCCATTCATGTGTTCCCAAAATTGTAACTTACTACTTTCATCCAATCCTATTGGACTGTACCTTGAATGGAGTTGATGAGAGGAGTATATGAGAATAAAAGAGCTGCAACCTGGGCTTCCTACCACAAGGTTTGGTTGGTTTCACCACCAATCGTCACCTTGAATCACCACAAGGTATGTCACTGCTTCACCACAACCAAGAGAATAAAATTCTGTAGAGTAAAAATCGTGGGCTGCAATTGCTGCCCTGTCTTTAATTTATAACAGCAACTAAAGACAGTTTTTGGTAAACTAGGATACCCCCTTACAAGCTGTCTCACCCTTTTAAAACTCTAAAAGAAAATAAGATAACAACTTAAATTGAACTAGTGAACCATTGGTTCAACCCATAGTTGTCAGGGCGGCAAAGCGACCCAAGGCGCTGGAGGGGTGTCTAAACGCTTAGGCGTAAAGGCGCTCGCCTAGGCGACCAAGGCTCCCCCAAGTGTTATTTTTTATTTCCCCCTTTTCTAACATTATTTAGTATGCTACAATATGTACCTTATTAATAAAAAATCAACATTAAGCCTCCTCAAGTCATCAAAAAATCAACATTAAGCCACATTAAGTCACATCAAGTCATCAAAAAATCAATATTAAGCCTCATCAAGTCATCAAAAATCAACATAAAACTAGAAGACAATAGAACTGAAGAAGCAAGCTATTGGAGGTTTGAAACAATTAAACATACATTTGGTTGATACTGTTCTTAGAAAATATGATCTTATCTATAAGTAATTAAATTGTTCTCGATATAGAGATCTATTTTTGTTCTCTAAGAAGTTTGACTAGTCAAATGATCTTATTTTTACATGAGACTTTTAGTATTAGGCAGCGCACAAAACCAGCTTTCCATCAAATCCAAAATTGCTTAAATCTGATTTATATTGAAGAAGTTATGTTCTGGTCAAACCTTATTTGGTATGCGTGAATGCTGTCAAAATCGCTCTGAATGAAAATATTTTTTTAGATATCAAAACAAATGAATATTTTACCACACTTTTGGTTTTTAGCAATGTTTTACCATATTAAGATTTATAGAATTTTTAGATTTGAGACAAAAACCCAACATAGAAGGTTGAAAATTTGACCTACTGTCGAAAATCCAGTTTTGTTCTTGAATTGGGGGGTTGACTTTTTATCCTTTTGGAATTTGATTTTTGAATTATTTTTATTGGATTCAAATAGGGGGTATTAGCTTATTTATGAATAAAATCTTAAGTAAATGAAATACCAAATATAAAACATTTACTTAAATGAAATACCAAATATAAAACATTTTTTTTTTAAACCCGAATATTATCTGGGATCTGGGCTGGCCCCTGGCATTTTATTAGAAAATCAAATCATAAAAAATCAAGAATTACAATGGGGGGGGGGGGGGCTACAGAGACAAATCAGTCACTCTCTCATCCAGAACACAACTGCACAAAAAAACCCGCACCCTCCACTCACAAAATAAATCTACTTACGAATAATAGGTAAACCTATTGCTTCCTACCAAATTATTTTCCTCAGCTCCGGGGGGAAGTCAATCCAAGAATGAAAGGTCGTGTTAGACGCTGAGTCATAGGCATAATTGGCTAACCAGTCAGCCGCTCTGTTACCCTCTCTAAAAGTAAAAGAAACCATCGGCCGAAGGGCTTGCACAAAAGACAGAATTTCATAGAACTTGTACCATCCCTTCCAAATATTGCATCTCTTTAAAGAGACACAGTCCCCAACTAAAGAAGAATCAGAATTTACATGAAAATCCACAAAACCCATTTCAGCACATAGCTTAAGACCATCCCTTAAGGCTCTAAATTCCGTAATGGAGTTAGTGCACTCCCCATAAAAGTTAGCAAAGACAGGCAGGGCTTTTCCTCTTCCATCTCTAATAATCCCACCCCCTCCACCCACTCCGGGGTTACCTCTACAAGCTCCATCCACATTGAGTTTTACAGCAGTGAAGGGGGACACCAAAAAGCTGCTAAAGGTGGTTTGCAACGAAATGGGATTGGAGCAATATTAAAAAATTGGAGGACAATTCTATCCCTGAAGGAAGTTAATCTTTTAGAGGCAACACAAGGGATTTCTTTCACCCAATTTTTCACCATTTCCACAATGACACTAGCAGGTCTTGGTCTCTCTCCTTGCCTTCTGTTGTTCCTTTCCTTCCACAATTCCCCAAAAAGGAGAGACAGAATCAATCCCATGATATTTCCACATAAGCCTTTCCCCTTGGCATGTTCCTGCTAAAATAAAATACGCCCCCTGGCATCTTGGGACATGAAAATCTTCACATAAAAAACTAAGGAGAAGTATTTCTATACCTTAAAAGCTGTCATCCCCTCCACCAAGCAATGTGTAGTTGACTCAGAAGCAGACAAAGCACAACAAAGACATTTGGAAACCAAGGGAACGCCCAAACCTTTCAACGATTCATCGGTTGGGATGTCACCACACATGATCTGCCAGGAAAAGAACCCGATTTTCAGGGGAAGAACTCGATTCCAGAGCCATTTGCAAAATGGCTTAGGAGTCGAAGAGATTCTGATTATATTCCAAGTAGATTTTGTAGTAAAAACACAAGCACTAGTTGGAGACCAAACTAATTTATCATCCTTGTGTGAAATGGAATAGTAATTGCTCAAAATACTGTCTCTAACTGCCTGGGAATCAATTTGCATCAAGATATAGCGAATTTGAAACATTTACTTAAATGATATT
The DNA here is from genome assembly GCF_018873765.1 of Telopea speciosissima. Classification (NCBI taxonomy): domain Eukaryota; kingdom Viridiplantae; phylum Streptophyta; class Magnoliopsida; order Proteales; family Proteaceae; genus Telopea; species Telopea speciosissima. Next base: position 53,362,635 of record NC_057921.1, on the reverse strand, counting down.
TGGCATAAATAAGGACCAATATCGGGTTCGATACCAATAAAAAACAGTGCAAGGCGCCTTGCAATAAGGCGGAGGTCGCCTAGGTCCCAACAAAACCACCTGGACGCCTAGGCGGCGCCTAGGCGACCCCTTGACAACTATGTCAACCTGAGCTTAAACACTTAAAATAAAATAAAAGCAACTTAAATTGAAGTGAAGTGGACCCAGGCCACGTTAAGGCTGTTTAGATTAGAACTAGGCCCACGTTAGGCCTAGTTCTTCTTGGACTTCCTATGCTGGTAAGTCTTTAGTTTTGCATCAGCTCTCCCCGGTTAGAAATCATTCGTTCTAGACGGATGGATGCAAGAAATGTAACTCTCGTATAAATCCCGGTTGAGATGTTAGAAATCATCTGTGTGGATCTAAGTGCATTCGTATCTTGGACGGATTTTTCATTTTGCGAGGAAAGAGTGATAAACGCCGCCATGCCGAGTCATTATATATGTGTCATACTGTCATCCAAGACCTCCTCAATCTCATCATCAATGAGTAGCTGTAACTAGGGCAGCCTCAACATATGTTCGATGTGACCTTCATTTGAGTGATGTCCCGTATAAATAGAGATCAGCCATGTTGACGATATTGCTTATGGCGATATCATCCGGCAACTCAAGCACATAAGCATTTGGTCCCATCCTTTTCTGCACCTTGTAGGGACCCATCTTCCTTGGATGGAGTTTTGTGTTGGTAACCAAATAACCTGTTCTCTTTCTCAGATAACTTTTTAGTCAAACGGAACCTCTTGGGAAGGCGGCGGTACAAAGAGCAGATTGAGGATCAGACAGAAGGCAGGCGGTATGGATAGGAAAGCACTAGTTTCAGGTAAGCGGCTTAGAAAGTCAGCCTTTCTTCTCTTGGACCTGGACCTTGGTGAATGGCTGAATTTAAGGGGTTACTGGACTAGAGGTGGTCGGCCAACCACAAAACCTGGCACCTAAGTTCGTAGAGACCCTGAGGTTTTGAGAACCTCGAATCCTCGATTAGTTAGTCGATGAAATGCGTCAGTTTATTTCAGATCAGCATTTACTAAAAGCTTGAAATCTCTCAAAATTAACATGGACTGTCTCCATGTCACATGGCTTGAACTCCACATATCGTCGATGATGATCAGCTATAGCCTTAAAATCATCATCGCTTAAAACTAGTAGTTGTCAAACTTTTGCATACACCTCTGGTATATGGCACAAAAATTCATCAGCTTTAAGGCTGATTCAGGCTTGGGGTCGAAGAGAAACAAGATCGATGGGCCGTCGAGGATGAATTCCAGAAGTTTCTCAGTTGGAGTACATTCTGTCGTTCTCTTCACTGAGCTTTTATAAGCAAATTCAGGAGTGTCGAGGATGGCTGGCCAAGTCTTTTCATAGTCTCGAAAGAGACGCCTCAACAAATTTCCCAAACTCCTGTTTGCCACCTTTGTCTGTCTGTCAGTTGGTTGATGAAAGGCGGTTGAAAACTGCAACTTAGTATTTATCAATAAAGTTTTTCAAAAGTAACTTTTCAGCTTGACGTCACGGTCAAAGACTATTTTTTGGCAACCTGAGTAGTCGCAGTTCTTTGAAGAATATTTTAACAATATGATAGGCCTCAAAAGTCTTGCGACAAGGAATAAAATGGGCCTTCTTTGAGAAACAGCCAACTACGTCCATAATAGAATCATCTCTCCCTAGTAGTAAGTGGTCTGAGCACAAAATCCATGCTTATATGTTACCAGGGTATGTGGGGAACAGGTAAAGGTGAGTACAAACCTGTATTTTGTTTAGTTCCTTTAGCAAGCTGGCATATTCGATATCTTTTTATAACATGATCGACGTCCTTAGATATGTGCAACCGATAGTAGCGACCAAGACCTGAATAAGAGACTTATTCTTCCCGAAGTGACCTCCCAAAACTCCTCCGTATAACTCCCGAATAGTATGGTGACATAGGGATGAGTTAGGGATACATAAACGAGTCCCTAGAACTTTAGGTGTGTCCTCCCTACTCCCGAATAGTATTGTGGCATCAGGATGAGTTAGGGATACATAAACGAGTCCCTAGAACTTTGGGTGCTGTCCTCCCTACTGTAACTCTTAATGTATCTGGGAAAAATCTTTATCGCACAACAACAAACTTTGCCTGATCCCAACTTAATGGGGTCGGCTACATGGATCCAAACAGAATATAGTGAGGAAAACAATGTACTAACTAAACAAGGAATATACAAGATGGGGAAAAAAAGGATAGTAACCTAGCACGTCAGTTTAATCTCATCTAAATGGGGTCTGCGACATGGATCCTTGCCCTCCAATAGGCTTTGTTCGAGATCATACTTGGTACAAGACCTAGACTATGCAAGTCTTTCCTCACCAGTTCTCCTATAGTCATTTTAGGCTTGCCCCTAGCTCTTTTAGCTCCTTCAATTGGGATCATATCACTCCTCTGTTGAATATGATTGTACCACCTTTAACGACTCTCTCAGAGCTTGTCACTGATTGTGGCAACTCCCAAGTCTGCTCTTATGCGATCATTCCTTACTTTATCCTTCCTTGTTTTTCCACACATCCATTTTAACATCCTCATCTCTGCTACACAAAGCTTATCAATATGACACTTTTTAACTGCCCCACATTCTGCCCCATACATCATGGCCGGTCGTACCACAGTCCTATAGAACTTTCCTTTAAGCTTTAAAGGAATATGTTAGTCATACAACATTCCGGACACACCTCTCCACTTCATCCATTTCACTTTAATTCTTTGTGACACATCATCCTCTATGTCATCTTCTTTATTTATGATTGACCCCAGATATCTAAAGTAGTCACTTTGCGGTATCTCTCTTTCCTCAGTTCGCACCATATCAGTATTCATCATAGTGTGACTAAAATTACACATTCCATATACTCCGTCTTCATTCTACTAATCTTAAAGCCTCTAGTTTCCAAGGAAAACCTCCAAAGCTCTAACTTAGAGTTAATCCCTTCTTTTGTCTCATCCACCAAAACGATATCATCGGCGAAGAGCATACACCATGGGACCTCATCTTGAATGCTCTTGGTTAGCTCGTCCATGATAAACGCAAAAAGATAAGGACTTAAGGATGAACCCTGATGTAAACCAATTGTAATTGGGAATTCCTTGCCCTGACCTCCCACAGATCTCACACTTGTCTCCACGCCCTCATACATATCTTTAATTACATCCACATATTTACTTGACACTCCTCTTTTCATTAGAACATACCGGATTAAATCTTTATCAACCGCATATATAACTATGGCCGTCCGAGTGACACATCTGTCAGCTTCATAGGCACAACATCTCACCATACTTCTTCCTCATTGTAACAGTATAAGCACCGGGAAAACCAAGACTGAGAGGGAGGAGAAGAGAGAAGGGGACTGGAGATAGAAGAGATCGAACTGTCCAGTCCCCTCTCACAACCCTTTATTTATATGTGAATTCAGATTACAACTTAAGACTCCTAATCCTACTAGAAATCACTCCTAATCCTACTGAGAATGACTAGAAATAGAAAATACCAGGAATCAAAATAGAACTAGGACTAGGACTGACCAACTAGGACTAGGACTGACTATTACACAATTACAACCATATTGTGAGACACCTAGGAGCTAGGTATCTCGATAGACACATACTTCAACACCTCATAACGATGGAGCTTTAATGGCACTGGACACCTTTGATTTACCTCCAACATACTGCCATTAAGAAGTGAGACTTTATAATATCGCTGTGGCTGCTTTTCAGTCTGTAATTTTGCCTTCTCTACAAAAGCTTTAGAAGCCATATTTACACTATTGCCACTATCTACAATCACTTGAAGTGGTGTATTTCCCAAAAGCGTATAGATGTAGAAGATACAGTGATGTCGCCAATCCTCTCCCTTGGTTTCAGCCACTAGAGTGCGGCTAACCACTAGAACACCATAGTTTTCCTCATCATCCGAATTACCAGTATTCTCATCCTCATCAAGTGCATAAGGAAATAAGTCATCAACTTACTGTCAAAGTGGACAGACTTTTGCAACACGCCGCCAATCCTTTTCCTTGGTTTCAGCCACTAGAATGCGGCTAACCACTGGAAGTATACAACTATATGATAGGTTACTTGCTGCAATATATAATGGAGATGTCGTACTGAGAAAATAACTCCGACCACAGTGAAGTTTTGGAAGTTAGAAAGGTTAGAAATTTGGAAGCTAAGCTGCATTTTCTTCATTCTTAAATTATTATCATCTAATTGATTTTTCTCAAGTCCATGCCATAGAGCTGGAAGTGATCCTTTTAAAATTTTTTTTGGCTTATATGTAAAATTTATATAATTTATTGTAAGTTTGCGGGTTCAAGTCCTGGAAACAGCCTCTCTGGAAACAGGGGCAAGGCTGCGTACATTTGACCCTCCCCAGACCCTGCTAAACGCAGGAGCCTTGTGCACTGGTTATGGCCTTTTTTTATTTATTGTAAGTTTGTAAAATTTATGCATACTAAATTGAACATATTAACAGAAAGTTCACAGGCTGAGTGTCTAACCTATTTACCATGCTTTACCTCTCATGCATGTGACAGTGTACCAAGAAACCTGTTCTGGCGCTTCCCCTTTTCTTTTAGGAAGAAGGGGATCTTACATTTACATTTCTCATGTGGTCTTGCACTGGTTGGCATTTCTGAAACTGTTTCTAGAAGAACATGAAGGTCACTTCTGAAATCATAGTTGTCACGGCGACTTGGTGACCGAAGGCGTTGGAGGGACGCGTAGATGATGCTGCGACAAGGTGCCCTAGGCGTGCAGTATATGACTATGTAATATAACACTGATAATTTTATATAATTATGCCTATATACAACATAGAGGCCATATTAATGTTATATGATATTATGCTAGTTATGACCCAATATCAGAAAACAACATATAATAGACAAAACATAGGATATAATGTAAGCATATTCATCAAAAAACAAAACAACAAACATAAATCAACTTAAACTCGTGAAGTGTCAACAAGGCGTGTTGTCGCCTTGATTTTTTTTCTTCTAAAGGTCAGCAAGACTATAAATTAGATAAAAAAAAGAGTACAAGTGTTTAACTTCCAGGCATACCCAGACGAATACAAGAAACAATAATAGAGGATTGAAATTTTACACCCAAGAAAGGTAATGATCAATCATCCCACCTAGAGACCATTCCTGGGCCTATGAATGAGTAAAGTGAAATCTCGATCTCCCCACAGAATCCTCCCATAATGCAGCCATAACAGGAGGAGGAAAGTTCAAGAAAAAGGAGTAGATTCACCCTTTTTTGCTGCTGTCTTTGCTAAGAAGTCCGCCACAGGGTTCCCTTCTCTGAAGCAGTGAGATATTTTCCAAGTTTTAAGATCCATATAGGATTCCAAAGACACCCAATCTTGCATTACAAACCATGGGATCGATCTAGCTTGGAAGGCACATGTAACTGCTGCCGAGTCACATTTGATCCACAATTTTGTAATCCCCAGCTCTCTAGCCCTTTTCAGCCCCTGTATAACAGCCTCAAATTCTGCTACATAATTTGTTTTAGTACCAAGAAAGAAGCTGTAGGCCAAGATGATGCAGCATGAGGCATTTCTCAGGATGCCACCCGCTCCAACTTTGCCCGGATTTCCTATTGAACAGCCATCGACATCTAATTTTGTCCATCCCATGAAGGGTTTGCACCAAAGAACTTCTCTTATCAGTTGAGCTTTACTAGGAATGCCAGGGATTTTTAATCTTCTAGCACAGATCAGGTCTTGTACATTGCGAATCAGAGATTTGAAGAGGTTTGATAATTCCCTTAAAAGAGAAATAACCACATTGAATGAGAGATACGGATCAGACAATCTACCATCAAACTTTCGCTTATTTCTATCCGACCATATCACAAAAGGAATCAGAACTACACCTGACATCCAAGCATCTGATAGTTGCACCACCGTAAAACCAGATTCTTGAATGAAGAGATAGATGGCCAATTAAAACCCAATACATTAAGGAAGCGATCCCACATGCATCTAGCATGCCCACATTCCAGGAAATATGATCTATTGACTTGGAATCATTGAAACCAAATTTACATCGGGAAGCACACTGAACTCCCTTCAATCTTACCACCTCTTCACATGGTATTTTGTCATGAACTAGTCTCCATGCAAAGGTAGAGTAATGGGGCAACAGAATTTTACTCCAGATAACAGAGAGCCAAGGGACCTTTAGGTTCCTTCTACGCATGTCCTCCCAGGCAGACAACACCGAAAATTTCCTAGAGGATGTAAGCTTCCAAATTTTTTTTATCTTCCATGGGGGCAGAGGGAAGACTAATCGATTTTGCCAATGAGAAAGTATCCTTGAGAAACTTTGTCTCTAATACATTTATTCTATTATCATTTTGGTAGGTACTTTATAGGTCAAATCCCATACCCCGTACAAACAACACAAGAGGAAGAAAAATGAGATAATGAGTGGAATGAACTCATATCCGTTTCCCCCCCTCCTTTTTGGTGTCTGTACTGTTTGCATTTGGTGAAAAAAGCAACAGTTATCAGACGTAATATTCTAGGTTTAAAAAAAGGGACGAGAATGTGGGTTGGTTAATTGGTTTAGAACAAAATGTTTCTGAAAGGTTAGTGTTTGACACTATTAATAAAGGTATTATAGTTAATTGAAATGCATGAAACATGCGTGTGCATCTACAATGAGTATTGAAATGCATGAAACACTTGTGCATTTACGATGAGAAAAGAGGTTTCAGTGGGTCTATTTTTAATGTGCCATTTTTTTTTTTGCACTTGAACATGTAAAATTTGTTAGTGATTGGCCAAATAACTATATCGATGCTTCATATTGCGAAAGTGACCCTCTTTGCGGTCCTCTAGTGTTGTTCAAATAATGTATTTAGTTATATGCTTGTGAGGATGGACTGGTTAGTTAACCTTGATGTTCCAACAAACTTCCATTTCCCATCAATATTTTCCCCCTCCAAAGCACTGATTTCCACTGGTTCTCACTGATTAGTATTTTTTGATTCCAATGATGGGTGTTCTTCATCAGTTTCCTTGAGTTGTTGTTAATGCACACAGCTCAATTCAATTCAGCCTTATCCCAACTAATCGAGTCGGTTACATGGATCTTCTTTCTCCAATCGGCTCTATTCAAAGACATACTCGTTACTAGTCCTAAGCTATGAATGTCTTTCCTAACCACTTCTCCTAAGTCATTTTTCGCCTACTATTGGCTCTTTTAACTCCTCTAACCTGAATCACATCAGTGCTTCCTATTCGAGCATTCAAAGGCCTCTGTTGTACACGCCCATGACACCTCAAACGACATTCTCTCAAATTATTAGTTATCGGACTATTTTAAATTAGCCCTAATCTGTCCATTCCTTACTTTATATTTTCTAGTTTTACCACTTATCCATCTCAACGTCCTCATTGCAGATACACTAAATTTGTTTATATGTTGTTTCTTTACTGCCCAACATTCTGCTCCATACATCTTTGCCGGTCATATAAATGTCCTATAAAAATTTCCTTTTTGAGTTTTATTGGAATATGTTGATCACAGAACACTCTGGAGTCTGGACTCACCTCTCCACTCTCCACTTCATCCACCTGCTCTGATTCTTTGTGCAACATCATCCTCTATTGTTAATGCATAGTAACACGATATTTTTCTACTAATATTTTGATGTGCATCAACTTGTTCAGGAAGTCTTACGAATCAAGGAAGAACACCCAGATGACAGCCAATGTATTGTCAATGATAGGGTTAAAGGTCGTCTAAAGGTGACCCGGGCATTTGGTGCTGGATTTCTCAAACAGGTTTGTTCTTTGATTATATTCTTTTTCTCAGTTTTTCATTGCAAAGGGGCATGACATTTAAAAAAAAATGCCATATTTAATGTTGTTGTCTGTTAGAATAAATTTTTAACGAATTTTAAAGGCTTAAAGGCATGAATATTCTGGCAAAGTCTTACAAGTGGTTAGAGATTCATCAGTTTTTGGAGGGAGTGTAATGCATCCACCAGATAAGACTGTAAGAATGATCTGCATACTTAGTGGCAGTATATATAGCACCATAGTTGTCATGGCGTTGCCATGGCGTCTTGGCGCTGGAGAAGGTTGCATGGCGTTCCATGCCATGGCGTCCTTCTTTGATTTCTTCTTCCCGTCTCTCTTTCCCTCTTCGATTTCTTCTTCTTGTCTTCGATTTCTTCTTTCCCTCTTCGATTTCTTTCGATTTCTTCTTCGATTTCTTCTTCTTGTCTTCGAAAAAGAGACGCCATGGCGTCCCTTTTTGATTTCTTCTTCCCGTCTCTCTTTCCCTCTTCGATTTCTTCTTCTTGTCTTCGATTTCTTCTTTCCCTCTTCGATTTCTTTCGATTTCTTCTTCGATTTCTTCTTCCTGTCTTCTTTCCCTCTTCGATTTCTTCTTTCCGTCTTCGATTTCTTTCGATTTCTTCTTTCCCTCTTCGATTTCTTCTTCGATTTCTGAATTTTCTTCTTAAAGCTTGAGAAACAATAGAGAAAAAATAAAACATGGCTCGAGTATACATCTATTAAAACATTAAAAATAGAAAAAATAAAAAATAAAACATGGTCGACATGCGCGCCATGTCGATATATCGACGTGACACCCCTCCACTGACTTGGATCGCCGTGACGCCGTGACAACTATGTATAGCACTAATGCCAAACCTGGAATCCACCATTTTAGAGATCTTATTTAGGTGATCTGAGATGATTTAGTTACCTGTTTCAGTTATCCTGAGTAGTTGGTCACTAGGTCTGCTGTTTTTTTTCTCATACTATTGACCACCCAAAAGATTGATATGGTGTTGATATGGGATATGATGTAGATGGGACATTTCTGATGATAGGCTTACATCACTGGCGATGCAGGTTGTGCCATGTATATCAGATTTACCGTTTTGTAGTCCAGCCTAGTGGTCTACTGGATGAGTTTTTTAAGTTTATCAAGTTCTTATGTTTTAATACCAAAAGTTTCTTGACTTATATGATGTGCTCTGTGTTCTGGTGCAGCCTAAGTTGAATAGTGCATTACTGGAGATATTCCGGAATGATTATATTGGTAGTGCACCATACATATCCTGCTGTCCTTCTCTTCGTCACCATAAACTTGGTGCCAGTGACCAATTCTTAGTCCTTTCATCCGATGGTCTATATCAGTATTTCACTAATGAGGAAGTGGTTTCTCATGTCGAGGGTTTCATGGAGAGGTTTCCTGATGGAGATCCAGCTCAACACTTGATTGAGGAGCTTCTGTACCGGGCAGCCAAGAAAGCTGGTAAGCTAACTCTAAATCTTATGTCCGTTTTGTGCAATATTGTAGCATTGCTATTCCATATATTTTTATCCACTAATGTGTGCAAGAAAATTTTCATTTGATTCACAAATTAGTATTTTTTGAGGATTTTGTGCATAGCCATGAACTCAATCATTGTTATTATTGACTACATTTATGGGTGAAATGTCAACTCAACACCTGATCCCTAACTGTTCATCTGTTAGTTTTATTCCACAAATTTCCATGTAGTTGTTGTAACCTACATGAATCATCTCAAGAGGTTGACAGCCCAAGTAGCATATTTTTGTTTGCAATTTGATTTCACCATTTATCACCATCTTATTGTCTTTCTAACGCAGAACTAATCCCGAACTGGGGAAATTTAGTGGGAGATTAGCTTCCGATAGATCACAGGAAAAGAACACAACTAGATTAGAGAAAACCAGATAACTCACTTGAAACAGATCAGATAGGTCAGAAATTCTGGTGGATCAGTTTACTAGGCAAGGGGAACTGACCTGTAAATTTAAAGATATGTAGCAAATCTACTAGGTGTAGGAGAAGTCAAGAGCTGTAGAATCGATGGACTGTTGAGGTTTCAAAATAGGATTTGGCTAAGAGTTTAAATAGATGATTGAATAGGATTTGGTTAGAGTTTAAATAATTGAAACCGGAAAATCCCTGGCAGAAATCAGATAGAGAAACTCAGATTTGAGTATGATTTCTATTTCAATTTCAGGGCGTGATTTCTATTTTGGAAATTGTTGGTCTGATTTTTGCACCTTATTTCAGTGAAATAGAAATCAAGTGGAATAGAAATTCTGAAATAGCTGAGGAGCTGTTTCAGAATTTCCATTTCATTTGATTTCACTCTCTCTTTAATGAGCACATGGTTAATTTGATGGGCAAAGTAGTAATTTCATGTTAAAAATAAAAGGGTAAATTACTTGTACACCCCCTGTACTATGGCCCGATTGCTTGATACACCCAAAGTTTGAAACTATTACTTGAAGCCCCCCTGCATTTTAAGATTTCTTACAACTAACCGTCTGTTAGTCATTCACCATTTAGTGATGGCGTCATGCGTAAGAAAAATCTTAAATGCCCAAACTACGCTTTAAGGGTAGTGAATTGACCCTTTTACCCTTTGGCCACAGTAGAAGGGAAGATGTCTTCCCTTTCATCATTGAACAAACCTCCACTCAATTTGTTGCTGCTGTGGCGATTTGCAGACATTGGAGAAAAATGAAGCAAACAACCCATGAACATCCTATCGCCGACCATAAAAAACCCCAACCATTCTTACCTTTTTTATGGTTTTTTTCCCAGGAGGAAGAGGGATCAGACGAGTGTGACTGGAGAAACCAAAATGAATGCACTAACTGAATTTTTTTGCTTCGACAGTTGGAATAGATATGTATAGTTGTATACAGAATTTTTAAATTCGTAGAAAATCACGCTTTAAAACAAAGTTTTCGTCACGGCAAAAGCAGGATCTCTCTCTCACTCTCTTCGTCATCAGCCTGCACATTAAAAAAAAAAAAAAAGCCCACAGCCATGGCTGCTGTTTCAAGCACCATAGAAAGGTGCCATGTATGATGTAACCCGCAAAGGCTGTGTAGCCATGACCGCAAGTGGCCGCAAAGAACCTGGTGCCTATACCCGTAAGGGGTGTGTGTTCACAGCTGATTGTGCCACAGGGGCAGCGGGATCTCAGATTTAAGTCTTTTTTTGGGTTTTGTCCAAATTCCTCCCCTCAAAATGCCCATTTGTCCAAATGCACCCCTACAACTTTACAAATTGCAGACTCCCCCTACTTTCAAAACATTGTAACACTTTGGTCCAATCCGTTAGTTTGGGACGTTAGAGGTTAGTTTCAGGGAATCTAATGACCAAAATGCCCTTATGATAAAAACCACCCAAAATTAAAGAGTAAAGTGACCAAATTGCCCTCATCTTCCCCAAATAGTTTAGGTTTGAAACTGAAAATCGAAAAAACCCTAAACGATTTCCAGACCTCTCTGAAATCCAATCTTCTTCAACAATTAGGTCTGCTGTTCAAGAACTGGTTTTGATAAAGATTTGGTACATTGCTTTCCCTTTCTTCTATTTACCTGAATTTACGTTTTTGAATTGATTTATCCATTTTGAATGAATACCAAAAATTAGACTCTGTACTGGATAACCTTTAGGGAGTTTGAATCTTTCCAGGCATAGTTAAGATCGTGATAAGGAATTGCAGATTTTAGGTTTTTTCCCCATTTTCTTCTCTTTCGGTGTCAATAGTCCTCTTTGTTTTTTTTTGTCACACTTGAGATGTTTTTAGAATTGGATCGAGTAGTCTGAAATATTTTAAATTTGGGTTGCAGGAGTAAAGGATTGATCTAGAGATATTAGGGCATGTTCTGTACTCCAGAATTGTCCATAAGTACAAATGCAGGTGGAAGCTTTCAGGTCTTCATGTTCTCTCAAGAAACCAAATTCGGTCACTCAACTCTCTCCCAAGCTTACTCCATGAAACCCTAGCAACGGAGATCACCTTATCTTTTCTCCTCAAGAACCTCCTCAAGCCTGGAATTCGAACCTTCCTCCTCTTCTTACCACTCACCTTTCTGATCCTGGACCATCTCCTCAGCCTCCAATTCAATCTCTCCTCCTGTACTTTTTCTTCTTCCTCTTCATTTTCATGTTCATCATCAACTGGCCCATCTTCGTTTCTCAACCTCATATAAGAAAGCTTGGTGGTTGAAGCCATTTCAGTGATTGACATGATGGGTGCTTTCTTGGGAAACGAATTGGTACACCCAGATGAACTTTTGAAGAATGGAGAGATGGGTTTGCTCTGTTTCTCCTCACAGTATCCGATCTCCTCTTTCTTTTCTTTATGTTTGGAAATCGAAAGGGAAAGTATGAGAAATAGATAAGTTGCAGAAACTGTTGAGGGAGGTATTAAATGCAATTAGAGGAGATGCTGTAACGAGTTGGTATCGGTGGTAGTTTCTATTTTTCTCCGGAATTGTTTAGGTTTAGGGTTTCAGTTTCAAACCTAAACTATTTGGGGAAGATGAGGGCAATTTGGTCACTTTACTGTTTAATTTTGGTTGGTTTTTATCATAAAGGTATTTTGGTCATTAGATTTCCTGAAACTAACCTCTAACGACCCAGACTAACGGATTGGACCAAAGTGTTACAATATTTTGAAAGTAGGGGGGAGTTTGCAATTTGTAAAGTTGTAGGGGTGCATTTGGAGAAATGGGCATTTGAAAAAAAACCTTTTTTTTTGGGGGGGGGGTACGTGAATCGGCCATGAAAGAGGTTTATTAGGGTTTGAATCTGAAATCGATTAAGGGTTTTGGGTTATTTTGATATGAAATCGGTTTAAAAATGAGAAATTTTTTTTGGCTCTGCTTTCCAGCATTGGGAAGCCCTGCTGGAAATGCGAGATATTGAGTAGAGACCAAATCTGGTCCTTCTTCCGTTTTGGTTTGGGGAAGCCATGGAGTTGGATGTTGCAGGTTTGTCTCTAGAACCTCAAGAGATTTGAGAACCTACGGGAAGGGTCTGATCGAAAGCACTTGAGATCTCTCCCGTTGGATGAACTTTGTCAAGAGGTTGAAAACAACCTATTTCCTTTTTTTTTAGGTTAAAACATTTAAAGGGTAAGTTGGTTATTTTAACTTCACAATTTTTAGTTGAATAACTTATAAGGGTAAAATGGACTTTTACATTCAACCACTAACAATAGACTAACACCGTCAGGTTTCATGAAGCTTCAGGTAATATTTTCAAACTGTGGGAGTGTCAAGCAATTGGGCCATAGTACAGGGGGTGTACAAGTAATTTATACAACAAAACATCTCCCATCTTGTAACGTTCGCGCCACCACCCTACCACCACCATTGCCACCACCACCACCTCTATCACCGCCGCCGCCACCGCCACCATCACCTCCTACTACAGCCACCACTGCCACCACCATCGCCACCACCATCACTTCCATGTCACCACCACCCCGCCACCACTTCCACACCATCACCATTACCACCACCACTACCCCATCACCATCTCCACCACCACCATTGCCACTGATGAAATGGATTTGAGAGAATAATGACGTGTATTTAGAGAGCAAAACCATGTTCTATTTATAATAGAAGGGAAAAAGGAACAAATTACAAGTATACTAAACTTAGGGAGACACATCCTTACAAGTATACCCAAAATACCCTTAAACCCAAATTACAACATTCCCCCTCAAGTTGGTGCATAGATGACACACATGCCCAACTTGCACAAAATAGAATGAAAAAATTTACTACTAAGCCCTTTAGTAAAAACATCAGCCAATTGATTACTGGATTGAACAAACGGGATACATATAACTCCCTGATCAAGCTTCTCCTTGATCAAATGACGGGTCTATCTCCACATGCTTTGTCTTGTCATGTTGAACTGGATTGTGGGCAATACTAATAGCAGACTTGCTATCATAGTACAATGTCATAGGAGAATTGGAATAAATACCAAGGTCTTGCAAAAGGTCCTTAAGCCATATCAATTCACATATGCCATGTGCCATGGTACGGAACTCTGCCTCTACGCTTGAACGAGCAACCACAACTTGTTTCTTACTGCGCTAGGTCACAAGGTTTCCTCCTGTAAAGGAACAATACTCAATTGTGGATCTCCGATCATCCGGGTAACTTGCCCAGTCAACATCCGTGAAGGCCAATATACGCATGTGATTGTGAGTAGAAAAAAGACACCCTTTTCCTGGAGCTGACTTCAGATACCTCAGTATACGATAAATATCACCAAGTCGCTGATAGCCTCCTTTGTCCACTGGCTCTCTAGGCTCCAGCTTTGCTCTTCAAATGAGTTTTAGCTTTAAGAGGAGTATCAACAGGGTGGCAACCAAGCATCCCAATTTCAGATAACAGATCCAAGGTATACTTTCATTGAGACAGGAAGATTCCCTTAGAAGAATGTGCAACTTCAATTCCAAGGAAGTATTGCAATTGTCCCAAGTCCTTGATCTCAAACTCTTGTCCCAAATAGGGTTTCAATTTTTCTATTTCAGCCGAGTCACTTCCGGTAAGAACAATATCATCAACATAGACGATGAGAATAGGAAGGCTCGGGGGGCAATGTGATTCTCATATTGGATATGGCAAAGGCCTATGACCGCTTGGAATGGAAGTTCCTTTGGTTGGTCCTCTCCAAATTTGGCTTTAGTGATGTCTGGGTTAACTTAATTAGGAAAACGGTGGAGAACTGTTGGTTTTCTTTAGTGTTGGGAGGCAGCTAGTCGGGTTTCTTCAAGTCGACCAGGGGTGTGCGGCAGGGGGATCCCTTATCTCTTGCTCTTTTTATTTTGGCTGAGGTGGTTCTTAGCAGGGGCATTAAAGATTTGTTTGCAGAAGGGCATGCATCCTATTTCAGTCTTTCGAGAGGATGCCCTGGGATCTCTCATTGCCTTTTTGCAGATGATACCATTATATTCACTAGGGGCTTAAAGAGCTCGCTCAAGCAGATAATGGGTTTCCTTAGCAGTTATGAAGGCTTTTCAGGGCAGCTCGTCAACCGGCAAAAAAGCTGCTTTGTGTTGGGCGACAAGGCCTCGATGACTAGAGCCCGTATGGTAGGGGCGGTTACTGGTTTCTCTAGGAAGTCGCTCCCAATCACCTATTTGGGGGCCCCTCTCCACGCTGGAAGACTCAAAATTTGTTTCTTTGATGACCTAGTTTAGAAAATAAGAAACAAGGTAGCAGGTTGGCAGGGGAGACTCTTATCATCGGAGGGACGTGTGACTGTTAAAACATGTTCTCTCTTCCATTCCCATCCATGTTCTTGGCACGCTGGATCTGCCTTAAGCTGTCATTTGGAGGTTTTATGGGATTTTTGCTGATTCCCTTTGAGGAAGTTCGGAATGGGGAAAACGCAGACATTTGGTGTGTTGGTGGAAGGTTTGTAGGCCACTTGAGGAAGGAGGGTTGGGGGTTAGGTTGCTGGAGGATGTTGGCCTTTCTCTCAGGCTTAAGGGTCTTTGGAGGGTCCTTTCTAACCATTCTCTTTTGGACTGATTTCTTCAGGGCAAAGTTCTTTAAAAATTTACATGTTGCTTTGGCTGGGTCGCATGGGGTTGGATCAAAGTCTTGGCGTAATACTCTGGCTTACAAGGGGTTCTTGATGGACAGATCAAGGTGGTTGCTTGGCTTTGGCAAAATTTCCTTCTGGCTTGATAATTGGTCTGGGGCTGGCCCTTTGATTGACTCTGTTGACAATGGTCTACTGCTTGATTTGGGGCTGTGCATCAAGGAGGTGCTTGAGGAGGATGGTTCTTGTAAGCAGGACATTTTAAACCACATCGATTCAGCTGAGATAAGAAATAGAATTTCTCATGGTAACTTTGCTCTTGCAGATAAAGATGATTTTTTGGTTTGGACCCCGGCTAGTGATGGGTGTTTCTCTACTTAGTCAGCTTGGGAGGAAGTGCGGTGTGGGTCCTTGGTGATTTCTTATGCTAAGTGGATCTGGAATCAATCCTTGCCCTTGAAAGTGTCCTTTTTTACATGGCAGCTCCTTAACGGAAAGATCCCCATAGATGACTCTTTAATGTCAGTTGGTATCCCCTTGGCTTCCAAATGCAACTGCTGTGGGAGTTTAAGGAGGGAGGCGACTAATCATTGCTTGATTTCTGGTGGAACGGCTTCCAAGGTTTGGGGGTACTTTCTCGCGTATTTTTGACTTTGCTTCCCTTCCCTCACAGAATGCTAGTAGTCGGATTACCCTTTGGTAGGGGTCGGCGAGCTGCAAAAGCTTGAGTGCTTATATCACAGGGATCTTGCCTTCTCTGATCATCTGGGAATTATGGAAGGAGAGAAACAATAGGAGGCATGGGGAAAAAAGGCGCTTTGCGAGTTCCGTTGTGGAATGCATTAAAGTTTGGGTGAAAGACCTTCCGTTGCCCTCCAAGGTTGGTCACCTGGGGTCCACTAGAGATGGTTTAATTCTTCAGTGCTTTGGTCTCTTGACGCCATCCCCCAAGCTGAAACGCCCTCTCCTAGTTTACTGGTGTCCGCCGTTTGCCTCTGTGAAGCTAAATGTGGATGGTGCTTGTAGGGGTAACCCGAGCTATGGAGGGGGTGGAGGAGTCATTAGGGATTCGAATGGAGTAGTCCTGGCAGCTTTCTCTAACTTTTATGGTGCTTGCACGAACTCGATTGCTAAGCTAAGGGCCTTGAGGGATGGTTTGCTCCTGTGTCAGGAGTTAGGTTTCTTTGATTTGGCGGTCAACTTGGACTCTGATTCCACTGTCAGAATGGTTAACCTCAAGAGGTGTAACTTATGGAAGGGTTGGTACTGGTTCCAGGAGGTCTTGGCCTTGGTTGCCTCTACTCGGGCTTACGTGTCCTTTGCTTTTCGTGAGAGCAATAGGGTGGCTGACTGGTTGGCTAATCTTGCTTGTGACACTGGGTTCTCGGTCATTTTCCAGTAGGGCAGTCTGCCTTTGGGTGTTCTTCAGGGTATTATAAGGGAGGACAGGGCTGGACTGCCTGTTCTCAGAAAGTAGTGCTTGTGGTTTTCTTTGTATATCCGTATGGGCTTGGTAAGGAATTCCCTTAGAGAGTTATTGAGTGTTTATGCTCCTTGGGTTGGGGTAAGGTGGAATGTTCCCCCCCTTGTGTTCTTTCATTATTTTTTGGTTATTAATAAAATTCTAGGGGCTGGTCCGGGTCCCAGGTAATATTCGGGTTAAAAAAAAAGAAAAAAAAAACATAGAAGATGAGAATTGTAATATGATCACCAAACCACTTAATGAACAAGGTGTGATCAGCATTACTCTGAGATACCCCGATGTGACCATAGCCTTATGAAAACGCCCAAACCAGGCTCTAGGGGACTGCTTAAAGCCATCTAATGCACGCTTCAGTTTGCACACCTTCCCTTGAGTTTCATTGCTTGAGAATCCTTGGGGAACAACTTAACTTATAACTAAGACTTACAAAACGGACAAAGACTACAACTTAACACTCCCCCTCAAGCTGTAGCATATACATCATCTATGCCCAGCTTGGAACACCCTTGTAGAAAAACATTCCGAAACAAAGCCTTGGTGAATAAATCTCCAGATTGACTATGAGAGTTGGCAAAAGGAGTAGAAATCAATTTCTTCATCCGAAAAAATGGCAGTCCACTTCAATATGCTTCGTCCTCTCATGAAATACTGGGTTGTTAGCAATGTAAGTAGCTGCCTGGTTGTCACAGAACATCTCCATCGGTGTGCTGACTAGAAAACCAAGTTCTTGAACAAAGGAATGAAGCTACATCAACTCAGCTGCAGTATGACCCATGGCTTTGTATTCAGCTTCAGCACTCGAACCGTCTATAGTAGTTCGTTTCTTACTCCGCCATGTAACTAGATTAACTTGTAGTAGACTGTTGATCACCATCAGCACCAGCCCAATCAACATCTAAAGAACCAACAGTACTAGTGTGACTCTTACGATGATAAATAAGCCCTTTACCTAGAGCATCCTTAAGGGATCTCAATATACAATAAGCTGCCTCCCAATAAATTTGTTTAGGTGTCTCCATGAATTGATTAATGACACCAACAACAAAAGAGATATCAAGTTGGGTAACAGTTAGAAATATAAGTTTGCCGACTAATCTCCGATATTGGTGTTTATATTCAAACTCATTGTCATCAGATGCTCCAGTTTGATATGAGAATCCATAAGGGTATCGATATGCTTACAACCTAACATTGTTGCTTACTCAAAAGATCAAGAACATACTTCCATTGGGACAAACTGAGCCCTTTCTTACTTCGAATAACCTAAATACCAAGGAAATAGCTAAGAGTGCCCAAGTCTTTCATTTGGAAGTGCTGTTGTAAATAAATCTTTACCTATGCAATCCCAAACAAGTCATTACCAAAAACAATGATATCATCAACATAAACAACCAACACAATAACCTTAGAGTCTTGACTTCGAACAATACGGAGTGGTCTGAGTAACACTATGAAAATCCATATGTAGAAACAACTTTACTAAATTTATTAAACCACGCTCTTGGGGACTGTTTCAGCCCATAAATAGCTTTGTGTAGTCTATAAACCTTCTGTGCATTATCCCCCTGAGCAACATACCCAGGAGGTTGGTCCGTATAAACCTTTTCTTGCAAATCACCATACAAAAAGGCATTCTTGCCAATCAAGATTACAGCCAAAGATAGCAGTACGTGCACATAATTTAACCAAGCAACTGGAGAGAACGTCTCAAATTAGTCAACCTTGTAGGTCTTAGTGTAGCCCCTAGCAACCAGCCTAGCTTTCAACCGCTCTATTGATCCATTAGGGTTATACTTAATAGTATACACCCAACGAGTCTGTACAAGGTCCTTATCGGGAGGTAGGTCTACCAAAGTCCAAGTCTTACGAGATGGCAAAGCATGAGAAATAGGCATTTCTGTAATTGGTAAGAACGGAGGGGGGAGGTGATGGAGAGGGAAAATTGCCAAAAAGAATCAGGAAGATGAGAAATAGAAACATAGTTAGCAATTGGATAGGTAACCAAAGATTTCTGAGTGCAGGTACGAGTACCTTTCCGAAAAGCAATAGGTAGATCAATTGTAGAAGAAGGACCTCCAGGCAAAGGTTCCAATGGGGAGAGCTGATGCATGCCAGGAGTTGGCGGTGGTTGCTTAGGGCGTTGCTTGTATGTAAGGGAACCCCTGTGGGATTGGGGTTAGAAACCTCAAGATGAATGATTTGAGGAATAGGTGTTGAACTAGGAGAGATAGGACTCAAATCAGAAGTAGAAGGTACCAAATTGAGGAGTATTCTCAAAAAAAAGTGACATCAATGCAGACAAAGTGTTGACGAGTAAAGAGATCAAAACACCGGTAGCCTTTTGGGTGCGGGAGTAAACCAAGAAAGATACACTTGGTAGCCCGAGGAGACAATATATTGAGTCTAGGTCGAAGATTATGGACAAAACATTGACAACAAAAAAGATGCGAGGTAAATTAAACAGGGGACCAGTAGGAAAACAACGGAAAACGAGATTTGATTATGAAAAACAGAAGATGACATCTTGTTAATCAAATAACAAGCGGTTAAAATGGCATCACCCCAATAAATCTTGGGAATATTCATATGGAACATGAGAGATCTAGCGATTTCTAATAGATGTCGGTTTTCCCTTTCTGCAACACCATTAATTGAGGTGTATAGGAACAACTAGTTTGGTGAATAATACCATTGTTAGAATAAAAATACAAAACCTCACGTTGAGTAATCTCGAGCATTGTTAGTAGGCAAACTTTTCGAGTAAACACCAAATTGAACTTTTATTTCATTATAAAATTGTTTGAAGATAGACACATTCAGAGCGATCTTTTAAAATATACAACCGTGTCATGCAAGATTGATCATCAATAAAAGAGACTAAATAATAAAAATGGGACTGACACTTGACCCTACATGGGCCCCAAACATCAGAATGAACCAAAGGAAATAAAGATTGAATCCTAGACTCTGTGATGGAAAAAATGTATGGTGATGCTTGCCAGGCTCACAAGCTTCACACTCGGACAGGAAATAGACCTGCAACTAGGGATTATAATGCTGTAGCTTGTAAAGAGAAAGGTGCCCCAGTCAATAGTGTCAATGTAAAGGGGAAACACCAGTTGAGGTAGCAGACATCACTGAAGAGGAGGAAGCAACGCCAATGTAGTATAGGCAATCCCTCTCATGCCCTCCTCCAATTGTCATCTTTGTCTTGAGATTCTAAAAATTACAATGAGAATGATAAACTGTAATGGAGCAGTTAAGATGTTTTGTCAATTGACTAATAGATAAGAGATTAAGAGGCAATTTGGGAACATGAAGTACAATAGATAGTGAAAGCAAAGAAGACAAAAGAACAACACCATAACTAGTAACATTAGTAAATGATCCATCGGCAAGGATAAGTTATGATGGAGAATCAGACTGCTAAAATGAAGAGAACAAATTTGGGTTACCAGTCTTATGTGAGGACACGCCTGAGTCTATGACCCAGGGAGTGGAGGATGAGGAAGCGAGACATGTAGGTATACCTGAATGAGCTAATGTAGCCGCGGATATGAAAGAGGATGTCTCAAGTTGCTGAACTCGTTTGAGTAGTCAATTGATCATATTAGTTTGAGATGAGATGCCACCCCCAGCTGAAGAACTTTGATTAGTGTCATTAGGGGCCACCACACTTGTATTCCCAAGATACAATAGCATTGGCAAATTGCTGTTGTTGTTGTGCCCACTGGGGCTTTCCATGTTTCATTCAACATTTGTCAATAGTGTGATTAGGGCGACCACAATGACTACACCTGCGAACAACACGATCAAAAGAGGTTTGACCGCCACGACTATGACCTCCCCTGATCCACGACCTCTACCAGAAAAACCATTACCACGACCACGACCTCCACTATTAGCAACAAAGGCAGAATTTTCTTTAGAGGAGGTAGTGGAATCAAGTTTAGACAGACGGTGACACAGAGTAAGGTAACATTTTTAGATTGCCAATCCTTTTAATCAGCAGCAGTGGGAGCAGGTGGAGTCATAGTCAGATAATCCATCTTCCGTTTGGTTGTGATATAGACTTTCACAGTCTGTGCCCAGAGAAGATAATTGGATGCACCGTTTAACTTGATAGAAGTTATTTGGACATTGACTTTGTCCACAGTAGGCTTGGATTCAGCCATAATAATCTGCAAATTGATATGAGTACCAAAAAAAAAAAACACAGCAAACACTTTCAAATCGTTACCTGCCAATAATCTTCCAAAGAGGATCGATCAATGCCGTAAAAAAGACTGGAATCAGATATAAGAAAAACTTGAAACTGATTCTGCCAATAACTATAAAAAAAACACAAGTACCACAGGTCTATTGGGAGATTTTCATTTGCAGAAACTCAGGCAGAGAACAGCAGCAAAACCCAGGTCGAAGGACCAATATAGAAGTGTCTTCAATACCCCAAAACTTCAGTCAAATCCCCGGAAAGATCTGAATTAATAGCAAGAACAGAATCTGCCAGAAATTTCAGAGATAAAACTCGCAGCCAATAGGAGAACAGAAATTACTTCGCTTCAGATACTTGGATCAATAGCACACATAGGTTGAAGGACCTATCTAAAGTAACCTTCAATGCCCCAGATTGTTGGGCTGATCTGTTGGGCAGATTAAAACTAATTGCACCATCAAAATCTGCCAAAAAGCTTCAAAAAACAGGGTACCACATGTATCAATTATAGCAGTCAATCAGTAGTTGATGTAGTAAATCTTCATAGCAGTAGGAAATCCAAATTCTTCATTGTATTTCAGCTAGGGTTTTAGAAAGAAAACATACAGCATTGGTTGCTGTAGACCACAAAGGAGAAGACCAAGGACTCTCAAAATAGAAGAGATATGACAATCACTGGATCTTAATGCTCCAATACCATGGGACAATATGAAGGCATTAAGGACCAGCAGAAACAAAGAAGGGGGAAGAAGAAAAGGAGGAGAAGGGGGAAGAAGAATGCTGCCCACGGTTTGAGGTGTGAACAGTCTACTCAAACTGTGGGGGTGTTGGGTATGTGTGTGTATATATATGTATATAATTAAACCTTAATAAGTCCACCGAATTTAGTAAAGTGGTACATCTAAACCCCAAAATACCCCTCACAACTTAATTCATAACCAAGACTTACAAAACACACCGAGACTACAACTTAACAGGCTGCAGCAGATCGTTGAGGGATTCTTTGTTGATGATTAGATGGCCCCAAAGCCCCTCGTCAGGTGGACCTTGGAGAGACTTGCACCTGATAAGCAAAGCTCGATCCATCTGTGGACAATGGAATCTTCAATTTTCTTGGAGTGTGTGCTCTGCTAACTCTTTACCTGAAGAATTAGCTGGGGGGGTTAGTAGACATACATTCTGTTTGGGTTGTTAGTCCCCTTTGAGAGAGATGGCTTTGGCTGCCTGTTGGTGCCTTGTTGGTGGTGTACTCAATGATTGTAGTGCATATGTTTTTTTGGTGATTACTTATCCAAAAGAAAGAGGGGGTGGGGAGACTATAGTAGGAATGTAGAAAAACATATCTAGAAAGGTCTAGCAGTCTATTCCTTGATACACTCATGCTTCCGTGGAAAGGTCGCATCCTTAAATTTGCCGCAAAACAAATCCCTAACACACTGAGTTGTGCTTCATATAAAAGAAAACCAGTGAAAGCTAAGACAAGCATTATACCTAAAGTGAAACTTTAAAATTGGAGCGCACCTGTGTTCCACACGAATGGACAGTAGACACTGAATCCAGCACTGAGATCACACAAACTTGGGGTGGAAAATAATGAGCGATCTTTTTTGCTAGATTTTGAGTGCACTGTGATTTGGGACTTCCATTGCCCTACATTCATGGATTTTTATTCAGACTGGGAGATGGCACTTGCATGCTTGTGTTCTGCGAAGCATGTGTGGGATCCAGCCCATTCGTGGGTTCACTGTTGTAGTATAGTAAGCATTGTTATTCAGACTGTCGTAGTAACGTTTTCTATTCTTTGCCTTGGTTAGCATGCCAAATTAGTTAACCATGTGAATGCTGTGTTCTGTTCTCTAGCCTAATTGTACCCTCCCTGCAGGAATGGATTTCCATGAGTTACTGGACATCCCGCAAGGAGACCGCAGGAAGTACCATGATGATGTTACTGTCATGGTGATATCACTTGAAGGAAGAATATGGAAGTCATCTGGAAAATATTTGTGAGGGGTCCAATACTGTGAGTCCACTTCAGCATCTCTTTTGGAAATGAGCTAATTCAGCATACAATGGATTTGCCATCCAATTTGGCTGGCTCCATTAACAGATCCATTTTTCATGGGTCCCATGCAAATTCACTGATCTTGCAATTGCTGGGATGAGCACCAGGTATGGGAAAGAACCCTGTATGATTGGCCGGGGCTGATGCTAAATATGCATGACGGCTGCTTCTTTTCCCAAACAGTTGCCATGGTTGGGTTCAGGAGGAACTCTGGGAGAGCTTGTAAGTCATTTAGCTTGGGAAGAGCTTTTGGGTACAGGGTTGGTTTTTCCATCTTAGGATTTTTCTTTTGCAGGGAAAGAAAAGAGGGGGGGGGGGTCTTTGGATACATTTGTGCCTTTTGTTTTTCTTTTCCTATCCTTTATTTTATCAGGAGGAAATATGTTATCAAAAGGGAGAGGGAAAAAAAGGGGGGGGGGGGGAAGGGGTTGTATTTTCTTACCAATCGTGAACATTCCTTGTCAAAAATGAGCATTTGTAATTTTGTAGGTGGTATTCAGCCACAGGTATAAAAATTAAATTTTCAAGACCCCTATTCTTCTGCTAAGGATAAGAAAGTGCAGTATATTTTCGACCTGTTTTTCTAGGGTTCAGGCTGGATCAGAATCGGAATCGACCATCCTATTCCGCTTCCTTTCCAAACCTTGATAGGGATTCAGAATAAAATTCAGAACCAAACTTGTATATTTTCATTAAAAAAATTGCAATTTACTGAAAGGAGATATTAAAAGTTAGTTTAAAAACAAATAGTAGACAGGCACTGAAGCAAAACAGTGCTACTGTTTGATTGCAGACGTTCCATGTAAGGCGCTAAAAAGGTAAAGATGGAACCCTGGACTTAAACCATGATATTAAATCCTCCCGAGTTGCCACAAAACAACTGCTTTCTCGTCACTTTTCCTGAACGGTGCTGCCGGTTTCTTCCAAGTGGGAAGCAAATTCACTTGCTAGTCCGTGAGCGAACTTATGAGTTACGGGCAAATTCTCTTGATGCTCCACCAGTTTCGACACAGGCCCAATCCACTTGACTGACAAGGATACAAGGTTCAACGATCACACTTTGCAGTCTTGTTATGCAGACCAGGGCAACCCATTAAGGGTCCCTATTCCCTAATGTTAGCACCTCATGTGCACTTTCATAGAGATTCTGGCTGTGATAGATACCGATCAAGCAGTTGTAAATGAAAGGTCTCCTAGTTTCAACAACTGCTTCATTGCGTATTCCTCTGAGCTCCTCTTTGATCTTATCAAAGTTAGCTACCTCTTGTCCAAGCAGTCTAACAAAAGCAACCAGCTTAGGATTGGCCTTTTCCAAGCAAGCAAGCAAGGGACCTTGTTCACCTCCTCACCTTCCTCACAGATGGACAGAACATGCAGCAAGCACCCACAGAGCCGATCATCAGGCTCATTCCTCTCTCAATCGCCACCAAGAACACCCCCTCCAGATCATCAATCTTCTTACCCCAAGCGCTGGATCAAACAAGTGCAACCCATCACATTGAGCTCAACACCTGACTCCAACATTTCTTCAAACAACGCTATTGCCCTCTCAACCTTTCCACCACTGGCATATATGTTAAGCATTGTAGTGTAGCTCCAACTATCTGGGCGACACTCTACCAATTGCTTCATGTCTTCAAAGATCTTCTCAGCTTCCTCTTCTAACCCAAGATCAGCACACATGCTCAACAATGTCTTATATTGTATGACATCAATAGGCCACCTGTTTGATCTCATCCTCTCCCAGAGCTCTAAGGCATCACTACTCCATCTTGCTCAGAACAGTTAAGACCTTCTCGTTAGGGGTCATACCAGCTGTAATCATCTCTTCAAAGAGGCTTTTAGCCAAACCAGAGAAAGCAACTGGGTCAGGCTTCCATCCACCAGCCCTCCCTTTCTCATACAATGTCAACATCTCCTCCACCTACACTGGCGTAGCCTTAAACATCTAATACAGGACGGCAGAAAATCAAGAGCCGCCATTGCTGTGTTCACGTAGAAGAAGGAAAAAAAAAATTTGGGTAAGATCCACCGAAGTGGGAAGCCTTAACCGGGTGTGGTAACAAGGAAGTCCGAAGACCGTTCCCGTCCCTGTCAGGGGAGATGCCAACCGTCTCTCCTTTCAACGAACACATAACTTACCTTGACAGGGTAATATATAAACAAGTTTTGTTTCTCTTAAACACTCGATGTGGGACTATATATTTGGGATTTACCTGGGGTTTTGAGCCTTTGGGTACTGTTTGGTTGTGAGTTTTATTTGATAGGTTTGTCACACTTAAACAGGTATGGTTCTCTAAGAGGAAAACTACAATTGTTTTAGAATTAATGCATATAGGATGGTTTTGCTTTTGCACATAAGAAAACCCTAATAGGTAAGGGTTTTTTTTCTTCCAAATCCGTGATCACTTGGTTACAATGGAGCAACCTTACCGTCACTAATGCCCGCTTTCATATTGGAAAAACTTGTATGTCATAGTAAAAAACATAAAAAAATAAAGTTACAAATTATTTGAAACCTTGAGGAGTGTCAATAAGAAAATCTCATGTAGTATTGGAATTAGTTTGTCATACTTTGTGGCCATATGTTTTCATTTGAACTATGGATAGGATCCCCACCAATGTACAGTAAACTAACGGGTGGGCCGGGGTGGCACCAATAGATTCTCAAGATGAGATATTATACAATAGGGATAAAGGTCATTTCAAAGGGGAGAAGGAAGCGAGAGAGACATAGTGAGTGCTAGCTTACGATACACCAACAGTGTGCCCAACTTTTTCCATCAAATGCCTGCGGTGATTGCATTCGGTTGCTTCGGAAAGTATATCTTCTATGCATTCCATAGTGTTAAAGAGATACATAAACACGGATTTTGACTATTCATTTACACCCCTACACATATTGTCCCTCATGGATCATAGCTCTGGCCCCATTCTGATAGATGGGTTCATATGGGAAAAAGGAAAATCAAGCCGAACTTGTAAATCTAGCTCAAGGTTGGGCTATGGCCCCAAGTGTTATCACTTCTTAGTTAAATCAGTCAAAAACATAAAAATTCCGTTGCCGGGAATCGAACCCGGGTCTCCTGGGTGAAAGCCAGATATCCTAACCGCTGGACGACAACGGATTTGATGTTCAGATTCTGTGTAGAATTAATTTAAATAAATAAACAAAAATAAAATGGTGACCTTCGATATCCAAACAATTGGTAAAAAAGGAAAATGGAAGTCCAAACACTTGGTAAAAAAGAAGTTGCTGTTCCCTAATTATGTTCTTGTTTTCTAAGTCCTGAATCAGTTCCTTTACATGGGAAAGATTTTTCAAAATCTTCCAATTGCATTCCTTGGTTTTCTTCCAACTTTTTTTGTAGAATGAGAAAACTTTGTTGGGGACAAATGTGCAACCATGAGGAAGAATCCAAACAAATGATCACATGCAACACAAAAAAATTACCTCAGTTCAACAAGATTGCATACATCCATCCGAGAGAACTAGAGATTTTCCACAATTTCTTGAAAACTCTCTACACAACTTTTCACCTCATAAAGTGTTCCCCTTTGCTTGTGACTAGGTTTCTACACAGAGATAATATATATGGAAGCCCTAAACCTATTCTCCACACAATTACAATTCCCCCCCCCAACAATCTCCAGATTGACTTGGATTTTGCAAGCGACCCTGAAGAAACCCGATATTGATGTCAAATCTCCAAAATTCCACCATTGTCTCCGCCTATCTGCCATACTCAAACCAGAATGGTCCACACCCCCACCCAGGATGTCCTTGTCTGTCCACCGTAATCAAACCAGCATGGCCCCCACCTAGGGGTGTAAATGAATAGCCGAAATCCGTTTCTGTATCCGTTTAGTACTATTCGAATCCGTTTGAAAGCTAAACGGATGCGGATACGGATAGGCTATAGCTATCCGAAAAGATATATTTACATGTAAACGGATAAAATATCCGATCCGTATCTGTGTCCGTATCCGTTTAGCACTATCCGAATCTGTCCAATAGTTATGCAGATGCGGATATTGCACTATTTGAGCCGAATCTGATCCGTTTACAGCCCTACCCCCACCCCCACCCAGGGTGTCTCATACAACTCATTGGTGACGCACAATGTAATGTGGCTCCACCTCTCCTACCAGTATAGCCCACACCAAGAGATCACCGCCACTCACTAAATCTGAAGCGAAAGACACTCGTTTCTTTCCAGACTTGCACTTTTTTATCGCTTGAACCACCTGCAATCTCTGTCCTCCACCTGTACCTCTAGCCTGAGTTCCAACATGAACTCCACCTATTTCAACACTCCTTGCAAGTTTATACAGATTCCCAATCATCCGTCCCTGCATCACAATCATGACCGCTATTGAAAGCCTGAGAACTCTACCTTCAGATGAGCATCTGACCCCTGATCATTAATTTCCATCTTTCCAGAGGGTGTGAGACATTATACGCACCCCTGTGTTTGGGCGCGGGCACAACGTGCGCTACATGACCGGATGGCTTTCTTTCTCCCAAAATTATAGTAGTTTTAAGCACCTTTACATAAGAAAAAACAGATGCATACTTTAACAGTTACATAGGTGACTCAAGCCCAACAAGGCTGGTAAGTTGAAGATTACTTCACTAAACATGAAAGCTCCTAAAATTGCATTCTAAAAGCACCCAAACGTGTTTAAACCGTGTAACACGAAATCCAAGATCCATAAAGAAGAATTGAATTATTTTTGTTACCTCCTTTTCAAACCCATAACAAGCCCATATGCAAAGCTGAAGATTTGCAGTAAACAAGTTCCCAAAATGCATTCTAAAACAGCACCGATACGCGTTAAAACCGCGTTTAACACGTAATCCAAGCACCATAAAGGAGAACTTAATTATTTAAGTATCTCCTTTTCAATCCCATATTAATTATCCAAAAAAGAGTCCATTTTAGTTACTATTTTAGTCTATCGATGTCAATCCACCAACCCATATACACACATATACCAAAAATTATCTTCTTCAATTTCCTATGGTTCGGTAGTGCGATGGTGTTACTGTGGATGTCTGACACGTGATAGTTCGGACATTTAACGATTTGAACTCATTAACTGTGTTAAACTCGGATCGTTGAATATCCGAACTGCCACATGTCAAACATCCACACTAGTACTACCGCACTGCCAAGCTATAGGGAATTTGAAAGGATAACCACATATACAATGTTACCAAAACAGTCTTGAAAACTCACTCTACTTCGTGTTTCATAACCCATGGATTGACTGACCTCAATGCCATTCATCTTTTAAGTCTTTGAGAAATCATTGGAGGAGACATACTTTGATTAATTATTGAAGGTGGCTAAGGTCCCTTTTGCCTTTTTTTTATTTTGTTAATTTTTTAAAGAGCATTGGGAGGAACTGCCTTTGCCAGCTCACATAGAAAACTCCAAATCTTCAAAACAGTTTTCCCATCAATCACCCTCAAGTGTACACGTGTGGAAAAGCAACTCAAGACTCTACCGCACCTCTATCATTTGATGAGTCCATTGTAATTGGAAACCAAGGCAACAAAGAAGTAGTGTACAATGCACTAACACCATGAGATTAGAATGGATGATGTGGAGACAAGCGATTGTAACCCTATTTTTTATTGATAGTGAAATAGATCTTTTCTCAAAATAGATATTGACAATTTTGCCGAACCAAATAAATCTTTATGTTTGCATTGTGTGACAATTTGTGTTTTAGAATAGGGTGTACAATTAATCCTTGATCATATCGCAATGACAATGGGGTTGCATTATTGGATGTAAGGATGTCAATTGGGCGGTTCGGTTCGAAAACTGGGTATAGACTAGTTTTGTGTAGGGATTAGGTAGGTTTTTTAGGATTTGGGGGTCAGTTTCAGTGTTTGGTTCAATCCAATCGGTTGGGCCAATTGGTGGTCCATCGATTTAGTCCGAACCAAGCCAAAACAAAATGGTGCTCTAACCTATAAACCAAAACCAAATCGATAAGGCCTTTGTTTGATTTGGATCGGGCTCGATTAGGTCGGGTCAGGATGGTTTGACTGGTTCAATTTAGGTTTCGACACCCTTAATTGAATGTATTAGATGATCAAACAAATACCTATTGCACAAGACTCCTATCATTATAGGGTTTGAGGAAAATCATAATATATGCAATCTTACCCCGTTTCACGGAGAGACTATTTCTGATGAGAAAAGTATAAAAATTATTTCAAATTATTTAAAATAGAGGGTCTAGTCATTTAGGTCCGTTGGTTTGTAGGTGATGAATCATAGCATCGACAAAAGGGCCGAAAGGAGAAGTCCAACAGCGACAAGAGATAAGGAATGGTTTGTCAATCCAATATAATTTCCCCCACAAGAACACCTATAAGCCCTACAAAGTTTCCCACATTTCTTATTCAAAATAGACCCATCTTTTCTTTTCAAGTCTTCTCCTCAACCTCATTTCATACCCTATCTTAAGCAATTAAAACGAAGTACTAAAGTAACTTTTTTTTTTCTTTTGTTAAGTCACCTTTACATCCTTTAACAGTTCCCATTTCCCCCAAAAAAAAAAAAAAAAAAAAAAAAAAAAAAAATTCCTTTTTCATTTTATTAACTGGAAGTTGTTATTTTTTATATATTTATTTCTAAAATTTAATTCAGTAATTTTAGTGTTCTTGTTAGGGATTTTGCAATGGGTTTATTCCAATCAACATCTAAGTTTAGACAACATATGAGTCTTTGTTTGTTTTGACATAAATGTGTGAATGTGAGAAAAAGGAATGTAATATAAATTATGTGGAAGTAGAAAATTTCCTTCATTTATTTTACTTTATTGGTATTTTATGTGTTCAAACATCCATGATTTCTACAACCATCTTTTGAATTGCCCATTATTCATGTTTGATCTTCATTTTTTTGTCATTATTACCTTCTTTTACTTAGTAAAATCAATGAAATTTACCCCTTATTACAAGATCCTCAAATTTGTTGAGGACAATTGCAATCCTAGATGAGTAGGGAAAGTTGAATGAGCCAGTTCAGCTTTAGGCTGCAGTTAGCTTGGATGAGAGCATTTGATTATGTATGCCAGAGATTATTTATTAGATCGAGTTTTCCTTCAGCCACGATGAATGAAAATCCATTCACTACGGCAGGTTCAGATTCATGCGGGGGTATTGGGAGGGTGTTTTGAAAAATATACTCAAACCCTAGGGGGGTTTGAACCTTATAGGATGATGCAGTGAACATTCCAACCTGGTGAAGGAAAACTCTCTTTATTTACTTTTGATAGGTAAATCTAGGGGTGTCAAAACTTAGCCCGAACCAATGAAACTAAACCGAACTGACTGAAACCAAATGAGCTTATCGGATCATGTTTTCGAATTGGGTTTTTGTAACACCGAAACCAAACTGGACTGCAGCGAAACCGAACTGAACTTAAAAACTGGACCGAAATCGATATAACCCCATAAGAAACCGATATCAGCCCGAAATTTTCATGTAGCTTGGCAATGAAATTTTGAGTCATAGGTACAGGACCCTTTACATGTTAGACCTATTTGTCATGCAATTTACAAAAAACAGACATTTTTTTCATACTTGTGAATTTACATGGCAAATTGAAATTAACCCGAAACCAAACTGATAGTAAATCGATAAGAGAAATTGATATAGAACCGAAACCGAATTGAAACCAGTGCATCTTTATTGGATCATGTTTTGAACTCACTCATTCTCATATCGAAACCGATGAAACCAAACCTAACCCGATCCAAACCGACCAATTGACAGTCCTAAGTAGATCCAAGGATAATTGAACTCATGAATCATGACCTCTTAATTGTGACTAGTGGGTGAATTCCATAATCAAAATTGCATTAGTTAATGAGTGGAATCACTAGTCTTTACAACCTAAACAATCCCCCACTCTCAAAAGCTAATAAAGACAAAATATTCTTAATCCCCAAATTAGCACCAACAAGAAAAAGAAAATTGGAACAAAAAATGTCAACACGAAAATCTTAGCTCTAATGAAAAAATTGGTTACTAAATAATTACTGAACAGTTAAGATCTTTGACTAAAAGGACACTCTGGTCATCCAAAACAGGTTCAAAATCCTAAGCATTCCAATTTGCTCTTTTTGCCTTGAACAAATAAAGGATGTCTTTTGAATGTTTCTTGAAACACACCATGTGGGCCCCATAAGTTAATGCCCAATGGCAATATGTAATTATTAACTAACTAAAAAGTATTTTTGTCCTACTCATGATGAGGTGGGGAAAAGCTTAGAGTGGAAGGAGATGAACTAAGTGGAGTATTAAGACATTCCCCATTAATATTAATGGTTTAATTAACAAATTGGCGGGAAGTGGGGACATAGTGTGAACTGGTTTTGGGTTTGAAGGCCACTCCTGTGGAATTTTGGGTTCACTCAAGACAAGCAATCTCAACCTTTCGGTGTTGTTTTGGAATGCCGCGTACCTGTGCACCTCTATTTATAACTGTCACAACTTCCTCTGCCCTACTCTACTCTACCCAGTATCTCCTTCTTCAATCTCTAAACAAAGGGGGTAACTCTTCCAAGAGCTATCATAAAGCTTCTTCCATTCAAAATTTCAAATTTCATGAGATTTTGTTTGGTTTTTGGCTTTTGGGTATTACAAAAAGCTGCAATATTAGAAGTTATAATTGGGTTTTTGGGAGTGTTCTTCTCAGGTACTCAGCTTCATAACTTCAAAGTAACTATTGTTTTCAAAAATTCTAAAAGATTTGGCTTCTGGGTCTTCTAAAGTTGGTAGCTTGGGTGGGGAGATTCTGTTACTAAGAACAAACTTGAATTCAGAGAGAATGATTCTATTGTACAAGGGATGCATCCCATGGAAGTTCTATTCGGTTCTTGAGGAGAAATTCTGTGTGTGTGTTGATAAAAGCTATTATTTTTGGATCTTCCAAATTTTCAATAGGTACAGCACTGGCACTTATCTGCAAATCTCAAAATTATAGTTCTTCTAGCTGCTGCTACCTTGTTTCTACTGTTTTTGGAGATTTTTGAATAACTTGGGGAGTTGACAATGGGAGGAGCATCACTTCCCCCTGGTTTTCGGTTCCACCCGACAGATGAGGAGTTAGTGGGGTATTACTTAAAGAGGAAGATTGAAGGGCTGGAGTTTGAGCTCGAAGTTATTCCAGAGATCGATCTCTATAAATTTGATCCGTGGGAGTTACCAGGTACCCTTTAATACTGTTTAATAGTTCAGAAAGTAAATAATTGTATATGGTTCTTTACAGTTTGCTTTTTGGCTACTTGGTGTTAGTTTCTGTTAAAAAGATATAGGCATTTGATTCTCCCATACTAGAATTTCTGTTCAATAACAGACGAGAGATTGGGACAACAATTCTCCTCTAATATTTTGATAGAAAATGTACACAAGAATGAGTCTGTATATGCTGAATTCCTCTGGGATCATAAAAAATATATTAACTAGGAACATATTTGCAGGCTACTAGAAGCTTTAAAGTTTGATTCACTGAATTTCTGAAATCTGACTAGCCTGAGTACTACTCTTTATTTAGAGCCAGCATAGACCCTCCACAAGATTCTGCACTATTTATATACACAAGTTTTCATGACATTGGTCTGGCAAGTATGTTACTGACTTATATCATTCTGCTGCTATAATCAGTAAGGGATCAAATCTGTTGGGATTTCTTTAGGTGTGTTAGAAAAGGTTCTTGTTGTGGCTTTTGTTCTACTCTTACAACTTCCAGCACTCGAAGAATAATTTTTGTGGGGCATCTCACCTTTTCTTTTAAAAACAGGCTCAATTGGGTTTCTTTTCCTTTTCCAAGAAAAGATTAATTCCAGAGAAAGGGGGAAAGAAATTAGAACACAGCTTTCTTTTTTTGCTTTTGGTTAATTATTGGGAAGCTAATGAAACCTGCATTGTTTATGTTGTGAATTGCAGACAAATCATTCCTCCCAAAACGGGATATGGAATGGTTCTTCTTCTGTCCCAGGGATCGTAAATATCCAAATGGTTCACGTACAAATAGAGCCACTGGAGCTGGCTATTGGAAAGCCACTGGGAAAGACCGGAAAATAGTATGTCAGTCTGATGTGTCTGGGTTTCGCAAGACGCTGGTGTTCTATTGTGGACGAGCACCATTAGGAGATCGGACGCACTGGGTGATGCATGAGTATCGTCTTTGTGATGATCTTTCTCAAGGATCATCTAGTTTTCAGGTACATTTGACTATCTCATATGTGGAATAACTCAAGTGCTCAACTTTAAGTTTGAGCTGTGACAGTATTTGTCTATTGAAATTCTCTCCAGGGAGCTTTTGCTTTGTGTCGTGTAGTTAAGAGGAATGATCATGGACAGAAGACGGGAGATCAACATGGAGGACCCAAAGCCAAGAGAGCAGGGGTCACTTCTACCAGAGGGAAATCGATGACATTGGAAGTCTCAACTGAGCTCTTAAGCAGCCCCAAAGAAAGTTCATCTCAAGATGCTAACCTACACAAGAGGAACAACTATTCAAGCCCTGTCACTTCCCCATCTGAAATTACAAGAGTGTCAGAGTTTGAGCAGCCATCAAACAAGACTGATGAAGGAGGCCTCTGGGTCTCACCTAATCTAATTCTGGACTCTTCAAAGGTACAATATTTACAGAAATTAACACTAGACTTCAAAATCTAAGTGAGATAGATTTGGGTTAATGTAGCACATGATTTTTATCTTTAAGATAGTTTGGGTCTTGAAATAGTTTTCTTAAACTTTTTGACAACTTGTCACAGGATTACCCACAGGCACAGGGTCAAGATGTTGGATCTGAATGTTTTCACCACCAAGAGTTTCCAAACTTGAAAACTTCATGGGCATATTCTGATTCTGCGGAAATCTCTCCCACTTCATCCTACTCTAACTTCATGGTAGAATTTGATCTAGCAGATGATCTTAGTCGAATAAGCTATATGTCACCTTACTCAGGACCCATAAACTGCCTGAGCTCTTATGAAGATGAGGATAGACCATATCAAAGCTTCAATCCAACTGATTCACTAAGAAACCAAGACCAGTTCATCAATGGTGTGATGCTATATACAACATTTTCTAATGGGCCTATCTTATAAAGATCATTGTTTCTCATTAGTGCTTTAAATGCAGGGTTTGAAGGTTGGAACCCCCCTCCAATTTGCAGACAAAGCAGTGGAGATGGGAGTCTGGGAGAGCTAAGCGGCCTATGGTTGCAAGAAGACAACTTGGTGATTTTGATGTGAGGTAGCCCTGAGTATGGTTTGGCATAGATCATCCTAGTACCTTATTATGTAATTTACTACTGTAGTTGATCAACAGAAGCGGGATTTCTGAGACAACGCCTTTTAATGATTATTCCCTGTTAGTATCCTAAGTAGAAAGTAGGCGCCAATCACTTTTAACGATTGCACCTGGAGTACAAAGTGTGAACATTTTGTTATCTATGCTCTTATGTAATAATGAATTTGGTTTCATCATCAGCTGTCCTATGTAGTATATAGTGCAAAAGTCTGGAATCTCATATTGACCTTTTCCCTCCTATGAATCTCATTGGTAGGACTGACCAAGTATGAACAATTGGAGAAGTGAGATCTGATAAACTGATTTAGTGGAAGCAATGCTTAACTCTAGGCATGCAATAATGAGCTAATAAGGCCACCTAACATTATTGAACTGTCCTTAGAGGAAAATAAACATAACCTATACACCAAAATATCAATTAACAACAACAACAACAACTCAACCTTATCCCAACTAAATGGGATTGGCTACATTGATCCTTTCAAAACAAGTAGGGAAAACTGAGGTGCTCATGAAGGAAAATGAAAGTAAGAGGAATGAAGAATAAAAATGAAGAAAATAGATAAGAGAAGAGAGAAATTGAAAATGAAAGTAAGAGGAAAGAGCATAGCCCATAAAACCAGGAAAATCTTAGCTACATGGTGTTGACAACGTGGATCCTTGCCCTCCAATAGGCTCTATCTGAGGTCATACTTGGTACAAGACCTAAACTATGCATTTCATTCTTCACAACCTCTCCTATGGTCATTTTAGACCTGCCCCTAGCTCTTTTACCTCCTTCAATTGGTATCAGATCACTTCTCCTTACTGTTTCATCCCCAGGCCTCTGTTGGATATGGCCATACCACCTCAGACGACATTCTCGGAGCTTGTTGCTGATCGGGGCAACTCCCACATCAGCTCTAATAAGATAAAAGACCATAGAGTATCTCTGGCACCGGTAGTTCCATTGACTGACCCGACAGTTGGTAACAGGTAGAATTGTACTCTCTGAAAGGCAAGAGCTTGGAAAATAAATCTTTGTTTGTGAGGGTACTGTATCAATGTTTGATCTCTTACGTGGTTCATATTCACCTGGTTTGATTGACTAGGTTTACTCAAGTAACTCAGCGTTCAGTTTATGCCTGTATGTTTTATATAGTTTGGGATATTAAAATAAAAATAACATCATTTTTTAGTAGCAATATTTTAATATCAATTGCTAATAATATGCAGTTTCCAAATAAATAAAGAGTTAAATGTGTAATGCTGGACATGGGAAATAGATTAAATCTTCATGCTGGATTAGCCTCATCCTGAATAAAGCAATTAATCATTAAATTCTTGTCCACACAGAGTTCAAATGTTTGTCATTTATGTGAATCTATAATACTTTCTTGAAACTGAAAACATTGAAAATTTCTTTAATTATCTAATTAGCCTAGGCCCCAAATCCCTCCCCTATCATAGTTCTTAAAATTTGTACTTTATCTGACTAGTCTGAATGCAATGGGTCCCACAAGCTCAATGTGAAATTTATATTAACTTCAAATGAAGAGTATTAGCCGTCGGTTGAGCACACAGAAAGGCATAGGCAAGAACTTCAATTTGCCTTCAAATATTCAAGTAAGAGGAATAAGCAAAGTGGAGCCCCCTTGATGTCATCAGAAAGGTGATGGGCCTAGAAATCAAAGAGCAAGAAGCATATATCCTTCTCTGTTGAAGCTTCTTGGAAAAAGAAGGTTTGTCCTCTGCCTAATCACTTTCATAAGAATCTTTTTAAAGAAGCTTCACTAATGGATCCTTGAGCATTTTCTTTAAGTTCTTCCTTACCCAAAAAGTGACACTTTGAATGGTCTAAATATATTCTCCCTCAACCCTACTCATAGCACCTACAATGCTCAAATTCCAAACAAATGTGCAACCGCCCTCAGCCACCCCCCCTAAAAAAATAAATAAATAAAGAGAGGGTTCATAAAGTGGATATGGATAAGAGATCTTTTTTGTTTTAACTAATTGTCTTTGTTAGTGCTTGGTTTTATGTTTTAACATTCTCTCTAAAAGTGTGATGCATAAAACCATCCGACTAAAAGATCTTTATCCTTGTCAAGAATACAAATAAGACAAATTATCTAGATCCCTTTTCTTCGAAATAGGAACACAGGAATTATTGAAACAATTGTTTGGTTGAAAAAGTTAGTATTTGTGATAATACATTACTTTACTTTTACTGGTCTTGGCAAAAAATTCACAAATTTTATAAACCAATCTCACATCATATGTAATTGGTTCACTAAATCTGACTAGATATAGTAAACCACCCCCAATAATAATAAAAAGCAAAAAAAAACAAGTGATGGATTTCATTCAGAGATATGTAAAATACATATTTAATCCATATACGGAGACAATATTGTGGTTGCTAGGGTCAGAAACAGGAAAGCTAATATATTAGTTCAATAATATGATGGTGCACAAAAAAATCTAAAGGCTCAAAGTCAGAAAAAAGATATCCATGCATGACCAATGATCTCAAGTGCACAAACATGCTCAAACCTGCAAAGTTTTCATTTGAGATTTGCAGATTATGTTTAGAAAATTATTCTTGGTTCATGCTTCAAAATGAGGCTACAGAACTAAGCAAGGACAACCTTCAACCTTCACTGACTCAGTAACACTTGTAATTTGAACTGGCATAAACATTAAGCATGGACTCAGTCTTAGGCAACCAGGGACAGGACTTGAATCGACTTCTACCAAGTCTCCTACTTCAACTCCTGAACACTCCCTTCTTGATCAATTCAACCTGCACCCTGAGTAAGAGGAAAAAGTGGGGCAGTAAAATCATATTAGGTGGTCAGAGAGCCATATCTCAAGATTAGGAAAAAAACAAAGCCCAGTTACAGGTATTTATGATTAGATTTAAAAAGTATCCTCCAATGTCTAAGACATAAGCTATTATGGTTGAATTGAACTGATTTTGAAGAGACAACCTCTTAGCTTCTTCAGCTATAGTGTTGAACCATTTCCATCTTTAGCTCAATTGCCTGCAATGGAAGAAACGAGTCTCTGAAACAGACAAAAGAAAACGATACCAGAATAATCAATAGAGAAGAAGTGATGAACTTTTCAGGCAATAGAGAAATAGAAGACACCAACTCTGTGAAAGCTTGAGAGTGGAAGAATGAGTAGCGTAGAAAATACCAAGTGGCTACAAGCCTACAACCCAAGTGGTTATTTTAACTGTTGCAGAAATTACACAAGTTTTTTATAGTCCTGGATGATTCTCTTATATGCCTAAGATACATCATGCTCAATAGATTTTACTTTTCTCAGTATTTGTTCTGTTCTGGTCCCAATAATACAATTTTCAGTGAAGGATAGGAGCTACTGAACCCTCTCACCCCGTGAAAAAAAGAAAGTGAATAAAGTTCGCGACTTTTGAGGTTTCTCCTTTTGTCATCTATCAATGCTTAAACTCTCACCTGGGTCATATTCACTTTGTGAGTTGATTAGGTATCAGAGATTGATGACATGAGTTACATAAGTGGCCAACTGTTCAGTTTAAGCCCATAAATTTAACATCTTTTGGAGTACTCACATTACATCATTTTTTTTGTCATGTATATTGGAAAAATATATAATACTTATATTGCAAACACTATGCAGTTTTCCTAACAAAAGATTTATCTGTATAACACTGGAAAAAGGAAGTATTCAGGTCTGGATACTGGATGAGTCTCATGCTGAATCCAGTCTTTGATATTTATTTCCTTCTTCACGAAGAAATTGAATGTTTATCATTATATTACTTTCTTCAAACTGAACAGAAAGAACAATTCTTTACTTACCTCTACATTCCCCAACCCCCTTCTGTAATTTTTGAAATTTGTATTTAGCCAACCAGTCTGAATGCAGTGGGGCCCCACAAGCTCAACTCAAGATATAATTTATTTGTTTAAATTTAAATAAAGAGTATTAATTGCTGGTTTAAACACCCATGAAAGGTGTAACAGAAAATTCAATTTGTCATCAAAGATTGTAGTAAGAGGAACGTGAAAGTGGAGCCGCCTGATGCCATAAAAAAGATGATGGACAAAAAGCATAGAAAGGGAAGAAACATATATGCTTCCCTGAAACTTCTCAGGAAATGAAGGCTTGTTCTCTGCCCTCCTCCCTTTCCATAAAAATCTTCTTAAAGAAGATACATTTATGGTTCTTTAAGCATTTAACTTTATGCAAGTCTCTAAATATGTTATCTCCTACTCTACTTACATTACTTAATAAGCTATAATTGCATATAAATGTGCAAAGCCATCTTTACCAGCACCACCCTACCTCCCCCCTCCCCCAAAAAAAGTTCTTGAAGACAGATAAAGGGTCAGAGACTGGTGAGTCTCTCTTTTGAAGGATGTGATGAGTTCTTTTTTTTTTTTTTTTGGTGGGGGGGGGGGGGGGGGGGGGAAGAACTGGAGGCAGTCATAACCTTCGGCTATTTTTTTTTTGCATGAAATGACTACACTCGGACTAGAACCCACATCTTCATGGCAAAATCGGTCTTATTTTGCTTTGTCAGTAACCTTGGGTGTAATTTTCCCTCCAAAAGTTGTGATGCTATCAAACTAGCAATAGGTTCATTCTTCGAAATAATACAAATTCAATACAAAACATTAGCAAATTAATAAATTTCGACACATACAACACACGTAATTGGCTTGATTAATATGACTAGAAATACAAACATGTAGTGGATTACATTCACAAATACTAAATACACACAATGTTCATATGCTCATACATAATTAGATGTTGGTAGAGACAGCAGCAAGAAAATATAGATAATAGCTCAAACTCACAGAATACACATCCATGTGTAATTGTTATCTCAAATGCATAAATTCCATTCCAGATTTTCTTTAATCTTTGTTCAAGCTTCAAAGATAAGGACACAATACTGAGAAGGGAAAACGTTCAACAAGCATAAAAATTTGTAACTCGAGGTAACACAAGCATCAATCAAAACCTCAGTCTTGGTGCACCAGGCCAACAGGGTTTGGACTTAAATCCAATTATTCCAATTGCAAATTTGCAATTAACATCCTGCTCTCTCCTTCATTACCTCTTGATCACCACCTCTTTCTTGATTGACTCAACCTCTTCCTTCTCCACTGCTAAGAGAAGAAAAAAAAATGAAAATTGTGTATAAAAATAGGATAGAAGGTTAGAAACTCAAACCCATCACTCAAAGTTAGGACTTGGGAGGGGGAAAAAGATAAAAAACACCATTAGCTGTACTTATGATGAGATTCTAAATGAAATTAAAGCCAAGACTTACAAAGAGAAATCAAAACCTCTGGCTTTGGAAAGACAATTTCTTAGGCTTCTATCGCTGTGTGAGTCAAACCATCTCCACCTTTACTCAACTGTTTTGCACCAGAAGAAATGAGTCTCTGAAGCGAGACCCAAGAGAAGTGTACCAGCACAAATCAACAAAGAGAGAGACCCAAACGAAAGAAATTGCCTGAAAGCTTGAAATTGAAGAACAAAGGAGCTTACCAAGTAGCTAGAAACTGAAGTGGATAAGCTAAACACAGTAGGGGCATTTTCGTCTTTAAACAAAAACTCTTTAGTTCAGATTAGAACGGATGGTCACGTTCATTAGTAAATTTCGTTGCTTTAGAGAGAAGGGAGTCAAGGTTTCATGGCGATGGATTTTGAATTTCTACCCGTTACTCTACTTTGAGCTTTTTGAGGTTCTTGGCAATGGCGACTGCTGCATTGGCAAGGTGTTTGGGGGATGCCGTCAAGAAGGCAGGAGCTAACAAAGGGCCGGGATGGTTCACTACTCACATGGCTGCAGCCTCTCGCGCTATTCTGGAGCGGATTCCTTTGGTCGATTTTACCCTAGAAGTCAGAGATGCAAGGGTTCGCCATCCTCACTTACCTCCTCTTTCTGTCTGTGTTTGATTCGGGGCATTAATATATAGGGACATTATCAAGTCCTGTTACATTTCCGTGTTAATTCACTAATTAATGGATTAAGTATTCAAACTGCTCGATGAAATTTCTGAGTGGTTCTTTCAGAACCCTTTGCAGTTCTAGAAACAAATTAGTGTAGAATGAGGTTGATATTGGAATTAGTTACTTGTTGTTAATTCCCCAAATGATCCTAAAATAAGGTTATTTATGTTTTTACTAACTGGGCATATTTGTATATTTGTTTGTTTTAAGATTCCGATTTCATCAGCATATGAAGACCTGAGGGACTTTTCATCGTCCTCAACGCGTATCATAGTGTTGAACAAGATGGACCTGGCTGATCGCTTGCAAACACAGGTATCTTCTTTTTTGGTTTTTTTTTTTTTTTTTTTTTTTTTTTTTTTTTTGGGATAATTATTTCATTACTAAGAGTAAATTAATTAGTTCATTGCTAAGAGTAAATTAAAAAAAATGGCTTAATGAGTTTGGTTTGAGATTTATATGTACAATTTTTAAACATAACAAACGGTGGAAGAGCAGAAACTTGGATAAAAATGAAGAACAAATTGCTTTATTGATCTCCAATACCAGTATTGAATGATGTGCTAAGATGTTAGAGAATTATCGGAATTTCTCAAGGAAAGGTGTGATGTTTATCGATTGTTTGAATCGTGAGAAGAACAAACATTTACTATAGGTCTTGGGCTTACCTATTTTGAGTCGTCTCCAAAATAATGGTTTAGCAGAGATACGATAGGAGAAAAGGGAAAAACAGGGATTCTGATGAGTACTTGAAGGGACTCAAATCCTCCGTAGTTTAACACAACAGTGTTAAGTGATAACTCCACGCATTCTCCTTAACTTTCAATAACTTTAAATAAGCAAATTACAAGAAAATCTCCAACAAAGTATGAACTACCTAACGTTCGACTACTACTAAGTCGTGGCTGAAATTCAGCAACAGAAACAATGACTCTTTATTTGAATTCCCTTGACTAAGCAACTGTTATCCAACGTGAGGCTTGTTATTCTCCATGAAACCCGTCTAGCGTTCCACGTAACAGTAACATACTACAAAAAGATATGCTTTTGTTTGCTGATTTTTTTAATCGTATATAACTCTTTTTTGTTTGCTGGATTGCTTAACCATTTATAACTCTTTTAACTTTAAATATATAACTTCTAATACTGGTTTCTGAACCTTTATGCAAATTTGAGTTGTTGTAAAAGCATGTTTGTCCTGTTATAATGGTTAGAGATAAAAGACTAGAGCTCTCGCTAGAAAAAATTGATATATTTACTCAATTTTACATAATCAGAATAAACATGGTGAACTAAAGCTCTGCTTTTTTGGACAGGGACTCATTCATTTCCTGTGCTCAATGGAATTAAACTGAGAATATCCATCTATAGGGCTCCTTCCTTGGGAGGCCAAAATACATTGTACAGCATTGTTTTTTACTATTGCAGTCCAATTCTTTTCTTGCTTCTCTTCAATAATAAAATAACAAAATAAATAAATAAAATAAAATTACTACAGGAAGAAGACAAAATGGTGTCACTCGCTATTGTACAAGATGATATAACTTTTAAAGCTGAATGGGGCGAAATTGTAAATGATAGCTTCTATGCCCCCATAGAGTTCCATATCTCAATTAGTCAATTCTTACTGCATAATCAAAATATTTCAAAATCTTATATGGTAGACTGAAGGGAGTCATATATAGTTGACAGTATTTTACTATTTTATTCCTTAAAATTCATCTGTTTGTGCTTCTATGCCTAATGGTGGAAAGTGAACCCCAGCTTTTGGGATAAGGATTTATTGACTTAATTTGACTACTTGGATCCAAGTGTATTTACAGTCCAGACTGGCACCAGCTCCATAAGAAGTAAAAGATATACTTAAAAGCATACTTATTTAGAAATGAATAAATAACTGAAAAATTAGATAAAGTTTCTACATGATAAAATATCTATCACAAACGCAAGGGCTATAGCTCAGTTAGGTAGAGCACCTCGTTTACATGCGCGCCAATGTTTTTCAAGGTAATCCATCATGAGTTATTAGCCAATAGAAGAAATTGCAGGAAAACTTAGAAAAAATGGAGTTCTTTTCTCAGAAATGATGACAAAGGGAAAAGAAAAAGATATGAAGTATCTCATGCAGCTTAACTCATTGCTGCCCATGGGGTGCATACTGCTGAAGGATATTTATATGCCAAAAATTCTTTTCCCTGTTGAGTTGCTCAGAATTTTACACATTTTGCAAGTAACTTTCGAGGAAGAATAAAAAACTAAAAGGATAAGAAAAGAATGTTCACATCTATGCAGATTGCATATTTTCCTGTTTTCCTTTCTTTTCTGGTTTCATACAAGTGCACATTCAACTTATGCTCATAGGATTTGTTTTATGTTCTTTACATCTCTGATAAATTTTCTTCTAACTTATAGGAGTGGTTGAAGCATTTTGGGGAACAAAACTGCATTTGCTATGGAATCAATTCTCATAACAAGGATAATATAAAAGAGGTAAGCTGCTTCTTTTTCTACTTTTTAAGAACATGCTTTAAGTGAATAACTATTTGTCCTGCTGTTTTACAAAATATGTTACTTTTTTTTTTCTCCTCCTTGTATTGAATTGTGAATGGTAATTTTCCTGTAGTTTGCCATTGTGTTCAGATTAATATAAGTAAATCCAAGGTACCTTCTGTGAAGGCCACCATGTGTCTATTTCGAACATTTCAATCATATGTATGCATGATATACGACCTTCAGTCCATGTGTTCAACCTCAAAGGTTTTCACCAGATTAAATTTATCTGATAACTATGGGCATTGCTTTTGTTGAAGTCTCCTGGAAATTCATTAAAGGATCTGCCTGACTGTCTTGAAAAGTTGAAAATTGAAACTATGGTTCTGGTCATCATTAATCCATTTTTAGATGGACATCTGCAATTTGTACTACTGACTATCTTCTATGAATGCATATTCCACCTAGTCTATTAGATGCCATCCTTACAGCTTATTCATAGGGGCGGTCTTTTCATTATTACATATTTAGTTACTTTTTGTGGAATCTCACGTCTTACAGTTTCTGAACTTTCTACAAGCTCGAGTCAGAGAATTGAACAAGCTTGGTCAGCCTAAACATACCATAACTATGATGCTGGTTGGAATTCCCAATGTTGGTAAGTCAGCTCTTGCCAACTCTCTCCATCAAATTGGGAGGATCAGTGCTGCAGGTAAACAACTAAATTTTCTTTATTTAGCCATGATATAGTTAGTTGTGAAGTTGGGAATATCTTCTTTCATGAATGTATTGTCGTTTGGCTAAAATTATCTCCTTGGTTTATGACCATGTGAAAAACATTAATTTCAAGAGAAGGGAAGGCTGAAGCGTACAATAGTGAGTCCAGTGCCAGGGGAGACAAAAGACATCAGCAGTTTAAAGGTGACAAACTTTCTTCTTTAGCTTCCACTGTA
The DNA here is from genome assembly GCF_018873765.1 of Telopea speciosissima. Taxonomy (NCBI): domain Eukaryota; kingdom Viridiplantae; phylum Streptophyta; class Magnoliopsida; order Proteales; family Proteaceae; genus Telopea; species Telopea speciosissima. The sequence goes on along the minus strand of NC_057921.1, from coordinate 53,318,622 downwards.
TGATATCTTCTTGTGAACATGGCAAAAGCTGTTTAATGTCCACAAATATACGTAAGAAATTCCTGATACCTTTCTCCAAGCACACACACTCACACAGAAGGAAAAAGGGGAAAGAGAAAGAGACAAAATAAACAAACTGTAGCCAGAAGACATCTGGTAAATCTGTAATCAATTTCATTTTTAAAGATTGGGATCTTTCAAAGGCACTTGGTGTGGGAGTGTTCCTAAATTTAATGCTTCCTTGGGTTTTTCAAGATGATGAATTGAGTTCTAGTTAGAAATCAGAAAGAAATATATATAGTTGTTTTGATTGCTAGGTTATAGTTAATTGTCTGATAATTTGGTGGTGGATCTTCTTACTTATATAATATGTGTGTCCGGAAAATGTTTTGCATATGTGTGTTGGCAGCTGATGAGGTGGAAGTTTTAAATAATATTGTATTTTAAGTTACTAATTGCCTATCTGGCATTACCTCAAGTGGATGGTAGTGTCATCTCTTGTATTTTAGAGATTCTACACTCAGAGAATAAGTGGAGGGTTTAGTTGTGGATAATATTGTAGTTACTAATGTGCCTCTAATGTACTGATATCGTATTGTGCTAGTTGTCCTCTACTTTTGGTAAGTTTCATCGAAGCACAATTCTGAACATGTCAGTCAAGCTTTAAAAAAGGCTTGAAAAAGTCACGATTTTGAAAAAAGGGTTCAACACATAAAATACAATGAAAAGGTCCAGTACAAGACCGGAAATATGGTTGAGGTGATAGAAAGGGACCCACTGGATCACCCATTTCTAAAACTTCATGCACACCCGGTTATAGATCTTTCCCCTTATATTTTCAGCAGGAAAACCATTTTCTAAGTTGCCGACTTTTTTAATCATTTTTCAAAAATTTATGTCACATGGCAAAGTGCATAGAGGATGAAACTTCACATTTGTAGAGTGGTATGGACAACATGTTTAGTGCCAACTAGATTGCCATGCCATAGATTCTTCCCTGCTAAAGAAGCTTCTTGAAGCAGCCAACTAAGAGAATATCTCAAGTTTTGAGAAATTATTCTATGAACCAGATAAATGACTCTTTAGAGAATCTCAAATAATTAACTCATGCCAAAGACTATTGGTAAGCCATAACTCATCCTTTCTCCTGATAAAATTTAAACCTGTAAAATTATATTGCTGATACAAATAAAATTCATGAAAAATTAAGCCTTCTAAGACTAATTCTTTTACGAAAAGAGTTTCCTGATGCAGATCAAGGAGTCTAAATTGCACAAAATACTGTTCATGTTTTACTGTTCGCTTGAACAGTGTTGAGGGCCCTATGGACAGCTTGCAAGAGAAGAATTTGAGAAGATATCCTCCAGATCTCGTGGGCCCCATGGCCAGTTGTATGGAGGCAACATTTAAACTAAGCTGCTGCGTGGAGGAGTCATACAGCTGTTATAAATTAGCTTTTTTATAGATAGATTTAGTCTTTGTTTCTATTTTTAGATTTATTAAGTTATGAATGATGTAATCGGATTTAGAAAGCAATCCAGGATTAGTTTCCTATTTTAGTTGGGTTTTATTTTGTACTCAAATATATGGGATTTTATTCCTAGAAGTTTGTCTTAAGTTTTATGAATTAGTAGTTTCCTTTTCTAGAATTCTTTAGTTTCTTAATTAGATTGGGATTGGGTTGCTTTGTAATTGGTTTTTAATTAGGAAAGGTCTAAAGAGCTGTAACCGATTATTATATAAATAAGGAGAAAGGCAGAATACAGGGCACAGTTGAAGATTGAAGAAAATAGAGAGCTATGGCTTGAAGCTGTGAGAGGCTGTGGCTGTGGGATGCAGCAGTGGTGAGAGGTTGTGGGTGAGAGACTCTGGACTGAGAGAGTCCCCTATCAGTCTGTCACCCTTCCATACCCTTAACCCTTTTATGTTCTTCTTTCATATGTAAAAGAAAATGAGAAATAAAACATTCAGGTATTCAATTTTGTTCTTCCTTATTTTATTATCCTGCTGCTATTGATCTCCCACTGGTTTTTTCCCTGGTTTGAGTTCGAGTTTGCATTATTTCCTCAATTTCTTAAGGATTTTCTTTGATATTCACTTACTTAAGATTACTAAAACTTTGTTCCAACATGAAATTGACTGACCAAGAATAGAAATTCCATGTTAGATGTTCAATTGTTCATATTTTTATAAAACCTCTCATAATATACAGATTTCAAATGAATTGTGTAATATTGGCCTTCTTAAAAGGGCTGCTTAATAAGAATTTTGCCAGCGTCAAAATAAAGGTGTTCAGACCTATCTATGACAAAATATTGAAGCTGTAAGTGACAGGGCAAGATTAAGCAGCATTTTTTTTTCTCTTTTATTCCTGCATGGATTTTTCTGTTGGGAGATGCTGGATTCATTGAAAAGGTTTATTGAAATGGTATAATTACAGTAGCATTCTATTCTCTGCTGAAACTTTTTATCTCTTTTCTTTTTCTTCCCTGATTTTACCCACAGAAAAGGATTGATTTGCCTGCAGATTGCAAGTCATCCCAACATTTATATCTTGGACACACCGGGTGTGTTGCCTCCTGAGATTCTTGATGCTGAAGTTGGTGCTAAACTAGCTTTAACTGGTGTGTCGTGTTCTATAAATATGTCTCCTTTATATTTTTTTTGTGGGTAATCATATTTATGTGGGTCAACTTGCAACTTGGCTGGGTAAGAACACTTTTCAAGCCTGCCAAGTCAAATTTCTAGTTAACTCATGGCTGTGAAAAGATTTTGCTTTGACTGGGTTTTTCAAGTTATATGCTTACTCCCTAGGGACACGGTTCCTCATGAACACCATTGGGTAGACTCACCCAAATGGGATTCTATACTTGGGTGAGTCAATCCCGAGTTCTAGGTTCCCCGTTAGATGTGGGTTTACATCCACAGGTCAATTTTTTTATTTTCTCTGTTTGAAACACAGGAGCTATTAAGGATTGTTTGGTTGAGGAACAAGAACTTGCTCAGTATTTCCTAGCTATTTTTAACTCAAGTGATGTGTACAAGCAGTGGAAGAACTTGCCTAGTGAGGAGAATGACAGATCATCTGAAGACCACAAAGTGAAGCTCTTAGGAACCCCTGAGGCAGACATAAGGAGACGCAAGCAATATCCCACCGATCACACACAGGTACCAAAGACTTCTGTCTCAGTTATATAACCAAATAGGACTTATATGCCCCAGAAGCTGATCGATCTCAACTGATCGATCTCAACTGAGATTGGGCAGTTATTAACCTACACGTTATCTTTTTCATGAGTAATGAAGTTTCCCATCTCTGAGTATGCAAAGTGTCTCCAAACCATCTGATAATGGATATTTTCCTCTGGATTCTTGTTTCTGACTATTCAAGGGGTACAGCTGGCTAGATGGTTAAGATTGCCTCTTATTCAGCCGGTTTCTGTGCAATTCCTTTGGTGGATATCCTGTCATTTGTTTATGAAACAACGTTAGGACTTAGCACTACATTATTTCCCCTGCCTCTCTCCCTTTCTGTCTCCCCACACTGAAGAAATAATTTGTCATTGATCTATAGGATTGTGTTGTACGGTCTGTTCGGAGAACCCTTTTTGAGACAGTATCCTCATTCAAGGGTAACCTGGAAAATGAAGAGGAGATGGGCGAGCTGATTGAGGCTCAGTTTGTGGCCTTGCGGGAAGTTTTTCATGTGCCTTTGGGATCAGATGAAGATGGAATATATAAAGTTGCAATGAAGCTACTCAATCTGTATCGAACTGGTAGACTTGGTCATTATACTTTGGATGCTATTCTGAGGAATTCTCACTAGCTTATTTTCCATATGGTTATAAATTGTAATGGTTCCTGTGCAGAAAGAAGAAAAAATAATTCTCCTCAAAATATGAATTCTAAAATTTATATGACTTCGTGAAAAATCAATTTGAAAAATAATTCAAGTTTATGTGTTTGATCAATTGTGAATTAACTAACCTACAATTTGATAAATATGGATTATGTCGTACGATACATTGATATATAAGACCAGGATCCTATCAATAATTTAAGACAACAAGATTGATGCACTTCAATTACATAATCTTCGTTATTTTAGGGAAATTTTACATTTCCTTGTGTTTTGACTTTTGATCAATCTCTTTAACCAAGGCTTGAAGCACACATACTGTTGATCCATGCCAAAGAACCCAAGTTGGTACTTTAGACTGTCTGACTAACAATGGTACTAGTATGTCTGAATTGATTGTTATTTAAAGATAAGAATGGATAAATTTGTTTACTGCCAGAGATTGATGCATGATGATACACTTGATACCCATTAGTAAACCTTTTTCACTTGGATAATTCTATAATATATCTTCTGCACAATGTCAGTTGGTGTTCTAATTTGAAATAAAGATATTTGTATTCAAGGGATTTATAAGCTCGTAATTTTACCCAACAATTCATCTCTTAATTTCTTTGACGTTCGTAGCTGAAAATTACTCTCCCTGAAGTGGCAGAGTCCCAAATGATAATTATTAACATTTCTAGAATTCTGTTTTCTAAGTCAATTAAGCTTAGTCTACATGTTTGCCATCTATATTAAAAAATGGACAGGAAAAGAAAGACTGAAATGTCAAAATTGTTTACTCCACTCATGGAACACTTACTTACAGACAGTGTATCCAGCATTCCAGCTTCACTGTTTAATGCCTCTTATTTCCTCCTGTCTTGCCAGTTGGCTTCTCAGAAAGGTTTATATTCTTCTCACTTAGCCTGTGGTTTGCACTTACTGTATTCCTTTCAGACCCTGTTTTTTGGCAGCCTTGAACATCTTTCTACTCACAACTGAACAATTTTGATGTTGAGCTCTTCATGAAATCCTCTACTTTTTCTATCACAAGGTTAAGCCTTGCTGCAGCCTCCATTAACAGTGAAATAAAAGCAGTAAAGGGAGTTCCTCAGAGACATCGAGGCATGTGATCACTGTCTTAGTCCTTGTTCGACGCACATTCTTATTATTTCCATCTTTGGACTGGTCCAGTGCTTGCTTCTTCTTTTGCCATCCAATAAACTCAAGGGTCTTGTTGGGTTTGGAGGTTTGGATTGGATTGGATGTGAGGAAGAGTTGAGGTTGGGCTTTTATTGAGGCATCATGTTCTTGTAATGCTACGTGAAGGTGATCAGAGATGCAGGGAGCTCAATGGTGATGGTGTCTTATGGCATTGGCGAGTTCCATGAGAACTTTAACAAAGCAATCAAACCTCATAACCAAGATAATACTCAGGTAGAATCAATGTGTCTGCTGGGTCGTCTACCCTATCCATCTGATCATCAATTACCCAAGCTTCAATAGAATGAAGCAGATAAGATGCAACATCAGATAGTTGTGTCTTACAACAGTTTTAAGGTTCTCCCAATGTTGTTAGTCCTCCGTAACGAAAGAAAGATGCAAGTACGAAAAGGAAAGAAAGGGGTGTGTGTCACAGAAAATATTTGAAATCTTGGATACTTACATCCCTTGTAACTGAAGGAGCCAGCTTGAGAAGTCTTTTGGTATTAATTATCCTTGAAAATGCATGCATCACTGATGTTTTTAATTCAGAGACCATGTTTAGGAGTGAAGTTTGATGACATTGATTGAGCTTTAGTTCTTTTGAGAAAACCAACAGGGTGCATTACTATCACCATCTGATTGTCTCATAAATAAGTACAGAGATGTTGAGGGATCGCCTGGAGTTTATGCTAATGTGCCCGTCTGTCCTTTAGGAAGCTTTCCATTTTCAGGTTGCCTGCCTTTTGCACCCCGATTTTAAAAGCTTTTTTGGCACATCGTCGCGCGCAACCTCACGCAACCTGCGGCGCAAAGGCCCTAGGAGTTAACGACTTTCAAGCATTCTTCTACCATTCCTTTTGGGACCTAATTGGGATGGACGTAGTCAACTTTGTAAATGATTTTTTATCCGACCTTACTCTTCCTTTTGGGGTTAACCATACTATTATTACATTAATTCCTCAAAATCCTAAGGCAACTCTGGTTGAAGTTATCGTCCTATTAGTCTTATCAATGTTTCATATAAGATTATTATAGCTAAAATTCTCAGGAGATTTACCTCTCCTTTTCAAGCCCTTTTTTTTTCCAGGTCGACAAATTATGGATAACATTGTGATGGCCCAAGAGATCTTTCATTCTTTCAGACACAAGAAAGGGAAAGTTGGGTTCATGGCCTCTCGGAGTCTGACAATAGAATGTTTTGTTCCATTCCCTCTTTCAGGGTAATAAGGAAAGGAAAATACTGGTGAATCAACACAAAACCTACTAAATAGTTGAGACAAAAAAAAAAAAAAAAACAAATAATATAGAAGAAACCAGTAATCACACAATCTGTTCGGTTAACAATCATTCTCAATGACTGCAACAAATACATGAATACAACAACACAACCTATGAATCATATTAAATAGTGAGGAGCATTAGTTTCAGTACTCTCTGCAAATTGCCAAGGATTACTACTGTACAGATGGACAAGTTACTAGTACTTTGTTGAACAATCCTATTATGTAGTGAGAATTGAGGGAACTCTTGCAGATTTTGTACCAAGAATGCGGGCCTTGGAGTCAGGGAAACACTCAAACCCTGGAAGTGTAGTGACTTCTCCATTGCCAGTGACTTGAATTGGGTACCTAAGCAGGTGGCCTGGCAGGTCATGGTCTAGATCATCAGACTCTTTAGAGTAAAGATCCCAGTACTTGTCAGCGATCCGGTTCACCTTCTGTACACATTCCAAACTCTCAGGATGGAGAAACCCATCGTCAAGCTTGCCAAGATGTTCATACCACAATGCCATCCGGAAGCCATGGATCTGACCTCTTGCAGGTTGCTTGGTTGCTAGGTGATACGGTTGATAAGCTCCCATGGCGATCTCTGAGTCCCTACCACCATCCATTGATCTATGATTTAGGTTTGCAGATCCAATTATTATGTATTCATCATCAACTATCATCATCTTTGCATGAACATAGATCATGAAGCGGCGTGACTGCTGTGCTCTACTATAATCTGTACCATTCTCTGGTTTCTGTGGAGGTATATAATCACCATTCCTCTTCATCTCCCTATTGCCAAGGCAAAAGAAAGTTAAGTACTCCCTTGGGTCTGCCTCAAGTCCCTTAGCATGGAGGGCTTGAGTGATATCAGTGTACATCATCTCCATTGTCCTCCTCTGCCAATCTAAAAGTGGCTGGACACTCTCACTCTCTGGAATACCTTCTGGCCACATAGGAACCACAATATAGGCCACAAACCTTTCACCTGCTTCAATCTTACTCACAATCTTTAGTGAGATTTCTTTTGGAATGAGATGCAAGGCACCGATATCTTCAACCTTGATGTTGTGATCTGGTTTCCAAGAGAATGAGCTCCCAAAGAAATATTGATTTTCAATGTAGAGGAAATGCTTTGCTCTTCTAATGGCATTTATATAGGCATCCTGAACACTTCGGTCGATGATGTTGTCTTTTCCGCTAACAAGTCCTGCTCGGGTGGCATCCTCTGGTGTTGCAGGAAAGCCAAAAGCAGCAGTTTCATCGATGGAACGAAATAACTGAACATTCCATGTTTCATGGTCCTCTGGGAACATAACTGGAGATGGGGGTATAATAATGTCTTCAAGGTCTTGGAGCTGAACAAGAACATTTCTCCCACCTTGCTTCCACCATCTCTGCTCAAAATTATATAGAACATCCCATGCTATGGGTCCTTCTAGCCTGCAATGAATATCATGCCAGGGTTCTCTTGGACCACCTTTATGGATTGAAGAACCTTTGAAGTTGGGCTGATGAAAATCATCATGGTGGGCTGTGTTCAAGGTCCTGAAAAGGGAATGTGATGGTGTATCATATCTCCCATCACAAAGATCAATACCACCAACAAAACTCACGATTCTCCTCTGTTCCGACGCTCTGTTGTTGGGCATCTCACTATCTACCACCAGAGTCTTTTGATGATGAGTAAACATTGTGGATATCTCCAAGGCCTGAACCAAGCTATCCCCAACATCAGGGTCACGGCAACACAAAACACAGTGAACATCACTGCCTCGAAAGTACTCTTCAGTTTCCTTATCATGGGTTTGCCAATATGAGGTAATGTCATGCCAAACAAGCATAAGAACCCTGACACCTTCACTAGCCTTGCTCTTGAGCAGCTCCCCAAGAGTAATGTCTCCTCCAGGCTTTGGTCTGTTCACATCCCTTACTAAGGTAATCTTAGTATTTACAGACCACCCAGTTATATAAATCAAATGTTTTGCATTAGTTATTGCATCAAAAATATCTTCCCAGCATCTATGGGGTTCATGGTACTTACCCCCTGAAAGAGGGATTTTGGGGATGAAGTTGTCAAGGATATGTGCATCTTGGTAAAGAGTAACTCTGCATCCTTGTCTTTGTGAGAAGAATGTGAAAGGGACACCAGGGAACTTTGGACTTTTTATTCCCCTAGACCAATTAAGTTCCTTTGTAACAGGAAAGTATTGAAGCTTTACATGGATCTTTGAATATCCATGAATAGGTTGATGATGTTCATATATGATCTCAACCCATCTATCTATTTCTTCCCCACCAATGATGTCCTCAACAGGTACATAAGCTCTTCCAATTAGTGTTGCTCCAATTGGATTATCATCTTTAACAGTGAAAATAATATGGGAAGCCATATGAGCACAGTATATGTGAAAAAATTCATACCATTGAGGGTTGACATGCTCGCGTTTCAGCATTCTTGTCCGGCCAACTCTAGCTTTTCCTATATCAATAGTTGCATATAGTCTGCTAGTCCCTTTGCCGGCTTTAATGTCATCCTCTATCTTCTCCACAAGCCTGACAATGAAATTTGGGCCACCTCCCAAGTGCAGCTTATCCACCTCAAAAATGGTGACATGAAGCGTTCCGTGGATCAAAATTTGAGCCATCTCTGAAGTATTCATACTGTCAAAGCTACCTTAAATAAGTTGAATTGAAGATTAGCAGCTCTAACTTCCTGAGACAATCTAACTTTGCAATAGATATCTCTTCAAATATATTTTTACAGAACAGGTTTTCCAGCAGAGCAGTTCAATGGAAGAGCTTGATGAACTGATAAAACCAGTTTAGATTAAAAAGGAAGACCTGATCTGCTTTCCATTCAAGAAGTGGAGTTGTTGACGCAAATGGGTAAGAGAAATAGATACCCATAAGTTATATAATGGATTGCTTGTGGAAGCACATTCGAACAAGTTTGTATCCTCTTCGGATATTCTATATGGAAAGTTGACTCAGAAGACCCAGAGAGAGAGAAAGAGAGAGTGGCCAACTTGAATCCAATAGAGAGAAACTAGAGAGGCGGTTTGGAACTGGAAATATTGAAAATTTAATTTTCCTTAAAGGCAATCTATGTTTTAGGTGTTTACTGATACCAATAATATTTTGACCATTAATTTTACCTCATTTGCTCTTAGTTGCAGGTCAAGGAAGCTAGAAAAGTTGATCTCACGTTCTCTGGTTCACAAATTATATATGAACCATCCCAACAAATACCCATCCCAATTATAATAATTAAAACACTTATTCTTTTTGAGCACTCCATCAAATAGAACCTATAAGTAACTTTCTTTTAATCTCATTCAACACGTTTTGTTCATTAAAAAAAAAAAAAAATTCAAAATACATCAAATTTCCAAACTGAAACTTACATCAACATATGGTTGACTATCAATGACTTGAATTTCCTTCCCTTATCTATGAAATGGTTAGATTTACCAATCAGTCCTTAATTGATTCATGGCTTAATTTTTTTTTGGGAGAATGTTCTCTGTGCCACAGCGCAGCCTGTGTAGGGGGAAGGGTGGTCATTGCGCCCATCCCCATGTGCCTGGGCACAGGCTGCGCTGCGGCACAGAGAACAGCACCCCATTTTTTTTTTCAGTGAGCATTGTGTGTGTGCTTCTCTCTCTTTGCTTTGCTCTCTTAGTATTCTCCCTATTTGCAACGTCCTCTGTCCTCTTTGTTCACTCTCTGCATGATTCTTCCTTTTCTTCTTTCTTTTATTTTCTTCATTGCAGGTTAGAACCAGCTATTCTCTGCATCTACAGGTCAGCTTTCTCCCCTACCTAAACTCTCCATCTCTGTTTTATAGACTCTCTTCCTCTTCATCTTCAATGATCTAAATAAGTTTATATCCATTAAATTAGCCTGAGATCAGATTCCTTCATCTTTTGAGTTCAGAACTTCTGTCAACATATTCTCTCAGTTTGGTTATCACGCTCTATGGGTTTTCTAGGGATGACAACGGGCTGGGCCGCCAAAGCCCATATATATATAGAAAGAAAGAACGCCACCTGGTCGTGCCAGACACACTGCACCTGAGCCCTGACACAATGATGTGTATAATGACCGTCGCACCCCTAATCATTTTCAAGGTTTCACACGTGCCTCTTAGTTAGAATGCAGGGTGGCATGCACTACTCCACCGGGTATATATGGGATCGTGATCCTCTACGGTGCCCTGCCCGTAGTGGCCTGTGTGGCCAAGACAGAGCGCCGTGTGCAATGTCCACCGTACCCCTGCCCGAGGAGGGGTAAGATGGACATTGCACGCTGCGCTTTGTCTGGGCCACACAGGCCGCTACAAGCAGGGCGTCGTAGAAGATCTATATACATATATATGTGGGATACGTAGCTCCGGTATCTGCACGAAATGACCGTGGTGCTCCCTGGGAATTTCCAACAGTAATATATAACGATAGTTATTTACAATATCCATCTATAATGGCAGGTTTTTAAAACTGTCACGGTATGTGCAAGCCAATGGAATTTTAACACGTATATTCTATATATTACATTACCGCCGCTAAAGATGATTTTAATCACAAATTTCCCGCCCTTCCCGTTTCTCTATCCTCTCCCTCTTCTTATATTTCTATTTCTTCCTCTTTTTATCCTTCTATTATTATGCTTCTTCTATTCTAATCATAGATCAGATCCCAATACCGATCCCCATTCTGATCCAATCTAGTTGTACGAACAAGGGTAAAAAGGTAAAAAAATCAGATTCTTTTATAAAAAAACAGGGGCAAAAATGTCATATTTGTTCGAGTTTGGACGATCCCGATCCAATCGATACCGAGATTACGAACCTTGATACTAATCATTCTATTTTTTTTGTGTAGGATGAGAAAAGGTGTTGGGTTGTAAGGTTGGGCGGTGGCAGGGGAGGGCGAGGTTTGGCTCGACCGAGGTCAAGGGCTGCAGTTGCGGGGGGGGGGGGGGTGCTAGGTAGTAGGTGTTATGTTGCAGGGTAGGGTCCAGGGTCTCAAAGGGGAGGGGATAGGGCTAGGTTGGGCCTGGTTGGGTTGAGTTGTAATAGGGGGTGCAAGGGGGGTGGGGGCCATAGGGGCAAAGGGTGCAGGGAACAGAGACATGCATGGGTGTAGGGGGTACAACTCACATGCCGCCATAGATTCCATGCTGATCCAATGGTTTGTAGACGAACTTGTGGGTTAGCACGCAGGCTATCCGGCATATGCCCACATAGGCCCCATGTGCGGCCTGCGATGTCAGGCCAACATGTGTTCGGCGCAATGCGCATGCGTGCATAATTTGGCTTGGGCATAGTATTGAACACATGTGCTAATTCACGACTATTTTTTGGCTTGGGCATAGTATCGAACACATGTGCTTTCAGAACGTTCGAGGCCATTGATCTGGAGTTGCTCGCACAATATGATGCACACAGTATATAAACAAACTAAGTTAGCCAATATTAAAGGTATTGGGCCAATTCATTATTCGGCAAGGAAGAATGAGTGTTTTTCTAGTACAAGACCATCTCTTTTCCTGGGGAACCATATCAAATTCCCTCAGTTCTGGATCATCGCAGGTGGTCCTTTACAAAACCGAATGGATTGATAAAATTGGGTTAAGATCCCACTGGTTCATCACCAATTACAATGACACACGTCATATCCTATGCGTTATGGTCTATGTATGAATTTGGTTTGACTTTGGCTTAGCAAGGAGCATCGTATATACCTCTCATCAAGTGATACATGAATGCATCCCTTTAATATACTCGAAAGTACGAGATAAAATAATTATGGTTTCACCATGGCGCACCACAAGTCTGCACTCTGGCACCTAGACTACACCATATGGTTTACTAGTTCCCCGAAAGGTGAGTATGTATGCAAATGCATGATGGATATTAGCACAAATAATTCACATCACAATAGTATACAACTACAAACAAGGCTTCACATAAATCAACATACTTAGTTTTGGTTTGATGAAGTTTGACTTAGAAATGAGAGTCGTAGGGTTTTAGAGTACTGATCTGGTTTGATCGGCGGTCTGAGGTCTCAATTGACATGGAGTTGTCACCTACACATAATAGCATACAAGAAAACTATTGAATCCACTCTAAATTGATGCACCCAAAGACAAATATACGAAATCCCAAGATCTGTACAATACAATAATCCTAGATTAAAGTTGGGAACATGCTGGAAATTATGAAAACGCCATTTTACAAATGAATATAACATGTAAACATCTCTGTAATTTGCAAGGATGACTACTATACATTTGAACAATCCTATTATGTAGTGAGGAATGGGGGAACTATTGCAGATTTGGTACCAAGAATGCGGGCCTTGGTGTCAGGGAAACAATCAAAACCTGGAAGTGTTGTGACTCCTCCATTTCGAGTAACTTGAATTGGGTACCTAAGCAGGTGGCCTGGCAAGTCATGGTCTAGATCATCAGACGAGTAAAGATCCCAGTACTTGTCGGCGATCCTGTTCACCTTCTGTGCACATTCCAAACTCTCTGGATGGAGAAACCCATTGTCAAGCTTGCCAAGATGTTCATACCACAATGCCATCCGGAAGCCATGGATCTGACCTCTTGCAGGTTGCTTGGTTGCTAGTTGGTAAGGTTGATAAGCTCCCATGGCGATCTCTGAGTCTCTGCCACCATCCATTGATCTCTGATTTAGGTTTGCAGATCCAATTATTATGTATTCATCATCAACTATCATCATCTTTGCATGAACATAGATCATGAAGCGGCGTGACTGCTGTGCTCTACTATAATCTGTACCATTCTCTGGTTTCTGTGGAGGTATATAATCACCATTCCTCTTCATCTCCCTATTGCCAAGGCAAAAGAAAGTTAAGTACTCCCTTGGGTCTGCCTCAAGCCCCTTAGCATGGAGGGCTTGAGTGATATCAGTGTACATCATCTCCATTGTCCTCCTCTGCCAATCTAAAAGTGGCTGGACACTCTCACTCTCTGGAATACCTTCTGGCCACATAGGAACAACAATATAAGCCACAAACCTTTCACCTGCTTCAATCTTACTCACAATCTTTAGCGAGATTTCTTTTGGAATGAGATGCAAGGCACCGATATCTTCAACCTTGATGTCATGGTCTGGCTTCCAAGAGAATGAACTTCCCAGGAAATATTGATTTTCAATGTAGATGAAATGCTTTGCTCTTCTAATGGCATTTATATAGGCATCCTGAATACTTCGGTCGATGGTGTTGTCTTTTCCGCTAACAAGTCCTGCTCTTGCAGCATCCTCTGGTGTTGCAGGAAAGCCAAAAGCAGCACCTCCATCGATGGACCGAAATAGCTGAACATTCCATGTTTCGTGGTCCTCTGGGAACATAACTGGAGATGGGGGTATAAAAATGTCTTGAAGATCATTGAGCTGAACAAGAAAATTTCTCCCACCTTGCTTCCACCATCTCTGTTCAAAATTATATAGAACATCCCATGCTATGGGTCCTTCTAGCCTGCAATGAAGATCATGCCAGGGTTCTCTTGGACCACCTTTATAGATTGAAGAACCATTGAAGTTGGGCTGATGGAAATCATCATGGTGAACTGTGTTCAATGTCCTGAAAAGGGAATGTGATGGTGTATCATATCTCCCATCACAAAGATCAATACCACCAACAAAACTCACAATTCTCCTCTGTTCTGCTGATGCTCTGTTGTTGGGCATCTCACAATCTACAATCAGAATCTTTTGGTGATGAGTAAACATTGTGGATATCTCAACAGCCTGAACAAAGCTATCCCCAACATCAGGTTCGCGGCCACATAAAACACAGTGAACATCGCTGCCTCGAAAGTACGCTTCAGTTTCTTTATCATGAGTTTGCATAAGGGAGGAAATGTCATGCCAAACAAGCATAAGAACCCTGACACCTTCACTAGCCTTCCTCTTGAGCAGCTCCCCAAGAGTAATGTCTCCTCCAGGCTTTGGCCGGTTCAAATCCCTTACTAAGGTAATCTTAGTATATACAGACCACCCAGCAATATAAATCAAATGTTTTGCATTTGTTATTGCATCAAAAATATCTTCCCAGCATCTATGTGGTTCATAGTATTTGCCCCCTGAAAGAGGGATTTTGGGAATGAAGTTGTCTGGGATATGTGCATCTTGGTAGAGAGTAACTCTGCATCCTTGTCTTTGTGAGAAGAATGTGAAAGGGACACCAGGGAACTTTGGACTTTTTATTCCCCTAGACCAATTGAGTTCCTTTTTAGCAGGAAAATATTGAAGCTTTACATGGATCTTTGAATGCCCATGAATTGGTTGATGATTTTCATATATGATCTCAACCCATCTATCTATTTCTTTCCCACCAATGATGTCCTTAACAGGTACATAAGCTCTTCCTATTAGTGTTGCACCAATGGGATTATCATCTTTAACAGTGAAGATAATATGGGAAGCCATATGAGCACAGTAAATGTGAAAAGATTCATACCATCGAGGATTGACATGTTCGCGATTCAGCATACGTGTCCGGCCAACTCTAGCTTTTCCTATATCAATTGTTGCATATAGTCTGCTAGTCCCTTTGCCAAGTCCAATGTTATCTTCTATCTTCTCCACAAGCCTGATAATGAAATTTGGGCCACCTCCCAAGTGCAGCTTATCCACCTCAAAAATGGTGACATGAAGTGTTCCATGGATCAAAATTTGAGCCATGTCTGAAGTATTCCTACTGCAATGACCACCTATGTTGAATTGAAGAATAGATCCTTAGTCTTGCAAATGGAATGAAAGGGAAGAAAACTGCAAGAGATATCTCTCTTCAAAGATATCTTTACAGAAAAGGTTTTCCAGCAGAGCAATTTGATGGAAGAGCTTAAAGAACTGATAAAAACAGTTTCTATTAAAAAGAAAAGGAGGACCTGATTTGGTTTCCAATCAAGAATTGGAGTTTGGTAACAAGAATGGTTTAGAGGAGGAGACTATCTATAAGTTATCATCTTAGGATACAATCCCATTAAAAGGGAAAATGAAATTTCTGAGATGGAAGGAAGAAAGTTGACTGAGCCCATGAGAATATTTTGGGATTCTTCAAAAGGTTTCGAAGTATCTCCCTCTTGTTCTTCTTTCATTTCTTATTGGAAAAAAAAAGAAGTCAAATCACTTTGATCTCTTGTTCTAGAGAACTAAATGACTCACATGATGGAAAGAAACATATTATATTTGATCTCGAAGTCCTGGGTTGGAATGATATACTGCTAATCCATGGACCACATGCCCAAGGAAACATCGTTTTTTAATCTCATTATGACTTGATCATTCGTTCTTGAAATGGAAGGCACTACAAGAAAGATATACTCCTTTTTAAATCGCCGGCGAAGACTACTATTAGAAAGGTTCTCTAGACTTAGAGAGGCAAATTAATTTCAATCCAATTGAGAGTTTGAGACTAGAGAGAGAGATAAGAGAGGCAGGTTGGAACTGAAAGTATTGAAAATTTTATTTTCCTTAGAAACAACTTATGTTTTTAGTTGTTACTGATACTACACTACAAGAAAATTTCACCAATTTCATTCCAATAAAGCAATCTTTTGATACTAATTGAATTTTCTCTTTTGCTCATAGTTGCAGGTCAAGGAATACATCTTGTGGCGTAAGTGGACCAGCAAAGCATGACAGAGGTAGGTGACCTCAAGATCTCTTGTTCAAACTTCAAACCAATAATAATATTAATAATACTAAAACTTGCATTGCTGTACACGACAACTAAACTCTTTCTTATTTTAAAAGGCAAAAGATCAACCATCTCCTCACACCGTTCAAAGAAGTGTAAGACACGTTCCTCTCACCATATTGAGTTTCGAATATCCAAAGTTGAAATGTCCATTTTAACCCCTTTTGTTATTTAAATAAAAACCTCTTATTTGATATTTTGATAGTTTTTGGGGTGTCTGTTATATTTGATAAACTTATAGGGGGTGCCCATGAAATTTTCCCAAAATACTTTATGTTAGAATTTTTTAAATATGGAAAAGTTAAAAAATAAAATGAAATTGTTCACGATCTACTACAACATTCAAATTATGAATTATGAATTTTCTGTTTTTTTTTTTTTTTGTCACAAAAATGCATTATGTTGGATTTGTTTTAATTTTAATTTCAGAAATAATATAAAAATTACAAAAGATATTAAATTTGCTTATGATCATAACATGAATGTTGTAGATCTTATTGCGAGATCTATTTCATTCATGCTGAGTTTTGAATTTTGATGGATTTGTTTGCAAAAATACATAAAACATGCATTATGTTGGACTTTTTCAATTTTTTTATAAAATGCTAGAACAAAAAATTTCGTTGAATTTGTTCACGATCATACTTTGAATGTTATCTACAACATTCATGTGATGAATTTTGAATTTTAGTGAATGTTTGCTAAAAATTCAAAAAAAATTTGCTTTATGTTGAATTTTTTTTTTATTTTAAAATTCAGTAATAAATTAAAATACGTTGAAATTATTCAGGATCATAAAATAAATGTTGTAGATCTTTATGCTACGAGTTTTGAATTTTGGTGGATTTGACTGTCAAAAGTCGACCAAAAACTGCATTATATTATCCTTTAATGCATTTTTTATATTTTAGTAGTTAAAAATATAAAAATATTTCAAATTTTGGAAAGCAGAGTGGGTTTACTTATTAATAATTTTGGAAAGCAGGGGAGTATACGTGGATATTAGGCCTTACCAAAGGGGAGTTACATGTAAATTTCACTTTCTTGTTTAAATAGGTCAGCTGAGCCTTCAGATTGGGCATCTAGTATTGTAGTTGATGAAATTCATTTACTGTGTAATAGCTTTGATAGTGTTTGTTTTTGTTTTGTTCCTCATTCCTAGAATTGTGAAACCCATGTATTGGCTAAAGGGATTTCTCTTGTTCGATTGTGTAAGGTTTGATGGATTGATGTACTTCAACTTCATTGTTCAACCTGCAATTCTAAATACTAGTAAACAACAGAAAAAAGTCAAACATGGGACCTCCCGAACGGAGTTACCCTCGGGTTTCTCTATTGGATCATTTTCTGTTCCATTTCTTTGTCCGGTCCATTTTCCCAAGTTCCTCTAATAAGGGGTGGAGGCAGAAATGATCACCCTACCCCTACCTAAACATACTGCCTCGATGGAGTCCACCCTACTATTAGAAGGACTTAGGGAAATGGACGGGGCACGAAATTGAGCAGATAATTTTCCCCTCCGGCTCTGATTGTGATTGCTAACTGATTTGATTGTATATATCTGGTAACTGTACCTTACACAATCTATAAATGATGAAATTTCTCAGTAAGGAATCACTCAAAAATTTAACTAGTAATCTGCATTCTCACATTTGTGATTCAATAAATTTCACAAATTCAACAATTTAAATTTGACTTTGATGCTCTCTCTCAACAACTTCAACTCTTGTTTTTCTCCAATGCAGCCGACCATGACAAGAGGAATCAATAACAAATCTTTAGTTGTCAAAGCTAGGAAAGTAGTGCTGACAGTGGCAGGAAATCATATATTATTTTTCCTGCAATTGTCTTTATGAGTTTTCTCTTTTCCAAGAAAAAGAATTCAACATTTGAAAAGTAAAAAACAAGAGATAAGTGAGAGATCTATAATTAGGGCCGGCTGGTTGTCTGAAACTCACTCTGAGAGCTCTAAGTGAAGAACATAAGAGCCATGAGAACCCCCGATGATTTGAAGCTCCTTGGAGCATGGTATAGCCCTTTTGTTCGCAGGGTCGAATGGGCTCTCAAACTGAAAGGAGTGGAATACGAACACCTCGAACAAGATCTTCGAAACAAGAGTGAATTGCTTCTGCAACATAACCCTGTTTATAAGAGAGTTCCAGTGCTTGTTCATGGTGGGAAATCCATAGCTGAATCAATTGTTATTCTCCAATACATTGATGAGACATGGAAACAGAATCCATTACTGCCCAAAGATCCTTATGAAAGAGCCATGGTACTTTTCTGGGCAAAATTTGCAGAAGAGAAGGTAAATTTCTATCATTCATGACCTTTTACTCTGTTTTTCTTAACTGGTAGGGTGCAAGGAATATCGGGTTGGCATGGTTAGTTATTTGTGTTTGATTGATTGCAAGAGTTAAAACCCCGGAATCTGAATCTGGATAGGTCCCGGCTGATTCTGATCCAGATCGATCCAGGTCGATTCCAATTTGGATTGGATCGGAATCAGTTAAGAATCGAATCGTTCTCTGTAAGCACTAACCCTAGTTTTTGTACAAGATCAGGGATCGGGCTCCTCTCTTCTGAGTGGAGAGCCCAATGAGGCATTTGACGGTTGGGCTGTGCCTCACAAATCCCGACGCACACATAGGGTACTAGCATATGGTATATCGCTAGCATAACCAGCTTTTTTCTTTAAAAAAATGATCATTCCAGACAATAATCACAATACCCAACAGTTAAAATTGCCACATCACTAATCCACACGGCATAACTAGATGAGTCACCCGTAGATGCTCTCTGGTAACATTTTTTTTTATTGATTATGTAGTTCACAGAAGTCGCAAGGAAAGCTTTATTATCATCAGGAGAGCAGCAAGAAGAGGCAGCGAAGCAAGCAACAGAGGCTCTAGGAATCCTTGACACAGAGCTCAAGAACAAGAAGTTCTTTAAAGGAGAGAAGATTGGGTTTCTGGATATTGTTCTAGGCTGGATTACTATTTGGTTGGAAGTGGTAGAGGAAGTCGCATCTATCAAAATATATGACTCTCACAAATTCACTTTCCTTAATGACTGGAAGAGCAGCTTCTTAGAACTACCCATCATCAAAGAAAACCAACCACCCAAGGAGGATTTGTTAGTCTATTTCCACAATATTCGCCAATTTGTTCTGGCCTCTTCTACCACTAATTAGGGGAAAATTGAGCTCTCTCTCTCTCTCTCTCTCTCTCTCTCTCTGTATGTGTGGAAGGTATCTCTAATAAAAGATTGGCATGTATGAATGGGTTATGGAGATTAACATATTCTGGATCTCCACTCACTAACATATTTTCCATTTCCCTTAAAAGCTGAACTTGTATGGAAAATGGAATGAAAAATGTAGGAATTGGGTCAGAATGAAACCATGATAACCCATTTGAACAAGTGATTCAGAGAAAAAAAAGGTGTTGATTTGTATTTAACATACATCAAAAGCATTCCATGACTCATGGATGTGTGTGTGTGTGTTTTGATGTTTTTACTTCTTAGTATAAGCTAGCAATTTTAGGGTTACAAAAGACTTGTACTTCTTCTAGGGTTGCCCTAGAGTCATTCCCAAACAAGGACTCCTTTCCATCTTTCCTCTTAGCATATGACAATCCCAACCTTGACTTGGCCTGCCTAAGGTCACCAATGCCAGAGTTAGTATCTGGCCCTGCAAACCCACCCATTACAGGTGCAAGTGGTGGTCCTATAAGGAGCCCATCTGCCCCAAATTGAGGTCCTCCCCTGGCATAATCAAAGAGTGCAGCACCACTTCCTCCTACTTTGGGTAAAATTATAGGCTCAATCTCTTCATTGTTCTTCCAGTAAAAGAGGAATGCATCAAATGTGTCATAGTAATCGTCGGTGCTCCGGTAACCTTCTGGATTGAATGCACCAAACTTGAAAGACTTGTTTGTATAGCCAATTACCACACAAGGTCCCTTGAAATCACAACTATTGTGGAATGAGGTTGCACTGAATCCATCAATGGTTGCTCTATAACAACACTTGAGCTCTCTACCTACACATATCATCATACAGTTTAGGCCTCAAAAGTATTTGAATTATAACAGCATGAGAGAAAGAGAGTACCTTGCAAGAAAGTTCTGTGAAGCAGAGAAGGTGAGAAGGGAAGATCAATATTATAGTACTTGGGTTGTGGTTTCTCTTCACTTGTTCTCTTGCTTTTGTACCAATCAAAGAAGCTTGATGGGCTCTTCTTCCAAATTGGGAAGATGGAGTCTGACAAACAAGCCATCCAGATATGGCTAAGGATAACTCACTCACTCACTCTCTCACTCTCTCACTCTCTCACTCTCTCATCCTCTCATCCATCCAAACTCATTCTTTATCTTTCTCTGTTTTTTTAATGTGAAGCCATGTGTCACTTTCCTATTGGTTGGCATCTCGATACACCTAATTAGATCCTAGTAGGAAAAGCATTTGAGGGCATTAATGTAATTGTGTAGTAAAAAAAAAAAGTTTTTATTTGAAGTCACAGATAAGGCCTTCTCCATAACAATCACTCTCAGCAAAAGGCCCATATACCCGGCCGACATCAACCAGAAAATAGTCTACTAAACCCAAGGTTTCTCAGTGGCCAATTTCTTCAAGCTTTTTGAGTCTCCAAAAAAATAGTAGAGTGTTGATGGGCCAAAAGTAGGAATTAAGTAAAAGATTGAAACCAAAAGGTATCTTTTCTGCAAATAATGTTAGTTCTAATTGAACTCTCCCCCCCGGCCTTTTGTGTCCAAAAGCTGTGATAGTCATTTAGGTTCCATTTGTTTTGACGTAAAATTTTATATGTCGAAAAGTTTTTCAACGTTTGTTTCCATAAAGAAAACAAACATTGAAAAATTTATCAGTCAAACTTTTTGAGGTGAAAATTTTCAAGTTACGCTGAAACAAACAGAGACTAAAGGGATAATTAAGCTCTCAAGGGATATGTTGTATCACATACCTACTTCCTATGGATTATTAAGATTTTATACACAAAGATTCCAGTGGGAAGAGCAACCCATGAAATGAAACCAAAGAGTATTGTCAGCTGCCAGTTAGACCTCCTCACATAATGGAAACAATGCATATATTCCCTGGTGAGTGTTCCAATGTGTCAAATCGGGCTGAGTACAAAAAAAAAACAGAGAACCAATATACAAGACCTAATAAGGCATTGGGAACCGGCACAAAGTTGGGGGGAACCCCCCCTGGATCAAAAGGCCAAAATGAAATGTTAAAGTTGAGCCAAGTGCATTAGGCTGACAAACCCCAAGAATAGTGATTGAGGGTACGTAGCTCATATTTTAAGGAATCTAACCCATAACCCAAGATTAAACTTAAGATTGGACAGTTTTCGATTTGGGTACGTAACACTTTGACAAAAATCCTTGTACGTACCTTATTTTGTCACCTTGAAATAGTTTAAAAAATAATTAAATCGATATGTTCTGAAGTAACATGTGACTCATTATTTATAGATCGGGAGGTTCCCTAAGCTCCTAAGAACATTCAAAATCCTCATATGGTTTAGATTTCTTAAAATGCCTCCTATTATTGTACGGTGCAGTACTGCATCGTGAAGTGCTACAGAGGCCATGTGGCACAATGGGCCCCACATGGTGCACATGGTCTCTGCAGCCGCCGCACGATACATTACTGCACCGTGCAATAACAGGAGAGGATAAAAATTCTAAAAAGGAACTAGCTCAAACCCCCCCCCCCCTCCCCTCCCCCAAAGAAACAAGAAAAAAAAGAAACAAGACCTCCTCTAGTTAAAGTTCAGACTTGAACTAGGCCCAGCCTCTGATGCTAGTCTCAACAAGTTATTGAGCCCATTGAGGCTGACATCTTCGTGTCTTTGGTTGTCACCGACCAGAATGCTTTTGAAGCTGGATTCTAGGAATTTCATTGCTTGTGGACTCTTCAAGTCTAGTTTTGCAATGACCATATCTTGTCTTTGTCAGTTTTAAAACTCATCAAGACACTTTTGGAGACCCTAGAGGACATGTTGGAGGTTGTCACAAGTGTTGGAATCCACTACAATCCTTCCCCTAATATATTGATAAATTTTGAGTCCATCTTTATTAAAAACCAACTAATCTCCTTAAAGTCAAAAACTTCTCTAAGAGTTAGGATAAAAAATGTTCGTCTTTTTTTTTATTTTTTTGGTGCAATTCAAGGGCCCTCTGGCCATCAATCTCAACAAGACCCCACAATGAGGTAATGAGGGGATCCACAAGGGGTCAAATATGGTACCCAAAGGCTCCACTTCTTGGAAAGCAATTAAATGTGGACTAGGTGTTGCTAAGGAGACTTGAACCACCGATCAAGCGCCTGACGCAGTTCTCCCAAGGGAATAGCGAATGGTCCCTTGTACATTCTGAAGAGGATCTATGTTAATAATACTTCTATGCTATAAATAAGAGGTCCCTTGTACATCCTGAAGAGGATCTATGTTAATATTTTGTCATGTACATGTGAAGAGTTAGAAGTTTGGCTGCAATTAGCAAAAGCATATAAATATATTTTTTTTCTCTTTTGGAATGAAATGAATTCCAGAACATGTTGATGGATATTATTGGATCGAGACAACCCAAGAGAAGATGAATTGGGTTACAAAAATCTTGCACGAATAATCATGAGGTCATATCTCCCATGGTGAAGGAATTCTTCCTTCTCTACGAATAAGGGAATCCTTTTGCCCCCCAAAAATATGAAGAAATGATCATCCATACAAAATGGGGGGAAATGACCATCTTGCCCTTATGGAAGATGGAAATCCTAGCCCCCATGATGTTTCCGCTCGCACTCTCTTTGACCTATGTGCCTGCATAAGGGCCACACTTCTCACAGAGGACACTCCCCCGAAAATATAGACAATTTCTTAGATAATAGATTTGGAATCTGTGTAACTTACGTTAGCGTCTACCTGTGTCTATCTCTCTCCTTCCACAGTATTATGAAGTAGATATGTCATTCCAAAGAGAGAGAGAGAGACCATATTTCTTTTCAAACTCTAGCTGTATTGCCTGTATGAGAATAAGTGCTCGCCCCTTCTTCCTTATTCATTTGAAATGTTAGGTTAACCATCCGATGCTTGTCCTTCTCAAATATATAAAAGTCTCCAAAGTCAAAAACCATATGATTGGTCTCAAAGGACTCCTAGACCGGTATATATCTGCTTCAACCATCTACTTGGAACAATTTTAGGGTTCTTGTGTGAACCAAACCAAAGGACCCGTTTGGTTGCTTCTAGTTAATTTAAATTTCATGGATATAGTTAACCATTGGTTGGGCAGACCCAACAAAATAATTATTCAAATTTTTTTTTTAGTAAAAAATAACTATTCCCGTATTAAATTTAGTCTACGATTTAAGTGATTTCAGATCCGATCTCGTAGACTACTGTCTGCACCTCAACCCCACGTGGCCACGTTAAATAAGGTTAATAAGCTAGGGATTTGGTTAATTTTTTCAATCCAAAAATCCATTAATTTACGGATTAAAATCCTCTAAAATTCCTTCATCTTGCGGTGCCTTGCACTTTGGGCTTGAGAGCTCGACATGTGGAAGATGTTTCATTGAATGTTACAAGCCCGATTGACCCAGTTTTTTTTTTTTCTTATATTTCTTCTCGAGCTTGGCACTATTGGATATCACATCTTCCATGTGTCGAGCTGTTAGGCCCAAACTGCAAGGCATCGCAAGATTAAGGCACTGTAGAGGATTTTTTTCCCCTTAATCTACCTGTTCAGGGTAAGAGGTTCATTTCATTCATACTTACATAAATATGTGGTATTGTCACCATTGCCATGTTTTAAACATAGCAACAAATACTTAACGAGTTCAATTCAGTATCCTAAATTAACGAAATCTTGTACCGATTGGGTGTGTCTTGTATTCTGTGAGTTCACATAATTATTAGGAGAATTGAAGAAACATCCCCTGAAAATGGGTCGAAACTCGGATCACCCCCTGAAATTTGAAATACTCAGATCACCCCCTGGAATAGAGCCCTCAGATTCAACCCTGCTACCGTTAAACGATGAAGTCAGCCATTCAAATAATTTTTAAAACCCTAAACTACCCTTGTGCAATGTAAAATTACAATATTACCCTTGCAGAGGAACACCCCCCAAAGTCTAATGTTTTCTTCTTCGTTCTTCACTCTCTTCCCAAATGACTTGCAACTCCAAAAGTGAACTTCGTCAGACCGAAGAAAGACAAGGAATTTGAAAAATGGGTTGCCGAGACTGCCTTGACTCACGCCCTTATTCAAGCACCTTTCGTTCTTCACTCTCTTCCTAATTTGCCGTATTGCTCTCTGTAATTTCACATCTGAATTTTTTTTGAAACGGTATACCGGATCAAATCCGGCGTACGCCGTTTCGCTCTCTGTAAATTGACATCTGAAGATGTTTTTAAAACGGTATACTGGATCAAATCTGGCGTACACCGTTTCCTTCTCTGTAAATTCACATGTGAATATTTGTTTGAAACGGTATTCCGTTTCCAATCCGGCGTATGCCGTATCCCTTTATGTTATACCCGTACCCCGGGATATAATTAAATATCATTTCTTCTCGTGACGTGTAGATACCGCCATGTATGTCGGTGACTGTCTCCATGATGGTCAAACCTAGCTACAAAATCGTTGACCACAAGACGGGTTTGCCTGTGGAGGAAAGATTCCTCAACCGCCGTGGGGAAAGTTCGTGGGACGGCGACTTGTCGACTACCCTCCAAGTACCAGCCCGGAAGCGAGGAGTTCAGGAGAGAGCATCTCGGACCGTCACCTCACTTGGATATTTCGTTCGGTGATGAGCTTAGCGTTGCCGTGGCAAAGCTGTTCGGGTCATGGGTAATAAACCATGACAGGGGGAAAAGTAAGTTCTAGCCTCAAGTCTTATTAATTATTCTTCCCTTGGTAACCTCGAGTGCGGGTCCGGGCTTGAACCGCCGAGCTATTTCATGAGAGAAGGGAATAATTTAAGTTCGGGTCCCGCGTACCTTTAGGAAGTACATTGGGGACTTATACCCATCTCATATGAGCCCATCTAAGAATGGGCTTTTCCTTAATTAAGGTTGTGGGCAGGCCCATTTAACCTATTGGCCCAATGATGGGTTATTCCATCCACTTACCCACATAGGACTAATGGGTTGACCCATTAGGCCTCATGACCCATTTGACTAAGGGTACCCATAGACCCATTTATTATAAAAGAGAGGAGGAGGGGGAGAGAACATTACTTCTTCTTCAACATCCTCTTCTACCCTAAATCGTGGAGGAGAGAAAGAGGAGAGAAAGAGGAGAGAAAGAGAAGGAGGAAGGAGAGAGAGGGCTTGGAGGAAGGTGGAGACCCCATCTCTTGGGCGTAAATCGTGGAGCTCTCATCTTGGGGGTAGGTAAGCTTCTTCCTTCTTCTATTTTGGGTTTCAAAAAGGGGTTGGGTAATGGGAGAGATTGACCTAGATCTCTCTTGGAACCTAGGGAGTAGATGGAGCTTTAAAGCCAAGCTATGGTGGAGTTAGTTCACTCCATTATGAGCTCTAATGTGAGGGTTCTCATTGCCATTTGGGGGATTTAAGGTTGGACCCTAAGGAGCTTAGGATAGAGTTTTCTAGAAGTCCTTGTGCCTTAAAAACCACTTGAAATGGGGTCCTTGGAGGGGAATCCTTCGGATTTTGGACCGAAGGTGTGAGGTTACATGTGATTTCGGACCGCAAGAAACCCCTCAAACTACCTTCCCGAGAAGGATTACGTGAAGGTCGGATTTACACTCGGATTCGTTTTTCAAACCACATCCGCATCCGACCTTGGCAAAAATTGTCCCGAGCCCCGTGAAGCTCGGATTTACACTTGGATTCAGTTTTTCGAAACCACATCCGCATCCGACCTTGACTAAAACTGTCCCGGTTTCCTAGGATTTACATGTGGTTGCGAGAATTTGGGCATGAAACCACTCCTGCAACCACTTCGTCTCCGAAACCTTATACTTAAGTGTTTATGGGAGATCTTTTGGGGATCCGTTCCTTTCGCTTGCTTAACCTTATTCCACTCTTTGTATAGGTTAAAATATTCACTTTTGTGGCTTATTGCTTGATCGAGGCGACAACGATAAACCGGGTGCTTGGCGTATACGTTGTGAGTGGGTTTGGTTGTATGGGCTTGTTATTATTATTGCACTATATATTATGTACTCATTATAATTAATAAGCATGTTTGCGCATATTGCATAATTTTATATCTATTTGTTATAATGTTGATTGGTAATGTTGTATCTTGATGGGTCTCGGTGCTTGGTGGGTACCGGTGCGTAACCCCGAACTCTATAAACATTTATGAAGAAATTATGTTGAATGTCATGTTGAATCAGATGCGCGTGCCGTCTTGTAACCGGGCACTAAACCGGATGAAAAGTTGATGCGCCGGATTACCTCTCGGGACGATAGGACTTGCATGTAGTATATTTGTGGCTAGGATTTCACACCCTTATGCTACGACCCTTACCAACAGGGGTTTAGGTGTTGGGTAATCGTACACCGGATTCGTGGAGGTGGGAGAGGCCGATCATGGTAGTATTGGTTATCGAGTCCGCCACTGAGTGGTCTTGGAGGCTTCGATCGGCGTAGGTCCCACGTGACAATTGAGGTTTCATTGTGGCGATAAGTTAAGTGACCCACAGTGTCTCCCGAGTTGTCACAAAGCATATGCCATTGACTTAGTTGTTTGTTAGGTGGAAAAATGAACTTAACATGTGCATGCATCATTGGACTATGTGAATTGCGTGTTTGTGCATTCCCATCCCCTCACCGCTCTGGAGCTAACCCCTCGTGCGCACATTTTTTAGATTATGGTGCGGTGACGGATATCTCGCGGGACTTGGAGTTCAGCCCTCGGGATACGATGAGATCGGTGAGGAGGAACCGAGGCCGTGTTTGAGGAACATGGCGACGGTGTCCTTGCGATGATTGTGCCTACGGGCCGTGAGGATGTTCGGACTCGATCCCTTTTGATTACTTTGAGGCTAAGGCCTATGGTGAAATACTTATCGTAATACCATTTTTGATAGTTATTAGATAATCATTGGAAATGTATCTAATTACCGTATTTATCATCTAGCTTTGAACATCTTGTAACTATTCGATTTATACGCTCCGCAATACTACCGATCCTTGGAATGTAATATTCCTCTTTCTCGCATTCGATATTATATTGTGTTAATATTGGATATGATCGTGCGCTGGGACACCGTGTCGCTGATCCGGCGGTTTAGTAGGATGACATGCGTCGTCCCTAGTCACCCTTTATATGATATTATATTCCTTGCCGAATAGGGCGTGATACGTGGTATCGTGAGCGAGATGCTCGCACCGCCCACGCCTAAGCGGAATTGTGATTTACTCTACACAATAGGTTGCTAAAGTAAAAGCTTCTAACAATGCATAATTGGAATGTGTGTGAATGCTAGGGAGAAAGCCAAGACAATAGCAAATAATAGACAACAAGAAATGAAAGACATGTGTATATAATTATAGATATATTCCTTAATTTCACTTGTTAATACAATTCCATAAGCCAAAGGAGTGATTACAAAAAATTCAGCCGAATCGAGACTTGAGTTCTTACAACCAAGAAAAAGAAAAAAATAAATTTGCTGCATGGTAAGACAAAAAGCTAGGGGTCCATTGAGAGCATGGTGGGAATGGACAGGAGGTCTCATCGCTCCATCTCATCATCACTACTCGGGCTCATCCTCTCGTGCCCTCATCATGGAGGTAGGAGTGCAAGTCCTCCATCTCGCCGCCGAGGCTCTCCATGCGTCTGTCTCGATGCATCGAGCCTAGTGTTCACTCCTTCAAACCCCGAGCCATGTTGGTGCTCATCGGCCCAGAGTTGCAAGAATCCTATCGATGTCGACCCACTAGGAGCAAGGCTTGATGAAGAGGCCGCATGCATGCACTAACGAGGAGGAGGCTCCTGCACTGAGGCTCGTGCCCGTGACCCTCGGCTGGGACCAATGGCTCCCCATCACTATATGCATCCATCGCACTGCATCCTCGCCATCAGGTTACGATCTAGAGGTGGATCTTCGGTTAAGTCTTGATCCTCCTCACTCAAGTCAACTCCAAAATGCTGGAAAATAGTGGTGAGCAACCTCCCATAGGGTAAATCTAAGTTCCTCCTGGGATTTCGCCCCGCATGATCCATAGTCCGCATGATAATGTAGGGCAGCGATGGGAATGCCTTTGTAGAGGTGATAGGCCACATAGCCTACGAAGATGGAAGGCATGGTGCGGTGACCGGCTATAGGCACGATGTTGTGCCGCACAATCCGGCTCAAGACTCGGGAGAATTGGCAAAAGAAGTCTCGCACTTTCTTCTCGAATGCCCCACGTGTAAGCTCCCGTATAACTCCCTCGTATGCCTCTCTCCGAGAAAGGAGTAGGGATTCTTCCATGGTGCGCAGTAGGTCTCTTCTCCCCAGATAGCTACATTGAGGATGCCCGCCAACTCGTGCCCCCGTGAAGGATATGGTGACTCCTTGACATAAGAGAGGATCCGGTAATCTCGTGTGCCTAGGTTCTCGGTGTGCAGTTGGCGTAGAAGTGACGAACGAGCTTGGGATAGAATGGCTCGGAAGGTTGAGGAGGTTGGACCACCCCAAGCTTCAAATCTCGGCCCTACCTTGTAGGCCTTGAGGTCTTCCAAGACCACATCTCTTCCTCCAAGATATTCTTAAAGCGAAAGTGGTCTTGGTACATCTCCTGCTTCTCTAGGTCTTGGAACCATTGCGTATCCAAAGCAATCAGGGCAGCTTGTTCGCCCGTGCGCGCCTTGTTCTAGGAGCCATTTAGATTCCCTAACCTGCAACCAAGGAAGGCCAAGAATACAGAAACACATTAAGTCCATGCTTGGATATTAAGGTCTAAGCAAATATACAATGAAAAGAAACAAGGCAAGAGAACCTAGACCTTGATGCATGGCCACTATGTAGATGCAATCATAGAGGATAAAGGTACATGGCCACATTATGCTTGGAGAAGCATTATATCATACATGCAATTAGTTCAAACAAAATTGGACTGAATTGAAAACAAAATTATACTATGAACCCAAAGAGGAAATTTTCAGAATTTGGTTGGAAGTTGAATGATATAGTACACAATATATATACATGGCCATAGTATACCTAGAACATGAAGTTTTTACCCAATACTTAGTTCAAGCAATATATATGGAGCTAACTTGTGGTAAATCATGCTTGGAACATCATAAGAAAGGAAAATTCTGATATAGTACAAGGATTTTAAATCATAGGGACACCCCAAATGTATATACACCAAGCCTACCTAGCAAAAATCGAATTTAATTTGGGCAATAAGAAAATAGAAAATTTTTTTTCGGTTAGGGTTTTGGGATTTCTCCAAAATCCAACCCAAACCCTTGGTGATGGTGCAAGATTGGGGGAAATGCCCCAACTAGGTTGCATATGAAGGGAAACGAAGGTAGGATGGACAAAAATCCATCTAAATAGCTAGGAGAAAACAAAAAAAACCCAAATCTTGTAAACCCGAAATGGATTTTGGGGTTTCTCCATAATAGAAGTCGAAAGGAGAAAGAGATAGATCGATAGAGAGGGAAGAGGGCATACCTGAACTCGATCGGATCTGTTGTGCGTGGATTGAGTGCCAAAAATCCACCTAGAAGGGAGAGGGAGCAAGGAACGAGTGCGGTTTTGGGTTCTCCGGAGCGTAGGGGGTGTTTGGAAAAAGAAATTTGGGTTTTGAAAGAGAGTTCGAGTGAGAAATTTGCTTTTTGGGCCATGCGGTTTTACACTCGGATGCAAGATTTTGAATCCGACTGTGAATCCGCGGATTCCCGAGACCAGCCTTTGGTCCGTGAAGGTCGGATTTACACTCGATGCGGCCTAGTGAAACCGCATGTAAATCCGACCTCGCAGAAAAGGTTTTTGGCCCTGTTTTGCTTAACCAACTTGTTTCTAATGTTTATTACCCTCATAATTGCTTCCTTACCCCTCGTGTAACCTATGTTTACCTTTGCAAATCGATTTTTTTGATTGGTTTGCTTAATATTGCAATTGTGCCTATAATCGCGGGTGTTGATCAACCAGTGTGAACCATGGTTAATACACGGCAAATGCCAACCGTTCTCCCGCTAGGAAGAGGCCGGTGAGGCTTCGAATACGGTTCTACCGGTAGCACCGCCAATTAGTAATAATGCGGATGTCGCCGTTGTTGAGCAATAGGTTGCAATCCATGGAACGAGCATAGGGAGGCGCAACAAGAGCAACAATTTATGCAAAACATGACGGCTATGTTCCAAGCCTTTGTTAGGGAAAGGCAGCCGTGCCTCCTCCCCGTGCAAGTCAATCCTCCCCACCCGCCCCGTGGGTTCCGTTGTACCTAGTGTTCCTCCGGCTCAAGCCACCGCCGAATTCCTTTGACACAAGAGGTGCCAACCTATTCTACCTTCCACTTCGTGGCTTTCCTTCGGTCCAAGCGGTGACTCCGGCTTGGGTGGATGCCGCTAGGTTGTCTGGAGAGATTTCGAAACATCGTCCTCCAACCTTCTACAAGATGGCCCATGATTCCTTTTTCCCGCAACATTTATAAGGGATCTTGAGAGAATCTTTGAAGTGATACAAAGTAATGACACTGACAAGATCCGGTGTGCTACCTACCACCTCGGGGTGATTCGATGCGTGGTGGCTCTCCTCTAAAGACCATTTTTGGGCAACTCACCCAGAGGCAACTTGGGCTCAATTCAAGGAAGTCTTCTTCAAAAATTTCTTCCCTCAAAACTTCCGTGATAGGAAGGAGTCCGAGTTTATGAGCTTCTTTCAAGGATCCAAATCGGTCCTCGAGTACCAAGAAGCTTTTGAGGAGTCGTTTTACTTCGCCCGGACACATGAAGGCCGAGAATGTGAAGGCTAGGAAGTTTGAGAAGGGGCTTAGACCTAGCATTAGTACTTCGTGGTGCTACACAAGTACCCTACTTACGCCGAGACGGTCCAGCCGCTAAGGTGATTGAGGACCAGAGAGAGAGAATTACAGGGCCATTCAGCTGGTAAAAGGCCCATGACCTCTCATGAACCTAGGGGATCCACAAAATTCCAAAAGAGAGGATCCTACACTACTACTTTTCCTGGTCCAGCCCCGTGAGGTCGATGCGGTGCAAGCACCAGGCCTACATCAACTCCTCACTATGGTTCCCGACTCTCATATGTTACAATTGCAAGGAGTCCGCATATGGTTCGAGACTGTCCTCATCCCGGATGATAGGTCCTCCAGTGTGCAATACACAAAAGGCACCCCAAGCCAAGGCAGTTGTGCGTTCTCTTCTTCCCCGCTCCGGCCCATAGATCTCAAGGTCGGGTGTATTCTCAGACAAATGAAGAGGCCCAGCCGATCCCAAGTGTTATTACAGGTAATGCACTCTACTCTTAAGATGTGCATATAATAGCTTTTGTTTCTATGATTGGTTATCCTGCTTTGTCGTGTGTCGTTCTTGTTTGCTCTCACCGCTTATGCTTTATTTGATTCGGGGCATCACACTCTTTTGTGTCCCCTAGTTTTGCTAAGAAGATGTCCATTGAACCAAAGCTAATGGCCCGTAAACTGATAGTCAAGACACCAACGGTAGCAAGGTTGAACTTAACTCGGTTTATGATCCTTGCCCTGGTGTGTGGGTGGTCACGACTCAAGCAAGCTTAGTATCGCTTGGATATGAAAGACTTTGATGTGATTTTGGGAATGGATTGGCTATCAACTCACAAAGCCAGCTAACTGCTCGAGAGGAAGGTTCTATTCAAACCACCAAGGTGAAGAGTTTGTGTTTATGGGTACTAAGCGGGAGAGACCCAAGAAAGTTATCATCTCCGCCTCCAAGTACGTGTTGTTGGCGAGGGATGTCGTGTTATCTAGCATCCGTGATAGACACTGGGCCAAAGGCAGCCTTTGGAAGAGGTTGTACGTGGTGAAAGACTTTCCGATGTCTTTCCCGAGGATCTAACGCGGTTGCCACCGGATCGCGAGACGTAGTTCATGATAGATCTGATTCCCGGTGCAGCCCCAGATCCAAGGCACCTTACAGGATGGCCCCAACCGAGTTAAAGGAGCTACAAGAGCAGCTGAAGGACCTGTTGAAGAAGGGTTTCATTAGACCTGGTATCTCCTCGGGGAGCACTCGTGTTGTTTGTGAAAAGAAGGACGGTAGTATGCGTCAGTGCATTGACTACCGTGAGCTCAACAAATTGACAATCAAGAACCGGTATCCTTTGCCTAGGATCGATGACCTATTCGATCAACTACAGGGTGCGAAGGTGTTCTCGAAAATTGATCTCCTGGGCCAGGTACCATCGCTTGAAGATCGAAATAGTGATATCAGCAAGACAAAGATTCAGATCTCGATATGGTCATTATGAGTTCTTGGTCATGTCCTTCGGCTGACCAATGCCCCGGCCGCTTTATGGAGTTGATGAACCGGGTGTTCCACGATGTTCTAGACAAGTATGTCATTGTCTTCATTGATGACATCTTGGTCTATTCCAAGAGCGACGAGGAGCATGCGGACCATCTCCGCCTAGTATTGCAACGCCTAAGGGAGAAAAGCTTGTACGCCAAATTCAGTAAGTGTGAGTTTTGGCTACAACAGTGGCATTCCGGGACACCTTGTTTCTCGGTAAGGGTATAGAGGTTGACCCGCAAGGTGAAGTCGAGAGTTGATGGCGATACCCAAGAATGTGGCGGACATTCGTAGTTTCCTGGGACTAGTCGCTATTACAGGAGATTTATTGAGAACTTCTCAAGGCTCTCCGCTCCTATGACACGATCGACCCAAAGGGAGTGAAGTTCGAGTGGTCCGATAGCTGTGAAAAGAGCTTCCAAGAGCTCAAGCAGAGGTTGGTTTCCGCTCCAAAGACTTACCATTCCTAATGGTACTCGGAGGGATGGTAGTCTACAGTGATGCATCTAAAATGGGCTTGGGTTGTGTTCTAATGCAAGATGGGAAGGTAGTGGCCTATGCTTCTCGGCAATTGAAGGACTATGAGAAGAACTACCCGACCCATGATTTGGAGCTTGCAGTGGTTTTCGCTCGAAGATCCGGAGACATTATTTATATGGTGAGAAGAGCGAAATATACAAGGATCACAAGAGCCTCAAATACTTCTTTACACAAAAGGAGCTCAATATGAGGCAAACGGTGGTTGGAGTTGTTGAAAGATTATGA
The DNA here is from genome assembly GCF_018873765.1 of Telopea speciosissima. NCBI lineage: Eukaryota > Viridiplantae > Streptophyta > Magnoliopsida > Proteales > Proteaceae > Telopea > Telopea speciosissima. The sequence goes on along the minus strand of NC_057921.1, from coordinate 53,285,286 downwards.
TTGTACTATCCATTACCACCCGTGCAAGGCAAATGTAGTAGCGGATGCGCTGAGCCGGAAATCTCATCCTTGTCATCGGCATCACTAGCACCAAGGAGAAACTCATCGAGGAAGCTAGAAGGATGGACCTGGAATTACTGGTTGATGGTGTTACCTTATCTCTATCAGCTTTATCAATACAATCCACACTCGGTAGGGCGAATTCAATCAGCCCAGGCTTCGATGAGGAGATTCAAAAGGTTATTGAGGCTATCAAGGGGGACACGCAATGGGAACTGGATTTTTCTTTAACAGAGAGTGGTGTTCTCATGTTCGTAGACAACGGCTATGTGTTCCTAGTAACCCTCGCTTGAGGAAGGAAGTGTTAGTCGAGGCCCATGACTCTCCCTATTCTATTCATCCGTAGTACGAAGATGTATAGAGATCTCAAGGAATATTACCGGTGGAGTGGAATGAAGAGGGATGTGGCTGAGTATGTGGCAAAATGTCTTACTTGTCGCCAGTGAAGGCGGATAGACAATGACCTCATGGCCTCTTACGTCATTGCCTGCTCCAGAGTGGAAGTGGGAGCATGTTACCATGGATTTTGTCACCGGTTGCCCCGCACGCCTAGAGGTGTCGATACCATATGGGTTGTCGCTGATGATTGACAAAGACGGCTCACTTCATCCCCATGAAGATTACCTATTCGATGGACAAGCTGGCTCGCTTGTACATTGATAATGTAGTTCGCCTACACGGAGTTCTGTCAAGATCATCTCCGATCGGGATCCCGCATTTACATCTAAGTTCGGGAGGGTTTCGAAGGCAACGGGTACATGTTGAGTTTTAGTACAGCCTTCCACCTCAAACCGACGGACAATGGAGAGGACTATTCGTACATTAGAAGATATGCTCCGAGCTTGTGCCATTGATATGCAAGGCACTGGGACGAGCATCTCTCACTTATTGAGTTTGCTTACAATAACAGCTACTGTGCTACTATAGGCATGGCACCGTTGAGGCTCAAGATGGGAAGAAGTGCTCGGACAATCGTTATATTGGGACGAAGTAGGTGAACGGCGTATTCTTGGACCCGAGTTAATTCAGTAACATGCGAGAAGGTGGGCTTGATTCGTGAGCGGATCAAGGCGGCTCACCCAGAGGGTTATGCAGACTTGAGACTAAGGACCTTGAGTTCACTATCGGTGATAAAGTGTTCCTTAAGGTATCACCCTCCAAAGGGGTGATGCGTTTCAAGCAAGAAGGGCAAGTCGAGTCCGAGATTTATAGGACCTTTTGAGATCCTTGCACGGATTGGACCGTGGCATATCGGTTAGCACTCCCTCCATCTTTAGAAGGTGTGCACGACGCCTTCCACGTATCCATGTTGAGGAAGTGTGTCCATGATCCAAGCCATGTATTGACGCATGAACCACCGTAACTTGCGGCCGACATGTCCTATAAAGAGTCGCTGAAAAGATTTTGGACAAGAAGGTTGTTCATCTTCGCAACCGCCCATTCATTATGTGAAGATAAAATGGTGCAACCATCCTAAGAGGAAGCTTCTTGGGAGGCAGAGGTAGAAATGCGGGCAAAATACCCTTTTCTTGCCTATTTACAAGGTACGTCAAATTTCGAGGACGAAATTTCTTATAAGGTGGGGGGATGTTATACCCGCATTCCGGATATAATTAAATATCATTTCTTCTCGTGACGTGTAGATACGCCGCCATGTATGCCGGTGACCTGTTCTCCATGATGGTCAAACCTAGCTACAAAATCGTTGACCACAAAGACGGGTTTGCCCGTGGAGGAAAGATTCCTCAACCGCCGTGGGGAAAGTTCGTGGACGGCGACTTGTCGACTACCCTCCAAGTACCAGCCCGGAAGCGAGGAGTTCAGAGAGAGCATCCCGGACCGTCACCTCACTGGATATTTCGCTCGGTGATGAGCTTAGCGTTGCCGTGGCAAAGTTGTTCGGGTCATGGGTAATAAACCATGACAGGGGGAAAAGTAAGTTCTAGCCTCAAGTCTTATTAATTATTCTTCCTTGGTAACCTCGGGCGGGTCCGGCTTGAACCGCTCGAGCTATTTCATGAGAGAAGGGAATAATTTAAGTTCGGGTCCCGCGTACCTTTAGGAAGTACATTGGGGACTTATACCCATCTCATATGAGCCCATCTAAGAATGGGCTTTTCCTTAATTAAGGTTGTGGGCAGGCCCATTTAACCTATTGGCCCAATGATGGGTTATTCCATCCACTTACCCACATAGGACTAATGGGTTGACCCATTAGGCCTCATGACCCATTTGACTAAGGGTACCCATAGACCCATTTATTATAAAAGAGAGGAGGAGGGGGAGAGAACATTACTTCTTCTTCAACATCCTCTTCTACCCTAAATCGTGGAGGAGAGAAAGAGGAGAGAAAGAGGAGAGAAAGAGAAGGAGGAAGGAGAGAGAGGCTTGGAGGAAGGTGGAGACCCCATCTCTTGGGCGTAAATCGTGGAGCTCTCATCTTGGGGGTAGGTAAGCTTCTTCCTTCTTCTATTTTGGGTTTCAAAAAGGGGTTGGGTAATGGGAGAGATTGACCTAGATCTCTCTTGGAACCTAGGGAGTAGATGGAGCTCAAAGCCAAGCTATGGTGGAGTTAGTTCACTCCATTATGAGCTCTAATGTGAGGGTTCTCATTGCCATTTGGGGGATTTAAGGTTGGACCCTAAGGAGCTTAGGATAGAGTTTTCTAGAAGTCCTTGTGCCTTAAAACCACTTGAAATGGGGTCCTTGGGGGGAATCCTTCGGATTTTGGACCCGAAGGTGTGAGGGTTACATGTGATTTCAGACCGCAAGAAACCCCCGAAACTACCTTCCCGAGAAGGATTCGTGAAGGTCGGATTTACACTGGATTCGCTTTTCAAACCACATCCGCATCCGACCTTGGCAAAATTGTCCCGAGCCCCGTGAAGCTCTGGATTTACACTTGGATTCAGTTTTTCCAAAACCACATCCGCATCCGACCTTGACTAAAACCGTCCCGCTTTCCTAGGATTTACATGTGGTTGCGAATTTGGGCATGAAACCACTCCCGCAACCACTTCGCCTCTCGAAACCTTATACTTAAGTGTTTATGGGAGATCTTTGGGATCCGTTCTTTCGCTCGTTTAACCTTATTCCACTCTTTGTATAGGTTAAAATATTCACTTTTGTGGCTTATTGCTTGATCGAGGCGACAACCGATAAACTGGGTGCTTGGCGTATACGTTGTGAGTGGGTTTGGTTGTATGGGCTTGTTATTATTATTGCACTATATATTATGTACTCATTATAATTAATAAGCATGTTTGCGCATATTGCATAATTTTATATCTATTTGTTATAATGTTGATTGGTAATGTTGTATCTTGATGGGTCTCGGTGGGTTGGGTACCTGCGCTTTAACCCCGAACTCTATAAACATTTATGAAGAAATTATGTTGAATGTCATGTTGAATCAGTATGCGCCGTGCCGGCGTGTAACCGGCACTAAACCGGATGAAAAGTTGATGCGCCGATTACCTCTCGGGACGATAGGACTTGCATGTAGTATATTTGTGGCTAGGATTTCACACCCTTATGCTACGACCCTTACCAACAGGGGTTTAGGTGTTGGGTAATCGACAATCGGATTCTCGTGGAGGTGGGAGAGGCCACATGGTAGTATTGGTTATCGTGGGTCCGCCACCGAGTGGTCTTGGAGGCTTCGATCGGCGTAGGTCCCACGTGACAATTGAGGTTTCATTGTGGCGATAAGTTAAGTGACCCACAAGTCTCCCGAGTTGTCACAAAGAGCATATGCCATTGACTTAGTTGTTTGTTAGGTGGAAAAATGAACTTAACATGTGCATGCATCATTGGACTATGTGAATTGCGTGTTTGTGCATTCCCATCCCCTCACTGCCTGGAGCTAACCCCTCGTGCGCACATTTTTTAGATTATGGTGCAGTGACGGATATCTCAGGACTTGGAGTTCAGCCCTCGGGATACGATGAGATCGGTGAGGAGGAACCGGAGGCCGTGTTTGAGGAACATGGCGACGGGTGTCCTTGCGATGATTGTGCCTACGGCCGTGAGGATGTTCGGGACTCGATCCCTTTTGATTACTTTTGAGGCTAAGGCCTATGGTGAAATACTTATCGTAATACCATTTTTGATAGTTATTAGATAATCATTGGAAATGTATCTAATTACCGTATTTATCATCTAGCTTTGAACATCTTGTAACTATTCGATTTATACGCTCCGCAATACTACTCGATCCTTGGAATGTAATATTCCTCTTTTCTCGCATTCGATATTATATTGTGTTAATATTGATATGATCAGGCGCTGGGACATCGTGTCGTGATCCGGCGGTTTAGTAGGATGACATGCGTCGTCCTAGTCACCCTTTATATGATATTATATTCCTTGTCTGGAATAGGGGCGTGACACTTTATGTTCATTTATTTCTGAAGACATTGGCAGAAACGGTATACTGGTTCAAGTTGCAGGTAGAATGGAGAGTCGCCGGCCGCCGTTAAACCGCAGTTACTTTCCAGATTAAAATTCATTTACTTTCCAGATTAATAATCACAAATTTTGAAAAGACAAACTCGAATTCGATTTAGGGCTAGAGAGAGTTGCCGGCAGAGTGGTTGACGACCACCTCTGTGTTTTTCTAAAGAGAGATTTCGGGGGAGGGATTTCAGAAGATCGAGAAAAATCAGGGAAAGAGAGTGAGAAAAATCAGAGAGGGTGAGAAATCTTATACTTCTGCAGGTGTCAAAATTGCAACATTTTTATTCCTTTTTGTTTTCCTCCTTTTTTTCACGACTTCTGTTTTATGTGATGAAGACTATGTAGATAATTCTCACGGCACTTTGCTTCGCCTGCTCGCTTCTCTCTTTTGCAATTCCCCTAATCGTAGTCGCAGGGAAAAATGCCGTCAAGAGGAAAGAAACGGGCTAGGTCGAAGGGTAAAACAGCTCCGGTGACGCCCACGGTTGATGAAAATATCGAAGATTCATTGAATCGTCCAATCGATTTGGAGCTGTTGGAAGACGAGAAGTCTGTAGAGAATCAAATGATGGAGGAAGAATCGAGCTCTCCAGTGGCTGCTCACTCTGTAAAGAAAGCAACAAAGCAGCTTCAAATGTTGAGAGCCGCTTATACGGAAAACTAGTTATTTGGACCTGCAATCACCCCCTGGCCACCCCACCATGAACGGAGACGGAGATGGCGTTGAGCAACGGGGCAGGGGTATCACCGTCGGGCATCGGTTAGAGTTGGAAGAAACACGGACAAGATGAGAAGAATAGAAAAGGGTAGTATTGTAAATTTAATTCTAATGATTTATTACAAGGCAAATTAGTCTTTTTACATCAATAACTAACAGCAGACTAACACTGTCAGTGTAGAGGGGGTGATTTGAGTATTTTCAAATTTTAGGGGGTGATCCGAGTTTCGACCCATTTTCAAGGGGTGTTTCGTAAATTTCCCTAATTATTATTAGATTTATATTTGTAATTGGGTTCGGTTTTTTGCTCATTATATCTACAAGAGTAAAATTGCAATTTTGTGAGGATTAAGGTTTTTTTGAATTCTTTATATAGTCTCCAATCTCCATGGGAAAAACCTAAATACAAGCAAAAAGGAGATCATTTTGTGAAAAAATATCTGATTCTCTGATGTATGCATTTATATCAAAACACATTAAATTCTTCATGTTATGTATGATTGTGTTTGGTTTTTTCCTTGCAATTGTACATTCATTCCCAGCAAGTGATATCAAAGTGAGATTCGACAAATCGTTGCAAAGTAGTGCATGGAATCTTTATAGAAGGAAAGGCCTACAACTAAGGGTGTCAATTCGGTATTGTTAAACACCCCATATCAATACCGTACTGCACCAAGTACGGTATCATTTTCCCATACCAATACCATACTGGTTTGGTATTCGTTATATCGTTTCTTATATATATATGTGTAAAATATGAAATATATTATATTTAATACATATATACTAATATATATTATTTATTATATATAAATTAGTATATATGCCAGTAATATGGTACAACACCAGTATTCGGTAATTTGGCAAGGTATCGGTATGTACCACCAATATCAACCTCCATATCGATACTGTACTGTACTATGTACGATATAATTTTTCCATACCGATATCATACCGAGTTGTATTCAATATAATATGATACGGGTAATTCGGTACGATACCGATTGCTTCAGTAAATGGTTTGGATACCGAATTGACACCCTTGACTTGCTACAATACAGTCGTAGTACGAAGGAAGGGTGTTCAACACAGAGTCCTAGTATGAAGAAAAGGTGTGCTAGAAAGGGTGTGCACAAGGGAAAAAGTAGTTTAGACGATGGGTGTAAGGTGAGGAAGGAAGAAGGTTGAGTTGTTTTATTTTGGGGACTTTTTCTTTTCTTTTGCTTTATTTTTTGTCTTTTTTTTTTGGGTAGAAAGCAAGGCTAATCATTCATGCGCCCCAACGCCAAATAAAGGAAAGCACAAAACATAAAAAGAATAGATAATATGATAAACGCGAGGTATGGATAAACAGTATCCAAAACCAAGGAGTGGAGGCTGACCCGGTCGCACATGTCATGACTGGGTCATCCAAGCTAGGGGTTGGTTCACAAACATTTTCCTAGAAAATAGATTGTAAACATAGCAAATTTTAAGCATATGCACAAAAGTGCCAATAAAAGGGTCGCCAAACGTATCGAAAGTAAAAAACCCCCACTGCCCACGCATGCCGACAAACGATTGATGGCAAGACAACCATCGGAATTGTTGCCACAACTTACTTTCAAACAAATCAGCAAGGATCTGTTGGATCGGCGAGTAGAGCGACATCCGATGATAGAAGGTGGTTGAAGAAGATTGAACGGCCGTTGGATCATCCAAACCGGCAATTACTATGGTGCCATCCGCACCAGAGTCGACATCACCTGCAAGTACACAAATAAAAAGAAAACAAAAACCCTCCACTAAACCCTTGGTGTTCTCCATATAGAACGCAACGGCTACAACCAGAATTTGGATCTCACCAAAAGAGGTTGTCTGCTGGCAAAGGCAAAACACCCCATCAATCCAAACCAGAGAGAACTTCAGCGGAGGGGAAGGGGGAAGGGTAGGGGTAGGGGTAGGGGTAGGGGAAGGGGAAGGGGAAGGGGTAGGGACATGTCCAATGATGGTGGTGGTGGAGGCCAAGCTAGGAGCAGGGCGGAGGGGGTGTGGGAGGGCTGTGGCAGTATTGGTGGGAGCATAACCGAGAGGGTTTGGAGGTGGGCGGTAAGGGTATGGAGGCAGGGGGAGGGGAGCAAGGGGGACTGGGGTTGCATCTGTGGGTATGAAGGTAGGGAGAGAGCGGTGGCAGTATTGGTGGGAGCATGACCACTGTTTTGAGTTGAGAAAACAAGGATTGGATGGAAACCTAAGCCGTGAAGAACTTGTTCACGGATGGAGTTTGATATCCTATGGTTTTTTGGCACTACGCGAATGGGGCATATTCTACTCTATTGATATAAGTCGGATGAGTTCATACAAAGATCAGCAGTAATCAGGTTCCTTGAAGTTGATGGCAACCATGGAAGGCATAGATCGGATAAATCAAATGATTGTTAATCTATACAGACTTGCAGGGAGTACTGAAACAGGTGAAACTACTGTTGGAACACAAGCAAGAGCTACAGGTGAACGACAGAAACTATAGATGGTTCAGGCGATGAAGAAGTGCAAATCTAGAAAGATGCTAGCGGGGTGACTTTCGCTTTGGATTTGGTGAATGACAATAATCTCTCAGAATAGATTGTAACAGTAGGAGAGGTGAAGCTACGTCATATCGTACGTTAGCACTGAGCTATATGGGACACCCCGAGTGGGAGTGTGGGCCATTCGGGTTTGGAAATGGCGAACATGCAAGGACATCCCATATGGGGGGTGTGAGCCATGTCGGTTGGGTATGGCAGACAGATAGAAACAATACAGAGTTTGCATAATCGACAACAACATCACTCTTCTTCAGGGTGGTTTCAGAATCAAAGCCAAGGTGGAGATTGTTGGGGTTGGATCTATCTTATATTCTATGGATCCACATAATTATTATTAGGTTTGTTTTTGTAATTGGGTCGGGTTTTGAGTCCGTTACATGTGATTGGGTTGTGTTGGAATTAGAATTTTTGGGGTTCCCTATATATTGTCTCCATAGGAAAAACCTGCATACAAGCAATGGGAGATCACATTGGTGAGATGGAGAATGATTTAGAGAGTTTTTTCTGACTTAGTGAAAAATCTTTGGTTCTCTCTGGTGAATGTAGGCTTTGGTGCCAAACTACGTCAAATTCCTCATGTTGTATGTGATTTTTTTTAAAAAAAAAAAGGGTGTACCCAGTGCACGAGGCTCCCGCCATTGCGATGTCAGAGGTATGTGATTAAATTCCTCATGTTGTATGTGATTGTTTGCTTGATTTCTTCCTCGTGGTTATGCATTTATCTCCAACAAGCCTCCCCTTGATTATCATTTCATAATATTCTGATTAATTGAGGTACAAAACTCACTAGCAGATAGGAGTCATAGGACCATAAACGAATCGAATATTATTTGGATTCGGCTTAATTATCCCAATATGAAACCACATGGATATGAATAAAGTATGGCATATCCTATTATTAAGCAATGTCTGGTCATGTAGTGCTTGCACCAATGCAAGGGCCAAATGAGCACGTGCATGAGCATTTGATTAAATGAGATTTTTTAGTTCTCTAGTAACTAAGCGGTAAATTCGCTATTTAGTCGTGTCATGTTTGCACCAGCGCAGGGGCCAATGAGAGCGTGTGCAGGTTTAGTTGATTGAATGAGATTTTTTAGTTCACTGGGGGCTGAGCGGTAAATTCGTGTGGTCCTATGTTTGGCGCCAGTTTTCAATTCCTTGGATAGATTGGTGTACGTCGCTAGCTTACCAAAATCTGATGGCATACGCTGCTATCTCCCATGAACTAAATATTATATGATCGAGAAAATGTTCTCTATGGGGGTGGCAAGCCACGCCCAGACACAGTGGGAGGCAAAATGACCGCCCCACGCCCTCCATGAAAGTCAAAAATCCTATCCGCCAAGATGCCAGCATGCATGCTCTCATTGGCTATCACCCGCACATGGCTTTTGTGTTCCCCTACAGCTCCCCACATTATATTATAGAAATGTAACTAGGGAGGGATAGATATGTAGATAATTTTGGACAAAGCTAACGGCGTACACTAATCACAGGGCTGGACACAGGAGAGCAAAGCGATGTTTTCCAAAGGAGGAAAGAGAAGGACACATGGTGGGCACCCTTGACGGCTAGACTCCTAGAGGCGTGCCCAGCCTTTTCTCATATAACTATATCCAGCCCGCATGCGGGTCCTTTACAGCCCTGCTAGCAGATTATAGAATCCTCTAAATCTATTCATCATCTATTCGACAAATTGATCGATTCGTCCCCGCGTCTTTAATTTGTTTTTGGTCGCCTAACTTTTTTTTCATTGAATTGGGTTTTTCCTGTTTCCTTCCAGGCTTCCACACATGAAACCAACTGAGCTAAAATTATTATATACTTTAATGGGGGTTGGTGCCTTAGTCCCATGTGAATGAAAGAAGCTTCAATGTTCTCTCAACTCGAAGTTAATTATAAAATGAAGAACTTGTCTGGGGAAGGTTTGTTAGTCCAACTTCCACCTGCCTCAAATACAACCTAAGTAGATTTTTATCACTGTACTTTACTCCAATTCATGGTCTCATAAAAGTATTCGAAGAATCACCTGATAGTGTTATACTAGAATTACTGTCGTTTACTGATATCCCCACTAACTATATCGATCTTCATATCATATATGTATAGCTACACATCTTTGTTGTTTTGGCCAATTGGCTTCTGTTCTGAACTGTTTCAGCTTTCAGGCAATGATATGGCCGAAAATCGAGTTTCCAGTGAAAGTATTGTCTCAGCAAAACAAACACGTATGGAGGGTCTGTTGGGGAAGATGAGAAGATTTCCAGAGTCAGTGTGGCAAACCACATTGAAGGTTGGTAGAGAAGACCCAAGAAGGATTATTCATTCTTTCAAAGTTGGGTTGGCATTGACATTGGTATCCTTGTTGTATCTCTTGGAACCATTGTTTGAAGGAATGGGACAGAATGCAATTTGGGCTGTTATGACTGTGGTTGTTGTGCTTGAGTTCACTGCAGGTGAGAGTTTCTAACATTAGAAATTATTTGAATTAAATTGCTTATTTCCTCTATTTGAAATTACCCATTAATGGAAACTGGTCATTTAGGGGCAACTCTGTGCAAAGGAGTGAATAGAGGACTTGGTACACTTACAGCAGGCTTGTTGGCCTTTTTAATCGAGTTTATAGCAGATGAGACTGGTTATGTAGGTCGAGCTATTTTTATTGGTGTTGGCGTGCTTTTGATAGGTAATTAATCTTCTTTCTATATGTAATGTGGCTGCTCTGCAACCTTATATTCTACTTTATGGAGCTTCATCTTAGAATGTACTGTTTTTGGCATGCAGAAGCTCTGAGTCTTATGCTTCTTTTCCTCCCCTGTTTCTTCATTTTCTTTTGGACAGGTGCTGCAAGCACATACACAAGATTCTTTCCTAAAATAAAGAAGAACTATGATTATGGAGTTGTGATTTTTCTCTTAACATTTAATCTGATATCCGTATCCAGTTATCGTATTGATGTGTTAACTATGGCATATCAGCGATTCTACACAATTATTATCGGCTGTGCTATCTGCCTTTTCATGAGCCTGGTGGTTTTTCCAAATTGGTCTGGGGAGGACCTCCATAATTCCACTGTCAACAAGCTTGAAGGGTTAGCAAGATCAATAGAAGGTATGTGAAATGTTAGACAAGTATGTACCTAGATCTTTTATGAACTTTAACTTTCTGTTTTGAGCACCTGAATGTCCCCCCATTGAATGTGGAAATAGAGATATTATACTATAAGATGCAGATCTCCCCATGTTCAAGTAGTGTAGACTAAGATTGCTTGTGACAGGCATATCATGTGCCTTCTGTCTGCATTATCTGTTTAAGTCACAAAACCCTCCAAGTTATCAGTTCAACTCACTTTGCCTATGTACTGATTTTTGAAAATTTTGTATGCATTTAGGCATTTCTTTTACCATCATCAACAACAACTATTTTCTACTCATTAACTTATGAGTGTTAATCCTGCAGCTTGTGTTAATTACTACTTCCAAGAACCAGAGAATCAATGTATTGAACATAAATTATTAGAAGACCCCATTTATAAGGATTACAAGGCAGTTTTGGACTCCAAATCTAATGATGAGACCCTGGTAAACTCTATTGTTCTCTATTCTTCGATAACTGTGCTTTATGACCTTCACTACTAGGACAAAATTATTCATGACATGTTAATGGGATATCCAATACAGAATAACAAGTTTAAATTGATTAGGCATTATATGCAAGTTGGGAACCAAGGCATTCAAGACACTGTCACAGATATCCATGGCAACAATATGTGAAACTGGGGGCTGTTCTTCGCCATTTTGGGTACACAGCTGTGGCTCTGCATGGATGTTTGCATTCTGAAATTCAGGTAACTTTAATAACATTATTGTTGTCTTTCAATTATAGGTTTACTGACTAGTTCTAGTATCTTTTAGCATGACAAACTTTAGTTGTCATCTTACTATATTGTGGCATTGGGAGAAGCCTTCTTGACCTAGACATCAACATTGGCACCCTTCATTTTTTCATCAAAAGTATGGTAGCATCATGCCCCCTGATCTTAAAATTGATATTGATGGTAAGAAACCATGCAGAGGTAAAACCTTGCGTGCGAGGGGCACATATTCTACGATGTTTTGAAAAGGATCTATTAGTGACAAAATCATATTATGTTAAACTTGTTAACTATATATTTTACGTGTATAAGTGGCATCAAGAGATTGTCATGGCACTATGGCCTCAACATAAGGTGAATTTTATATCACATAATAAAGAAAAGAAGTGATTCATTGTAAAATAAAGTATATTTTCCATTAGTAGGTAAGGTTTTGTTAATCAATTTCAACAAGCATGGCCTGTCATTTTCAATCCATACTTCTACCTTTATGAACTTGTCTATTTAAGATATATCGTTACTTCCCAGATATCTTACATATTTTATGTTTCAACTATGATGCAAATATAGTTGCATATTGAACTAATTACTATTTTATCAGTTAACCCATTGATGCATAGGCTAGTTCATGATTGACATGTTTGAAATCTTGATCCAAGTTATGTTGGTTTCTGTATTTTCTTTTCTTGTCTTGAGGTTATATAGTTAAATCAAAGAAGGGAATGGATGATCATAATCCATGCTATAAATTTGGTTAGGATAGACTGAGCTTGGCTTGTCTACTTGTAGGACTTTGTACAGAAAACTTTACTTTATCACCCTCAAACTTTCTGCTTGGCATGTTCTGGTAAATTAACTTCATCTTTGTTTCCTTCTTTAAGTTAGAGCTTCATTATTTTATTGCTCATTTCAGTTCTTTAGGGACATATTCAGATGTTCAACACTGACAAGAGTTAGATTGGATTCCTCTATTTTAAGATCAAATAGAACTCAAGCCTTCAAGCACTATTAGGATAAGATTGCATAGATCTTCTTAACATGTTCCAATTTTGATCCTTCATTGTTTGGTTGACTATATTCAGACTCCACACTCTGTTCGAGCTCTCTTTAGAGATCCATCCGTCCGAGTGGCAGGAAAAGTATCAGAGGTACTGATGGAACTTGCTGACAGCATAAGAAACCACCGACGCTGCTCTGCGGAGAAACTCTCTGATCAACTCCACGAGGCACTGCAAGATCTCAATACTGCAATCAAATCACAACCTCGACTATTCGGTGGCTCAAAAGAAAATGAAGCGACCAAGATGCTTGATCTTGCTGCTGCGACTGCAAATCAAAAGTCCAACATGGACTTGGGGGTAAGCATATCCTCTGTCAAGACAGACAGCTTGGCAATGCATGAAAGGAAAAGTTTTAAGGTTGGAGACCAGTTGAAGGAGTCCGAGCATAAAAAATTAAGGCCAACATTGAGTAAGATCGCTATCACCAGTCTCGAATTCTCTGAAGCACTCCCATTTGCTGCCTTTGCTTCACTGCTAGTGGAGACAGTTGCAAGGGTTGATCTTGTTATTAATGAGGTTGAAAAATTGGGAAAGATGGCATGCTTCAAAGAGTTTAAACTTGGAGAGGAAATCATAATTACTTCTGAGAGAACACCAAGAAAGAACATTGGAAATTTGGAGCCAGAACATTTTTCTGGGGGATATGACTGATAAAGGATGGTTCTGCATCTGCATACTTTGATGGCCACAGTAGATAGCTATGGTACGTCACCATTCCACACAATTCAGTTGTAGAAGAATTGTTCTTAGTAAGATAATTTGAAGTTGAATTACAGAAAATCAAAAGTATACAACTTGATTAATTTCTTGACCAGAAAGTTTCTATTTACAAAATTCTTCTCTTTTCTGGGAAGTTAAACCTCAAAAGGCTGCATGGATCTTATCTCCGTCATGGAATTATGTCACATGGAAGACTTGGATGAGCTAAATATGATAGAGAACCCCACACCCATCTCATTATTGGGCAAGTTTTAGCTAGAAACAAACATAAAAGAGGTTAAGTTTTTTTTTTTTCTTTACCATTTAAAATGTGAGTTCCTTTAAGTTTGATAAAATTAGATCAATTATGAAAAACATATTAGATACAATCTGCTTTTGGACCCTGAAATCCCCCTATAATGGGTCTGATTTGCTGAAATCATGTTATATGGAGACTTAAGACCAAAACTCAGTAGGAGTCTGTGCAGTGTAGTCTCTGAACAGCCATTGCAGCAATAACCTGCGTGCCATAAAAAAAAACTATTAAAAGGGTATTTTGGCAAAGGGTGCTTCTTGTTGTCACCAAAGTAGTAAACTTATCTTTTGATTGCCCCTTCTCTTATTCATAAAAATTCTTTGAGTCAAGTTAAAAGAAATTTATACCATTATGTCACTATCAAGAACAATCATTATCTTGTACGTTTTTCGAATTGACATGTGAAATGATAGGTTTTTACAACAACAACTACTCAGCCTTATCCCAACTAAATGGGGTTGGCTACATGGATCCATACAAACAAAGTATGGAAAACAGAGGTCCTCACAAAATGTAAGTAAAGTAAGAAAAATGAAGAATAAAACTGAAGAAATGAGAAATGAGAGTAAGAGGAAAGAAACAAGCCCAGGAAATCATGAAAATCTTAACTACTTGGTGTCTACAACGTGTATCCTTGCCCTCCAATAGGCTCTATCCGAGGTCATACTTGGCACAAGACCCAGACTTTGCATGTCATTCTTCACAACCTCACCTGTGGTCATTTTGGGCCTGCCCCTAGTTCTTTTATCTCCCTCAACCGGAATCAGGTCACTCCTTACTGGAGCATCCTTAGGCCTCCTTTGCACATGCCCAAACCACCTTAGATGACACTCTCGGAGCTTGTTGTTGATCGGGGCAACTCCCACATCGGCTCTAATATTGTTGGAATATGTAATCTAGAATACCGTGGGGGTATTTTGGTCCTCTTGGGGTAGTTTTATTTTTAGTTATTAAGTTTAAGTCGGCTATGTGGGTTTTAGTCCCACATCGCCTATTTCAGTCCCTTTGTAACTTTCCCCTCTATTATAAATAGAGGGGCTTACCTATCAATGAATACAAGTCATTATTTTCTCTCATTCTCTCTTGTCTAATCCACGATTCTTCCAACATGGTATCAGAGCTGGTCTGATCTAGGTTAGAAAAAGAGAAAGAAAACCCTAATCCATCTCTTCAATCGACTTCTCCCTTCTTCTCCCTTTCTCGGCTTCACTTTCTTCTGTTTTTCTTCTTCTCAACCTTGTAAAGGGGCAGCACTAATGAGGTAAATACAGCATACCAATGATTTAGTTGCTGCCCCCCTCCCTTTCTACCTTTTTTTATTAAAAAAATTCTGTTCGAAATCTGCTGGAGCCTTACCTGCAATATTGGAGCTGTCCAAAATTTTTGGAGATCTGATTTCTACCCAATGACTGATCCTCCATTGTTGGAGCTTTCTATGCAGCCTTTTCCAGCACTCTTCTACCCTATTCCATAGTCTTCCTTCCCTTTTTTTCTTTCTCTCCATCTTTTATTAACTTTTCCAGCCTCCATACCCAAATCGATCTCAACTTATCAAGTTTTTCTCAAAACCCTGACTCCAATTGATTTTGGGGTTTAACCTTTCAGATGCAACTGATTTTTTAGGGGTGATTCCCTACTACTACAAGCCTTAATCGACCTAAGTTTGGACACTTTCTAATGGCTGGATTTGTACTTACAGCAAAACCTTCACAACCTACTATTTTTGGTTACTTGTTAAAACCTGGACTCAAATCAATATTAGGGTTATAGGTTTCAGTTTTTGCTGATTTTAGGAGGGATGATTACTCCAACTACAAGGACAACTCGACCTCAGTATTAGCCTCTTTCCAAGTGTTTGAAGACCCCTAACCCCAATCGATCCTCCTTTTCAGGGTTTTACAAAACCCTAACACATCGATTTTAGGGTTAGGGTTACTTGCTGCTGTTGGAATTTTTTGGAGGTGTTTCTGCAATCAAGAGGGACATTCTACTTCAACTATTCATGGCTTGAAGAAGGTCTATTACACAAGATAGCTGCTGCCCTACTTTTTCTGCAATTTTTGGTGTTTCTCCCACTTGAAGATCAAGTCTCAATCAACAAGGAGATTGGTTATTCGAACTGGAGATCCATTCCCGCAGTTGTGGTTAGCATCTATTACCAGAAGACATCACCTTTGACAAGTCATCATCACTTTTGTTGAAGCCTCCTTCCCTACAATCGATCATCACTTACAGGGTTTTTTACAAAACCCTGACCATAATCGATCTAAGGGATAAGGTAGTCCACTCTTGCTGATTTTTTGAGGAGAGTTTTATAACCATCAGAGGAGTATTCAACCCATATTTCAACATCATTCATCAGTTCTTTTTGGAAAAAATTCAGGTTCATTCTTATGGCTCGGTTTCTCCAATTATCAACCTATTTTTTTACTTGTTCCTATGTGGCCGGCTACTTCAACTACCTATGGATCTGTCGGGTTCTTTATCTTATATTTGCTGGTTCTATTGAGCTTTACTTCATATATTGCTGGTTTTATTCATTGGCTTCTGTAAGCATGACTGGTTGACATGCTACTACTGCCTTTATATGGATTACTGCTGCCCTAGTATTGAGACTGAGTATCCTACTATTGGAAATCGAATTTCTTTCATTATTGAAGACTCGCATCTACTACCCTGGAGATCAGCTTATGGGGAGTACAACAGTGTGTTCCAAGATTATTGGTTGCAACTACGAACCTATTCAGTTATGTGAAGCTTTTCTGGTTCATCTCCGGCTCACTTTGAGAGCTTGATCCTAGCATTGTTCACAAACTCAGATCTGATCCAAGTTTTTTGTTGAGGCTTCTTACATCTATTGCTGTCCAAATATCTTCGTTAGTTCTATTTAGCATGTGAGAGTTTATAGTTTGTAAATTACTGTGTTGCTTTGTCCATGGTTCATTATCCCACTGCTTCTTTTTAGTTCACCACCTCCCAAACCATACCTTTGGCATATACCCATAACCACCTTGGAGGTTTATGGTATTTTCTAAATTGCCATTTCTTCTCTTTCCATTACCCTTGGCACCTTTTGGAAAATTCTGGAATATTAGGTTTTTGCCCTATCTCTTACATCATCTCTGTTATGTCCACGTGTACTACACGTGAGGGGGGATTATGTATAGTATACTGCAGCCATTGCAGAAAGCAGAACTTGCAGGAACACTTGGTGCAAAACATAGAAGATCAGAGTTTTCACCATTGCCAATGGGTATCTACTTTGTTATTGGGATGAGTTTGCCGTAAGGGGGAGATTGGTATTAAAGTATTGAAGATGTTTGGTTATTGCCTGCCTATATGAGGTTCTACAGTTAGGTTGATTTTTTCCTCTGCTTGATCTTTTCTGCTGCTTGATTCATCTGCTCGCTACCCTAGTTACTTATCTTCAAGATTATCATTTAGAGATTCATCAATGGACAGCGATAGAAGATTGGTGAAAACCGCCTTTGTTGGAAAACATTCCAGTCCCGGTTTGCTGATCAAGTCTGCCCAAGTTTTGAAGATCTATTTTTTCAAGTTCTTGAAGGTTTATTTGGGAGCTGCATTCGTCTTGAAGCTGGATTCTACTATAACTTATTTTTCCCATTTTGTTCAAGTTGGGCATTAGTACCTTGTATGCGCCAACTTGAGGGGGAGTGTTAACATTATTATGGAGTTCCTTTTTTCTTTAGTTCAAGCTGGATCTTCTTTCTTTACTTATTTGTATAATCCAGCTTGAGGGGGAGTGTTGGAATATGTACTCCGGAATACTTTGGGGGTATTCTGGTCCTTTTGGGATAATTTTTATGTTATTAAGTGTAAGTCGGCTATGTGGGTTTTAGTCCCACATTGCCTATTTTAGTCTCTTGTAACTTTTCCCTCTATTATAAAAAGAAGGGCTTACCTATCAATTAATATAAGCAATTATTCTCTCATTCTCTCTTTTCTAGCCCACAATTCTGCCAACAAATACTTTCGTTCCACACTTTATCCTTCCTAGTTTTGTCGCACATCCATCTTAACATCCTCATCTCTGCAACACATAGCTTTGCTATATGGCACTTCTTACAGCCCAACATTCTGCCCCATACATCATAGCAGGTCAAACCACAGTCTTGTAAAACTTTCCTTCAAGCTTTATAAGGAATGTGTCGGTCACACAGTACTCCGGTTGCCCCTCTCCATTTCATCCATCCCACTTTAATTCTTTGTGAAACATCATCACCATCTATATCACCTATTTTGTGTATGATAGACCCCAGATACTTGAAATAATCACTTTGGTAACTCTCTCTCTTCAATTTTCACTATGTCATCACCCATCATAGCTTGGCTAAAGTTACACATCCTATACTCCATCTTTGATCTACTAATCTTAAAACAACTTGCTTCCAAGGTCAATCTCCATAGCTCTAACTTACAGTTAATCCCTGCTTTTGTTTCATCCACCAAAATGATATCATCGGTGAATAGCATACACCACGGTACCTCGTCTTAGATGTTCTTGGTTAATTCATCCATATAAGCGCAAACAGATAAGGGTTTAGGGCTGATCCTTGATGTAATCCAACCATAATTAGGAATTCCTTGCTTTGGCCTCCCACCAATCTCACACTAATCACCACATTCTCATACATATCTTTAATTATGTAACGCCTCAAGAATATGGCCTAGTACCGGCCCGCCTGGGAGATCGTTGAGGTATCCCCACCAAGACACGGCTGAGTACCAGGGGGTTTGGGAGAACGTTGAGGGGATGCAAACTTAGTCCCACATCGGTTAGGGAGGGAGATCCTGAGCTATTGATAAAGAGTAGCCTCCTCTATATGGCAAGATGCGTTTTAAAACCTTGAGGCCCATTGGGCCAGAGAGGACAATATCATGCCAATAGAGGGGTTGGGTCGTTATAGTGGTATCAAAGAAAACTCCCAACACTGGTGGTGGGGCCACAGCAGGAACACTGTGCCCGTAAGGGGGGGAGATTGTAATGCCGTAAGAATACGGCTTAGTACCAGCCCGCCTAGGAGATCGTTGAGGTGTCCCCACCAAGACATGGCTGAGTACTAGGGGGTTTGGGAGATCGGTGAGGGGGTGCAAACTTAGTCCCACATCGGCTAGGGAGGGAGATCCTAAGCTATTGATAAAGAGTAGCCTCCTCTACATGGCAGGACGCGTTTTAAAGCCTTGAGGCCCATTGGGCCAGAGAGGATAATTTCATGCCAATAGAGGGGCTGGGTCGTTACAGCAAACCTTGCTGAGATTCCAAGGTGGATCGAGATTGAGAGGCCATCCTCTAGTTGGTGGGAGACCAACATATCCCTTTCTTTCTTCTTCTTCCACCACTTAATCCCTTCATCCCTATAACTCTTTTTTGAACCTATCCGAGCCTTACTTCTGAAGTTGTGTAGCTGATCTATTGGAGAACTTACTGCTGGAAGTTTCTCATCTCGATCTTCTGTCGTTTGACATCTAAGCATTCTGTTTGTTGTTTTGAATCAAAGTCTTCAAGTATACTGACCTGCACATGGTGCTACAGGTCTACAGATCAACAGATGCTGTTTCCAGATACCTTACCAAATTAGAAACTTCTATTTTCCTTACTTTCTAATCTGGTTTGCAGGATTTTTTTTAATAACTCTAGTGCTGTATTGTGCAGATTATTATTCTCAGTTTATTCTGTTTTACTTGACTTTCTAATTCTGGTTTTGGTAGTTACTACTTCTGTAACAGTGGCATAATTTCCAATCAAATCATTGGATCTAGACCTGTCTTTAATATTTTGTTCAGCACCCTAGTAGGTAACTTCAACCAGCATTCAGACCCTATCTGAGAAGCCTGCTGTGAGTTATAAAACAGTCCTTGTTTTTGGTTTAATTTCAGCCCTGCGATTCTGGTTACTCTTGGTTTTCCTCATCACTAGTGATAGGTGATTCGGATACCATCACTAAGAAATCTAATTAATCAGCTGAACACTTTCATTTGAGTATTCAGTTATTAAGGAACCTGAAAGCAGCAATCTCCTATAAGAAAATAAATTTAATTTGCTGGAAAGCTTGATTTTTCTTGTTGAAGAGACCTTGGACAGTGGATTCTTCAAATAAGGTGTAAAATTTTTACCCAGAATGAGGACACGAGAGTTGAAAAACAAAAAAGGAACAAACAATTAGAAATGTGTGGCTTCATTTTCTTTCTGCCCCCCCCCCCCCGCACCCCCCGCCCTTTTTTTTTTATGTTAAACCCCTTGCAGAAAGACCTTTCCAGAACAGAAAACCAAATTGATTTCATGCTACTGAATACTTAAGTGGTTCCTAATGGTGCGAAAAGAGTGGTAGAGATATCACTGCATGATGATTTCCCCATCCGCTTGGTAATCGCCAGCCTAGTGCATCTGAGGAGATGTAATTTTGTGGACAGAGAAGAGAATTATGAGTGGCAGCAGTATATCAGCCTTACCCATCTACATTCTAATAACATTAGATCGATAGCCAACTTTGGTAAACTAGAAAGTACAAATTAGACAAGGACTAACCAAATCGTTTCCTATTTCCTTTGCAGGTTCTCATTTTGTAACCTAACAATGCAAATTGTGGGAAATTCCTAGACATATAGTGTGTTAAGCACTTTCATGGGCTTGGCTTCTATTCGCTCAAGTCATTTCCAATACAAGTCTAATACAAATATAATGGATACCAAGAAAATAAATCTATTTGAATAAATTGATTCAAACAAAGAAACACAAAGCGGAAAAAAAATTAGGAAAAGCAAAACTATAGAGGAGTAAAATACGTACAACCATGTGGCTCAAAGGAAGAAAACCCACCAGGCCACCATGGACCAACAGGCCCTGGCTCTGGGACATAACTACTCTGCAACGGACAGAGTATATAAACGAGCATTCTATTCAATTCAAACTGGCAGAAAATAACAAGGAGAAAGAAGAGAAAGTTAGAAATTTAGAGAATAATGCAACAAAAGAAAAGGGAAACAAGTTGAAAAAGGAAAGAGATAAGGGAGGATGGACCTGGAGGGTTTCATATATCAGTCCACCAATAAATCTGGATATCAGGGATGTGTGGTATTATTTGAAGCCAGCCCCTGCCTTCATGCCACTGATAGCATTTCTTCAATTGTAGACAGCCTTTGATAGTCAACTCTCGTAGCGATCAGAGGTTTTGGATCCATTCCGCAAGACATCAAGATCTTGCACGCTAGCATTAGAAAGAGTTCAAGTGATGAGAGGCTTACCAGGCCAAATCTGATAAGTGCATCAAATTATGACATGCCACTATGTTTAGCACAAAATGAAATTACCAATAAGAATATAAATCGAGTTGAGCTAACTGCTTCAAATAAAGGATTTATAGGAAAACACACGAAAATGAACAATTAAACCAAAAATAGAGAGTAAAAAGGAAAAAAATAAAAAGGTTCAAATCATTTTGCTCACTCAGCATACAGAGGAAAAAGGAACCCGAAAGCATTTTGTGTAAAGAAAGAAAATCCACCAAGGTCCCATGGGGGACCCAGAAGCCAGCCACAGCCACCCCATGAACAAATTGCACATATCCTCATTGCTCAAGAGCTTTCTTTTCTTCTTTTTTTTTCCGGAAAATTTCAAGAGCTATCATTTCAACTCCTACTGGTAGCGGAAAAAAACCCGAAGAGAAAAAGAGAGTAAATTAGAGAATAATGCAGGGACAATAAAACTAAGAAGAGTTGAAGTATGAAAGGACCGACCTGGAGGACATTCAGTCAGTTCATCTATGAATCAATTCTGATACAAGCGATATGGGCAATTTTTGTATACCAATTCCCATATTCAACCCTCATAAATCTTCGACTCCTTAAGTGATTGAGGTATATATCCCAAACTCTCTGGTGATACAGTCAGCTCATGATTCACGACGTTTCCGAAGCGCTTTGGTAATGCTACAAGGCCTGGCCAATCAACTATTCACAACTTTTGAGTGCTCAGAGATTTCCCAAACTCTGGTAATGCTAAAGACCTGGACAATCAACTATCCGCAACTTTTTGAGTGCTAAGAGATTTCCCAAACTCTCTGGTAATGCTACAAGACTTGGACAATCAACTATCCGCAACTTTTCGAGTGCTAAGAGATTTCCCAAACTGTCTGGTAATGCTACAAGATCGGGGCAGCCACTTATTTCCAACTCTCGGAGGCATGAAAGGTTTCCCAAGCTCTCTGGTAATGCAGTTAGGTCAAGACATCCCCTTATATTCATTTGTTGAAGTGATGAGATGTTTCCCAAGCCCTCTGGTAATGCTGAAAGATATGGACACTCGAAGATTCTCAGTGTCTGAAGTAACGTTAGGTATTGCATTCCATCTGGTAAAGACGTCAAATTAACACATCCCCCAATTATCAACACTTAAAGCAATGAGAGGTTCCCTATGCTCTCCGGCAGATTCCATAGACCTGGACAATCAAGTATTTTCAATGTTTCGAGAAATCTAAGAAGGATAAAAAAACTGTCTGGTAAGGTTGTAAAACCCTCACATTTATAGATCACTAATGTCTTGAGGCTGATGAGGTCTGCCAATGGCATGCCGTCCTCCTCAGGCTCAGGAATTCCTAGGAACATCAGCTTCTTGCATTCCCGTAGACTCATAGTCTCCAAGGCAGCGAGTCCCTTCAGTAGTCTCAAAGATGTTAGATTCCTACAGTAACCAATCTCCAGCCGTCGGAGAGAGCTCAAGCCTACCAAATCCAAAGACATTATGTTGGGACATTTGTGTAACTGGAGATGCTGAAGGGATGATAGATAAGAGCTTCCATTAATCCAAGCAGGAAGCTTGGTGCCAGGGAAGTCAATTATTTCCAAGCAAATTAAATATGGATGAGGTTGGAGACCTTCCAATAATTTGTTATCAACGTCAACACCACACTCAGGGTAATAGGAGGCTTGGTACCATTGGTCCCATTCCAAATTCGAGTTTGAACCCCACTCCAAACATGGCCCCCATTTCAAAAATAACTCTCTAAGTCTTGGTTTTTCTTTTAAATTTGCATCAGTAGCATTCTTCGCCCACTTCAGATGGTACAAATTCAAACTTCCTCCCAGTTGTCGTAGATTCTCAAGCTCTTGAATTCCAGCACCTTCACTATCCTTTCCAGCTGGAAAACAAGATAACGTTTGGAGGTTAGTTAACTGCCCTATGCATCTGGGAAATCTCAATTGATGGTCAACTTCTAGATGTCTCAAGTTAATCATCTTTGTTATCCCTTTTGGCAATGTTAAAACAAAGTCACAATCTAACATTCTCAAAGTCTGCAAATTATAGAGATTAGTAATAGATTCAGGTAATGTTGCAAACTTATTTCCTGAAAGGTTGAGATATCTCAAATGTTTCAGCTCTCCGATGGAGGATGGCAAGCTTTTACTCCCAACAGCATTTATATCTAGTGCACGCAAGCTCCTGAAGTTCAAGAACATATCGTCAGAAATATGATAAGGATTTCTACCCAAGCAGAGATGCGCACGTACTTTCTCCATGATATAAAATGCTTTTGGAGTTGTTTCTATGCAACCAACCAATGATAGGTAGCGTGTTTCCAATCTTGGTTCTACCTTACCGAAATCCTCCACCATCATACATTCATTTCCAATGATGAATTGTGCAAGATCATGCACAAGATCATGCATCTTACATGTTACTTCTTCTCCATGCTTGTATCTCTCCACATCTTGGAAGAAAGAATTCCAAACAAAACACTTAAAATATTCCTCACCAATATCTTCCATCAATTTGTTATCATTTGACGATTGAAGGAGACCTTCTGCCATCCATAGTTGGATCAATGTCTTTTTCCGAATACAATAATCCTTCGGAAATATGGAACAATAAGCAAAACAATGCTTCAATGGTGAAGACAAATGGTCATAACTCAATTTTAGCACCGATAAAATTCCATTTCCATCTTGATCTGATTCATTCCATATTTCACTATATTGGATGGACAACCATTCATTTTCATTCCTTTTTGAGTGCATCAAGGCACTTAGAGATTTTATTGCTAGGGGAACACCTTTACACTTTTCCACAAGTTCCTTTCCTATTCTCACCATATTTGAATTCTCTGTTGCTCCTCCACTCCCAAATGCTCTTCTTCTGAATAAAGACCAACTTTCATTGTCAGATAACCCTACTAAATGTTGTGGTGGAAGTGTCCCCATCATTGATGCAATTTTTTCATTACGTGTTGTCACAACAATTTTGCTTCCCTTGGCACCAATTACCAAAGAGGCTCTCAAATTGTCCCATTTTTCACGGACACCATTCCAAACATCATCTAATACAAGGAGAAATTTTTTTTCTCTTAACTTCTCATCAAGCATCTTTTGTGTAGCTTCAAGGTTTGATAAATTTGGCTTCTCTCCAGTAAAAGATTCAAGCATTTCTTGCACCAACCTTTTCACATTAAAATCATCTGACACACAAATCCACATTCTATTATCAAAATTTGCTACAACAGACTCATCATTGTAGACCATTTTTGCTAGTGTTGTCTTGCCAAGACCCCCAATTCCAACTATAGGAATTACTGAAAGAAGTTCTTCATTACTTGAACCAATTAACATATCAATTAGAATTGATTTTTCTTTTTCCCTTCCAATAATCTGTGAATTATCAAGACGAGCATCGGTTTCTCGATCTATATCATTCTTAAAATTATCATTTACATCACCAATCTTAAAATTGAACATTTTCATGTCTTTTTCAATCAAATCTAGCTTTTCATTGATGTCCTTAATCTTATGAACCATCCTGGAACGAAATGCAATAGGGTTTTTCCGCGAGAAGAAGTAACATACCTTTTCCATCTTGGAATTTTGAATTTCCATTCTCCTTCGCATGGCTTCAAATGAAAACTCATCCAATGCGTCGTCTACTTCATAAGCTACATCCTTGAGCCTTTTCAACCAGAGCCTTACAGGTTCTTCTCTCACTTGCCGAATTTCCGCATCATTCAATACTGCTTGGATCATGGGAAAGGTCTCCTGAAGCTTTTTGAAGTCCTTTTTCATAAACCATAGGAGAGTGATCTCTTCCTCGGGGAAAGAGCTTAATTTCTTCAGTATTTCTATTGCACCAGCAAGAATAATTCTCTCAGCCATTTTTCGTTTGTTCCGGCAAGAATTTTTTTTGGGTAGAAAGCTGAAAGACTGGTAAGTCTGTATTGAATCTTGCAGACTTGAAGTCAAAACAAAATTTTTTTTATGTGGTCAGCGTACTCTATGGGGAGCGTGGCCCCTGCACATGTGGGGGCCAATGAGACATGTTGGAATCATGGGGGATTTCTTCTTTTCATGAAAGATGGGGGCGGTCATTCATCCCTTCTGTTTGGAGAGTGTGATGCTCTTCTCCATAGATATTTTCTCTATTTTTAAGAGAAAAAGATCTCTACTTAGTGGTGTTTCCTAAGCCCTCTCACATGGTACCGTGAGATGACGCCTCTGCCCCTAGGATAGATACTTAGACGTACTCACCCATTGGCTCAGACGCTTGTGTAGAGACCATGCGACCAAGCAAAGATCTCTTGCCCATTTTTTTATTTATTGCACTAAACCTGCATACATGGTCTTAGTGCAATGTATCGATCAATTCGAAAACCGATATAGTATCGAATCAGTATCGGCAAGGATCGGTTGTATCAAACAAATTTGCCCCCGATCCTCCTTTAAAAATCGATACAATATCGACATAGTATCAAGATCGGCAAGGTGTAAAACCGGTACGAATCGCTAGTATGATATTGATACTTAGAACCATGCCTGCATAAGGATACAA
Organism: Telopea speciosissima; assembly: GCF_018873765.1. Lineage (NCBI taxonomy): Eukaryota > Viridiplantae > Streptophyta > Magnoliopsida > Proteales > Proteaceae > Telopea > Telopea speciosissima. Next base: position 53,259,700 of record NC_057921.1, on the reverse strand, counting down.
CACGAGGCACAGTACTTCTTTTTTTTTGGATTAAAAGCTTGTATAATAGAGAGAAGGGGGGGGGGGGGGGGGGAGGGGATTAGGGGATGGGGATAGGCCCAAAGTGGTTTGAATTCATGACCATTTATTTGAGGAGTTGGTCTTTTGCCAACGGTAGGCACAGTGCTTTTCGTGATCAGCTTTTGTGGTTGACTTTCTATGGTTTTATTTTATAGGCACCCTTCCTCTCTATTTTTCCGATGTAAGATTAGTGGGAGCTTGAAAACTTAATCACAATCCAAGAAAGCAAACACACAATAGAAATAAAACAATTACGTAACCACAATACAAAAATTTACGTGATTTGATAAGATTACATACATCCATACTGAGATGATAACTACTTCACTAACAATGGAGGATAGGCTTCCAACCTCTTGTCCTCATGCCTCTTCTCTTTATAAGAGAATTCCCTTGCTACAAATTTATAGGAAAACAGATAAGCAGCACTACACCACTTGAGTTCTATTCCCCCTGAGCCAAGTGGAGCATGCATGAAGGAGTTAGATGTTTCTTCTATTATTTTCTCTAGCATAGCTAGGCCATCTTGGATTTGAACCAGAGACCTCATTCGCAAGTACAATTTACTGATACATATATAACCCAAAAAACTTTCCTCATGGCGAACACCCCACATAGACCCCCAGTTCATCGAGGCCCCAGCAACGAAGATAATCAGTTGGGTGAGTCAACTCCTCCGGAGCCTGACCCTCGGGCCCTACAGACTTTTAACGGCCCTTTTGAGTCAGCCAATAGACCCAAGTGACGAAATACAAGACATCCTACCCCCAACATAAACTTCTTACCACATCGTGACTTTGTGACCCATTACTACTCTTCCCCATTTCCCAAAGTTGGCTGAACCGCTGTAAAATGTCGTACCTGTCTCTATCTCTCAATCCCTTATCTATGTACTTCTGATTTATTTTTACACTTGTTGTGTTTCATCAATTGGGTAGAGTTAGATTTTTGTTACGATCATTTTGTATTACCCAATTCAACCCCTTTTGGGTTGCCTACGATCTAACGCAAGGCTTAATGAATTTTTATCCTCTCAATTACACTGCCCGCACTTGATGTCAAGTACATCTAATAGAGGGAGGTGGACCCCACCTCGGGCAGTGTGTTCGGGTAGGGGGTAGGATAGTCATTTTTGCCTCCTCCGTTAGATGTACTTGAGGTCAAGTACGGGGCAGTGTAATTCAGAGGATAAAGATCCAGGCTTAATGTGATTTCCCAAACTACCCATTCATCTAAAATTGTTATTGTGATTGGAAGAGGGATCACGGGTAATTTACATCATCAGACATTCTAAATCACTCACTAACACATCATTCTTTAAGGAGAAAAAAAGGTACAATTGCAAGATACGTTTGTAACTTTCTTGGTTACGAATAGACGAACCCATTAATAAGATGGCTTCATCTGTCCTCGCCATTCGAATGTGCATCACACTCAGATGTGTTTCATCTGGTCTTGTCGTTTGATCGACACCCCGGCCACATATCAGCCCGAGCTGCTGCACCCAACGATGTATAGCTTGTGGGTGCACTGCAGAGGAGCCGGATCCTTTTTCACCATTCATCTTTAAGTAATTTACATCTGCGCCTTATCAGTCCTTGCTATGCACTAGATACCCTTGGTTGCATATACCTATACCTCCTTAATTGATTCTCTCTCATGATCTATAGAGACATTTTAAAAAATTTGTACATTTCTTAGGATAACTTAAGCCTCATGGCCTATTTTAAAGGGAAAAGTTCTTCTAAGGAATCATCTTGGGAAGAAATCTCTAAGAGGATTCTTCACTTTTGCATATGGACAAGTGATATGACAATTATAACCATTGGATATCTATACAGAGGTATTGATTGGCTACAAGTCAAATTTCAAAATCTAATTCAATCAGATACCCTCACGAGTATTGACATGTATCCGCATATTTTTCCACGCATGTCTACTGTTACTCAAGACAACTACTATGCGCTCTCACAATTTTGGAATTTCTAAAACCTATATTTGCTCATTGGAAATTTGGATTGGGCTGAAAATTCACATGTGAGGGGGGCTTAGGATCTACTTGTCCATAATTTTTTTTGCTTTACCTTAACTACCATGTGGCAGATTTTTAAGTGCCACTGGGAGACTCCTTCCAAGTTGTTCGTTTAGAGAACCCTCTCCACTTCTAAAATATTTGAATGTGTGCATTTCTTAGGATAAAAGATTAACAAAAAAAATCATCAAAAACAGACCTCTCTTGTGTATAGCGTTTCATTTGAGGTCTTAAAATTCCCCCTGAGTTTGTAAACTTTTAGTTGGGGGCAATTCCCACTAAAAGTAAGTTACCACAATGGTAGATTGATCATTTATGCTCTTTTTGTCAAAAACGAAACCGAGATTGATTGACACTTGTTTCTCTCGTGTGAGTTTATTAAACAGACTTTGGGTTGCAGGACCACTTGGAATATGTACGGATCTCCTTCTTGCACCTTCCTTTCATCCTTTAAGAGCTTCATTTCTAATTCTGGTTTGTCCAAAGTTGATTGCAAGTTTCTGGTGTCGGTTATGTTTATTACTTTCTACTTTATATGGATGTTGCGTAATAACGTAGTTTCTCAGCGTGCATCTCCTAATCCAATTATTGTTCTTCAATTACAACCTAAGTGGTGTATTAATCTTAATCTTTTATCATGGGGTATCACTACTGGAGAAGCTGGTTGGAGCTCAGTTTTATTTTATAGTTCAAATTTTCTTACTGAATTTTGGATTCACATGATGCGCAAAGGATGCAGAGATTCGCGAGGTTTTGCAAGGGTTACAAGTCGCCCATGAACAAGGATGGGAAGTTTAGAAGTTTGGACCAACTCTGAAGAGGTGGTAGGTTAGACGATGGAAGGAGGGCAATGGGCCATGGAGTTTGTGTACTTGTATGATGTTCATAAGCTGATTTATGATTTTCGTTCTGTTTGTTTTGTAAAGTCCATGGAGATAATCTTTATAGTTGATAAGTTGGCTAAGGAAGCTAGAATAGATAAGGTGAAATGTAAAACCATGTATTATGTTCACTCTTTTATATTTCATTAGTGGCTTTTGTAATTATATTAAAGAACTAAACAGTCTGGCTTAGAACCTTAGCCCACGAGGCGCAGCCACGCAGGCGGACAGGCCCACAAATAAAGATTAAAGTTCGACTTCAATTAGCTGAGTTCTCTAATCAATGAGCTGAATTTTGCTAATTCAGAATTCTAGAGGTCTAACTCCACAATCAATGTTTTTCAGAAACAGACTAAGCCTCATGCTCATTCAAGGACTTCAGGCCCTGCAGTTGGCCCAACATCCAGTCTCTCCGGACACCCCATATAATTGATGTCTCTAAAATGGAAAACTGACCACATGATTGATTCCATTGTTCTTTACAAAATCCCATTTAAAAACTACCAAGCTAAACTTATCAGGCTAGGTAGGTTTCCAGGTCGTCTCCCCCCAACCCCCCCCCCCCCCCTGCGATGGAACCAGAAGAAGCAGGGAATTTGATCCCATATTGAACTCTGCTGAGTTCACCTGAACTTGTTAGAATCTTCTCAATCAATATGGCATATATGAAAATTGTTGAAGCCCTTTAATTTCGTTCAGTCCATGGCAAATGTCCATAATTCAGTAACACTCATTGCAACAAATGCTACTGCTCACAGTTTGAGTAATCAGAAAGCATAGGTCTCTAAGGTAAGGATAGAAGTATATGACAGATATGGTCTGCTTCACTGCTAAGTTATAAATCAAAAGGCATAGCAAGTAGCAAGGGTAACCCCAAAATTCAACTTCATTTTAGGCTTCTCTCTACCTTGTTAGGGGGGGGGGGGGGAACAACCAACCTTCTGTACAAAATTATAACCTGTATAAGAAAACAATATTGAAGATTAGAATAACCAAGTAATTCTAGCATGGAACTTACCAAAGCATTATAGAATGATTAGATGTTCAACAGAACGTGAAAAACAATATTGAATATTTACATAATATGTAAAGTCCGATGCAAGATCATTTGATTCAATTCACAACTAACAACGAACTTTGTCAATTGCAAGCATATGCAAGATCATATGATTCAATTCACAACTAACAACGAACTTTGTCAATTGCAAGCATATGCAAGATCATATGATTCAATTCACAACTAACAATGAACTTTGTCAATTATTGGCAATTTGATATAACTGTTTCTTCCAACTTGATCTGATGTATGGAAAGTAGGAAATACATATGTAACAAGCAATTTTTTAAATCACATTTTTGAAAAGCACTTCGCAAGATCAACATTATTCCAAATAATGTGCATTCCTGTTATGGAAAATTCAGAACAGCCTGAGAGAGAATCTATTCTTTTATTTGAAGCTAATGATGCTGACACACCATGATATGTTCTATGGTGCAAGGTAAAACAAAGCCAGCAACCCCAACTATAAGAAAGTAAGGATGTATATTTTCGATCCACCAAAGCACTGTTCCAGGGCATTTGTTCAATGGACCTACGAGCTTGCGCCATAAACATAAATTCTCTGTTCAATCTGGACACGGCAACAGGGACATGTAGCTTTGGTCTTCTTGTGGTCTTCCTCATTGCAATTGGCACAAAGAACTTGATGAGCACACGGCAAGAAAACAACCGAAACTTCATCTTTCATGCAAATTGAGCATTTTCTGTCAAAGTCATGCTCGTTCTCTGAAGAATCTTGCAATTTGTTCAGTTCATGAAACAATCTTACATTTAATTCTTTCTGGGATTTAACTGTTTCAGAGACTCCTGTGCACAAGGTATTTGATGGGCAATTTAGCAGAGTAGATTCCACTGATACTTTCAGGAGAGAGAGTTCCTGTTCAAGTCTTTGGATATCATCCTTATGGCGCTGGAAGTCTATCTCTATTTTACCCCGTAAGGTCTCCCGCATTCTTTTAACACTGACCTCAGTTGCATTCTTAGATCTCCTTTCCTCCTCTGCCTGAGCCATCGCTAGCTCTTTAGCCTTCAACTCTTGCCTCCACTTTCCCTATAATAAGGATATTCCAAAAAGATAAATACTATCTTGATTCACCAAAGTTGATGGGAGGAAGTGGAAATGTAGAACTGAAAACATTTACGACTACAAAGAAATTGAATAGGAAAACTTCCATTGAACAGCATCTCATGAAAGTTGGTGAAAGCTAATATGACATACAAGAATTATAACCCATACAAGATGTGGCAAGCTGATTGAATGATGATCAATGGACTTAAAAACCACATATGTGTGTGTGGTGTGGGATCAGTGATCCATAAAGGATGACAAGCCTCAGGCGATACAAATGGTTTGGAAATCATAGTCACTTGGTTCCGCATCATCATTAATGTTTCTTTGCTTTACAGTAAACTTGAACCTCATTGGATACAAGAGTAAAAAGAAAATCCAGACATATGAAAATTGTTTAACTCACCTCAGTTTCTTTATGAGTCCCATGGATCTGATGCAACAGCTGTTGTAACTCGGAAATCTTCTTTTTCTCCTCAGCGACGTCCTCCTGCAACTTAGCTTTCTGTTTCTCCCATGCCAGAAGCCTCTTAAGGCACTTCTTCTCCCTCCTTGCAACCTCCAAACAGGTTGTCACCGACTCTGATGCACTCAACTTGGAAGCTACCATCTCTGCCCTGATCTCAGCATTTTCAGTTTCAAGCCGTCTCACAGCAGCATTTGCACGGTCAACTTGACCACTTGCTTTTCTCAGAGCATTCTCCATCTCTGAGAGCCTCTTCATGGTAGTGTCCTCAAGAGCCTGTTTACCCTTCTTCAGACGTTGAGTCTCCTCCCTCTCCATCCTTAACATTTTGAGCTCTGTAAGATCGTTGCTGAGCTTTCTAGCAGCTTGCATTGCTTTCTGATGGGCCCACTCCTTCCTCTCCTTCACCTGTCCCTCAAGTTCCCTAATCTGATGGATTAGATTCATGATCACCTCATTCTTTGGATCAGCTGCTCCACCATCTGGTTTCTCATCAAGACTCAAGTTACCCAAGCTACTCAAGACAGAGTGCACCACATCCGAGATCTGTGAATCTCGGGGCTCCTCAAGATGCTCAGATTGAACTTCAGATCCAGATACAATCTCCGTTGGTTGTTCACCATTTGACAAAGAGCTAGGGCAAGACTGTGATTCCACCTGGGTTTGTACTACAGTTGCTTTTGTGTTGGCACGGAATCCTGCAGCAAACGCTGCAACATTTCTTTTCAACAAAGACTTCATTGATGGCGATAGATTAAACCTCTTCGGACACTCAATGTCTTTTGTCAATGTAGTTCCAAAACATGAAGTGAAACCTCCATAAACAGGAATATCACAAGGTCCTCTATCTCCAAACCCCCAACCTCCATGAAATTTACAGAGCCCAGGGGCAATGCCAATACTGTGGCTATTTGTAGTTTCATCATTATCAATAGTAGGACTATTAGCCACATTAGAAGGAGGCAGGGCTGGAATCTCCATGGTGCTAGCTCGCCCAACATGGAGATCGCTCATGAGGAGACACCACATAGCATCCCCTTTACTCAATTGGGGTCGAACCTGCTGGAGCAGGCAGACCATACCCGCCAACGAATACTCCTCAATTTGTCTCAAATCGATGAAAACCGATTCAGAATCCTCAGAATTCCCATTGTTACTACTACATGTGCTATTCAGATAAGCAAGCGAGTTGTGAAGGATGTTGGTTAGAACATCCATGCTACCATAGCAATGCCCATTACGGAGGATTGCTTTTAAGGCAACATCTTCGTCATATCCAAGGGCAACTAGTTTCGCAATCGCTTCATTATACAAGAATTCAAGGTTCTTCAACAGTAGTTCTTCTAATTGATCTTCGGTACAGTAACCCCAACCACACTCATCGTAATTAGAGCTAGGATTTAGATTAGGGTTTCTGTGATTTCCAACATCATCGACAAGCCGATGATCAGGTAGTTTTAGGCCGAATTCATGTAGGGTAGCGGCAAGTCCGGTTCTGTCTGGGTGGTGGGTATCGATATCAAGTCTTATCGATCGAGTTTTCCGATTGATTCGGAGATGCTTCTCTCTTACGGTGCAGCCCATATTAAAGGGAGAATCGAAATAGAGATAGGGAATATAGAAGATAAGGAAAATGAACCCTAAGAAGAACCAAGTGACTGAAATTGATTGACGATAGGAGTAATAACAAATCGTATATTAATGGACAAAATTGATAGAGAAGATAAAAACGAAATCAGATGAGATGAAAGAAATCTCACCAATTGGATATAGAACCTGTTCTTCGCTTCGGTCTGAGTTGCAGTGGCCCAAAGAAGGGAGAAGAAATTTCAAGAGAAGCTAACATGGGAAGAAGAAAGGCTCGTCTGACACAATAGCACCCTTATATGAAATGTCTCAACTACCCTTTCAATTCTAAGCCCGCATTAGTAGGACCAATTTGCCTTAACCACTGCGAGCCTGTAAACCGGCCCAACATGTTAGCTAAACGTATCGTTCAAGGTGCAAGGGGATGGATCGACGGACACTCGACCAAGCCCGACACGTTTAAGTCCATTTATGAACCGTTCGTTTTACCTCAATTACCTCTTAGATTCCCTAGTTTATCTTAAACATACCCTTTCTTAATCTCCTTGATTAATTTATCTTCTCGTATTATGAAAGTTATATATAAACGATTATGGACAGAGTAAAAATTTAAAATTGATGGCCAAATGTTCTCTGTGCCCAGGGGCAAGCTGCGCCCAGACACATGGGGGTGGGTGAAATGACCATCCTGCCCCCTGAATGGCAGGCCTATGTGTCTGGGCGTGTTGCATTGCGGCACAGAGAACATCAGCCCAAAAGTGATAATTGATTTTTATTTTTTTTTATAAAAATTGATAATTGAATATTAATGTATTAAGAAATTGATGGGCCAAAAATAAATGAAGCACATAATCAAGGCCATTTAAATAGTTTGAAATGCATCATGTGTATGTCCATTGAGATTTAGGCCCAAGCTCCAAATGCATTGAAAGTTACTTATCTAACCAAAACCGGTTAGTCCATTTATAGGCACATTTAGTCCTACATGTATTACGCAACAAGTTACCTTAACAACGGAGCTCTATCAGGGTAAATATAAGGAGGGGGCAACTGAGACGCAATGTTCCTGTCGGGCCTTAACATTGGGCCAAGGCCCGCACAATTTTAAAACACATCTACATGGAAGGGATTAGCCCCCGCTTATTAGCCCCTCCTTATTGTACCACAACATAATCCAAGATCATCCATAAAAAATTCTAAAAATTCTAATTGGGAGATCTACCCCTAACATGAGTAGGCCAAGGGTGGACTAGGATCCTCTGCAGTACCGGCAGGGCGGCAGTGCACATCCGACAGCACAGCAAAGGCCAGGTGGCACACATGGCACACATGACCTCTGCTGTGCTGTCGGATGTGCACCACGCACCCCACCGGTACTACAGAGGATTTTAATACGGCCAAGGGTGGTACCTCGATGCTTTGGGAGACTAGGGCTCACTTTTCTCGGGTTCATTGATTCATATTTTCTCAGTTCGTTTGCGAGATTCTCAGGAGACTGAGCAAACGATGTTGGTAGTAGAACCTGCAGCACCATCCATCACCACCACCATCACAATGAGCTTGGTGAAGGTCTATTATATTGCTACAAGAATTATATGGTCAAATCACAGATTGGACATGGTACAAGAGGAAGATGAAGAAGACAAAGTTGCAAGGTTATATAGTCGAATTTCGTAGATCGGCCCGATCCTCCATATCGTTTCAGATCGAATCTCCAACCCATTTTTATTGAGTTGAATCGGTCATGAGAATAGGAATCAGATGACATGATTCCAAATTCCCCTGATCCGATTCTGATTCTTGATTCCATGATTCCATGATTCTTGGAGCATTGAAACCAGAAGTGGGGAAGGATGAAGAAGAGGGCACTGCAGGCAATTATGGAGGCGAGTGAGCAATGGAGTAATATCATCATGGAGAGAAGCTGGTTAATCTCATTATGCTCTATTACTTTTTACAACTAGAACAGAATAGGATTGGTGTGTGGTTTGTGTGATATGACAAAAAAAAAAAAAAAAAAAAATTTGTGTTTTATGTGTGTTGGGTTTAATTACACATTGAGTGTGTGAGTGTGATGTATGTTGTATATAGACGCTATTCCACGGTCCTAAAAGTCATTTAACCATTTGGGATTGGTGTGTGGTTTGTGTGATACCATATAAAAAAAATTTAAAAAAAAAAAAAAAACTAGAAGAAAATTGATTTATATATTGGATTATGGGACATGGCCATGCCAATGGATCAGGCTCCTCTCTTGCGAGCACAGCGCATCCTGATGCGCTTAGTAGCCCGGCACTGTTGTATGCCTCACTGGGCACTAGCTGAGTGCTGGGCTAGCAGGAGAAGAGCATAAATTCAATCCATTCTCACAATAGGAGTGGATCTAAATGTGATATTTCATCATCAAATTAGTAGCAGGAGGTAACAAACTGTAGAAAGCCAATTGATTGACCGAAATCATCCAAACTGAATCCCTATTCAAATTGGAATAGTATATCAGTCAATCTGTAATGAAATGAAGGGGTAAAAAAATCACACCTCCCCCCAACCGCCCTCTCTACAATAAGAATGCGTGTAGAAGCATTTGATTGAATGGAATGTTTTAGTTCATTGACAACTGAATGGTAATATCACATGATCTTGTGTCTGAGCGCAAAAACTACGAGATTGGCTAATGCTGTGTGTGTGTGTGATACGTCTTCCTTTTGTTTTTAGACGTAATGTGTTTCAAACTTAGTTAATAGACCTTTTCACTTATCGGTTAATGGTTTGTATTCTTAGATCATAAAATCATAATTTAAGCATTTTAAGTACAAAAAAAAGGAGAAAAGTCAATCCTAACACCAATAGCTATCTTCCAAACTCCAAAACCTAGCTTGACCGTTCAAGATTTGACTTTTTTGACTTTTCAGTAAATTTTAGATTTTCTTTCTCATTTTCTCAAAATTATGAATAACTTTCATTTTCTCTAAACATAAAAGTATGGGCTCACATGCGGTTTTTTATAAATGAGGAAATCTCTTTTGGAATCTGACAATAGGTAGAGGGGCATTTATGATATATCACCCCTAACATGATTGAGATCTCTTAACAACTTGCTAATAAATTGTTGCTTTCTATAAGTTGTTCCATTTTGGGTCTTCTGTTGAAATCTGATTGTTGAAGAGTAGGATTTTTCTTTTTAAGTGGTTCTCCATGCACGTCATCAATGGTTTGCATGACTTGGAGTTTGATCATACAACCCTAAACTATTAGAGCATGTTAAGCTAAGTGCAACACAAAAAATCAACATCATCATATACAAGAGTTAATCCTTATATTATAAAAGCATATCCAAAATAATGGAAAGTTCTTAATGGTTTCACATCTTATTCCAGAATATATTGAAATTGAGTGTTTGGAAACATGCAAATTGAATCTTCATGGTCTGGTTTTCTTGATGATCTCATTGTTCATGTGTCTCAGTTCTAGCTCGTTGTGGGTTAATAAATTCCCCTTCTTTGATGGTGTCTGCACCTGGAAAAAAAAAAAAAAAAAAAAAAAAAAAATTTGACTATCAGATTTTCATGTGAGAAAATAGTAAGAGTTTGGCAAGAGCGTGTAGGGATTTGATATATTTTTTTTGGGGCGCTGTTATCTGTGCCGCAATGCAGCCTGCACCAGGCACATGGGGGTGGGCACAATGACCACCCTGCCGGCGCCCCCTTGCACAGGCTGCCCGGCCATGTGCCTGAACGCAGGCTGCGCTGCGGCACATAGAACATTCTCCCATTTTATTTTTTTTTATACTTTGTGAGATTCTCATTATCCAATATCCATCCCCTCAACATATTTAACAAAACGAATGAAAAATATGGGTAAAAAAGTCATAGTAAAATAATCCACTTCATTCTTCCTAGTGCTACCGAAGATTACCCTACATATAATATGTGAAAGAAGTTAAGCTAAAGAGTATTTCATGGTGTATTTTAGAATTTCAGATTTTGTATAAAATTTAGGATAGATTTCCTAAAAAATTTCCATTCAAAATAATGAATATTTGTAATTAAGGCCATAAATATGCCATTTGTTTTAATAAACAACAAATCTCTTTTTGTGAATTTCTAAAAAAAGGCAAATTTTAAACTCTTAATCAGTACTCACTAACCACTTTAGTTTTGCACACTTGTAATGTGGTTCATCTCTTGAAGTTACTATTGGTAAATTAGTTTATATTTTATTGAAAGATCTCAATGTGTATACATTATATGGGTGAGAATAAAATGGAGTATGAGGACTTCTCCCTTAAATGACCTCCATTATGTAGTGCATTTGGTAGGCTACTTGGAAGTTAAAGCCAAACAGGAAGCAACATTGCAAAAATTAAGGTGTCAGTTGGTTTGGAAAGTGGTTTTTCCATTTCGGTTCGATTCAAGATATAACATGTGGAAAACGAAACCGAAAAGGATAATTTTTTTCAAACCAAATCTGAACCGACCTGGTTCGGTTGCATTCGGTTTCATATTTAGTTTATTGTTCGTTTTTTACTCAGTTTATGTTCAATTTGGATACTACTTTAGGTGTTTGGGCCAACTTTTTATATCTTCACCAACAAAAAAATCCTTACTTGTTAGGGCCATAATCTACTAAACTTTTTCCACACATTAAAAACGAATAGAATGATGATCTCTTTGGTCGTAAGGTCTCTTCTCCAATTGAGGTCCTAATTGGGGCTAAGAAGGCATGTGATGAATTCCTCTCAGCAACGCGGCAGACTTCCCAGGTACCCTTGCGTAACACAAATGGTGTTGCAATAGGCCCGGTAACTCTGACCGTGAACCAGGTTTGGTGTCCACCACCACATGGCTTCTTTAAGTTAAATTGTGATGCGAGTTTTGTGCCTGGTAAGGAGTTTGGGGGAGTTGGATTTCTTCTGCGTAATCATCTGGGTCAACCTCGGCTTGCTGTTTCAAGTCAACACAGATTCAGTTGTATCATTGAATGTGAAGCAATTGCAGTGAGGGAAGGTCTTCTTGAGGCTATTTCTGAAGGAACTTATCAGATGTTGGTGGAGAGTGATAATCGGGAGCTCATCTCGTATCTTCAAGACTCTTCCAAGCGACCTCCCCTCTCCATCTGTCCTATTATTGAGGATATTCGGCATCTTGTTACTTACCTTGATGTTTGTCTTTTTTCCTTTATTCCAAGGGTTGCTAATTGTGTAGCAGATACCCTGGCCAGGAGGGCACAGTCTGTAACGGATAGGACTGTTTGGCCCAATTTCAATCATTGTCCATCTGTAGATGTTGTTACAGAAGACATGAGTTTATTCTGTTAATAAATCTATTTTATCCTTTTACCAAAAAAAAAAATGAAAAATGAATAGAATGGGAAATTTACACATACCACCCTTGAGGTTTGACGAAAGGATATTTTCACCCCCCAGTTTTGGAAAATTCTGCGTACCCCCCTGAGGTTTGCAAACGAACGGTAATAAATAAGCCCATTCCGCCAGTTCATGACTAACACTGTTAAAAATTAGACTTGAATTAATGGAATTGCCCTTCTCTAAGAAAAACCCAAATAAAAAAGAGGTGAATGGATAAAATTACCCTTACAAAGGAAAAAAAGAAAAAAAACCTGATTGGGGAAGATGAGTTGCAGGTTTCAAAACCATAAGGGTTTCAAAACCATAAGGACAAACCCCTTCGATTGAACCCATTTGCACTTGGGGCAGACCTAAAGTGATTACCGCTGATTTCAATTTCAGAAATCTATAGTCCAAAGACCACTTGATTTCTAGAGCTGTGGTGTTTTGGATCGTTCCAGCAGACCTAGACGACACCAAATCTGTAGATTTCAAGCTGTTTGAGACAGTACCAGAGGCTGCAATTCGATTTCCCCTCATCTTCCCCAAACGAAGCACCAAGTGGTTTTACAGATTTTCAAGATTGAAGCACCAAGTGTAGAGCAACCCATTTCTTTTTCTTTCCTCCTACTTTTTCTTCTCCTTCTGCTATTTTTCCCTCGCCGCCGCTGCCACCGCCACCACCACCTCAAATCCTCCTTCTCTCGCTCCCCTGTAGCCCCGCCACCATCCTCTCCAGTCTTCTCCGCCACATCTCGCACCCAACAGATGGCCACCGTTGTTGCAACCACATACGCAATCACACCACCATCCATGCACTGGCATACCAAACATCGCCACAAGCCGCCCACATCCATATCTTAAAAAATTAGAGAAAGAGAGATAGGGCGGAGGTGTACAATTAAAAAAATAAGAGAAATGGGAGATGGAGAGGAACCCTGATCTTCTTCGTTGCTTCAAATGCCTCTGTTGTAGGGTGTTATCAGAAAATGGGTTTCAACTTCGGGTTCAAGAGAATGGGGCAGATGAAGATCCGAGGGACATCGGACAAATCCAGCTCTTGAATCATCTTCTTCAGATCCAATTTCTCACCACCACCACATCCACAAACCGCACCTCCACCACCCAAAACCCCATCTTTGACTCCGGTGTCCAGATCTAGAACATGCCCACCGCCACCCAACTCAAACCTCATATCTACATCCCTTCTCATGTCTATTGTAATACTTCTCTATTATGATTTACAAGTACGCCATATTTAGGCACCATAGATATTTAAGTAAAATTTCCCCCAGTGGTCAAATTAAAAAGCATGAGCTAAATGAGGTTTGAGGCCTGCAACTCATCTTCCCCAATCAATTTGGGGAAGATGAGTTGCAGGTTTTGATGTTTTTTTTTTTTGTTTCTTCTTAGAAGGGCAATTCCGTCAGTTTAAGTCTAATTTTTAACAGTGTTAGTCAAGAACTAACGGAATGGACTTATTTGTTACCATTTGCAAACCTCAGGGGGGTACGCAGAATTTTCCAAAACTAAGGGGTGAAAATATTCTTTCGTCAAACCTCAGGGGTGGTATGTGTAAATTTCCCAAATAGAATTTATCATCCACGATTAAAAATTTAAAAAGAGTATGATTTAGTCAGTTCTTTATTCAGTTTGAAAATGGGTAACTCGATTAAAGATAGACATTTTTCATATATGCATCAGTAGTTTGTATTCTTAGACTATACAACCATAATTTAGGCATTTTAATTAAGCACAATTAAACAGAAAAGTCAGCAATAAGAGTAATCTGTCTGGGACTTTCATCTTATTTTAAAAGTCGGTATAACTTCGAGTCCTTAGCAACATATATATTGAATAATTAATTTTTTGCCAACTTTATGATCTCCAATAGCTATCTTCCAAGGCTCAAAACCTAGCCTGATCGGCCGTTCAAAAGATTTGACATTTTTTTTTGGTTTTTTGACAAATATTTAGATTTATTTTCTCATTTTCTCATTAATTTGAATAATATTCTTTTTCTCCAAATATAAAAATATGGGAAAAGTTCTCTGCTTGGTGGTGCCCCCTACGCCCTCTCACAAGGCATCGTGAAATGATGCCCTTGCCCCTGGGTGGATACCCAGGCATCTTCTTCCATTAGTCCAGACGCTAGTGTAGATCATGCGATCAAGCATCGATCTCATGCCCAAAAAATATGTAGAACAACGTGAAAGATGTTGTTAGGTGAATGCCAAATCCCTTTTGTGAATCTTGGTAAGAACTGGTTAAGATCCATTAATAACTTGCTAACAAATTGTTGTTTTGCATAAGTTGTTCCATTTTGGGTCTTCTCTTAATATCTGATTGTTGGAGAGTAAGATTTTTCTTATAATGAAGTAGAACTCAATTATGCTCTTCATCAATGCTTTGCATGGCTTGGAGTTCGATCATACAACCCTAAACCATTAGAGCATGTTAATCTAAGTGCAATAGAAAAATCAACAATATCATATATAAGAGTTCATCCTTATATTATAAAGGGTGCTCCCAATTAGATACCCAAGTGCGCTCCCCCATTGGCCTGGACGCTTGCGTAGAGACCATGCGATCAAGTAAAGATCTCTTGTCCAATATAGTTTAGGGTTGTACCCAGGAATATTATAAAAGCATATCCAAGCTAGATAATGGAAAGGTCGTAATGGTTTCACATCTTATTCCATTGTTATGTCATTTTACCTATCATGTACTAATTATGATTTTTTGAAAAATGTGTTTTTATTTCTCCGACCAAGATGGACAATGTTTTTTAAACAAAATGAGTATAAAGTTTTTAAGTCATATAAAAACATAAATTATACATATAATATGCAAAAGAAGTTGACTTAAAGAATATCTTATGGTGAATTTTAGAATTTCCATTTTTGTATAAATTTTAGATATTTCATAAAAAATTTCATTCCAAAAATAAGAATATCTGTAATTAAGGACATAAATATGACGTTTGTTATAGTAAACAATAAATCCATTTTGTGAATTTGAATTCTTAAATCACTCACTCAATATTTTAATTTTGCACAAGTGTGATTTGGTTAGTATCTTGAATTTTACTATTATAAATTAGTTTGTCTTTTATTAAGGATTTCAATTTGTTTACATTTTATAGGTGGGAGTAATATGGAGTCCAAGAACTTCTCCCTTGAATCACCACCATTATGTAATGCATTTAGAAGGCTGCTTGGAAGTTGAAGCCAAATAGGAGGGAATTTTGCAACAATATTGTGAGTTCCCTAAGACACCAAAAACTTGGCATACAAGGCCTTATTTATGGCTTAAAGAAGAGTCGCCATTTATCTTCATGTGTCTTCAAAAAAATATTTGAAAGTGGCATGTCACATGCGCCTTCACAATCTTTATTTGGGCATTATAACTGGACGAATTTTTTTTTCTCTCAAGATGGAGAGAGAAACTCTTCATCCACGGTGATGTGACCTTATGATTAAACTCCTGTATAGTTCTTACCAAAAAAAAAAAAAACTCCTATATAGTGAGTTTCATTATTAAACTCCCACCCCCCATCGCAAATATTCAACCAAGAAAAAAACGCAGGAGAAAAAAGAACAAAATGAGTGAATAGAAATAACAGAAACCTTCAATGGGATAACCCTTGTTCAATTCGAGATTGAGTGCTAACCCAAACAAAGGGGCTTTAAGCATATCATCTGGATTGGCACAAACTCAGATCAAACCACAAGCAGATTCAATCCATTTCCGCTATAGGTCTGTCTTATCGTCTCACCCTCCTAAAACGCTTATAGCGCCTCGTACGAACTTGACAGCTTCAGCGTATAGGGACCCTGGCTTAGACCATATAGATAGATCACCATAAGTCTCAGGAGGGGTTATCCCCGTGGTAGGAAACACGTCACAGTTCCTTACCTCCAAAATCTGTTCAAAATATTGAACCGAAAAAGAAAAAGAGGAATTCTGTATTCTAAAATGTTCTGATATACGTTATACGCAATCAAAGGGTCAAATGTGATGGCCTATGATGTTCTCTCTTCACCGTGGGTGAAGGGAAACTCGATCCTTACAAATTCGCCTTCTAGTCTTTCTTTAGTTAAGTAAAGGAAAATTTATGATGGTTGATCAACGAAGATTTTATTGTGGAACTTGTTCACCATAATTTGATTTGTTTTTGTATTAAGTTTCTATTAGCTTTGATGATACTTCTAGTATTAAATGTTTTTATGAAGAATTCTCGCATATAAACAACCAATCAAGCCTACAATGACCAGGATTTCTTGTAATTTAACTATAACATACTCGATTAATTTCCTAAGTAGAAAAATAATGAAAAGTGTGGTTTTCCTTACCCAAATGAAAAGAACAAGTCTACAAATATGTCTCTCTATTCTCTACCAAACAAAATAAGAGCCCAATCAAGAACCAAAGAGAAGAAAAAAGGGCCTAAGCAAACTGACTCAAACATGAATTTTGTTTTGTCAAAGAAAAGCACCACCTCCTCATTATTAATTTAATTAATGATAAGATTCAAATAGAACAAGTCTATCTTCATGGAACAAGAGAACTCACAAAAGGGTTTAAGGATTTGAAGAGAAGAAAGCCAAGCCAAGAAAAGAAATGGAGAAAGTTTTCATACACGGTCGTGTAAACCGTGTATGTGAGAGGGAGGGAGTTTCAAGGCATTAATTAATGGGTGGGAATTTATGACTTTTCCAACTCTTTGTGAGAGACCCTCTCACATACACGGCTTACACAGTCGTGTATGAAAACTTTCCCCAAAATGAAGAAAGTTTTCATACACGGTCGTGTAAACCGTATATGTGAGAGGGCGGGAATTGAGAAAATTAAATTCTATAAAGAAAGTATAAGCAGAACCAGCCAATCTCATGTGCCATGATATATATATCTATAAATGCCAGAATAAGTAAAAGGGTTGACTAGCTAAAGGGAGGTAGTGGTGCCGTTTCACAGCCACCATCCCATTAATATAGCCAAAAAAAGGAAAGTAGTTTAAAAAAAATACTATTTTTACATCCTCCCCCTCCCCCCTCCCCTGTCCCCTCTATATTTCTAACTATACAATATTATTGTTCAATGGTTTTACTTCTCCACCCTAACCATTTAATCAATTAATTAAAACATTTTTTTTTTTGGGGTAAACATCAATTAACTAAAACTCGATGTGAGTTGGTCTTTTAAGTAAATTATTCAACTCAAAACAAACCCTTATTTAATTATTACAATTATTTGGATTCAATTTGGTCTCATCAAAACACTGTGAATATTTCTTGAGTTGATATATACCTATAAATTTGTGTACGGTTTTCTTCTCTATCACAATACCTAGTGAATTATAATGTTTCACTATTTGCCATTTGATAGTACATGAGTTATTCCATGTGATAAAAGACCTCACATATATCTCAATAGTCAAAATTTAGTCTAAAATAAATAAGAAAAGTTACTCAAATTTTGATTCAAAGTTTTAGTAAAATTACCAAAATGTCATCAAATGGAAATAAGAATAAAATACAAAAGATGTCATCTCATTGGTATGATTTCAGCTTAAAATGAGTAGTGGAAGTAACTAAAATTACAAAAGATGTCATTTTTGTATTTTATATTCATCTCCATTTGATGACATTTTACTAAAACTTTGAATCATACTTTGATGAACTTTCCTTGCTTACTTTAGACTAAAATTTGGCCATTGAGATGTATGTAGAGTCCTCTATCACATGGACTAACACATCCACACCAAGTGGTAGTTATACTTCACTAAGCATACAAACACGTAAAAGGACCCGTATACGCCAAGTATAAAATCTGTTGTCGTATAATAAGAACACCTGTCTCCTTGGGTGGATACCGAGGTGTGCTCCCCCATTGACCCAAATGCTGACATAGAGGCCACACGATCAAGTAACGATCTCTTGCCCTAAGAATATCCAAGCTAGTTTAATTAATATTTGCATTGATAGAACATATATGCCTCTATATATATTTATTCATTATAAAAATTAATGTTAAAAAGAAAAAATATATAATTTTCTCATAATTATGCATGGTAATAAGTAATAACTAATAATCTCTAATTTTATTTCTTTTTCGGTTCAAATGAGAGAGAGGAAAACAGAGAATGGCCGCTCAACTGTCTTGGTAAGCTAATCTTATTGAATAAAACTACTTAGTAATTACATATCTCCTCGCAGTCAGTCGCCGGTTTTTTGGAAGTTTTGAATTTAAATCTAAGTAAATCTATTGAAAACGTCAGCTTGAAAGTATCAATAAAAATGGTTTGGAATAAAAAAGTATTATACTTGAAACCCATCTCTATAAAGTCAAAACCCAGATGCTTAATTATTTAATTTCCCCTCAAAATTTTTGAAAAAAAAATGCAATTCAAATCTTCCAAAAGTATGCTTATGGAGAACCAATTAATCTATCCATGTTACAACTTGCAAGAGCATCTAATGTGTTTGACTTTGATCATTTCCAGTTCTTCCTCTGCCTATCTGCCTATCCATATTTAGAGTAGTAGTAGTATTCCTTACCCTTCTCTCTGTTTCAATTCAGATTATTTCAAATGGAAAAAGAGAAGAAACTTGCAGATCTTTCAATGGAGATTCCTCTATATTTCAGGTGTCCCATTTCAATGGAAGTCATGAAAGACCCAGTTACAATTTCCACTGGTGTGACATATGAAAGGAAGAACATTGAGAAATGGTTCTTCACTTACAAGAAGAATACTTGCCCTGCAACAAATCAGATCATTGACAACTTTGATCTCATCACACCTAACCATACCCTCAAGCGTCTTATTCTTTCATGGCAAGAAGAAAAAGCCCATCAGCTTCAATCTAGTAATTCTTCATCATCACAGCAGTTGCAGGGACCCATTATAATTTCATGCAGGCATGATGAATTGCTTTCTCTGTTCTCCACAATCCAGTCAACACCATTCAAGGTAAGTTTACTAAAGAAGCTCAGATCAATTATAGAATTGGGTAATGAAACCCAAACTGATTTTGTTCAATCAGGAGGTGTTGAATTACTCAGTCACATAATTATTCAAACACTTTATGAGCATAGATCTGATAATTTCATCACATTTCGAGCTTGTGAAGAAGCTTTGTCTATCTTAGACCAATTAGTCTTTTCCGAAGAAACGATATGGCTTCAGATCATGATTCCAAAACCTGAATGCATCAAAGCCATGGCAATGATGCTTCAACGAGGAAGTGCAGAAGGAAGGCTTCACACAGTTACCATTTTCAGGAAAATGGCTAAAGTAGTTGAGTATAATTTCAGTTGGGTTGTTCAAGATCAGAGTATTGATCTATTAAAATCTCTGTTAGAGTTGTTATCAGATGAGATCATCAATAGCAAGGCCTTTACATATGCTCTAGATGTTCTGGTTCACATCATTGGAACCTCGAAAAAGAATCGATTAAAGGCGATTGAAGCCGGCGCAATCTGTGTTCTAATTGAGCTTCTTCCAGATTCAAATAGATCCAAATGTGAGAAGATATTGTTGTTGCTCAAATTGCTTTGCGAATGTGCAGAGGGAAGATTGGCTTTAGTTGAACATGGGTTAGGAATTGCATCCGTTTCTAAGAAGATATTACGTGTTTCAGATGCTGCAACTAAGCTTGGGATGAAGATTTTCTGGTTAATTTGCAGTTCACATCCATCAATGAAGGTTTTAGAGGAGATGTTGGTTTTAGGATCTGTGAAGAAGTTCTTGGCTTTGGTACACTATGTTAATATTGGGCAATCATCAATTAAGAATAAAGCAGTAAAAATTCTGAAGTTACATGGAAATACATGGCAGCATTATCCTTGTTTCCCTTGTGAATTGAAGGATTGTTTAAAGTCATGATATTAATTCATCATCATCTCTAGTGATGAATTTCTAAAAAATTTTGTACTGATCAAGAGTGGTTGTGATTAGTTAACTTGTGTCTTTGTTTTGTGGTGGCTTGAGTTTCATTATTTTTTTTTCTTTTTATGTTTTTGTTGTAGTTGGAAAGTTGTATATACATTTCCCCGCTGTTGTTAATTATACTCTATTTAGTATATAAGAAAAATAGACTATCTATATATATTGTTTGTGATGGTTCAACCTAGCCTGGTTTGTCTTCACTTTTCCTAAGACACGTCCGTCTATCACAACCTTGGTTTAGACTTGTTAGGGATTTGGGTAGAACTTATCCTTAAAAGATAGCTTGTTAAGGAGATTGAGGATACTCAATTGCTTATGAATCTCAACATTAGCGTTACTTATATCCGATGTGAGATTATTGCTTCCGCCTTCTTGCATGAAACCCCAATAGACGGTTCCGAATTTTTTTGGAGACGTTTATACTGGGGGCAATTTTGTACTTCTGGGATTTAGGGTTTCTCCATATTATAATGTGTCTTAAAACATTGTATAGAGTGAGTGATCTCGTAAGGAGGTATGTGTGAGGGTTTGTAATTTCTTCATCAGAATAGTAGAAGTTCTGGTTTATCGTTCTGCCCTGGACGTAACCCATCTTGGGTGGACCATGTAAAATAGTTGTGTTTTGCGTGTGTGATTTTGTTTCGTTTTTCTTTTGCTATCGTTATTCTGTTGCATTGTTAATTCATAAAACTTACAACTTTCTCAGATTAGGCCGATTGCATCAACCAACTTGGTTTAAATTTTGGTTCAAAAAATTTCAATCGGAATATTAGTATCCATCTAAATTAATGTATAATGTTTGCCCTTAACCTAGTTTTTCAGGAAAAACCAAGGAGAATGGTTTAGGTTCTCGTACGCCAAATCCCGCACAGATGGAATCCAAGAGAGTGAGTAGATTTCATCTACATGGGATCTGATGTATGAGAATGGTTCTCGTACGAGAACCTGATCCAGCCTCAAAACCAAGTGCCCTTGTTTAACTTTTTCTGGTTAGGTCTAATTGCATCAACCTGGGTTAAATTTGGATGAGTTTCTTTCAATTTGAACTAACGATTAAACATAATGAGATCAACTTATAAATCAATACCAATATATAAATAGCATTAATTGGATTTGGTAGGTTAGACGGTTAGTGTTTAGGAGGAAAGAACCCAGCTAATTGAACCGGTAAGAGGTTTTCTTAGGTCAACCAAATAATTTTTATCATATTTCAATATAAAACTATGATTATGTATGAACTGAACCACTACAATAATCGTCATTCCCCTCTATTAATTAATAACTTAATTCAGTAGTATAAGACTACGACTTAGTGTGAGACACTTTCTTGGAAGTCTACATTTCTACAAACCAAAATTTATAATTTTGTAAATACAGAGTTGAATTTTCCAATATTTTCAATGGAAAAAACTTTCCCACGATGTCATAGTGTAATTTTCTTCTCACTCTTGGAATTTTTTATTTAGCGCCCTCTCTCTCTATCATATGAAATGACATTGCTGTCCTATTATATGTGAAACTATTTCGTTGCATAACCTCATTGGTGTGCTCATTTTCTCCCTTTCTAGTATTTTTACACAAAAAGCGGGGGGGGGGGGGGGGGGGGGGGGGGGGGGGGGGGGGGGGGGGGGGGGGGGGGGGGGGGGGGGGGGGGGGGGGGGGGGGGTTTTGGGGGGGGGGGGGGGGAACGGAGTACTATTTCCCTTTTACTTGGAATTTTTTATTATTATCTCTCTCCTACTCTAAATATGTGAGGCCCATGTGGATGATATCTTTTTCATTACCACCATTGATATAGCAAATTCCTCCCCTTAGTGGGATCGTGGGGAATCCTCTCCTATTTTCATTTATCAGTTGTTTTTCACATTGTTAGAGGGTCAAATACAAAACTTTAAGGTATCAAACTGATGCGGGTTTGTAACACTAAGATGTAAAATAATAAACAAATGAGAATATAAGACTTATCTTTACGTAAAAAATGTATCCACTAGTAGAGGAGAGTAAACCAATCTTTAGATCTTAAGAACTTCGAAACAATGAATTTGGTACAATGTAGGGCTGAGTCGTGCACTCGTGCCAGAGATAACACTCTCCTCAAAGAAGTAACGTCCACTGTTAGTGCACTCTGGGATTAAGTCTGGGCCCAAGCCCAACTCACTTGAACTCACGAATAAAAATAATAAATATAAAACTAAGCCCAAGTGATCCACACCTCTACCAACTACCAAAAAGATAGGAGGGCTCACAACCTCACTGCACCACGGCCCAACTCAGCACGTGCGCATGTGTGCCCGAGATCCCCAAAGAAGGATATTTCTCCTTTAGATCATTTATCCCTTATATTTTCTATTAGTATATATAAACTAGTAGGAGTTTCTCACACTTTTCAAGTGGAACAAAAGAACTACAAGACTCTTTGCTTTTGAAAAAAACACAAAGCATGGGGTGGTCAACGGTTGAAACGTTGAAGACAACAAACCAAAACAACAACATGGGGAGTAGTTTAAAGTACGAATAAAAAACCTCAAGGCATTAGACCAATATGAGTTTATCATTCTATAACTCTCAACACCCTCTTACTCTTACCAAAAAAAAAAAAAAAAAAAAAAAACACCCTCTTACATGAGTGGAAAAAAAAAATGAGGAAAATAATATAGGCTCTGATACCATATTGTAAGGGATTAAATTAGTCTGAGTCTTGGCAATTTGTCTGGTTCCTTAACAGTTCTAGCCCTAAAAAGTTAGGACCAGAGTTGGACTAGTGAGACAATTGGTTCTAAACTTGAGATGCAACATTGTTAACTAATGGATGGGTCGGATCCGGTTCCTAATCGGTTCCAGGCACTGTTATAATGTTCAAAATTCTCATTTTGAAACATTTGCTTTTATTTTTTTCATTTGTCTTTTATTAAGATAGTACACTGCATCGTGTGGTCCTCAAACAATATACACGTCACTTTCTCTGACAAAGGTAACCTAAGAGATGAAATGTTATGCTTCTAATATGAGATGAGCCTAAATTCATGAAATGGAACTAGAAATCCTTGCTTAATTAGACAGTTCCTAAGCTAATCTTTGTGCCGACTACTTCACACCTTTTGATTTTCGATGAAAGACTAGTCGATAATCCATTGATAGTACAAGGCTAGATTACAACTCAAAGCCACCATGTTTTTATTTCAAGCATATCCTAAAATGTTGGTCTTTTCTTGGAACATTGGTCTAAGATTAATGGTTGGAACCATAGTTAGCAAAAATGGGCACGATAATAAAATGGAGTTTTACGGTACGGGTTTTAAACGGTTAAAAATTACAAACAGACGGTCAAATAAAACGATCAAAAAAATAGAGAACGGTAAACAATGGAAAACGGACGGTACGCGTTTTAAACGTTTATATTTCAAAAAAAAGGAACCAGAACAATGCCACTATTCTCATATAAATTGAGGAATTTTTATTTGAAATACATGCTTCTATTTCCGGTATCCATGCATTGACTTTGAGTTTAAGGTTATATCATAAAAAATGTAGCCCTTCGAGTCATCTTTACGTCAATGAAAGAATCAAGCCGATCAGAGTTCGGGAGAGAGAGATATGGTCATTTAAGTCCAAGGTCTTAAAAAACGTCAAAAAAAAGGGAACGTGTTTTAAACGTGTTTAAAATGGGAATGCTTGCCGTTTGCCATTTTTTATAGTATGTTTGGGAAGCATACGGCAAAACGTGTTTAAAACGGTAAAAAATGGGAACGTGTTTAAAACAGAGTTTTAAACGCGTTTTTGCTAACAGTGGTTGGAACCACTCGTCGTAGTGGTTCCTGGAGTATGTTAGTCTCGAATTTGAGACCCCTCCCCTATCGCTTGCAGCAAATCAAGTCTTTTCTAGAATAAGTGTTGGTCCTTCGTTGCCCCTCCTAATCCCTTGTGGGTATATTATCCTAGTCCCTTCGTGGATCTGTCTCTAGTGGGCCCCTTGTAGGTCACCCCTATTGGGCTAAATTCTAGCACAAAAAAAAAAAAAAGTATATCGTAACATATAATGCAACCAACTCTCAAACAATAGAGCTTCAGTCCATTGGATAGAAATTTCAAAACTAGAAAACAAAACCTTTAAATCTCAGGACCTTCAACTCTCAAACAGAACCTTTAGATCTCAGGATCTTCAGCTCTCGGACAAAACCTTTAGTCACCCAAGTGATCTTCATTAAAGCCAACAATGGTTCATTGCCTTGAAATCTTCATATTAGCACCTTGAGCTCTCATCAACAAAATCCTGATCTCTATTTTTTCTCATCGGATGCTAGAAAAAACCCCAAAAACAGTCGTCATCGCAAGTGTAGGTAGGACTTCTCTTTCCAAGTTCTGCCTTCGGGTCTTCCTCTACAAATCTTGAATTATACATGATTAGAGTTAGGAATGTGCCTCTTTTAACTTTGAAACGGTTCTAATTTGATCGGTTCTTAATTGGTCTGTCAGTTTTGAAACCTTTGAGAGAATCAGAGTAGAACTGGCCTAAAACAATAAGCTAATGTGTGGACCATTCTAATCCCTAACAGGTCGGTTTTGGTCCAATTCTCGGTCCTACATTGACACCCCTACCATGTTAAAAGGTCTAACCCAGAACCTTAAGATATTAAGTGGAGAGAACTCCTCGAGTATATAAAGACACTAAAGACCTGAAGAAACTCATGTGAAAATATAACTCAATAACTCCCCAACACACATGGAAAATAAAAATTCACAAAAACCATTCTTTTTCTTGTACTATGATATTTTAAAAATGAACAAGAAGAAATTGCACCTCTGTCAATATTTTTTCATAGGCAACCAATATGAAATCAACTTAGGCATTGTTGTGATAGAGACCTCTTAACCAGAATACATTGCTCTAATGTGTTTGATGGAACCAAATACTTTCATTGTAAATAGATTAATAAATATCTTTTCTTTTATTTTTTTTATTGACTCACAATTCGCATAAAGTGATCCTATGTGATTATTAATTGGCTTCTCTTTTATTTTTTTTTTCTTTTATTTTATTTTTTATTTCAGAGTGTTGATACCACACGTCTTTGTTATAAATCTCTCTTCATCTACTAATTAATTAACCTACTGGATCTTAACCTGCTTGCACATCTAATTAATGATTAAAAAATAAGGCAAAAGTTTTAGGCTGTATTTGGTATGCATTCTTAGAACACATTTTAGGTCCATATTGCATTCCAAAAAATTATACCAAACGCAGCCTTTTCCACCCATAATCTTAAATATTTGGTCCCATTATTTATTTAATGTATATTTGTTATTTCATACTCTCAACCTCAACATTTGTGGGTTTCAGGCACCCCACACATTAAAGATGCCAGCTATAAATCGTGGTTACAGAGAATGAACTATACAACTATACTTTGAAAGTGTTTGATATGTTACTGTAGAGTTTTTGAAATTAGGGTTGCATTTGATATAATTTCTTGGAATGCATTATTAATCTAGCATGCTTTTCAAAAATGCATAGCATCACTACTTTAGTGAAATCCCAACATCTCATCACTTAGTGGTTTTATTTTCTTTCTCATTAAAGAAAAAAAATAATTCTTACTTCCTCACCACTACTTATCTTAAGATTGCTAATCAATTTATTCAAGTAATCTCTTACTATCATTTTCATCATCTACAAAGAAATCAATATTACAAGGTATAATTCAATTAGTTCCTATCCGGAGCCCATATATAGGCCACTAGGGGTGACAACCCAAGAGGGCAGCTAAGGTGGTGTCCCAAGCTCCCAGCTTCAAGAAGAGAGGGTGGCCACAAGAGGAGGGGGAAATAAGGATATCTAACATCTGATGGGGGGAGAGTCAAACTAGCGACGTCTCCCTTTTGGGGAAAAGTACCTATGAGCAAGCGGCATAGCTTATATTTGCACAGCCGTGTATGAAAACTTTCTCCTTTAAGTAAAGAGAAAAATAAATAAATAAAAATCTTTGTGAGAGAACATGGGCCACCCCATTGCTCAGAGAACCTCTCTGTAGATTATTCTTAACAAGAAAGGGAAAGAAGAACAGCTGAAGAGTTTTGTTAATACCAACACTTGGCGGGTCATTACGGTTACAGTTAATAAATAGGAGGTGGTTACAAAGAATAAAATAAAATAAATAGGAGGCAAAAAGTGTAAAAAAAATTATTTTTCAGGTAGAGCTGACTGACCCTCGTAATGCTCCTTCATCAAGATTTTAGAGAGGAGATTATGCTTTAGGAGCTAAAACTAAGCTCAAGAAATCAATTATAAATTCAAAGAAACAGCTAAACAATGGTGCATACCAGATCAAATAACCCAAACCAAATCAAACCGAATTAAATTCGGTTCAATTTTGGTTTTTAAGTATGTTATTTTAATTTGGTTTCGTTCGATTCCAGATTCATCCTAGGAACTGTCGGTTTGAACCAAATAGGAACTCTATGTATTAATATATTATTAATAGAATTATTAAATTTATAATACTAATATATTATACTATATAATATTACTATATTATAGAATATGCTCCTACATAAATCGGAACCAAACTGTATAAGAACCGATTTTCAAAATCGAATAAAAACCGAACTAAATCAAGTTGGTTCCATTTGTGTACCAATTTTCAGAATCGATTCAATTCTTGGTTTGGTTCTGTATCACACCAAGCCTCTGTGGAATTTAACCAAATACCCGATTCAGACCGATTGACACCCTTACTGGCCTATGAAGATTTTGAGTTTAGTAATTACAACATATGGTTCATTTCTGTTAATTTAAAAAAAATAAATAAATAAAACGTACATATTTATTCAACAAAAATACCCACTATGTTGGGCTTGACTGGGTTGGGCCAGCAATTGTTTGGATTGATGGGCCAGGTTGGAACTTGCTTATTGGGTGTTTTATAGTGTTTGTTTAGCCTATTTCCCCGAGGAGGGAGAGAGAGATTATGTTTAAACAAATAGTAGTGCACACGTGGCACACATGGAGGTTGGGGCCTACTTGTTGGTAGGGATGTAAACAAATCGGATTTGGCTCAGATAGTGCTATACCCGCATCCGCATCCACATTCGATTAGCTTTCAGAAGGATTCGGATAGTGCTAAGGATTCAGATCGGATATTTTATCCGTTTACATGTAAATATAGCTTTTTGGATAGCTATAGTCTATCCGTATCCGCATTTGTTTAGCTTTCAGACGGATTCGAATAGTGCTAAGCGGATACGGAAACAGATTTCGGCTATTCATTTACACCCCTACTTGTTGGCGAAACTGGGACTAAGGGAAAGTGTTGGGCACTTTGGTCCGCCCGATTAAACCAAACTTCTATCTGTTAGGTATGCAATATATTAAAAGCATAAGTATCATGATACAGTTTTATTCTTAAATTCATTTTAATGATTTAGAACGCCATTGGGATCATGAAGAACCTCCAGAGCCATAAAAACAATTCCCGATATTCCTCAGAATACCAAGCTCATTGTCGCCTGATCCATTAATAATGGGACAAAATGAGGTGTCTACACAAGGTTACTATGATCAAAAAAGTAGTCTCCACTGAGTTCCCCTGGATAAAGAGAGTGCTCTTGTTACCAAAGTTAAAACTGCCTTACTATGTCAGACCAGCCCATAAAAGGCCCAGGTAAAATGTCAAACGTGCGTTTATAGAACTGAAGAGCCCATTCACTAGGTGATGGGCTCTTGCACGCAACACTCCATGAGTTGTCCTAAAGTCTTCCATATTATTTGGGGTAAAATTTCTTAGGCCCTGGCGCCTAAACCTTCTAGAGGTGTGAAGCCCATATGACCACGTGTTTCATTATGAGAATCAGGATTTACTGTAAAGGTAGGTTTTATCTTCTAAGAGATTAATTAACTTTAACAAAGATACGCACTAATGGATGCTTCTGATCTTGTGCTTTTTGAAAGTAGGAAAATTACTAGGAGTTTGTAAGGTTTAAAAGTTTTTCTTTTTAGAATTTGTTTGATTAACTTAACTTTAATAATGAAATAAAAAGGATTAAAATTAACTAAAACATTAATAATTCATAATGCTAATAGTTAGTACCTCACATTTTGATAACAATACTTTGGTAAAACGATTGTTGTCTGATCGCGTGACCTTGCACTAGTGTGGGGGACAATGAGAACATGTGCAGAGCATCAATATGAATGGGATTTTTATTTCACAAGGCGTGTGGTGGTAATTTTGCGTGTTCCTGTGTCTAAGCGTCAGGATCCACGCGACTAAGTAACATTCTTTTTCCCTAATATTTTAATTGAATTGTTTATTTTTTATTATTAGCCAGATATGATTGAGTTTTAGATTTCCTTTATCGAAGTTTTAAAATAATCAACTCATATTTGAAAAAGAATAATTTTGTATGTGTTTCATAAATTTGGAGCAGATTTGGGAAAACATTTCCAAACGAATCATCTATTGGTAATTTTCTCTAGAAAATTCTTAATTTTTTGTCCTACCCCTTGTCTTATGGATTTCCTTTAGGCTAATCTATTTGAAAAGATTGGCTAGGACTATTAAGTTAGCAAACACCCCACTCGGAAAGAAAAAAAAAAAAACCTTGAAAAAAAAAAAAAAAAACAAAGAGGCTCTAAAATGTGTTTGTGAGTTCTAGACCTCCAATTGGAATTTTAAAACTTAAAAACTGACTAGGTTTGCCATCAGATCAAGTAAAACTATTAATTTAATTCATAAATTTATGCATGTGTTTGGTGTGCATTCTACGAATAGAGTTATGGGTCTAGAATGTATTTAAGACCCAATTATTCTCTATGTTTTTGCTTTAGAATGCATTTTAGATTTAGAATCTATTTCAAGAATGAGTGTCAGACACATCATATCAATTTTTTTTTAATTTTTTTTTTATTAATCTTGATATTTCTTGCACAGTTGTAGATGACTGAATGAATTGGGTGACACAAACATGTATGCATGAACTAATCTTGAGTTCTTTTCTTCTTACTTAGAGCACCTTTGTTTATCAACAGGGTTCGGTGCCAATCTTTTACCTCTATTGCTCACAAAGTTCATAATAAACTGGCCAAATAGAAAATTCCTCTTATATCTCAAGCGGGGAGATCCACTCTAATCAAATCTGTTCTAGTTTTTGTTCCAACGTATTTTATGTCCTGCTTTCAAATCCCTAAATCTATATACTCTCAATTGGATTCTATTAATGCTCTTTTTGGAGGGGTGAGACTAGAGGTTATAGAGAAATTTTCATTGATATCTTGGCCCAAAATGTGTATGTTGAAATCAAAAGAGGGCTTACATTTTCGTTCGAATGTTGTTCATAATAATTCGCTTTTTCTCAATTTGGGATAGAGATTATTAACTAATAAGGAATCCCTATGGAAGAGAATCCTTAAAACAAAATATTTTCCCTCATCCAGTCTTCTCACTCCCATTTCAAACCTAAAAATGGCACTTTGACTTGGTACAACATTTCTAGCACTTTTCCTTGGTTGCGGTGGTTGGAATAAAAAAAAGAAAATGCAATAGGGATTTTGTTAATTTTTGGGTGGAATATTTTTCTTGTTTGTCCCTTTTGTAAAAGACTATGGACAACAAGTATATTGGGGCTTCGATCAGAATATCTATAGGCCTCTTTCCTTTTTGATTTATTGTATCAATTACTACTATCTCCTTCTAATAATCTTTCTTGGGGTTTTCTCTATCACTTGTTATTTCTTATGGCAAATGAGAAATCAGTGTTTGTTATCAGGCTGTCCACCCAACCCCTATGGTTAGTTGATCTTAAGCTTCTTACTGTTCCTTCTTGTTGCACTGCAACTTCATCACCATTGATTAAACCTTTGGGCTTAACCGATTACCTTAAACTTACGAAGCTTGGTTGTGCTACTATAGTATGTGATGGCAGTTTTCTCATTGAATCTTATGAGACTGATTGGTCCTCAATAATTATATGTAATAAAATTTTATTGTTGTTTCTATGGATTATGGTTTTACAAGGAGTGCATAAAAAGCCGAGGCAAGGGGATTGCTCAAAAAAATTGCGAATAGCTCGATCATTAAATATCGGTTGTCGACATTTGGACTGATTGTGTTGTTTTGGTAAAATGAGTGACACAAGATTCATATCAATGACCATTGGAGATTTTCTAGATGTTGAGATGTTTTTCAATGTTTTGTATTAACAAGAAGGATAAATGTAATATTGAACTTGCTTATCTACTTCTTGTTGTTACTAGAGATACTAAATATAATTTGGATATATCTTGACATGTAACTGACTTCTTAAAGTTCTAGTGTATGTTTATTTTTATTACTAAAAAAATATGAGATAAGGATATAAAGTAGGGTTGTTGAATTAGTGGTTCAAATCAACTTGAGCAAATCACACCAAGTTGAGTCATTTATTTTTATTCGATGAGTCATAAAAGAAAAGTCCATGAGGTGATTTCCCCCTTGTGAAATAAGATTTCATTTGAAAATTTTCTTTTACATGGAACAAATAGAACCTAAGATAGTCTTTGGAGAAAAATTTTCTTTTTCTTTAATTTGAGTTATAATGGATATCAGTGAACTAAGTCATCCCCCACCAATTTTCAGTGAAAAAAATATACCATTTTCTCAAGTATAAAACACAAATCTATATGTTAAAACGAAGTTAAAAAATAAGGAGAATTTTCTTCCACCCATAGAAGATAATTCACCCATCATCCTAGGTGTTCACAAACCCCCTATAGGGTTTCAGTATCTTCGCAAAACACTTTTTCGATGCAATCTCCTGTGTCACGGTGAATGGGATCTTATTCATTGTAGGTGGAGGAAAACTTGATCAAAAAAATAATATTTCATTTGAAAATTTTTCATAGGTTTTACCTAGAAACAAACAACGCCTAGGTAGAAGAAAATCAAACAATTAACTAGAAAGAGTTCACTAAATAAGAGAATTGCATGCCCAATATTAGAAGAACAAAAGTATTTTTATTGTGATTGTAATTTTTTTCTTTAAAAGGTTGGTGCAAGTTTGAAAGCCTAATTGCATGTTTTATGCCTTGCCCGAAGCTAATCCAAACCATCCAAATTGAAGACCTTTTGGATTAACTATATGTATTGTTTATTTATCAACATCAGTGTCAGTGACCATATATATTTCTATAAAATATTTATTTTAGAACATTCTTGATTTATTCTTAAATAAACAAAGTAATGGGTGAAAGGGAATTATATGAGAGACAAAATGGATGAATTTGGAACTATCATTTATAAATCTGCACATTAGAATAAAATTAAAACAATTAATTTAATTTAATTAAATTAATGTGAAATTAACAAAACTACTAACAAAAAATTGCTATTTTGCCTAGAAATATGAGAAAAAGGATTTTATGGCGTTATATTATAAAGCTTGACAAATGACCTTGATTAGTGGGTTGCAAGAGAGTTTTATAATTCATCTTTGAGGATAATTTCTTTTTGTCTATCTTTAAGGATAATTCAATCCTGTTGAAAACGTAAAATAAAGAATATTTTTTTTATAGGTACCTACTTCATAGGGTAGGGAAGGTGAAAATCAGAAAAAGCAAAATTTTTTTTTATAAAAAAAGTTTACTTTCATGTCACACTTTTTATAAAGAAACATTATAGCCTTTTCCTAGATTAATTAGGATAAGCTTCTATTTAAAATTGTATACAAAAAAAGTCAGTCAAATACAAGAAAAAGGAAGTTTATACATGTATGTTGGCTGCCATTGACACTCCCAAATATTTTTACACTACATAAATTATTCATTCAATATAGATTAAAAGAACTAATATTATTGAAATACTAAAAGCAAAATGACTTATCATCATAGAAAAGTATAACTAATTGGATGTCTCATGTGAATAATATATAATTGTTAGTAACCTGAGAACCATCCATTTTTAGTACCCAAAAAAAATTCCTAATATTTAAACATTAAGCATGATTTCACTTAAAAATAAAGGTGGATATGGTGAATATTTTTTTGCTTTTTTTTTTTTTTTTTCTTTCTTTCTCTTAAATTATTTATTTCATTTCAAGCTTATTGGTTCCTTTTTCAAAGAAGTGTGTGAAAGAATTCAATTATTGCAAGTTGCTACTGCTTAGCTTATCATATAGCTTATCATATGTTTAGCTTTTGGGTCTACGGAATCAAAGAATTATAAGAATTGTTCCTCCCCAAATAAGAATGGATAGGGATTATAAGTTTATAATCTGATGATCGAGTCAATTCTACGATTATAAGTTCATTTTTATACGGAACTAGACTGGAGTAGAGTTATGTATATTCTCAAGTAAAGAATAGTAAAAAAACAAAAAAAAGGTTGAAATATAAATTGACTCTTTGCTGCCCTCAAGCCTCAAGACTTCTATAATCAGATTCATCTCATTATATATACAATCTCCATGTTAACATGGATGAAAGAAACTTTTTTTGTTTATTCTTAATAGATTATAAAATGGCCATAATAGTGTAAGTGAGCACATGGAAGATACACCACCTCCCCCCCCCCCCCCCCCCACTTGGGTTAAATAAATAATCAAATAGAATCCAATGTATGTAAAAGGATTCTTCCATTATTTTTGAGTTGTAAATTTAACCAAGAATTTTCATGAAAATAAGCATCAATGCAGTAATTGAAGAAAGTTTTCTGATCTGTGAAATAGATAACTGATACTGTGGTCTTGGAGTGATAGACCATAAAAATGGAATAAAACTTACCCCTTATTTAAGGAATCGTCGATAATACGCATGCGTATTATTTTTATTTTTATTTTCTCTTCCTATTTTACCTCTGAAAGTGCATGGTCGGCGGACCACCAAACCCCTTCCCATAACACAATGAAATGACCATCCACCGCTCCCCTTGGATGCCCGTTTATACAATCACATTGGGCCATGCTGGCACCAGGAGCCACACAGCCTGGCAACAAACCCTTCCCAAGTTTTTAAAATGTGTTGAATTGATTTGAACCCCCTTTTCACACCCCCTTTCTCAAGTCAATGTTGCTTTTTCATTTCCAATTCAAAAGAATAAATTTAATTTTTGCAATAGGTGGAGATAAGCATCCAGCACATTGCACATATCCTTATTTTATTATATTTAATTAATTTATGATTTAACTTCTTCTCCATCATAAAACTTCATGAGATGAGATTAACAGATCTAGAAACACATTCATCTAGGTTGAAACTAGTGACGTGGAGACAACACCCATCAAAGTTAAAGTCTGAAATAGCAAGAGCCAGCCAAATGGGTTGACTCCGGTTGACCCTGGTTGGCAAGGTAGGGTTCACTGACCGGTTTTTTACTCTCATTAGTCATTTTCCATTAAAATCAGCTTGTTTTCACTTTTCTCTAGTTTTAGAATTGGGAGAAAGAACACTACTTACGTGCATGTGGTGCAAGCAAAATGACCATTGCATCCTAATAGAAAGGTGGAATTTCCAAAGGGTGCGGTGGTCATTTTGCCCATCCATGTTGTTATTGGTGAATCCTAATTTCGGTTCAGAAAGTGGTACAGTGGATCTTTGGAGGACTGTTTTGGCCTCAAAACGTTCTCAAATGGCCTAAAAAGCGGATACATCATCGCCAAAGGCGATGAGTGGTGTAGAGCTCGTCGAGACCTTCGAAACGATTTTTATTTCGATATATGTTATGTTTTGGTCTAACCCTGACTAGTTGGATTTTTTTGGACTCTAGGGGCAATTTTGTATTTTTTGGGTTAGGGATTTTCTATATATTCTAGGAGGGCTGTAAGAGAGGGTTTGTAGCATTTCAAAGATAATGAAATCTATTCTGTTGCTCGGCCATGGACGTAGCTTCCCATCATGGGGGTGAACTACGTAAATTCTTTGTGTTGTGCGTTGTGTGCTTTCTTATTTTCGTTTTCTTCTGCAAATCGCCACTTCGCCACTTGTGGGCGTTGTTTTCTTAACACTTGTGTTTGGGCGAAGGGGTTGCATACCGTATGTGCCCAGAAAACGTTGTCCTTCCTTTTAGAATTTTAGGAGGTTTTTGAACCATTTTGATCATACCCGGTTTTCTTATAATTAGACCATCTAGGAGCTTGTTCTGGTTCGACCGGAAAGATTTGTTGGACCTATATAGAAGATCAGATGGTCAATGTGATTCAACTATGTATGACATTTGACTCGGGAAATTCTATTGAACCAGAGAAATACGCAAAATACTATCCATGCATCCACTGTACAAATTTTTTTTTGAATGAGATATACGGTAGGAGGGAAGTACTGTAGTAATTCCTTTCTTCCATTATATATATACGCGAAAGCGAAACAAATCACGAATCACTTTTTTCTGTTGAAGCAGAAGTGCAGAACTCCTCCTCTCCCCGAGTCTTAACTCTTAACACCTAAAATCCATTCTCCACCATCTCTGTTACACCATTCTACCTTTTAAAACCCTCCTATTGATTCCCAATTCCTAAAAATACCAATTTCAGAGATGGCGGTGACGCCTGAGCAAAACTCATCAGCTGCTTTTATAGAAACTGTGGATGAGATAATGAGAATCTACAGATCATTACCACCAAGACCCACCATTGAGGAGGTTGAAGCTGCTGAATCTGTTCTCAGAACTGTAGAGCGTGAAGAACAGATGAAGCTTGAGGATATCTCCGGAGAGAAGAGACCCAAGGATGTCCCAGAAGAGCTTTTCTCTGTATTGCAGGAAGTGAAGAAGAACAAGGTCATTTTGCAGAATCATGAGCAAAGTAGAGAGGCTCGTTACTTGGT
Source organism: Telopea speciosissima (assembly GCF_018873765.1). Taxonomy (NCBI): domain Eukaryota; kingdom Viridiplantae; phylum Streptophyta; class Magnoliopsida; order Proteales; family Proteaceae; genus Telopea; species Telopea speciosissima. Next base: position 53,224,459 of record NC_057921.1, on the reverse strand, counting down.
TGATCTTGACAAGATGTTTCAGACTGTTGATGATCTCATTCAGAGAGCTTCTGGGTTTGTTTCTGGAGATACCCAGAGTCAGAAACCGTTTGATTTGGGTACTTCGGTTCCTAAACGTGAAACAATCGCTGTTCTCGGTGATCATAGGCTGAATGGGAAAAAGGGTATTGAAGGAGCTGAATCAGATGTCCCCAGGGTTTTGATGCGTAGCTCTTCAGCAAAGGGTGGAGTTCCTGCAGGTCAGCATGGAAATTATATCCTTTTTTTTTCCTTTGCTTTTAATAGCTCTTCTTTTTTAAGTACTGATTGCTCTGCTTTATCTGATTTCCTCCCCTCATATATACATAGGTAGCTATGGTATTCATTTTGAAGCATTTGATTTAGGAAATTTCGCTTTTTGAGAAATTTAAAACGGGGGAAAAAGATGAATTCTTTTCCCTTTTTCTTTTGAAAAGATGAGGAACCCCAACTGATTTCCATATGAGGGAAACTTTAAAGGTTCTTCTTTATATCTCGATTGATCTGTTTTCCTTAAATCATTCCCATTCTTAACTTTACAGATTTCTCTTAATGTCTTTTTTATGTCAAAATTATACCTTTGCTGGTTTTTGCTTTGTCAGTTTTCATCTTTGCCATGTTGTCATTTATACGAGGATAAGTTCAGTGGTTCTTCATTGAAAATGTCTGTTTTGTTACTCTTCAAGTAGAATTGATGCTCATTTTGGTAGCATCTCAACAAATTTATTTGAATAAATAGGAGACCCTCTTAATGAAATGAGCATCTTCTTCTTATCCCTGTGAATCAGCCTGAAATTGATTTATTCTCTATAATATCTCACTTTATCTTGTTGTCTGGTTTCTGTTTACTTAGATTCCTAATCATCCATATGTTTTTGGAATGTGGAAGTACCTTCCATGGTCTAAATGTAATTTGGAATGTTTTTATAGGTGTAGGAGATTCAGGGAAACTAAACTTAATGAAGGTCGCAGGCTTAATCGAAACCTTGGCTAAGACTGGAGCTAAAGTTCTTGACCTTGGAGGAAAGTTAATGGACCAGATTGAGAGTCCTCCAGTGTCAATTGGGAAATTATCCGAAGTCACCGAGTTGAACTTGTCTATGAACCACATCATGGCTCTTCCATCCAGCATTGGTGGCCTCGAGGCATTGACAAAGCTTGACATCCAGTCAAACCAACTGATAAACCTTCCTGAATCATTTGGGGAACTTGTCAACCTTACTGAGCTAGACTTGCATGCAAACAGATTAAGTTCTCTGCCAGCTTCTTTCAGGAACTTGACGAATCTTATTGTTCTTGATTTGAGTTCAAACAATTTAACTGTACTGCCACCAACTCTGGGAAATCTAACTCGTTTGAAAAGATTGAATGTGGAAACGAATGAGCTCGAGGAACTCCCTTACGCAATTGGGTCTTGTTCATCACTTGTGGAGCTGAGATTGGACTTCAATCAAATAAAAGCACTTCCAGAAGCAATTGGGAAACTTGAATACTTGGAGATTCTTACATTGCACTATAGCAGACTTACACGATTGCCTACAACTATTGGTAATCTTTCTAGGCTGAAAGAACTTGACATCAGCTTTAATGGAGTTGCAAATCTACCTGAAAACTTGTGTCTCGCTACCAATCTTGTTAAATTGAATATTAGTAATAATTTTGCGGATATGACTGCCCTACCAAGGTCAATTGGTGATCTTGAGATGCTTGAAGAATTGGATATTAGTAACAACCAGATAAGAATTCTACCAGAATCTTTCAGGTTCTTGTCAAAGCTAAGAGTTTTTCATGCAGATGGGACACCATTAGAAGTGCCACCGAGACAAATACTTAAACTGGGGGCTCAGGTAATGCTCATTCTATCTTTTAGCTTAAAACCATGATATTTATGGCTAATGTGACCCCCCCCCCCCCCCAAAAAAAAAAAAAAAAAAAAAAAGATTTTCTTACCTTTTTTCATCTTTACTCATCAGGAAGTTGTTCAGTACATGGCTGATCTAGTTGCAATGAAGGATGTACAATCTCAGCCACAGAAGAAGAAGGGCGTCTGGTCATGGTTTTTTGCATTGGTTTAGTCATTAGTGGCTACAACAGAATACTACTAAGAGCATGAAGCAATGAAAGCTTGATTTTACAATTTCCTCAATATTTAATTTGTATAGGAGATGTTCTTGTAAGTTTTCCTTGGAGCTGTGATTTATGTTATTACTGTAATTGTGCTTGTATTAAGTCAGCTTGGAGATCATGTATAGCTTGTCAAATCTTCTTGTCCTCCACTCCTCATGTAATATAATTTCTCAGAGCTATTATACTTGGATGAATTTTATTGGAACTTTCTTTACCTTTTTATTACAACTTTGACTTTACTGTTTGTTCCAGAAAAAATATGGCAACAGAGCTGAAGAAAATAGTATAATCAGTAACAAATACCATTTTGCAAATACAATTTTCTGTTACTTGTCTTAATCTTCAGATACAAACAAAACAAGAAGATTCCAAATTCCTGTACTAGATTGATCTTACCACTTGATTGTTCTAGCCAGAAAGCCAAATAGGCCACCTGATTTGATTATTGTGAGTTTTTAATCTATTGTGTTCTTAGGTAGGAAATATGAACCAAGGGTTTAAGTTTTTCAAAATGGCTACTGTTATGTAATGTGTGGGGATGATGTGGTTTTTCAATCTGTTTTATGATTTAATGGTGGTGAGCCCAATTAAAAGATCAATCAAAAAACCAAATACACTACACAAGAAGCATCAATTTTTCTAAATTCATTGATACTGGCTGCCATGAATGAAGTCCATAGCTTCTTGGCATGTGGTTGCAGATATAGCATAATAATTTATGTATTTACAAGAATCAGTGCATGGTTAATGCATGCTGCTTAACTGATTTAAAATTGGAAAGGAAGTGTAAATTGCAATTTGGCCATGGAGGTTTCTTCTCCACTACTACAAAACTGTGGGCACTGAGCTGTCGTCATTGCTAAGCTATTTTTATCTTTGTTGTTGGTCCACACATTAAGCCTTTTTTAATTGTGAAGACCCAGTAAGCTTGTGGGTGAAAGAATCTGTTCCTTTGTCATGTTGTAGACAGATTTCTCAACTGAAAATATATAGGAGTCAAAAGACCCCTTGGAATATTCTCAAAGCCTGATATTTCTCCTGGGAGAAGGAAGGTTCTCTAGGCTCTGATGTTAGCAGCTACGCTAGCATTGTCTCTCTTCCTCACATGAACAAAATGAGGGGAAGAGTTTTCTGTCCGGGAGTGTGGCCCCTTTTGCCAGCATGGGGGCCAATGGAAGCGCACGAGAGAGCATCAACAAGGATGAGATTTTTATCTTTCATAGGGGTGGGGTGGTCATTTTATGCCATCTTGTGTCTAGATGCAGGAGCTGCAATCTCGGACAGAATCCTTTTTCCCATAAAATGACCTCTTTGCGTCTTATCTACAAACCGTTCTTTTATCCCTTATTGATGCAATCTCTTATGTCATTTGTTTAGAGGACCCGCTTCTATTTCTCTTTTAGGTTTATTTATTTATTTTTAGATGAAATCTTTTAAGTCTTTTTTACTCATCTATGCTTGAGAGGGTGGATCTCGGGGCAATAGTAAGGTTGCTCTATTACAATCTAATGGTCAGGAGTTTGAGTCAGGAAATAGCCTCCCCATAAAGCAGGGGGTAAGATTGCATACACTATGACCCTCCCCAACACCCTATAATGACAGGAGCCTTATGGGCTAGGTACATACTTTTTAACCCATTATGTTTGGTTAGAAATATTATAGAAATTATTGAGAGAGAGAGAGAGAGTGTTCTCCGGTGTCTATAGTCTATACTTATACGGGCTAATCCATAGGGAAGGGTTTTAGGGTCTATTTAATGGAAAAAAATCATCTCCAATTCTCTGAAAGTGCCGTTTGGGGTTGAGAGCTCAATACTTGGTAGGCATGACATCCAACCGTACCAAGCTTGAAAAGAAAGATAAAAAACTGATTCAATAGACCTCAGACCATTGGATGTCATGCTGCCAAGTGTCGACTTCTCAACCCCAGCTGCACCGCACTCGAGGATCAAGGAATTGGAGTGGATTTTCCTTCTTTTTTTTGGTAAACAGATTTTCCTATTTAGTGATCTTAGACGTTTATGATTCCTTAAGTCAACATCAACATTAATCATCTTTAGTACTGGGGGATTTACTAGGGTTGTAAACAGATCGTATTCAGCTCGGATAGTGCTATATTCACATCTGCATCCGATTAGCTATCGGACGGATTCGGCTAGTGTTAAACGGATACGGACGTGGATACGGATCGGATATTTTATTCGTTTACATGTAAATATAGTTTTTCGGATAACTATAACCTATTCGTATCCACTTCTTTTTAGCTTTTGGACGAATTCGGATAGTGCTAAACGAATACAAACACGGATACAAAAACGAATTTCGACTATTCATTTACACCCCTAGGATTTACTTGGATTAACAAAGTAATCTGTTTCCTAGGCCAGCATCTCATATGTGACTAATGACCTGCACAAAGCATGCTGGTCCTAAAAAATTATAAAAGGTGAGTGACTTTTAGCATTTACTCTGCTTCGGCCATCTGTCGTTTCCTATGTTCCCAGGCAACCCTTCCTCACATAAGCAAACTGATATTTGTAATCTATGGCAGAGGACACCCTTTCAATAAAACCACTACATAGAGTTGCATCCCACTGATAATAAGATGTGTTTTTTATTTTCTTTTTTTTTTTCTTCTAATTAATAGACGATCCCATATACAGCTCAATGGCCAAATTTTAATCCAAATTAAACAAGGAAAGTTGTTCAAACTTTGATTTAAAGTTTTAGTAAAATTATCAAAATGCCATCAAATGAAGATTAATATAAAATATAAAAGGGAAAATATCACGTACCTCCCCTGAGGTATGACTTATGTACACTTTCACCCGTGAGGTTTGGAAAATTCCACGTACCTCCCTTGATTTTCAAACTAAGTAACAAAAATACCCACTCCATTAATTATAGACGTTAAACGTTAGACTTCTGATTTAAATGGCCAAATTGCCCTTGATTTGAAAAAAAATAAAATTCAACCATCTTCCCCTAAAATAGATCAAAATGCCCTCATCTTCTCTAATTTCCCTAAAACCTGAAAACCAAAACCCATTTTAGGGTTTCAAAACCACGGCAAAACCAGAGGGCCAGAGGTCTGGATGTTACTGGCGAAGGATTACCGTGCTCCGACGACTGCGATGCCGGCATTATATGCTCCCCTGCAGATTCCAAAATTGGCTGGCTTCAACCAATTTCTGCAAAATCTTCACTCCAACATGGCCAGAAAAGTGGCCAGAAAGGAGAGTGCACCAAAGAGATTTTCAATTCTCAACCTTTTGTTTTACAGGTTAATGGTCCCACCTTGACCTTCATTTAAACCCTCTCTCTCTTCCTTGTTCTCTTTGTTGCCTTGCCTTTTTTTTTCCCCCTCCTTCCTCCACTTCTATTCACAGAACTTTAAACAAGGAAAATTGGGTCTTTTTTAAACAAAGCAGAGAAAGCATTATTTAAAAAAACATAGACTCATGCACATGGCCACCCTCCAGTCTGCGCAGCCCTCTTCCCTATTCTCTTCAAAGACGCCAGCCATCGGATGAGATGCCTTCAAAGTCTCAGATCTATTGCCAACGAAAGTGAGAGGAACCAGAATGGGTTTAGGGTTTCAAAATTGCAGGTGGAAACTTGTAAATTGCGGTTAAACGTAGCAGCCATATGCTCCACAACTTCCGGTGAACGACCTCTAATGTCCAGCGATTAAAATCCTGGCCTGAGATGCCGGTATAACTGATCGGCTACTGTGAATCAGGGAAAAAAACCTTTTAGGGTTTTCAAAAAACAAAACTAGCTGCCTTTTGCTGATTCTTTTTCTTCTAACTGATAATAGCCCTTACCAAATTAAGGTAATGAGACTCCAAAACGCCGAGAAGGGAGTGAAGAGGGTGGGAAGTGAGAAATTCTCTAAAACAAGAAGTACTTTGGTGGAGATCCAGCGGGAAAAAGGAAAAAATTGTGTACTTGTATCGCTTTTTTCTTCTTAATCCTATATTTAAACATCCTTATTTATACTCTCACTCCATTAATCATTCCTTCTTATTAAATTGCTTCTTCCTATTCACATTTCTGAAAATTGAAACTCAAAGAGACTCCATTGTATATTTGTATTTGTCGAAGGAGAAAGCAATAGGAAGATTCGCTCACTGAAGAACCGCTTTATTCTTCTCTGCAACATCTCTTCGGTATTTTGATTCAGTTTTTGGGGGAAGGGCTGGGTTGCAGGAAGGATACAGGTTGCTGGAACATGGTTATCACTGGGGATCTAAAGGTCACCCGTGAGCTAATTTGGCCATGGCTGGCGCCGATAAGTAACGATCAAAGGGGATTTTCCCCTGTTTTCCTTTCTGGTTCCTTATTTCACGTTTAGGATTGAAGGGTTTCAAACCCTAATTTGGGGAAGAAGATGAGGGCAATTTGATCATTTAAATCAAAATTCTTACGTTTAACGTCTACAATTAACGGAGTGGGTGCTTTTGTTACTTCGTTTGGAAAGCAAGGGAGGTACGTGGAATTTCTCAAACCTCACAGGTGAAAGTGTACATAAGTCATACCTCAGGGGAGGTACGTGATAGCATCGTTTGTAATTTTAGTTACTTCCTCTCCTCATTTCAAACTAAAATTGTACCAATGAGATGCTTGTCTGGTCTTCTATCACATGGACTAACCCATGTACTATGTACTATCACATGATAAATAGTAAAGAATTATCAAAGCATTATACTTCACTAGGCATAATGACAGAGAAGAAAATCCATTTTTTAAGAAATGAGAAAGTTTTCTTTCACGTAGAACAAAGAGAGAATCTCTTCATCCATGGATTGTGAAGTTTTGATAGGATTTTGGAATAGTGACTCATCATGTGGTGTCATCATAACATCCTCCCCCCATTGTTGAAGATCTGAAATACCCTTTCTAGTCCCATCCAACCATAGAATCTTTGAATTATGATTCTGTCATCTTCTCTCTTTATCATGGATGAAAGAATACTCGATAAATGAAAGCAAACTTATTCAAGGTGTAGTGTTATCACGAATCTTATCACAAAGCGAAAAAAGAAGTATGTCTTGGTTTTTGGGTACTAACCACCGTTTGATAAACGTAGCTCAAGATCACCCCACCCCACCCCACCCCACCCCAAAAAAAAAAAAAAGGTAAAATTACTAAATTATCCACCCAATCCTTTTGTTAACTGAACTACTTATTAATAACTGTAATTTGCTCAGTTGTCATGGGTTTGATTCTCTCAAACCCTTCTCAAGTTGTATGAGAGAGATTTTTTTTGGGTGTGCATAACCCATACACTTTAGAGATAGGAATGGACTTGCATAGCCCACACACTTTGAGTGTGGTGCACATACGATGGAGAGAAGAATTTTCAACTCGGGTGTGCATATCCAGTTTTCCACCCTTGCCACTTGATCGCCACTCAATCGACACCTCAGCCATGTATCGACCTCTGAGGGTGTACCGGACGTAGTCCAGCTCAGGGTGGCGCAGGAGAGGAGCCCCATCCAAAAATTGGCACACCAAGTAAGCCAATCACTATTTAAAAGAGGGCCCACCAAACAAACGGTATTGATTGGTAGCTTTTAGTGTAGTGTGGCATACTATAGTGCCTCGCACGTTCAATAACTTATTTTTCCGGCACAGAATCTCACTTGCAAAATCAAATCCAAAACTTCGATATGCGTCAAAGGTAAAGGTACGGACTTTCTTCCAATTGATCTCTCCATTTCTCATATTAGGTCTAAGAGACAGGAAAAAAAACTTAATCCATATCATTATCTTACTTTCCGAATTAGGGTCAGCAATGCTTGTCTTTCCAGTTTGTAAAGAGATGAACTAATTGGTTTCAGGGGATCTGTTCTTAAATCTACTCAGTTTCTAGCCACAGGCAAATAGTTTGAACTTTTTTTTTTAACTGTAAGTCAGTTATTTTAATTTAAATAAAGTTATGGGTTTTCATTTGTTGTCAAATGGGTAGTATTATTTATCCTTGGATTAATTAAACAATGAATATTAATGTTCAATTCCACCATTGCTTGGTGATGAATGTGGTGAAATTTCATGGCTAGCCCCTGACCAACGGGGCACCTCTTCCATCTTTTCATTGCTAAAAATTTGTAAATTGATGAACATCTATGGAAAGAATTTGTAATCGTAGCAGTTCTCAACACCAAGTTGGTCACTGAAAAAGTGAAGTAAAAAGGAACTAGCAAATTTAGTTAATCAACAGAGCACAAGAATCTTTTTTGATTCTGGGTACTTCTGTTCTGATCCTTAATATCAATTGGGTAGCCTTTATATGATGTTATCTTAATTTTGATAAAAAAAATTTAGTTTTGCTCTTGTTCCAGGCTGTTTTTGAGTTCATAAGTCGTCTAAGAGATGTAAAAATGGCCAAATCGTTGGACGATACCTCAATAAATCCTATTGAGAAAGTGGAAGTGGTGGCTAAAAGTACGATGGATCAGAAGATGAATGTATACATTTGGGACATGGACGAGACCCTTATATTATTGAAGTCATTGTTGAATGGAACATATGCAGATGCTTTCAATGGTTCAAAGGACATACAAAAGGGTATAGAGATTGGGAAAATGTGGGAGGAACACATTCTGCGCGTTTGTGATGCCTATTTCTTTTATGAACAAGTAAGTTCGGTCTTGGTATTTGATTCTATCTCCGCCCCCCCCCCCCCCTCTGTTGCATGCTAGAGTTCCATTTTCTATGCGCCATTATAACATTCACTTCTCATTGAGATGGAAGTTTTCAGTGGACACTGACTTTATTTGGTACATGGTTAATCAGATTGAGGAATATAATAAACCATTTCTTGATGCGTTAAGTGAGTATGATGATGGGAGGGATCTATCTGATTATGATTTTGCCAATGACAAATTATGTCCTCCTTATGATGATCTCAATAGAAGGAAACTGGCATATCGGCATCGGCTTATAGCTGATAAGTACACACAGGTGCTCAGCATGTAATTGTTATGGTCCAGTGTTTTTCACTATATGTCTATCATTTTCTTAATAGTATTTTTTTTAATCCAATGGCTGAACAAAATGACATCACTTGTTTTTTGATCCCTTTTTTTCTTCACTTTTTTGTTTGTTGAGATATATAGCTTCATATTATATATGCTTTTATTTTCCATGCTTTACTATAGTCTTGCATTCATATTCATGATGCAGGTTCATCTTTTTGTCAATCTGGATGCCCTTGTGTTGTACTGAGTTTTTACTAGTGAAACAAACCATCTTTTTATTGTTTTAGTGGTGAATTGTTGTTATGACTTTTTCCACTTCCCTTGTCATGTGGAGGAGTGGAGCAAGGCCTCTCTTCCTCTGTTGCTTACTTTGGTAAAATGTACATCTCAGTTTAATAAGTAGAAAGCTTTTAGAAACAGTGTTCCAGCTGCCTTTGGTTCTGTGTTGGCTCAGCAGGCTCCTTGGTAGTGATTTGAGTAAACCCTTGGTGGTGATTCCAAGGCAGTGTTTCAGGTGGTGATTCCTTAACACATATCTTCTTCTTCTCTTCTTAGTTATTCTTGTTCAGATCCAACCAGTGTTTGCCACTCAATTAAACAATTCTACTACAAGTTGGTTTTCTAAAAATTCCTATTTTTTGAATTGATTTTTCCAGATCTGGGTCTAAAACTTAAGATTTCATTGCTGTCAATTCATTAAATCAGATAAACATTGACTACTGTCCTGTACTTTGAAAGTTCCTGAAATCAAATTCTGTTCAGTTTCTGGTTTCTGTGTCCTTGTTCCAGTAGGAAAATTCATTAACTTGAAATCTTGACATTGGATTGGTCTCAAATTTTGATAACTTATTCTCCCACATAAATTGAACATTCGGCCAGCTTAGGAGCCAGATCAGACATTCTGATTTATTTATTTATTTATTTTCCTATTTGTAGTTTTGGTTCCTAATCCCTGCAATTCTGGTTTTCTAAGGGGTTTCTGAATTTCCAAACCTTAGGCGGTTTAGATTCTCCATCATATTGCCAACTTAGCGAGTTCTTATTTGGAAAGGGGGGGAGGGGGAGTTAGCAACATGTAACTAAAAAGGACAAATTCATTAGAAATCAAGCTTCTTAGCCTATTCCATGGGTAAAGCTCTAACAGGTTATAACTGATCTTATGCCTCCAGACAGGGTATGCCAGTATGGTACACTGCCAAAATACCTATAACTAAGATCCTTAAAGTATAGTTGATATTGTAGGGTTGATTTTGGTATGATTTCGATTTCAATTTTGGATTCATTTCATGAAATAGTCAACAAATAGATTTTTGGTCAAGAAATTGAAATTTTTTTTGTTGTATCAATCTGAAATATTTCAAGAATAAGAAATACATTTGGTAGTTCAATTTCTGAGAATAGGTTCTCTATATTTTGTTGGGAGAGGGTGGTGGTAGTGGTGGCGGAGATGGGAGCGGGGCCGGGAAGGGTGGCGGCGGCGGCGGTGGCGGTGGAGGTGGTGACAGTGGTGGTGTTGGTGGCGGCGGCAGTGGTGGTGAAATAGAGTGATTTTGCTTTCATTTCTTTTTAAACATGTCAAATCACACATTTACCCCTTTTAATCACACATGCTCATTAAAGCGGAGTGCAGAATAGACTTGAAATTGATTTCTAATCAATAATGAAACAAATCCTCAGCTATTTCACTATTTCAAATGAAATTGATTTCAATTTCTCGTATAAAAGAAGAAAAAATCATAGCAAGCACCATAATTTCAATTTATGACCCCATGAAATTTAAATAGAAATCATACCAAAACAGCCTATAGACTGCTTCGAAGAAAACTGCACTGGATGATATTGCTGGTAAATATCTTTTCTAATACTAACAGGGATTTGCATTTGGGATAATATTAATGGGTGCAAAGAAGAGAGCTCCAGCTAAACTATTTGTAAGGTCTCCAAAAATCAAAAGATCCAACTCTCTATGTCTGGGAAAATTGCAAAGACAAATTTCTTTCTTGACGCAAACTAAAAATGTCAATGTCTCAGGTCTTATTTTCAAAGACACAAGTTGTTGGATGATAGAAATTTCCAGAAATAGCTAATACAGGAGTTTATGAGTTATGAGTACTTGAATTTTGTCCATTTATGATCAAACATATTGATGAATTACATATTCATATACTCATTTAAAGCAATTGATATAAGGAAGTTGTAAATTTCTTCATGGGAAAAACACATAATCTCTAGCAATGCAATTATAAAAATGCATATTTCAATACTAAGGAATGTTTTTTCTTATTTTCTTTTTTGCTTGATCAAATAAATTGTTTCCTCTCATGAAACCTGTTGTGATCGGGTAAAGTATTGTAGTATGTATTAGGGAAATAACTCAACTCCTTTCATTACTGCAGGGTTTGCATAGAGTTCTTGATCAAGAAATGATAAAGCTTTGGGATGATCTGTATGATTTGACTGACAGTTACACAGATAGGTGGCTCTCCTCAGGTGTGTTGTGCCATTGCAAGATATATACTCCCTTGCTATAATAACTACATTGCCAAATTTCCCTTGCTGGGTGCATCCCTTCTACAATAAATCAATAATGAACTCATGAAGATTTTGAATTTTAGAAACGTGTGTCATTATTACTTGATTTTATCATTTAAACAATATTCATAGTTTGAGATACATGTGGAAAGCTTTATACCTTGGAGTCTAAAATGCTTAGTCTTCCTGTAATTGCTTTGACAATGCAAGAGGATCTTCAGCACCATGAAGTTTTGTTTTCTTGTTCTGGACTATATTCCATTTCAGCAGCTTCTTTGAGTTTTGAGTCAAATTTGTGGGTTGTTTCCATCACTTTCTTCAGGTCAATTTTTGGAAGCTCAAAACTTGTTTCGTAGCATGATTTTAGTGCTTTTTGAAGGCTCATGAATAAGACATCTAACAGAACCAAGATCTCAAGAACCTAGTTGTTTTGAGAAGGTATTTTTTTTTGGGTAAACGTTGTTTTGAGAAGGTAACAAGTTGCGAATGGGTTTTTGGGTTGTGACAGGTTATGGGAGTTTTAATTTAATTAGGAATGTCAACCCCCCACTTTGGTTCAGGTAAAGAAAATAGTAGTTTGAGTTAGAGACTATTTTAAGTTTCCATTTCTGTTTGTTAAGGAAGCAGTTAAACACTCATGGGATTCAGTGAAATTGTAGTTGGAGTCATTAGAAAATTTCATTTATTTGGGATTCAAGTGAAGAGTTGTAGATTTGTTTTTCTGTTCTATTAGACTTGAGAATTAAAGAGTCTTTTTAAATAGGGTATGAATGCATAAGAGATTTAATTATTGATTGGTTGAGATGCGTGCATCTTTGCCTGATGGAAACCTTTTCTGTTGATCTGCTGTGGGCTTTATCGTTTATTTTCTGTTTACATAATCTAGGTTAGTCTATTTATGCGATGCTTTCTTTAGTTTTTGTTAGTTTTGACCCATGGGTAGTCTACTTTATCTATTTTTATTTTCATGTTCAACTAATTGGTTTATGTTACTTATCTAGTTGATTTTTACGTTATATTACAAGAGTTTAATTTCTCCTTGGAAAAGCCGAATCCCGGGAGATTCTCTGCTTTATTCCTGCATTTAATTTTCTCTTCCACTCTTTATTTATTTTTCCTATTCAGTATTCAAAAATCATATTAAGACTGAAAATTTCACGTTCAATTTCTTTTTCCCAAATCTTAATTGATGAATCATATTTAGTGCCAAAATACATTGATATCCTAGAGGTGTTTCTTTGGGCCCATTACCTTCCTTCAAAGCTGTAGGATCTTAAAAACATCCTAGATCAAAAGAGAACCTCCTTTTCCTTTTGGTTCCCTTTCTTTCACATGCAAGACTACTTGGGTGGGGAAGGTCATCATTAAGTGTAAGCCTTTCTTTGGATTGAACTTCTGTAATTTTCATATTGATTTCCTATTGTTAGAATTTTTCTTATGTATTGATCGTCGTGGGTGGAGTTTTGGTTTCTTTCCTCTTTTTTCTCCCTTAATTTTCCAATAAATTCATTATTTATCAAAAAAATAAAAAAAACTTATGACATGCTTCAAATAAGAGAACCGACCAGAAATCCATACTACCAGAGATGTTCATGGAAGATGGTAAATCGAGCAATCAACTATACAAACTTGACAGAGAATTTTGGAATAATCTACAATTTTCTTCTTTGGATTCTTCTATGTAATATCTTGGTGTTGGTTTTTCAGTGGCATGTGGGGCGGAAGGGTCTGATCCTTTAGAATAACTTTAAGATGTTTCAGGAGAAAGATATTTGGAATCCTACTGAAAGAAATCCTGTTTCTTGGTAGACACCATGAAATGGATGGAGACCTAGATTGTTTGGTGTGTTGTTATCTCCCAGTACTTCAGATTCATGAAATCTTTCAAAACGTGAGACCTAGGACAACGGCTTTTCTCTGCTTCATGCTCTTGCAATATGTGGATTGATTTCCCTTTTTCATGTATGGAACATGGAGACTGCATTGCTTGAACCTAGCACACATGTGCCATAAAGTCTTACTTGGGAGAAGTGAACTTTCCTTACTCTCATTTTCTATTTGTGTAACGTGTGTTCAAGTTGAATTTAATAACAGCCATTGGAGTTCTTGAAATGAAATCTGCCTTGTAAGAGAATTCTACCAAACTTGCACCAATATGCACAACTATGTTTTAGCTCTATGTTCTAATAAATTTTATCCTTTGGCCAATGCAGCACGGACATTCTTGGAGCAGTGTTCAGGAGAAAACAAAGCCTTGCCTCATGTTGCATCATCTAACGTATCTACTGGTACAGGATACCAGAACATTAATGTTTTAGTGACTTCTGGATCATTAATACCTAGCCTTGTTAAGTGTTTGCTGTTTCGACTGGATGATTTAATAACAACTACAAATGGTTAGTTAATTCCTTTTATTTCCTTGAACTCTATTTCTTATGGGTTATAATCTTGGTTTCTCTTCATATGCTCTCTGACTCCAGCATATCTAATATTGTTTCATGACTGTATTCTCTACTATATATCTCTACCATTTTAAATCGTTTTTAAATTTTTTTTTATAAGAACTATACCATATTGATGAATATGCTGAATTTGATATCCTATGATTCATCTGGAGTAACTGAAGCCATGAAGTTCATTTTAATATATCTTTTGAAATATCTGTGGTTGTTACATTGGTTGACTCATTTTTTAATGGAAAGTATATTACTAGAAAAGCAAGTTGAATTTGATCCTCAGAGTTCCCCTTCCCCCCTTTTTATTTTACTTTTATAGGTTATGTGAACAATTCATCACAAAGCGTAAAATGGAACTTCCAACCAAACAGTTGGAATACATAATTAAATGGCATAGTGGGAAATCATCATTCATGTAAATTAATGAATGCCATCAAATGATTTTTATTGACCTATAATTTCATTTATTTTATTCACATTGCCATCAGTTGCCCAAATTTACACGTATCAACATAATTCAAAATTTATTAAAAGTTTCTCAGCACTGATGTTGAGTTATCAGTGGTGGAAAATGGCTAGGATGAACCCCAGATTCAAAGTTACCCATCCCCGTAACAAGATCCTAAGTAAAACCCCAAAACAGAATTTAGGTCAAAGTATGGTCAAATTCAACCTTTTCTGATGAAGGTCAAATTTTTGGCAAGGTTCACAAACTAATAGGATAACCCAACCCCAAATACTGCGATGTTCTGACGGTTAGATTGTAAACCGTAGGTGTTTCCAGAATTAGCAAGTAAAGTTTCTAAAATCTAGGAACTTAAATATCAGTGCATCACAACTCAGAAGGATATCAAATTCTGGCTGAAAACAGTAAAACAATAGTAGAACAGATTCCCCAAATATAATGGTAATCAAATGGCTGGATTGAGATTAATCAACAAAGAACCAATTTTGGAAATTAAACCGGACATTGGGAGATTTAATACAGCCCCAGATCAGAGGTTCTGATCACTTTAAAATTTAGGTCGAGGGACACTAGTACTGGTCCTTATAATACCTTGAAATATGTAGAGAATCTACTGGTCAGATCTCCCATAATATGAAGCCTCAATATCAGAAGAGAGGGAACCAAAACAGAGCTGCTGCCAGCACTGTTTGGTGATGTTCTTGGCTGTGTTTAACCAATCAGTAAGAACAGAACAAAATAGCAACAGAACAGATATTGAACCCCTCCAATTCCTGGTTAAATTATTCCCAGGAAGCACCAACACTGATATAAGATAGAACGCTTGAGAGAATGAAAACAGCAAATAGAGAGGGGATAAAGTAACCAATGGCTTCCCACCAATAACTTGGACCAGAATCTTGCTGTTCCCAAGGATTTCCCACCCTTAACTGAGTCTCACAGCATGCATACTAATGTAGGACTAAGTCACAAGAAGCCTAACCGACAATAGGATCACAAGTGCTGTCAACAGTAAACCTTAACAGTAGATTTCAACAACAGGAAAACAGAAAACTCCCAAACAGTTGGTAAACAGTAAGGTCTTTTAACACCTAAGACACAGAAAACCTTAACACAGCCTTAGGTGATACTCAGTCACAGGAGAACAGAACAGTAGAACTTCCTCTACTGTCAGCCAGAAGAAGAAGAAGAAGAACATAGCCTTAAATCAACTAAATGGGGTTGGCTACATGGATCCTTGCGCTCCAATCAGCTCTATTCGAAGTCATATATGATACAAGTCCTCAGCTATGTATGTGTTTCCTCACCACTTCTATGGTTAGTTGAGGCTGCCCCTGGCTCTTTTAGTTCCTTCAATCTGAATCAAATCACTCCTCCATACTAGAGCATCCCAAGGCCTCTGTTGCACATGGCTATGCCACCTCAAACGACTTTCTCATAGCTTATTCTGTATCGGATCTACTCCCAAATCAACTCTAATACGGTCATTCCTTACCCTATCCTTCTTAATTTTGCCACACATCCATCTCAACATCCTCATCTCCGCTACACTTGGCTTATCTATGCTTCTTAATTGCCCAACATACCGCACCATGCATCATAGCCGGTCGTATGATAGTTCTATAAAATTTTCCTTTAAGCTTTAAAGGAATGCACCAATCACACAATACTTTGGACACACCTCTCTACTTCATCCATCCTATTTTAATTGTATGAGCAACATCATCCTCTATATCACCTTCTTTATTTATGATTGAGCTCAAATACCTAAAATAATCACTTTGTGGAATCTCCCTCGCATCAATATTCTCCACCTCATTAACGGTCCTAGTGTAAATAAAATTACACACCATATACTCCGTCTTGTTCTACTTATCTTAAAACCATTTGATTCCAAGGTTAATATCCATATCTCCATCTTGGTGTTAATCCCTGTCTTTTTCTCATCCACCAAATCAATATCATTAGCAACCAAGGAACCTCATTTTGAATGTCTTTGGTTAAATCATCCATGATAAGTGCAAATAAGTAAGGGCTTAAGGCTGATCCTTGATGTAACCCAATTGGTATTGGGAATTCACTACCTTGGAAATCCTTCTCTTCTCTAGAATATGCCAGATTAAATCTCTAGGGACTCCGTCGTAGGCTTTTTCAAGCTCAATAAAGACCATATGGAGATCCTTCTTGCCTTCTCTACATCTTTCCATGAGCCTCCTAAGTAAGAAAATAGCTTCCATCGTGGATCTTCATATCATAAGGAGGCTATGTGAAGAAAATAGCTTCCATAGTGGATCTTCCTGCCATAAGGAGGCTATGTGTAACCTGGTCATTAAAGTTGTTATACAATGCAAAAACTGGGTTTTTTTGCCCCTTTTGATTGGAAAGGGGGGGGGGGGGTTGGAGTTGGTCATGCTACCATTTAGTGATCCTATACAGTTTCACCAAAACAGGGAACCTGATTAAATTTCATTAACAATCTGATGGGCTTTTTCTGTTCTTATAATGTTGTAAATTTTTATGGAACACCTAAAAGGATGTTACTGTAACTTGTTTATGATTTTCTGGCTGTTTTAATATCATGATCTGCCTATTGATGGTTTCTGATTTCTTCAGTCTACAGTTCATGGGACGTTGGAAAGCTCCAATGCTTTTCATGGATCAAGGAGCGTTTTAGTGGACCAAATTTCAGGTTGTGTGTGATTGGAGATGGAGGGGAAGAATGCGATGCTGCACAGACAATGGGGTGGCCATTTGTCAGAATTGATCCCCGACCTGTGGGTTTTCACAGGTTCCCAGGCCTTACAATAAAAACGATCGGCCACTATCTTGATGTCGTGTATGATGTTCCTAAAGATGATGATGATGATGAGTAAGTTGTAACACCACCTGCAAGCTCTCATCTTTGGGTGTTGTATGAATCTTAATGTGTAAAAATGAATGGTTGTGTCAGCCTTAACAATAGAAGTGCATAGAATCATCCCAAAACCCTGGATTGATGACCTGCCAATACTTGTCATTTTTACTGTTTGAAGCAAAAATTCTCATCAATATTGTTGACCATTGAAAACACATGGGTGCTTGGATTCTTAAGGTTACTGATGGGGCACAACAGGGTTGCTCATGTTGATGATTTACGCACAGTTATTTTGTGTATACAACTTCGCAGTAGGTTCAGCTTTTAAAATGTACATTACCAGTGTTTTCTTTTTGTAATAACTCTTTAAGCTCAGTAAGTAACTATTTTTTGAAGACCTTTTTTTTTTTTTATCAATTATTTATTGTTTTTGGAGAGCGGGAATCTATCATGCCTTTACCCTGAATCTCTTGAGCCACACAAGGCCTGTTAGGTGATCCCCCAGAAAATGCCATGAAACACTTGTAACCATGTAACCTGTAACTTGAAAGCAAGGGCATGGCTGCAGGGGGTAACCAGTGCTTGGCGACCTTTTAAAAAATAAATGTTAAAATGAATAGGGGAAGGGATTCATGTATGGGAGATTCCGTGCATCGACGATTCGTCAAATAGGAAGGGTGCATTTGTCATTGCGATGGGGCTCTTGTCCCCATCCAACATCTTGTGCGCGAACCGACACCATGCATGTGTAAAGACCTTTTGCCAAAAGAATATCTGTTGTAACATAAGGCTGAAACTCAAGGCTAGTCTTGCCAATGGTATTATTATGTGCTAGTTATTTGACCCTTGCATCTGATATGAATTGATGGCGCACCTTCTATAGGATCTAACACTAACCTAGTGGCAATAAGCAATTTCCTTAAATTCGGTGTTTTTTTATCAACTTTGAACTCAGAGTACATGAAAATCTTACTCCAACTCTTCAAAACATGGTTTAAGGAATTGGGAGGTGATCGGTGGAGTATTTGATCAATTCGCTGTTCTTGATCAACGCCTAAATTATTTCTAATTTGTTCATTCATTATTATATCTTTTTTAATTTACCAATCATCTATCTCAACATCCTCATTTCAACTACTCTAAGTTTATTTATATATATATATTGTTTTTTCACCGACCAACATTCAACTCTATATATTATTGTTAGTCGTATAACTATCCTATAAAATTTTACTTTTGATTTTTAAAAGAATATGTCGATCACACAGCATTCTAGACACATTCATCCACTTCATCCACATTATTTTAAAAATTTCTGCAACATCATCATTTATTTCTTTTTTGACTCCGCCAGTGTTTTATGCTATTGGTCCCATACCCGGTTAAAGAAAGGTAGTTGTTGTGATTGGTGACTCATGTTGGCATCATAAAAACATTAGCCAAACCCTTTTCGCATGAATCTTATCGATCAATTTGACAAATGCAGGAGAAATAATGTAGCTAATAGCAGATTTTTCTTGATGGAGCATATGTTACATAGCTAGTTCTCAATGAGGTGAATATCTCTTCCTTTTCACTGAAGACTTGGTGCCGCATATGACAGCTGCTACCTCTCACCTTGTGGTGATTGGTGATTGTGACTTTCCTCATTGATTCTTCATGAAACCAAGAGGACTTTAAGGGTGTGTTGCTACAACAGAGAGACAGAGAGAGAGAGAGAGTAGTTTATCTTTTGAAATCACTTGCCCTTAAAAGTGAAAAAGTAGATTTTGGGCTGTTCTGCAATTATATAGATGACCAATCAACATTCAAAATAATGCACCATAAATTGGACAAAAATGAGGGGGGTGGGGAGAGGGGGGAAGATAGAAAAAAATAATGATAGAAGGGGATGGGTAGAGGCATATGGAGGAAAGGTCTTTTGTTTTCTTTCATTTTTGGTGAAACTAGGGGAAAATGGATAACTATGTATTCAATGATTGCAATTGAAACAGATAAAATATGGATTTCTACCAATGCAGCAAGCAATGCCTAAAGAAACATAAGTTCCTATATCTTCTGGTCCCATTTTGAACATGTCCTCAGCTTTTTATTAGTATCTGATCCTGTATGTGTAGATCCCATGGTTTTCAAGTCTGGCTGGATATGGGGAAGGCCAGGCAGAACCAGAGAGATTGTTATAAATTTTGTGTGGTCACTACCACACCAATTAACAATCCATGAAGAAGTTTTTAAGGTTAGAATGACTCAATCTGTCTAATTTTTTTCTTCTTTTTGGCAAAGAGGATCTTGAAGATGATCTTGTTCAGGTGGGGATTGTCAATGCCAGCCAAATGGATGATGGTGATGGAGATTAAAGCATGAAAAATGACTAGGGTTAGATCTTGTCCTGATCTACTTTAGCAAGCATTCCAAAACCTAGCTTTTGTTTTCTGTCTCCTCCAATTACCAAGTGGATGATGTTGATCTCTTCCTTCTTAATTATCTTTTGGGTGTTAGCTTTTGTCTCCCACCTTTTATCCTAAGCAGAATCTGCTTCCTAACTTTCTTAATCTTGATAGTTTATCCAGTTTTAATAGGTTTTGATCATTGAAATCAAAGTGATTCCAATAAATGCCAAATCCTGGCTAGGAAATTTTCTATATCCCAATTGATTCCAGATTAGGAAAATTTGTGAATGTAGCTATCAAAGTTGCAATTTGGATTTGTTGTTTTTGTTTTTGACTCAGTTTAACCCTTTGGTTTCCATTGCCTTTCTTCATTGTTTATTGGTGTTGGCTCTTACTCCTTCCTGTAAACAGCATTTCAACTAACAACACATGTCCAGCAAAGAAAAAGAAGTAGTAGATCTTCTTGATGAACATAAAAGGCTTATTGATAGGCCTGTAAACGGATCGGATTCGGCTTGGATACGGATCGGATGTAATCGGATTTGGATATTTTCTGGTCAAATACAGATACCTCTAAATGGATTCGGATGCGGATCGAATTCGGATTTTCAGCCATCCGTTTACACCTCTGCCTTGTGTAACTCGAACCTTCCTCCCCCTAGAGGATACAATTCACTCTCAATCCATAGTTTTAGATCATGATTCTCTTTTCCTCATATTCTAGAACCGGTTGAATCTTAAAAAACCCCAAAGATCGTTATTTACTTAATTTTTTATAATTAAGTATTCGGATTCGGATTTCTATCGGAGTATTCGGATTTTTTTTCCGGATATCTCTAAACGAATACGGATGCCCCTAAACGGATACGGATGCGGATCGAATTCGGATTTTCGATTATCCATTTACAACCCTACTTATTGATGCATCTATAACCACATAAATAAATAAGATAAGGCATGAGAAAAAAAGAGGCTTGGATGTGAACATTCAACACTGGAAACTCATCTCATGTCTCTAGGCCAATAGTAATAAGAGAATTAAGTTCAAAGATGGAACCCAAGATGGACTAAGCTTTTCCCTCTTGTGAAGCCATACTGAAAAATGTAGGATCGTGATCCTCTGATCCCTGCTCAGGTGGGGTAGGGCGGTCATTTTGCCCCTGCCTTTGTGAGGCTGCACGTCGGCCGTACGGGCAGGCGGCAGAAAAGGATCCAAATTGAAAAATGTATGGATGTAAGTTCTTGCATTTTCTTAAAGCAACACAGTTAAAGTCAAGGACTGAGTTTTCCTCCACTCAGTCCCATTCACCGTTTAGGGATGGGAAAGGGCTTCAGGGGGTATTTTGGGAACATTTTAAAACCCTATAGGGGTTTGCAAACCCTAAGATGGTGGTGAACCGTTCTCTATGGGTGGAGGAAAATTTTCTCTTAAATTCAATAAGGTCGATTGGTGGAAAAGTAATGCTTTTGTGGCCTATTTGACCCGTCATCTGGGTGAACCGTCCTTTATCGGTTGAGGAAAGCTTTCTCCTAAATTCAATAAGGTCGGTTGGTGGAAAAGTAATGCTTTTGTGACCTATTTGACCCATCACCTAGGACACATCACAAGATGGTCAACATAATAAATGATATACCTCTTAAACATATTGAGATCCAATTAAACCAACTACTTTGAATGGTCCATTCCCTGCTAAGATGATCGTCTTATTGGGATGGGTGACTTCATATAACTCTCAGTGGGCGTTACAGAGTCAAGGCAACGGTGCTCTACGATCAGCTTGACCAATGGTAGAGAGCATCCTCTTTAGAGGGGGGGAGGTAGTTGGGTTTTAAGACACTGGCTGAAAGTTGCAAGGCCTGGACTTTTAGTCTGATTTTGGGCTGGTTTGAGGCTTAAGATAAAGTTTCTTGGGCCAAGCCCACACC
The DNA here is from genome assembly GCF_018873765.1 of Telopea speciosissima. Classification (NCBI taxonomy): domain Eukaryota; kingdom Viridiplantae; phylum Streptophyta; class Magnoliopsida; order Proteales; family Proteaceae; genus Telopea; species Telopea speciosissima. The sequence goes on along the minus strand of NC_057921.1, from coordinate 53,202,705 downwards.
AACCACTTGTAGGGCTATGCAATTTTAAAATGTTATTATTAAAGGATATTTTCTAAAGACCTGTTTGGATGGAAGAAAAAAATGGAAGTTGGGGAGAGATTTAACAATTATAAGTGCAAGTAGATTTCTAGAATATTTGGTGAGAATATCCAATTTGGATCAAACTCTTGAATGCGGAGAAAAGCTTGCAAAAGTACAAAGACAGAGTGGTCCCTTTCTTCCATACTTATCTTTCAGCCAGTAATGAGTTTTTTGGAGTGTTCTTAAGAAACTTACTATTTCTCTTTCATGGACTTGAAGACTACTCCTTATGGGCATCTTCTCCTCCCCTTCTCTAGGGTTCCAAATGTGTACACTTTCTTGTTATATGTATGTATGTGTCTCTTGTTTTTCTTGTTACAAAGGATTCTCCCTTATTCCATATCACAATTGACCTAAAAAATTTCACATTCTTGTAGCTTATCTTTCTCACTTGTTCTCTCTTGTCTACATCATAGGGCAGAGTGGTTAAGTTTGGTGGCAAGTTTGGGTGGAGCCCTTGTTGATTCAATAATCTCAGAGTACTTTGTGTTTGGCTATCTCAAGGAACCAACCCAAACTCTGAGTAAGATGTGGAAGTGCCAATTGATTAAAATGGCAAGGCATATATGTGGCCCATGATGGGCTTGAGAGACTGGGCTTAGTGCCATAGCATGGCCCACCCATGTGATGAATTTTGAATTCATGGTCTTGAAGGTTATTACAAAGATTTTCTCAAGACTTCCATTTCTTTTTTTTCTTTTTTTGATAGAAAAGACTTCCTTCTCATGGCATATAGATGTCGCAACGGCAGAGGGTACGCTATCACCATCTTTCTCTATCTCTCTCCTCTTCACATCATCTAGCAGCCTTTCACCATCTCTCTCTCTCTCTCTCTCTCTCCTCTTCACATAAAATGACCTCTCTACCGCCTATTTACAATGAAAGCGCAAACGGAATAGTTTTAGCAACGGTTTACCCATGGGATTTGTTGCAAGAAGAGGTTAATTAATGTGCAACTTCGAGTTGTCAATTAGATTCTTTATGCAAATGGCAAACCAATTCGAAGAATTTCTCACAAAAGTATTCAATTGGTTCAGACTTATTATTGCACCTCATTGGTGTGGTCCTCTATTTTGAGAGAGAGGGAGAGAGAGGAATCTTCACGCATTGAGATTAAAATATTCTTAATAATTGATTGTCTATCTATAAGGGTGTCAATCAAGACGATTCTCGGTATTTGGGATGGGTCCATACCGATAGCAACACAAAAGGTGCAAATCCCAAAACCATCCCATTTAGTTTATAGGACCAAACCTAGGTATCAGTCTCGATTATTAATGGGATGGGAAGGTATCAGTTCCTAAATGGCTCTAAGAACTATAGAAAAGGGAGAAGAACTTTAATGGTTTCTAATGAGATGGTTTCATTTTTGTTGTTGTGGATCTTTTCTCTATCATGAGATCTAAGTTGTTCTTTACTTTAGAAAGCAACTTAAAATTCGAAACCATGATGAATTTTATAGTTTTACTTCTTCAAACTCTCTAAGATCACATGTAAGTTTCTCAAAATGACAATTAAGAATTAAAAAGAAAAGAAAAAAAAAGAGCACCCCAGAGTGTATGAGGCTATATAGCTCCCGCTATTGAAGGGTCTAGGAGTGACAAATGTACACAACCTTACCCCTATTTCGCATGAGGCTGTTTCCAAGGACATTTAAGAATTAATGATGACCAAATAAACAAGTACATATATGGTGTTAGTGCCATCACTAAACAAGTTTATATAAACAAAACAAAAGCTCCATCACCTGAAACCTCCATATGAGAAAATATCATCCTTGTACATCAAGCTAAAGCCATAAACTTGAACACGATAATATGAAATATACCTCTTGAAAGAGTACGGGACTGATATTTTGGTTCTAGTACCATTGGGAATCTCATCTCAGAACCATCCCGAGCCATTTATATTCGATACCAAAACCAGATCCAATACCGCGTTTTAGCATGACAGTTCTGCTCCCAAATTGACACCCTTACACTTTCCTGTCCATGACAATGGAAATTCAAGAGAGCATTGCAATCCCTGGCCCACTCGCACAGCTACAAGATCACCTTAAAAAACCCACTTCCATCTTAGGCTTAAAGAACTTTTCATTTCACCTCACTCACACTACATTTTAACAAGGAAAATTTTAATTTTCACTTCCCTTCTAACTTGTGCGACCAACTGACCATTGCAAATCGGGGGATTTCTCGAGTTGGTTACTCATAATGTTTAGTAAAATGGTTCACTCAGATTGGTGCGGAGAAAATTTTTTCCCTGTCTTCCTTTGCATGTTCATTCATGCTATATCATGCTATGGGATTGGGTTCGTGACACTTCATTAGTATCATAGCCAAGGAAGAATTTGATTGTCAAGAATATATTCATACTGAAATCATGGATTTAGAATCACGAAAAATTCCATACAACTTGAAGATATGCCTTAAAATGTACATATATGTTATAACTTTCCTTACCTGGCATGACACGTTTTATAACTGTGAGATCCACTTGCCAAAGAAGGCAATATTGTGCCTTAGTGGGACGGAGTTCCTGGCACTTCAAGGATGGGTTTAAGCTAACCATCATTGTAAGCTAACTACCATTGTAACAAGCTAACCACCATCCTCACCCGACCAATACACCAACAACACTGCCCACAAAGGAGTCACGGACCATTTTAGTCTCAGTGAAAGTGAAAACAGAGACAGTGTGGGGACATTCCTATGTGGAATACCGTATCATCCATTCTTGATTCTACCTCTACTGCTTCTGCAACTCACTCACTCTTAATAATTCAAACAAGGATACGTTAAGTTTTACTGTACATATATCCGTACACATAGAGAGAGAGAGAGAGAGAGAGAGAGAGAGAGAGAGAGAGAGAGAGAGACTCACATACATTCACACAGAGGGAGACCGGGAGAGAGAAAGATTGATAGGGAGTGTGTGTGTGTGTGTGTTTTGGTGGCCCATGGTTTCTGACAAAACTGATCTTGAAATCCCACCAACATAATGGAAGAAAGTCACCTTCTTCTCTCTTCCAAAAGCTGTGTTACACACTTACACCTAAGCCACAACTCAAACCGACTGAAATAAAAGGTAATAAAAATCTCTATTATTTTTTCTTTCTCACTCTAATTTTGTCTAATTATCCTAGAAAATAACCTCTTTTTCCCTGCAACCTTCAAGGGTGTGTGCTTGTTGCCCCACTTTAAAAGGTTGAACTTAATTCATTGCTTGCAAAGTGTTATGGGAACTTTTGGGTTTCTGCGCATGTGAAATCTCAACTTTATGTATGACCCTTCATCTAATTATCTTGTGTAGTTATCATAACAATTGTTTTCTTCTGAGATTTTCAATAGTTCCTCTGCCTTTCCTGCTTTTTGTTGGAAATTCTGTATTGGATATTGATTACTTTCTTTTTCTGGCTTTGGTTTTATCACTCTCCCCCCCCCCCCCCTCTCTCTCTCTCTCTCTCTTGTTCTTGTTCTTGCAAATTCTGTAAAGGCCTAGAGGGTATGGTTTATTGGGGTTATCTATGATGTTTGCTCAGAGCCATTTGATTTGTTCTTCATCTCATTTTGTTGTTCTTTTTCTTCCTTTCCACACTTATCCAGAAATGTTGGGGATGAGAGGCAGACTTCTGTTTTCCTCTGCTTGAAGCACCAGGTCTTATACTGCTCGGAGGAAGAAGGATAGGTTGTCAGATAAGCAATGCCTGTTCCTCTTGCTCCGTATCCGACACCTCCGGTATCATTTACGCCACCAAATGGTATATCCTCTTAATTCCCAGTTATTTCAGCCTTTGAAACCAATGTTTATTTCATTCTGTTCTGTCTAATTGTAATTTTAAGGTAGTTACTTCTCTTCATATGCAATATTTGAGTAAACAAGCTCTACTATAATGGTAATTATCTTATAAGAACAAGCATTACTGGTCTCAAGTTTTGAATATCAGTCTGTCCTGGTCTGGTTAATGGAGGAGAATTGTCAGTGGATTTGGGGTAGATATGATTTCATTCTATAAGATAAATGCTGTAATTAAGAACTCGTTATCTGAAGAACCTCTATCTATGAACAGCGTACTGATTCTTAAATGGAATCTAAGACATAATTGTTGATTCAATTCTAAAATCCCATCGTGTCAGCTAACAGGATTTCAGATAATCAGGGAGCTCTGTAACCTGGGGCGGGGAAGATTCTTTAAGCGTTCTTGCTCTTCAGATCTGTTATTACCTGCTCTCACCAATTTTGAATTGTAAACTTGTTAATCTTCACCTGAATTTGTGCAAAGCCATTCTTTCAGGTGCACAGAGCCAACTTGTGTGTTCTGGCTGCCGAAACCTTCTTCTCTATCCAGTAGGTGCAACTTCTGTTTGTTGTGCCGTCTGCAATGCAGTGACAGCAGTGCCCCCTCCAGGTATGTTTCTTCTCATTGTTGTCTATACTTAATTCCTCACATACGTCTTGTAGGTTTTAAGAATTATAATTCTGTCTCCTCCTCTCAGCAGTGTCACCAACTTCATTATTGCTTTAATATTATTGTTTTGTATTCTGATTAGGCACAGAGATGGCTCAGTTGGTCTGTGGAGGCTGCCACACCTTACTCATGTACATTCGTGGAGCAACAAGCGTACAGTGTTCTTGTTGTCACACGATCAACCTAGCCTTAGAAGGTATGAGATCTATGAGAGTGGATTAAACCTTTGAAATCTTCTGTTTGATAAAATATAAGCTCTTGCTCCCCTGTGGGGGGGGGGGGGGGGGCAAAAGGTGCACAGATTAAAGGTTAGCTTGAACTAAGGTTCGCTTGGGCCAGTGAATCTATTCTTATAACCATGGACATAAAGACTGAAGAAGGTTTGAAGGATCACTAAAGTAGATCCAAAAGCAATACAACAAACAAAAACTGTATTCTTGTACATACTAAAGTATTCAATATACATCTACTGGCAGCAAACCAGGTCGCACATGTCAACTGTGGGAACTGCCGCATGCTATTGATGTATCAATATGGAGCACAATCTGTGAAATGTTCAGTTTGCAGTTTTGTGACATCAGTTGGGGTAAGTGTATCACTTCAAAACTTTCTCCAGCAAGGTATTAACTTTTCAATCTGATGTTTGTTGTAACAGACAAAAATCACAAAAACAGAAGTACACAATAAATTTCCCATATAGCTTGGACACTGAGCATGAATTACTGAAAATCCTATTTAAAGATAAAATAAATAACACCATGAGAGATTTTCTCGGTCTCTCAGCATTAGATTTACCTCTAATGCCTGCCAAGAAGAAATATGTTTTCTAAACCTTTAAGTCAGCTTACCAACATAAGACACTGTAGGCTTTTTATTTGAATACCTTTTCCCTACAAGACTTCCAAGCTAGAAAAAGCTACCTTGTCCATTCAGTGGCTTCATGTAGCAATTGCCTTTACAATACACACTATGCTAAACAAGATAACAAAGACAGTTTTCTGGAATTCGGCTATGTTACACAAGATGAGCTCTCCAATATCTTAGACGTGCTGACACTTTCATTTGGATAAACTTAAATTTATCATATACTGTTTGTTTTCAACTATTATGCCTGTATCATTGATATAGTTTCCTGCAAATTAGCTTATTCTAATTCAATCCATTTATTTACCACAAATACATGAATTTCCTTTTTGATAAGTTAGGTAAACTTCAACTAAATTACTTTTATGAGAAAAGCGTACATTGTAAGAAATAAGCTTTATACATGTAGATGTGATTTGGGCTTTCCAGGAGTTGCCAGATCAGATACCTCATATTTGTGTCACACATAAAAAAATGTCACTTTCCTGTCATGTAGATTAAGACTAACTATATTCTTGCATCCACATATTGCAGATTAACACACAGCTTATCATACAGTAGGATATCTAGATTTTTTTTGTAAACAGAAGGGTGTTGTTATATGGGACTCCTACTGTTGCCTGTACCTTTCAGGGCATCGTGAGATACAATTTTCATAAAATTCTGTCTCGTCTAATTTACTATTGTTGAAATCCTAGCAGTTCTTTTTTTTTTTTTTCCTTCTAATTTTCTGCAATAGAGACGTATGAATTGCATATCGTTGAGCCTTAATTTAAAAACATGAATGATGCAGGCTACACCAAGCGCTACAGAGCAAAAGTTCAATAATTGAGATTGTAAAGCTGCAAGTTATAGACTCCTACGAGTTCATTCTTTCATCTTACGGCATCTCACTTATTGCTTTTATCAACAGGCGGCTTTATCTGGATGTATAGAGTTGTTTTTTCATCTTTTGCTTCTATTGAATAAGCATTTTTGGTTGGTTTGAGTGTGTGATTATTCCATGAGAAGAATGTTCTTTTCCTTGTGCAATTAGAACAGGTAAGGACACAGCTTTTTCCAATTTTACACGTGTACTAGTGACATGAAATCCACATCATATATTTACCTCCCAATATTTATGCTGTTTGGTTTTTGAATGATCAACCGCAACTAGTAATGTTCTTTGGCTAAGATGACAACAAAATTGATTCACAAGAAGCAAATACGTTTGGGTTATAAGTAGAATGTAACTAGTTATTCACCCCAGTTATGTTTATGTCCAAAAAAATTTACTCTGGGTGTTCAGTGAAAATGATACAGAATTGCAATATTAGTCTTTTAACCTAAATTAAGGTCCTAGAACATTTTAAGTAAATTCTAGGTTTTACTAAAACACAAACAGCAGGAAGATCCTGCTGTTATGCAATGAATATGATGCTGACTGACCTAGATTTTTGCTCTTAAGACAAAATAGCAACTTTGATCAAAGGAAAATAGATTGTACTGAATGTGACGCCGACCAATCATCGTTGCTCTAACGTTAAATAGTAACTTTTTATCGGAGGAGAAAATAATGATTTAAGAAAGAAAGCTATGTATTCTCAGTAGCCAACATATATATATTCTCTATCAGTCTATCCCATGTATGACTAATCACAATGAAAGATCAAAGTCTGTCCAGCTATCCTTACCTAATCTTTATTAATGAGGTGGGCATGTTTCTATGGGCTGTTATCCTCCCAGATTAAGATAGCTATCTGTCTGTCATGGTCATAGTTAAAGAATCTTTCTCAAGGTCAGGAAACATCCAAAACCCCTTCCATTATAACTGCAACTTTTCATTTCTATGAACTTCTCATTGCTTGGCCATAATAAATATTCACCTGATAATCATTGATTTATCTTACAGGTTATAACAAATAAAACCAACCGATTGGCTAATAAAAGTGATAATGGAAACCTTGGGCACTAAGTACATGGTTAATATCCTAGATTTTCCCATGAACAAAGAAGGGATGGCGATCAAACCTGGTTTTGTCAACAACATTGGCCTTCCATGTTGGTCCCAGCTCCCAATTCTCACTCTTACCTAAATGATCTGAAACTGACAAAAATATCACACCCTGATAGCAACTGGTGAATCAACATCACCCACAAAAGAAAACAGATAAGCATTAGAGACTTAGGGTATGAAAATACCATTATGGATGTAAGGGTTCTCCAATTTACCTCTATAAGATACACTCTCCCATTTGGAAGGTCCCTTTTGTTTTATTAACCAATCTCAGGAAACAATGTTTTTTCCACTCCTCCTTGTACTCCATGATCCTCTCAACTGCAACAGCACCAAGACCCAGCTTGAACTCAACGAAAGCATCCCAACCCATCTTTCACCTCTGGGAAACACACAAATGTTCACTCTTTAGAGACTTTCAACAAATCCATGCTCAAATTGTCACAGGATACAACCATCACAGTCCATCCCTTCATCAAACTCATCGCTCATACCCTCTCAGGGTACTCAACAGGTCTAGCTTTTTTTGCCACTGGTTTTCAACCACATAGAAAGACCTAATCTAGTAATCTGGAATACCATCTTCAGAGGCTTTGTGAATTACAACCTACCACAAAAAGCATTGTTGGGCTATATGGAGTTGCTCCAAGAATCTGTAACCTCCCTTAACAGATTCACTTTTCCTTCATTACTCAAGGGTGGTGCCCAGTCCTTGGTTTTCAATGAGGGGAAGGGATTATTACATAGTAAATTGTGAATTTTGACCTAGACACTGATCTCTATGTTGTCACCACATCGATTACAATGTTATCAATTTTCAGCTAGAATATTTGAAAAGATGGGTCAGAGAAACCAAGTTGTGTGGAATTAGATATCTGAAGAATCATCACCCAAAAGAGGCATTGCTTCTCTTCACTAGCTGGAAGAAGGGTAGGAACCTGAAGAAGTGACCATGAAGACCTTGGTGAGTCTCCCTGTGCTTGTGAAGAATTAAGGGATTTGGAATATGGTAAGAAACTGCATTCTCGCATTGGGGGATCTGGTGTAAGGTTTGTGTTGTTCTTCCAGACCCCGTTTGATTAGAGGGGACTTAGGCTGCGTTTGGTAACGGTCTGAACAAAGAATGCCCGTTCTTGAATAGAAACGTTTTTTTGCGTTCTTGGTCTAGAACGGCGTTCTGAGACCGAAAATGACCGTTTGGTAACGTTCTCAAGAATGCTGTTCAGACCGAAAATGGTGTTTGGTAAAACCTATTCTTCCAAATTTGATATTAATTACAGTAATGTCATTTCCTTCTAAATTATACAAAAAATACTTGTAAAAACCTTTTCTCTCTTACCAACTTTAGCATAAAATTAAAATATTTCATTAACGTAACCAAAACACTTATAAAAATATGTCAAATTAAAAAAATACCATTAATATTGGGTTCTTGTGTAGATTAGTGCCATAACTGACTATACTATGAACAGTTGAATAAAAAGGGTCTTGCTGGATTCGAACCACCATCCCCTTGGAACATGCTCATATTCCAAGTGCTCTACCAATTTGAGCTAAAGACCCATTAAGTAAAGATCCAAAACAGAAATACAACAAAAAAAGTCACAGTAGCATGAATCTTCACAAGAGAAATGAAATGAGCAAAGGTCTAAAACAGAAATACAGCAAGAGAGTCGCAATGAAATGAATCTTTGCATGAGAAAGTTAACAAGCAAGATTTCCAAATAGGAATTCAGCAGGTGAGTTATGATCTCATCAAAATGGGAAATAAATAGAGTCAACATAAATGCATCTAACTTGAACAAAAAAAGGAAAATGAAAATTCAGGAGGGAAGTTATGAATACATCCATTCACAAGAAGGAAAAGAGATCTCATCTTCCATATCTTCCCCAAAGCTATGCAGGTTTGAAGGCAGCAATTGTTCAAAGGGAAAGACCCTTGATTGATTTGTTATCATATATAGTTAGGGTAGAGAGACTAGAAAGGGAGAAAATAAAAAGACCAGCATAACTAGAAAGAGAGAAGGAAAAGAGATGAAACTCCAGATTCCCATCTTCCCTTTGAAAATTTACCTAGGACTTCAGAGTTCAGACACTCCACATAGAGTGAGTGCACCTTTCACAACATCACAGTCTAATGGATTTCTTCCTCATCATTTCCATCCTCTTCGTGCTATTATTGCAACAGCAATGTGAAACATAACTTGGAAGGGACTCAACAGCCCACATCGCAGCCTTATGAAGCCCCATTTGGCAGCCAATAAATGGGCATTGGGGATTGCTTCTGTACCACTACAGGCCGATCCTCTAGAAATGGAAAAAAAAGATTGTCTTAAAAAAACAGGGCATAGCCTGTTTGTGTCAATGACAGGTCTTAAGGGAGCTGAAATTTTGGTTGGGAGGGAGATCCAATGTTCTCTTCCGTATGGCTATGCAAGTTTGCATTTTCCTTCCTAATCTAGCACTGAAATTTCATATTCAAAACCCATAGAGGTGTCATTTAGAAAGTCTTGTGACTTCCTAATCTAGCACTGAAATTTCATATGTAGGTTTGCAAATTCTAGATCACCACTCAGCAAGCATTTTGCTATTCAGATCCACAGATTGAAGAGCATCATCGATCCAGAAACTTTTTACCATTCAGAATCATCAATTGAATAAGACACAAAAGGAAATGATTAATTGCCTACTAGCTTGTGTCTAGGGGGGCTTTGCAACCACAAAACCCTATTTACACAAGTACCAGAAGCCCTCAAAACTTAAGCAAAATAGTGGGGAGAATGGGAGACATGAACATCCAATGATTACCAAGCTTATAATGTGAACTTGAATCACTTTACTATTTTGTTTAAAAAAGAGGAAAGTTCCTATATAATTTTCATGTATATAAATGCAAATCCATATTTGTTTTCTTCTCCGTAAACAATCTTTTCATTTACGAAATCAAATCCAAAAAGAGAGAAACATTTTGTCAAGTGTGTAGCAGGCTTGGTGGTACCTGTTCAATAGAATGATACTATCTGAGATCAACAAAATATAGAATAAACAGTACCTGATAAGACTTGCTAAAAATTACTGGTTTTACAGACACTTTCCAAGACATACTAACAAAACTTGCATTTAGTGTGTTTTACAATTTACCCTCAATTTGGACTGCTAAGAACTTTAGCTTATCTGGTCCATTTGCTGCTGCTTGTACTTTACATGGAGGTACTGTCTCCCATAGTAGATTTTCACCCGTCCTATTTAGTAGTGTTAGGAGATATTCCTGCAAAATGAATTTCACCCATCCTATTCAGCAGGAAACTGGGATATTCCTGTGAGATGGATATTCCGTATGACTTTTAATTTTTCAACATATTCAAAACCCAATTGAGTTATCTTTCTCCATTACACATCCACCTACAAAGAATCACAACCCATCTAGGACACAAAACACCTCAAGGGTTTTGTTAAATAGTGAAATAGAGAAAGAACCCTAAAAAATTTGAAGCACGGATTATCTATTCAACAAAGAATCCTAAAATCTTAAACATGAAGAATTACTAAATCAATACATTACACTGAGAGAATGTTACATTATCCAAAAGCCCTAAAATTGCTCAATTTCTTCTGAAATCCATTCCTTTTGATCCGACTTCTTCTACCTAACACCAGAGGGTCTACAGCAGGGTAGAGAGAGAGAGAACGAGACAGAGATAGTGAGAGGGAGAGAGAGCGAGAGAGAGATGAGATCATGGTTTGTTGTTCTTACCTTGAAGGTCGGATTGCAGGTAGAGGTCTCCTCCTCTGCTCCTTTTCTTCTCCTTCTCTTCCCCTTCTCTTCCCAACATTTGATCGCAAGGTTGTATCTCCAAACCAAGACCTACACGGGTTTTCACGGGTTTTGGTCGATTTTTGCCTTCGGCTAGTCGTTCTCGTTCTTTACAGACCGTCTCAAAGACAATCTGTAAAGAACGTTCTTTTGGCAAAGATTCTTTCCGGTTCGTTCTAAAAGAACATAAAAACGAACCGATAACCCAAACAAATTTTCATGTTTTTTTGTTTTTAAAGAATGGAAGAACGGCAAAGAACAGTGTTCAGACCGTTACCAAACGCAGCCTTAGGTGGGAGCATGTCTCCAAATATCAACTAGGGTGGGGCTTCCACTTGAGGTGGTCATTTTGCCCCCATATGTCTAGGGGCAACCTAGTCTAACAGTTTTTTTTTTTCCCCATAAATAAAACATGGAGAAAAATTCTTTGTGGGCGTATCAAAATGCCTCTATACCCTCTCTCATTGGTCTCCGTGCACATAGGGGCCATGCTCCCCCCACATAGAACGATCTCCCATAAGACATTAGAGAGGATTCCAATAGGAGCATGAGTCCAAGCACCAACAAGAGTGGGGTTTCTACTTGAGGAGGTCATTTTGCCCAATGAGCCTAGGGGATTTGGCTCCTGTCCTGCCGTGGCGGGAGCTGGACCGTCCAGCACCCCTTTAAGATGGAGACACATGGCCTTTCATATATCCAACGGTCAAAAATGACAAAATCTCATTTTAACCCATATTTACCCATCTTCCTCTCTTACCCTCTCGTTTGACAAAATCCGACCCGAATGGATTCAAAACCCTCGTTTCTCTTCCTCTTCAACTTTTATCTTCTTCAAGGAATCCGGCGACGGCGACGGTGACGGCGAGGCTAACTAGATGAAATGAGCATCTTCTTCTCTTTCTCTTCCCCCTTCCTCTCCTCCACCCCTGCAACCTCCGACCACCACTTCTATAGTTCCACCTCTGCTTCTACAGATTCAATTACTTAATTTCGCAGGTCCAGTCGTATCTAGTCATTGTTTCACGATTTATTTCTTTGAACGATGGACCGCTTTTGTGGGAAGATCCCCGCTGGGCGATTCGACGACCTTAACTGTCCCTATTTTTGTATCGAGATGATTGATAAAAGGAGAAACAAAAGTAACAAAGAGGGTTGTGATGCGTGCATCAGACTCCCACAATGCCGTATGAGAGAGGATTTGAAGAGCAAGTTTAGAAAGGCCTCAAATTATGCTATTTCTCAGGTACTACGAGATGGTGGGTGAACCAGCTCTTCACTTGAAAAGGATTGCAGAGTTTATTGAGTGTCCCATCTTCTCAATGGAAGACAAGGAAGGGGTGGTCCATCAAATCATAGCTCTGCAGTTTCGAGAATTTAAGCAACTTAGCAGTGAATAAAACTGGAATAAGTGATTTTTGTTTTTCTAACAGTCCCATCTCCTCCATTTTCACGTTTCACTATTTAAATTGAAAACCCATTCATTCCATATCTTAAACAATCTGATTGGCATCAATAACCGAAGGAAAGCATCTTCTAATCCATTTTAGAGGAAAATTTTTCAGGAGAAAGGTTGCAATATCAGAATTTTTTTCTGTTCCTCAAATATAACTAATTTGATACAGCTTGGCTTAGTTAGGATTTGTAGAGGAACCAAATCCTATTCGCTCACCCCTCAACAGGTCATACGCCTCTCTCTGCCTTGCGGCTGTGCCGCAATAGGCCTTGTGGCCCCCTTTCACGGTTTCACCTTTGTTGGTTTTGCTTCTGGCTGCGAAGAATATCTCTGCAGATTACCTGGTTGTCACCGATCGCCGTTTAAATGGGAAGGTGGAGCCGTTCACCTAGGGTTTGAGCTGAGTTCCCTCCAGGAAAGATGGAGACTATCAGAAAGGGGGCAGAGCCGAGAGAGACTACAAACGAGAGTTTTAATCTATGGGTTTCAAAATGGTCAAATATTCGGGTCGGGTATCGTCGAACGAGAGGGTGAGAAACAAAAAAAAAGGATTACATTATGCCCATGCCTTTTTTGACCGTTGGATGTATTAAACGCCATGTGTCTCCATCTTAAGGGGGTGCTGGACCATCCAGCTCCCGCCACGGCAGGACAGGAGCCAAATCCGAGCCTAGGCACCCCGTATCTAAAAGCTTTCCTTTTCTCATAAATAAGACAAAAGATTTTGTGCACAATCAAACAAGGACCTTGAATGGGGACAAAAACCCCATCAATATGACAAAACACCCTATATTTAACGAATCATCGATGCACGGAATCCCAGGAATTCCATGCATCAATCCCTGCCCCAATAAATAAAAAGAAAAGTGTGGAGACTTGGACCTTGGTTGGTAATACTCCGAAGTATTTTCAACCGATACCGTGAGGGTGAGACCTCTTACCCACCCCTTCGGTTTGGGGTTGTGATAGTGATGGTATCAGAGCATTAAATTTTGATTGCTTCTTGATATACCTTATAAGTAGCAAGCTGTTTTTAATTTTTCATAAAAGAAACTCTTTTTTTTTTTTTTTTTTTAATTTTAGGAACAAATAGGGAGAAACAAAAAACCCTCTAAACCACAACTCCCTAAACCCAGCCTCATATAACCACCAGCAGATGTTTCTGAACCGAAGGAAAATCCAAATGAGATCACAATCTTGGCAGTGTTTTCTGCTTACAGTCAGTTGGGTGGTTCAAGTCAAGGACTCGAGGTAGGCAGGTCCATGCTTAAGTTGGTAGGAACCGAATTATTCCACTGGATGGCAGAATTCATTCATTGACATGTTTGAAAAATGCGGACGTATAGATGTTTCCCAACAGATTTGATGACATGGTAAAGAGAGAAGGTGTCTCATGGAATATCATGATCACTGGACTTGCCCTTCACGGTCTCGGTGAGCAAGCTTTGGCTGTGTTTTCTCTCATGCAGGTGGCTATAATCACACCAGATGATATCACATTATCACCTTCATGGGTATTTGGCATTTATGGAACCACCATATTGATTCAAGAAGTACTGCTGAACATTGATGAGGAAGAGAAGGAAGACTTGTTTGGCCACACAGTGACAAGCTGGCCATCTGTTTTGGACTTTTTAAGAAAAAATCCAGTGCTGAAATTCTTATCATGAAGAACCTCAGAATCTGCCTGGAATGCCATTCTGCTATAAAAATTATTTCAAAGGTTTACCAACAAGAGATAATTGTCAGATATCAAAGTCATATACACCATTTCAAAGATGGATCTTGCTCTTGCAGGGATAACTGGTGAGATAATTGAAAATTGAGAGTGCATTACTGCCATCTCTGCTTTCGGTAGAGATATCTGATTCTGGCATACTTGACAAGAATTTATCACCACCAACCCCTTGCTCATAAATTGATGAATAAAATATCCAAAAGAATAAAAAACAAGAACGGATGATACATGATAGTTAAAGTGAAGATGCCCTGATAATCTGATATCCATAAACAACCAAGCCTTCCTTTTGAAACCGTGCTTTGGTTTTCTACATATATGGATTTGATTTAAAAAGTCAATTTTTCTGGACATCTTGTTCAAATAGAATGGTTATTTTCATTGATGTCTTCATCGACTGTGATCTTGGCAAATCTTTTCCTGACAAGTTTGTAGACTAGTCTGGCAAAGGATGATAACTTCCCCTTTATTATGTGATGGATGGATGCCCCACAGTCCACTGCTCAACAGAATTTTAACTGGCTTTCTGCTAATTGCAATGTTGTGTACAATGAATTTAAAGCTTTGCCATAGCTGAGACTGGCAGGTTGGACCTAGCTGGGAACTTTAAATCTTCCCATTCCTCATCATCTACTTTGGAGAAATATCGTTCCACCATGTTATCACTAACTTGCTCCAACTGAGAGGGTTCCCACTGCAAGCATCAAGCAAAAGCATATTCCAGTTATAAATGTCCAAGCTAAGGATTACACCAGAAATTGAGATCAAATATTTGGCATGAAAACGGAAGAAAAATAGAGCATTTGTACAACCTTGGGGTTTCTGTCCTTATCCACCAATAAGGCTCTGCAACCCTGCACGTGAAGTTTGATATTCAAAATGATCTACGGGGTGAAGTGAGAAAAATTAATATTAGTGACCTTCCAATAACCTCAAAGAAATCCTTGCTGACTTCTTGCCGCAAGACATGACAGCTGACCCTGTATTCTTGAACAAGACATCGCCCGACACCTAGCAGCCTCCCTTCTCTGATCTGGACTTGCAGGACAAAAGTAACAATAAGAGCAGAAGCATCGTCTAAATGAAACCAAATCCAAAAGTATCAAACAAGTTCATCGCAAATCTGATGAGTTTGTCCAACCAAAACAATCTTCCTGTATGTCTGATGTGATCAAGTAAAGTGATCCAATTATATGCATATTTGTAATTAAAGCAAACCAATTGAAATGACCAAAGTAAACCTAGAGCAGGTCTGCAATTTACAGTTAGTCAACATTTGAAAGTTGACAAACTAGAATGAGAATGTCTCAACTTCTACATGGCTAATCGCAAGAATCCTACATGGACCGGCCCCTTATATTCTGCTTGTTCTAACTATCATTAAAAAATGATCTACTTAGCCACGTAAAAGATCACTGACACCTTTGCCAGTTTCGTTTCAACATATACGTTCTCAATTCAAGAAAGTATCTGTTTTTTATATCAAAAACTCAAGTTTAAGGAACTCATCATAGCTTTTTCACTGGTGATAGCTCTTGATAAAGCTTTAACTGTTCAACAGCTTAAAGGGAAAACTGATCTTAATCTTAAGTCTCCTTTGGTTGAAAATAGACAGTCCAATGACTGAATTTAAGGATATGACTTCCAAATGACTAAAAACCACGTGTCCTTGTGCTAGGGTGAGCAAAATGCCCATTGTGTTTATCCTTTTCTCAAAGGCCCAATGATACTTTCAGAAATTTTTTTACGCAAACCCATAAGCCTAGCTTGATCTCATTTCCACATTGACCACAAATAACTCCTCCTCTTCCTTCCTAGGGGAAAAGTAGTGCGATAGCATTCCACTCCTCAGGAGGTTATTTTCAGTACTCATATATTTTAATTTTCTTGCTTACAGATATTTAGTGTAGTAGTAATCCATTATCCATGATATTTTAAATTTGGACTCATAATAACGATGTTTCAGAGAAAATGCATGAATATACCAATCTGAGAGAAATTTTAAGACTCATTGGTGATGCTTTCTTCAATGATTGAATTGTTGTAGAGATCCAGTCATCAGTGCCCTTTGCAGCCTCTCCCTCCTACAGAACCAGCATGAGCTACACATGAGCAAGAACTACACCTCTATTTGTGGCCAGTTGTGGTATCAAAAGATGTGTTCAAGAGAAAGAAAAATATATAAAAATAAAGCAATAGAAAAAGTTTAATGGATAAAAAAGATGATAAAGTTCAAAACTTGACATTCTGTTAAGAAACTGATAAATTGCAGGGACTTACAAGAGCAGATAAAATTTCTTCAACTGACCTTCTGGAGAAGCACCTATCAATAATATCTAGTCTACAGGCAAGAAACAATTAAATTAAACACCCAGAAAATGCTAGAGTGAGGCCATACTGATAGTCAAATAATTGAAAATTATATATAATGGCTTAAAATAAATATCTGAAAATTTATTAACAAATATCTGGCAGTTGGTTTAAAATAAGTATCTGAAAATTTGTTAAGAAATATCTGGCAAAATCGACAGCATGTCTAAGCATGAGTATGTATAACACAGTAGCTCAACTGTCAAGGCAGCTATGCATGGAAAATTTACAACCCAATGGGATCTAAAGTGCAAATTATGGAAATTGTAAATGAGTGATGGTGTGCAGTAGAAGAGGGTAGTTTTCATTTCTACTGGGATTAGTGCAAATTATGGAAATTGGAAATGAGTGATTTTGTGAGAAGAGAGTAGTTTTCATTACTACTGGAATTATTTCTGTAGAATTCAAACTAAGTATGAGACAATAATAATATAATTACTAATCCCCCATAATATATTTTTCTTCATGAGATTTATTCACCATAAATGATTATCATTATAAAGCTTGAAGTAAGTCCTTACAGAAGCAAAATCTTGTTTCATTATTTTGATGAGGAAAGAAGAGAGCTGATTTTGGGATTCCTAGTTCATTATTTTTCTAAATGCCGTTTGCTTTTTCTATTGTCATTCTGTTCAGGTTAATTCCAGTGTTCACAATTTCAATGATGGGATGTAACCTCATCTCATTATCTAAGTGAAGTTTTCTTTGCTTCTGAAAAGAAAAAGAACAACAACTGCATTGCAAACAATTCTCTCACACAAAAGATAAATTGCTCGAAAACATTCAATCTTCTGCTTCCTCCTCAATATAACAGACATCTTGTATTCTCTCTCCGCTCCCTCAGTCACAGGTCCAATGGCTATTAATTTTTATGGTCGCTGGACCAACCAAGATGGAATGCACAAATGATTCCAGGGTCAGGTTGGTCCACTGTGTATCAGGTGATCAAATACCAACCCAGATCTAGTCCCCGATCCCAATAATGAACCTCCAAATGAATTAAATCTGAATTAAAAGGGGGCCAAAATACCACACATGCATGTGTCTCAGCCTAACAGCTTCAGATACAATCCATGAGGAGTTTCCCATGCTTCATATATAAACACACGTGAGAGTTTCCCGGAGTTCTAGTACCTCATTCTTCTAGGACAAAGTCCCCTGTTTGTGCCTCACAATAATTAGCAGGTTGGTGTAGCATTACCCTGATGATATAACATAAAGAACATATATCTCACAAGATGGGGTGAAGGGAAGAGAAGAAAGAAAGAATAACAAGAATGGAGGAGGTGGGGGAAAGATAGGATTGCATAATAGATGCATGACTTAGAGACATAGATTGGTTTCACATAGCAATATGGCATACACTATAACCCACTTTCAAGTTTCAAGTATACATTAAGTTTGTGCACATGGAAGAAGGCCTGATTGGTGGTTCCTACACAATGCATTGTGCCTTCTGTTTTTACAATCACAGGCTCCAAGAATTGGACCATGGAGTCCATGTATGAATGCATCATGCCAGGCCCATTATGAAATCACCAAACAGAATGACTTTTGGGTATAATTCAAATTGGATGCACCACAAGCACAGTCAATTCATGAACTTGCCACCAGAATGCCACAAATTAGCTCTTCACATCATGTTTACCACAAAGTCCATGGTGCAATGCCTCTATAATACAGACCTGGTTTAACACTCGGTTTAATGGAAATGGTGTAGAGATCGAATCATGAGAAGAGAGGAGAAGGTAGGAGGTGAGAAGAGAAGAAGATGTGCAACCAAATGGTGGAGAGAGAGTTTCCTCTCCCCTATTGATTTACTATTATGAAGTGAGAATTACAACCACCTCCCTAGGGAAGTAAAAGGTAAAACAGGAAAATCACAACATAAAACAACAAGATACTAAACTAGTACCCAAACTACCCTTATTACATAAACTCTAACATTCCCCCCTCAAGCTAGAGAATAAATGTCATACATTCCCAGCTTGTATAACAGGGTACTACTCTGATGAGGGACGAGCCCCTTGGTGAAGATGTCAGCTAATTAATCGCTTGTCTTAACAAAAGGAGTACAAATGTAGCCAGAGTCAATCTTCTCCTGGATGAAATGTTGATCCACCTCAATGTGTTTTGTCCTGTCATGTTGGCAGCCTTGTAATCACAATAGAGTCTCATAAGTGCCTCAGTATCAAATCCCAACTCTTGGACCAGCCATCTCAACCATAGGAGTTTACATACTCCATGAGCCATAGCTCTAAATTCTGCCTTTGCACTTGACCTAGCCACGACTGGTTCCTTTTTACTCCTCAATGTGACTATATTACCACTCACAAAAGTACAATAGCCAGATGTAGATCGCCTGTCAGAAACTGCACCAGCTCAATCAGCATCACTGTAGCCTTCAATTCTCAAATGGTTGTACTTGGCATATAGAAGACCTTTTTCCTGGAGAGGACTTTGAGTATCTAAGGATCCGATATACAACATCCAAGTGCCCACTCTTGGGGGCATGCATAAACGGACTCATCACCCCAATTGCATAGGTGATATCTGGGAGAGTCAAAGAGAGATAAATCAACTTCCCTAGAAGCCTCTAGTATTTCCCTGCATCAACAAGGGAAGATCCACAGTCTTTTCCTAGCTTATGATTCTGATCAATAGGAGAGTTTACTGGTTTGCAACCCAACATCCCTGTTTCTTTCAACAAGTCTAAGACAAACTTCCTTTGACATATATTTATTCCCCTCTTAGACCTTGACACTTCAATCCTCAAGAAATACTTTAAGGGGCCCAAATCTTTAATCTCAAACTGTTGAGCCAAGTAGGTCTTTAGCCTAGATATCTCAACCCTGTCATCTCCAATCACTACAATGTCATCAACATAGATAATAAAGGCTGTGATGGTACCATGACCTCGCACCTCTCAAACCAAGCTTTCAGGGGCTGTTTGAGACCACATAGTGCCTTCTTGAGCAGGCACATTTTCCCTTCAACTGAGAAAAACTTGAAGCCAGGTGGAGTCTGCATGTACACTTCCTTTCCTAGATCACCATGAAGAAAAACGTTCATCACATCCAATTGATACAATGGCTAATAATCTTTATTAACCGCCAAAGATAAGACAACTCTTATTGAGTTGTGCTTAGCCACAGGAGCAAATGCCTCCTGATAATCAATTCCATACACCTGACTGTATCCTTTGGCTACCAACTGGGCCTTGTATCTCTCGACTATACCATCTGATCGATACTTAATTGTGTAGACCCATCTGCATCCAACTGGAACTCTCCCCCTGGGAAGATCAACCAGTTTCCAAGTGCAGTTCTTCTCAAGTGCCATCATTTCCTCAGACATGGCTTGCTACCACTTTGAGTGAGACATAGCCTCAATGACATTCTTAGGAATGGAAATAGAAGAGAGGGCAACAGTGAGGGCAACACCTGTAGGAGAAAGAGCATCCTAGGAAACAAATTGGGCTACAGGATTAGTGCAAGCTCTGATACCACGTTAGAAATGGTGTAGAGATCGAATCAAGAGAAGAGAGGAGAAGGTAAGAGGTGAGAAGAAGAAGTGCAACCGAATGATGGAGAGAGAGTTTCCTCTCCCCTATTTGATTTACTAATATGAAGTGAGATTTATAACCACCTCTCTAGGGAGGTCAAAGGTAAAACAAGAAAATTACAACATAAAACAAGAAGATACTAAACTGGTACCCAAACTACCCTTATTACATAAACTCTAACGTAAATTTGGGTCAAGTTTTAGCATAGGTTTGGGTTGGGCTTTAGTTTTTGGGATTTATTATTGTAATAGGCTGAAATATAAGACCCAAAAGTGGGGTTTTAAGCATGGAACTAAATCTCGGTCAACGAAATATCTTGGTTTCAACAGTTTCCGAGATGAAACCTAAGGTCAGTACCAGGTTTCAACCAGTTCTGACCATATTTCGTATATTTCGGTGGTGTCGACTGAAACTAGTTGAACCAGCCACTTAAAATCCCCCATCCCCATCGGAACCTGTCTTATTTCAACAAGTTTGGACCAAGAGCACCAGGTTTTGCAAATTTCGATTCCTAGGCTCCTAGCATGAGGATTTTGCCAAGAATTTAATTTTTTGTCCCAAATCACTTCATTAATCACCAGTTTTTTGTATTTTCATACGCATTCAACACTTACACAGCACGTATTTGCGTCATTGAGCTTGAAGATAACCACTTTTCCCCAATATCTAATTTTTGGAAGAATTAGAATGAAGATATGGTAGTTGTGTTTCAAATTTTTATATGTTAGATAGAATGACCTGATCTATGACTTCACGGAATCGGATTATGTTGTAGATTGTTGAAAGATATATTGAATTCTGTTTTAAAGAATGAATTTTCAGAAACAAATTTTTGGAAAAAAAAATAGGGGTAATATGTGATGGATGGACTTCAAATTAATACCCGCCAAGAAACTCACACGTGAAATTGAGAGGTGAGTGTTGTATGCTTGTTTTTTCATTTTAATGTATGTTTTGATTATTTTAATAGCTTATTTACATTTACAATAGCTAAATTATATGCAGACTCAATGCTTATAATAGGGCTAGTCTACAACAACAACATTCAGTGCAACCTAGTAAAACTTGGGTCGAAACCACAAGTACCAATTTGGGTGGATTTTTTGTGAAACTAATTCATGTAATAGGTCTAAAATGTTAAAAATAGGCAACACAAAAAAACTAGGTTAAAAAAAAAAAAAACACTTTCTGGGTCTCGAAGCCTAGGCTTCCAATTTGGCCAAAAAAATACTAGGTTTCGACAGTTGAAACCGGCCTAAAAACCGAGATTTAGAACCTTGGTTTTAAGGGGTGCACGTATATTATTATTTTATTAGTGGATCCTACGTTGGTGATAGTTGGGTAGGGATTTATCTTATCCTAATTTGTAAGTCTTTGAATTAGTTTAGGATATTTAAAATCCTCAGCTGACAGTAAGGAAAATCTTAGTGGTTGAGTCGATCTAGGAGATTTTAATTTGGTTTCTATAAATAAGTAATGTAACAACCCCCTCTTCACAATTTGGAATTAATGGGTTGAATTGTTTGTTTGGAAACTGGCGAGCTGACTCTTCTCTCTCTTCTTCCTTTTCTATCTGAATCTGGTAAGAGATCTTTCTCTTACTTTTCTCTCCTCTCTCCTCTATCTCTTCCCCCACGATTCTGGTTTTCCTTCTTTCTCTCACCTGCTATATCTCTCTCTACCCCTCTATGGTAGAAAGATTCCTCTCTTCTTTTTCTCCTTCTATTACTCTTTTTTCCCCTTTCTAATCACTAGCCTCCCTTTCTCTTCTACTGATTTGATTCAATTTCAGATCCTATTTTATAGGAAAAATGTTCTCTCTTCAGTCTTCCCTCTCATCAGTCCAATTCCCTCTTATTTCTTATCTTCCTTTTCTTTTCTCCCATCGGTAGCTATTTAAACGATCCTAAATCTTAGGTTGTTGATCCCCTATTTTACCACCAACATCCATCGTAATAACACCCATCAATCTCTTATTTTCCTCCCTCCACTCCACCTCATTAAATTCAAATACTTTCCTATTTATGACTGATTTAAATTTCTGGAAAGTTGTTAAGATACCGCATTAAATTTTGACAGTTGGATTCAAATCTGCCCATATCTAGCTCTCAGATCGGGATCTCTTCATACCGTTAGTGGGCCCATTACACGCATGCCAAACAGATCCATTAGATCTGATCGATCTGCATCACTATATGCCATATATATATGATCCATATGCATCAATTTTGACCACGTAGGTGTGGGATCACCCCAACGGCATGGCCCAAAGTATGAACAAACATTCTGAAAGAATATCTGGTGCAACCCCATTGTCATGCATGTTCAACTACTTCCTAATAGATGGCTTACCACTAAACATGAGCCCTTTAGCCCTAATAGTTTGGAGAAGTGATGTCACTACACCAAAATAAGCGAAAGTACAATCCCCATTCGTAGTCAGGAAATATAGTGAAGTTGCAACAGCTTAAATCTATACAACCCAATTCAGTAACAGCATCCTGATGTCGTAGATCTCCCAAGCCCCGATCACTTTTCTCTAGAAAGTCGTATGCAATTGACTTAAAAAAAAAGTAATTATATATAAAAAATAGGCAAAGGTACAATAATAAAACGATGTCTCCATAAAGAGCAACTAGAATAGCAGACTTACCTGTGGTAAGCACTCTTGTCCTTCAGAACTGGTTGCTGTGAGAACCTATCAATAATTGCAGAAACAACTGCAGGATCGGATGAGCCCACCTTAAACAATGCATCTTCCAGTGAAGGCAATCTCTGTTCAGTAGGACAAGTTACAAAAGCATACATGTGACAAATATATCTATAAGATTAAGAATATAGTTGTTACAACCATAGTTTGAAAACTTGTCTCGTTTCGGTGTCTCGACCAGATTGAGAACTGAAATCTCGAAATTTTGCTGAAACATTGTATTTTTCTCTATGAGTTTTGCTTGGCCATTTCGGTGTGTAAAAGGCCGAAATGAATGAAATGCCAAAATGAAATGACCGAAATAACCGAAATTTTGACGAAACGGTGCATTTTTTAGACCGAAATGAATGCGATTCTAAGATAAAATGACCGAAATGTCGGAAATTTCGATTGAAACATTGTTTGGTTTGGGCTTCGACATTTCGTATGATGTTTTGTCTTGGGGGGTTTGAAATTTCGCTGAGTTTTTGAACTATGGTTACAACTTGTTATGTACGCACACGAGGGTGTACAAGGCAATGTTGAAGTTTTTTTTTATTTTTTATGGTAAGGCAATGTTGAAGTTGCATGGGTGATTATCGTATGTTGTTAGTGTGTATCATGTTGTCTTCATAGAGGTGCCGAGTCCACATGTAAGTCAGTTGTTTTTCTAAGTAGTTGGGTTGGGAGTAATCAATGTAGAGATGTGGGCAGAAGTTATTAGTAAAGTGGTAGGAGTTATCATTGAAGGGGATACTTAGTTGTACCGGGTAGTTATCCTTGGGTTGTATGCCTATTTAAATGCAAGTAGACATAATGAAAGGAGTCTTTGAATCCTAAATTATTTCCAGA
The DNA here is from genome assembly GCF_018873765.1 of Telopea speciosissima. Classification (NCBI taxonomy): domain Eukaryota; kingdom Viridiplantae; phylum Streptophyta; class Magnoliopsida; order Proteales; family Proteaceae; genus Telopea; species Telopea speciosissima. The sequence goes on along the minus strand of NC_057921.1, from coordinate 53,178,815 downwards.
TGTTATTTAAATGCAAGTAGACATAATGAAAGGAGTCTTTGAATCCTAAATTATTTCTAGATGTTATCTTGAGAAGAGGTCGTCTACCTCCCAATAAGCCAAGACGCCCTTGCTTTGTCCGTACAGCAACCTATATTTATCCTATTATATCTTCCCTACTCTCTCTTTTCTTATTTTCTCTTCAAGATATCCGTGCACATAACACTTTGGTATCAGAGCCAAGCACCACGTCACAGGTTCGACTCACAAGAAAGGTACCTGGAGTAGAGTGAAAGCTGTCAAGAAAGGGCTACCTGCTGCCAGGCAGAAACCCTAGGGCAGAGTGGAGCTGTTTGGATAGGGCTACCTACCGCTAGAGTGAGAGCCGCCGAGGACGACAGCTGCGGAAGCGTGGTGGTCTGTTATGTGCCTAATGGGCTTCGATCTAGTGTATGGGCGCTAGATTGGGCAGCCTAGTATGGGACAGGTTAAAGGGCTTAGGTTAACGTGTTCCATCACCTCTAGAGCTTTTGGCGTATCGGTCAAGTACCTAACACAACTGCTTTTCCCAAAAGTTTGAACTATTAAGTTGGGGCAACAACAATGTATATCAAACACCCTGGCACGTGCAGGCCTGTACATACTCGGCCCTGTAACATAGTTGTCAAGGGGTTGCCTAGGCGCCTTGGTCGCCTAGTAGTTGTCGCCTTGCATCTAGGCAACCTTTAATGCCTTGGGTTGCAAGGCGCCATGACAACTATGCCCTGTAAGTGACACACCCACGTGGAACCAAGGGGAAAATGTTTTGGGGAACCCCATTGCACTTCCCAGTGATCGAATACTCCACCTCCCTACTCTGAAATCATGTTGCAACCATTTATCCCAAAAGCTTGAGCAATTAGGTGGAGAGGCCACTGGTATATAAAGTCATCCAAGGTCCTAGAGTTAGTCGATTTGGGATTATTTCCTAACAAAAAGTATTCCCATATTCTAGTGACAGCATTATAACAAGACAATCTAGTCCAGTGAATCCAGTTAGACAAGGCTTCATAGTCAAAACTAAGTCAGTCCACCAATCAAAGGAAGCCTTGCCCTAGTAAGCGAGCAGAAAATACCAAAGAACACCTAATTATACAAAATTTCACGCTTTCAAAAAATAAACCACTCCCCTGATATTTTTCATCGGTAAATATTTAATTGCTTATGGCTGTAGGGCCCAAATCAGTTGGAAAACTAACACTTAACACTTAACTAATAAAACCACTGAAACAGGGTAATCTTGATTTTTGAGATGTTTATAATCCTGCACCATCCCCATGGTCTTGGAAAGTGCATGGATGCACTCTGTTGTAGAGATTCAGTCGAATAACTTGACTATCTATCTAAGAAGACAGAGCCAATCAGTGAACTCAAATGAACCTTTAGACCACCAGTATAAAATCCTGATGCCCATTCTACAAAAGATCCTGTTGATCAATCACTTAGAAATAGAAGCTACATAATTATACAAAACTGTTACTTAAACAAGGAAGCAGCATATATTAACCACATAATTATCAACACAAGTTTTCAAGAACTGGTTTTCTTATTTTTAAGGTCATATTTAGTCGGATTGTTCTGCTCAGACAACAGGATTTCGGTCATTCTAGATTTTTGCAAGTGGTTTTCCTACTTTTTAGTCTTTGGAAGATTCGTCATCCTTTTGGGTAATACCGGCCACCTCAACAGATCGGTACACTTTAGTTTTCCTATTTCCATAAAGAGTAAAAATCAGCAACCCCTGCCTCGAGCATTCTTTCTTTCTCAGGGGGTGAGCCACTACTAGCGACATCACCTCTGCCCCAGAGTCCAAGAAAGCGTAGGGGCAGGGGTAGACAAGCACGGTAGTGACTAACCCCCCCTCCCCCCTCAAAGCTTTCTCAGAAAAGGATCTGATCCCACACAGGTTTCCCTATGGCGACTCTAGCTTTTATTGTGCTTTCCATTCATGTAGCAGACCTGCTGACTAGCTACGATACAAAGAATTTTGAGTCGCAAGGAGGTTAATTATGGAGATTTCCTTTATAATCTGCTGGTCACTCCGGAAGGAGAAATCAATAGATCCTTTGAAGATAGATCAGTCTTGGAGTAAATTATTAGGTTTTTTTTCTTCCTTAATGTTAGGGCCTCTTGATGAATCTTTCTGATTGACAAGGAGGGCTGTCACCTATACATAAACGCATTTTTGTAAGCATACTGGCAGCTGCCCTTGTAGTCTCTGTATTGTACTTCTACCGTTCCCCATGGAGAGGAGGGGGAAGAGTTCTTTCAATTAATATAATATAGCTACAGGTTCATGGTCTTGCAAGGAAAATATTAGCATATGCCTGATCATGCGCTTGGATCTGGGCTACAGGTCTGACAAAGGCTTCGCACCCATCACCATCATGAGGGGTCACCAAAAATACCAAAAGGGCGAGGAGGATAGAAGGAGGAGTTCAATATATCATAATTGATAAAACAGGGACACTTCATTTTTAAATACTTTCATGTCAAACACTGACACCACCATTTTTGCTATGGTACAAGATGTTAACAGAGAGAAGTGGGCTGGTCTTGATGAAGGCCCAAGTCAGTCTCATGTGATAGCCTGACCCGTATTAAGGAAATAGTTACCTTCTTGGTCTGGGTTAGGGTTCAAAACCTTCAGAGCTTGAGCTTCCTACATAATTCTATATAATTTTCGCAATAGGTTCCATGTCAAACACAAAGAAACCATATCAATGCCTGTAGTGTAGGCTTGAATGATTTAACTTTTTTTACTTCAGAGGAAAATATTCGATAAGACTTTTCCCACCAGGCATATTTGTAGTTGTCTGCTTATTGCAGAATTTTCAATGAGATGAGAAGTATACCATGGCAGGGACAAAGTGAGTTGCAAGGCCACATGCAAGCATTTCAGCACCATCCAACCTTGCTCCAGTAAGACCAACGTATTCCCCTGACAAGAGAGACATATAAGGACAATGGATAAGCATTAGTAAATACAGAGTCTACTTATTAAAGGAAGAAACCGAGTCCTAACTAATCCTAAAATGAGCAGAGAAACATAAACCCCCAAACCCCAAAAAAAAAAAATTAATTCCTTTAAAACATATCTTAGACACATAATTAAATAGCCATTCCATGTCCAGATGAAAATAACCAGTTCTCTTTACTAAACCTGAAGAAAGGCAATGCCTGGGTTTCTTGCCAGGGAGAAATAATGTTTTCTCACATAAAACAGACTACAACGCCACTGCTCATTTTTCTTCTCTATTCAAAGGTCTAGCCAAAAGGTACCTCACAGAATCACTCAAGAAAGTCAGAAGTGATATCACACACACAACCCTTGTCTCTGTGACTGACACAAATACCAACACTTATGCTTCTGATACATGCCTATAAAATTTTCACTGGAAGTGCACGTCAGACACTAACACTGGATGCTAATCTTCTTGTCAACAGTTTTTTGACTACACTGAAGTTGAATGAAGAACTGCAAACTGTCTATGAAAAGAAGAATAACAATTACCTCAAGGAAAGAAAATGGAAGAAAGAGAGAAAGGAGAAGCTGAACTAGAAAAATCGTTTTAAGAAATATAATTGGCTTCTAAGCAGTAATCAGACTTATAATGTTAAAGCAAGCGTGGAGTTGGCCTTACCAAAAAAGCCAGGGAGTCTGGACAAATAAAAAGAAGCACCTACATCAGGGAATAGTCCCAGTGATGTTTCTGGCATAGCAAACACCTGCAGAATGTCAATTGTAATATGAGCTGAGACAACAAAGGTCAAAGTAACTATATTTTAAGTCTAACCTCTGAGAAGAAAATCTAGCAAAAGAAAAGTAATATAGTGAAATAATATCAAACACAGGAAATCAGTGCTAATAATGTAGAAGAGAGAGAGAGAGAGGAGAAGAAGAACAACAGCAAACTATGTGTTGAGAACTGTTGCTCATGGTTGGGCAGAAAACTCTATCCGTGGCCTTCAAACTATATTTATATTAATGAAATAAATCAGGGACATGTATATCCCTGATATAACCACTATTACACCAACATACCCCGATTATACTAACAAAATAAATATTATCTAACCACTCCCCCTCAAGCTGGAGCATATACATCACCCATGCCCAGCTTGTATGGACAGTTTCAATGCAAGCAAAGCTTCTTACATCATGGAAGAGGATATCTCGCATATAATTCTCTAATCTAAACATACAGTTTCAGTACTTTGAAACCCATTGAATCTAATAAATTGTTACAGATAATATATAAAATTAAGAAACAGAAAAATTCAAAAATTAAACTCCTGGGTTTCAGTACCTCTTATTCAATTTAAAGTTGTTATTTATTTAAAACAATATGCAGAAATGAATCATTGATACTCAACTCAACTATGCCTTGTCCCAGCTACTTGGGGTTGGCTACGCATATCCTGTTCCGCCATTCTACTCTATTTAAAATCATAGATCCACTTCTATTAAGATATGTTGAAACATGTAACCACAAGAAGACCAGAAAAGTGGCTTGCACCTCTCTTTTTTTCCCTTTGACACCCAGTTGCACCTTTATAAGTCAGTAAATATCAAAGAAAAGCACTTGACCTACTAATAATACATAATCAATATGGTATAATTATTTACCAGCATAGTCAATATGGAATAGTTATTGATTAGTTTATTTTCCAAACCATCTTGCACAGAAATTGATATGGATAAAATTAAATGAAATTCAGTTCTGTCGGATGCATAAAATGAAAACATTAGTAACGTACCGAATTCTCCGTTGCAACACGGAATCTGCCATGTATACAAGCTCCAGCCCCGCCTCCCATGACGATTCCATTCAGAAGTGAAACCTTCAATATTTTATTTCTTGATCACAAGACTTGATGTTACATCAAAAACCAAAATTAAGAAGAAAACATAAAACACGCAAATAAAAACATTGATGACAAAATTCATATCAAAATAATCAGCATAAGAATCTAAAAACTGCATAATGAGTCACCTGGGGTTTTCTGTATGTTGCCATAACATAATTTAAGATGTACTCAGTCCAGAAAAACTCCGCACCTAATTTCCAGTGACCTGATGAATAAAGATAGTTAATAAGGTACTACCAACTTTTCTCCAGTCATCCGTGAAATCAGTACAAAAGGAACTTCAAGTTCTCAGGACGGAGTGCAGCTTTCCTCCCATGAGAAATGGTAAAAGAAGGAACCACAAAGTAAAAGCTTACCCTATAGTCAGGATCATAGCTCAAGGGTATTGCAGACCGTAAAATAAATTAGACTCAGTTTACCTTTAGTAACAGCATGAGCCACAGTTACAACATCCCCACCAGCACAAAATGCTCTTCCTTCTCCCTGAAACCAACTCCAACAGAGATTAAAGAACAATAAATATTAAAAAGTAGAGACATTAAAACCACATGTTAAAACATCAGCACGGGAGCATGCCATTACACTAGTAAAGCCCAAAAGCATCATCTAGAATAAGATTATTGAGCATTTGACAACATTATGTATCTTTTAGGTGAAGAATTTAAAAAAAAAAAAAAAAAATTCAGAATTTGTGAAAAAAATATAGGAAATATAAATGAATAATCTTCAGGGATCATATTGGATAGTGTGAGATGAATTTTTTGGGGAAAGAATAAAGCTCAAATGCAGGATATAGTTTTCAAGAAATAGAAACTTATCTATGCGAAAGTTGCAAAATAACTAAATAATGCTTTTAAATATAATATCTTATTATTTACATCTTCTCAAACTTGTAGATGCGCCCGATATAAGATAGACGATTAGATCCTTAGATATAAACACATAAAAAATTAAAATTCCTTGTTTAATCCCCCAACAGATGCACAGGGCATGTACCCATCAACTCAAGAACATAATTAGGTGCAAATGTATAAATTCTTCAATCCTTTTAGTATTGTCAATTCTTCAGATATCAAGCATGGTAATAGAAATGTTGTGTTTTTCTAAATTTTCTGCAATTCTAAATGTTAACAAATAATGTCATATGTTTTTGCAAATTACCTTCAAAATAAGTAAATTGACACTAGAATCCTTTTCATAAGCAAGAAAAAGTTCCAGTAACCGAGCAACCTGAAAAGGAACCATCAAAAGGAGCCAAAATGCTGGTGTCATAGATTTTATGCGAATAAAACTATAGATTTTCAAAAAAGGGGACAGCAAACATAGATCTTCAGAACAAAGAAAATAGAAAGTATCACACACACAGAAACACATGGTATTGGCATTCAAGCAAATATCCAAACACAGCATACCATTTGAAATGATAGGGCATTCAATTGTCGGGGCCTATTCAGTATTAATGTCCTCGCATTCAAGTTCTCTTTTACCAACACCTGCTAAACCAAGGAAGTGTAAATACTTGAATAAACTTGATTAAACTTAATAAAGAGTGCATATTAAGTGCATGGAATAGAAATCATGCCAATGTAGGAATAACACCTTCCCAAGGAAAAAGACAATGCACAAGAGACAAGATACACAGATTGTGTATTTTCTGGTAATATATACGTACATTATATAACTGAATTAGAAATATGCTCTTATTTGTAATTCTTTCCATTAATTAAATAAATTCCTATCATCTGCCAAAAATGACACATTACTGCACTTCAGTTATTCAACCAAGTATATGAATGCACGAATTGCAAATAGATATGTTAGCAAGGTCAAAAATAGTTTGAACTTCTAGCATCTCCAAGGTGCCAAAATTGAAGTTTCTAACCAAAATGGAATGCCAAGACTTCACGGTCAGTTAACAGTTTACGCCACAAGTTAAATTTCCTAAATATCTATTATAGCCTAGATTTTCAAGCTGATATTCTGGTAGCAGAACCGTAACTAATTATAATCCCCCCCCCCCCAACCTGTGTGTGTGTGTGGGTGAGGAGAGAGAGAGAGAACAAAAATGGTTTGGGAATTGAACATATAGAAACGGGGGTCTTTGATTATACCAAATTCGAATACAACTTTTCTGTTTCGAAACAACTATCAACAGACAATTGCTAATAAATAATAAAAAAAAAAAATCAAAACTGTAATTTCAAGACAAAACGTATACATCCTTTTGCCACACGCAAGCCACTGAATCAAATGCTTTGTCAGCCAAATTAATAAGAACAATAACAATTCAGAAAGCTTATCGAATTATGCCATGACAGAAGAATCGGTATGGGGAAAGCGAGAGAGACCCAGTTACCCAGTTCTACATTTAATCAGGCAAAAATTCATTCCAATTCAAGAGGAACCCAGTAACAGAAGAATCATGAAGTAGTAGATGAATAAAAACTCTTTCTGGCCAGGAATAAGATACCTGGTCGACTCCGTCGTTGGTTGAAAAGCCAGACGCCATGATTGTTAGGTGAAGCCCTATCACAAATTCCTCTCTCTTTCTTCTTCTTCTTCTTCTCTATCAATTTATGTGAGTAATGACTACTGAAAACAATGAAGAAGAGCGGTTGACGTCAATGGTACAGTATTAACAATCTTTGTCTTTTTGGTATATATTAGTACATCTTAGTCTTTGCCGGGCCGAATGGGCATAAAGCTATAACCACCATCAAGGGGCCTCGAGAGAAGCCACGTGTGCTTCTTGCCAAAATGGTTTTTATCAAGTGGTAATCTGAAGGGTTTCAAATTTTTCATCCAATCACTTTTGGGGAAAAAAAAAAAACTCAATCCAGCCTTGCAGAGGGCGTGGAACCTAATTTGGGGTATGGAGTTCGAACCCTAACAGGATGGCACCTTCATCAACAAATTCTTCCACCGATTTGACTTGCAGAGAGCTCTTCTTGAGGGTTCCTTGAACTATTTAAGGGCATTTCTTCTCACTCAAACAATGGTCCCCCAGTATTGACTGCCATCTCGACAGGTTTTTTACATTATTATGAAGGGTATGGCTGCAGATCCAAGGCTTTGGCTTTGGCTCTGGCGTATCAATCGGTGGCGATTGGGAAGAAGTTGGTGGATCGTGCAGGCAAACCCATTGGTAACGTGATTGCCAGTGGAAGAAACTCGTGGAGTAAGTTAGTCGGTGTCAAAATGGAACCCAAAACGATTGTCGGAACCGGAATCGACGATCGAATCGAATCACACCATAAAAAACCATGCGATTCTGATTTCATAGGTCTTGTTATCGCTTCGGTTTGGTTCAAAATCGGAAAATCGTTGATTAACCGAATATAAACCATGTAAAAAATGGGGATTAAGAATATTTTGATTTATTTAAGAAAGGCGTTAAGCAGTCTAAAATATTATGATTCATTACTTCTCTTACATAACAAGGAAATGAAAAATAGAATTAAAAGGTACAAAAGTGAAATTGGATGTGAATTGATATTACAAACCGCATGTAAACCAGTTGTTAACAGATAACAAAAACCGAATAGAAACCGCTAAAACCGCAATGCATATTAAATGATTTTGATTTTTAGGTGATTCTTATCAAGGGTGATTTTGATTTCTCCCTTGCAAAATGTGCACCAAACCGGAACCACACCATTTGACACACTCACTCGTACTACTTTGCGGCCGTTTGGACCACTTTGAGGTGTAAGTGTGTTAACTGATCGGGCTCAATTGGGTTCGGTTGGGCCTAGCCGGACCTCACGATGCTTAAAGCCTGCACTATGATCGCCCGTTAAAGTCTTCGGTGTCGGGCTAGGTCGGGTTTCAAGCTACAATCAGGCTAGTGTAATCGGGCCCATAACCGGGCTGGCTGTGGGCATGTTCAACTCTAAACGGGCCTTAACAGATTAAGAGTAATAGAATAACCAACTAATCTTTTTTTCCTCACTTCTTAGGTTTATTAGTTTTGATTAACGATGAAAAAAAATCCTAATCATGTGGTCCTCAAAATATGGGTAAATAAGTTAATCAAGGTATCAATTAAAGTCCAATGCTTTCTGGGCTTACTCATGCTACATGGGGTCAAGCTACTGTATCAGTTTTGATATGAGAGTGGGTGATAACATATTAGAACCGAAAAGAGTGTAGCGGAATGAAGATGTTGAGGAGAATGTGCGGCAAAACCAGGAGAGATAGAGTAAGGAATGATTGTATTAGAACCGAATTGGGAGTTGCACCAATCCAGGACAAATTCCGTAAGAGCCACTTGAGGTGATATGATCATGTCCAACAGAGACCCATGGATGCACTAGTACGGAAGAGTGACCAGATTCAATTTGAAGGAGCTAAAAGAGGTAGGGGCAGACCTAAAATGAGTATTGGGGAAGTCGTAAGAAAGGATATGCATGTGGTAGGTCTCGATCCTAGTATGACCGCGGATAGAGTTGTTTGGAGGATGAGGACCCGTGTAGCCAACCCCTTGTAGAGGGATGTTCCTAGAGGTGTCAATTCTAGGCTTGGCCCGCCAGGCCCGATCTCGCCCGCCCGGTTAAAGCCTAGCCCGGCCGGGCCCGATTACTAAAAATGTCGGGCTTAAGCCCGACATGTTTAGTAATCGGACGGTCCGGGTGTGGGGTTCTAGCCCGTCAAGCACCAGACCAGACTGATCGATTCTAGGCCCGACCTAGACCGCCCTATTGCAGCTCGACCCAGCCCGACCCTTTAACTTATAAACTTCCACTCCCCTTCCCTCCAAATTTTCTTTTTTTTTGTTTGTTTTTTTGTTGGTTTTTGACATTTATTGGTTAGATTTAGATACACTTAACGTAGGTGAGATGAGGCTTAATTTTAGTTTTTAGATCTTACTTTGTTAGATGTGCTTCTATTTGGTGTTGTGTTGCTATTTTTTTATTACCCTCTACCTAGTTTGTTAGAAGTGTTTCTATTTGGTGTTGTGCTGCTATTATTTTTCCTTCTATTTACTTTGTTAGATGTGCTTCTATTCGGTGTTCTGCTACTATTTTAGTTGGGATAAGTTTTATTTGATTTTGAATTGAGGTGTATAATGAGTGCCCAACGGTGTGATGGTTTGAACTTAATAATCTAGTTGCTTGTCAATTAGTAAGCCCACACCGTTTAGAGACCGTTTAGAGTTAAACGGCTCATTAGCCCGTTTTAGACTCGGTTTAGGCCCGTTTAGCCCGAATAAGGCTGCCCCGATTAAAGATCGAACACCGATCGACCGAAATGAAACTGTACCATGCCCGCCTAAGGCAAGCCCGAATGCCTAAACGGTCGGACACGGTGCAGCCTATAAAATTGGTGAGGCCCGACCGAGACCAACCGAGCCCGACCGGTTGACACCCCTAGATGTTTTTGGGATGCTGTTTTGACTACTGTATAGAATTTTTTTCCCTAGTAATTTTACTTTATCTTTTTTTAATTTCTTTTACTCCTTTTTACTTTTATTACTTTTTTTACTCCCTTCTACTTCTATTATTTCTATTATTGTCATGATCTCTTCGGATCCATGTAGCCGACCCCATTTAGTTGGGATATAGTTATGGTTGTTGTTGTTGTATATGTATATTAATAACCTAATCCATCAACCAAGAGTGAAAATTTTCAAGACCCATATTAATTTAAAACCTGATAGATCATCCAAAGACCAAACACGCCACTAAAATTTATAAATATTTAGTTCACAAGGTTTCAAAACCAGCAAATAAGGTTGGGCTAGGTTGGGCAAGCATTCGGTCGGGCGCCCGACGGGCTAAGACCCCACACCGGGACCGCCCGGTTACTAAACGTGTCGGGCTTAAGGCTTAAGCCCGATACGTTTATTAAACAGGCCGGGCCGGGCTTTATTTGGACGGGCTCGTTCGATTCTGCCAGGTCGGGCCTGGAATTGACACCCCTATTGAGGCGTGATGCCTGGAATGCTTTGAGTGGAAGGAGCACTGTCATGCGTACAATTGCAGTGATGATATCTCTTGTGAAGAACACACAAGCATAACCCAAGAGTAACAATTAAATTGATTTCAAATGATTCCAAAATATTGTTACGGTCCAAAGAAAGTGTTAGGTCTCGGTTCATTCAATCACCATTGATCTTTCATTTATTGGATATGGGAAACATAAAGTTGCTTTGTTGCATGGTTATTAGAGCATACGAAATAATCGTTCAGTCCTCAATGAAATCAAAAATCTCATCCAAACAGATGCTCCTGCATGTATTCTCATTGGCCCCCAAACTAATGCAGAGGCTACATGACCAAACAATAATCTCTTGCCCGTTTGATATTTATCAAATAATAAACATTTGAGTAAATTACTTAGACCTCTCTTAATCTTTTTGACAATTCAACGAATCTCCCCTGCGTTTCAGATAATTACTCAAACCTCCCCGAATTTTTACACTTGGTTTTACTTAACCCCAGTCCATTAACGGTGTTATTAAAAAACCATCACTAACCAAAATACCTTTACTTATAAACGACTAACTCTTTTTCTTTCTTTCATTATCCACATCATTTCAAACGAGCAGAGGAGAGGGGAGAGGGGTTGAAGAACAAGAGACGACTGCATCTTCACCTCCAGTGAATATCTCTCCCATCTACTACCTGCTGCTACTGATCATTCCAGCAGAACTTCAACCCATATAGGTGAACATCACTCCCATCGACAAGATCGACGTTGGCCGCACTAAGTACATGTCCGCCACCTTTTCCGTTCAGTCATTCCCTCTTACCACAAATTCTAAAATGCATGTCAATAATGCTAAAATTATCAGAACATACAAAACTGGAAGAATAAACCCTGGGGCATTGGCATGATTGGACTAAAACGAAAAAACTTTTTTTTTTGAAGATTTTTGAAAAATATCCCTCCTAATAAAGTAAAAATAAAAAATGGATTTAACTAATTAAAAAGATTTTATTTTGTCCAGATGATGGTGCTGAGCTCAGGGATGTGAAGACACCAAGTCCCTTTGGTTGAGCCTAGGCCTAGCCCGGCTTTTGACTCAGGGCCAAAAAAATCCAACCTTGACCCGCCCTTAGGGTCAGGTTGGACTGACCCTAATTGGCCCTAACCATAGGGAGTGGGGAAGGTAGATGTAGGGGCTAGGCTAGGCTGGGCAGAAGAAGAAGAAGAAGAAGAAGAAGAAGAAAGAATAGGTAAAGAAGAAGATAGGGTCAGGTTGGGCTGGGTTCAGCCCGAGGCCTCAACCATGGTCTGGCCTGGCTTGACCCAGCCTTGACCTATCCTCAAAGTCAGGGTTTCTCAGCATAGACTCTGTTCGAGCTCAGGGCGGGCTCGGGTCGTCAGGGAAAAAAATTCTCAGCCTTGACCTATCCTCAAGGCCAAGGTATCTTAGCTTAGGCCCTATTCGGGCTCGGGGTTAGCCAGGTGGGCTTGGGCCGTCAGGGCCGATCTTGCACCAGTACTGTGAGGAGTGGGTGAAACAAAGAGAGAGAGAGAGAGAGTAGGGTGGGGTGGGGTGAGGTGTGCGAGGGGAGAACCCGAGAGCGGCAGGTAGGGTTGGGGCCGGAGCCAAAGAGAATGGAGGGGGTGAGCCAGAGGGGAGGGATAATAGGGGAACAATGATTTTACAAGAATTACCACTCTACTCCAACTTAGCAAAAGTAAGGATTCGGCTCCTCTCCTTGGAAGGCATCACCTAATGAGGCATCTGACGACTAGGTTGCTGCACACATCTCGGCGTGTGTCCAGTATAGCCATCAAAATGTGTGCGACACATCCCAACTGTTGGATGTCTCATTGGGCACTCCAAGGAGAGGAGCCCAATCCCAAAAGCAATTATGAGAATTAAAAAAATATTTATAGTGATGCTTAGAGGAACCCTAAGAAATTCTTATGAAAATAATAATAATAAAAAAATCTTATTGAAATGAACTGTTTCACTAGACATGGTGATGCCTGGAAGGACCCTCAGAGATTCTTTTAGTTTGTCATACAGCAAGTTTATCTTCACAATGTGGCACAACAGAAACTGCCTGAGTGATACCTTAGACACCACGAGGCAGCAAATGAAGAGGGCTCGGTAGCCGCCCTTTTTGGCTTAGAGAGAGAAGTAGCTCTTTGTTCTCGAATAATTGTGCTGCTTTTGAGTTGTGGTGATCTTGTAAACTGATAGTATCGTCTGTTGAATCCATTTTGACCTTTTGTTGTTTGGTAAAATAGAAAGACCGAAAATGCAGTCATCGAAGGAGAAGTTGAGTAACATGGCCAGTGCTGCGAAGGAGCAAATTAACATTGGTCACGCTAAAGCTGAAGAGAAGGTAACCCTCTCTCTCTCTCTCTCTCTCTCTCTCTCCTCCAGTACTGAGTATTGATTGATATATTATAATATGACGATTTAATTGCAGATAGAGAAAGCAGCGGTAACGACGCCAGAGGAGAGGGAGATAGCTGACGAGAAAAGGAAGGCCAAGGAGCACCAGGTAAAAATGGTGTTTCACGAAGAAAAAGCTCAGCACAAGGCTGATAGATTGGATGCGAAGCAGCACTCTCACCTTTACGGCCACCACCAGCATGACGACTATGATTATAATTATCTGATTCCAACGCCCGGTGGGGAGTATCCCATGGGCAGCGCTACTACTGCAGAGGCGGCTTCGACGACTGGTGCCACGGTTCCCACTCGACCTGATGCTGGGCACCCTCCCTCCTCCCACAACTAAATATCTTTAGCTATATTAATTTCCTGAAAACCGCTTACGTTATGTTCTTATTTATGTTCAAGATCCAGATCCTCTAAGGCGGTCTTTGCGGGCGGCTCAGTCTGCGCCGCCCAGGCCGCTACGAATCGCTATGCCATCCGTAGAGGATCTGAATTGCTATATTCATGTCTTTTCTTTGCTTTTCGTTTTGGTGGACGATTAATCAACGTGCATGTCAAACGGTGATGGGCAATTAAATTTAAGTTTGAACTGTTGTACAATGATTAATTTAAGGGGGATAAGTACTTGTAGCCCTGTAATGCACCCAATATTCCTCATATCCCCTAAGCTTTTGATAAGTCCACGTACCACCCTTGAATATTCCATGTACCATCTGCTTTACCCCTTTAATGCCATTTAAGTCCATATCAAGTATTAAATGCTAAAAGATGATCAAACTACCCTTTCTTCTATCTTTTCTAAAATTTAAAAAGACCAAAATACCCTAATCTTCCCCAAATCATCATCTTCTTTTACATACCCACCCCTACCACCACCACCGCCCACCATCACCATCCCACCGTGAAGCCCTATCAGCGATAGTAGCAGTATCACCCCCAACCTTTCCGATTCCACCACCAACTCCATGATCGTGGCCCTGAATTTTCGCCCTTTCCATTCTCATCTACGAAGCCCTTAACTAGGGCACCCAAACCCTGTCAAACCAGAGCTTCTCCCCACGAGCTACGAATAGCCTCTCTCAATTGTTCGTACGAAATAGCAAGGGTTCAGAAATCAGGGTGATTTTTTCATTATTTAATCTCAGTGGGAATTCAAATGGGCAACCCCCTATGTACAGACAACCCACCAGAATCTCTATGTTTGATATTGGTTGCCTATAAGCTCGTTTGTGCTTGACTTTGATCACCCTCTCTACTGATCTAGTCCTTTACTAGTTTGATAAAATAAGAACTCTGTCAGTTCGAAAATCCAAATGAAACCAGAATCGCAGGTAAGGGATAAAACCCAGATTCAAAAGATATTTAAAAACTCAATGGAAACAAATCAAATATGGAAGATATTCTGGTCGAAGGGTCTTTTCAGTAAAGTATATAATCTAGAAACATCGTAGTCCAAGTTAGATTCTTAAAACCTAGACAGGATTGAGAAATCGATTGCAGGATGTAAGGGATTCAAAAGAGTAAACCAATGATGATCTGATTTGGTGAATAAACAATGATATGAAATCTTAAACAACAACAAAAGTCAGATTCAACAACTCAGATCTTAGAAAACCAGGATTTGAAAATCTGAACAGGAACACTGGAACAGGACTCTTAAATCGTTTGTATTTCAGATCTTAGAAAACCATTTTTTTCACTAATTCTTATCTGAACTATGAATTTTCACTGTCTTTGCCTTTCATCCCCCCAAATAACATTCACTTGCAATAACATCGGATCATCTGATTCCTATTTGTTCATACCACCAGAAACCACAACCATCAAATGGTCAAAGAAGATGATGATGTTAATGGTGGTGGTGGTGGTGATGATGGTGGTGGTGGTGGTGGTGGTAGTATTGGGTATGTAAAAGAAGATCATGATTTGGGGAAGATGAGGGCATTTTGGTCTTTTCAAATTTTAGCAAATAGGTCAGGGCAATTAGGTCTTTTCAAATTTTAGAAAAGATAGAAGAAATGGTAGTTTGGTCATCTTTTAGCATTTAATACCTGGTGTGGACTTAAATGGCATTAAGGGGGTAAAACAGGGGTGGTACGTGGAATATTGAGGGGTGGTACATGGACTTATCAGAAGCTTGGGGGGTACGAGGAATATTGGGTGCATTACAAGGGGGTACGCGTACTTATCCCTTAATTTAATGTAGTGAATCATAATTTCCGAGGTCCTCCAATGTTGTAGTGGATTTCTTGGCTAGGTCTGCCTTGTCGGCTCCATCTCCAATTATTTGGCTTAGTACCACCCAGTGGCTTATCCAGCTTGGTTTAGCTGATGCTATTGCTTGTATGGATGCAGTTCTTCAATGAATTTTCTTTCTATAAAAAAAAAAAAAATACAATAAAAAACATGATTTAAACACATTAAATGAGATTAAAGAATTGTCTAATCTCATATGCTTGATTGGTTATTTAAACATGCATGTCTCACCATCGGGTCCTCCGACAATGGTCTTTCAACTCCAGAGGTTGTTGCGAAGGAACCAAGGCGATTGCTCTCGAATTTGCTAACTTTCTTAAGGACTTGTTTAAGACCTCCAACCCTCTTGAAGCTAGCTTTGTGGAATGTCTTTTTCCTCCCGTGTTTCCCTCTGACCCACCTGGGGAGCTGGTGTCTTTACCCAGTTTGGAGGAGATTAAAAATGGTGTTTTCTCCATTGGCCCCTTTAAAGCCCCTAGGCTTGATGGTTTTAACGCGGGGTTCTTTCAAAAATGTTGGGAACTTGGGGGGAAGGACCTTTTGGTTTTTGTACAGGATTTTTTCAATACCAGTTATCTACCCCCTGGCACCAATCACACTTTGGTTTATCTGGTGCCTAAATCGGATTCTGCTATTTCTGTTGGGGACTTTAGACCTATAAGCCTTTATAATGTTACTTATAAAATAATTGCTAAGATTTTGGCATCCCGTCTTAAAGGTACCCTTCACACTTTCGTTTCCCCCTTCCAGGCTGCTTTCATCCCTGGCAGGCAGATTTTCGATAATGTTATAATTGCTCAAGAAATCTTTCACTACCTTAATCACCATCGAGGTAAGCAAGGGTTTGTGGCTATTAAAATTGACATGTCTAAGGCCTATGATAGGATAGAATGGAATCTTCTACTCTCAGTCTTTCAGTTCCTTGGTTTTGGAGAAAAATGGATTAATTTAATCTCTCCCCTGATCTCCACGACCTCTTTTTCTATTAAGATGGATGGTAGCCCTTTCGATCACTTTACTGCTTCTCGGGGGATCCGTCAGGGCTGCCCCCTGAGCCCATATCTTTTTCTTGTGGCTATGGAAGTTTTGTCTAGACTCCTTTCTACTTACCGTGAGCTGGACCTTTTTCATGGTATCAAAATTTCTAGAACTGCCCCTGAAGTCTCCCACCTTCTGTTTGCTGATGATATTTTTATATTCTGCCCTGCTACTTCTGAAGACCTTTTAACTATTAAGGTTGTTCTTGACCTGTTTTCTGACCTCTCTGGTCAACAAATTAACCTCTCTAAGAGTAGCTGCCATTTTAGTAAAAATGTAACCCGTGATACTAGACGCTCCCTCTGTTCTCTAATTGGAATTAAGGAGATGGCTAAGGATTCCGTTTACTTGGGTACTAATCTTTTTCATGGCAGGTCCAAGGCCAAAGAACTGGAGGGGGTGCTTTTCAGAATGCAACGAAAATTGGCGTCTTGGAAACTCCCTCACTTATCTTTTGCTGGGCGCGGAGTTTTACTTCAATCTGTCCTTACTTCTACCCCGGCCTACCTCATGAATTGTTTCTGTTTACCCCTCACTGTATGCCGCAAGATCGATTCCCTTTGCCAAAACTTCTGGTTGGGTAATGGTGGGAGCCATAGAAAAAAGAATACTCTTATCTCTTGGAACAAGATGTGTCTTCCTAAATCTAGAGGGGGGCTGGGGTTCCGTAAGGCTAAAACTCATAATAGGGCTTTACTTCTTAAACTCAGCTGGAGACTCATGTTGGAGCCCTGTTCATTATGGGCCCGATTCCTTAAAGCCAAATACTTCTCCAACCTTTCCCTGTTTGATCCTTCCACGCACTTTAAGAAAGGCTCATGAGTGTGGAATAGTATTGCCCTTGGAATCCCTGACCTGGAGCAACTGGTGATTAAAAGGATTGGTAATGGCAACTCTACTTTTTTTTGGTTTGATAGATGGATTCCTACCATCTCAGGTAATCTCTCTAACCTGGACCCCACAAATCCGGTACCTGCTGAGAAGTCACTTCTGGCTAGTTCCTTCTTAAATGGTAATTGATGGAATTCTGATTTACTTGCTAAATGCATCCCCCAATCTTTATCCTCTCTTATCCAATCTGTGATGATTTCTGACTCTGAGGATAAATGGCGGTGTGTTCATGCCAAAAATGGTGTCCTCACTACTAAATTAGTCGCTCGTTATCTTTCACCACCCTCTAATTTATCTCATGTTGATTTACTTTGGTGGAAATTCTTTTGGAAATTACAAATTCATCCAAAATTTAAAATTTTCTTCTGGCGTTTGCTACATGCAAGAATTCCTACCAGGGCTTCTCTGTCGAAATGGATCCAGATTGACTCAACTTGTGCTCTTTGTGGAAATGGTGTTGAATCCTCATGGCACCTTTTTCTTGTCTTGTGATTGGGTTAGACACATTGGGCTGCAGGACCATTGGGGTTAAGAACTGAGTTTTTGAAGTTTGACAACATCTACTCCCTCTATTTGTTTTTTTATTCTCTTCTTAAGAAGGACAAACAATTAGTTGTGTGGTTTTGACTCTGTTCTTTATTACTTGTTATTTTGTTTGGATCACTAAGAATAGGGTGATCCATTCCACTGAAGTTACTGATCCCTTAGGGGTATTACGATGGATTTAGAATTGGATCTCTTATCATAATCTATCCCCCACATCCCCTTGTTTCCAGGATGTAATGGATGATGCAGGACCTGTTTCTGTTAATCGTATAAGTATTCCTTTACCTATGCTCAATTACCCTGTGTAGGATATTTCTCCACAGGACTGAACATTGCAGGATGGTCCTATTTCTTTTTGTTAAATGGCAGGATTCAATTTTTTGACACAGGAACTACAACCCCTAGGGATGCTCTTACAGCTCTTCTTTTTGCAGTTCGTAAAGGGATCGACCATGCAGCTTGCGTTGGGTTGATATGGATGGACAATCAGCTCCTCTCCGATACTCTTCCATCTCCCACCAAATGCCGATGGCCATGGAACCTGTTTAAGGAACTATTATATATATCTGACAACTCTCAAGGGGTGATTTTTGTTAACAACTATAACCATTTCTGCATTAATCTAGCTCAAAATATGGCTAGGAATACCTGTATTTCCCCTACTATGTATATTTAGTTTTTGTTACTTTTTCTCATCATAAAAAAAAAAATAAAATCCATTATTAAAAATACAAAAAAAAAAAACAAAAAAAAAAAAATGAGATATAGGATTATTCCTCGATCCAACACAAACTTCATGATTAGGAATTGTTGATGCGGTGTTCTTAATAACAACTATAGTCACAGGATCTAGATCCTCTATAGTGCATTGTCCGTAGCGGCCTGAGCCGTTTGCACAAAGACCGCCTTACCCCTGCCCAAACGCCTTGTCCGAGCGGGGATAAGGTGGTCATTGCACGTGCGACCCAATTTGTGCCGCACAAGCCGCTACGGGCACCTGCGCCATAGAGGATCTGAACTGATAATCACAACGCCAACGTTACAAATGAATCAATTGGCCGGTGTGTCACAAGTCACTTTTTTATTTTTTATTTTTTATTTTTTAAAATTTATCGTAGTCATCCTCTATGGTGCGAATCGACCTTTAAGATACAACAATCCAAACAATAAAAATCCTATGTCGTACTACAGGGTGTGGTGCATATCCTGTGTTACAAGAGAGGTCATGTGTGCCATGAGTGTAGGGATGTAAATGAATAGCCAAAATCCGTTTCCATATCCGTATCTGTTTAACACTATCTGAACCCGTCTGAAAGCTAAACGGATGCGCATACGGATAGACTATAGCTATCCGAAAAGCTATATTTACATGTAAATGGATAAAATATCTGATCCATATCCGTGTTCGTATCCATTTAGCACTATCCAAATCCGTCTGAAAGCTAATCGGATGCAGATGCGGATATAGCACTATCCAAGCCAAATCCGATCCGTTTACATCCCTACATGCGTGCCATGTGACCTTTGTTGTGCCGCAGGATGCGCACTGCACACCATATGGTACAACAAAGGATCCTGATTCCAGTCCAAAGGCATCTATGGTTCAAATCACCTATCCCCCAATGAAAGGTGGAACTTCCACCCCCATGATGCCAATGTGTGTGGCCCTGCATGTTTAGAGGCTACACTCCCCCCCGACAAAAAAAAAGGTCAAATCATATTTATTATCGGTTTTTCGGTTTAAATGGCTTAAGTCAAGACCGATTGATATTAAAACACATCCTTGATTGGTCTGGTTACAAGTTTATTCGGTTGGGTCCGATGAGGTTAATCAACAAACCTGAACCCTCAATTATTTTATATACAAAAGAAATAAAATAAAAAAAAAATTTGCAAAAATACACCCATGTAAGATCATAAATGCTCTATCCTTATTTTATGAAATTGATAATACCGAACCCCTTGTCAAGGAATTCTGTGGGTGAGGGAAACTGCGTCCAAAGAAATATAGGCTTATGTTCTATTGTTTGTCAAACTCGAGTTGGGTTTGAGAACTATCATCCAGAGTTGATATAGCAGAGCCAACCAGCCGACCGACTGACTGACTGACTGACTGACTGACCCAGCTTCCTCTTGCTGTCAAGTGGTTTCCCAGTCTGTTATGGGTCTCGACTTACATCGTTACTCTCTTGACTTTTACATCAAATTTGGAAGATGTAAAAGTCAGACAGCACCCAAAGTTGAAGATAAAAGATTCTTTTGGTTTGCCAGAAGATCAAGTTTATCTTTACAACGTTATCACCAGCAGAAACCGACATTGTTGCAATAGTGACATGTCGGATACCACGTGGCAAAAAAATAGGATCGCTAGGCAGCCGCCCACTTGGCTATAAAGGGTGAGACCTGCTTGTAATCCACTTTAACATTCTGAGACCAAAAAATGCAGCCAGTGAAAGAGAACCTGAGAAACATGGCCAGTGCTGCTAAGCAGCAAGTTAACATTTCTCGAGCCAAAGTTGAAGAAACGGTAACCTTCCCCCCCTCCCCCTCTCTCTCTCTCTCTCTCACTGGTATTGATTGATATGTATAATTTAATTGCAGATAGAAAAGGCATCAGCAAGGACGCCTGAGGAGAGGGAGATGGCCCAGGACAGAAGGAAAGCCAAGGAAGTCCAGGGAAATTTGGAGTTTCACGAAGAGAAAGTGCAGCACAAGGCCGTCAGATTGGATGCGAAGCAGCACTATAACCCTTACGGCGGCCACCCTCAACACCACCAGCATGGCGAATATGAGTATCCGATTCCCATGCCCGGTGGTGAGTATCCCATGGCATGTGCACCCACTGCCAGGGCAGCTCCGACGACTGTGGCTTCAACGGGTCCCACTTGCCCTATCTCAGGATACGAGGGATTGGATGCGCAGCAGCAATCTCACCTTCACGTCCACCATGGCAAATATGAGTGTCCGATTCCGACACCTGGTGGAGAGTATCCCATGGGCGGCCGCCACTACTGAAAGGGCCACTCCGACGACTGGTGCCACGAACACCCTTCCGTAACCATATATACATATATATATATATATATATGATCTGTAGCTATATAAATAGCTTGTGCTGAAAACCGCGACTCGTGTCTGCGATGTTGTGATCATATTTTGTACTTGTGTCCATGTCTTCTTTTTTGTAAAAACGGTAATGGGAATTTTCAAGTTTGAACTGGAATTTTTGTTTGGACAGAATTGAATTGGAATTGAAAGTACCATGAGAGCAAAAACCAGTTACAGTAGTAACCCAGTTGTTTATGAATGTTGTTCAAAGCTTGGTGTATACATTTTTCATGGAGGAGTTAACCAGGGGCTGATGTTTCAGAAGGAAAGCATTCCAGTTTCTTTGTATCAATCACTTGATATTATAGTACAGACCCCAATTTCCCTAGTTAAAACAGAATCAATTGAAATAAACACTTCAAAAATTAGAAATTTTAAAAAGGAAACAGAAATTAGATATGATCAATAGCCCCTTCGATGGAAAGCCGATTGCCTTACCGACAGTCACTACACATATAGCAGTCGACCCTGGAACTCCACACAATGGATGATTCTTCCATCAATGGCAATTACCTGATTCCTCACCTTAGTGGGTCGTGTGCTGTTCTTTACCACAAACTTAGGTAAAGATTTATGGTCATCCAAACCAGATAGCATTCCTGGTAAGACCTCTTCAAGGAATTCATCAGCTACATCTCCATCTTCATCTATCCGTAGACGTTTTGCAAACCATATCAAGCCCTGAATGTAAATGGAAATGTGAAGGTTCATTAACAACAAGAGTTGTACAACACAATTCATGTAGAAATTGCTAGAACTTTGAGAAAGTAGAAAATATAATTGGGAACCCAGAAACAGTATCCGACTAAGCAACCAATTCAGTGCAACATTTAGCATCTCAACATCCACATTTCAGGCCTTAGCTCACCTCATAAGGCAAAAAAGAGAAAAACAGAATATACCAAAATCACCTCTGCACTTCACCCACATACCACATACATTTATTTGATTGGCTTATAGATAGAATTGCTATGATGACATAAAACAGAGTTTCCTTTACATGCTAGAAGCTTAGAACAGTACAGGCCTTAGCTCACCTCATAAGTCATAAGGCAAAAAGAGAAAAACAGAATATACCAAAATTACCTCTGCACTTCACCCACAAACCACATACATTTATTTGATTGGCTTATAGATAAAATTGCTATGATGACATAAAACAGAGTTTCATGCCACAGCAACTACTTTCCTTAGAGAGCTGTCATTAAATATCCAGTAACTCAAACAAAAAAAAAAAAAAAATTCCCACTAACCACTCCCAACATCTCTATCTGTCCAACATTCTCCCTAAACAATACAACAACAACAGCAACAACATCCAAGCCTTATCCCAACTGAATGGGGATGGCTACATGGATCCAATAAAAGACAGCAGATTAAAAATTACAGTAGCACAATGGGGGGTGGGAAACAACATGGACACAGCTACATGGGTGCTGATAAAATAAAATTAAATAAGTATATGGGGGTGAGGACATACAACATCGACCCAAACTCTAGGGCATCGACCCTACTTAATTATGTCCCGCTTCTTAGCTGCCCAACATTCTGCTCTAGGTCTCGTAGAGGTGTGAATAACAAAACAAACTAGCAAAGTCCAACTAGATGGGGTCAACCGCATGTATCTTTGATCTCCAACAGCATCAACAACAAAGTCCAACTAAATGGGGTCGACCGCATGGATCTTTGATCTCCAACAGCATCACAACAACAAAGTCCAACTAAATGGGGTTGACCACATGGTCCGCATGGATCTTTGATCTCCAATCAGCTTTATTTGAGGTCATACTAGGGGTAAGGCCTAGGCTAAGCATGTCTTTCTTCACCACTTCTCCTAAGGTTATCTTAGGCCTGCCCCTAGTTCTTTTGGTTCCCTCAATCGGGATCATGTCGCTCTTCTGGACTGAGCCCCCTAAAGGCCTCCATTGAACATGGCCATACCACCTCAAACGACTCTCTGTAAGTTTATCATGTATCGGAGCTACTCCCAACCCAGCTCTAATATGATCATTCCTTACTTTATCCTTCCTAGTTTTCCCACTCATCCATCTCAACATCCTCATCTCTGCAACTCCAAGTTTATTTATATAGCACTTCTTCACAGCCCAACATTTTGATCCGTACATCATGGCTGGTCTAATGATAGTCCTACACAATTTTCCTTTCAGCTTTAAAGGGATACGCCGATGACAGTATTCCGGTCGCGCCTCTCCACTTCATCCATCCTATTTTAATCCTTTGGGTGACATTGTCATCTATGTCGCCTTTTTTGTTAACAATTGATCCTAGATGTCTAAAGTGGTCCCTTTGTGGGATCTCCTTCTCCTCAATATTCACCACTTCATTATCCGACCCAGAGCTGCCAAAGCTACACATCATGTATTCAGTCTTGGTTCTACTTATCTTCAGACCTTTTGATTCCAAGGTTGATCTCTATAGTTCCACTTTGGTGTTAATCCCGGCTTTTGTCTCAACTACCAAAACAATATCATCTACAAAGATCATACACCATGGGACCTTCCCTTGTATGCTTCTGGTTAAGTCATCCATGATAAGCACAAACAAATAAGGGCTTAAGGCTGATCCTTGGTGTAGCCCAATTGAGATTGGAAATTCACTACTTTGCCCCCCCCCCCTTGTTCTCCCTAAACATTATCCCCAAAAAAAAATTCTATACTTCACTTGAAAAATTCTACAATTTCCGTATCTGCAAACCCAAGCAATGGAGGAATTTTAGAACTTTCACCAAACATGAATTTCATTGACAACAGCTCTATTGTAATGATTGTGAGAAGGAAGCTGATTAACATGGTACCCACCATGTCGTCAATTATTTCTGACAAACTGAGAAGACATTGCTAGATGCATCAGGATAACACTGAAACACAGTAGTGGAGAAAGTTCAGTCACTCGATGGGGTTTCATTGTTAAAGTGAAATATCTTATCTGACTGCTGAAGGCAAGCTTATTCGACTGCCAGTAGCAAGAAGAAGAAGTTAGTTTCCTCTTACTACAGGTAGTGGTGACAGTAATATGTTAACATCAATATCAAACTCTTCCTTGATATCAAGGAGATGCACACATAGGTAGGGGTGATGAAGGAGAAAGCTTCGATAACACTGCAAGTTCCAAAATTGGAAAACTAGCTCTCGGAAGATCTCTGTTGGTCTAATCAGTGAAGGTCAATGGGTATAGAGAAAAGAATGAATAGCACAAATGGCTGGTAATTCCTGACTCTTGCGCTGCAAAACCAGAGGTTTCAGAGATGAAGTGGATTGACCATATGAGATCACTGGGAAGTTTCTTCTAGACTTCGAGAGGGACTGTCTATATTCCAATTATCCTCTGTATTGGGTCTGGAAGCTGCAGATTTGATCAAATAATTTGTCCTCGAGCTGACATATAATTTATATAATGTTAAGGAGAAGACTACATTGTAACAAGTGGCTAGTCTAATTATGAGTTAAATATATTGAGGGTAATTTACCCTTGGTTATCAAGTGATAGTGTCTAATTCTGGAGGTCTTTGGAGGTACTTGCACCTGATCAGAAAAGCTAGAAGCCTAAAGTGCTGTGGGCTCCTGAAGAATGGCATTTGCTAATTGCATAGCAGATGAACTGATGAGATCTGGAGTGAATAGACAGAACCTGAATATGGGTTCTTATCCTATTATGTATTCATCAAACCTTCAAGGTTCTGGCCAGCGTGACCATCTGCTGTTGTTGTTTTACTTTATTTTCTTCTCGTCAACAAAACTTTGTTAACCAAAAAATTTTTTTTTTTTTTGGTAAAATAAAATAATTGATTGTACCAAAATGAATATATATGGAATAGTCTAATAAAAATATATATATATATATATATATGGAATAGAGTAAATAGGATGAAAGGAAGGGGAGGGGGTAGCTCCAAGACAACAAGTAACAGAGCCACCCCAATAGAAACTCGTGAACTTGAAGCTCAACATGCTCCCATAGGTTAATTACATACATGCTAAAGGACTTTCCAAAACGGCATCAGAGACCAAATCAATTGCATGTTGAAAATATTTCATTGGTAAAAGTTCATTTGGCAATTCCCAAGAATTAGGTTAAAGTATGTCAACATTCCATGCAATTCTCAAGGTTGATTTTCCAGCATCAACATTTGTGATCATCAATAGAATATAGTCTTTTGATTTCAATTTTTCCTACAGATCTCCGAATAATCATCATAGGCCTCAAAGTAGTTGCTCTTTCATCATGAATGGTGCTTCAGACATACAATAACCCCCCCCCCCCCCAAAGGTACTTCTTAATAGTCTTTATCATTGAAGTACTTTCCCAGGCAATGAGATAATAGGAGAGTGGAGCAATAGTTCACCAAGACAAACCTTAAGTGAATGAATAACAAAAAGAAAAGAGGAGGAACAATAAAAATAAGGGCAGAAAAGAGTCATGTACAAAGACAAACCAGCCACTGAACAAAGCAATCGAGCTTCTCGGATAGAACAGATTCTTCATGCTAGTGTTGTCAAGGTGATAAGGTAGCCCAGAACGAGCTAGGAAACACAGGCCAAGGCTGAGATGCAACTAGGTGCTCACCCAGTCAAGACCATGTATGTAATATTCTCTTTCACTGTTTTCTATTCTGTTGTCACCTATCTTACATGTGTGCAAAATTGCATCAGTTTTGTTTGTAACCTAAAGGAATGAAAAGGGTCAATTATGTTAAGTTCTCTTTTAACTACTTTTTTATGTGTGTATGCACACATAAATGTTTGCAAAAACATGTGGGCACTGGTATTGTGCAGAAAACTTTTTGTGCATGAGTCTCATCATCTGTTAGTTTTTACACAAGTTGAGGTAGCAGTAGCACTGCCGCTCCATTTTATCTTAAAACAACATTTGGGTCCATATTATGCACAAGCAATGCACAAATACATATTTATCATATTTAATATCCAACTGTTAGGAAGCGGGGTGCGAGCACTAGGCCAACGTTTGGCTCTTCAAAGTACCTGTGTAAGGCCTAAGAACCAGCTAAGCTAAGAGATATTCCAGAGAGAAGCTAACGAGTCTGCAACCCTTAAGAGGTGAGATAACATTCTATATCGAGATTTCCATGTTGGGAAATCTTATTAAGAGAACAGAAGAAAAGGGAGAAGTAGGCATGTGAGACAAATTAAGCCCATGGCCAGCATGAACTGTGTTGAGGGAAGCAAACTCACAGCAAAAGAATGAGGAGGCATTAAGGTGCAGAAAAAAGATTATAGGAAATCCTAACGCAAAACTAACTGTTTTGGAAAGAGGGGGGGGGGACTCTAGTATAGTGTCAGAGATCACATCAATCAGATCAACCATTTCAGAAGAGAAAGCTTGTTCCAATACTAGTAGTGACAGAAATACTAAAATTAAAAATCCCCAGTAGCATAAATCAAATAAATGAAAAAATCCAGCCAAAAAGTGGAAAAAGGGAAATAATCCCACAATGGCTGGGGTGGACACTTAAATAGAGTTTAGAAGAACCAACACCAACAAAACAAGGTAAATTTCTCCGAACGTTAAGTTTTACTCATCCACCATAACTCAACCCTCACCTTACAGGTGCTTGACTCCTCCCAGATTCTGTAACAAAATTAGAAACTAATAAGAATGATGATGTTCCAGAAACACTTGTTACGATAGAAACTTGTATTAATAGCAAAATATCCATACACAAAAAATGGGAAAAACCACAAAGGATACTTTAATTAGCTCATACTACTAATGATGTCAACCCTTTTCTTTCCCTTCTTACAAGGCAACATGACATCAAGGATGGTGATGCTACTCAACCAAAGCTGTAGCTTTCATTATAAAGAACTTGGATCATGTTTCTTCATTCTTGACTTACACGGCAAAGGTCCAAATTGAGCATGGAATCTCCATAATGTCAGACAACTCAAATCTTCCTAACCTGAATGAACGACTCCTGAAGTTCTGGTAAGATAATCATGATCCCAAAGGAAGCAAAGGGTGGCCTTGTCTTGAAAGCATATTTGCAAAGGAATGATCATGTTTTTCTTTCCTATGCACAATGTAATTACTTATAATGGACTCCGACCAAGGTTCATACATATCTATGAACAAAAATCAAAACACAGGAAAAAGGAAAGTCAAGGAGAACAAAAAAAAAATTATGGTTAAACCATGGGACTAAAACGCGCCAATAGTTCGCTAAAATTTTGCTAATTTTGTATGGGTCGAAACAGGAGGCGAAACCCAAAATCAGCACTGTTCCGCCAAAATTTGGCCGTTTCCACTCCCCCCCCCCCCAACCCCGAGGGAAATGGCCAAGCAAAACTCACGGAAAAAATACACTGTTTCGGCGCAACTTCAGTTTTCACTCATTTCGACCCGATTGAAATGGCCTACCAAAACGAGATTTTGAACTATGGGTTAAACTAGATTAACTAATCATCAGATTAAAGATGAATCGGCTCAAGGTACCAGCCCAAAACATCCTCAGACTACACAGAATTTCTTGACAGTCCACTACTGCTTTGGGGCTATGTAATCTCCACCCGGATGAATATCAATCTCAGAAAACTACAGGTAAGAACAGCAATGCTTAAAGTTGCAGTGAGGCCGATCATCAAGTTCAATCATATTTTTACTCCCCGAAAAATAAGAAGGCAGATTCCCATTTTTATTTAGAGAAGCTACATTTAAGTCAAATTTTCTTACCAAACATCTCACAAAAATTTTAGTCAGCTCATCTTTTTGCCACTTGTCTAACACATTGTTTCTGTGAACAAACCTTTTTTCCTCACCCACTGAAGGTACCATTTTCTTCTCCTGAAGTAAAGCTCTTTCACATTTTGTGGCAGATTTTTGCAAAAAATGTACTTCAATGACAGAATGGTGCCCAACACAACAGTATATCTGCTAAGTTTACTATTTGGGCGAAAGAATCGAAGCTACTATTACTAATCCAAAAAGCTGTGAACCATTTCGCATTGCTCTTTCGCATTTTGTATCAGATATTAGCAATAATGTACCTCAGCGGTAGAATGGTGCCCAGGCGTCGGGCTCCTCTCCAATGAGTGACCAATGAGGCATCCGACGGTTGGGCTGGCTGGCACACATCCTGGCATGCGCTCGGGGATGTGTGCCAGCCAGCCCAGACGTCGGATGCTCATCGGGCACTCCCTGGGCTGGATCCACACAACAATATATCTGCTAAGTTTACTAATTGGAGCAAAAAAATCCTAGCAACTATTACTAATCCAAAAGGCTATGAATCATCATGCATTCTAAATTTAAATTAATAATTTAAAAAAGGGAGAACGCCTCCATCCTTTCTATCTTCTATCCACTTTTGTTTTTGGAAATTAAGGTCAATTGATTTGTTAATTACGATGCTTCACTAGAAGGAAGCTTGGACGATTAGAACAACATTAAAGTTGCTTTTCATGTGAAGTCAATAAAAGAGTTTTTTTTTTTCCTTGCAGAAAATCACTCCTATGGGATAATTGCCAATGACCCAAGTCGAGAAAATCACCAATTAGACTCTCCAAACTCGCCCATTATTTAATTAAGCAAATAATTCGACCTTCAGAAACAAAGATGATAGCGAGATTAGCATCTCCCTCCCCAAGTTACCAAACACAGAAATTAACAAACTAAAAATTACCAACAAATTCGAAGAAGAAACTAAAGTAATACGGATTCAGTGAGAAATAGAGAGAGGGATTAAGAGAAAATAAAACCTGAACTCCGCCATCGCTGAGATCGCAGGGGGTAAGAACGGGACCCATGTAAGCTCTATCAACGGCAACTGGAACTTTAACACTAAACCCTGAGGTGGGTCGACGAGTTTCTGCCTTATCCTCACGATTATGATGCCTATCAGCATCTTCATCTTCATCGTTAACATCATGAGGATCATCTTTCAGAAACCCAAGTATGCCTGCTATCCTTCTCAGAAATCCCATTACCAAACAGGCTTCAACACGCACGCACGCACGTGAGCGTACTCACCAACAAACACAGCGTTCAGGAGTTGTGACGGCCTGCCTGACTTGAGAGCTTTAAATTCGAGGAAATTGTCGGGCTGCAAGAGAGCAGAAGAGAGGAAAAGCAGTAATTCAGATAGTAAGGAAACGTATTTCGATCATGTGTGCTTGTGTTGTGTGCTGTTGCTTCTGAAATCTGACTAGGGAGTTGAAGTTGGAGTTGGAGGATGAAACTTCCCCAGTGTGACCAATTTTCTGACTGCTTTCACTTCTATGGCTGTAAACAGTAACTTTGTCTAAAGAAAGAAAATGGAAATCCTTGGAAATTGGGAAGGATGGCAATTGAGACATATGGCCGCGAAATGACCTCCTTGCCCTCATGCAATGGGGAATGATGCTTTTGTTGATGCTGCTGCACATGTCCAGGAAAAATTATCACCTTAATTTATCTGTCCGTCAATTTCCTCGTTTAGAGGGAGGTGGACCCCACTCGAGTAATGTGTTCGGATAGGGGTAGGGTGGTCATTTTTGCCTCCTATTAGATGGAATTGAGGAAACTTAGGGGCAAGTAAATTGAGGGGATAAAGATCCCATGTGCAGGCCACACTCTCTCATAGGAAACACTTTCTTTATGTAAGCATATGAGAAAAGGAAGCATTATATCAAGAAGCTCATAAATCTATCTCTTTCCTTCGGAAAAAAAAAATCCTCTGCAGTGCCTTAATCTTGCGGTGTTTTGCAGTTCGGGCTTGAGAGCTCAACCCATGGAAGATGTGACATTCAACGGTGCCAAGCTCGAGAAGAAATAACGAAGAAAAAAAAAATTGTGTCAATCGAGCTCACATCGTTAGATGAAGCATCTTCCACGTGTCAAGCTCTCAAGCCCAAAGCACCGCAAGATGGAGTTGCAGAGGATTTTAATCCCTCTCCTCCCCCTTTTGAAAAAACAAAGAATATCCTTAAGGAGCACTTACGTCTGTTATATGACAGGGCCAAGAGGAATCGTCCCTATGGGCTAGAACTTTCAAGGCCAAGCATTTCCCAATGATTTCTCTGTTTGACCCAAAAGTCCTTTTAAAAAAAGGGGGAACAACATTACTGCTCTTTTACCTTATGTGAAAAAAAATTGTCTTCTCTAAGATAGGTAATGGTAATAAAACACACTGCTGGTTCGAACCCTGGATCCGATCAATCCCAGGTTTCTCACCACTAGAGATTGCGCATGTTCCTTCTTTGAGTAGGGTAAAAAATCTGATTCCTAATAATGTTTGGGACTATGCTTTACTTAATATTAATTTTCCCAATGTTTTTATTGACGAAATCTTAAAGATCACTATTACTGATTCAGATGATCAATGGAGATGTTACTTATCTAGTTCTAGGTTGTTTTCCATACAACTTGCGGTCAATTTCTTTGATGCAACTATTCAAGAATTTTTATCCTCTCCTGTTACAGCACGGTGCTGTAACACATCGTGCGGCAGCTGCAAAGGCCATGTGCACCAAGTGGAGCCCGCTGTACCACATGGCCTCTACAGCGCCGCACGATGCGTTACAACACCGTGCTGTAACAGGAGAGGATAACGATTCAACTATTCAATCTATCTCTACATTCAGTAAATGGTGTTGATTTTTTTGGAAGATTAATATTCATCTGAAATTAAAATGTTCTTTTAGCGTGTCTTAAATGCAGAATTGCCTGTCAAAGCAATTCTCTCGAAATGGACACCCGTAGAGCCTATATGTGTTTTTTGTGGTTCTTGTGATGAATCCATTTGGTAACTTTTTTTGTCATGTAATTGGACTAAGTGTATCTGTGCATCTGGCCCTCTCAGATCGAGAACAAAGCTTCTCTCCATCCCTTCAATGGTACATCTGTGTGCTTCTCTTCTCCATTCTAAAGCCTTGGATAAACAATATTCTATTTAGTTTTATTCAATTTTTATTATTACCTGCTATTTTGTTTGGAATGTACAAACCGAATGTACAAACAAAGTAATTAGAGGATTACCAAGAGCTGGTCCTCATTTGGTTATTAGTGATGTAATTAAATGGCTTTCGGATTTACACATACAACCCCCTACCCTATCATCAGTCCAAATTGCATCTCCACAAACCACACACGCCACAATTGTGATGAATCATGTCTCTAACCATGAGTTACAACTCCTAGTTTTAATCTGCGTAGGCATATATGACCCTGAACTAAGATTAACGGATTAGGCATTTGGCATTTTGCTAGTTGGACAGGGTGTTTTAACATCTACAGGTTCACTCACAACAACTGATGCAATGGAGACCAAATTATTTGGAATTCTGCAGTGTTGGAATCATGCTGAAGAAGCTACAATCCAACTCAAAGCGATTTGGTGTAACAATAGAGCTCTATACACATATCTACAACCTTTTGACCACATATGCATTCCATGGAACCTAGTCAGGCTTTATTTTGAGTTAGCCGATCTAACTAAAAACTTCACTAGTATTAGTATTGAATGGAATAGTAATGAACTTCTTTATAGCTCACTTAGGAGTTTGGCATCAAATGCCCTCAAGGATGACTGTAACACCTATAAACATATCTCTGATGTACATTTCTCTCCTTAATTTAATTTTTACTTTTTTATAAAAACAAAAAAGCAAAAAAAAAAAACAACATCATTTAGAGTTTAGATCATCCAGAGATCAATTCAGTCCCACCAGAGACATATTCCAATCAGTCAGAATCGGCCACTCTAACCCCTTAGGGTGATCCACATCTGAAGTCAGGTTGGTTCTGCCAATCCTATCCCTACCAAAAGTTAAACTTAGCCTTGAGTTCTCACACGGGTAAGCCAATCCTTTAAACTTTGGTTATTGAGTTAGTTTGTGACAATAGGCCAATATGCATAGAGCTGTGACAAAACAAAAGAGCAACATGAATTACCAGGCGCTTTGCTGGTCTAGAATGAAACCCCGTTGTCGCATCTAATTTCCATGTTTTATACAGGTTCTGTGTATTCTAATCAATTTGATTTCTCAAGCCAGGAGACACCTGAGTTTTGAAAAGTAACCGACAACAACCGAAAGATTTTTTTTTGGTAAAGAACAACCGAAAGATTGAAGAATTAGAAAATTGCCTTTCTCAAATCAAAACAGAAAATTTGTCATACAAATATTGATGAGCACTAGCCTATACAAAACCAGGAATGAACCAAATTCCCACTCCAATTATCATTCTATTGACAGAATTATACTGCAACGACAAAAGACAGCTCTAGTAATACAAGAACATAGAACACAAGCTGCACCTTTTAGGGGGGTTATGGACTCTATTTTATGCAACAGACAGCATTAATCCTTGGAACCTGGTGACCTTGGCTGTCACAGGCTCACAAATGCTTACCCCCAACAAGTCTTTAAAGAAACATCTGAAATCTTCACATCTCTAGCATCTAATTTCATATGACCCGGCTTTGGTAATATATCGAACCCACTCAACAGTGTTATATCCGCTCTTCTCCCACACCTGCAGAAGGTAGATGAGGTAGAGCTTTATACAAACAGACCATACTGAATAGACAAACAAGATAGGGACAGTTCCATATGCATACCTTGAGAAACCGAACGCGTAAACCTGAAGCTGTAAACATTGGAACCTGCAGATACCAAGATTTACTAAATTGGTGATGCTCCCGAGCCATTCAGAAATCTCTAAAAGGAAAAGACTGGAGAAATAAATCAAAATATGGTGGATTTTTCATTCCTAATCTCATCTTTATTATACATCTCCAACATAATTCCATCTTCCCCAACAAAAGAAAATCAAAATTATCAATCCTGGCCATCCACATTTTAATTAATACTTTACTATATCATTGAAAACAGATATATTTTCAATTCAGAATTTGAGTCTCAAATGTTTCATGATAAAAGGAATTGGAAAAATGTTGAACACTGCTATATGCCACTAATGTGACTGCTTTTAAAATCTAAAGAAATGAAAAAATTGAGTGAGTGACGGAGGCTGAGTGCATGTCTACAGAGTCAATCAGCACATTGGATTTCATATGCCGGTATCCCATATGGAATGCAATGAGTTACAAATAACAAAATACAAGGTTGATGCAGTAACATTATCATGGCTGAACCGGTACGACCCAATCTGGAAACCCAGACCAAGGCAAACCCGACCCAAACATGGACTTTGGTCTGATAAGGGTTGGTAGGGGATAAGCCTTGTAATCTTTTATTTTATTATGTTTTATTTTGGGTTAGCTACGTAGGGGATTAGATTGAGTTGTTAGTTTCCTAGTTTGGTTCAGTTTTTATTTTCAGATTATGTAGGAGATTAGGAGTTTTTCTTATTTATACGCATGTAACCCTCGTTGCAGAAAACAGTTTGAAAATTGATTTTGCCGCACAGCTTTGAGCAGTGAGTGACCAGGTTGGTTGTTTGGTCTTCTCTTCCTCTTTTCTTCTGTTTTTACTTCCATCTTCCTTACAGTACAGGTACAATTTTCATCCTACCTTACTCTTCTTCTCTTTCTTTACTTGAGTGGTTTCTATTTCCATGCTACTATCGAACTTCCTGGGTTGATAGAGAATTGATCAATCTCCCTCATCCCTTCTCCTTTGTTCTTAATATTTTGGGTGCTGGTTCTTCATTCTAGGGAAATTCAAACCATAGAAACTCAGGCCTGAAAGTTGCCTCTGCTCACAGATCTGGTTCTTCCTTCTGCTGCCAGATTTTATTCAGGAATTAGCTACGTTGGGGATTAGATAGAGTTGTTAGTTTCCTAGTTTCTTTCATTTTCTATTTTCAGATTATGTAGGATATTAGGAATTTTTCTTATTTATATGCATGTAACCCTCATTGGAGAAAACAGTTGAGCATTGAATTAAAATTGATTTTGCTGCACGGTTGTAAGCAGCGAGTGACCAGGTTGATCGTTTGGTCTTCTCTTCCTCTTTTCTTCTGTTTTTTTAATGCAAGACAAGATCTACAATAACCCACTAGACCTAATCTCACAACAGGATCTCAATATGACAGTCCAAACACCCAAAAAGTCAACAAAAGTCAACCTTCTCAGATGAAAGTCAAACTTTAACAATCAATCAAAAATAAGTAGAATAAGGTTCCTTCAGGAGTTCCCAACTGTCGGATTGAAAGTAATTAAAGAAAATTCAAATCTGAGATCAAATTCCAGAAAATAGGAGATTTTAAATTAGACTGCATCAGAAGGTCAGATCAAGATATAACTCAAGTCAAGTTTCCCTCTTGGCTGACTCCACTAATCCCCAAACTATCACACTGAATAAGCAGTTGGATTGAGAGCAATTAAAAAACTTCAGAACTGGGACTGAAACAGAGCAGAATTAGGAGATTTTGTAAATCTACAGATCAGATGGTTTGATCCCTCTAAAACTCCTGTCGAATGGTCTCTTTGGATGACCCTTCAATGGCCTCAAATCCCAACCCAATCCTATGACTAGATTTCATAGAATGGGAAGTTGAAATTCTGTCAAATACCCACCCCCCCCCCCCCCCCACCCCTAATCCCAGAAAAATAAAAATAAAAAAGGGGTGCTGGCGTTACGCAGGTGAATAAATCAGGCAATAAATATGTATAACAGCGGGATTAAATCATGAAGACTGATATCAAATTAAAGATTGATGTCTTTATCTTGAGTCAGAAGAAATCAGATCACAGGGATTGATTAGATAAGTCCTCAATCAGAATCTCCCGCAAAGTATCCTCAATCGATCAACACCAATCAGTAGCAGTAATCTCCAATTGATTGATTGTCAAACCAACAACAGATCAATAGAATAATAGGATTGAAACTCTCACTCTCTCCCTTGGATCTCTCACCCTCCCATAGCATAGGTATCTCACCCCTCAACTGTATCCCACAGCCATCGTTGGATTCTCAAAGCCCAAATTCAGTTTTCTCAAAATCTCGACTTGGCAGTAGACCAGCCTTGTTCTTTATTTATAATAATGCAATTACAACCAAATTTGATGGGACTAGAATCTTCCCATTACAACTTAGAAACTCAAATCAAATTGATCTCCTATTCGGCTATTCCTAATTCAAACTAGCATAACCTATTAGCTATTACATAGGAAATAACTGAGCATACAAGATAACCTTAAAAAGCCCCATTCGATCCCTTCTGAGTCAATCCAAACTACTGCAGATTTAATCTCCAAAAGCTGGCCATAATCCCTTCCTTGTTCGATGGTCATTGCATTCCAAAATAAAGCTGGTCAATCACCTTTATAGCACAGAAATCACTATTGGCTGATATGGGCTGAATGTGGTCCAAATCATGGGCCAGGTACATGTTGAAACCGATGGGCTTATACAACCCATAATAAGGGTAAGGTTTGGCCTATCATGCAGCCCCATCAATTGACCAAATCTACATCAATTTCCATCCATCTTTACATTACAGGTACAATGTTCATCTCTCCTCCCTTATTCTTCTACTCTTTTTTTACTTATCTAGTTTCTATTTCCTTCCATGCTATTATCGAACTTACTGGGCTGATAAAGAATTGATCGATCTCCCTCATCCCTTCTCCTTTCTTAATATTTTGGGTGCTGGTTCTTCACTCTAGAGAGATTCAAATCATACAAACTCAGGCCTGAAAGTTACCTCTGCTCACAGATCTGGTTCTTCCTTCTGCCGCTAGATCTTATTCAGGAATTATATCTCAATTTCTAAGCTGCAGTTTTGGTTGTTCTCTTTGTGATGATTCAGAGTCCTAGGTGTCAGCAATATAACCCTAAAATTTCATCTCAAGTGAGTGATTTGAGAGAGAAAAGTCTTACCTGGAAGCAAACCAGGTTACTGCTGGTTTATTCTTCGGTTCTTCCTGTCGTGGGTTGAAGACCATAGTTGTCATGGTGTTTAGGCGACCTAGGGCGTTGGAGAGGGTCCAAAATCAAGGCAACACCAATAAGGCAACCAAGGGGTCTGGACGCCTAGGCGGCGCCTTGACAACTATGTTAATGAAGACGATGACTGATTTGAGTAATTACAACTAAGGACAGAATTGTCCTTAATAACTTAGAGCCCTTATTTTAAAAACTGATTCAACTTTACCATTCTAAATTCAAATACGAAATTGATCCTGCCCTTTTGGAATTAATTACTATTCTGTCACTGAGACAGTTTGTTCCTTTCTAAAGGATCTAATACTCCCATTTATTTACAGTTTTGCCACTATACCCTTAAATTGAGATATTTCTTATTCTTGCAGGCACATAACGATCCCAAGCAGATTTTTTTTTTGGGGGACACAGGATTGCATTAAAGGTACACCGAAATGGCAGCTTTCTCATCTGATACAAGGAAGAAAGACAACCTTCTGCTTGTTAACATCCAAACTCAAGCACCAAAGTAGCAAAAGAATAGATAGGATATGAAATTCCCCACCCAAAAATGAAAAATATTACAACTTTCTTAATCACTATTAGTTTATTATATTATCAGGGAAGGTGGATTAACAGTGCATCATGTGCAAACGCCACAGCAACATTGATGGGCAACCATGTCTCAGAAAACACGAAATAGAAGTGTTTCCCCCAAAAAAGTTGGAGACTAGTTGTCAAGGTGTCACCCAGGCGCCTGCCTTGACATCCAGGCGCCTTGACAATTAGTATCGCCTTAGTCGCCTTGTTGGTGTTGCCTTGCGTCCAGGCCCCCTTCAACACCTTGAGTCACCTAGACGTCGTGAAAATTAGTTTGGACTGGGAAGGGGGAGACACTCTTCTCTATTGCCCTCGATAAAGAGTTACTTCATAGCTCATTTGATTTCCTCAAGGACCATACACTTATCGATATTGAGGAAACTCAGTACCATCACCAGTTTCTTGAAAAATACCAAAGTCAAACATATTGGAATATATACCTATGTATGATATATATATAGACATTCCACAGGAAAAAAAATGAGACAAGTGATGCAGTTCAGTCCAAGAAGAAGAACCAGGCCCTACAGTAATCCACGGTTTTGGCTATTCCTCTATAGTGTTCTCTTTGTGAGATGCATGCTATTATGGTGATGCAGCAGCAAAGTCAAGGTGGTGAAGCCTCCCGCAAGCTTGGTGGCGAAGCCAGGTCATATCCCTTCTTCCCTCTTCCTTCTCTCCATCTTTACTTCAGTTTCAGCAACTTACACTTTTTGCGTGGGTGATATCCAAGGTAATCTAAAACTCAAACATTGAAGGATCAATTCAACCCTTATTATTTCCATTCTCATTTGTTTCATTCAGTTATTACTCACTCCATATTCTGCTAGTTTTATTTCTCCGTTTCAGTCTTTGCAATAGCAGTTTCTGCCCTCTTTGATCTCTCAGACTTCCATCAAAGATTCCAGTCAATCCAACCTTTGAATCAAGCCCAATTCTTGAAAAGTTGCCCCCCCCCTATTGATGCAGCTCCAAGTAGGCGGAAGAAGAAGAAGAAGCCCTGAACTTAGGGCTTGATTAGGGAGCCATAGATTAGGATTATTATTTTCCATACTTAGTTTATTTTCCTGTTTTAGATTGAACCGGTTTAGAATTGGTTGCACCCAATTGGTTCAATGGGTCTAATTTAAGTGAAGTGTTCCTATTGGTTAATAGGTCCTTATATCCTATTGGCTAATATGAAATCTTCTTTTAAATTAGTTGTTTTAAGTTAGATGTCTTTTAACTTAAGTTAGTAGGGTTAAATAGGTCTTTTACTATTTTAAGATATTAGTTTAGTTTTAAATTCCTTCCCTTCCACGATTTTGTGGAGGAAAGTTATTAATTTGTATTAGGATTTGGCATAGAGCCATATTATAAATAAAGAAAATTGCGGAGGGCTCCCCCACATTGAATTTGAATTAAAAAAAGACTGTTACTGCTGGCCGATTGTTGCTGCTGCTGTTCCTGCTCCTTTGTAAGTGCATCCTTGTGGATTTCAAGGTGGATAGGGTGGGTGGACTCTTGCGACTCCTTGCATCGAGAAGATCGGGAGGTTCCTTCAATTATCAAGCTGCTGCCGGTGGATTCCTGCTGTGAGTTTGAAGTTTAATTATGTTTTTTTTATTCCTTCTCCTTCCCCATTCGAACCCTTTATTTTTAGTTTGAATCCCATAAACCCTAGATCATTTAGAACCTGTCCAGCCTTCATCCTTCATCAGTTTTCATCCAAAATTTAACCACAAATCCCTTACTGCCCTCCCTCCACTCGACCTAACCTGCAGCCTCAACTGTCCATCAAAAACCCTAATCCCCTCACTCACATAAAACCCAAAACACCCTAAAATTCTGTAAAACCCAATTCAGCCATCAGAAAACCTGCATATTTCAGTCGAACATCCCCTTCCCTGTTTAGAAAACTCGACCTCAGCCCCAGCCCTTAGATCCCACTCAAAACCCTAATTTCAACCTACTTTCTTAAACCTAAAACCCGAAACCCTAACCCTAGAGTTTCAGAATTTTAATTTCTGTTTAAACCTATTCCATTAGCTTCCTTTTGACCTGCACATCATTACTAAATAAAACCCTAGCTCAAATCCCTAATCCTAACCCTAATTCTGCCCTAGTTTACCTATTCTGCCCATTCGAACCAGCAGTCCATTGAGATCCTGTTGCTTGGCCTCTAATAGGATCCTTCTTC
This sequence comes from Telopea speciosissima, assembly GCF_018873765.1. Classification (NCBI taxonomy): domain Eukaryota; kingdom Viridiplantae; phylum Streptophyta; class Magnoliopsida; order Proteales; family Proteaceae; genus Telopea; species Telopea speciosissima. Next base: position 53,140,096 of record NC_057921.1, on the reverse strand, counting down.
CAGGTTTGTCAAACGGTACGGTTTTGGTACGGTACCAAAAATAGGTACCCAATACCGATACCGTACCGTACCGTTTAAGAACCCTATTTTCAATACCCCAACCGTACCGCTACGGTATGGTATGACAACGGTATATATACGGTACGGTATGAAAATGGTATATGTACGGTACAAAAAACGGTATAAATTTGATTTTTATAAATGGTATGTCTATGAAAACGGTATATATATGGTACAAAAACGGTATGCATACGGTACGAAAACGGTATGGTTTCATTCTTACATGTTTACACCCCAAAACGGTACGGTTTCGGTACATACCGATGGTATGACCATAAAAATCATTACCGTACCGTACCGTGGTCAATACCGTTTGTCTATACCGTACCGTACCGTTTTTGCAACGGTACGGTTTGGTACGGTTTTACACGGGCGGTTTTGGTTTCGGTATACGGTTACAGTTTCAGATTGACACCCTTACCTTCTTCTATATAGAGCTACATTAACTTGGTATCAGAGCCATGGCTGAACATGGCAATCCGGTGCTGCCACAACTACTCGATCCTTTGGCAGCAATGTTAGAGATGTTTCAGAAATTTATTGCTGACCAGAAGACTTTGGTTGAAGATTTTAGAGCTGAACAGAGAGCTATTGCCGAAAGGCTGCAAGTAATTGAGCATAGACAACTTGCACTTAATGGGGACAGCAATGTACCCATAGAAGAAAACAGGTACCAACTCCATTCAGTGGTACAGAGGCTGCCTGACAGAGATGGGAGCCCCAGAGATGACAACAGGGGTTATAGAGATGGACACATAGGTCATAGGGACACATTCAGGACTGACCGAGATGACAGGGATGGTAGAGATTATTATAGAGATCGTCGGGACAGACCTAGAGATGCCCGTGAGCCTTCTAGGGAACATAGAGATCACCACCGAGGCTACAGAGACAGAGATAGAGAAGACCGGGACAGAAATAGAGGTCGCCAGCCTACTTTTGAGGAGTATATGAGGTCCTACTTCACTGGAGACTAGGGTACTAATCCGGCGCTATACAGGCAACCAAAAGGTGAAGCTTGAGCTGAAAGAATTCGATGGTCACTCTGACCCCCAGGTATTTTATGACTGGCTTGCTGCAATAGAAGATTATTTCGACTAGTATGACCTGTCTGAAGAGGGGAAAATGAAGTTAGTCCGTGCTAAACTTGTCGGACTAGCACGCGAGTGGTGGAGAACTACTGAAAGAGAGATGGACTTTAATGGTACTGCACCCCGCACTTGGGAAGACATGAAATACGACCTGAGTAAGCAATACTTGCCAAGGCACTTCAGGTCTCAGCTACAGGATCAATTCAACTCCCTCCGCCAAGGGACCATGACTGTGACTGAGTACATGAGGAAATTCGATGGCCTTTCTTCTCGCACTGGCATTAGGGAGTAGGGCATCCAAATGCTTTCCTGGTTCAGGTTGGGTCTGTCAAGTGAGATCAACAGGACAATTGGGGTGGTTGACGTTGCAGACGTTCGAGATTGTTTGGAGAAGGCCTTGAAAGCAGAGGAGCTATTAGCTTCAAGTAAACAGCCGGGTCTACTTCCAAGCCGGCCTACATCAACACTAGCACCTCAAAACAAGGTTCCTTTATAGGCAGCACCTCTCGCCCTGCTGTTTCCCCACGTGTGGATAATAAGGGCAAAGCTCCTATGGGCCGAAACGACCCTTTCACTTGTTATTACTATCAAGACAAGAAGCATATTGCTAGGGACTGCCCACACAAGAAGAAGTCTATCAATGTGGCTGAAAAGGAAGGAGTTCAAGGTGAAAGTGAAGACCAGGGCGAAGATCATTTCCATGCACTTCCTCCTGATGATGATGACTATGTGGCTACTTATCTTGAAGACGAAGGTACTGATCCTAGAGGTGTTCATGTCATCCTTCAAGAGGCTGCTGCCCAGCCAGAGTTCCAACCTTCTTCATCCGTCAAAGAGCTGCTGTCCGCATACAAGCTTAAACCATCCGCTGAAGATGAACTCAAGAAACTTGATCCTGATTTGGAAGACCATTCTGTGATCTCCAGTCATTCATCGGAGATGAATGCTTTCAAGACGGGGAGAGTTGATGCAGCTCCAAGTAGGAAGAAGAAGAAGAAGAAGCCCTGAACTTAGGGCTTGATTAGGGAGCCATAGATTAGGATTATTATTTTCCATACTTAGTTCATTTTCCTGTTTTAGATTGAACCGGTTTAGAATTGGTTGCACCCAATTGGTTCAATGGGTCTAATTTAAGTGAAGTGTTCCTATTGGTTAATAGGTCCTTATATCCTATTGGCTAATATGGAATCTTCTTTTAAATTAGTTGTTTTAAGTTAGATGTCTTTTAACTTAAGTTAGTAGGGTTAAATAGGTCTCTTACAATTTTAAGATATTAGTTTAGTTTTAAATTCCTTCCCTTCCACGATTTTGTGGAGGAAAGTTATTAATTTGTATTAGGATTTGGCATAGAGCCATATTCTAAATAAAGAAAATCGTGGAGGGCTCCCCCACATTGAATTTGAATTAAAAAAAGACTATTACTGCTGGCCGATTGTTGCTGCTGTTGTTCCTGCTCCATAGTGAGTGCATCCTGGTGGATTTCAAGGTGGATAGGGTGGGTGGACTCCTACGACTCCTTGCATCGAGAAGATCGAGAGGTTCCTTCAATTATCAAGCCGCTGCCGGTGGATTCCTGCTATGAGTTTGAAGTTTAATTCTGTTTTTTTTATTCCTTCTCCTTCCCCATTCGATCCCTTTATTTTTAGTTTGAATCCCATAAACCCTAGATCATTTAGAACCTGTCCAGCCTTCATCCTTCATCAGTTTTCGTCCAAAATTTAACCACAGATCCCTTACTGCCCTCCCTCCACTCGACCTAACCTGCAGCCTCAACTGTCCATCAAAAACCCTAATCCCCTCACTCACATAAAACCCAAAACACCCTAAAATTCTGTAAAACCCAAGTCAGCCATCAGAAAACCTTCATATTTCAGTCGAACATCCCCTTCCCTGTTTAGAAAACTCGACCTCAGCCCCAGCCCTTAGATCCCACTCAAAACCCTAATTTCAACCTAATTTTTAAAACCTAAAACCCTAACCCTATAGAGTTTCAGAATTTTAATTTCTGTTTAAACCTATGCCAAACCTATTCCATTAGCTTCCTTTTGACCTGCACATCATTACTAAATAAAACCCTAGCTCAAATCCCTAATCCTAACCCTAATTCTGCCCTAGTTTACCTATTCTGCCCATTCGAACCAGCAGTCCATTGAGATCCTGTTGCTTGGCCTCTAATAGGATCCTTCTCCTAGAGCTACATTACCTATTGGGTCTACGCTAGTCCAGAATTGCAGGTTCATCAGATCTGGAACTTGGAAGTTATTCTTATTTTGAAAAGTTGCTATATTTTGATTTTCTTAAGTTTATATTAATGTAGTCCTATATAGATGTTAAATCTACTAGGAGCCATGTAAATCAGGATCATAAAATCTATTGGTTTGGAGGGGCAGATTTGAGGAATTTTGTCAAAACTAGGGTTAGGGTTTAGGGGCATGGGGTTGGATTTTATTTGGTAAATCTGGGCAGGTCTAGGGGAGTCTAATGAGCTAGGTTTGGTTAGGTTTGAGTGAAATTTTGAAATTCAGAAAACTAGGGTTTCGGGTTTTGGGTTTTGGGAAAGGAGATGATGAGATCTAGGGTTTAGAGGGGGAATTAGGGGCAGGGGCTTGGATCGAGTTCTCCTACGGTAGGAGTGAACAATCAGCCAAGATATGGGGGGGTTTTAATGGCTGGAATTGGTTTAGGCAGATTTTAGGTTTTAATGGAGATGAGGGGAAATAGGGTTGTGATGGGAGGAGGGAGCTGCAAGCAAGGTCGAGTGTAGAGGATGGTGTAAAGGGGCTGTGGCTGAAATATGAACAGATTCTGATGGCTGGAATGGTTCAGCTGAGGTTTTAGGGTTTCGGCATCTTGTGGGGGATGGTAGTTTTAGGGTTTTGCAAGAGGGAAGGGGCTGAGGTTAAGGTCGAGTGTTAATGGCAGTGAGAAGGAGGTTTGGTGTGGTTGGGATGGCTGGAAAAGTAATTGCAGAAATTATAAACACTTACTGGATTGTAGGTTCTTCAATGGCAGCTTGAAGAGGAGTTTGAGCAGGACCTCCCGATCTTAACAGATGCAAGGAGTCAATCGGAGTCCACCAATCCCTTCCACCTTGATATGACTCACAAAGTCTTCTAGATATTGCCCACAAGGAATACTCACAAAGGAGCTAAACAGCAGCAGCCATGGCAGCAAAGCTGAAACAGAATTTTTGCAAACTTCAATTGTCGGCAGCCTCCCACAAATTTACTTATTTATAGTATGGCCATAGGCCCAAACCCTAATACAAGCTAAAAGATCCTCTAAGGACCAATAGAAATAGACAACTTCTAACCAATAAGAATGACTCGCTTAAATTGAACCAAGGTTGAATCCGGTTCAGTTTAAGTTTACAAAATAAACCAAGTCTAACCAATAGGAATGACTCACTTAAATTGAACCAAGGTTGAACCAGGTTCAATTTAAGTTTACAAAATAAACTAAGTACAGAAATAAGCTAAGGCTAAAGTAACTAAGCCCTAATCTTAGGGCTGCTTTTATTTGCGGATGCTTGGAGCTGCATCATATATTTTCTGTCGACTTTTTTTACTCTCCATCTAACCTTGGTTTCCTATGACAATTTGCCACAAGTACAGCAGGTATAGGCCAGCCTTCGACCAGTATTTCAGCCTCATCGGTTGGCTGCTTCTTTAGTTATTGATCTTCTCTATTTCTGCCATACTGTTCTCTAAATCTGGGTAACGGTGATTCTGTCCTATGGGTTAGTTTCCAAAATCTGTTCCAACAGGTTAGTGGAACGCATCAAGTCAAAAGTTTAATGCATACAGCCCATACTTGGTATCAAGTGCATGCTCTTGCTACACTAGCTATTGGATTTGACATTAAAGGCTCAATTACAATGGTCAATCCTCTCCAGTATTTAATGATTTAGCACTTCATAAAGAGTTTATAACATGTTAATGAATAATTATCATGGCACCTGGAATTCCATTTGGATGGGTGGCCTAGTCCAAGACTTCTTTTCGGCGATTGTAGAAATCAACTCAACTTCAGCACTCATAGTTGGTTCTGTTTGTCCAGGGAATTTCCTTATCCTGCAGAGGTTCAAAAGATTTATCAAAACATGATACAGATCAATCAAACATTAACCAAGAATATCAACTCCCCACCCCCAACCCCCCCCCCCCAAAAAAAAAGGAGAAGAAAACAAATAAAGAAATTTGATACATAACTGACTAGAGCAAGCGACATGTAAGAGTTGCAAAAGGATGAAATGCCAACTAGTGCTCATCAAAGATACTGTGTACCTATTAGAATTTGTAACCGATAGCTATATATTGCAAATTATTTTCATTTTTTTAATTAGAAAAAAAGTGACCATGGGAGAAGTGGTGAGGAAAGACATGCATAGACTAGGCCTTGTCTCAAGTATGATGTCGAATAGAGCTGACTGGAGGGCAAGGATCCGTGTAACCGACCACATGTAGTGTTTATATGATTGAGTGTACTGTAGTTGTTGTGTTCCTTTCCTTTTTATTTTTTATTAATAATATTTTGTCTTTGCAAGGATCCATGTAGCCGACCCCATTTAGTTGGGATAAGACTGAGTTGTTGTTGTTGTAGAAAAATGACACAGAAACTTCTTGTTCTTGAGCTATTCCTATTTAAGGAAAAATGTGTTTCTTTTAACATCAACAACATGTTGCACTTCATAAATCATAGATTTTCAGTTTTCCTCCACACCAAGCAGAGCGGGTAGGAGTAGACAGTCGAGTTCATTCCTGTGCATGAGGAATCTTAGTTGCCTTTATTTTAGGGAGTTGAGAAAGTAGATGAACCGAATAGTTAACCAAAAAAAAGGCCTCTTCTATCATGTAGAAACAAGGATAAAAAGATCCAGATCATACCCTAGATCATTACCCAGGAAATGTCAATCTGCTCTAGTAGGCATGCACCTATCTAAAGAAGAAAAAACTGATAAAACAGGTGGATATCCAGAGAAGCTATTAAGGGCACATCTTCCCTTAATAGAGGCGGTGCCAGCGAGAGGTCGAGAGAAAGAGAGAGGGCAATGGTGGCAGGCAGTATAAACAGAGAAGAGAGAGAGAGAGAGGCGCTGGTGGTGGTTTTTGGGTTTGGTGTGTAGCGGCATTAGCGTTAGGATCCCAATGTAGATACTAACTCTAATACCATGATGGTTTTGGGGAATTGAGCTTATGTCTATGAGACACCAGCCCGGATTTATTTATAATAGAATGTTGTGATGTACAAGAACAATAATGCCCCTATGGCAACACTAATAAACCCTAATGGACAATTCTACCCTTGTACATGATCTATATTGAATATTTCAATATTCCTACAAATATTGCGCACTCACTTCCAAACCAAGCAGTCGATAGCAGCATTGTACTTGGCTCGACCAGTTGTAACTTGGAAACTCGTCTTTGCTGTTTGCTTCGGCACTGGAATCTTTATAACAACTCCAAGAGCAAACATTTTCGCACCAAAAACACTCTTAACCTGAAGGTAAATAGCAGTGAGAACTCCAAAACAAAGATCATATGAAATTTGCCTCCTTTTAAATGGTCATCTACAAACCTTGACATTTACTTCCACACGTGTCCTACCCAATTCCTTGATTGTTGGCAATACTCGAAATGGCAGATTTACACCCTCAGTAATACGGTACCTGCAGATAGCAAAGAATGTCATGTCAGAAACAGGAAATAATGGGAAAAGAAGTCCATGTTAACTAGTTAAATGTAAACTAAGTACCAAACATACTGTAAGTAAAGAAATTACAGTAACCCTTGCCCAGACTTGGCATAAGCATACAACTAAACCCATTTTCTCTAAGTAACAAAAGCTTATTCTCTACCTGCCTAGATCAAACTGTATTAATAATCTGGAACTCCTAAAAAATATCTTAGTACACACACACAAGAGCACAGACAGACAGATATATATATATATATATATATATATATATATATATATATATATATAGAGAGAGAGAGAGAGAGAGAGAGAGAGAGAGAGAGGAAGGCAACTGTCAAAGTAATTCTATGATAAAGAGACCTTCAGATATAATTAGTATATCATCAAAGAAATCATAAAAGACAAAAAAATGTATAGGCCCACTTTGACTATAATGTAGCTCATACCAATGCTAATGAACCAAAGTTGACATAGACATTTATCATTATGTAGTAGTGAACTTACTTCATCAATTCAAACTCCCCATCAGGTGGCACAAAACTAACAGTCTTTTCCGAATTGAACCTTGTCAAGTTTACACATTGGTGGAATGTAACATCATCAAGCTCAATGGTCTTACCACTGTAAAAAGCAGCACCTTAAATAAGTTACAAACACCATATAGATATGAGATGAGCAATGCTGAGACAAAATAAGACAATTTATTAGGAAAATTTAAGATTGCCCATAGAGACCAAGATATTATGCTCAATACACTGCGGAAGACAATTTTCTCTTCAGGTTGTCAGGAACTCTTATTTTTCAAGAGAGAGGGGGGGGGGGGGAAGAACAGTCCTAAGGAATAAAAGGGGAAACTCTTTAAATCAAAACTCCGCTCAATGGATAACAAGAAAAGCCATTCATTGGCTACAAGTAGAAGCCTGTATACAAGGAATGAATGAGACCTACATATAAGAACTTCAACATCTCACCCCCACCCCCCCCCCCCCCAAAAAAAAAGTCCCCATAATTCTTCGAAACTCTAAGCCAACAATCTACCCTCTTAACCATGGTTTGAAATTTCAACCGAAATGTTGAAATTTTGGCAAAATGTTTCGGAAACGATAGGCCATGTGAATTAACAAGAATACCACATTTTGGCGAAACGATTCAAACCTCATATATAAATTCTAGATTTTAAATTCATTTTGTTGCACTTTCAAGTCTTTCACCATTATGCACACGAGCTTTGGAAACCCCAATTTTTTTGCTCAAATCCTTCGTTTAGCAGTTGAATCAAGGCCAGATGGTTGGCTTTAGAGCATCCACTTCAAGATTTAGGTGGATCTGAGCACAATGTCCAAACTTTCACCAAAATTTTGTGAACTTTCATGAAATATTTCGGTTTCGCAAGATGTCAAAACAAAACTTCATGCAATATGGAAAAAGCACAAGGTTTTGGTTGAAATTTCTGTTTCGGCAAAATTTTGACAATACGTGTGGTTTTGGTAGATCGAAACGATACTAACCCTTAATACAAAATGTATAGTATTGAATGAAATGGGTGGAAATTTTGACCCATTTCACTGGTTTCGACTCTTAAGGTTTGTGGAAACTTTGTTTTTGTGATTTTTTGCCAAAACACACTCCCATACAAGTGTGGAATAAGTTTTGGGCAGTAATGGAACGCATCGAAAGCAACATTTTGTTGTCTTCTTCACTCCCATATATTTGACTCTTTGTAATGAATCATGTATAACATTTGATAATTATGAAATGGTTATAATTTTATTTTTACTCATTACTAATGCATATTTTAGTTGTTCTAATTGAATTATGTGTGTTCTAGCACTAAATTTTGAGTGGAATAAGCCATATTAGGGAATGTATACAACAACGTACAACGTATTACCAACCTAGAGTCCAAAGCCAAACTACCATTTTTTGTGTATTTTTTTACAATCTAAGGGTTCCACTATGTTTAGAGGGCCTAAAATAGGGTTTCCTACAAGTTTCAGAATCTAATTTGGTCATTTGTTCCTCGAAACCATCCATCGAAACCATCCACAGAAACCTTCCAGGTTTTGACTGAAATTTTACAGTTTCGTGTCGGTTCCAAGCCTGGTAGAAACAAGGCTCGGAACCAGAACCTGAACCTGGAATCTTTTTTGAGCATCGATCTTCCAGTGGTTTTGACCCTCCCCAGAACTCTATGTGGTACAGACCTATGCAGCTATGCCTAGGGTTGTAACTTGCAATAGTGAATGAAAAACAGTTGCCAATTTGTAAATTGCACTTATTGTCTACGATGACACATTTTGACAATGATGCAATGTTAAATGGTTTCGCACATCGCTAATTGTGGAATTCTTTCCAATTTTATGGTTCTTCATTCCAATGTTTCAATGAATGTTGTATGTTCTAGGACTAAATCATGTGTAGAATAGGTTATATAAAGGAAAGAATACAATAGTGTCCAAAGCCAAACTACCATTTTGGGTGTATTTTTTTCAACTTTTTTGGGCACCGAAAGGAATTCTAATAGTCGATTTTAGAAGATGGCGTTATGGAAAAAGAAGTCTCCCTCCAGGACATCTATGCTCAGGTATTGAAAGGAAGGTCAGCTATTCTCCTTCCCGAGGTCTGCAAGATTGGCGGTGGGCTTGCTTTCAAGGTCTTTAAGGATGAATCCCTTGCATTTAATGGCTTTGAACTTCTTTAGCCACCTTGATTCTAAAAGCTCATGCCAAGAAATGGGTGATTCTATTGGCATCCCCTATACACTTGGTATACAACCTCTTCCTCACAACCAGAAAGGCATCTGGTATGGAGGTTTGTTTAACATGGGATGGTACTTTGGTAGAAGGCTCATCAAATCTATGCTGCAAGTCAAAGCCAATGGAATACACTACGAGATTCGACTTGCAGTTGAAGTTGATGGCATCTCATATGAGACCTACTAAGTACGGGCTCTAACTCTGATGGGTTTGTAACAACTGATTTCATGTTTCTGGACCACATGTTTCTGATTTCAAAAAGGCATGAAACTGATACACCGGGTATTTAGAAAGTTATGCTGGTAGACATCCCCCATCTGTTAAATAAGATATCACATCCCATTGATGAGAATTTAAATTTTAGTCTTAGATTTAACATTGCAATTCTAAGATCCCAGAATCCACTGCCAGTAAAGTTTTGATCATTAACCAGCTCAGATCTGATATATTAAGCTAGCAAAACTCTCTTTTTCCCAATTAAATAAATATAAATCATTATAGAAAGAAGCATCGGAAAGGAAAATAAATATATTAACATATAAATCCAAAATGGATAAGGCAGGTTTATCCCCAAAAGCTACCTTTTAGCGGGACGGGATTTAAGTTGTGATTCTTTTTCAAGACCAATTTTGTCATTTAATCCCAACTTCAAATCAGGCATGCCAGACAGGAAGCACTTCATGAGGATCTTCCCAGTCACATCACAACGCAGAACACTACCTGCAATCACCAATATATTTGATATTAACAAGAAAAACAGATATATATTGTGCCTATCAAAAGAGAGAAGTGTATTGTGCTTGTGTAAGAAATAAATAAACATCTTGGAGCTCCATCACATACCTTTTGAAGACATAAGAAGATTGACACTTTCCACGATGTCCAGAAATACCTGTAACACAAGAGGGTAAACATCCAGCACATTTGCCTTCCCATCGTAGAGTCTTATCATGGAAAAGGAAAGGAAGATAAAACCACCTCATTCTTCTTATAAACAAGACCTTCCCTTCGCCAGCCTACAGCACCAGTAACTTGTAGAGTAGCATTAGGAACTGGCTTATCTGCAGGCTGTCAATTTTTTCACATGGAAAAAGTAACTGATTAGAGAACCTTCAGCATACATGCACATGCATGGAAGCCTACTTATGCATATGCATGCATTGCAAACAAGAATGCTAAAACAGACACATCCCTGTAATATGTAGGTAATAAATGGTATACTTCCAGAGCAAGACATCATTCCTCATTATAAAAATTAAGGGTTAAATACACGTACCCCCCCTATAATGCACCCAATATTCCTCGTACCCCCCTAAGGTTCTGACAGGTACACGTACCACCCCTACTTTACCCCCCTAATGCCATTTAAGTCCACACCAAGTGTTAAATGCTAAAAAATGACCAAACTACCCTTTCTTCTATCTTTTCTAAAATTTGAAAAGACCTAATTGCCCTGACCTATTTGCTAAAATTTGAAAATACCAAAATGCCCTCATCTTCCCCAAATCATTATCTTCTTTTACATACCCAATACCACCACCACCCACCATTAACACCATCACCATCGTGAAGCCCCACCTCCGGTACCACCGCCACCCACCATTAACCCATTAATTTACTATTCCAATCCCAGATATAAGCAATTCAAGCCGTTCAAGCACTGAAACGAGCCGAAAGAGTTGACGAGACACAGATCGGTGTCATCTCGCCCTTAAGGTCTTTGAAGCCGCAAGGTCTGAGCGTTGGTACAAGACCGATTGCTCTCTGTACGCAGACATGGTGACGACATTAGCGAGGACAGGGATGACAGAGGAGATTGACCGTCTGATATCTGTGGATCTGGAAAGGGACGGGTTGGGCGCCGGTGAAGAACAAGGGCTCTCTCAGCTCATCAAGGCATTGATTGCGGCGGAGAGGACGGAATCAGTGGTGAGGGTTTTTGGGTTAGTGAAGAACAAGGGCTCTCTCGGCTCTCTATACGCAAACATGGTGTCTCTTGCTTTCTACCGGTATCAGCAACAGCACTGTGAAGTTGTTGTAACATAGTGCGCAATTTTAATGGCTGCTGTGGGCAATTCCATCCTTCTGTCTCGTGAGATCTTCTCTAAGAAGCAGAATGATGTTCCCTTTAAGAACCAATATTTTGGTGCTTCAGTTCTTCTTAAAACCCCACCTCGTCTAGCAACATCTAGGGTTAGGACTTTGATGTCGGTTCGATCAATGATGCAGGTTGATTTGGGGAATGTGGCTCGTTCTCCTGAACTCGTGGAAGCACCTTTAGTATTTGATTTGGTGGCTGGCGGCGGCGGCAGTGGTGGTGGTGGTATTGGGTATGTAAAAGAAGATAATGATTTGCGGAAGATGAGGGTATTTTGGTATTTTCAAATTTTAGCAAATAGGTCAGGCCAATTAGGTCTTTTCAAATTTTAGAAAAGATAGAAGAAAGGGTAGTTTGGTCATTTTTTAGCTTTTAACACTTGGTGTGGACTTAAATGGCATTAGGGGGGTAAAGTAGGGGTGGTACGTGGAATTATCAAGGGTGGTACGTGTACTTGTCAGAACCTTAGGGGGGTACGAGGAATATTGGGTGCATTATAGGGGAGTACATGTATTTAACCCAAAAATTAACTACATATTGCATATAGGAGACAACCTACAGACATGATGAATCTGGAGATTAAAATTTTTAAGTACATATCTCTCAAACTAACCTTGGATGAGAATGGTGAGCGGACTCCTTCCTGAGTAATGTAAAGCTTCAAAATTTCCGGAGAAAGATTTTGAGGATAACCAAAGTCCATTATTTCTGCATGTATTGGAAAAAGAGTTACTACTATAATAACATGATCCTAATTATAACAACAAAAAATACAAAAGAAAAGGGATTGCTGGCCTTCCATTTCAAGCATAATGATTTGGGAAGCAAAAAATGCTAGATGATAATTCAAATGCCACAGAAGGAAACAAAGCAAGCAGAGAGCTCAGGAGAGAATTTCAATGAAAGACAGCAGAAAAACAGACACTTAAAAGTCCCAAAAAGAGAAGGGGCTAAGCAGCCATGACCGAATAAATAAAATCAATATATAAGAATGAAACAGTATCATATGGTTGGACAATGAAGAAATCAATCAATTTGTCCTTTAGGCATAAAATTATTAGGCTTGACATACTGATGCATTTTTATTCTATAGTGAAGAGAAACACAAAAATAGTGTTATAATAGTACAAGATATATTCAACAATTTTAGTATCAGTGGATAAATTGTGCAAGCAGCCAAGATAAAGGGAATTAACTGAAAGACAGAAGTTACGAATGAATGCAACTGTTGCTGACAACAAATAACAATTTACAATGAGAAGGTCCAACAAAATACAAACCCTTCCCGAGGTTCCGGACAAGTTTATCTAACTCCCCTTGGATTTCTGGAACAACAATGTGAAGTCAGTGACTATACATGTCATCATATTTTGAAATTTAATAATATTAAATGATTTTTTTCCATTTGTCGCTTGCAATTGCATATTTTAATTCATTTCAAGTTTCATCCCAAAATATGGCCGTTTGAACAACGAAATGGTCAAACTAAACCATGCACCGAAACCTGCAGGATTCTCACACGGTTTCGATCGAAATCCGAATTATTTCGGTCTTGACCAGGGTCAAACCCGATTTCTTGAGCCTTGAGGGAGGGACAGTGGCATATTCAGAAGTCTCATGAGGTTTCAATATTTGCACTAATCTTTATATGAAGGAATAAGGCTTATGTGGTAGTAACTAGTATTTTGAACTATTTTTGCCACCCCCAATCAATAGGGTAGAATATTGATTAGAATTACAGAGCAGTGTCCACATGGTTTCAATAATCGGTCTATCCTGATTGTCAGGATCAGGATTGGCTGAGGCTTATCAAAAGTGTGTTGCATAATGGATAATCTGATTGGTCCACAGTGGACTAGCTGATCCATCCTTGACCAGACTAGGGATTGGTTAGGTTTGATCCCACCTCAGATCTTGACCCCTTGGACCTTGTTTTTCTTCATCATATTAATAATCCCAACCATTCGCAATCGCAATACCAAAAGCATGCTATATTGATGCAGTTGTGTTAGACATTGATCCCATATGGAGCTCTAGACGCAAGTCTAGAAGGCCCACAAAGGTGACAGTCCAATGGGCCGAAAACAAGCTTTGGGTACTTATTTTATAAGTCAGGCCTTTTAATTCCATGGGTTTCATAGGCCTAATTTGTAAGCCAATAAAGTGAGGGTAAAGTTAGTACACGAAATTAATGTCTTTAGTTAAGTGTTTGAGCTAAATTAGGATGCTTAATAGCTCCATAGCTTTTGTGAGCTCTGTTTTGAGTTTATTTACTTTAGTCAAAATAAGAGAGTGATTAGTAGTCATTTTATGACTCAATTTAGGAATCTTAGGTCTTTGTCTATGTAATACAACCACCCCCCCCAATCAAACGAAGATGATTTGAACAAAGAATATAAGTTCTTTCAAAAGAGTTTTGGAGCTGTTGAGGCATATGGGATTGGTATCCCAGATTTGAATTCTTCTCTTTTCTTCACTTCTGTTTTCTTCTCCTCTCTTCTTTTTTTTTTTTTTTTTCCCTTCCATTGATTACAAGGTAAGTTTCTGAAATTCTACCGTATTCTTCTTCTGTTTGCTATTCTGAATTTCTATATCAACTTCTAGTTACCGTTCAGGTTTCAAAATCTGATCTTTCCAATCGAAACTAGAAATCCTACAACTACTATACTTCTTCTATATCTCAGTTTTTTGTACTGATTTTCAAGATCTAGTTCCAGATCTGTTGTTCTACTGCTATTGCTGAATCTGAATATGGTTTCTGATCTGTTCTTAGACCTGCATATGCATTATCCATCAATTTCAGAAATCCTTCTCTTACTCAAATTCTTAAATTCTGATTTCTGAAACATCATTTTTTGGGGTCTCTAGTTAATCTTTACCGGATTTTCTATAATCTAATCTGAAACTCCATAGACTTGCCCATCGAACTTTGCAGCTTTCTAACTTTCCTACTTCCAATAGGATTACTCCATTTCTCTGAATTTATCCACTAGATTTAGATCATCTTTTGCAATCCTGTTATACTGACATACTTACTGAGTAGAGCAATCTACCAGAATTTTATGCATATCAAATTTGTATTGATTGAGTTATTCCATTTTCTCTTAATTCCTATACCTGCAATCCTATCGCAAGCTACTCTTCCACTGGAATTCTCTGGTTCAGGATTAGCACTGCATTACATACTGAGGACAGTACAGTAGCATCTATTCAAGCTAGACCATTTATACATGCATATGTACAAAAATCAGAATATAAAACAATATGAGATTAAAGACACACACTTTGCAAAGTCAGAAAGATGGGTCAAAATATGTACCATCTAAAAGCTCATAAATCAGAACAAAGTTATTGCGGATAGCATCTTCGTCAAACGCTCCACCAAAATAAGATTTAAACAGATTGACAGCCTGCACAGAAATTATTGAAAAAAGGATGAATAAGCTTGAAGAAAATAAATTCACAGAATCAGGTTACAAAAATAAGTTAATGGTTCCAAAAGAATAATGCATGTCTGGATTACTACTAATAACAAAAAGCAGAAATCTATCTTTCCTCCTTTTGAAGCTATTAAATTAAACCATGATCTAAGATCAAGAGATTTTATTTGTCAAATACATCATGAAACCTTCTGTTAAATTATTTCTACGCAACTTTTTTTTCAATATTTGTTCAAAATTTACATGCATGCTGACCCCTTTCTTTTATATTTTTCTAGTGAAGAGGGGGGTGTCAAGTAAATATGTGGATGTCACTAAAGATATGTATGAGGGCGTGGTGACTAGTGTGAGATCTGTGGGAGGTCAGGGCAAAGAATTCCTAATTACGATTGGATTACATCAGGGTTCAGCCTTAAGTCCTTACCTTTTTGTGCTTATCATAGATGATACAACCAAGAGCATTCAAGACGAGGTCCCATGGTGTATGCTCTTCGCCGATGATATCATTTTGGTGGATGAGACAAAAGAAGGGATTCACCCTAAGTTAGAGCTTTGGAGGTCAACCTTGGAAACAGGAGGCTTTAAGATTAGTAGAACGAAGACAAAGTATATGATGTGTCATTTTAGTCACACTTTGATGGATACTGATATGGTGCGAATTGAGGAAAGAGAGATGCCGCAAAGTGACTATTTTAGATATCTGGGATCAATCATAAATAAAGAAGGTGACATAGAGGATGATGTTTCACACAGAATTAAAGTGGGGTGAATGAAGTGGAAGTGCGTCAAGAGTACTGTGTGACTGACGCATTCCTTTAAAGCTTAAAGGAAAGTTCTATAGGATTGTTGTTCGACCGGCCACGATGTATGGGGCAGAATGTTGGGCAATTAAGAAGTGTCATATTGATAAGCTTTGTGTAGCAGAGATGAGGATGTTAAGATGGATGTGTGGAAAAACAAGGATAAACTACGAAATGAACATATAAGAGCGGACTTGGGAGTTGCCCCAATCAGTGACAAGCTCCGAGAGAGTTGTTTAAGGTGGTATGGTCATATGAGGCCTAGGGACGCCCCAGTAAGGAGGAGTGATATAATTCAGATTGAAGGAGCTAAAAGAGCTAGGGACAGACCTAAAATGACTATAGGAGAAGTGGTGAGGAAGGGCATGCATAGTCTAGGTCTTGTACCAAGGATGACCTCAGACAGAGCCTATTGAAGGGCAAGGATCCATGTCGCAGAGCCCATGTAGTTGAGAATCTCCTAACGTGCTAACCTGTGCCTCTTTCCTGTTACTATCTTTCATCTTTCTATTTATATCTCATCTTTAATTAATCTTTCTCTTTTCTTCATTTCTCACCTCTTTCCCCATCCCTCTTTTCCATATTTTCTTCCCCTTTTAGGTTCGAACTCTGTTTTCCCTACTTTGTTTTGTTAGGATCCATGTAGCCGACCCCATTAAGTTGGGATAAGACTGAATTTGTTGTTGTTGAATGTTTCTAAGGAATATGTCAGGGATATTAAAATTAATGAGAAATCTCCTAAATCATTTTGATGGTCTGATTGATGCATGCATGTGTTGACGTTGATTACCACAGTAATAGAGGTGATGGATGCTGACAGAGAAATGAGATGGAAATAGATGTGGGTGAAGTTATGCTGATTTTATTTATTTACCTTTTTACCATGTTTTGATTAATTTAAAACCCATTCAACAATGACAGAAAAGAACTGTGGTTTGAAGACCTATAAATAACAAGGAATGGGTCAGCAAAAACTTTTTTAGGAGTCACATAAATATATGGGCCTTTATTACACAGACCAATTGCAATTTTTTTTAATTTATTTTAAGGATATTCATTATGTGTCATGCCCTCAGTAAAGATCATCCAATCCATAGATTTCAATAATTTAATCAGCGGCACTGGATAGATTTGCATTGGCATGGACATTTTCTTCCACGTTTTTTAGGGGGAATATATGGTTCAAAAGCATTTCAAATAGGCTTCTTTAGGAAACTCTTTCTATTTAGAGAAGTAATCATTATCTGTGAGTTGTTAACGGTTGGGAGAAGAAAGGCCAGCAAAGCTCTTGCATAAATTTTTAATTGTGCTAGAGAGAAACACTATAAGATCATGACTTGCAGTGGGGGAGCCAGGATTTCTCATTTTTTTTTTCCAGCGGGAAAAATTCCATCAGCGATGGGGAAAACATGTAATGTATAGGGTGCCAAATTGTACAGGTGGAGGCGTGGAGCTAACAAAGTGAATAATTTAAACCTATACACATCAGTACATTTTATATTTGTGCTTGTACCACCTAAACCGTAGTGGTACTTATACTAATAAAGAATTGTAGCAAAAAGGTTGGGTTCCTTGATCTAGCAAAAAGGAGTTGCTTGATTCAAACCACATGGAGAGATGATTTAGCCAAACTAAAATGTTGGATAGATATGATGCCTATTGGATTGGCCACAAGATGCAGTTAAATAATCTAAATGGTCTTTTTTTTTGGGTGAATAAATAATCTTATTTTATTAGAAATAAGCCTTGGGTTGGGTTATATATGTGTTGGGCCTTTAGTCCAATGGGTTTCTTTGTAAAAGGCCACTTTAATGGGCCTATAATATGGGTAGAGGCTAAACATACGGGATTAGTTAGATAAGAATCTTTATTTCTTTAGTTTAATTGTTATTAAGTGTTTTAGTTAGGCTGGGTTAGGATTCTATAAGTCCAGTCCTATTTTGAGTCAGTTTTCTTTATTATTTCAGTTTCCTAGTCAATTTAGGTTACGTTATTAGTTAAGGATTGGGTTAGGCCTTTCCTTTTTAGTGCAGGAGTTAGTTTTTGAGTCTTCTATATAAGTTTGTAAGGGAGGGCAGCATTGTACACAGATTTTGACTAATGAAAAGCTTTGTTTTTGCTGCTCTTCTCCATTGGTGAAGATCCTTGTGTTAGATCAAGAAAACCTTGTGTTTGATCAAGGTTGGTTGGAGTTTGATCCATCCAACCACCTTGCGGTGTGAAGTCCGGATGTTTCTCCATCTTTTTGTTATTCTTCTATCTTCTTCCCTTCCATTATTCAAGTAAGTGCAATTCTGAATTTTCTACAATTCATAAGAATTCATATGCATGATTTTTTTTCTTTTGGCATGAATTTCAATTGAAGGAATCTGACCTTTAGATTCTCTTCAAATTTTGATCAACTGTTCTTCAACCTGAAGGAGACATTAGATCAAAGTTTCTCTCAGATCAGACCTGCTGATCTGGAGTTATTTCAATATTCGAATTTTACCCTTTCCTTCCAGATTCTGAAATTCTGCAGCTTTGATTACTGAAACGATTTGCTATTTCTATTGATCTGTTATTGCTGAGATCTATGCCATAATCAGATCTAATTGCTCAATATATTTCTGTTCTCAGTCCTCTTCTGATTATGAAATTACTGTTATGCCCGTCTCCTAGGGCAATTAAGTTGGTTCATAATGTCTAATCCAGCCCTTGAATTGACCAAAGAATTTCAGCAATCATTCTAAATCCTTGTTTACTGCACTCAATTGGAGTTTGGAGACCATCTGACCATCTGATTTTGTGCCATCTGATTTCTCCATAACCTGAACTTATTCTTTGATAAAATATCTTGTTATTTGGTACTGTTTTGAGTCTTCAAATACAGTATTACATTACCACATGCATGTAAAATTTGGTGGCACAACACAAGCTTATGGCCATAGTACTATATCTCGCGATATATCGGTATCTCGAGCCTACCGAGATATCCGAAATTTGGCGAAATTTCGCCGAAATATTGCATTTTTTCTGCAATATTTCGGGAGTTCATCTCGGTGGGTATTTGGTCATATCTAGGCCTGATACTTCATGGACACCCTTATTTAAGCTAAATAAACACATTTAAACCTTCATATTGCAAAAAAAATGAACTCAAAGTAGTGTTTTGGGTTTGCACCCTTGATTGACTGTATACGGTCAGACCATATTGTATAAAATAGTTAAATACATATTGTTTAAGTACTAAAAGACATAATAAGAAATTTTAACAAAGTAATGAAACAAAAATAAAGTCAAATGTAGCCTTTAGTTTAAAGTTTAAACTCATAAAGTCATAACTCATAAGCGTATAAGTCATAACTCATAAACTTCATAATAGTCAATAGTTCAATACTCAATACACAAAGTATTTCTACGAAATTTACCAAAATTTACCGAAATATACTGCTCAATACACAGTATTTCTACGAAATATACCGAAATTTCGCCGAAATTTGAACTTTTTCATTTCGTAAGCCCATCTCATCTCGGCCCTACCGAAATTTCGCGATATATCGGCGATATATCGCGAAATTTTGTACCATGCTTATGGCACACTATGTATTGAACTTTCTCCCTTGTACTTTAGTTGTAAAACCATGGCATGTTAATCATTTTTTGAAGCTTTGTTTTACCACATGATAAAATCCTTTTAACCTAAAATAGATAGGGAAACTAGTCTTATGCACCAAAACCGTGTGTTTGACAAGCAGTCACATGGTAATTTATAAATGCTTTTTCCATTACCACCATTTCATGTCATGTTATCTTTCTTGCTAAATGTATAAAACATTATTTGCAGACGAATTTACTATATATCACCGAAAGAGATTACTATATGATATGAAAGCTACAAGAACAGCAATTTTTATTTTGAACCATGTGGCAGGATGATGTGACAATTTTGACTGTTTGATAAAAATACGTCAAAGTTTGAATTAGTCACTTGTTAAATTTCATGATCAAATTCAATCAAATACCCTCCCATGTATGTTCATGTATCCCCGTATTTTCTAAACTTCCATCTATGTCCATGCATCCACCGTAGTCTCTACCTTTATTTTACCACTTGGCAAACTCCATCTGAGCTGAAACTTGACATGTAGACAAGGGACCTTGAGGTTTACCCGTCCATAAAATTTGGGTCCTATACAATCTGCCACGTGGCACATTTTTGGGCCAGTTCTGGAAACATTCGACCCATAAGAAATATATTAGTTTCACTGAGATGGGTTGGGATAGTATGAGGCAAGTTTAAGGGAAAGGTGAGCAAAACAGAACTACCAAATCTGGCCCACTTAAATATCATATGTACTATATAAGGATAACAAGAAGTTGAGGGAGGGCAATCGCTCTCTGGCTCCACCTATGATGGCAGGTAAGGTGGATCACAAGAACATGCTGCATCAGGTAGCTGAGACATATAAAATTTTCTCAAGTGAACAATACAATGAAAATGAAGCATATCCCTACATCTAAGTACTGGAACTAAATCAGCAAACCCTTGAAACCTCCTCCGTCGGGATTCATTTCAGTCGGATCAATGTCAAATCATTATATTTGTGGCATAATGCAAAGCAAGCCTGGATCTAGATTTCCATCTAACATTTTTCCGGAACTAAAACTGCAGCTTGATCTCAAGGTTTATGAAGAAAGAGGAAATCATCATAGGAACCAAACAAAACAAGAATAGGAGATGAATAGTACCTCAACAACAAACTTGAATGCGCAAGCAACATTAGCATTGCTGCTGACAACAATCACGATGTACACATTGCTGATCCTCATGTAAAAGAAAGAGCAACCCCCAATCTGCCGAACTGGACATGTACCAAGTTCTTTTGTTTGCATTATATGCATTCGGAACGCATCCACCATATTCCCACTGAAAGCATCATTAGAATTAATACCTATATACATATCAGTACCCCAGAGGAAGAAGCACAATCATAATGCAGAATACGAGACTAATTATACAATGTACCAACCGACACCAGGATACTATTAATTAACACATGGCAAATCCTAACAAGCACCATGCTGTGGTCAGCCTGATTCTTTCTAGCCAATGTTTACTAGAAAGAAGCATGTCAACAGTAACAAATAATAAAATAGGTAGAATTTATAAGGTTGCAGGGCATAGGCAGTGATTCAAGCGCAGTAATGCCAATTTGGTCGTATGGGATTATGAATATCGGCAGGTAATTACTCTCACCTACAGCGGGAAGCTTTTTGTTTTGTGTTGTTTTTTCTACAATAAAGTCCACCTAACTAGGGTTGAATGGGTAGCGTGGCTAGCTTTTGTTAGTTAGTAGTTACCTATGTGTCAGTCCATGGGAATTTGTTAGATTGGGTTTTACAAATTCCTTAGGAGTTGTGTACGTTGGAGTAGTGGTTGAGTTCCTACAAAATTAGTATTGGTGATTAGTACATTAATGTTGGGAAAGATGGTTTCCTACGTTATACATGCTAACATTGGGAGTTGGGTGACATTGTAGCCTCTTTTGTATTTGAGAAGCTGATTGGAATAAGAAAGGGATGTCTTGAAGGAGAATCACGTCTTAACCTGGAGGTTGGTTGTTTCTCAAAAACAAGTATAAACTCTCCCTTGCACTTTTTTTCTCTATCACCTTGCATTCAACCTATGGCACCACCTTCTTGTTCCACTGTGACAAAATAGGGAATTCAAGGAAAGACAAGTGGTCGAAGACAATCCACTCCAAAGATTTCTGCAAAGACCATAATAGTGTGGTATCAGAGCCAGACACAGATGACCAAAGCCTAGATTACTTGGAGACCCAGATGGGGAATCTGGCAGTTGTGCAAGACAGGAAGTTTAAGGAGATGATGGAGGCGATGCATCACATGTTTGCTACTATCAACACCAGGCTGGATAATGTGACAGGCACCCGTGAACAAGACGAAAGTTCTCATAATCTGCAACATGAGGGAGGTAGGGCCTTAACGGGACGGATCCAACTGATGCATTCTTACCCATGTTTGTGAGGCTGGACTTCCCTAAGTTCAATGGCGAAGAAAACCCCACCATCTGGGTCTGCCATGCAGAACAGTTCTTTGATTATCATCAAACACCTGTAGAAAAGGGAGTTCTTTTTGCATCTTGGAACCTTCAATGCACAACTGTGGTACTAGCTCTTGAAGGAAGAACGAGAAAACAAGCTTCTCACTTTTTGCCAAGTTTTCAAGGAGTTTTTTGAAAGGTATGGTCCAACCCACTATAAAGATTTCTTTGGAAACCTAACAAAGCTTCAGCAAAATGGGCAAAATGGGACAGTGAGGGCATACCAAACCCAGTTTTCAAGATTATTGTTATGTCTTACGACTTGATGAAACTCATGGGATACGATTTTCTAATTCCGTACAAGACGGGGAAAGAAAACTTAGTGGCTGATGCTCTTACACGAAGAGAAGACAAAGACATCATTTTTACCATTTCCAACCCAGTACCCCAATGGCTCGACCCTATCTGAGAGAAGAATGTTAATAACACCAAATTACAAGAGCAGGTGGAACGTGCCCAGCAAGGAGAGGATATGGGACCATGGAGATCAATAGAAGGGATTCTATTTTCAAAGACATGATTTATTTTTTGCCTGAGTCACCTTTAATTGCTGCAATTGTGAAGGAGATGCACTCTATTACACATGAGGGTTATCACAAAACTCTCCAACAGACTAGATCCATTTTTCATTGGACAGGAATGAGAGAACAATCCGAGACCACGTAAAAAATGGGATGCTTGTCAGAGAAAAAAATGGGAGAACACGTCGCCAGTTGGTCTTCTTCAAGGGTTGCCAATAACCACTCAGGTATGGACGGATTTGCCGATAGATTTCATAGATGGGCTTCCTATGTCACAAGGAAAATGGACCATATTTGTGGTGGTAGATCATTTATCAAAATTTGCCCATTTCACTCCCATATCTCATCTCTATACTTCCAAATCCGTGGCACAGGTTTTCTTTGAAAAGATTATATAGCATGCCAAAATCCGTAGTTTGCAATAGAGATCCTGTTTTCAGATTTCAATTTCTCTTCCACCTACCACCTCCAAACGGATGGCCAAATGGAGGTGGTTAACCATATAGTTGAAGCGTACTTAAGATGCTTCACAGGCAACAAACCGAGAGACTGGGCTTGTTGGATAGCATGGGCTGAATAGTGAATACTGTAACAACACAAGTGTTCATACTTCAACAAAGAAGGCACCCTATGAAGTTGTGTATGACCGACTTCCTCCAACTTTGCTATCCCATGTTCCAGGTGCAACTAAAGCTGAGTTGGTGGACAAGTAGCTCCTCAATGCACAGCAGATGCAAATTCAATTTCCCGAGTTCACACTTGAGAACAAGGGTGAAATTTAAGGAGGATGGGATGTCTTGTGTCGGTTTTTCCTCCAATAAAGTCCACATAATTAGGGTTGAATGGGTAGTGTGGCTAGTGTTTGTTAGTTAGTAGGTGCCTAAGTGAGTCCATGGGAGTTTTTTAGAATGGGTTTTACCAATTCCTTAGGAGTTGTGTATGTTGGAGTAGTAGTTGAGTTCCTACAAATTAGTATTGGTGGTTAGCATGTTAATGTTGGGAAAGATTGTTTCCCAACGTTGGAGTTGGGTGACCGCTGCAGCCTCTTTAGCACTTAAGAAGCTGATTGGAATAAGAAAGAGATATCTCAAAGTTCAATCAAACAGACTCATGTATTAACCTAGAGGTTGGTTGTTCCTTGAAAACAACTATAAACTCTCTCTTGCATTTTTCTTTATCACCTTACATTCAACCTATAGCACTTCCTTATTGTTCCACCGAGACAATATAGGGAAATCAAGGAAGGACAAGTGGTCGAAGAGAATCCATTCCGAAGGGTTCTTCTAAGACCATAACACTTTGTAATTCATGATATATCTCTTTTGAAAAATGCTAGCTTATGAACAAATATGGCTACAAATTCTACAAACCCACCCTTCCTCCTACATTGGCTCCGAAATCTTACCTTTTATTTTTCGAACTTTTGAAAGCCCACATTTAAGGTTGAAGATGCATCTGTTGATTTTTTAGCCTTACCTGTTCATAGTACTAGCATTTCCCATCTCTCTTTTTTGAAATAGACTTACAGTAGAGAAAAATGATGCACTCATGATTTATCGCTGTTTTTTATGTATTAGACCTTGGCAAAGAACATAAAAATCTCTCACTCTCCCGAGCCCCAATCACATTCAGAGTCTCCCTCGAACAATGCATCTAAATGAATGCAACTACCCAACAACATCTAGAGGAACAATCAAGGTTCTCCGTTTGGGTACTCAAAACTGAGAGGTAAGACAACTGTGTGATAGGTTTGATTTCAGTAGTTCCTCAGCTATTTTGTAAATTTTCTGATGGAAGTATTTAAGGTACTACAGAGTAATTTTAGTAAGAATCTGAAAAAAGAAAAGTCTGATTAACTTAATTCTATGACTGCTATGGTTTTTTTACATTTTATTGCTTTTGATCAGCTTCGGTCATTTCAAATATCTGAATTCGGCTGTTACTGGATTGTGTGCCACTCAGTCTATTGCCGATCACTTGAGCTTGTGTAAAATGTTTTTAATATAGAATTTCACTAGTAAAAAGGAGGGTAAAAAGGATCCCCTTCCTTGTCTCATGCACATATTTATAAGCCCGCCAAATGATCAGATCATTAGTCTCCTAGTCACTTTAAATGCTGGTTCCAAGTAGCTTCAATGACTATAAAATTCCTTTCTTGCACAAACTCCAAATGATTGTCTAGCGGTGTAGTTTCAAAATCTCACTACTCCTTTGACTGAAGTTCTGAGTGTTCAACATTTGGATAAACAAGGGATACAACTCCATTGAGAAAGAAGAGGAAAGAACCAGATGCAATACCCACTTGGATCCCTAAGACAAAGCAGGCAGAGTCTTGAGAAAGTGTCAGACTGTTAATTATGAGAATTTCTCATTGCAAGTGTTCTACAGGAAGATTTTCCTTTTAGAATGCAGGACGATTACCCATTTTTCCTGATATGTAGAAAGATATTCAAATTCCTACGTTTTGAAAATACATTTCAGTCAGCCTAATTGAAGTACCTTAATTCATAATCACATAACCCATCCCACTTTCGTTGATCTTAGAAATGGAACAAGTGACATTACCGTCAAAACTCACTATTACAACCATTCATTCACTCAAAATGGAAATCAACAGACCCCACTTCCTTTACAATAATCCGTAATATCAATGACTGATGAAACGAAACACTAACTCCTTTTAGCCACATAAAATGTTGGCAGAGAAGAAAAAGGGATTCCAATTATCGCAAAACAAAAAAAAAAAAAAAAGGAGGGAAGTTTTATTCGTGATATTGGTAATACATACCCGACATCGTCCCGATAGAGACGATTGATGAGAACATCACCGCGGAGATTCAGAAAATAGATAGCCGAAGCCGCCACCGGCATCTCGGATCCAGTGGATCGCGACTGACAAACCTCGCGACTTCAGAAACTCAAAACGGAAAAACTTCGAAACGACGAAGGCGACTGAGGTGGGATTTCGAATCTAGGGCTTTTATATTTGGATCCGCAATGCTCCCAAGCCTTTGTTGCTTCGGATTTCAAGACTGTAGACACAGAGTGGATGAAAATCTTCGTCAATGTAGAACTGTACAAGGGTTCGCTTTATTGAAAGCGCAATGCAATGTTGATCATTTCCAGTGGAAAAAAACAAATCAGATTTCAAAGGTACGATGTCAGGTCTCTT
The DNA here is from genome assembly GCF_018873765.1 of Telopea speciosissima. Lineage (NCBI taxonomy): Eukaryota > Viridiplantae > Streptophyta > Magnoliopsida > Proteales > Proteaceae > Telopea > Telopea speciosissima. The sequence goes on along the minus strand of NC_057921.1, from coordinate 53,114,352 downwards.
TCTTTTCCCGGGTGTACCTGGTTGGCAAAAATTAAAAAAATATTTATATGGTAAATGACATTTGGGTACCCAACATTTAGTGAAATTGCACGTAACGTACCTAACCTTTTATTATTTGAAATACGTCACGTTTTATGATATGGTACTTGAGATACCTCATTTTGTATGATATTGAGGTTCCATAATTTTTCATAATTCCAGTTTTACCCTTCCCATACCCACTCCCTCCTCCCTTCTTACTCTCCCACATATAAAAAATTTCATCAATTGTTGAATACCCTAGATGTCATTTATCCCAAAAAATAAATGTAAAAATTGCGCAAAATGTGTTTGGTTTCAAGTATGATTTCATTCCAAGTAGGAATGTGGTTTTAGTAATTGGAATTGGGTCCATTTGATATCATATTTATCAAATTTTTTTATTATTTTTAAATTTTTAATACCATGTGTCACTACCTTGTTGATTGCACCATTTAGAATCTTTGTTTCACTTGGTTTGTCAAGCATTCTTGCTCCGGAAATAGGAGAGAGTGCTTCTAAAGCTTTTGATAGTAAAAATTTCACATAAAATTTAAAGGTGCCAAACAAGCAATTGTTGAGAATCTCGTGTGATTTGATCAAAATTCTTTAGATTTGAAAAACCAATGCATCAATAAAATATGGATCGAGTTTTCCTCCACCCTCGATGAATGGGATCCAGAAAAGGGTATCAAGAGGGTATTTTAGAACATACAAAAATCGTTTGTGAACCCTAGGATGGTGGGTGAACCGTCCTCTATGGACAAAGGAAAGCTTTGTCCATAAAATATTGTTAAGACAAATTTAAGCATTATGAATTTCTTCAAGATCAACATAAGGGTCACATAAGGCCTTGTCACATTTCCCCATATTATCATGTTCAAAATTGTCAAAGAAATCACTAAGGATTTTAATTCCCTACATAGATTGAAAGTATCAGGTGGCATATATCCTTAGGTTTTGGAGATATATTTCAGATACAAATTGCTGCCCTATCGTGTTCTATCTTAAGGAAAACACAGCCAACCTTAATCCAAACTCAATATGTCACTAAAATATTAAAAACCATAGAATACTTTGAGATAGGGTTTGAAACTGAATTTTTTTTTCTCTAAAGTCAGATGCAAAAAGAATCGGAATTGGAATCAAAATTACAGAATGAGAGACAAAAAGGAGGAGCAAAAATAAGAAAATAAAAAATTAATCCTGACCCTCAGAATTGAGCTGGACAAAGCGAAAATTAAACCTGGCCCACATCTTCTCCAAATCGTTTAGGGTTTGAAACTGAAAATTGAATAAAACACAACAACACCTCACCAAATCATTCTCAGTCTCCCCTTGATGTTGTTGCCATCTTGCAATCTGAAAGGAAAACTTAAAAGAATATCAGACAAAAACTGAAGATCGAATCCAGGTGAGATTAGAAACCCTAATCACTTCAGTTCTCATAATCTTCCATTTTCTCTCCTCTGTTTTGAGTACCTACTATATTCGATTCTTGGATCGATTCAAGTCAAAGCCAACTCTCTTGGTTTCATTATTTGGATTTCCCCTCGGCATTGAAGTTTATGATTTACATCCATTTTTGCTTTGAGATCTGAATATTGAGAGTTATCCTTGAATTCATGAAACGTTGAATGCTGTTTAAACTTGACTAAGCTAATTTTAACGGAAATTGCTCCATTGACTTCACGTAGTCCACCTCATTGTTCATCGAATTCTTTCATTTCCAAGATCACCTTCTATTTCTGGATCTTGGGTTGCATCTCCCCTTCTACAAATCCGGACGAGGTTAGGGACTACCTTTGATAACTGAAAATTTCGTCACTAGATGTTCTTACATGAATGGGGCTTTTGATGTATTCTAGAACGATTTCCAGTTTCAAACTTAAATGATTTGGCCAAGATGAGGGCAATTTGGTCATTAGATTCCCTGAAACTAACATCTAACGTCCCAAACTAACGGATTGGACTAGATTGTTACACAGTTTGGAAAAAGTATAGGTGCATTTGAAAAAATCCTTTTTTTGGGGAGAAAAAATTACATGATTATCCACTTTTGGGTTTCCTTTTACAAAACTATCCACCCAATCTTTGAGTTACAAGCAAGTTTAGGTTTACAAAACTAGACAAAACAAGGTGGGTGTGGGTGGGGGTGGTTACAACCAGGTGGGGGAGGGGCTCGGTCAGAAGAGGAGGGGGACATGGGGAGAGGGATGAGAGATTGCAGAGGGATATGTAGCAGGGGTGGGGCAGAGTGTGTAACCAGGGTGGGTTTGGGTGGGGGGGAGCAAGGGAGCATGGTAGGGTGGGTTTGCAAGGGAGGGATGGCTCACAGAGGGGGTAGGTGAGGGTGACGATGAGAGTGGGAGCATGGTTTGCGAGTTGGGGTAGGGGTGATCGCAGGCTTGCAGCAGGGGTGGAATGGGGCGTCGTCAGAAGAGGAGGGGGATGGACCATCCCAAATTGTAAGCTGCAAAGAAGAAAAACATAAAAGACAATAAAACTCACAACGAAATCCAGGTACTAGGTTAATAGAATTATAGGAGGGATAATTTGGCCATTTCAAAATAGCAGGGGAGAAGAAGAGATAAGAGTTCAGTCTTTGGGGAGAATCAAAGGTGGAACTTCTGCCATGGGAGTTTGAGTAAATAGAAACTAATCACCACGTATGGCTAATGCCTAATATCCATGATCCTGGGTATTATTTTACCCGAAAGGGTCGAATATCCAGAAAATGAAAGTTTACCACAATTGAAAACTTAGCCACAAATATAATGTGTCATTCACCCAACAAAGAATGGGGTTGTCAATCCCCCACCCCACACAAAACCTTTTCAGCTTACTGAAAACAAAAACTCGACAAGAACCGCAGTGGGCAGGTGGCAGAAAGGGTATTATCCTTGTCTGTCATCCTATGAAAAACCAGTCCATCGGTTCACATAAACAATCGACCATACACCTACTGGGACAAAGTTCAACCAACAGACAAGAATCAAGATGCAAAAGATTCAACTAGTATATTCATTATTATCTCCACATAGGAAACTAAGAAGAAGCTAGCTACATTTCAGGATAAATAGTAACAGCCAAACTTCTCATTATTGATAATTAAATGAAAAAAAAATTCCAGAAAATTTGGGGATGCAACCATACTCTTGGCTATGAACAGATGAGAGATGTATCAGTCCTAAGGTGAGGAAAACCACCTCAGATCCACCCTGAAAACCCTTCTATTGAAAAACCCAGTTCTATCTAGTGACCAAGATGATCATTCAGTATTTGTCTCATACTCCCGTTGGCGCCCCAAATGATATTCACCTTCTATGTAGATTATTAACTATTAAAAACCTGAAGGGCTCTGCAGCAAAGTCGCATCAACATCATTTCAGTGAGGATTTGCAGAATGAGAGCCCCATCCCATAGTTGAATATGTTGACAAACCCTGAATTGATTGGCCTGTATTGTTGCAGGCTCCAGAGCTGTGGTTAAGTGGGCTACCGGGCTGTCCAGATGATTCACTTGAGGCCCCTTGAGAGGGGGGGCTGCCTGTGGCAACAGGTGCCCCTAATCCTACAGTCTGGGGTGCTGGTGTTGAAGGCTGGCGTTCTGCCTTTGATTTTTTTCCATCAGCAATGAAGCTTCCCACAATAACCTGCGGTTGTCATCCAACAGAAAATGCAGCCATTAGTAGAAAAATAGAGAATCGAAGACAAGACAAAAACTAGGACTGAAATTCATGGAAAGAAACCTGTACAGGGCCTGCTGCCATTAGCATTCCTGCCACTCCACCACCCAAGACCCGACCGTCTGAGCCCGCCAATGAGACGCTCAAACCGCCTGTTCTGCTCCGGGTGCCACCATCCTCCGTAAGTAAAAATGAACCTGTCAGAGATATTATCTCAAACCGGCCCTGCATGAACAAGCTCATGGAATGTTACCAAGAAATCGTAGTTGGGACTGTTGAAGAACAATTCCAGCTCATTATCTAACTATGGTCTTCAGCATAAAATTTTGTACCATCCATAACTCCAAAACAGAAACAACAGATAGCAGATATAACATAGTCTTAATTCCTACTGTTCCAACTCTTTTTAATAAGGGTACAACTTTGGATTGAGACATTTAAAAGTTCTAAATACTCCATTGTCACAGACCCTAAACAATCATTCCATCCAACTGTCTTTACTTTATATCATAACAAAAGAACACTAAGATTTCCCTGTATTTGTGGGTGTTTTGTGTCTTGAAAATAACAAGAAATGCCCTCATCCTAATTAAACTGTATCGACACCTTACCCATACCCATAAATGGCCAACCGAGTTAAGTTTAAATATTCCTTGTAGGCATCTTATAAGAGACAAAGAGCAGCAGGCGAAGCAGTAGTGGAAGACATGGAACCAGTGAACAATACGATGAAAAGAAAATAACTAATTGGAAAGCCAACTAGATATCAAAGGAGCAAAGCTAGAACTTAAAAAGGCTGCCCTTGCTAGTATTCCGCATATTCCTCAATCTCTTTTCACTGTTCTAGTGGCAACTGAAGCCAATGTTTAAAGGAATGTTGGAAAAGGCAATTAGTTGGGGTCAAATCATTTACACTGTGGACCAAAAATGCCCAACAGTTGATGGTTTCTCCAAAAGATTCCAACTGAACCATCAGGTTGGGCAATCAGTTCATTTGAATCATCGACCATAGGGACTGAATGATCAGACACCGTCTGTTTCCGAATTTCACGAACATTGATTGAAACAAGGAGGCAATCCAAAGGAATTTCCTTTAGAAGGCCAAGGGAGACAAGTACCAAGTTATACATAGTGGAACCGGGACCATGACCTAGTTAGACTTTTGGATCACTTGGACAAGCCCAATGACATCAGCAAGAAAGCTACACATGTAGAAGCCTTCTCATGTCATTTGTGGAAAACCATTTCATAGTGGAAGACAACTAATAGGTTATATTACTTAACTTTGATAATCACCCACAAAGTATCTTATATCCAATGTAGAGTAATTTTCCTAAAGGCTGTCAGTTTCCAGGCAAAAAAACCACATAAAAGGAAAATTATAAGGCAAAATCAGTATAAACAAAAGCAATTACATGAAAATTTTCCTTTTACGTGGTTTTAGCTTGGATAAAACAGAGCCAAAAGAGAGTTGGAGTTTACAAAATTTGAAACAACTAAATTTATAATGCATTAAATTATGGAAAGAATTTAATTTTTTAAAATGTGATCCTAAGGGGCTAACTAATACCCATCAATCAAGGGAAAATTACTAGCCACTAATCAAGAAGTCAAAAGTATTGTATTTCCATTCTTTCCTATAAAGAATCCAAATCAAGAAATAAGAGTTAAACATGATCCAACAGACTAAACGGTTTAACAGCTAAAAACCAAGCACTTTAGTGCTCATCATGTTCTATCTTGATCAAACACAATCTGAAAAGTTTGAGAGTTAGCCAAAACCAGACAGTTCAATGATACTGTCCCACACCCAGTGCTTTGGCTCAACAAGAGAATTGACCAGAGTGTACGTTACTCAGCAATCAAACCATTCTGCCTGTTTCAGGACTCAAATCAATGATTTTTTGTGGATACACGACAGAAATATGTCCTGTATTTCCATTATAAAAAATAAAAAATAAATATAAAAAAACTTCAAAGGTGCCAGCTGGCTCAGTTGGTAGGGTCTATCCCTTGTAAACCCTCAGGCCTCCAGATGAAAGTATACAATATCAATTTCAACTGACCCAAAAACATAAATACTTCAAGTAACAACCATAAAGAAGGGCTCCCTTTCCTTACAATATTTAAAATAAATTTCAAATTTTGTTTTGAAGACAACTAGAAAAGATTTCAAATGATTGGAAAAGAAAAAAGAAATTTCTCAAGCAATAAACAGAATAACATAATAAGAAAAAATATGAGTGTCCTCAATTGTCTACAAACAAGAACCATTTTATAGAGAAAATCAGTGACATTTTATGAAACTCTTTGACCCATGAATTTGGAGTATCCTAATTTCACACGATTCATAGGGTTCAACAAGAAATCGATATTTCATGATCAAAGGTGTAGAACAGCTTGTAGTAGCAGTCTTTCTATATTGCATTAACAATTGAAATATGGTAGAAAGAAAAATCTCTATTTGATGGGGCTTCTTCCTATACCTATGAATTCCATTGGACCCAGAAATGAGTTCAGAAGAGAACTAATTGTAATATATCTATACGCAGATATAAAACACAAAACATGTTTAATCATGCCAATGGGTGAATAAAAGCATTCAAGTATAATAAATCAAGCATAGATGCAACACTGAAGCAATGAAAAGTTGTTGGCAAGTCAAATGTGACCACTGTACATCTTATAAAATCAATTATTTGCCCCAAAGCCCAACTTCTGATGTGCTCTATCTCAAAATATCCAAAAGACAAAAAAAAAAAAAAAGAAATACACAAATGCCAATCCATTTCACACTACTCCATTCTTAGGTGATATGTAATGTCTGTTAGCTACAGCTGAGGGTTGGGGAAGGTGAATCTTGGTGTTAAGACCAATCTAAAGACAATTGGACCAAGATAACAAAGGGTAAGAAGTTTCTTAGTTCTTTTAATGACCCTAAACTCAATCTACAAGATGAGAACAAAATAAAATAAAATTCTTCCTCGAAGCAATAGTTCCGCTGAGAATAATTATGCAACTGAAATTGGAAAACAAAGGTTCCACTACTATCTTTAGAACCATTAGCCATCCACATTCACCTTATATGCTCAATCTAGTTGAGTTCAATAATATCAACAAAAAAGAGAAATAAAGTGTTAGAAAACAAAGGTTCCACAACCATTTTTAAAACCTTCAGCCATCCATATTCACCTTATGTATTCAATCTGGTTGAAATCAAATCTGTCAACAAGTAAGATATAACCGCAGTATGGATCCACAGAATGTATGTGCTATAATTGAAAGAGTTTCACTATAATAGCTCCACCTAAAAGAAATCTATCTTTTTGTCCAATTCATCCAGTATAGCTAGCATGGTGTTTATAAAGACTAAGTCCTGAGTTTCTAATATATAGTCCTTAGTCCTGAATTTCTAATTGACTTACTCTGCCAGAAGGCCAATTCTGTTTGGGCTGAAACTTGACATGTGAGCAAGGGACCTTGGAGGCTACCTGCCTGCATATTTTCTGCACTATCAGACCTGCAATGCGGCAGAACTAGGTGCCTGTCCATACAAGAGTATGGGTATGTCCATCCATAAATCCTGCTCCCTTTAAAAAAGAGTATCCTAGTGCATGAGGCTCCCGCTACTGCAGGGTCTGGGAGGGGCAAATGTACGCAGCCTTACCCCCTGCTTCACAGGAGAGGCTGTTTCCAAGTTTCGAACCCAATCAATAGGTTGCAATAGCACAACTTAACTGTTGCAACAAGGCTGATCCACTTATAAATCCTGCTCACTTTATATTCCACAAATTCAAGGTTTCATAAACTAGATACTCCTACAGATTGTTCTTAAAATCATTTTATCAAGGATTCAAGCACCAGTACAGAGTAGCTTTAAGGTTTGAGTCACAGAATTGGTTACTAAATGATGGGTTTAATTATTGGTACTAAAAGCTGTATGAATCTTGGACTCTAAGACCATCATTGATTTAAGAACATCAACGATCCCCAAGAGAATCTCTCTTCAGTCTCCGTTCATTCAGCATACCAAATCCAACAAATCGGAACCAATATATACAGAACATTGAAATTCTTCTATTATTGTTAAATATTTATCTAACTTTCTCGCCAAATTCCCATGTGGCTGAAAAGGGAATAGGTTCACAAGAACATTTCCCCAGGTATGCTGTAAATATTCTGCTTTAATCTTTTCATTTATCGCTTCCCTTTTGTATGCTCTGTTCCCACTATATCTTCTTCTAAATGATTTTTACCAAGTGAACAGAGCAACTTTTACAAAATCCCATTCTATAAATGTTGAGCAAGATGGCCAGTCCCTAGCAGGCTAGCAATTGATTTCTGGTTTTGTCTATTTGTGGAATTCCTTCCCTATATTTCCTTTTCTCATTGCATTGTTGATCAGAATTGGTTGTATTTTGCATTTACTATAATATTGAAACACCAGTTGGTGTAGAGGGCGGGGGGACTAATAATGTAAGAGAAAGTATTAGGTTTCCAATATCATATTTTTTAAAAGTTTTCTACTTATAAATTCCCCCTTAGGCTCCATCTGGTCAGAATGGGAAGTGTAGAAAAGGGAAATGAAATTAAAACAAATAAAAGAAATTTTTTATTCTATCATTACTAACAATGATAATCTAACTACCTCTAAACTTTCTATATAAAAAAGTCTCCCGCCAGTGCGGGGTCTGGGGAGAGAGATAATTTACGCAGCCTTACCCCTGCTTCACAGAGAGGCAGACTGTTTCCGGACTCGAACCTGCGACCACTAGGTCACAATGGAGCAACCTTATCGTTGCACCGAGGTCTGCCCTCTTAGGGTTAAACTATGCAATGTTGATATAAATAAAAGGAAACAAAATCCCTTTCATCGATTATATTGTTTCCATTTTGTGGTCAATTTTTGGTGTGTATACATATTCACCAGCTGCAGATGAGATTTATCTTGTAAAGAAAGAAAGCACATTAGATGGACTTCATTATTAATATAACTCATGATGACAAATAAGAAGAGAAAAACTTCTTATACGAATGATTGAATACCCAATAATCATTGAATTGAAATTCGAATTCCACAAGGGTAGGGTGAAAAAGAAAAAGACACTGGCTGCATAACTCTTTGTATTCAATTATTTTAGGTTAATAGGGCATGTAAAACTGGGGCAAATTGACAAATATGCACTTTTTAACTTCTTGCGCTTCACAATACCTATACATACATTTGACAATTAACAGTTTAACATATATGCCAACCAACATCCATTGTCAATAGTTCGAATAGTTTTTGGGTTAACCTTCCATCAATCTAAACTTTCTATATCTAATAATTTAATTGTACTATACTTTTTAAGCAAATTCCATGAATTTGAACCGGAAAATAATTCCATTTTAAAGTTCAGTTACCCTATTTGGTAAGATATTATGTAAGTTACAAAATTGTTATTACCAGTATCCATTTTCTTCTTTAAATTAATTTCACGTCCCTTCATTTCTCTTCACTTGCAACCAGATGGAACCTTGCATTTTGGTACAGTGGAGGCCTATTCCCAAATAATATGTAGTGAGCAAGGATGGGTAGGATGAAAATTCTATCCTACTGTTGAAGAGTTAATGTTGGTCTCACTTCCCAAAAAATGATGAAGGCAGGGAAACGATAACAAATAAATTGCAGAAAGATGAATAATGAAAATGCTGAGAATATTAACAACAGAAGTAATGCTATCCAAAAACAAAACCCGCGTCTGGAGATTGACATAAAAATTGGGGTGTAAATTAAGTATTGACTGATGTCAAGTGGTTTCTTCTCATAGTTTTCACTCTTATGATAAGAGTATAGCCTCTGATTAATGATCAACAAAATAAAAAAGAGCAACAATGGCATGAGTCATTATCTTTTGGCGGGCATGCAATGAGATTTCTATGCACTCAGGCTTAGCAAATTCTCCACTGTGAAGTAGTTTTTCCTTCAAAAGATATTCCAGAAGGTATGATCTTTTTACAAGAAAATTCAAGCATTCTCTTGTTAGGATGGACAGACTATCAGTACTCTCGCAAACTTTGTGTTTTCTCCCTTGCTCAATTGATTAGAGAAGGGATATTTACAGTTTCCATAACAAGTGGCCTCCCCTCTCCTTGGCGTATGGTTGACCACTTCTTAACTCTCAAGAGCCCATCAGGTGGGCCATGATGGGACTATTTTGGTACTGGGGCTGCAGCTGCAAGATTGTGGGCCTTGCTTTGTAACATTAGGCCAACTTGTGACCATAGGACATTTTGGTAATTTTATAAACCGAGGAGCATGGATTCCACTTAAGGATGTAAGTCATGTAACGGAAGTTTTACGGACATGGGGCCTAATTTAAGCCTAGCGACATTTTAGGATCAGGTGGGGCCCAAAGTCCAGACTCACATGTCAAGTACCAGCCCAACCGGAGTAGGTCATGTGGCAAAATAAAGATTTAAAAGTCCAATAGGAAAACGAATCTTCTAAAAAATGATGGAAAACAAATGGAAGGCTAAAAACACAAGTGAAAATACCAATACATGGAGGGGAAAATCATTCAATATGGCTACAAAACCACGCCCTAATGTAGACACTGAATTTTGCCACCCTAAAGAGACTGTTCGGACATTGTTACTTGGTAAAACCTAACCTCGGTTTAACCCAAGAAGTACTGTTCATTCCTCCACAACAACGTGATCCCACTGGCCGCTGAGCGGGCTGTGGGGGGTTGTAGGGGGAATGAAACCCCTGCCAGGGGATGTAGCGGGACGGAGCTCCCCGACTCATTTTTTTAAGGAGAGACACGTTCACAAAAGGGAAAAAAAAACACTAAAAATGGCAAAAAGTAGGAAATCGACAAAACCGCCATTTTCGCCAATGAATTTGCACATTCTCTGGCAAAGAAACCCCTATTTCACCGGCGAATCGCGATTTTCGCTAGCTAAACCACCTCTTTTGCGCTGAAGAAAACTTTTTGGCCATAAATAGCCGATCCAAAAATAGAAAAAATAAAGTGAAAAAAAAATCCATAGAAAAAGAGAAAGAAAAGGGATTTGCAAGAAAGTAAATTTTGAAAAAGTCCCAACAATGCCCTTGAGGGCCTAGAAAAGAATCAGAAGCGCAAAGGTTCTGCAAGAATAGACCGATAAGCCATTCAGGGTAATTTCCTACCCTTATCTCAATTTCAATTATTTACTTATAAAATAGTTCAATTCTCATTTTAGCCGTTATGTTGCTCAAATAGGGATTTCCCAAATTGTTAAATATTCCATTTCTAGCCATTATGCCACTCAAATAGGGATTTCCAAAATAATCAAAATCTACAAATTATGCAATATTCCATTTTGCGCCGAGAGGCTGCCCAAATGATTTTCAAAATGATTCCTGAATGATGCTCAACTTGATCCTACCCAACACGTAACCTTGAACCTACCCTAAATCTGGGAAGATCTCTGCCTTATCCATTGTGAGTCAATCGTGAGACATGTACGGGTCTGATGCAGGGCATTTTTTTCCCCACGACTGGAAACCGTGGGCAACCTAGGACAGCCCCAGCCACGGCCCCCTGCGTGGCTAGCCAAGAACCAGTCAGCCTCCTTGCGTAGCCTCTATGCTGGCCAGGTTCACTCCCTTGCGTGGTGGACTGAAGTGGGCCCCACATGGCCCTTGAAATTCTCTAGAATAATAAATTAGATAGTCTTTGCCTTTTTCTTCTTTTGTCTTTTCGTATTCCTAGGTGTATTAATGTAACTTTTTAAATTTCTACACTAGGAGTTTAAAAGTTAAAAATCTAAGTCTTTAATACTTTATGGGTAATTTACACATACCACCCCTGAGGTTTAACGAAAGTATGATTTTACCCCCCCAGTTTTGGAAAATTCTGTGTACCCCCCTGACGTTTACAAACGTTAACAAATAAACCCATTCTGTCAGTTCATGACTAACAGTGTTAAAATCAAGGGGTAAAGTTACAAAAATACCCCTTCAAGGAAAAAAAAAAAAAAAAAACCTACAACTCATCTCCCCCAAATCGATTGGGGAAGATGAGTTGCAGGTATCCTTGAGTCTTGGATGTGCTAGTGGAGCTTTGTCCCTTCATCTTTGTCGGATCAAGATTATCATCGTTGTTAGTTACCATCGATTCCAAACAAGAATCGGCTTAAATCCTTGCTCAAACCAGATTTGAATCGGCTAAAACCGAAATCAATAATATTGTTGTTTCCTGCATCTTTCTTTGTATCATCATCGTTTATTATATCTTCAACGTAATTGTGCTCCTCATCATCATTGTCCTCCATGAACCTCTTCCAAAACCAATGTTGTTTCCAAACTCTTTCTGTCATCTCCTCAATTGGGATATTTTTGGTTTCCGGGAGCAGAAAGAAAACAAAGCAAGACATGATGAGAACCCATCCGGAGAAGAACATGAAAATGCCGAACTTAAAGTGGCAAAGCATGGAAGGGAATGCCTGTGCAATCACAAAGGTAAAAAGAAGGTTGACACACACAGTCACACTTTGCCCAGCTAAACGTGTCTCTAGTGGAAAAGTCTCACTAGGTATTAACCAACCAAGTGGACCCCATGACCATGCAAAGGAAGAGACGAAGGTGCACACCATCACTGAATACCCCTTCCCAAGGTTGTATCGCTGATGCAATCAAGATTATTGATTTTGGTTCTAGCAGATTCAAATCCGGTTTGAGCAGGGCTTTAAGTCGATTCTTGTATGGAATCGATGGCAACTAATGACGATGACAATCTTGATCCGACAAAGATGAAGTGACAAAGCACCACCAGCACATCCAAGACTCAAGGATACTTGCAAATCATCTTCCCCAATCGATTTGGGGAAGATGAGTTGCAGGGTTTTTTTTTTTTTTTTTTTTCTTGAAGGGATATTTTTGTAACTTTACCCCTTGATTTTAACACTGTTAGTCATGAACTGACGGAATGGGTTTATTTGTTAACGTTTGTAAACCTCAGGGGGGTACACAGAATTTTCCAAAATTGGGGGGTAAAATCATACTTTCGTTAAACCTCAGGGGTGGTATGTGTAAATTACCCATACTTTATTGGTATTAATTTCTAGGTGAGTTATTAGTCTAGGGAGTCCAATAGTTGTGTGCTAAGAATTAATTTTCTTGGAGTTAATTTCTAGGTGAGTAATTAGTTTAGAATAGTGTACTAGTCATTAATGTTTCTTGTTAAAGTCCAAGAGTCATTTTCTTCTTTAAATACCATGTAACCTAATGATGTAAGGCATGAATTGGAGTTATCATTGAATTAGAAATTGAAGTGATTCCCTAGGAATTTTTCAAGAATAGTTGTGTGAGCAACCCCCTTGTACGTGGAATCTTTCTTCCCTCTTCCCTCTCTCACGTTTCTCTCTCCAACCTTCTCATTCTCCCATATCTTCTTCCTCTTATCTTCTTTAACTTTCAACCTACACCTTCTCTTCTTGAATTTGACCCTTCATCTTCCACTTGACACATCATCTTTCAGCCCTCAATAATCAGATTTATATCAAATGTTCATTGTAGGACAGATCCTGGTATGCTAGTCCTCCCAGACTGCACCAGGGTCCTAGACCCTTATCTAGGTGGCAACTCCTCCCTTTAGATAAAAAGAATATCCTAGGCTACCATCAACAAAATCCTCGTCTTCGTCTCCATCCCTCATCACAGTCGTCCCCCACTCATCCTTGGAGTGACGGAGAAGCAAAGAGGGAAACACGCACGGGAGTCGGAAATCCACCCCTTCCACCTACACCTAGCCATCCCATGGTTAGAGTTCCCACATCATCCTTCCATGTCACACAATTAGGTGGATTGCGTAGGGAGGGCTTCATAAATCGGCCATGAAAGGACCTTTTTCTTTATTAAATACACTGACATTGTGATTTTAATTAAAGAACCCTTAATATCTTTCTCAAAAGACCTTTTAGGAATCTCCATGTACTGCATTTCAATATCGATGGCCAAAATCAGAAAGAATAAAAACCCATTCCACATTCAGCATATAATATTCATCTTTATCAATAGCCAAGAAATATATAGCTAGTAGTATCACATGTGATAGATTGAATGTGAAAATGAGATCTAAATGCAGTTTCAATCAAACCTCATAAGTTACAATGCCACCAGAAGTTGCCGGCTGGCGAAGAGACACGTTGCATATTGCTCCATTTGCAGAGAGGATACAAACTGTACGTGATCCTTGGTGGGAGAAAGCCAAGATCTTTGATGCTACATCCTGCAATACAATAACATAATAACACACAAAAAGTAAGACAACATATTGAGTAAACTTCCCATCCCAAATGAGTTGACTCTTTTATGTCACCAATTAATCATGTAGTATTGGACAAAGAAGAAAAGCACAGAAAGTTGAGCACAAATTATGAATGTTACTACAACTTCCACAAACACAAATTGAAATAACAGAAACAGAAGAAAATATTCTACATTCTGTTGCTTTCGTTTATTATATTTACTTTCTTTTTTTTTTTTTTTTGCTTTTTAAAAGTGAATGCACATAATGGCAAAAGATGTGATAGGCCCAATTTTCTGATCCTATATCATAATGAGGCTAAATATCATTTGATACAAGTACTATGATATCACAAAGAAAAGTGAATGCAATCTGAAAGTTGAATCCTGGTTTGGATCACTATCATAATTGAAAGACATTTATGATATAGCTGTCCTCATTTTAAGTAACTGGTTTATAAAATTGCCCTTGAAGTATTGACTTGGGAAAGGATGGTCCTCTACACTTTGAACTAATGAATCAAGGCTGTGTAATAACTAAAGAACAAAGGAAGACGCAGCCCAGAGGAAGAGAGGAACAAATGAATTTTTCAGCCTAGTTTCATGATGTACGTTGAGGCAAGTCGGCAACTATCCTTGTGAAAGATAATGGAGAAATTGACCGTCCAAGGCCATCGTTACAAATAACGGACATATGAAACCCACCTTTTTTGTGTCCATACAAAACAAGTAATTACCTCCTAACGGTTTACAAACTGTAATACAGTGTCATGAAGGATTTCTACTTGGAAACAGCCAATAGCACAATTGCTTGAGAAGTTCTTAAATAAGAGTATTGAGATTCCAAGCCAAGCATATAAGCTTCGGCTCTGAAAATTGATACATCGTCAGGCCCCTTAACAGTCATTTTTCATAATCAACATAAATGGGGGGCAAAAGAAAAAAAATATCTAAATGGGGGCAAAAGCAAAAAATAAATAAAGGTAACATTCAGCTCGCTATGCATCAAAGGATAAGGGCAAGGGATTGTCAAGAACATGGATCAAGGAAGTAAGGAAAGACTGCCAAATAATAATCCCAGAAAAGATAGGATTTTGATGGAGTGAAAAGGCAGTACAGCATTTATATAGCCAATACCAAAATGATTGTTTGCACATGACACTGTCATTCAATCAACTATCTCCTATTTTAGGTGCATTCTGCCAGGTTTGCTGTTTAGAATAGTTAATATCCTTTTTTTCCTCCAACAGATACATGATTGGGATTAGTTTATATCCTCATTTACAAGTGTACTCTTACAAACCAATTTATTAAAGCAAGAACAATAAACAAGCCACTAAGTCGAAGCTAATCAAATATCCTCACGGATCGGATGGGATTCCCTCATATGAACAGCATGTCTGCAAAATTGATTGTATACTGTCAATCTGGCTGAACAAAAGAGAGGTTGCAAACACATAGAAGATCACAACATAAGACTTGTGACAAAAATGGTAAACATCTAAAACCAAATCCAGAAATTCAAAAGGATCGGTCATTAATGAACTCATGACTTCTTGCTTCTTCGATAACAACAAAATCATAAACCAATTCAAGCCAATTACAACCAATCACATAAACTATATCATTGAGAAGTGAGTAGCACTGTCACTCTATCTCTACATCATACAAAAATTAACACATGATTCTTCTCCATTCATGGATACAATCTGCATACCTCGCCAGCTTTAACAGTGATGATGTGGGGAGTAAAACCAACACCAGGAACCCCTGTCGCCAAGCAATCCAAATTCATAACCACTTTTATATCAGCAAATGCACAATGAACAACTGAGTAAAAGTGAGAATGCGAATTTACCCAGTGCATCCTGCAGCTGCTTCTTGCCGGAACCCAGCGGCCGCCCTCTATTCCGCTTATAAGGAGGTTCAGACGATGGAGTGCTGCTCTCATTATGGTGGTGGTTGTTGCAATTGTTGTTGTTGGAGTGTCCAGCAGCTTCTGAAGAGAGAGGAGCCAATGCCAATGCCATGTTACCATCAGGGCCATACTTTCTGGGTCTTCCTCTTTTCTTCTTTACAGGCTCATTCACCGTAAACCCACTTGGTCTCAAACCATCAACATGAAACCCAGCAGAGTTTGAAGGATCAGAAGGCCTCGACGAAGAAGTGACAACCTGATTATATGGAAGTCGAAGGTTCTGCATTATCCCTGCAGAACTGGGACTGAGCATTGAAGTGGTGTGCAAGCTCATCCCGTATGGGTTGGGTCCCACCATCATCCCTGGAGGTTCGGATGAAGCTAACCTCGTAGCTTCCCTTGCATCCATTCTCAAAAAAAAAAAATTACAGGGAAGAAATTTTCGTTCGGAAATCCGAACCCCTTTCGATCTTTCAAATCAACCCAACTGATGAAACCCAATAAAAAATGCATAAAAAAAGTGAAAAAAAAAAAAGGGGCAAAATTCCCTTCTATTTTTTTTTTCGATCAAAATTCACCTAAATGAAAAAGAAAAAAAACAAAATAAAATAAAATAAAAAATAGAAAATAAATAAGAAAAAAATGGAGAGGGAGAGGAGAGAAGGTACCTTGTTGGGTCGATCCAGATATGGAGAAAGGGATTCTAGGGTTTAGAGGGCGCGATCGTCAGGGTCTGAGCTCTAAGGTGGTCAGATTTAGGGTTTAAAATGAAAAACTTCTTTTTTTCTACTTTTTGCCCACCGACCCCATCTTCCCGAGATGGGAAAATTATCGAATAAATGGTAATTTCGTAATTATAAATTATTTCCTTATTTGCATATTTAAAGATTAAATCTTGCAAAGCTTCTTCACGTAAAATATTTGGGTTAGATTTTTGTTATATGACTTATATTTCTACTAATTTTTGGATTTTTATTTAATAAAATAAGTTTATTTTTCAAATAATAAAATTTGTTGAGAAAAGCAAACTGCTTTGTGAAATTGTGAGTGTGTCATTCATTGCTCATTAGTTGGTTTTGAGGGCTTTCATATGTCTTTCCCTCCTTAGATTTGAATGAAATGTTTCTACCAAAAAAAAATAAAGAATGAAATGTTTAAAAGTTTGTTAGGGTTTTCAATTAGGTCACGTGATGTTTTTTATTTTTTATTATTTTGCATATGCTGGTTTCGCCTGCGGCTGCTGACCATTTCACCACTTGACTTTTCATATTATATAGATGAAAATGACTCTTTTATACTTGAGGCTTTGGTCACTGTCGGGTCTAGGCAGGGTCATAATATTCGTAATTTTTCACCCAAAAAAGAAAAGAAAATATACGTATCACATACTACTCCCCAGCCCAAACCCACGACAAGTCAACAACTAAGTTGCTTAAGGTTGTTTTCTAACTTGAGCCCACACCCACTAGATCACATTGGAACAACTTCATTATTGTACGATATTCGCCCTATGTATTTTCTCTCACTTGCTCTTAATATATAAATCCAATTTAGATAAAGAAATCACTCGTACAGTCATGCGCATGCCTGGTCTGAAAGCTTCAGACTCGAACGGCTTCTTTGGGATATTTTCCCACAAAGTATAGGATATAATTCAACTTGAGGTGACCTCATTTATCACAAATTTCTTTGTGAATGGTAGTTTTGCAAGATTTCTCAGTCACACTTATATATCTCTTTAGTTCCTAAAGTTGAATTCCCATCACCAATATCAGAGTACATGCTGATCAGTTTGTGCAATTTTTCTTATAAAATAATCTCTCGTATCATCATCAATCGTCTTTGTCCCATTATCCACAAGTTTATTTATCTCAGTCAGAATGTTTTCATTAGAGTAAGTCATATTCACTTAAGGCATGGTCATTCCATCAATCCTTGGCTAGACCCTTGGATCCCTAACCATCAGCCCTCTACAACACATTTCCTCTACCTGCTTTGGCTCCAACCTCAGTAGTGGCTTCTATTAATACCCCAAACTAGAGCTGGAACTTGGACTTACTGTATTTTTTGTGGCCTCCTGAATTTGCAGTTCTTATTTAGCAATTCCCCTATCTATATCAGATTGTGAAAACACTTGGATCTGGCCTTTCACTTCTTCTAGCAAATGCTCTGAAGGTTCGTTTGTTCACTTGGAAAGTCCTTTTGGAAAGAGTTCCAATTCCTGAACTTCTCAATCTAAGAAACCTTCAGCTGAGTACCCTCTGCCCTTTCTGTGGTGCAATCACCTTTGATCATGATCATCTCTTCCTTAGATGTTCTTTTACATCCTCAATTTGGCATTCGAATTACGTCTCAATCAATACTTGATGGCAAATCTGGCACACTTATATCAACATTACTTTCAGAAATTTATCTCATACTACCTCAGAATTAGTCTCAAGATCTTTATATCTCACTTCAGAGTATTGTTGCAATCCTCGCTTTATTCCTCTGAGACGAACTGCTTTATCTATTAGATGGACTTCCCCAAACTTGGATTATGTGAAACTTAATGTTGATGGTTCCTCTCTTGGGTGTCCAGGTCCAGCAGCTTTTGGTAGAGTTTGCAGGGATGATTAAGGCCGGTTTCTTTGTGGTTTCTCTGCATTCATTGGATCTTCTTCTGCCTTTGTTGCTGAAGCTCTCTCAATGAGGAAAGCTCTAATTATGGCTGCTGATCGATCATATAGCAAGCTGGTAGTGGAAAGTGACAATCTGATGGTTGTAAATTTTTTTCTTCATCTCTGGAGCGCCCCCCCCCCCCCCCCCCTCTGCATGGAGGATTGCTCATTTTGGCAAATTGCAGATCTCTTCTTGATAGTCCCCTCCATGGAGGATTGCTTATAGAGAAGGCAACTCGGCTGTGGTGGATTGCTCGTATTTTGGCAAATTGCAGATCTCTTTTTGATAGTCCCCTCCATGGAAGATTGCTTATAGAGAAGCAATTCGGCTGCTGATGCGTTGGCTTCCTCTGCCCAAGTCCGTCTTGTACATTCTTCTTCTGATGTTAAATAACTCTCTCTTGCACCAAAAGAAAAAAAAGAGGTCAATCAGTTGAAGGCCTAGACTTGGTTTAGATAAAAAATTTCCCGCGAGTCGAACAGTGGAAGACGTACATCAGCACGGATTAACTCTCCCAACTCTCCCCTGTCACTCCCCATTCACGATCAATCTCCATGAGAATCAAGCAGTATAAACAAGAGAGAGAGAGAGAGAGCGAAAAGGAAAGAGATTCAACAGGATCTTGTAAAATCTATCTGAAAATTTAGTTGCAAATTTCATTTCAGCAGCCAAATTTTTGATAAGGTGAAAAAGCCAAAAAGACCTGGCTACTGAAAATGTGAAATAAAACAATATCGTTAGCCTAAAAATTATCGATGATCTTCCAGTTATCATAACTGAAAACCAAAAAGGAATCTGCAGCAAAGCTTCTGAATTGCATTCAATTAGCCACAACTGATAATAACCGCATCAGAACCTTCTGTGCAAAACATCTATGTTTCAAATGATCAACTCCATGAGCTACACCATACAAATTGCATTTTAGAATCTAGTTCCAGATTGCTTCTATTTGAAGACAAACCCAGGTGGTGCTTAATCTATGGATTCAAACCATCCAATAATTGGGTTAAACCCTTCAGTAAGAGTAAATCAGAAATTGCTAATTCAATCCCAGAGTTTGGATTATACTGAGACCTGAGTGCAAGGGTGTTAATCCAAAATGTAATTGCACTGTCATCAAGATCTGCAATCAAAGAGGGTAAACATGGAGTGAAAGGGTAATGAGCTGTACATCGCTTTTTGAATGGGCTCCAAAAAGCAGGTTGATCCAAGTGATTGTTTCTTGGACAAAACCTACCGAGAGAAAAAGATAAAAGGAAACTTCGTTTCAACAGACTTGGGTGTCAAACTTGACTGATATGCCCATGCTGAAAAGCTCCTGGCACAGCAACTTAGCTCCATATGGCACATTAACCTTCACTATATTCTCAGCAGACTCACAAAACCGGCAATATGGACCTCGAATCTTCCTGCCTCCAGGCAATGACCTCTGGATAACATTTGCAATGTTGGTGCACTTCTGGCAAATGTGCATCTGAGAGAAATCACTGAG
The DNA here is from genome assembly GCF_018873765.1 of Telopea speciosissima. NCBI lineage: Eukaryota > Viridiplantae > Streptophyta > Magnoliopsida > Proteales > Proteaceae > Telopea > Telopea speciosissima. The sequence continues at coordinate 53,094,299 of NC_057921.1, read as the reverse complement.
AGTGAACAAGCGTTCATGCAAGTTAGCTGAGGCACCATGGGCTATGAGGCAGTCGCGCTCCATCTCACCAAATTTGACCCCACCAAAACGCTTCCGATCTGATACAGGCTGCCGAGTGAGTGGGTGCACTGGCCCTGTGTTCCTGAACTTCACTTTATCTTCAGCCATATGGATCAATCTTTGATAGAATGTAGGACCGACGAAGATCAAGGACTGCATCATCTCACCAGTTCGACCATTACAAAATTTCTCAGATCCCCACCTCTCATATCCGGCCCTGCAGTGTTTATTCAAAATAAGAGCATCATATTTCATTAATTGGTGGGGTGGGGGGGGGGGTAAGGGACTGAGGATGTAAAGGAAAAAATAAAACACAAATATTTAAAAAGTTCTGAAAGCATTAACAAAAGCCTTGGCAGTTCCAAAGGTCAGGATAGAAGGATATTAGAAACCTCATCCAGCTCAGAAACAAATAAAAAAAAAAAAAAAGGGCATACCCAGTGCACGAGGTTCCCGCCACTGCGGGTCTGGGGAGGGTCATAATGTATGCAGCCTTACCCCTGCTTTCACAGAGAGGCTGTTTCCAGACTCGAATCTGTGACCACTTGGTCACCATGGAGCAACCTTACCGTTGCACCAAGGCCCACCCTCTAAATCACATCCAGCTCATACCAAACAATTTGGGAAAATTAGGGTTAGAATGAAACAATTGCTTTCACGTTCCTTGTGCAATAATAAGGATAAGGATCCATTTAGTCCAGCAATAATACCTGCGCAGCTGATTCGTAACATCATCAATCGAAGGTGTACTGAAAGGGGTGGCATATCTCACTGAACCATCGCAAGCAATACCCTTCCCCAAAGCAGACTCAAACAGCTGGCCAAGAGTTTGCCGCGTTGGAAATGCATGAGGATTTATCACGATATCTGGAACTATCCCTTGAAGCGTAAATGGGAAATCCTCCTGAGACTCCAACAGTCCAACAACACCCTTCTGACCATGCATGCTTGAAAACTTGTCCCCGAGACATGGTGATCTAACCTGGACTCAAGAATAGCAATAGAAGCAAATTAGCGCAGGTTCTACCTTGAATCAGCATATGCAAACCAGAGTCAGTGACTGAGGCATTAAAAACACTTTTGTCCTTAATTTTTTTTAATTACAGTCAAAGTTTTATTGATTCAGAAACTGGGAACAGTTACAAAGCCATCAGACTCCCCTAAATGAGACGACCATCAACAAATGAAATTTACAGAAGAAAACTCTCAAAAGGCATTAGAAAAACATTACTCAAAGGTAGAAAGGAAGAAAAGCATAAATGGCATACCTGTCTCAGTGAAACAACCGCAAAGTTCTTTCCATCATCATTTGCCGACAGGATAACTTTCTGAACCGTTCCTCTTTCTGTGTGTTTCAGCTTGATGCTATGGTCTGCCCCTGATTCTGCACACCTACCGATGACAATGTCACCAGTCTGCAAGTTTGCTCCCACATGAGGGAAGCCATCATCATCAAGGCTATCAACACGCCCTATTTTACTCTGTATTTTGGCAAATTCCACTCTATCCTTTGGCTTTTGTCTTCTGGTGGCCAACAACTCTTTGTTGTCAACATCAGCCTTATAACTTCGAATATGTTCGGTACGGAACATTCCACGCTCTAAAGAAGCCCGATTCATGACCAAGGAATCCTCTTGATTATATCCCAGATGAACATTAACTGCCACAATAGCATTCTGCCCATTATAAAATTCAGGTCTGGGAATAAATCCTCCCTGACCTTGGGGATACTGTGATGTTCCAAGGCATTCAGATACCATGGTCCTGAATAAAGGAACCTGGGGGTAGTACAACTGATGAGATAGAGTATCCACTCTGATGTAAGGGTTAGTTGTCGAGAACCCAATTGCTTGTTGAGAGTGCTTCTCTGACTCATACAGAATCCTCCTAGCATGATTGTGATTTGCAAAAGGGATAAGCCCACAACTCAAACCCATCAAGAATGAAAGGTCTAGTTCCAAATGTGTGTAGTTTTTACCCTTGTCACCCCCCAAGATATCCTTAATGCTCCATGCAGTCTGACAATCTTCTTCTTCTTCTACTCCTAGAAGCTCTATTACACCCTTATCCAGAAGAGACTGAAAGGTGTATGCTCCTCCTTTAAATTCTTTTATCTTTCTTAATTTCTCAACAATTATGAGAGGTCTTAATATTCTACCAGGATCAGAAAATATGCGGACTTCACCCTGTGCCCGGTCACATTTAATCTCCACCTATGAGAAAAAAATCAAAACAGGTCAAATGGTTTCTCAGAATAACTAACACAAAGTGGAAAGCAAAGCAGCAGCAATATGTAACAATACCAGTCCTCAAATGCATAGAAATACAGTGATTATATGACTTGATAGTCTTACTTTTTTTTTCCCCTTATAAACCAGGTTCATTATGCATGTTATCCCTTTAGTTAATAAGATGTTGAAGGTTCTACTATCCAATCCTTTTGTGGGTACTGTGTAGAATTCTACTATCCAATCCTTTTGTGGGCATTATGCATTTTATCCCTTTAGTGGGTGAGCCTTGGTGCAATGGTTAAGTTGCACTATTGCAACCTCCTGTTTGCGGGTTCAAAACCGGGAAACAGCCTCTCCTGCGAAGCAGGGGGGGGCAAGGCCACGTACATTTTC